>NW_028295770.1:1398154-2796308 GCF_964341445.2 Mesoplodon mirus
GCACCAAGTTGGGCTGTGTGCTGTCGCTGGTGTGGCACCACGGTCCTTCCTCTAGGCTTTCAAGCCCTTTTACATATTCAGGTGTTTTACCTGGAAAGGGTGGGAACAGTTCAGCAGCAGCTGGCCTGGGGCTCAGCTCACGTTTACTCACAGATGCCTCGGCACGGTCCCCCAGCTTTGCAATGAGGACGCTCCTTGCATGGGGGGTGGGTTGCTGGCTGTATGGGAGATGATTCCCCACCTCTGACCAATTTCAGAATTGTTTACCACTGGAGCAAGTGCCCTGATAGGGTTTTCCTCTGTATAACTCGTGGGTTCAGCATTTTTTTTTTCTTTTATGGTTCAAGTTAGTTTTTATTCCTCTTTTATGTATTTATAGATATAAGCATGGAAATAATTCATTCCTATAAATACATCTGTGTGACGGGAAGAACTTTTTTCTGTTTTATTTTTAAATTATATTTTTTAAAAATTTGAAATTTTATTTTATTTATTTTTTTATACAGCACGTTAATATTAGTTATGTATTTTATGCATATACATGTATACAGGTCAATCCCAAACTCCCAACTCATCCCACCACCACCACCCCATGTCTTCCCATACTTGGTGTCCATACGTTTGTTCTCTACCTCTGTGTCTCTATTTCTTCCCTGCAAAACAGTTCATCTGTACTATTTTTAGGCTCCACATATATGCATTAATATACAATATTTGTTTTCCTCTTTCTGACTTACTTCATTCTGTATGACAGTCTCTCGATCCATCGATGTCTCTTCAAATGACCCAGTTTCGTTCCTTTTTATGGCCGAGTAATATTCCATTTTATATATGTACCACATCTTTATCCATTCATCTGTCTGTGGGCATTTAGGTTGCTTCCATTACCTGGCTATTGTAAATAGTGCTGCAACGAACATTGTGGTGAATGTGCCTTTTTGAATTACGGTTTTCTCTGGGTATATGCCCAGAAGTGGGATTGCTGGATCAGATGGTAATTCCATTTTTAGATTTTTTAAGGAAACTCCATACTGTTCTCCATAGTGACTGTATCAATTTACATTCCCACCAGTAGTGGAAGAGGGCTCCTTTTGTCCACACCCTCCCCAGAATTGGTTGTTTGTAGGTTTTCTGATGATGCCGATTCTAACAGGTGTGAGGTGATACCTCATTGTTGTTTTGATTTGCATTTCTCTAATATTTAGTGCTGTTGAGCAGCTTTTCATGTGTGTCTTGGCCATCTCTGTGTCTCCTTTGAAGAAACGTCTCTTTAGATCTTCTGCCCATTTTTTTTGGGTTGTTTGTTTTTTTAATATTAAGCTGCATGAGCTGTTTATATATATTGGAGATTAAACCTCTGTCCATTGATTCGTCTGCAACGATTTTCGCCCATACTGAGGGAGGCCTTTTTCCATTCCCGTGTTTTTTAACAAAAAAGGAAAGAAAGGAAAAGAAGCAGAACACTAATGTGCATAAAATATGCCTTTTGAAACGGTCGTTCTGAAATATGGACGTCCTTTGAATTTTTTGGTCGATATGTGACCCCAGGATATGTTTTCAGGGCAGGTGTCATTTACAGGCCTGCAATGATTTTGAATATCAACTGACCATTAGCGCTGGGATTAAAGCTGCTGTTGTGTGAAACGGCCACAAGGTGGCAGCAGTTCTCCCTTACCAAATCTGGTTACTAGGGCAAGAGAGCCTCAGTGGAAGTGGTGTTCTAGATTGGAGTTTAGAATGGAATGTGCCTGGAGAAAGCCCCTCACGTTTGTCTCACTACTTCTTGTTCGTGTTTTTAATTTAATTTTTTATTTTTTATTACAGCAAGTTTGATAACAATGATTGGCTTGTTGTAGGTGTGGAAGATGTGGTTCTTTTACACATATACAGATGTCTGTCCTTCCTGGGATCCTTTTCCCATGTACGTTATGACAGAATGTTGAGTAGTCCTCTCTTGGTATTCTGTAGGTCTTTGGTGATTATATATGTCACCTGTGTTTGTATATGTCTGTTAACCCCGATATCGTAATGAAACCAATCCTCATACCTTTCCATTGGTGAACCATAAGTTTGTTTAATGAATCAGTGATTGCCCTTCTCCGTGGAAATATCTGCCCTGGTATCCATTTTTAGGTAACACCTATAAGTGATATGATATGATATGTGTCTTTCACTTTCTGACTTACTACAAGTCACGTGATTACTTCTAGACTCATCTACGGTGCTTCAGATGTCATTGTGTCCTTTTTTCCCTTGGCTTCTCTTCTGCCTTAGCGGGGTCCATTTTCAACAATGTGATTCCCTGAGGGTTGTGGATTAGCTGACCTGGGCAGCCTTACTCAGCCGGCCCGCCCTCCCCAGGTGTGCCTCGTTGAGGTCAATATAAACAGCGCTCCAGGCAGCAATAGCCCCTGAAGCTGTGCCTGACTCCATATTCTCTGCCCCGTCAGCAGTCTCGGGGCTGTGCTGGTGGGAGGGAGTGAGGGGCCACAGCTTTGTGGGTGGCCCGGTGTGAGTGGGGTTCTGCTGGCCTTTCTGCAGGAGTTGCCAGGCTGCTGCCTGTAAAGAAGAGGATGTGTCACCGAAACCTTCCGCTGGAATTTCTCTCTGGACAGAGTTGAGGAATGAAAAAAGCAGTGGGGGCCGGGACAGGAGGGGTATCTCAGGCAGGGCAATGGAAAGCTTCTGGAAGAGTGCCCGGGGCCAGGACCACCCTGGCTGGCCTGCAGGCACCAAGTTGGCCTGCGGGCTGTCGCTGGTGTGGCTCCACGGTCCTTCCTCTAGGCTTTCAAGCCCTTGTACATATTCAGGTGTTTTACCTGGAAAGGGTGGTAACTGTTCAGCAGCAGCTGGCCTGGGGCTCAGCTCACGTTTACTAACAGATGCCTCAGCACGGACCCCAGCTTTGCAATGAGGACGCTCCTTGCGTGGGGGGTGTGTGGCTGGCTGTATGGGAGATGGTTCCCCACCTCTGACCAATTTCAGAATTGTTGACCGCTGGAGCAAGTGCCGTGAGAGGGTTTTCCTCTGTGTAACTCGTGGGTTCACTTTTTTTTTCTTTTATGGTTCAAGTTTGATTTTATTCCTCTTTTATGTATTTATAAATATAAGCATGGAAATAATTCATTCCTATAAATACATCTGTGTGACGGGAAGAATTTTTTCTGTTTTATTTTTAAATTTTATTTTCTAAAATTTTGAAATTTAATTTTATTTATGTTTTTATACAGCAGTTATTATTAGTTATGTATTTTATGCATATACATGTATAAAGGTCAATCCCAATCTCCCAACTCATCCCACCACCACCACCCCATGGCTTCCCACACTTGGTGTCCATACGTTTGTTCTCTACCTCTGTGTCTCTATTTCTTCCCTGCAAAAGAGTTCATCCGTACCATTTTTTTAGGTTCCACATATATGCATTAATATACAATATTTGTTTTCCTCTTTCTGACTTACTTCATTCTGTATGACAGTCTCTCGATCCATCGATGTCTCTACAAATGACCCAGTTTCATTCCTTTTTATGGCCGAGTTATATTCCATTTCATATATGTACCACATCTTTAACCATTCATCTGTCTGTGGGCATTTAGGTTGCTTCCATTACCTGGCTATTGTAAATAGTGCTGCAACGAACATTGTGGTGAATGTGCCTTTTTGAAATATGGTTTTCTCTGGGTATATGCCCAGAAGTGGGATTGCTGGATCAGATGGTAATTCTATTTCTAGTTTTTTTAAGGAAACTCCATACTTTTCTCCATAGAGACTGTATCAATTTACATTCAAACCAATAGTGGAAGAGGGCTACTTTTGTCCACACCCTCCCCAGAATTGGTTGTTTGTAGATTTTCTGATGATACCGATTCTAACAGCTGTGAGGTGATACCTCATTGCAGTTTTCTCCTGAATATATTCAGGAGAAAACGCATACGCCCTTTTTGTCCAAGTGCATCATTGTCGAAGTTGTGCCCCTCTTCCTGTGCTTTACAGGCGATTCCAACGTACCTCTTGAAATCTGTTTCCTGCTATTCTGCCTCGCTTTCAAGTCCGCCTCGTTGCCTTCCCTCAACAGATTTTTGGACGATAGTTGGCCTTGATTACTCTGCCAGTTTGTGAATTGCTGTGCCCCTGAGCTCCATTTTTCAACTCGTTTCTTGTGAGCTGAACGCAAGTCCAAACTTTTGGTTCAGGACCTATACTGGTTCCCGGTGGGTGGCTGAGACTTTGGTTAATTCTTCTTCCTGCCGGGAAATTAGAGTGACATGTGCCCATCCAAATGCCTAACAGCTACTCTCTCATTGGTTCTCCCTCTTCCCTTTCATCCTCTGCCAAATTGGCAACCTGTGCGAACCAGGAGCTTAAAGGGGCTGTCTCTCCAAGTTGGGAGATTGATAGGAAAGGAGTTGGAAAGTCAAACCGGAGCACCAGGAGAGGGGCTCTTCGTTGAGTTTTAGAAACCTTTTGTATTCACAGTGTGTCCATTCTCTAGGTTTCCCGTACATGTTATAGCTGTAGTAATATTCCCTTCAACATGGAGAGCTGGGAGCCAAGGAATGGGAGCCATGCATTATTGCTTTAAATGGTCTGCAGTTGCTCACCCAATCTCACCAATCCCCTCAGTCCAAAGTGTCCAGCCTTATGCCACATCCAGCTGTCATTGTAGATAGGGTCATTCCAGGTTGCATCAGAGACCCTGAAGGAATTGTAAAGAATTTCCCTGTTTCTTTGTTCTGTTTTTGAAATTCCTTTTTAGAGTGGGTTTGAGCTGATTCTCGCTGCCCTGTTTATGCCAGTCTAGACACACTTGATTCCCTTAAGGAGACATATCAATACATAGGTTTTAAGATTCTTACTAGTCAGATCTATTCCTCTGCGGGAAATATGGGGTTTTGAGTCCCTTTCACTGAGGAAGGTGTAGGTCTTGTCTATTCCATAGTTGGTTTTTGGAACGGTACCTGTGCTTATATCAAACTCTGGTTTGATGCATCACACCACCTCTCCTTCCCCCTTAAGCAGGCATAAGAGTGTTTTCTAAATGTGAGACTCTGTTCTCTTTCCTAACTCAGTTCATGTGTAGCCATGTTTACAGGATCTTCCTAAGTGATATCTTATGATAAGTTTCTTTTCCTGTGTGACTTCTTTCACTTAGAATCATCGTACCTGAATCCACTCATTTTGCTGCTACTGGTCTTATGACATTGATTTCATGGCTGAGGGATATTCCATCGTACGTAAGTTCCACAATGTTTGGAACCATTTTTATATTTCCTGGGATATTTCAGGTGTACCCAGGTTGTGGTTCTTGTAAGCAGTGCAGCCCTCAATTTGGGGGTGGCTCTGTCTTATGGATTTTCAGTTTTCCCAAGGTATATTCCCTAGACTGGAAGTGCCCTTGGCTCTGTAGCTCTGTTGTTTACTTGTTTTAGGGAACACAATGCACTCCTCCAGTGAGGCAGTTGGCAACTTACATCCCGCCCATCAGCATAACAAGGCTCCCTGTTCTCCAGGGCCTGTCTTGCCTTTCTGGTTTTTACACATTTTGTGGATGTCCCTTTTGACCGGTGGGAAGTGATACTTCTTTGTAGTGCAGATTTGCATTGCCTGCTTGCTTGCTTGGCCAAAAAGGGCGTATGCGTTTTCTCCTGAATATATTCAGGAGAAAACGCATACGCCCTTTTTGGCCAAGTGCGTCATTGTCGAAGTTGTGCCCCTCTTCCTGTGCTTTACAGGCGATTCCAACGTACCTCTTGAAATCTGTTTCCTGCTATTCTGCCTCGCCTTCAAGTCCGCCTCGTTGCCTTCTCTCAACAGATTTTTGGACGATAGTTGGCCTTGATTACTCTGCCAGTTTGTGAATTGCTGTGCCCCTGAGCTCCATTTTTCAACTCGTTTTTTGTGAGCTGAACGCAAGTCCAAACTTTTGGTTCAGGACCTATACTGGTTCCCGGTGGGTGGCTGAGACTTTGGTTAATTCTTCTTCCTGCCGGGAAATTAGAGTGACATGTGCCCATCCAAATGCCTAACAGCTACTCTCTCATTGGTTCTCCCTCTTCCCTTTCATCCTCTGCCAAATTGGCAACCTGTGCGAAACAGGAGCTTAAAGGGGCTGTCTCTCCAAGTTGGGAGATTGATAGGAAAGCAGTTGGAAAGTCAAACTGGAGCACCAGGAGAGGGGCTCTTCGTTGAGTTTTAGAAACCTTTCGTATTCACAGTGTGTCCATTCTCTAGGTTTCCCATACATGTTATAGCTGTAGTAATATTCCCTTCAACCTGGAGAGCTGGGACCCAAGGAATGGGTGCCATGCATTATTGCTTTAAAGGGTCTGCATTTGCTCACCCAATCTCACCAATCCTCTCAGTCCCAAGTGTCCAGCCTCATGCCACATCCAGCTGTCATTGTAGATAGGGACATTCCAGGTTGCATCAGAGACCCTGAAGGAATTGTAAAGAATTTCCCTGTTTCTTTGTTCTGTTTTTGAAATTCCTTTTTAGAGTGGGTTTGAGCTGATTCTCGCTGCCATGTTTATGCCAGTCTAGACACACTTGATTCCCTTACGGAGACATATCAATACATAGGTTTTAAGATTCTTACTAGTCAGATCTATTCCTCTGCGGGAAATATGGGGTTTTGAGTCCCTTTCACTGAGGAAGGTGTAGGTCTTGTCTATTCCATAGTTGGTTTTTGGAACGGTACCTGTGCTTATATCAAACTCTGGTTTGATGCATCACCCCACCTCTCCTTCCCCCTTAAGCAGGCATAAGAGTGTTTTCTAAATGTGAGACTCTGTTCTCTTGCCTAACTCAGTTCATGTGTAGCCATGTTTACAGGATCTTCCTAAGTGATATCTTATGGTAAGTTTCTTTTTCTGTGTGACTTCTTTCACTTAGAATCATCGTACCTGAATCCACTCATTTTGCTGCTACTGGTCTTATGACATTGATTTCGTGGCTGAGGGATATTCCATCGTACGTAAGTTCCACAATGTTTGGAACCATTTTTATATTTCCTGGGATATTTCCGGTGTACCCAGGTTGAGGTTCTTGTAAGCAGTGCAGCCCTCAATTTGGGGGTGGCTGTGTCTTATGGATTTTCAGATTTTCCAATGTATATTCCCTAGACTGGATGTGCCCTTGGCTCTGGAGCTCTGTTGTTTACTTGTTTTAGGGAACACAATGCACTCCTCCAGTGAGGCAGTTGGCAACTTATATCCCGCCCATCAGCATAACAAGGCTCCCTGTTCTCCAGGGCCTGTCTTGCCTTTCTGGTTTTTACACATTTTGTGGATGTCCCTTTTGACCGGTGGGAAGTCATACTTCTTTGTAGTGCAGATTTGCATTGCCCGCTTGCTTGCTTGGCCAAAAAGGGTGTATGCGTTTTCTCCTGAATATATTCAGGAGAAAACGCATACGCCCTTTTTGGCCAAGTGCATCATTGTCGAAGTTGTGCCCCTCTTCCTGTGCTTTACAGGCGATTCCAACGTACCTCTTGAAATCTGTTTCCTGCTATTCTGCCTCGCTTTCAAGTCCGCCTCGTTGCCTTCCCTCAACAGATTTTTGGACGATAGTTGGCCTTGATTACTCTGCCAGTTTGTGAATTGCTGTGCCCCTGAGCTCCATTTTTCAACTCGTTTTCTGTGAGCTGAACGCAAGTCCAAACTTTTGGTTCAGGACCTATACTGGTTCCCGGTGGGTGGCTGAGACTTTGGTTAATTCTTCTTCCTGCCGGGAAATTAGAGTGACATGTGCCCATCCAAATGCCTAACAGCTACTCTCTCATTGGTTCTCCCTCTTCCCTTTCATCCTCTGCCAAATTGGCAACCTGTGCGAACCAGGAGCTTAAAGGGGCTGTCTCTCCAAGTTGGGAGATTGATAGGAAAGGAGTTGGAAAGTCAAACCGGAGCACCAGGAGAGGGTCTCTTCGTTGAGTTTTAGAAACCTTTCGTATTCACAGTGTGTCCATTCTCTAGGTTTCCCGTACATGTTATAGCTGTAGTAATATTCCCTTCAACCTGGAGAGCTGGGACCCATGGAATGGGTGCCATGCATTACTGCTTTAAAGGGTCTGCATTTGCTCACCCAATCTCACCAATCCTCTCAGTCCCAAGTGTCCAGCCTTATGCCGCATCCAGCTGTCATTGTAGATAGGGTCATTCCAGGTTGCATCAGAGACCCTGAAGGAATTGTAAAGAGTTTCACTGTTTCTTTGTTCTGTTTTTGAAATTCCTTTTTAGAGTGGGTTTGAGCTGATTCTCGCTGCCATGTTTATGCCAGTCTAGACACACTTGATTCCCTTACGGAGACATATCAATACATAGGTTTTAAGATTCTTACTAGTCAGATCTATTCCTCTGCGGGAAATATGGCGTTTGGAGTCCCTTTCACTGAGGAAGGTGTAGGTCTTGTCTATTCCATAGTTGGTTTTTGGAACGGTACCTGTGCTTATATCAAACTCTGGTTTGATGCATCACCCCACCTCTCCTTCCCCCTTAAGCAGGCATAAGAGTGTTTTCTAAATGTGAGACTCTGTTCTCTTTCCTAACTCCGTTCATGTGTAGCCATGTTTACAGGATCTTCCTAAGTAATATCTTATGGTAAGTTCCTTTTTCTGTGTGACTTCTTTCACTTAGAATCATCGTACCAGAATCCACTCATTTTGCTGCTACTGGTCTTATGACATTGATTTCGTGGCTGAGGGATATTCCATCGTACGTAAGTTCCACAATGTTTGGAACCATTTTTATATTTCCTGGGATATTTCAGGTGTACCCAGGTTGAGGTTCTTGTAAGCAGTGCAGCCCTCAATTTGGGGGTGGCTCTGTCTTATGGATTTTCAGTTTTCCCAAGGTATATTCCCTAGACTGGAAGTGCCCTTGGCTCTGTAGCTCTGTTGTTTACTTGTTTTAGGGAACACAATGCACTCCTCCAGTGAGGCAGTTGGCAACTTACATCCCGCCCATCAGCATAACAAGGCTCCCTGTTCTCCAGGGCCTGTCTTGCCTTTCTGGTTTTTACACATTTTGTGGATGTCCCTTTTGACCGGTGGGAAGTGATACTTCTTTGTAGTGCAGATTTGCATTGCCTGCTTGCTTGCTTGGCCAAAAAGGGCGTCTGCGTTTTCTCCTGAATATATTCAGGAGAAAACGCATACGCCCTTTTTGGCCAAGTGCATCATTGTCGAAGTTGTGCCCCTCTTCCTGTGCTTTACAGGCGATTCCAACGTACCTCTTGAAATCTCTTTCCTGCTATTCTGCCTCGCTTTCAAGTCCGCCTCGTTGCCTTCCCTCAACAGATTTTTGGAGGATAGTTGGCCTTGATTACTCTGCCAGTTTGTGAATTGCTGTGCCCCTGAGCTCCATTTTTCAACTCGTTTTTTGTGAGCTGAACGCAAGTCCAAACTTTTGGTTCAGGACCTATACTGGTTCCCGGTGGGTGGCTGAGACTTTGGTTAATTCTTCTTCCTGCCGGGAAATTAGAGTGACATGTGCCCATCCAAATGCCTAACAGCTACTCTCTCATTGGTTCTCCCTCTTCCCTTTCATCCTCTGCCAAATTGGCAACCTGTGCGAACCAGGAGCTTAAAGGGGCTGTCTCTCCAAGTTGGGAGATTGATAGGAAAGGAGTTGGAAAGTCAAACCGGAGCACCAGGAGAGGGGCTCTTCGGTGAGTTTTAGAAACCTTTCGTATTCACAGTGTGTCCATTCTCTAGGTTTCCCGTACATGTTATAGCTGTAGTAATATTCCCTTCAACCTGGAGAGCTGGGACCCATGGAATGGGTGCCATGCATTATTGCTTTAAAGGGTCTGCATTTGCTCACCCAATCTCACCAATCCTCTCAGTCCCAAGTGTCCAGCCTCATGCCACATCCAGCTGTCATTGTAGATAGGGTCATTCCAGGTTGCATCAGAGACCCTGAAGGAATTGTGAAGAATTTCCCTGTTTCTTTGTTCTGTTTTTGAAATTCCTGTTTAGAGTGGGTTTGAGCTGATTCTCGCTGCCATGTTTATGCCAGTCTAGACACACTTGATTCCCTTACGGAGACATATCAATACATAGGTTTTAAGATTCTTACTAGTCAGATCTATTCCTCTGCGGGAAATATGGGGTTTGGAGTCCGTTTCACTGAGGAAGGTGTAGGTCTTGTCTATTCCATAGTTGGTTTTTGGAACGGTACCTGTGCTTATATCAAACTCTGGTTTGATGCATCACCCCACCTCTCCTTCCCCCTTAAGCAGGCATAAGAGTGTTTTCTAAATGTGAGACTCTGTTCTCTTTCCTATCTCAGTTCATGTGTAGCCATGTTTACAGGATCTTCCTAAGTGATATCTTAGGATAAGTTTCTTTTCCTGTGTGACTTCTTTCACTTAGAATCATCGTACCTGAATCAAATCATTTTGCTGCTACTGGTCTTATGACATTGATTTCATGGCTGAGGGTTATTCCATCGTACGTAAGTTCCACAAAGTTTTGAACCATTTTTATATTTCCTGGGATATTTCAGGTGTACCCAGGTTGAGGTTCTTGTAAGCAGTGCAGCCCTCAATATGGGGGTGGCTCTGTCTTATGGATTTTCAGTTTTCCCAAGGTATATTCCCTAGACTGGAAGTGCCCTTGGCTCTGTAGCTCTGTTGTTTACTTGTTTTAGGGAACACAATGCACTCCTCCAGTGAGGCAGTTGGCAACTTACATCCCGCCCATCAGCATAACAAGGCTCCCTGTTCTCCAGGGCCTGTCTTGCCTTTCTGGTTTTTACACATTTTGTGGATGTCCCTTTTGACCGGTGGGAAGTGATACTTCTTTGTAGTGCAGATTTGCATTGCCCGCTTGCTTGCTTGGCCAAAAAGGGCGTATGCGTTTTCTCCTGAATATATTCAGGAGAAAACGCATACGCCCTTTTTGGCCAAGTGCGTCATTGTCGAAGTTGTGCCCCTCTTCCTGTGCTTTACAGGCGATTCCAACGTACCTCTTGAAATCTGTTTCCTGCTATTCTGCCTCGCTTTCAAGTCTGCCTCATTGCCTTCCCTCAACAGATTTTTGGACGATAGTTGGCCTTGATTACTCTGCCAGTTTGTGAATTGCTGTGCCCCTGAGCTCCATTTTTCAACTCGTTTTTTGTGAGCTGAACGCAAGTCCAAACTTTTGGTTCAGGACCTATACTGGTTCCCGGTGGGTGGCTGAGACTTTGGTTAATTCTTCTTCCTGCCGGGAAATTAGAGTGACATGTGCCCATCCAAATGCCTAACAGCTACTCTCTCATTGGTTCTCCCTCTTCCCTTTCATCCTCTGCCAAATTGGCAACCTGTGCGAACCAGGAGCTTAAAGGGGCTGTCTCTCCAAGTTGGGAGATTGATAGGAAAGCAGTTGGAAAGTCAAACTGGAGCACCAGGAGAGGGGCTCTTCGTTGAGTTTTAGAAACCTTTCGTATTCACAGTGTGTCCATTCTCTAGGTTTCCAGTACATGTTATAGCTGTAGTAATATTCCCTTCAACCTGGAGAGCTGGGACCCATGGAATGGGTGCATTGCATTACTGCTTTAAAGGGTCTGCATTTGCTCACCCAATCTCACCAATCCTCTCAGTCCCAAGTGTCCAGCCTCATGCCACATCCAGCTGTCATTGTAGATAGGGTCATTCCAGGTTGCATCAGAGACCCTGAAGGAATTGTAAAGAATTTCCCTGTTTCTTTGTTCTGTTTTTGAAATTCCTTTTTAGAGTGGGTTTGAGCTGATTCTCGCTGCCATGTTTATGCCAGTCTAGACACACTTGATTCCCTTACGGAGACATATCAATACATAGGTTTTAAGATTCTTACTAGTCAGATCTATTCCTCTGCGGGAAATATGGGGTTTTGAGTCCCTTTCACTGAGGAAGGTGTAGGTCTTGTCTATTCCATAGTTGGTTTTTGGAACGGTACCTGTGCTTATATCAAACTCTGGTTTGATGCATCACCCCACCTCTCCTTCCCCCTTAAGCAGGCATAAGAGTGTTTTCTAAATGTGAGACTCTGTTCTCTTTCCTAACTCAGTTCATGTGTAGCCATGTTTACAGGATCTTCCTAAGTGATATCTTAGGATAAGTTTCTTTTTCTGTGTGACTTCTTTCACTTAGAATCATCGTACCTGAATCCACTTATTTTGCTGCTACTTGTCTTATGACATTGATTTCATGGCTGAGGGATATTCCATCGTACGTAAGTACCACAATGTTTGGAACCATTTTTATATTTCCTGGGATATTTCAGGTGTACCCAGGTTGAGGTTCCTGTAAGCAGTGCAGCCCTCAATTTGGGGGTGGCTCTGTCTTATGGATTTTCAGTTTTCCCAAGGTATATTCCCTAGACTGGAAGTGCCCTTGGCTCTGTAGCTCTGTTGTTTACTTGTTTTAGGGAACACAATGCACTCCTCCAGTGAGGCAGTTGGCAACTTACATCCCGCCCATCAGCATAACAAGGCTCCCTGTTCTCCAGGGCCTGTCTTACCTTTCTGGTTTTTACACATTTTGTGGATGTCCCTTTTGACCGGTGGGAAGTGATACTTCTTTGTAGTGCAGATTTGCATTGCCCGCTTGCTTGCTTGGCCAAAAAGGGCGTATGCGTTTTCTCCTGAATATATTCAGGAGAAAACGCATACGCCCTTTTTGGACAAGTGCATCATTGTCGAAGTTGTGCCCCTCTTCCTGTGCTTTACAGGCGATTCCAACGTACCTCTTGAAATCTGTTTCCTGCTATTCTGCCTCGCCTTCAAGTCCGCCTCGTTGCCTTCCCTCAACAGATTTTTGGACGATAGTTGGCCTTGATTACTCTGCCAGTTTGTGAATTGCTGTGCCCCTGAGCTCCATTTTTCAACTCGTTTTTTGTGAGCTGAACGCAAGTCCAAACTTTTGGTTCAGGACCTATACTGGTTCCCGGTGGGTGGCTGAGACTTTGGTTAATTCTTCTTCCTGCCGGGAAATTAGAGTGACATGTGCCCATCCAAATGCCTAACAGCTACTCTCTCATTGGTTCTCCCTCTTCCCTTTCATCCTCTGCCAAATTGGCAACCTGTGCAAAACAGGAGCTTAAAGGGGCTGTCTCTCCAAGTTGGGAGATTGATAGGAAAGCAGTTGGAAAGTCAAACCGGAGCACCAGGAGAGGGGCTCTTCGTTGAGTTTTAAAAACCTTTCGTATTCACAGTGTGTCCATTCTCTAGGTTTCCCGTACATGTTATAGCTGTAGTAATATTCCCTTCTACCTGGAGAGCTGGGACCCAAGGAATGGGTGCCATGCATTATTGCTTTAAAGGGTCTGCATTTGCTCACCCAATCTCACCAATCCTCTCAGTCCCAAGTGTCCAGCCTTATGCCACATCCAGCTGTCATTGTAGAGAGGGTCATTCCAGGTTGCATCAGAGACCCTGAAGGAATTGTGAAGAATTTCCCTGTTTCTTTGTTCTGTTTTTGAAATTCCTGTTTAGAGTGGGTTTGAGCTGATTCTCGCTGCCCTGTTTATGCCAGTCTAGACACACTTGATTCCCTTAAGGAGACATATCAATACATAGGTTTTAAGATTCTTACTAGTCAGATCTATTCCTCTGCGGGAAATATGGGGTTTTGAGTCCCTTTCACTGAGGAAGGTGTAGGTCTTGTCTATTCCATAGTTGGTTTTTGGAACGGTACCTGTGCTTATATCAAACTCTGGTTTGATGCATCACCCCACCTCTCCTTCCCCCTTAAGCAGGCATAAGAGTGTTTTCTAAATGTGAGACTCTGTTCTCTTGCCTAACTCAGTTCATGTGTAGCCATGTTTACAGGATCTTCCTAAGTGATATCTTATGATAAGTTTCTTTTTCTGTGTGACTTCTTTCACTTAGAATCATCGTACCTGAATCCACTCATTTTGCTGCTACTGGTCTTATGACATTGATTTCGTGGCTGAGGGATATTCCATCATACGTAAGTTCCACAATGTTTGGAACCATTTTTATATTTCCTGGGATATTTCAGGTGTACCCAGGTTGAGGTTCCTGTAAGCAGTGCAGCCCTCAATGTGGGGGTGGCTCTGTCTTATGGATTTTCAGTTTTCCCAAGGTATATTCCCTAGACTGGAAGTGCCCTTGGCTCTGTAGCTCTGTTGTTTACTTGTTTTAGGGAACACAATGCACTCCTCCAGTGAGGCAGTTGGCAACTTACATCCCGCCCATCAGCATAACAAGGCTCCCTGTTCTCCAGGGCCTGTCTTGCCTTTCTGGTTTTTACACATTTTGTGGATGTCCCTTTTGACCGGTGGGAAGTCATACTTCTTTGTAGTGCAGATTTGCATTGCCCGCTTGCTTGCTTGGCCAAAAAGGGCGTATGCGTTTTCTCCTGAATATATTCAGGAGAAAACGCATACGCCCTTTTTGGCCAAGTGCATCATTGTCGAATTTGTGCCCCTCTTCCTGTGCTTTACAGGCGATTCCAACGTACCTCTTGAAATCTGTTTCCTGCTATTCTGCCTCGCTTTCAAGTCCGCCTCGTTGCCTTCCCTCAAAAGATTTTTGGACGATATTTGGCCTTGATTACTCTGCCAGTTTGTGAATTGCTGTGCCCCTGAGCTCCATTTTTCAACTCGTTTCTTGTGAGCTGAACGCAAGTCCAAATTTTTGGTTCAGGACCTATACTGGTTCCCGGTGGGTGGCTGAGACTTTGGTTAATTCTTCTTCCTGCCGGGAAATTAGAGTGACATGTGCCCATCCAAATGCCTAATAGCTACTCTCTCATTGGTTCTCCCTCTTCCCTTTCATCCTCTGCCAAATTGGCAATCTGTGCGAACCAGGAGCTTAAAGGGGCTGTCTCTCCAAGTTGGGAGATTGATAGGAAAGCAGTTGCAAAGTCAAACCGGAGCACCAGGAGAGGGGCTCTTCGTTGAGTTTTAGAAACCTTTCGTATTCACAGTGTGTCCATTCTCTAGGTTTCCCGTACATGTTATACCTGTAGTAATATTCCCTTCAACCTGGAGAGCTGGGACCCATGGAATGGGTGCATTGCATTACTGCTTTAAAGGGTCTGCATTTGCTCACCCAATCTCACCAATCCTCTCAGTCCCAAGTGTCCAGCCTCATGCCACATCCAGCTGTCATTGTAGATAGGGTCATTCCAGGTTGCATCAGAGACCCTCAAGGAATTGTAAAGAATTTCCCTGTTTCTTTGTTCTGTTTTTGAAATTCCTTTTTAGAGTGGGTTTGAGCTGATTCTCGCTGCCATGTTTATGCCAGTCTAGACACACTTGATTCCCTTACGGAGACATATCAATACAGAGGTTTTAAGATTCTTACTAGTCAGATCTATTCCTCTGCGGGAAATATGGGGTTTTGAGTCCCTTTCACTGAGGAAGGTGTAGGTCTTGTCTATTCCATAGTTGGTTTTTGGAACGGTACCTGTGCTTATATCAAACTCTGGTTTGATGCATCACCCCACCTCTCCTTCCCCCTTAAGCAGGCATAAGAGTGTTTTCTAAATGTGAGACTCTGTTCTCTTTCCTAACTCAGTTCATGTGTAGCCATGTTTACAGGATCTTCCTAAGTGATATCTTAGGATAAGTTTCTTTTTCTGTGTGACTTCTTTCACTTAGAATCATCGTACCTGAATCCACTCATTTTGCTGCTACTGGTCTTATGACATTGATTTCGTGGCTGAGGGATATTCCATCGTACGTAAGTTCCACAATGTTTTGAACCATTTTTATATTTCCTGGGATATTTCCGGTGTACCCAGGTTGAGGTTCTTGTAAGCAGTGCAGCCCTCAATTTGGGGGTGGCTGTGTCTTATGGATTTTCAGTTTTCCCAAGGTATATTCCCTAGACTGGATGTGCCCTTGGCTCTGTAGCTCTGTTGTTTACTTGTTTTAGGGAACACAATGCACTCCTCCAGTGAGGCAGTTGGCAACTTACATCCCGCCCATCAGCATAACAAGGCTCCCTGTTCTCCAGGGCCTGTCTTGCCTTTCTGGTTTTTACACATTTTGTGGATGTCCCTTTTGACCGGTGGGAAGTCATACTTCTTTGTAGTGCAGATTTGCATTGCCCGCTTGCTTGCTTGGCCAAAAAGGGCGTATGCGTTTTCTCCTGAATATATTCAGGAGAAAACGCATACGCCCTTTTTGGCCAAGTGCATCATTGTCGAATTTGTGCCCCTCTTCCTGTGCTTTACAGGCGATTCCAACGTACCTCTTGAAATCTGTTTCCTGCTATTCTGCCTCGCTTTCAAGTCCGCCTCGTTGCCTTCCCTCAAAAGATTTTTGGACGATAGTTGGCCTTGATTACTCTGCCAGTTTGTGAATTGCTGTGCCCCTGAGCTCCATTGTTCAACTCGTTTCTTGTGAGCTGAACGCAAGTCCAAACTTTTGGTTCAGGACCTATACTGGTTCCCGGTGGGTGGCTGAGACTTTGGTTAATTCTTCTTCCTGCCGGGAAATTAGAGTGACATGTGCCCATCCAAATGCCTAACAGCTACTCTCTCATTGGTTCTCCCTCTTCCCTTTCATCCTCTGCCAAATTGGCAATCTGTGCGAACCAGGAGCTTAAAGGGGCTGTCTCTCCAAGTTGGGAGATTGATAGGAAAGGAGTTGGAAAGTCAAACCGGAGCACCAGGAGAGGGGCTCTTCGTTGAGTTTTAGAAACCTTTCGTATTCACAGTGTGTCCATTCTCTAGGTTTCCCGTACATGTTATAGCTGTAGTAATATTCCCTTCAACCTGGAGAGCTGGGACCCATGGAATGGGTGCCATGCATTACTGCTTTAAAGGCTCTGCATTTGCTCACCCAATCTCACCAATCCTCTCAGTCCCAAGTATCCAGCCTTATGACACATCCAGCTGTCATTGTAGATAGGGTCATTCCAGGTTGCATCAGAGACCCGGAAGGAATTGTGAAGAATTTCCCTGTTTCTTTGTTCTGTTTTTGAAATTCCTTTTTAGAGTGGGTTTGAGCTGATTCTCGCTGCCATGTTTATGCCAGTCTAGACACACTTGATTCCCTTACGGAGACATATCAATACATAGGTTTTAAGATTCTTACTAGTCAGATCTATTCCTCTGCGCGAAATATGGGGTTTTGAGTCCCTTTCACTGAGGAAGGTGGAGGTCTTGTCTATTCCATAGTTGGTTTTTGGAACGGTACCTGTGCTTATATCAAACTCTGGTTTGATGCATCACCCCACCTCTCCTTCCCCCTTAAGCAGGCATAAGAGTGTTTTCTAAATGTGAGACTCTGTTCTCTTTCCTAACTCAGTTCATGTGTAGCCATGTTTACAGGATCTTCCTAAGTGATATCTTAGGATAAGTTTCTTTTTCTGTGTGACTTCTTGCACTTAGAATCATCGTACCTGAATCCACTCATTTTGCTGCTACTGGTCTTATGACATTGATTTCGTGGCTGAGGGATATTCCATCGTACGTAAGTTCCACAATGTTTGGAACCATTTTTATATTTCCTGGGATATTTCCGGTGTACCCAGGTTGAGGTTCCTGTAAGCAGTGCAGCCCTCAATTTGGGGGTGGCTGTGTCTTATGGATTTTCAGTTTTTCCAAGGTATATTCCCTAGACTGGATGTGCCCTTGGCTCTGTAGCTCTGTTGTTTACTTGTTTTAGGGAACACAATGCACTCCTCCAGTGAGGCAGTTGGCAACTTACATCCCGCCCATCAGCATAACAAGGCTCCCTGTTCTCCAGGGCCTGTCTTGCCTGTCTGGTTTTTACACATTTTGTGGATGTCCCTTTTGACCGGTGGGAAGTGATACTTCTTTGTAGTGCAGATTTGCATTGCCCGCTTGCTTGCTTGGCCAAAAAGGGCGTATGCGTTTTCTCCTGAATATATTCAGGAGAAAACGCATACGCCCTTTTTGGCCAAGTGCATCATTGTCGAAGTTGTGCCCCTCTTCCTGTGCTTTACAGGCGATTCCAACGTACCTCTTGAAATCTGTTTCCTGCTATTCTGCCTCGCTTTCAAGTCCGCCTCGTTGCCTTCCCTCAACAGATTTTTGGACGATAGTTGGCCTTGATTACTCTGCCAGTTTGTGAATTGCTGTGCCCCTGAGCTCCATATTTCAACTCGTTTTTTGTGAGCTGAACGCAAGTCCAAACTTTTGGTTCAGGACCTATACTGGTTCCCAGTGGGTGGCTGAGACTTTGGTTAATTCTTCTTCCTGCCAGGAAATTAGAGTGACATGTGCCCATCCAAATGCCTAACAGCTACTCTCTCATTGGTTCTCCCTCTTCCCTTTCATCCTCTGCCAAATTGGCAACCTGTGCGAACCAGGAGCTTAAAGGGGCTGTCTCTCCAAGTTGGGAGATTGATAGGAAAGGAGTTGGAAAGTCAAACCGGAGCACCAGGAGAGGGTCTCTTCGTTGAGTTTTAGAAACCTTTCGTATTCACAGTGTGTCCATTCTCTAGGTTTCCCGTACATGTTATAGCTGTAGTAATATTCCCTTCAACCTGGAGAGCTGGGACCCATGGAGTGGGTGCCATGCATTACTGCTTTAAAGGCTCTGCATTTGCTCACCCAATCTCACCAATCCTCTCAGTCCCAAGTGTCCAGCCTTATGCCACATCCAGCTGTCATTGTAGATAGGGTCATTCCAGGTTGCATCAGAGACCCTGAAGGAATTGTAAAGAATTTCCCTGTTTCTTTGTTCTGTTTTTGAAATTCCTTTTTAGAGTGGGTTTGAGCTGATTCTCGCTGCCATGTTTATGCCAGTCTAGACACACTTGATTCCCTTACGGAGACATATCAATACATAGGTTTTAAGATTCTTACTAGTCAGATCTATTCCTCTGCGGGAAATATGGGGTTTGGAGTCCCTTTCACTGAGGAAGGTGTAGGTCTTGTCTATTCCATAGTTGGTTTTTGGAATGGTACCTGTGCTTATATCAAACTCTGGTTTGATGCATCACCCCACCTCTCCTTCCCCCTTAAGCAGGCATAAGAGTGTTTTCTAAATGTGAGACTCTGTTCTCTTTCCTAACTCAGTTCATGTGTAGCCATGTTTACAGGATCTTCCTAAGTGATATCTTAGGATAAGTTTCTTTTTCTGTGTGACTTCTTTCACTTAGAATCATCGTACCTGAATCCACTCATTTTGCTGCTACTGGTCTTATGACATTGATTTCGTGGCTGAGGGATATTCCATCGTACATAAGTTCCACAATGTTTTGAACCATTTTTATATTTCCTGGGATATTTCAGGTGTACCCAGGTTGAGGTTCCTGTAAGCAGTGCAGCCCTCAATTTGGGGGTGGCTCTGTCTTATGGATTTTCAGTTTTCCCTAGGTATATTCCCTAGACTGGAAGTGCCCTTGGCTCTGTAGCTCTGTTGTTTACTTGTTTTAGGGAACACAATGCACTCCTCCAGTGAGGCAGTTGGCAACTTACATCCCGCCCATCAGCATAACAAGGCTCCCTGTTCTCCAGGGCCTGTCTTGCCTTTCTGGGTTTTACACATTTTGTGGATGTCCCTTTTGACCGGTGGGAAGTGATACTTCTTTGTAGTGCAGATTTGCATTGCCCGCTTGCTTGCTTGGCCAAAAAGGGCGTATGCGTTTTCTCCTGAATATATTCAGGAGAAAACGCATACGCCCTTTTTGGCCAAGTGCATCATTGTCGAAGTTGTGCCCCTCTTCCTGTGCTTTACAGGCGATTCCAACGTACCTCGTGAAATCTGTTTCCTGCTATTCCTCGCTTTCAAGTCCGCCTCATTGCCTTCCCTCAACAGATTTTTGGACGATAGTTGGCCTTGATTACTCTGCCAGTTTGTGAATTGCTGTGCCCCTGAGCTCCATTTTTCAACTCGTTTTTTGTGAGCTGAACGCAAGTCCAAACTTTTGGTTCAGGAACTATACTGGTTCCCGGTGGGTGGCTGAGACTTTGGTTAATTCTTCTTCCTGCCGGGAAATTAGAGTGACATGTGCCCATCCAAATGCCTAACAGCTACTCTCTCATTGGTTCTCCCTCTTCCCTTTCATCCTCTGCCAAATTGGCAACCTGTGCGAACCAGGAGCTTAAAGGGGCTGTCTCTACAAGTTGGGAGATTGATAGGAAAGCAGTTGGAAAGTCAAACCGGAGCACCAGGAGAGGGGCTCTTCGTTGAGTTTTAGAAACCTTTCGTATTCACAGTGTGTCCATTCTCTAGGTTTCCCGTACATGTTATAGCTGTAGTAATATTCCCTTCTACCTGGAGAGCTGGGACCCAAGGAATGGGTGCCATGCATTATTGCTTTAAAGGGTCTGCATTTGCTCACCCAATCTCACCAATCCTCTCAGTCCCAAGTGTCCAGCCTTATGCCACATCCAGCTGTCATTGTAGATAGGGTCATTCCAGGTTGCATCAGAGACCCTGAAGGAATTGTGAAGAATTTCCCTGTTTCTTTGTTCTGTTTTTGAAATTCCTTTTTAGAGTGGGTTTGAGCTGATTCTCGCTGCCATGTTTATGCCAGTCTAGACACACTTGATTCCCTTACGGAGACATATCAATACATAGGTTTTAAGATTCTTACTAGTCAGATCTATTCCTCTGCGGGAAATATGGGGTTTGGAGTCCCTTTCACTGAGGAAGGTGTAGGTCTTGTCTATTCCATAGTTGGTTTTTGGAACGGTACCTGTGCTTATATCAAACTCTGGTTTGATGCATCACCCCACCTCTCCTTCCCCCTTAAGCAGGCATAAGAGTGTTTTCTAAATGTGAGACTCTGTTCTCTTTCCTAACTCAGTTCATGTGTAGCCATGTTTACAGGATCTTCCTAAGTGATATCTTAGGATAAGTTTCTTTTTCTGTGTGACTTCTTTCACTTAGAATCATCGTACCTGAATCCACTCATTTTGCTGCTACTGGTCTTATGACATTGATTTCGTGGCTGAGGGATATTCCATCGTACGTAAGTTCCACAATGTTTGGAACCATTTTTATATTTCCTGGGATATTTCAGGTGTACCCAGGTTGAGGTTCCTGTAAGCAGTGCAGCCCTCAATTTGGGGGTGGCTCTGTCTTATGGATTTTCAGTTTTCCCAAGGTATATTCCCTAGACTGGAAGTGCCCTTGGCTCTGTAGCTCTGTTGTTTACTTGTTTTAGGGAACACAATGCACTCCTCCAGTGAGGCAGTTGGCAACTTACATCCCGCCCATCAGCATAACAAGGCTCCCTGTTCTCCAGGGCCTGTCTTGCCTTTCTGGTTTTTACACATTTTGTGGATGTCCCTTTTGACCGGTGGGAAGTGATACTTCTTTGTAGTGCAGATTTGCATTGCCCGCTTGCTTGCTTGGCCAAAAAGGGCGTATGCGTTTTCTCCTGAATATATTCAGGAGAAAACGCATACGCCCTTTTTGGCCAAGTGCATCATTGTCGAAGTTGTGCCCCTCTTCCTGTGCTTTACAGGCGATTCCAACGTACCTCTTGAAATCTGTTTCCTGCTATTCTGCCTCGCTTTCAAGTCCGCCTCGTTGCCTTCCCTCAACAGATTTTTGGACGATAGTTGGCCTTGATTACTCTGCCAGTTTGTGAATTGCTGTGCCCCTGAGCTCCATTTTTCAACTCGTTTCTTGTGAGCTGAACGCAAGTCCAAACTTTTGGTTCAGGACCTATACTGGTTCCCGGTGGGTGGCTGAGACTTTGGTTAATTCTTCTTCCTGCCGGGAAATTAGAGTGACATGTGCCCATCCAAATGCCTAACAGCTACTCTCTCATTGGTTCTCCCTCTTCCCTTTCATCCTCTGCCAAATTGGCAACCTGTGCGAACCAGGAGCTTAAAGGGGCTGTCTCTCCAAGTTGGGAGATTGATAGGAAAGCAGTTGGAAAGTCAAACCGGAGCACCAGGAGAGGGGCTCTTCGTTGAGTTTTAGAAACCTTTCGTATACACAGTGTGTCCATTCTCTAGGTTTCCCATACATGTTATAGCTGTAGTAATATTCCCTTCAACCTGGAGAGCTGGGACCCAAGGAATGGGTGCCATGCATTATTGCTTTAAAGGGTCTGCATTTGCTCACCCAATCTCACCAATCCTCTCAGTCCCAAGTGTCCAGCCTCATGCCACATCCAGCTGTCATTGTAGATAGGGTCATTCCAGGTTGCATCAGAGACCCTGAAGGAATTTTAAAGAATTTCCCTGTTTCTTTGTTCTGTTTTTGAAATTCCTTTTTAGAGTGGGTTTGAGCTGATTCTCGCTGCCATGTTTATGCCAGTCTAGACACACTTGATTCCCTTACGGAGACATATCAATACATAGGTTTTAAGATTCTTACTAGTCAGATCTATTCCTCTGCGGGAAATATGGGGTTTTGAGTCCCTTTCACTGAGGAAGGTGTAGGTCTTGTCTATTCCATAGTTGGTTTTTGGAACGGTACCTGTGCTTATATCAAACTCTGGTTTGATGCATCACCCCACCTCTCCTTCCCCCTTAAGCAGGCATAAGAGTGTTTTCTAAATGTGAGACTCTGTTCTCTTTCCTAACTCAGTTCATGTGTAGCCATGTTTACAGGATCTTCCTAAGTGATATCTTAGGATAAGTTTCTTTTTCTGTGTGACTTCTTTCACTTAGAATCATCGTACCTGAATCCACTCATTTTGCTGCTACTGGTCTTATGACATTGATTTCGTGGCTGAGGGATATTCCATCGTACGTAAGTTCCACAATGTTTTGAACCATTTTTATATTTCCTGGGATATTTCAGGTGTACCCAGGTTGAGGTTCTTGTAAGCAGTGCAGCCCTCAATTTGGGGGTGGCTGTGTCTTATGGATTTTCAGTTTTCCCAAGGTATATTCCCTAGACTGGATGTGCCCTTGGCTCTGTAGCTCTGTTGTTTACTTGTTTTAGGGAACACAATGCACTCCTCCAGTGAGGCAGTTGGCAACTTATATCCCGCCCATCAGCATAACAAGGCTCCCTGTTCTCCAGGGCCTGTCTTGCCTTTCTGGTTTTTACACATTTTGTGGATGTCCCTTTTGACCGGTGGGAAGTGATACTTCTTTGTAGTGCAGATTTGCATTGCCCGCTTGCTTGCTTGGCCAAAAAGGGCGTATGCGTTTTCTCCTGAATATATTCAGGAGAAAACGCATACGCCCTTTTTGGCCAAGTGCATCATTGTCGAAGTTGTGCCCCTCTTCCTGTGCTTTACAGGCGATTCCAACGTACCTCTTGAAATCTGTTTCCTGCTATTCTGCCTCGCTTTCAACTCCGCCTCGTTGCCTTCCCTCAACAGATTTTTGGACCTTAGTTGGCCTTGATTACTCTGCCAGTTTGTGAATTGCTGTGCCCCTGAGCTCCATTTTTCAACTCGTTTTCTGTGAGCTGAACGCAAGTCCAAACTTTTGGTTCAGGACCTATACTGGTTCCCGGTGGGTGGCTGAGACTTTTGTTAATTCTTCTTCCTGCCGGGAAATTAGAGTGACATGTGCCCATCCAAATGCCTAACAGCTACGCTCTCATTGGTTCTCCCTCTTCCCTTTCATCCTCTGCCAAATTGGCAACCTGTGCGAACCAGGAGCTTAAAGGGGCTGTCTCTCCAAGTTGGGAGATTGATAGGAAAGGAGTTGGAAAGTCAAACCGGAGCACCAGGAGAGGGTCTCTTCGTTGAGTTTTAGAAACCTTTCGTATTCACAGTGTGTCCATTCTCTAGGTTTCCCGTACATGTTATAGCTGTAGTAATATTCCCTTCAACCTGGAGAGCTGGGACCCATGGAATGGGTGCCATGCATTACTGCTTTAAAGGCTCTGCATTTGCTCACCCAATCTCACCAATCCTCTCAGTCCCAAGTGTCCAGCCTTATGCCGCATCCAGCTGTCATTGTAGATAGTGTCATTCCAGGTTGCATCAGAGACCCTGAAGGAATTGTAAAGAATTTCCCTGTTTCTTTGTTCTGTTTTTGAAATTCCTTTTTAGAGTGGGTTTGAGCTGATTCTCGCTGCCATGTTTATGCCAGTCTAGACACACTTGATTCCCTTACGGAGACATATCAATACATAGGTTTTAAGATTCTTACTAGTCAGATCTATTCCTCTGCGGGAAATATGGGGTTTTGAGTCCCTTTCACTGAGGAAGGTGTAGGTCTTGTCTATTCCATAGTTGGTTTTTGGAACGGTACCTGTGCTTATATCAAACTCTGGTTTGATGCATCACCCCACCTCTCCTTCCCCCTTAAGCAGGCATAAGAGTGTTTTCTAAATGTGAGACTCTGTTCTCTTTCCTAACTCAGTTCATGTGTAGCCATGTTTACAGGATCTTCCTAAGTGATATCTTAGGATAAGTTTCTTTTTCTGTGTGACTTCTTTCACTTAGAATCATCGTACCTGAATCCACTCATTTTGCTGCTACTGGTCTTATGACATTGATTTCGTGGCTGAGGGATATTCCATCGTACGTAAGTTCCACAATGTTTTGAACCATTTTTATATTTCCTGGGATATTTCAGGTGTACCCAGGTTGAGGTTCTTGTAAGCAGTGCAGCCCTCAATTTGGGGGTGGCTGTGTCTTATGGATTTTCAGTTTTCCCAAGGTATATTCCCTAGACTGGATGTGCCCTTGGCTCTGTAGCTCTGTTGTTTACTTGTTTCAGGGAACACAATGCACTCCTCCAGTGAGGCAGTTGGCAACTTATATCCCGCCCATCAGCATAACAAGGCTCCCTGTTCTCCAGGGCCTGTCTTGCCTTTCTGGTTTTTACACATTTTGTGGATGTCCCTTTTGACCGGTGGGAAGTGATACTTCTTTGTAGTGCAGATTTGCATTGCCCGCTTGCTTGCTTGGCCAAAAAGGGCGTATGCGTTTTCTCCTGAATATATTCAGGAGAAAACGCATACGCCCTTTTTGGCCAAGTGCATCATTGTCGAAGTTGTGCCCCTCTTCCTGTGCTTTACAGGCGATTCCAACGTACCTCTTGAAATCTGTTTCCTGCTATTCTGCCTCGCTTTCAACTCCGCCTCGTTGCCTTCCCTCAACAGATTTTTGGACCTTAGTTGGCCTTGATTACTCTGCCAGTTTGTGAATTGCTGTGCCCCTGAGCTCCATTTTTCAACTCGTTTTCTGTGAGCTGAACGCAAGTCCAAACTTTTGGTTCAGGACCTATACTGGTTCCCGGTGGGTGGCTGAGACTTTTGTTAATTCTTCTTCCTGCCGGGAAATTAGAGTGACATGTGCCCATCCAAATGCCTAACAGCTACGCTCTCATTGGTTCTCCCTCTTCCCTTTCATCCTCTGCCAAATTGGCAACCTGTGCGAACCAGGAGCTTAAAGGGGCTGTCTCTCCAAGTTGGGAGATTGATAGGAAAGGAGTTGGAAAGTCAAACCGGAGCACCAGGAGAGGGTCTCTTCGTTGAGTTTTAGAAACCTTTCGTATTCACAGTGTGTCCATTCTCTAGGTTTCCCGTACATGTTATAGCTGTAGTAATATTCCCTTCAACCTGGAGAGCTGGGACCCAAGGAATGGGTGCCATGCATTACTGCTTTAAAGGCTCTGCATTTGCTCACCCAATCTCACCAATCCTCTCAGTCCCAAGTGTCCAGCCTTATGCCGCATCCAGCTGTCATTGTAGATAGGGTCATTCCAGGTTGCATCAGAGACCCTGAAGGAATTGTAAAGAATTTCCCTGTTTCTTTGTTCTGTTTTTGAAATTCCTTTTTAGAGTGGGTTTGAGCTGATTCTCGCTGCCATGTTTATGCCAGTCTAGACACACTTGATTCCCTTACGGAGACATATCAATACATAGGTTTTAAGATTCTTACTAGTCAGATCTATTCCTCTGCGGGAAATATGGGGTTTGGAGTCCCTTTCACTGAGGAAGGTGTAGGTCTTGTCTATTCCATAGTTGGTTTTTGGAACGGTACCTGTGCTTATATCAAACTCTGGTTTGATGCATCACCCCACCTCTCCTTCCCCCTTAAGCAGGCATAAGAGTGTTTTCTAAATGTGAGACTCTGTTCTCTTTCCTAACTCAGTTCATGTGTAGCCATGTTTACAGGATCTTCCTAAGTAATATCTTATGGTAAGTTTCTTTTTCTGTGTGACTTCTTTCACTTAGAATCATCATACCTGAATCCACTCATTTTGCTGCTACTGGTCTTATGACATTGATTTCGTGGCTGAGGGATATTCCATCGTACGTAAGTTCCACAATGTTTTGAACCATTTTTATATTTCCTGGGATATTTCAGGTGTACCCAGGTTGAGGTTCTTGTAAGCAGTGCAGCCCTCAATTTGGGGGTGGCTCTGTCTTATGGATTTTCAGTTTCCCCAAGGTATATTTCCTAGACTGGAAGTGACTTTGCCTCTGTAGCTCTGTTGTTTACTTGTTTTAGGGAACACAATGCACTCCTCCAGTGAGGCAGTTGGCAACTTACATCCCGCCCATCAGCATAACAAGGCTCCCTGTTCTCCAGGGCCTGTCTTGCCTTTCTGGGTTTACACATTTTGTGGATGTCCCTTTTGACCGGTGTGAAGTCATACTTCTTTGTAGTGCAGATTTGCATTGCCCGCTTGCTTGCTTGGCCAAAAAGGACGTATGCGTTTTCTCCTGAATATATTCAGGAGAAAACGCATACGCCCTTTTTGGCCAAGTGCATCATTGTCGAAGTTGTGCCCCTCTTCCTGTGCTTTACAGGCGATTCCAACGTACCTCTTGAAATCTGTTTCCTGCTATTCTGCGTCGATTTCAAGTCCGCCTCGTTGCCTTCCCTCAACAGATTTTTGGACGATAGTTGGCCTTGATTACTCTGCCAGTTTGTGAATTGCTGTGCCCCTGAGCTCCATTTTTCAACTCGTTTTTTGTGAGCTGAACGCAAGTCCAAACTTTTGGTTCAGGACCTATACTGGTTCCCGGTAGGTGGCTGAGACTTTGGTTAATTCTTCTTCCTGCCGGGAACGTAGAGTGACATGTGCCCATCCAAATGCCTAACAGCTACGCTCTCATTGGTTCTCCCTCTTCCCTTTCATCCTCTGCCAAATTGGCAACCTGTGCGAACCAGGAGCTTAAAGGGGCTGTCTCTCCAAGTTGGGAGATTGATAGGAAAGCAGTTGGAAAGTCAAACCGGAGCACCAGGAGAGGGGCTCTTCGTTGAGTTTTAGAAACCTTTCGTATTCACAGTGTGTCCATTCTCTAGGTTTCCCGTACATGTTATAGCTGTAGTAATATTCCCTTCTACCTGGAGAGCTGGGACCCAAGGAATGGGAGCCATGCATTATTGCTTTAAAGGGTCTGCATTTGCTCACCCAATCTCACCAATCCTCTCAGTCCCAAGTGTCCAGCCTCATGCCACATCCAGCTGTCATTGTAGATAGGGTCATTCCAGGTTGCATCAGAGACCCTGAAGGAATTGTGAAGAATTTCCCTGTTTCTTTGTTCTGTTTTTGAAATTCCTTTTTAGAGTGGGTTTGAGCTGATTCTCGCTGCCATGTTTATGCCAGTCTAGACACACTTGATTCCCTTACGGAGACATATCAATACATAGGTTTTAAGATTCTTACTAGTCAGATCTATTCCTCTGCGGGAAATATGGGGTTTTGAGTCCCTTTCACTGAGGAATGTGGAGGTCTTGTCTATTCCATAGTTGGTTTTTGGAACGGTACCTGTGCTTATATCAAACTCTGGTTTGATGCATCACCCCACCTCTCCTTCCCCCTTAAGCAGGCATAAGAGTGTTTTCTAAATGTGAGACTCTGTTCTTTTTCCTAACACAGTTCATGTGTAGCCATGTTTACAGGATCTTCCTAAGTGATATCTTATGATAAGTTTCTTTTTCTGTGTGACTTCTTTCACTTAGAATCATCGTACCTGAATCCACTCATTTTGCTGCTACTGGTCTTATGACATTGATTTCGTGGCTGAGGGATATTCCATCGTACGTAAGTTCCACAATGTTTGGAACCATTTTTATATTTCCTGGGATATTTCAGGTGTACCCAGGTTGAGGTTCCTGTAAGCAGTGCAGCCCTCAATGTGGGGGTGGCTCTGTCTTATGGATTTTCAGTTTTCCCAAGGTATATTCCCTAGACTGGAAGTGCCCTGGGCTCTGTAGCTCTGTTGTTTACTTGTTTTAGGGAACACAATGCACTCCTCCAGTGAGGCAGTTGGCAACTTACATCCCTCCCATCAGCATAACAAGGCTCCCTGTTCTCCAGGGCCTGTCTTGCCTTTCTGGTTTTTACACATTTTGTGGATGTCCCTTTTGACCGGTGGGAAGTGATACTTCTTTGTAGTGCAGATTTGCATTGCCCGCTTGCTTGCTTGGCCAAAAAGGGCGTATGCGTTTTCTCCTGAATATATTCAGGAGAAAACGCATACGCCCTTTTTGGCCAAGTGCATCATTGTCGAAGTTGTGCCCCTCTTCCTGTGCTTTACAGGCGATTCCAACGTACCTCTTGAAATCTGTTTCCTGCTATTCTGCGTCGATTTCAAGTCCGCCTCGTTGCCTTCCCTCAACAGATTTTTGGACGATAGTTGGCCTTGATTACTCTGCCAGTTTGTGAATTGCTGTGCCCCTGAGCTCCATTTTTCAACTCGTTTCTTGTGAGCTGAACGCAAGTCCAAACTTTTGGTTCAGGACCTATACTGGTTCCCGGTGGGTGGCTGAGACTTTGATTAATTCTTCTTCCTGCCGGGTAATTAGAGTGACATGTGCCCATCCAAATGCCTAACAGCTACTCTCTCATTGGTTCTCCCTCTTCCCTTTCATCCTCTGCCAAATTGGCAACCTGTGCGAACCAGGAGCTTAAAGGGGCTGTCTCTCCAAGTTGGGAGATTGATAGGAAAGCAGTTGGAAAGTCAAACCGGAGCACCAGGAGAGGGGCTCTTCGTTGAGTTTTAGAAACCTTTCGTATTCACAGTGTGTCCATTCTCTAGGTTTCCCATACATGTTATAGCTGTAGTAATATTCCCTTCAACCTGGAGAGCTGGGACCCAAGGAATGGGTGCCATGCATTATTGCTTTAAAGGGTCTGCATTTGCTCACCCAATCTCACCAATCCTCTCAGTCCCAAATGTCCAGCCTCATGCCACATCCAGCTGTCATTGTAGATAGGGTCATTCCAGGTTGCATCAGAGACCCTGAAGGAATTGTAAAGAATTTCCCTGTTTCTTTGTTCTGTTTTTGAAATTCCTTTTTAGAGTGGGTTTGAGCTGATTCTCGCTGCCATGTTTATGCCAGTCTAGACACACTTGATTCCCTTACGGAGACATATCAATACATAGGTTTTAAGATTCTTACTAGTCAGATCTATTCCTCTGCGGGAAATATGGGGTTTTGAGTCCCTTTCACTGAGGAAGGTGTAGGTCTTGTCTATTCCATAGTTGGTTTTTGGAACGGTACCTGTGCTTATATCAAACTCTGGTTTGATGCATCACCCCACCTCTCCTTCCCCCTTAAGCAGGCATAAGAGTGTTTTCTAAATGTGAGACTCTGTTCTCTTTCCTAACTCAGTTCATGTGTAGCCATGTTTACAGGATCTTCCTAAGTGATATCTTAGGATAAGTTTCTTTTTCTGTGTGACTTCTTTCACTTAGAATCATCGTACCTGAATCCACTCATTTTGCTGCTACTGGTCTTATGACATTGATTTCGTGGCTGAGGGATATTCCATCGTACGTAAGTTCCACAATGTTTTGAACCATTTTTATATTTCCTGGGATATTTCCGGTGTACCCAGGTTGAGGTTCTTGTAAGCAGTGCAGCCCTCAATTTGGGGGTGGCTGTGTCTTATGGATTTTCAGTTTTTCCAAGGTATATTCCCTAGACTGGATGTGCCCTTGGCTCTGTAGCTCTGTTGTTTACTTGTTTTAGGGAACACAATGCACTCCTCCAGTGAGGCAGTTGGCAACTTACATCCCGTCCATCAGCATAACAAGGCTCCCTGTTCTCCAGGGCCTGTCTTGCCTTTCTGGTTTTTACACATTTTGTGGATGTCCCTTTTGACCGGTGGGAAGTCATACTTCTTTGTAGTGCAGATTTGCATTGCCCGCTTGCTTGCTTGGCCAAAAAGGGCGTATGCGTTTTCTCCTGAATATATTCAGGAGAAAACGCATACGCCCTTTTTGGCCAAGTGCATCATTGTCGAATTTGTGCCCCTCTTCCTGTGCTTTACAGGCGATTCCAACGTACCTCTTGAAATCTGTTTCCTGCTATTCTGCCTCGCTTTCAAGTCCGCCTCGTTGCCTTCCCTCAACAGATTTTTGGACGATAGTTGGCCTTGATTACTCTGCCAGTTTGTGAATTGCTGTGCCCCTGAGCTCCATTGTTCAACTCGTTTCTTGTGAGCTGAACGCAAGTCCAAACTTTTGGTTCAGGACCTATACTGGTTCCCGGTGGGTGGCTGAGACTTTGGTTAATTCTTCTTCCTGCCGGGAAATTAGAGTGACATGTGCCCATCCAAATGCCTAACAGCTACTCTCTCATTGGTTCTCCCTCTTCCCTTTCATCCTCTGCCAAATTGGCAACCTGTGCGAACCAGGAGCTTAAAGGGGCTGTCTCTCCAAGTTGGGAGATTGATAGGAAAGCAGTTGGAAAGTCAAACCAGAGCACCAGGAGAGGGGCTCTTCGTTGAGTTTTAGAAACCTTTCGTATTCACAGTGTGTCCATTCTCTAGGTTTCCCGTACATGTTATAGCTGTAGTAATATTCCCTTCTACCTGGAGAGCTGGGACCCAAGGAATGGGAGCCATGCATTATTGCTTTAAAGGGTCTGCGTTTGCTCACCCAATCTCACCAATCCTCTCAGTCCCAAGTGTCCAGCCTCATGCCACATCCAGCTGTCATTGTAGATAGGGTCATTCCAGGTTGCATCAGAGACCCTGAAGGAATTGTGAAGAATTTCCCTGTTTCTTTGTTCTGTTTTTGAAATTCCTTTTTAGAGTGGGTTTGAGCTGATTCTCGCTGCCATGTTTATGCCAGTCTAGACACACTTGATTCCCTTACGGAGACATATCAATACATAGGTTTTAAGATTCTTACTAGTCAGATCTATTCCTCTGCGGGAAATATGGGGTTTTGAGTCCCTTTCACTGAGGAATGTGGAGGTCTTGTCTATTCCATAGTTGGTTTTTGGAACGGTACCTGTGCTTATATCAAACTCTGGTTTGATGCATCACCCCACCTCTCCTTCCCCCTTAAGCAGGCATAAGAGTGTTTTCTAAATGTGAGACTCTGTTCTTTTTCCTAACACAGTTCATGTGTAGCCATGTTTACAGGATCTTCCTAAGTGATATCTTATGATAAGTTTCTTTTTCTGTGTGACTTCTTTCACTTAGAATCATCGTACCTGAATCCACTCATTTTGCTGCTACTGGTCTTATGACATTGATTTCGTGGCTGAGGGATATTCCATCGTACGTAAGTTCCACAATGTTTGGAACCATTTTTATATTTCCTGGGATATTTCAGGTGTACCCAGGTTGAGGTTCCTGTAAGCAGTGCAGCCCTCAATGTGGGGGTGGCTCTGTCTTATGGATTTTCTGTTTTCCCAAGGTATATTCCCTAGACTGGAAGTGCCCTGGGCTCTGTAGCTCTGTTGTTTACTTGTTTTAGGGAACACAATGCACTCCTCCAGTGAGGCAGTTGGCAACTTACATCCCTCCCATCAGCATAACAAGGCTCCCTGTTCTCCAGGGCCTGTCTTGCCTTTCTGGTTTTTACACATTTTGTGGATGTCCCTTTTGACCGGTGGGAAGTGATACTTCTTTGTAGTGCAGATTTGCATTGCCCGCTTGCTTGCTTGGCCAAAAAGGGCGTATGCGTTTTCTCCTGAATATATTCAGGAGAAAACGCATACGCCCTTTTTGGCCAAGTGCATCATTGTCGAAGTTGTGCCCCTCTTCCTGTGCTTTACAGGCGATTCCAACGTACCTCTTGAAATCTGTTTCCTGCTATTCTGCGTCGATTTCAAGTCCGCCTCGTTGCCTTCCCTCAACAGATTTTTGGACGATAGTTGGCCTTGATTACTCTGCCAGTTTGTGAATTGCTGTGCCCCTGAGCTCCATTTTTCAACTCGTTTCTTGTGAGCTGAACGCAAGTCCAAACTTTTGGTTCAGGACCTATACTGGTTCCCGGTGGGTGGCTGAGACTTTGATTAATTCTTCTTCCTGCCGGGTAATTAGAGTGACATGTGCCCATCCAAATGCCTAACAGCTACTCTCTCATTGGTTCTCCCTCTTCCCTTTCATCCTCTGCCAAATTGGCAACCTGTGCGAACCAGGAGCTTAAAGGGGCTGTCTCTCCAAGTTGGGAGATTGATAGGAAAGCAGTTGGAAAGTCAAACCGGAGCACCAGGAGAGGGGCTCTTCGTTGAGTTTTAGAAACCTTTCGTATTCACAGTGTGTCCATTCTCTAGGTTTCCCATACATGTTATAGCTGTAGTAATATTCCCTTCAACCTGGAGAGCTGGGACCCAAGGAATGGGTGCCATGCATTATTGCTTTAAAGGGTCTGCATTTGCTCACCCAATCTCACCAATCCTCTCAGTCCCAAGTGTCCAGCCTCATGCCACATCCAGCTGTCATTGTAGATAGGGTCATTCCAGGTTGCATCAGAGACCCTGAAGGAATTGTAAAGAATTTCCCTGTTTCTTTGTTCTGTTTTTGAAATTCCTTTTTAGAGTGGGTTTGAGCTGATTCTCGCTGCCATGTTTATGCCAGTCTAGACACACTTGATTCCCTTACGGAGACATATCAATACATAGGTTTTAAGATTCTTACTAGTCAGATCTATTCCTCTGCGGGAAATATGGGGTTTTGAGTCCCTTTCACTGAGGAAGGTGTAGGTCTTGTCTATTCCATAGTTGGTTTTTGGAACGGTACCTGTGCTTATATCAAACTCTGGTTTGATGCATCACCCCACCTCTCCTTCCCCCTTAAGCAGGCATAAGAGTGTTTTCTAAATGTGAGACTCTGTTCTCTTTCCTAACTCAGTTCATGTGTAGCCATGTTTACAGGATCTTCCTAAGTGATATCTTAGGATAAGTTTCTTTTTCTGTGTGACTTCTTTCACTTAGAATCATCGTACCTGAATCCACTCATTTTGCTGCTACTGGTCTTATGACATTGATTTCGTGGCTGAGGGATATTCCATCGTACGTAAGTTCCACAATGTTTTGAACCATTTTTATATTTCCTGGGATATTTCAGGTGTACCCAGGTTGAGGTTCTTGTAAGCAGTGCAGCCCTCAATTTGGGGGTGGCTGTGTCTTATGGATTTTCAGTTTTTCCAAGGTATATTCCCTAGACTGGATGTGCCCTTGGCTCTGTAGCTCTGTTGTTTACTTGTTTTAGGGAACACAATGCACTCCTCCAGTGAGGCAGTTGGCAACTTACATCCCGTCCATCAGCATAACAAGGCTCCCTGTTCTCCAGGGCCTGTCTTGCCTTTCTGGTTTTTGAACATTTTGTGGATGTCCCTTTTGACCGGTGGGAAGTCATACTTCTTTGTAGTGCAGATTTGCATTGCCCGCTTGCTTGCTAGGCCAAAAAGGGCGTATGCGTTTTCTCCTGAATATATTCAGGAGAAAACGCATACGCCCTTTTTGGCCAAGTGCATCATTGTCGAATTTGTGCCCCTCTTCCTGTGCTTTACAGGCGATTCCAACGTACCTCTTGAAATCTGTTTCCTGCTATTCTGCCTCGCTTTCAAGTCCGCCTCGTTGCCTTCCCTCAACAGATTTTTGGACGATAGTTGGCCTTGATTACTCTGCCAGTTTGTGAATTGCTGTGCCCCTGAGCTCCATTGTTCAACTCGTTTCTTGTGAGCTGAACGCAAGTCCAAACTTTTGGTTCAGGACCTATACTGGTTCCCGGTGGGTGGCTGAGACTTTGGTTAATTCTTCTTCCTGCCGGGAAATTAGAGTGACATGTGCCCATCCAAATGCCTAACAGCTACTCTCTCATTGGTTCTCCCTCTTCCCTTTCATCCTCTGCCAAATTGGCAACCTGTGCGAACCAGGAGCTTAAAGGGGCTGTCTCTCCAAGTTGGGAGATTGATAGGAAAGCAGTTGGAAAGTCAAACCAGAGCACCAGGAGAGGGGCTCTTCGTTGAGTTTTAGAAACCTTTCGTATTCACAGTGTGTCCATTCTCTAGGTTTCCCGTACATGTTATAGCTGTAGTAATATTCCCTTCTACCTGGAGAGCTGGGACCCAAGGAATGGGAGCCATGCATTATTGCTTTAAAGGGTCTGCATTTGCTCACCCAATCTCACCAATCCTCTCAGTCCCAAGTGTCCAGCCTCATGCCACATCCAGCTGTCATTGTAGATAGGGTCATTCCAGGTTGCATCAGAGACCCTGAAGGAATTGTGAAGAATTTCCCTGTTTCTTTGTTCTGTTTTTGAAATTCCTTTTTAGAGTGGGTTTGAGCTGATTCTCGCTGCCATGTTTATGCCAGTCTAGACACACTTGATTCCCTTACGGAGACATATCAATACATAGGTTTTAAGATTCTTACTAGTCAGATCTATTCCTCTGCGGGAAATATGGGGTTTTGAGTCCCTTTCACTGAGGAAGGTGGAGGTCTTGTCTATTCCATAGTTGGTTTTTGGAACGGTACCTGTGCTTATATCAAACTCTGGTTTGATGCATCACCCCACCTCTCCTTCCCCCTTAAGCAGGCATAAGAGTGTTTTCTAAATGTGAGACTCTGTTCTTTTTCTTAACACAGTTCATGTGTAGCCATGTTTACAGGATCTTCCTAAGTGATATCTTAGGATAAGTTTCTTTTTCTGTGTGACTTCTTTCACTTAGAATCATCGTACCTGAATCCACTCATTTTGCTGCTAATGGTCTTATGACATTGATTTCGTGGCTGAGGGATATTCCATCGTACGTAAGTTCCACAATGTTTGGAACCATTTTTATATTTCCTGGGATATTTCAGGTGTACCCAGGTTGAGGTTCCTGTAAGCAGTGCAGCCCTCAATGTGGGGGTGGCTCTGTCTTATGGATTTTCTGTTTTGCCAAGGTATATTCCCTAGACTGGAAGTGCCCTGGGCTCTGTAGCTCTGTTGTTTACTTGTTTTAGGGAACACAATGCACTCCTCCAGTGAGGCAGTTGGCAACTTACATCCCTCCCATCAGCATAACAAGGCTCCCTGTTCTCCAGGGCCTGTCTTGCCTTTCTGGTTTTTACACATTATGTGGATGTCCCTTTTGACCGGTGGGAAGTGATACTTCTTTGTAGTGCAGATTTGCATTGCCCGCTTGCTTGCTTGGCCAAAAAGGGCGTATGCGTTTTCTCCTGAATATATTCAGGAGAAAACGCATACGCCCTTTTTGGCCAAGTGCATCATTGTCGAAGTTGTGCCCCTCTTCCTGTGCTTTACAGGCGATTCCAACGTACCTCTTGAAATCTGTTTCCTGCTATTCTGTGTCGATTTCAAGGCCGCCTCGTTGCCTTCCCTCAACAGATTTTTGGACGATAGTTGGCCTTGATTACTCTGCCAGTTTGTGAATTGCTGTGCCCCTGAGCTCCATTTTTCAACTCGTTTCTTGTGAGCTGAACGCAAGTCCAAACTTTTGGTTCAGGACCTATACTGGTTCCCGGTGGGTGGCTGAGACTTTGGTTAATTCTTCTTCCTGCCGGGAAATTAGAGTGACATGTGCCCATCCAAATGCCTAACAGCTACTCTCTCATTGGTTCTCCCTCTTCCCTTTCATCCTCTGCCAAATTGGCAACCCGTGCGAACCAGGAGCTTAAAGGGGCTGTCTCTCCAAGTTGGGAGATTGATAGGAAGGCAGTTGGAAAGTCAAACCGGAGCACCAGGAGAGGGGCTCTTCGTTGAGTTTTAGAAACCTTTCGTATTCACAGTGTGTCCATTCTCTAGGTTTCCCATACATGTTATAGCTGTAGTAATATTCCCTTCAACCTGGAGAGCTGGGACCCAAGGAATGGGTGCCATGCATTATTGCTTTAAAGGGTCTGCATTTGCTCACCCAATCTCACCAATCCTCTCAGTCCCAAGTGTCCAGCCTCATGCCACATCCAGCTGTCATTGTAGATAGGGTCATTCCAGGTTGCATCAGAGACCCTGAAGGAATTGTAAAGAATTTCCCTGTTTCTTTGTTCTGTTTTTGAAATTCCTTTTTAGAGTGGGTTTGAGCTGATTCTCGCTGCCATGTTTATGCCAGTCTAGACACACTTGATTCCCTTACGGAGACATATCAATACATAGGTTTTAAGATTCTTACTAGTCAGATCTATTCCTCTGCGGGAAATATGGGGTTTGGAGTCCCTTTCACTGAGGAAGGTGTAGGTCTTGTCTATTCCATAGTTGGTTTTTGGAACGGTACCTGTGCTTATATCAAACTCTGGTTTGATGCATCACCCCACCTCTCCTTCCCCCTTAAGCAGGCATAAGAGTGTTTTCTAAATGTGAGACTCTGTTCTCTTGCCTAACTCAGTTCATGTGTAGCCATGTTTACAGGATCTTCCTAAGTGATATCTTAGGATAAGTTTCTTTTTCTGTGTGACTTCTTTCACTTAGAATCATCGTACCTGAATCCACTCATTTTGCTGCTACTGGTCTTATGACATTGATTTCGTGGCTGAGGGATATTCCATCGTACGTAAGTTCCACAATGTTTTGAACCATTTTTATATTTCCTGGGATATTTCCGGTGTACCCAGGTTGAGGTTCTTGTAAGCAGTGCAGCCCTCAATTTGGGGGTGGCTGTGTCTTATGGATTTTCAGTTTTCCCAAGGTATATTCCCTAGACTGGATGTGCCCTTGGCTCTGTAGCTCTGTTGTTTACTTGTTTTAGGGAACACAATGCACTCCTCCAGTGAGGCAGTTGGCAACTTACATCCCGCCCATCAGCATAACAAGGCTCCCTGTTCTCCAGGGCCTGTCTTGCCTTTCTGGTTTTTACACATTTTGTGGATGTCCCTTTTGACCGGTGGGAAGTCATACTTCTTTGTAGTGCAGATTTGCATTGCCCGCTTGCTTGCTTGGCCAAAAAGGGCGTATGCGTTTTCTCCTGAATATATTCAGGAGAAAACGCATACGCCCTTTTTGGCCAAGTGCATCATTGTCGAATTTGTGCCCCTCTTCCTGTGCTTTACAGGCGATTCCAACGTACCTCTTGAAATCTGTTTCCTGCTATTCTGCCTCGCTTTCAAGTCCGCCTCGTTGCCTTCCCTCAACAGATTTTTGGACGATAGTTGGCCTTGATTACTCTGCCAGTTTGTGAATTGCTGTGCCCCTGAGCTCCATTGTTCAACTCGTTTCTTGTGAGCTGAACGCAAGTCCAAACTTTTGGTTCAGGACCTATACTGGTTCCCGGTGGGTGGCTGAGACTTTGGTTAATTCTTCTTCCTGCCGGGAAATTAGAGTGACATGTGCCCATCCAAATGCCTAACAGCTACTCTCTCATTGGTTCTCCCTCTTCCCTTTCATCCTCTGCCAAATTGGCAATCTGTGCGAACCAGGAGCTTAAAGGGGCTGTCTCTCCAAGTTGGGAGATTGATAGGAAAGCAGTTGGAAAGTCAAACCGGAGCACCAGGAGAGGGGCTCTTCGTTGAGTTTTAGAAACCTTTCGTATTCACAGTGTGTCCATTCTCTAGGTTTCCCGTACATGTTATACCTGTAGTAATATTCCCTTCAACCTGGAGAGCTGGGACCCAAGGAATGGGTGCATTGCATTACTGCTTTAAAGGGTCTGCATTTGCTCACCCAATCTCACCAATCCTCTCAGTCCCAAGTGTCCAGCCTCATGCCACATCCAGCTGTCATTGTAGATAGGGTCATTCCAGGTTGCATCAGAGACCCTGAAGGAATTGTAAAGAATTTCCCTGTTTCTTTGTTCTGTTTTTGAAATTCCTTTTTAGAGTGGGTTTGAGCTGATTCTCGCTGCCATGTTTATGCCAGTCTAGACACACTTGATTCCCTTACGGAGACATATCAATACATAGGTTTTAAGATTCTTACTAGTCAGATCTATTCCTCTGCGGGAAATATGGGGTTTTGAGTCCCTTTCACTGAGGAAGGTGTAGGTCTTGTCTATTCCATAGTTGGTTTTTGGAACGGTACCTGTGCTTATATCAAACTCTGGTTTGATGCATCACCCCACCTCTCCTTCCCCCTTAAGCAGGCATAAGAGTGTTTTCTAAATGTGAGACTCTGTTCTCTTTCCTAACTCAGTTCATGTGTAGCCATGTTTACAGGATCTTCCTAAGTGATATCTTAGGATAAGTTTCTTTTTCTGTGTGACTTCTTTCACTTAGAATCATCGTACCTGAATCCACTCATTTTGCTGCTACTGGTCTTATGACATTGATTTCGTGGCTGAGGGATATTCCATCGTACGTAAGTTCCACAATGTTTTGAACCATTTTTATATTTCCTGGGATACTTCCGGTGTACCCAGGTTGAGGTTCTTGTAAGCAGTGCAGCCCTCAATTTGGGGGTGGCTGTGTCTTATGGATTTTCAGTTTTCCCAAGGTATATTCCCTAGACTGGATGTGCCCTTGGCTCTGTAGCTCTGTTGTTTACTTGTTTTAGGGAACACAATGCACTCCTCCAGTGAGGCAGTTGGCAACTTACATCCCGCCCATCAGCATAACAAGGCTCCCTCTTCTCCAGGGCCTGTCTTGCCTTTCTGGTTTTTACACATTTTGTGGATGTCCCTTTTGACCGGTGGGAAGTCATAATTCTTTGTAGTGCAGATTTGCATTGCCCGCTTGCTTGCTTGGCCAAAAAGGGCGTATGCGTTTTCTCCTGAATATATTCAGGAGAAAACGCATACGCCCTTTTTGGCCAAGTGCATCATTGTCGAATTTGTGCGCCTCTTCCTGTGCTTTACAGGCGATTCCAACGTACCTCTTGAAATCTGTTTCCTGCTATTCTGCCTCGCTTTCAAGTCCGCCTCGTTGCCTTCCCTCAACAGATTTTTGGACGATAGTTGGCCTTGATTACTCTGCCAGTTTGTGAATTGCTGTGCCCCTGAGCTCCATTTTTCAACTCGTTTCTTGTGAGCTGAACGCAAGTCCAAACTTTTGGTTCAGGACCTATACTGGTTCCCGGTGGGTGGCTGAGACTTTGGTTAATTCTTCTTCCTGCCGGGAAATTAGAGTGACATGTGCCCATCCAAATGCCTAACAGCTACTCTCTCATTGGTTCTCCCTCTTCCCTTTCATCCTCTGCCAAATTGGCAATCTGTGCGAACCAGGAGCTTAAAGGGGCTGTCTCTCCAAGTTGGGAGATTGATAGGAAAGGAGTTGGAAAGTCAAACCGGAGCACCAGGAGAGGGGCTCTTCGTTGAGTTTTAGAAACCTTTCGTATTCACAGTGTGTCCATTCTCTAGGTTTCCCGTACATGTTATACCTGTAGTAATATTCCCTTCAACCTGGAGAGCTGGGACCCATGGAATGGGTGCCATGCATTACTGCTTTAAAGGCTCTGCATTTGCTCACCCAATCTCACCAATCCTCTCAGTCCCAAGTATCCAGCCTTATGCCATATCCAGCTGTCATTGTAGATAGGGTCATTCCAGGTTGCATCAGAGACCCTGAAGGAATTGTAAAGAATTTCCCTGTTTCTTTGTTCTGTTTTTGAAATTCCTTTTTAGAGTGGGTTTGAGCTGATTCTCGCTGCCATGTTTATGCCAGTCTAGACACACTTGATTCCCTTACGGAGACATATCAATACATAGGTTTTAAGATTCTTACTAGTCAGATCTATTCCTCTGCGGGAAATATGGGGTTTTGAGTCCCTTTCACTGAGGAAGGTGGAGGTCTTGTCTATTCCATAGTTGGTTTTTGGAACGGTACCTGTGCTTATATCAAACTCTGGTTTGATGCATCACCCCACCTCTCCTTCCCCTTTAAGCAGGCATAAGAGTGTTTTCTAAATGTGAGACTCTGTTCTCTTTCCTAACTCAGTTCATGTGTAGCCATGTTTACAGGATCTTCCTAAGTGATATCTTATGATAAGTTTCTTTTCCTGTGTGACTTCTTTAACTTAGAATCATCGTACCTGAATCCACTCATTTTGCTGCTACTGGTCTTATGACATTGATTTCGTGGCTGAGGGATATTCCATCGTACGTAAGTTCCACAATGTTTGGAACCATTTTTATATTTCCTGGGATATTTCAGGTGTACCCAGGTTGAGGATCTTGTAAGCAGTGCAGCCCTCAAATTGAAGGTGGCTCTGTCTTATGTATTTTCAATTTTCCCAAGGTATATTCCCTAGACTGGAAGTGCCCTTGGCTCTGTAGCTCTGTTGTTTACTTGTTTTAGGGAACACAATGCACTCCTCCAGTGAGGCAGTTGGCAACTTACATCCCGCCCATCAGCATAACAAGGCTCCCTGTTCTCCAGGGCCTGTCTTGCCTTTCTGGTTTTTACACATTTTGTGGATGTCCCTTTTGACCGGTGGGAAGCGATACTTCTTTGTAGTGCAGATTTGCATTGCCCGCTTGCTTGCTTGGCCAAAAAGGGCGTATGCGTTTTCTCCTGAATATATTCAGGAGAAAACGCATACGCCCTTTTTGCCAAGTGCATCATTGTCGAAGTTGTGCCCCTCTTCCTGTGCTTTACAGGCGATTCCAACGTACCTCTTGAAATCTGTTTCCTGCTATTCTGCGTCGATTTCAAGTCCGCCTCGTTGCCTTCCCTCAACAGATTTTTGGACGATAGTTGGCCTTGATTACTCTGCCAGTTTGTGAATTGCTGTGCCCCTGAGCTCCATTGTTCAACTCGTTTTTTGTGAGCTGAACGCAAGTCCAAACTTTTGGTTCAGGACCTATACTGGTTCCCTGTGGGTGGCTGAGACTTTGGTTAATTCTTCTTCCTGCCGGGAAATTAGAGCGACATGTGCCCATCCAAATGCCTAACAGCTACTCTCTCATTGGTTCTCCCTCTTCCCTTTAATCCTCTGCCAAATTGGCAACCTGTGCGAAACAGGAGCTTAAAGGGGCTGTCTCTCCAAGTTGGGAGATTGATAGGAAAGCAGTTGGAAAGTCAAACCGGAGCACCAGGAGAGGGGCTCTTCGTTGAGTTTTAGAAACCTTTCGTATTCACAGTGTGTCCATTCTCTAGGTTTCCCGTACACGTTATAGCTGTAGTAATATTCCCTTCAACCTGGAGAGCTGGGACCCATGGAATGGGTGCCATGCATTATTGCTTTAAAGGGTCTGCATTTGCTCACCCAATCTCACCAATCCTCTCAGTCCTAAGTGTCCAGCCTCATGCCACATCCAGCTGTCATTGTAGATAGGGTCATTCCAGGTTGCATCAGAGACCCGGAAGGAATTGTGAAGAATTTCCCTGTTTCTTTGTTCTGTTTTTGAAATTCCTTTTTAGAGTGGGTTTGAGCTGATTCTCGCTGCCATGTTTATGCCAGTCTAGACACACTTGATTCCCTTACGGAGACATATCAATACATAGGTTTTAAGATTCTTACTAGTCAGATCTATTCCTCTGCGGGAAATATGGGGTTTTGAGTCCCTTTCACTGAGGAAGGTGGAGGTCTTGTCTATTCCATAGTTGGTTTTTGGAACGGTACCTGTGCTTATATCAAACTCTGGTTTGATGCATCACCCCACCTCTCCTTCCCCCTTAAGCAGGCATAAGAGTGTTTTCTAAATGTGAGACTCTGTTCTCTTTCCTAACTCAGTTCATGTGTAGCCATGTTTACAGGATCTTCCTAAGTGATATCTTAGGATAAGTTTCTTTTTCTGTGTGACTTCTTTCACTTAGAATCATCGTACCTGAATCCACTCATTTTGCTGCTACTGGTCTTATGACATTGATTTCGTGGCTGAGGGATATTCCATCGTACGTAAGTTCCACAATGTTTTGAACCATTTTTATATTTCCTGGGATATTTCCGGTGTACCCAGGTTGAGGTTCCTGTAAGCAGTGCAGCCCTCAATTTGGGGGTGGCTGTGTCTTATGGATTTTCAGTTTTTCCAAGGTATATTCCCTAGACTGGATGTGCCCTTGGCTCTGTAGCTCTGTTGTTTACTTGTTTTAGGGAACACAATGCACTCCTCCAGTGAGGCAGTTGGCAACTTACATCCCGCCCTTCAGCATAACAAGGCTCCCTGTTCTCCAGGGCCTGTCTTGCCTTTCTGGTTTTTACACATTTTGTGGATGTCCCTTTTGACCGGTGGGAAGTGATACTTCTTTGTAGTGCAGATTTGCATTGCCCGCTTGCTTGCTTGGCCAAAAAGGGCGTATGCGTTTTCTCCTGAATATATTCAGGAGAAAACGCATACACCCATTTTGGCCAAGTGCATCATTGTCGAAGTTGTGCCCCTCTTCCTGTGCTTTACAGGCGATTCCAACGTACCTCTTGAAATCTGTTTCCTGCTATTCTGCCTCGCTTTCAAGTCCGCCTCGTTGCCTTCCCTCAACAGATTTTTGGACGATAGTTGGCCTTGATTACTCTGCCAGTTTGTGAATTGCTGTGCCCCTGAGCTCCATATTTCAACTCGTTTTTTGTGAGCTGAACGCAAGTCCAAACTTTTGGTTCAGGACCTATACTGGTTCCCAGTGGGTGGCTGAGACTTTGGTTAATTCTTCTTCCTGCCGGGAAATTAGAGTGACATGTGCCCATCCAAATGCCTAACAGCTACTCTCTCATTGGTTCTCCCTCTTCCCTTTCATCCTCTGCCAAATTGGCAACCTGTGCGAACCAGGAGCTTAAAGGGGCTGTCTCTCCAAGTTGGGAGATTGATAGGAAAGCGGTTGGAAAGTCAAACCGGAGCACCAGGAGAGGGGCTCTTCGTTGAGTTTTAGAAACCTTTCGTATTCACAGTGTGTCCATTCTCTAGGTTTCCCGTACATGTTATAGCTGTAGTAATATTCCCTTCAACCTGGAGAGCTGGGACCCATGGAGTGGGTGCCATGCATTACTGCTTTAAAGGCTCTGCATTTGCTCACCCAATCTCACCAATCCTCTCAGTCCCAAGTGTCCAGCCTTATGCCACATCCAGCTGTCATTGTAGATAGGGTCATTCCAGGTTGCATCAGAGACCCTGAAGGAATTGTAAAGAATTTCCCTGTTTCTTTGTTCTGTTTTTGAAATTCCTTTTTAGAGTGGGTTTGAGCTGATTCTCGCTGCCATGTTTATGCCAGTCTAGACACACTTGATTCCCTTACGGAGACATATGAATACATAGGTTTTAAGATTCTTACTAGTCAGATCTATTCCTCTGCGGGAAATATGGGGTTTGGAGTCCCTTTCACTGAGGAAGGTGTAGGTCTTGTCTATTCCATAGTTGGTTTCTGGAATGGTACCTGTGCTTATATCAAACTCTGGTTTGATGCATCACCCCACCTCTCCTTCCCCCTTAAGCAGGCATAAGAGTGTTTTCTAAATGTGAGACTCTGTTCTCTTTCCTAACTCAGTTCATGTGTAGCCATGTTTACAGGATCTTCCTAAGTGATATCTTAGGATAAGTTTCTTTTTCTGTGTGACTTCTTTCACTTAGAATCATCGTACCTGAATCCACTCATTTTGCTGCTACTGGTCTTATGACATTGATTTCGTGGCTGAGGGATATTCCATCGTACATAAGTTCCACAATGTTTTGAACCATTTTTATATTTCCTGGGATATTTCAGGTGTACCCAGGTTGAGGTTCCTGTAAGCAGTGCAGCCCTCAATTTGGGGGTGGCTCTGTCTTATGGATTTTCAGTTTTCCCAAGTTATATTCCCTAGACTGGAAGTGCCCTTGGCTCTGTAGCTCTGTTGTTTACTTGTTTTAGGGAACACAATGCACTCCTCCAGTGAGGCAGTTGGCAACTTACATCCCGCCCATCAGCATAACAAGGCTCCCTGTTCTCCAGGGCCTGTCTTGCCTTTCTGGTTTTTACACATTTTGTGGATGTCCCTTTTGACCGGTGGGAAGTGATACTTCTTTGTAGTGCAGATTTGCATTGCCCGCTTGCTTGCTTGGCCAAAAAGGGCGTATGCGTTTTCTCCTGAATATATTCAGGAGAAAACGCATACGCCCTTTTTGGCCAAGTGCATCATTGTCGAAGTTGTGCCCCTCTTCCTGTGCTTTACAGGCGATTCCAACGTACCTCGTGAAATCTGTTTCCTGCTATTCTGCCTCGCTTTCAAGTCCGCCTCATTGCCTTCCCTCAACAGATTTTTGGACGATAGTTGGCCTTGATTACTCTGCCAGTTTGTGAATTGCTGTGCCCCTGAGCTCCATTTTTCAACTCGTTTTTTGTGAGCTGAACGCAAGTCCAAACTTTTGGTTCAGGAACTATACTGGTTCCCGGTGGGTGGCTGAGACTTTGGTTAATTCTTCTTCCTGCCGGGAAATTAGAGTGACATGTGCCCATCCAAATGCCTAACAGCTACTCTCTCATTGGTTCTCCCTCTTCCCTTTCATCCTCTGCCAAATTGGCAACCTGTGCGAACCAGGAGCTTAAAGGGGCTGTCTCTACAAGTTGGGAGATTGATAGGAAAGCAGTTGGAAAGTCAAACCGGAGCACCAGGAGAGGGGCTCTTCGTTGAGTTTTAGAAACCTTTCGTATTCACAGTGTGTCCATTCTCTAGGTTTCCCGTACATGTTATAGCTGTAGTAATATTCCCTTCTACCTGGAGAGCTGGGACCCAAGGAATGGGTGCCATGCATTATTGCTTTAAAGGGTCTGCATTTGCTCACCCAATCTCACCAATCCTCTCAGTCCCAAGTGTCCAGCCTTATGCCACATCCAGCTGTCATTGTAGATAGGGTCATTCCAGGTTGCATCAGAGACCCTGAAGGAATTGTGAAGAATTTCCCTGTTTCTTTGTTCTGTTTTTGAAATTCCTTTTTAGAGTGGGTTTGAGCTGATTCTCGCTGCCATGTTTATGCCAGTCTAGACACACTTGATTCCCTTACGGAGACATATCAATACATAGGTTTTAAGATTCTTACTAGTCAGATCTATTCCTTTGCGGGAAATATGGGGTTTTGAGTCCCTTTCACTGAGGAATGTGGAGGTCTTGTCTATTCCATAGTTGGTTTTTGGAACGGTACCTGTGCTTATATCAAACTCTGGTTTGATGCATCACCCCACCTCTCCTTCCCCCTTAAGCAGGCATAAGAGTGTTTTCTAAATGTGAGACTCTGTTCTCTTTCCTAACTCAGTTCATGTGTAGCCATGTTTACAGGATCTTCCTAAGTGATATCTTAGGATAAGTTTCTTTTTCTGTGTGACTTCTTTCACTTAGAATCATCGTACCTGAATCCACTCATTTTGCTGCTACTGGTCTTATGACATTGATTTCGTGGCTGAGGGATATTCCATCGTACGTAAGTTCCACAATGTTTTGAACCATTTTTATATTTCCTGGGATATTTCCGGTGTACCCAGGTTGAGGTTCTTGTAAGCAGTGCAGCCCTCAATTTGGGGGTGGCTGTGTCTTATGGATTTTCAGTTTTCCCAAGGTATATTCCCTAGACTGGATGTGCCCTTGGCTCTGTAGCTCTGTTGTTTACTTGTTTTAGGGAACACAATGCACTCCTCCAGTGAGGCAGTTGGCAACTTATATCCCGCCCATCAGCATAACAAGGCTCCCTGTTCTCCAGGGCCTGTCTTGCCTTTCTGGTTTTTACACATTTTGTGGATGTCCCTTTTGACCGGTGGGAAGTGATACTTCTTTGTAGTGCAGATTTGCATTGCCCGCTTGCTTGCTTGGCCAAAAAGGGCGTATGCGTTTTCTCCTGAATATATTCAGGAGAAAACACATACGCCCTTTTTGGCCAAGTGCATCATTGTCGAAGTTGTGCCCCTCTTCCTGTGCTTTACAGGCGATTCCAACGTACCTCTTGAAATCTGTTTCCTGCTATTCTGCCTCGCTTTCAAGTCCGCCTCGTTGCCTTCCCTCAACAGATTTTTGGACGATAGTTGGCCTTGATTACTCTGCCAGTTTGTGAATTGCTGTGCCCCTGAGCTCCATTTTTCAACTCGTTTTTTGTGAGCTGAACGCAAGTCCAAACTTTTGGTTCAGGACCGATACTGGTTCCCGGTGGGTGGCTGAGACTTTGGTTAATTCTTCTTCCTGCCGGGAAATTAGAGTGACATGTGCCCATCCAAATGCCTAACAGCTACTCTCTCATTGGTTCTCCCTCTTCCCTTTCATCCTCTGCCAAATTGGCAACCTGTGCGAACCAGGAGCTTAAAGGGGCTGTCTCTCCAAGTTGGGAGATTGATAGGAAAGCAGTTGGAAAGTCAAACCGGAGCACCAGGAGAGGGGCTCTTCGTTGAGTTTTAGAAACCTTTCGTATACACAGTGTGTCCATTCTCTAGGTTTCCCATACATGTTATAGCTGTAGTAATATTCCCTTCAACCTGGAGAGCTGGGACCCAAGGAATGGGTGCCATGCATTATTGCTTTAAAGGGTCTGCATTTGCTCACCCAATCTCACCAATCCTCTCAGTCCCAAGTGTCCAGCCTCATGCCACATCCAGCTGTCATTGTAGATAGGGTCATTCCAGGTTGCATCAGAGACCCTGAAGGAATTTTAAAGAATTTCCCTGTTTCTTTGTTCTGTTTTTGAAATTCCTTTTTAGAGTGGGTTTGAGCTGATTCTCGCTGCCATGTTTATGCCAGTCTAGACACACTTGATTCCCTTACGGAGACATATCAATACATAGGTTTTAAGATTCTTACTAGTCAGATCTATTCCTCTGCGGGAAATATGGGGTTTTGAGTCCCTTTCACTGAGGAAGATGTAGGTCTTGTCTATTCCATAGTTGGTTTTTGGAACGGTACCTGTGCTTATATCAAACTCTGGTTTGATGCATCACCCCACCTCTCCTTCCCCCTTAAGCAGGCATAAGAGTGTTTTCTAAATGTGAGACTCTGTTCTCTTTCCTAACTCAGTTCATGTGTAGCCATGTTTACAGGATCTTCCTAAGTGATATCTTAGGATAAGTTTCTTTTTCTGTGTGACTTCTTTCACTTAGAATCATCGTACCTGAATCCACTCATTTTGCTGCTACTGGTCTTATGACATTGATTTCGTGGCTGAGGGATATTCCATCGTACGTAAGTTCCACAATGTTTTGAACCATTTTTATATTTCCTGGGATATTTCCGGTGTACCCAGGTTGAGGTTCTTGTAAGCAGTGCAGCCCTCAATTTGGGGGTGGCTGTGTCTTATGGATTTTCAGTTTTCCCAAGGTATATTCCCTAGACTGGATGTGCCCTTGGCTCTGTAGCTCTGTTGTTTACTTGTTTTAGGGAACACAATGCACTCCTCCAGTGAGGCAGTTGGCAACTTATATCCCGCCCATTAGCATAACAAGGCTCCCTGTTCTCCAGGGCCTGTCTTGCCTTTCTGGTTTTTACACATTTTGTGGATGTCCCTTTTGACCGGTGGGAAGTGATACTTCTTTGTAGTGCAGATTTGCATTGCCCGCTTGCTTGCTTGGCCAAAAAGGGCGTATGCGTTTTCTCCTGAATATATTCAGGAGAAAACGCATACGCCCTTTTTGGCCAAGTGCATCATTGTCGAAGTTGTGCCCCTCTTCCTGTGCTTTACAGGCGATTCCAACGTACCTCTTGAAATCTGTTTCCTGCTATTCTGCCTCGCTTTCAAGTCCGCCTCGTTGCCTTCCCTCAACAGATTTTTGGACGATAGTTGGCCTTGATTACTCTGCCAGTTTGTGAATTGCTGTGCCCCTGAGCTCCATTTTTCAACTCGTTTCTTGTGAGCTGAACGCAAGTCCAAACTTTTGGTTCAGGACCTATACTGGTTCCCGGTGGGTGGCTGAGACTTTGGTTAATTCTTCTTCCTGCCGGGAAATTAGAGTGACATGTGCCCATCCAAATGCCTAACAGCTACTCTCTCATTGGTTCTCCCTCTTCCCTTTCATCCTCTGCCAAATTGGCAACCTGTGCGAACCAGGAGCTTAAAGGGGCTGTCTCTCCAAGTTGGGAGATTGATAGGAAAGGAGTTGGAAAGTCAAACCGGAGCACCAGGAGAGGGGCTCTTCGTTGAGTTTTAGAAACCTTTCGTACTCACAGTGTGTCCATTCTCTAGGTTTCCCGTACATGTTATAGCTGTAGTAATATTCCCTTCAACCTGGAGAGCTGGGACCCATGGAATGGGTGCCATGCATTACTGCTTTAAAGGCTCTGCATTTGCTCACCCAATCTCACCAATCCTCTCAGTCCCAAGTGTCCAGCCTTATGCCACATCCAGCTGTCATTGTAGATAGGGTCATTCCAGGTTGCATCAGAGACCCTGAAGGAATTGTAAAGAATTTCCCTGTTTCTTTGTTCTGTTTTTGAAATTCCTTTTTAGAGTGGGTTTGAGCTGATTCTCGCTGCCATGTTTATGCCAGTCTAGACACACTTGATTCCCTTACGGAGACATATCAATACATAGGTTTTAAGATTCTTACTAGTCAGATCTATTCCTCTGCGGGAAATATGGGGTTTTGAGTCCCTTTCACTGAGGAAGGTGTAGGTCTTGTCTATTCCATAGTTGGTTTTTGGAACGGTACCTGTGCTTATATCAAACTCTGGTTTGATGCATCACCCCACCTCTCCTTCCCCCTTAAGCAGGCATAAGAGTGTTTTCTACATGTGAGACTCTGTTCTCTTACCTAACTCAGTTCATGTGTAGCCATGTTTACAGGATCTTCCTAAGTGATATCTTATGATAAGTTTCTTTTCCTGTGTGACTTCTTTAACTTAGAATCATCGTACCTGAATCCACTCATTTTGCTGCTACTGGTCTTATGACATTGATTTCGTGGCTGAGGGATATTCCATCGTACGTAAGTTCCACAATGTTTGGAACCATTTTTATATTTCCTGGGATATTTCAGGTGTACCCAGGTTGAGGATCTTGTAAGCAGTGCAGCCCTCAATTTGGAGGTGGCTCTGTCTTATGTATTTTCAGTTTTCCCAAGGTATATTCCCTAGACTGGAAGTGCCCTTGGCTCTGTAGCTCTGTTGTTTACTTGTTTTAGGGAACACAATGCACTCCTCCAGTGAGGCAGTTGGCAACATACATCCCGCCCATCAGCATAACAAGGCTCCCTGTTCTCCAGGGCCTGTCTTGCCTTTCTGGTTTTTACACATTTTGTGGATGTCCCTTTTGACCGGTGGGAAGCGATACTTCTTTGTAGTGCAGATTTGCATTGCCCGCTTGCTTGCTTGGCCAAAAAGTGCGTATGCGTTTTCTCCTGAATATATTCAGGAGAAAACGCATACGCCCTTTTTGCCAAGTGCATCATTGTCGAAGTTGTGCCCCTCTTCCTGTGCTTTACAGGCGATTCCAACGTACCTCTTGAAATCTGTTTCCTGCTATTCTGCCTCGCTTTCAAGTCCGCCTCGTTGCCTTCCCTCAACAGATTTTTGGACGATAGTTGGCCTTGATTACTCTGCCAGTTTGTGAATTGCTGTGCCCCTGAGCTCCATTGTTCAACTCGTTTTTTGTGAGCTGAACGCAAGTCCAAACTTTTGGTTCAGGACCTATACTGGTTCCCGGTGGGTGGCTGAGACTTTGGTTAATTCTTCTTCCTGCCGGGAAATTAGAGCGACATGTGCCCATCCAAATGCCTAACAGCTACTCTCTCATTGGTTCTCCCTCTTCCCTTTCATCCTCTGCCAAATTGGCAACCTGTGCGAACCAGGAGCTTAAAGGGGCTGTCTCTCCAAGTTGGGAGATTGATAGGAAAGCAGTTGGAAAGTCAAACCGGAGCACCAGGAGAGGGGCTCTTCGTTGAGTTTTAGAAACCTTTCGTATTCACTGTGTGTCCATTCTCTAGGTTTCCCGTACATGTTATAGCTGTAGTAATATTCCCTTCAACCTGGAGAGCTGGGACCCATGGAATGGGTGCCATGCATTATTGCTTTAAAGGGTCTGCATTTGCTCACCCAATCTCACCAATCCTCTCAGTCCTAAGTGTCCAGCCTCATGCCACATCCAGCTGTCATTGTAGATAGGGTCATTCCAGGTTGCATCAGAGACCCTGAAGGAATTGTGAAGAATTTCCCTGTTTCTTTGTTCTGTTTTTGAAATTCCTTTTTAGAGTGGGTTTGAGCTGATTCTCGCTGCCATGTTTATGCCAGTCTAGACACACTTGATTCCCTTACGGAGACATATCAATACATAGGTTTTAAGATTCTTACAAGTCAGATCTATTCCTCTGCGGGAAATATGGGGTTTTGAGTCCCTTTCACTGAGGAAGGTGTAGGTCTTGTCTATTCCATAGTTGGTTTTTGGAACGTTACATGTGCTTATATCAAACTCTGGTTTGATGCATCACCCCACCTCTCCTTCCCCCTTAAGCAGGCATAAGAGTGTTTTCTAAATGTGAGACTCTGTTCTCTTGCCTAACTCAGTTCATGTTTAGCCATGTTTACAGGATCTTCCTAAGTGATATCTTATGATAAGTTTCTTTTCCTGTGTGACTTCTTTCACTTAGAATCATCGTACCTGAATCCACTCATTTTGCTGCTACTGGTCTTATGACATTGATTTCGTGGCTGAGGGATATTCCATCGTACGTAAGTTCCACAATGTTTGGAACCATTTTTATATTTCCTGGGATATTTCAGGTGTACCCAGGTTGAGGTTCCTGTAAGCAGTGCAGCCCTCAATTTGGGGGTGGCTCTGTCTTATGGATTTTCAGTTTTCCCTAGGTATATTCCCTTGACTGGAAGTGCCCTTGGCTCTGTAGCTCTGTTGTTTACTTGTTTTAGGGAACACAATGCACTCCTCCAGTGAGGCAGTTGGCAACTTACATCCCGCCCATCAGCATAACAAGGCTCCCTGTTCTCCAGGGCCTGTCTTGCCTTTCTGGTTTTTACACATTTTGTGGATGTCCCTTTTGACCGGTGGGAAGTCATACTTCTTTGTAGTGCAGATTTGCATTGCCCGCTTGCTTGCTTGGCCAAAAAGGGCGTATGCGTTTTCTCCTGAATATATTCAGGAGAAAACGCATACGCCCTTTTTGGCCAAGTGCATCATTGTCGAAGTTGTGCCCCTCTTCCTGTGCTTTACCGGCGATTCCAACGTACCTCTTGAAATCTGTTTCCTGCTATTCTGCCTCGCTTTCAAGTCCGCCTCGTTGCCTTCCCTCAACAGATTTTTGGACGATAGTTGGCCTTGATTACTCTGCCAGTTTGTGAATTGCTGTGCCCCTGAGCTCCATTTTTCAACTCGTTTTTTGTGAGCTGAACGCAAGTCCAAACTTTTGGTTCAGGACCTATACTGGTTCCCGGTGGGTGGCTGAGACTTTGGTTAATTCTTCTTCCTGCCGGGAAATTAGAGTGACATGTGCCCATCCAAATGCCTAACAGCTACTCTCTCATTGGTTCTCCCTCTTCCCTTTCATCCTCTGCCAAATTGGCAACCTGTGCGAACCAGGAGCTTAAAGGGGCTGTCTCTCCAAGTTGGGAGATTGATAGGAAAGCAGTTGGAAAGTCAAACCGGAGCACCAGGAGAGGGGCTCTTCGTTGAGTTTTAGAAACCTTTCGTATTCACAGTGTGTCCATTCTCTAGGTTTCCCGTACATGTTATAGCTGTAGTAATATTCCCTTCAACCTGGAGAGCTGGGACCCATGGAGTGGGTGCCATGCATTACTGCTTTAAAGGCTCTGCATTTGCTCACCCAATCTCACCAATCCTCTCAGTCCCAAGTGTCCAGCCTTATGCCACATCCAGCTGTCATTGTAGATAGGGTCATTCCAGGTTGCATCAGAGACCCTGAAGTAATTGTAAAGAATTTCCCTGTTTCTTTGTTCTGTTTTTGAAATTCCTTTTTAGAGTGGGTTTGAGCTGATTCTCGCTGCCATGTTTATGCCAGTCTAGACACACTTGATTCCCTTACGGAGACATATCAATACATAGGTTTTAAGATTCTTACTAGTCAGATCTATTCCTCTGCGGGAAATATGGGGTTTTGAGTCCCTTTCACTGAGGAAGGTGTAGGTCTTGTCTATTCCATAGTTGGTTTTTGGAACGGTACCTGTGCTTATATCAAACTCTGGTTTGATGCATCACCCCACCTCTCCTTCCCCCTTAAGCAGGCATAAGAGTGTTTTCTAAATGTGAGACTCTGTTCTCTTTCCTAACTCAGTTCATGTGTAGCCATGTTTACAGGATCTTCCTAAGTGATATCTTAGGATAAGTTTCTTTTTCTGTGTGACTTCTTTCACTTAGAATCATCGTACCTGAATCCACTCATTTTGCTGCTACAGGTCTTATGACATTGTTTTCATGGCTGAGGGATATTCCATCGTACGTAAGTTCCACAATGTTTTGAATCATTTTTATATTTCCTGGGATATTTCAGGTGTACCCAGGTTGAGGTTCTTGTAAGCAGTGCAGCCCTCAATTTGGGGGTGGCTCTGTCTTATGGATTTTCAGTTTTCCCAAGTTATATTCCCTAGACTGGAAGTGCCCTTGGCTCTGTAGCTCTGTTGTTTACTTGTTTTAGGGAACACAATGCACTCCTCCAGTGAGGCAGTTGGCAACTTACATCCCGCCCATCAGCATAACAAGGCTCCCTGTTCTCCAGGGCCTGTCTTGCCTTTCTGGTTTTTACACATTTTGTGGATGTCCCTTTTGACCGGTGGGAAGCGATACTTCTTTGTAGTGCAGATTTGCATTGCCCGCTTGCTTGCTTGGCCAAAAAGGGCGTATGCGTTTTCTCCTGAATATATTCAGGAGAAAACGCATACGCCCTTTTTGCTAAGTGCATCATTGTCGAAGTTGTGCCCCTCTTCCTGTGCTTTACAGGCGATTCCAACGTACCTCTTGAAATCTGTTTCCTGCTATTCTGCCTCGCTTTCAAGTCCGCCTCGTTGCCTTCCCTCAACAGATTTTTGGACGATAGTTGGCCTTGATTACTCTGCCAGTTTGTGAATTGCTGTGCCCCTGAGCTCCATTGTTCAACTCGTTTTTTGTGAGCTGAACGCAAGTCCAAACTTTTGGTTCAGGACCTATACTGGTTCCCTGTGGGTGGCTGAGACTTTGGTTAATTCTTCTTCCTGCCGGGAAATTAGAGCGACATGTGCCCATCCAAATGCCTAACAGCTACTCTCTCATTGGTTCTCCCTCTTCCCTTTCATCCTCTGCCAAATTGGCAACCTGTGCGAAACAGGAGCTTAAAGGGGCTGTCTCTCCAAGTTGGGAGATTGATAGGAAAGCAGTTGGAAAGTCAAACCGGAGCACCAGGAGAGGGGCTCTTCGTTGAGTTTTAGAAACCTTTCGTATTCACTGTGTGTCCATTCTCTAGGTTTCCCGTACATGTTATAGCTGTAGTAATATTCCCTTCAACCTGGAGAGCTGGGACCCATGGAATGGGTGCCATGCATTATTGCTTTAAAGGGTCTGCATTTGCTCACCCAATCTCACCAATCCTCTCAGTCCTAAGTGTCCAGCCTCATGCCACATCCAGCTGTCATTGTAGATAGGGTCATTCCAGGTTGCATCAGAGACCCTGAAGGAATTGTGAAGAATTTCCCTGTTTCTTTGTTCTGTTTTTGAAATTCCTTTTTAGAGTGGGTTTGAGCTGATTCTCGCTGCCATGTTTATGCCAGTCTAGACACACTTGATTCCCTTACGGAGACATATCAATACATAGGTTTTAAGATTCTTACAAGTCAGATCTATTCCTCTGCGGGAAATATGGGGTTTTGAGTCCCTTTCACTGAGGATGGTGTAGGTCTTGTCTATTCCATAGTTGGTTTTTGGAACGTTATATGTGCTTATATCAAACTCTGGTTTGATGCATCACCCCACCTCTCCTTCCCCCTTAAGCAGGCATAAGAGTGTTTTCTAAATGTGAGACTCTGTTCTCTTGCCTAACTCAGTTCATGTTTAGCCATGTTTACAGGATCTTCCTAAGTGATATCTTATGATAAGTTTCTTTTCCTGTGTGACTTCTTTCACTTAGAATCATCGTACCTGAATCCACTCATTTTGCTGCTACTGGTCTTATGACATTGATTTCGTGGCTGAGGGATATTCCATCGTACTTAAGTTCCACAATGTTTGGAACCATTTTTATATTTCCTGGGATATTTCAGGTGTACCCAGGTTGAGGTTCCTGTAAGCAGTGCAGCCCTCAATTTGGGGGTGGCTCTGTCTTATGGATTTTCAGTTTTCCCTAGGTATATTCCCTTGACTGGAAGTGCCCTTGGCTCTGTAGCTCTGTTGTTTACTTGTTTTAGGGAACACAATGCACTCCTCCAGTGAGGCAGTTGGCAACTTACATCCCGCCCATCAGCATAACAAGGCTCCCTGTTCTCCAGGGCCTGTCTTGCCTTTCTGGTTTTTACACATTTTGTGGATGTCCCTTTTGACCGGTGGGAAGTCATACTTCTTTGTAGTGCAGATTTGCATTGCCCGCTTGCTTGCTTGGCCAAAAAGGGCGTATGCGTTTTCTCCTGAATATATTCAGGAGAAAACGCATACGCCCTTTTTGGCCAAGTGCATCATTGTCGAAGTTGTGCCCCTCTTCCTGTGCTTTACCGGCGATTCCAACGTACCTCTTGAAATCTGTTTCCTGCTATTCTGCCTCGCTTTCAAGTCCGCCTCGTTGCCTTCCCTCAACAGATTTTTGGACGATAGTTGGCCTTGATTACTCTGCCAGTTTGTGAATTGCTGTGCCCCTGAGCTCCATTTTTCAACTCGTTTTTTGTGAGCTGAACGCAAGTCCAAACTTTTGGTTCAGGACCTATACTGGTTCCCGGTGGGTGGCTGAGACTTTGGTTAATTCTTCTTCCTGCCGGGAAATTAGAGTGACATGTGCCCATCCAAATGCCTAACAGCTACTCTCTCATTGGTTCTCCCTCTTCCCTTTCATCCTCTGCCAAATTGGCAACCTGTGCGAACCAGGAGCTTAAAGGGGCTGTCTCTCCAAGTTGGGAGATTGATAGGAAAGCAGTTGGAAAGTCAAACCGGAGCACCAGGAGAGGGGCTCTTCGTTGAGTTTTAGAAACCTTTCGTATTCACAGTGTGTCCATTCTCTAGGTTTCCCGTACATGTTATAGCTGTAGTAATATTCCCTTCAACCTGGAGAGCTGGGACCCATGGAGTGGGTGCCATGCATTACTGCTTTAAAGGCTCTGCATTTGCTCACCCAATCTCACCAATCCTCTCAGTCCCAAGTGTCCAGCCTTATGCCACATCCAGCTGTCATTGTAGATAGGGTCATTCCAGGTTGCATCAGAGACCCTGAAGTAATTGTAAAGAATTTCCCTGTTTCTTTGTTCTGTTTTTGAAATTCCTTTTTAGAGTGGGTTTGAGCTGATTCTCGCTGCCATGTTTATGCCAGTCTAGACACACTTGATTCCCTTACGGAGACATATCAATACATAGGTTTTAAGATTCTTACTAGTCAGATCTATTCCTCTGCGGGAAATATGGGGTTTTGAGTCCCTTTCACTGAGGAAGGTGGAGGTCTTGTCTATTCCATAGTTGGTTTTTGGAACGGTACCTGTGCTTATATCAAACTCTGGTTTGATGCATCACCCCACCTCTCCTTCCCCCTTAAGCAGGCATAAGAGTGTTTTCTAAATGTGAGACTCTGTTCTCTTTCCTAACTCAGTTCATGTGTAGCCATGTTTACAGGATCTTCCTAAGTGATATCTTAGGATAAGTTTCTTTTTCTGTGTGACTTCTTTCACTTAGAATCATCGTACCTGAATCCACTCATTTTGCTGCTACTGGTCTTATGACATTGTTTTCATGGCTGAGGGATATTCCATCGTACGTAAGTTCCACAATGTTTTGAATCATTTTTATATTTCCTGGGATATTTCAGGTGTACCCAGGTTGAGGTTCTTGTAAGCAGTGCAGCCCTCAATTTGGGGGTGGCTCTGTCTTATGGATTTTCAGTTTTCCCAAGTTATATTCCCTAGACTGGAAGTGCCCTTGGCTCTGTAGCTCTGTTGTTTACTTGTTTTAGGGAACACAATGCACTCCTCCAGTGAGGCAGTTGGCAACTTACATCCCGCCCATCAGCATAACAAGGCTCCCTGTTCTCCAGGGCCTGTCTTGCCTTTCTGGTTTTTACACATTTTGTGGATGTCCCTTTTGACCGGTGGGAAGCGATACTTCTTTGTAGTGCAGATTTGCATTGCCCGCTTGCTTGCTTGGCCAAAAAGGGCGTATGCGTTTTCTCCTGAATATATTCAGGAGAAAACGCATACGCCCTTTTTGCTAAGTGCATCATTGTCGAAGTTGTGCCCCTCTTCCTGTGCTTTACAGGCGATTCCAACGTACATCTTGAAATCTGTTTCCTGCTATTCTGCCTCGCTTTCAAGTCCGCCTCGTTGCCTTCCCTCAACAGATTTTTGGACGATAGTTGGCCTTGATTACTCTGCCAGTTTGTGAATTGCTGTGCCCCTGAGCTCCATTGTTCAACTCGTTTTTTGTGAGCTGAACGCAAGTCCAAACTTTTGGTTCAGGACCTATACTGGTTCCCTGTGGGTGGCTGAGACTTTGGTTAATTCTTCTTCCTGCCGGGAAATTAGAGCGACATGTGCCCATCCAAATGCCTAACAGCTACTCTCTCATTGGTTCTCCCTCTTCCCTTTCATCCTCTGCCAAATTGGCAACCTGTGCGAAACAGGAGCTTAAAGGGGCTGTCTCTCCAAGTTGGGAGATTGATAGGAAAGCAGTTGGAAAGTCAAACCGGAGCACCAGGAGAGGGGCTCTTCGTTGAGTTTTAGAAACCTTTCGTATTCACTGTGTGTCCATTCTCTAGGTTTCCCGTACATGTTATAGCTGTAGTAATATTCCCTTCAACCTGGAGAGCTGGGACCCATGGAATGGGTGCCATGCATTATTGCTTTAAAGGGTCTGCATTTGCTCACCCAATCTCACCAATCCTCTCAGTCCTAAGTGTCCAGCCTCATGCCACATCCAGCTGTCATTGTAGATAGGGTCATTCCAGGTTGCATCAGAGACCCTGAAGGAATTGTGAAGAATTTCCCTGTTTCTTTGTTCTGTTTTTGAAATTCCTTTTTAGAGTGGGTTTGAGCTGATTCTCGCTGCCATGTTTATGCCAGTCTAGACACACTTGATTCCCTTACGGAGACATATCAATACATAGGTTTTAAGATTCTTACAAGTCAGATCTATTCCTCTGCGGGAAATATGGGGTTTTGAGTCCCTTTCACTGAGGATGGTGTAGGTCTTGTCTATTCCATAGTTGGTTTTTGGAACGTTATATGTGCTTATATCAAACTCTGGTTTGATGCATCACCCCACCTCTCCTTCCCCCTTAAGCAGGCATAAGAGTGTTTTCTAAATGTGAGACTCTGTTCTCTTGCCTAACTCAGTTCATGTTTAGCCATGTTTACAGGATCTTCCTAAGTGATATCTTATGATAAGTTTCTTTTCCTGTGTGACTTCTTTCACTTAGAATCATCGTACCTGAATCCACTCATTTTGCTGCTACTGGTCTTATGACATTGATTTCGTGGCTGAGGGATATTCCATCGTACTTAAGTTCCACAATGTTTGGAACCATTTTTATATTTCCTGGGATATTTCAGGTGTACCCAGGTTGAGGTTCCTGTAAGCAGTGCAGCCCTCAATTTGGGGGTGGCTCTGTCTTATGGATTTTCAGTTTTCCCTAGGTATATTCCCTTGACTGGAAGTGCCCTTGGCTCTGTAGCTCTGTTGTTTACTTGTTTTAGGGAACACAATGCACTCCTCCAGTGAGGCAGTTGGCAACTTACATCCCGCCCATCAGCATAACAAGGCTCCCTGTTCTCCAGGGCCTGTCTTGCCTTTCTGGTTTTTACACATTTTGTGGATGTCCCTTTTGACCGGTGGGAAGTCATACTTCTTTGTAGTGCAGATTTGCATTGCCCGCTTGCTTGCTTGGCCAAAAAGGGCGTATGCGTTTTCTCCTGAATATATTCAGGAGAAAACGCATACGCCCTTTTTGGCCAAGTGCATCATTGTCGAAGTTGTGCCCCTCTTCCTGTGCTTTACCGGCGATTCCAACGTACCTCTTGAAATCTGTTTCCTGCTATTCTGCCTCGCTTTCAAGTCCGCCTCGTTGCCTTCCCTCAACAGATTTTTGGACGATAGTTGGCCTTGATTACTCTGCCAGTTTGTGAATTGCTGTGCCCCTGAGCTCCATTTTTCAACTCGTTTTTTGTGAGCTGAACGCAAGTCCAAACTTTTGGTTCAGGACCTATACTGGTTCCCGGTGGGTGGCTGAGACTTTGGTTAATTCTTCTTCCTGCCGGGAAATTAGAGTGACATGTGCCCATCCAAATGCCTAACAGCTACTCTCTCATTGGTTCTCCCTCTTCCCTTTCATCCTCTGCCAAATTGGCAACCTGTGCGAACCAGGAGCTTAAAGGGGCTGTCTCTCCAAGTTGGGAGATTGATAGGAAAGCAGTTGGAAAGTCAAACCGGAGCACCAGGAGAGGGGCTCTTCGTTGAGTTTTAGAAACCTTTCGTATTCACAGTGTGTCCATTCTCTAGGTTTCCCGTACATGTTATAGCTGTAGTAATATTCCCTTCAACCTGGAGAGCTGGGACCCATGGAGTGGGTGCCATGCATTACTGCTTTAAAGGCTCTGCATTTGCTCACCCAATCTCACCAATCCTCTCAGTCCCAAGAGTCCAGCCTTATGCCACATCCAGCTGTCATTGTAGATAGGGTCATTCCAGGTTGCATCAGAGACCCTGAAGGAATTGTAAAGAATTTCCCTGTTTCTTTGTTCTGTTTTTGAAATTCCTTTTTAGAGTGGGTTTGAGCTGATTCTCGCTGCCATGTTTATGCCAGTCTAGACACACTTGATTCCCTTACGGAGACATATCAATACATAGGTTTTAAGATTCTTACTAGTCAGATCTATTCCTCTGTGGGAAATATGGGGTTTTGAGTCCCTTTCACTGAGGAAGGTGGAGGTCTTGTCTATTCCATAGTTGGTTTTTGGAACGGTACCTGTGCTTATATCAAACTCTGGTTTGATGCATCACCCCACCTCTCCTTCCCCCTTAAGCAGGCATAAGAGTGTTTTCTAAATGTGAGACTCTGTTCTCTTTCCTAACTCAGTTCATGTGTAGCCATGTTTACAGGATCTTCCTAAGTGATATCTTAGGATAAGTTTCTTTTTCTGTGTGACTTCTTTCACTTAGAATCATCGTACCTGAATCCACTCATTTTGCTGCTACTGGTCTTATGACATTGATTTCGTGGCTGAGGGATATTCCATCGTACGTAAGTTCCACAATGTTTGGAACCATTTTTATATTTCCTGGGATATTTCCGGTGTACCCAGGTTGAGGTTCTTGTAAGCAGTGCAGCCCTCAATTTGGGGGTGGCTGTGTCTTATGGATTTTCAGTTTTTCCAAGGTATATTCCCTAGACTGGATGTGCCCTTGGCTCTGGAGCTCTGTTGTTTACTTGTTTTAGGGAACACAATGCACTCCTCCAGTGAGGCAGTTGGCAACTTATATCCCGCCCATCAGCATAACAAGGCTCCCTGTTCTCCAGGGCCTGTCTTGCCTTTCTGGTTTTTACACATTTTGTGGATGTCCCTTTTGACCGGTGGGAAGTGATACTTCTTTGTAGTGCAGATTTGCATTGCCCGCTTGCTTGCTTGGCCAAAAAGGGCGTATGCGTTTTCTCCTGAATATATTCAGGAGAAAACGCATACGCCCTTTTTGGCCAAGTGCATCATTGTCGAAGTTGTGCCCCTCTTCCTGTGCTTTACAGGCGATTCCAACGTACCTCTTGAAATCTGTTTCCTGCTATTCTGCCTCGCTTTCAAGTCCGCCTCGTTGCCTTCCCTCAACAGATTTTTGGACGATAGTTGGCCTTGATTACTCTGCCAGTTTGTGAATTGCTGTGCCCCTGAGCTCCATTTTTCAACTCGTTTTTTGTGAGCTGAACGCAAGTCCAAACTTTTGGTTCAGGACCTATACTGGTTCCCGGGGGGTGGCTGAGACTTTGGTTAATTCTTCTTCCTGCCGGGAAATTAGAGTGACATGTGCCCATCCAAATGCCTAACAGCTACTCTCTCATTGGTTCTCCCTCTTCCCTTTCATCCTCTGCCAAATTGGCAACCTGTGCGAACCAGGAGCTTAAAGGGGCTGTCTCTCCAAGTTGGGAGATTGATAGGAAAGCAGTTGGAAAGTCAAACCGGAGCACCAGGAGAGGGGCTCTTCGTTGAGTTTTAGAAACCTTTCGTATTCACAGTGTGTCCATTCTCTAGGTTTCCCGTACATGTTATAGCTGTAGTAATATTCCCTTCAACCTGGAGAGCTGGGACCCATGGAGTGGGTGCCATGCATTACTGCTTTAAAGGCTCTGCATTTGCTCACCCAATCTCACCAATCCTCTCAGTCCCAAGTGTCCAGCCTTATGCCACATCCAGCTGTCATTGTAGATAGGGTCATTCCAGGTTGCATCAGAGACCCTGAAGGAATTGTAAAGAATTTCCCTGTTTCTTTGTTCTGTTTTTGAAATTCCTTTTTAGAGTGGGTTTGAGCTGATTCTCGCTGCCATGTTTATGCCAGTCTAGACACACTTGATTCCCTTACGGAGACATATCAATACATAGGTTTTAAGATTCTTACTAGTCAGATCTATTCCTCTGCGGGAAATATGGGGTTTTGAGTCCCTTTCACTGAGGAAGGTGTAGGTCTTGTCTATTCCATAGTTGGTTTTTGGAACGGTACCTGTGCTTATATCAAACTCTGGTTTGATGCATCACCCCACCTCTCCTTCCCCCTTAAGCAGGCATAAGAGTGTTTTCTAAATGTGAGACTCTGTTCTCTTACCTAACTCAGTTCATGTGTAGCCATGTTTACAGGATCTTCCTAAGTGATATCTTATGATAAGTTTCTTTTCCTGTGTGACTTCTTTAACTTAGAATCATCGTACCTGAATCCACTCATTTTGCTGCTACTGGTCTTATGACATTGATTTCGTGGCTGAGGGATATTCCATCGTACGTAAGTTCCACAATGTTTGGAACCATTTTTATATTTCCTGGGATATTTCAGGTGTACCCAGGTTGAGGATATTGTAAGCAGTGCAGCCCTCAATTTGGAGGTGGCTCTGTCTTATGTATTTCCAGTTTTCCCAAGGTATATTCCCTAGACTGGAAGTGCCCTTGGCTCTGTAGCTCTGTTGTTTACTTGTTTTAGGGAACACAATGCACTCCTCCAGTGAGGCAGTTGGCAACATACATCCCGCCCATCAGCATAACAAGGCTCCCTGTTCTCCAGGGCCTGTCTTGCCTTTCTGGTTTTTACACATTTTGTGGATGTCCCTTTTGACCGGTGGGAAGCGATACTTCTTTGTAGTGCAGATTTGCATTGCCCGCTTGCTTGCTTGGCCAAAAAGGGCGTATGCGTTTTCTCCTGAATATATTCAGGAGAAAACGCATACGCCCTTTTTGCCAAGTGCATCATTGTCGAAGTTGTGCCCCTCTTCCTGTGCTTTACAGGCGATTCCAACGTACCTCTTGAAATCTGTTTCCTGCTATTCTGCCTCGCTTTCAAGTCCGCCTCGTTGCCTTCCCTCAACAGATTTTTGGACGATAGTTGGCCTTGATTACTCTGCCAGTTTGTGAATTGCTGTGCCCCTGAGCTCCATTTTTCAACTCGTTTCTTGTGAGCTGAACGCAAGTCCAAACTTTTGGTTCAGGACCTATACTGGTTCCCGGTGGGTGGCTGAGACTTTGGTTAATTCTTCTTCCTGCCGGGAAATTAGAGTGACATGTGCCCATACAAATGCCTAACAGCTACTCTCTCATTGGTTCTCCCTCTTCCCTTTCATCCTCTGCCAAATTGGCAACCTGTGCGAACCAGGAGCTTAAAGGGGCTGTCTCTCCAAGTTGGGAGATTGATAGGAAAGCAGTTGGAAAGTCAAACCGGAGCACCAGGAGAGGGGCTCTTCGTTGAGTTTTAGAAACCTTTCGTATTCACAGTGTGTCCATTCTCTAGGTTTCCCGTACATGTTATAGCTGTAGTAATATTCCCTTCAACCTGGAGAGCTGGGACCCATGGAATGGGTTCCATGCATTACTGCTTTAAATGGTCTGAATTTGCTCACCCAATCTCACCAATCCTCTCAGTCCCAAGTGTCCAGCCTCATGCCACATCCAGCTGTCATTGTAGATAGGGTCATTCCAGGTTGCATCAGAGACCCTGAAGGAATTGTAAAGAATTTCCCTGTTTCTTTGTTCTGTTTTTGAAATTCCTTTTTAGAGTGGGTTTGAGCTGATTCTCGCTGCCATGTTTATGCCAGTCTAGACACACTTGATTCCCTTACGGAGACATATCAATACATAGGTTTTAAGATTCTTACTAGTCAGATCTATTCCTCTGCGGTAAATATGGGGTTTTGAGTCCCTTTCACTGAGGAAGGTGGAGGTCTTGTCTATTCCATAGTTGGTTTTTGGAACGGTACCTGTGCTTATATCAAACTCTGGTTTGATGCATCACCCCACCTCTCCTTCCCCCTTAAGCAGGCATAAGAGTGTTTTCTAAATGTGAGACTCTGTTCTCTTTCCTAACTCAGTTCATGTGTAGCCATGTTTACAGGATCTTCCTAAGTGATATCTTAGGATAAGTTTCTTTTTCTGTGTGACTTCTTTCACTTAGAATCATCGTACCTGAATCCACTCATTTTGCTGCTACTGGTCTTATGACATTGATTTCGTGGCTGAGGGATATTCCATCGTACGTAAGTTCCACAATGTTTGGAACCATTTTTATATTTCCTGGGATATTTCCGGTGTACCCAGGTTGAGGTTCTTGTAAGCAGTGCAGCCCTCAATTTGGGGGTGGCTGTGTCTTATGGATTTTCAGTTTTTCCAAGGTATATTCCCTAGACTGGATGTGCCCTTGGCTCTGGAGCTCTGTTGTTTACTTGTTTTAGGGAACACAATGCACTCCTCCAGTGAGGCAGTTGGCAACTTATATCCCGCCCATCAGCATAACAAGGCTCCCTGTTCTCCAGGGCCTGTCTTGCCTTTCTGGTTTTTACACATTTTGTGGATGTCCCTTTTGACCGGTGGGAAGTGATACTTCTTTGTAGTGCAGATTTGCATTGCCTGCTTGCTTGCTTGGCCAAAAAGGGCATATGCGTTTTCTCCTGAATATATTCAGGAGAAAACGCATACGCCCTTTTTGGCCAAGTGCATCATTGTCGAAGTTGTGCCCCTCTTCCTGTGCTTTACAGGCGATTCCAACGTACCTCTTGAAATCTGTTTCCTGCTATTCTGCCTCGCTTTCAAGTCCGCCTCGTTGCCTTCCCTCAACAGATTTTTGGACGATAGTTGGCCTTGATTACTCTGCCAGTTTGTGAATTGCTGTGCCCCTGAGCTCTATTGTTCAACTCGTTTTTTGTGAGCTGAACGCAAGTCCAAACTTTTGGTTCAGGACCTATACTGGTTCCCTGTGGGTGGCTGAGACTTTGGTTAATTCTTCTTCCTGCCGGGAAATTAGAGCGACATGTGCCCATCCAAATGCCTAACAGCTACTCTCTCATTGGTTCTCCCTCTTCCCTTTCATCCTCTGCCAAATTGGCAACCTGTGCGAAACAGGAGCTTAAAGGGGCTGTCTCTCCAAGTTGGGAGATTGATAGGAAAGCAGTTGGAAAGTCAAACCGGAGCACCAGGAGAGGGGCTCTTCGTTGAGTTTTAGAAACCTTTCGTATTCACTGTGTGTCCATTCTCTAGGTTTCCCGTACACGTTATAACTGTAGTAATATTCCCTTCAACCTGGAGAGCTGGGACCCATGGAATGGGTGCCATGCATTATTGCTTTAAAGGGTCTGCATTTGCTCACCCAATCTCACCAATCCTCTCAGTCCTAAGTGTCCAGCCTCATGCCACATCCAGCTGTCATTGTAGATAGGGTCATTCCAGGTTGCATCAGAGACCCTGAAGGAATTGTGAAGAATTTCCCTGTTTCTTTGTTCTGTTTTTGAAATTCCTTTTTAGAGTGGGTTTGAGCTGATTCTCGCTGCCATGTTTATGCCAGTCTAGACACACTTGATTCCCTTACGGAGACATATCAATACATAGGTTTTAAGATTCTTACAAGTCAGATCTATTCCTCTGCGGGAAATATGGGGTTTTGAGTCCCTTTCACTGAGGAAGGTGTAGGTCTTGTCTATTACATAGTTGGTTTTTGGAACGTTACATGTGCTTATATCAAACTCTGGTTTGATGCATCACCCCACCTCTCCTTCCCCCTTAAGCAGGCATAAGAGTGTTTTCTAAATGTGAGACTCTGTTCTCTTGCCTAACTCATTTCATGTGTAGCCATGTTTACAGGATCTTCCTAAGTGATATCTTATGATAAGTTTCTTTTCCTGTGTGACTTCTTTCACTTAGAATCATCGTACCTGAATCCACTCATTTTGCTGCTACTGGTCTTATGACATTGATTTCGTGGCTGAGGGATATTCCATCGTACGTAAGTTCCACAATGTTTGGAACCATTTTTATATTTCCTGGGATATTTCAGGTGTACCCAGGTTGAGGTTCCTGTAAGCAGTGCAGCCCTCAATTTGGGGGTGGCTCTGTCTTATGGATTTTCAGTTTTCCCTAGGTATATTCCCTAGACTGGAAGTGCCCTTGGCTCTGTAGCTCTGTTGTTTACTTGTTTTAGGGAACACAATGCACTCCTCCAGTGAGGCAGTTGGCAACTTACATCCCGCCCATCAGCATAACAAGGCTCCCTGTTCTCCAGGGCCTGTCTTGCCTTTCTGGTTTTTACACATTTTGTGGATGTCCCTTTTGACCGGTGGGAAGTGATACTTCTTTGTAGTGCAGATTTGCATTGCCCGCTTGCTTGCTTGGCCAAAAAGGGCGTATGCGTTTTCTCCTGAATATATTCAGGAGAAAACGCATACGCCCTTTTTGGCCAAGTGCATCATTGTCGAAGTTGTGCCCCTCTTCCTGTGCTTTACCGGCGATTCCAACGTACCTCTTGAAATCTCTTTCCTGCTATTCCTCCTCGCTTTCAAGTCCGCCTCGTTGCCTTCCCTCAACAGATTTTTGGACGATAGTTGGCCTTGATTACTCTGCCAGTTTGTGAATTGCTGTGCCCCTGAGCTCCATTTTTCAACTCGTTTTTTGTGAGCTGAACGCAAGTCCAAACTTTTGGTTCAGGACCTATACTGGTTCCCGGTGGGTGGCTGAGACTTTGGTTAATTCTTCTTCCTGCCGGGAAATTAGAGTGACATGTGCCCATCCAAATGCCTAACAGCTACTCTCTCATTGGTTCTCCCTCTTCCCTTTCATCCTCTGCCAAATTGGCAACCTGTGCGAACCAGGAGCTTAAAGGGGCTGTCTCTCCAAGTTGGGAGATTGATAGGAAAGCAGTTGGAAAGTCAAACCGGAGCACCAGGAGAGGGGCTCTTCGTTGAGTTTTAGAAACCTTTCGTATTCACAGTGTGTCCATTCTCTAGGTTTCCCGTACATGTTATAGCTGTAGTAATATTCCCTTCAACCTGGAGAGCTGGGACCCATGGAATGGGTGCCATGCATTACTGCTTTAAATGGTCTGAATTTGCTCACCCAATCTCACCAATCCTCTCAGTCCCAAGTGTCCAGCCTCATGCCACATCCAGCTGTCATTGTAGATAGGGTCATTCCAGGTTGCATCAGAGACCCTGAAGGAATTGTAAAGAATTTCCCTGTTTCTTTGTTCTGTTTTTGAAATTCCTTTTTAGAGTGGGTTTGAGCTGATTCTCGCTGCCATGTTTATGCCAGTCTAGACACACTTGATTCCCTTACGGAGACATATCAATACATAGGTTTTAAGATTCTTACTAGTCAGATCTATTCCTCTGCGGGAAATATGGGGTTTTGAGTCCCTTTCACTGAGGAAGGTGGAGGTCTTGTCTATTCCATAGTTGGTTTTTGGAACGGTACCTGTGCTTATATCAAACTCTGGTTTGATGCATCACCCCACCTCTCCTTCCCCCTTAAGCAGGCATAAGAGTGTTTTCTAAATGTGAGACTCTGTTCTCTTTCCTAACTCAGTTCATGTGTAGCCATGTTTACAGGATCTTCCTAAGTGATATCTTAGGATAAGTTTCTTTTTCTGTGTGACTTCTTTCACTTAGAATCATCGTACCTGAATCCACTCATTTTGCTGCTACTGGTCTTATGACATTGATTTCGTGGCTGAGGGATATTCCATCGTACGTAAGTTCCACAATGTTTGGAACCATTTTTATATTTCCTGGGATATTTCCAGTGTACCCAGGTTGAGGTTCTTGTAAGCAGTGCAGCCCTCAATTTGGGGGTGGCTGTGTCTTATGGATTTTCAGTTTTTCCAAGGTATATTCCCTAGACTGGATGTGCCCTTGGCTCTGGAGCTCTGTTGTTTACTTGTTTTAGGGAACACAATGCACTCCTCCAGTGAGGCAGTTGGCAACTTATATCCCACCCATCAGCATAACAAGGCTCCCTGTTCTCCAGGGCCTGTCTTGCCTTTCTGGTTTTTACACATTTTGTGGATGTCCCTTTTGACCGGTGGGAAGTGATACTTCTTTGTAGTGCAGATTTGCATTGCCTGCTTGCTTGCTTGGCCAAAAAGGGTGTATGCGTTTTCTCCTGAATATATTCAGGAGAAAACGCATACGCCCTTTTTGGCCAAGTGCATCATTGTCGAAGTTGTGCCCCTCTTCCTGTGCTTTACAGGCGATTCCAACGTACCTCTTGAAATCTGTTTCCTGCTATTCTGCCTCGCTTTCAAGTCCGCCTCGTTGCCTTCCCTCAACAGATTTTTGGACGATAGTTGGCCTTGATTACTCTGCCAGTTTGTGAATTGATGTGCCCCTGAGCTCCATTTTTCAACTCGTTTTTTGTGAGCTGAACGCAAGTCCAAACTTTTGGTTCAGGACCTATACTGGTTCCCGGTGGGTGGCTGAGACTTTGGTTAATTCTTCTTCCTGCCGGGAAATTAGAGTGACATGTGCCCATCCAAATGCCTAACAGCTACTCTCTCATTGGTTCTCCCTCTTCCCTTTCATCCTCTGCCAAATTGGCAACCTGTGCGAACCAGGAGCTTAAAGGGGCTGTCTCTCCAAGTTGGGAGATTGATAGGAAAGCAGTTGGAAAGTCAAACCGGAGCACCAGGAGAGGGGCTCTTCGTTGAGTTTTAGAAACCTTTCGTATTCACAGTGTGTCCATTCTCTAGGTTTCCCGTACATGTTATAGCTGTAGTAATATTCCCTTCAACCTGGAGAGCTGGGACCCATGGAGTGGGTGCCATGCATTACTGCTTTAAAGGCTCTGCATTTGCTCACCCAATCTCACCAATCCTCTCAGTCCCAAGTGTCCAGCCTTATGCCACATCCAGCTGTCATTGTAGATAGGGTCATTCCAGGTTGCATCAGAGACCCTGAAGGAATTGTAAAGAATTTCCCTGTTTCTTTGTTCTGTTTTTGAAATTCCTTTTTAGAGTGGGTTTGAGCTGATTCTCGCTGCCATGTTTATGCCAGTCTAGACACACTTGATTCCCTTACGGAGACATATCAATACATAGGTTTTAAGATTCTTACTAGTCAGATCTATTCCTCTGCGGGAAATATGGGGTTTTGAGTCCCTTTCACTGAGGAAGGTGTAGGTCTTGTCTATTCCATAGTTGGTTTTTGGAACGGTACCTGTGCTTATATCAAACTCTGGTTTGATGCATCACCCCACCTCTCCTTCCCCCTTAAGCAGGCATAAGAGTGTTTTCTAAATGTGAGACTCTGTTCTCTTTCCTAACTCAGTTCATGTGTAGCCATGTTTACAGGATCTTCCTAAGTGATATCTTAGGATAAGTTTCTTTTTCTGTGTGACTTCTTTCACTTAGAATCATCGTACCTGAATCCACTCATTTTGCTGCTACTGGTCTTATGACATTGATTTCGTGGCTGAGGGATATTCCATCGTACGTAAGTTCCACAATGTTTGGAACCATTTTTATATTTCCTGGGATATTTCAGGTGTACCCAGTTTGAGGTTCTTGTAAGCAGTGCAGCCCTCAATTTGGGGGTGGCTGTGTCTTATGGATTTTCAGTTTTTCCAAGGTATATTCCCTAGACTGGATGTGCCCATGGCTCTGGAGCTCTGTTGTTTACTTGTTTTAGGGAACACAATGCACTCCTCCAGTGAGGCAGTTGGCAACTTATATCCCGCCCATCAGCATAACAAGGCTCCCTGTTCTCCAGGGCCTGTCTTGCCTTTCTGGTTTTTACACATTTTGTGGATGTCCCTTTTGACCGGTGGGAAGCGATACTTCTTTGTAGTGCAGATTTGCATTGCCCGCTTGCTTGCTTGGCCAAAAAGGGCGTATGCGTTTTCTCCTGAATATATTCAGGAGAAAACGCATACGCACTTTTTGCCAAGTGCATCATTGTCGAAGTTGTGCCCCTCTTCCTGTGCTTTACAGGCGATTCCAACGTACCTCTTGAAATCTCTTTCCTGCTATTCTGCCTCGCTTTCAAGTCCGCCTCGTTGCCTTCCCTCAACAGATTTTTGGACGATAGTTGGCCTTGATTACTCTGCCAGTTTGTGAATTGCTGTGCCCCTGAGCTCCATTGTTCAACTCGTTTTTTGTGAGCTGAACGCAAGTCCAAACTTTTGGTTCAGGACCTATACTGGTTCCCTGTGGGTGGCTGAGACTTTGGTTAATTCTTCTTCCTGCCGGGAAATTAGAGCGACATGTGCCCATCCAAATGCCTAACAGCTACTCTCTCATTGGTTCTCCCTCTTCCCTTTCATCCTCTGCCAAATTGGCAACCTGTGCGAAACAGGAGCTTAAAGGGGCTGTCTCTCCAAGTTGGGAGATTGATAGGAAAGCAGTTGGAAAGTCAAACCGGAGCACCAGGAGAGGGGCTCTTCGTTGAGTTTTAGAAACCTTTCGTATTCACAGTGTGTCCATTCTCTAGGTTTCCCGTACACGTTATAGCTGTAGTAATATTCCCTTCAACCTGGAGAGCTGGGACCCATGGAATGGGTGCCATGCATTATTGCTTTAAAGGGTCTGCATTTGCTTACCCAATCTCACCAATCCTCTCAGTCCTAAGTGTCCAGCCTCATGCCACATCCAGCTGTCATTGTAGATAGGGTCATTCCAGGTTGCATCAGAGACCCTGAAGGAATTGTGAAGAATTTCCCTGTTTCTTTGTTCTGTTTTTGAAATTCCTTTTTAGAGTGGGTTTGAGCTGATTCTCGCTGCCATGTTTATGCCAGTCTAGACACACTTGATTCCCTTACGGAGACATATCAATACATAGGTTTTAAGATTCTTACTAGTCAGATCTATTCCTCTGCGGGAAATATGGGGTTTTGAGTCCCTTTCACTGAGGAAGGTGTAGGTCTTGTCTATTCCATAGTTGGTTTTTGGAACGGTACCTGTGCTTATATCAAACTCTGGTTTGATGCATCACCCCACCTCTCCTTCCCCCTTAAGCAGGCATAAGAGTGTTTTCTAAATGTGAGACTCTGTTCTCTTGCCTAACTCAGTTCATGTGTAGCCATGTTTACACGATCTTCCTAAGTGATATCTTAGGATAAGTTTCTTTTTCTGTGTGACTTCTTTCACTTAGAATCATCGTACCTGAATCCACTCATTTTGCTGCTACTGGTCTTATGACATTGATTTCGTGGCTGAGGGATATTCCATCGTACGTAAGTTCCACAATGTTTGGAACCATTTTTATATTTCCTGGGATATTTCCGGTGTACCCAGGTTGAGGTTCTTGTAAGCAGTGCAGCCCTCAATTTGGGGGTGGCTGTGTCTTATGGATTTTCAGTTTTTCCAAGGTATATTCCCTAGACTGGATATGCCCTTGGCTCTGGAGCTCTGTTGTTTACTTGTTTTAGGGAACACAATGCACTCCTCCAGTGAGGCAGTTGGCAACTTATATCCCGCCCATCAGCATAACAAGGCTCCCTGTTCTCCAGGGCCTGTCTTGCCTTTCTGGTTTTTACACATTTTGTGGATGTCCCTTTTGACCGGTGGGAAGTGATACTTCTTTGTAGTGCAGATTTGCATTGCCTGCTTGCTTGCTTGGCCAAAAAGGGTGTATGCGTTTTCTCCTGAATATATTCAGGAGAAAACGCATACGCCCTTTTTGGCCAAGTGCATCATTGTCGAAGTTGTGCCCCTCTTCCTGTGCTTTACAGGCGATTCCAACGTACCTCTTGAAATCTGTTTCCTGCTATTCTGCCTCGCTTTCAAGTCCGCCTCGTTGCCTTCCCTCAACAGATTTTTGGACGATAGTTGGCCTTGATTACTCTGCCAGTTTGTGAATTGCTGTGCCCCTGAGCTCCATTTTTCAACTCGTTTTTTGTGAGCTGAACGCAAGTCCAAACTTTTGGTTCAGGACCTATACTGGTTCCCGGTGGGTGGCTGAGACTTTGGTTAATTCTTCTTCCTGCCGGGAAATTAGAGTGACATGTGCCCATCCAAATGCCTAACAGCTACTCTCTCATTGGTTCTCCCTCTTCCCTTTCATCCTCTGCCAAATTGGCAACCTGTGCGAACCAGGAGCTTAAAGGGGCTGTCTCTCCAAGTTGGGAGATTGATAGGAAAGCAGTTGGAAAGTCAAACCGGAGCACCAGGAGAGGGGCTCTTCGTTGAGTTTTAGAAACCTTTCGTATTCACAGTGTGTCCATTCTCTAGGTTTCCCGTACATGTTATAGCTGTAGTAATATTCCCTTCAACCTGGAGAGCTGGGACCCATGGAGTGGGTGCCATGCATTACTGCTTTAAAGGCTCTGCATTTGCTCACCCAATCTCACCAATCCTCTCAGTCCCAAGTGTCCAGCCTTATGCCACATCCAGCTGTCATTGTAGATAGGGTCATTCCAGGTTGCATCAGAGACCCTGAAGGAATTGTAAAGAATTTCCCTGTTTCTTTGTTCTGTTTTTGAAATTCCTTTTTAGAGTGGGTTTGAGCTGATTCTCGCTGCCATGTTTATGCCAGTCTAGACACACTTGATTCCCTTACGGAGACATATGAATACATAGGTTTTAAGATTCTTACTAGTCAGATCTATTCCTCTGCGGGAAATATGGGGTTTGGAGTCCCTTTCACTGAGGAAGGTGTAGGTCTTGTCTATTCCATAGTTGGTTTTTGGAACGGTACCTGTGCTTATATCAAACTCTGGTTTGATGCATCACCCCACCTCTCCTTCCCCCTTAAGCAGGCATAAGAGTGTTTTCTAAATGTGAGACTCTGTTCTCTTTCCTAACTCAGTTCATGTGTAGCCATGTTTACAGGATCTTCCTAAGTGATATCTTAGGATAAGTTTCTTTTTCTGTGTGACTTCTTTCACTTAGAATCATCGTACCTGAATCCACTCATTTTGCTGCTACTGGTCTTATGACATTGTTTTCATGGCTGAGGGATATTCCATCGTACGTAAGTTCCACAATGTTTTGAACCATTTTTATATTTCCTGGGATATTTCAGGTGTACCCAGGTTGAGGTTCTTGTAAGCAGTGCAGCCCTCAATTTGGGGGTGGCTCTGTCTTATGGATTTTCAGTTTTCCCAAGTTATATTCCCTAGACTGGAAGTGCCCTTGGCTCTGTAGCTCTGTTGTTTACTTGTTTTAGGGAACACAATGCACTCCTCCAGTGAGGCAGTTGGCAACTTACATCCCGCCCATCAGCATAACAAGGCTCCCTGTTCTCCAGGGCCTGTCTTGCCTTTCTGGTTTTTACACATTTTGTGGATGTCCCTTTTGACCGGTGGGAAGTGATACTTCTTTGTAGTGCAGATTTGCATTGCCCGCTTGCTTGCTTGGCCAAAAAGGGCGTATGCGTTTTCTCCTGAATATATTCAGGAGAAAACGCATACGCCCTTTTTGGCCAAGTGCATCATTGTCGAAGTTGTGCCCCTCTTCCTGTGCTTTACAGGCGATTCCAACGTACCTCGTGAAATCTGTTTCCTGCTATTCTGCCTCGCTTTCAAGTCCGCCTCATTGCCTTCCCTCAACAGATTTTTGGACGATAGTTGGCCTTGATTACTCTGCCAGTTTGTGAATTGCTGTGCCCCTGAGCTCCATTTTTCAACTCGTTTTTTGTGAGCTGAACGCAAGTCCAAACTTTTGGTTCAGGAACTATACTGGTTCCCGGTGGGTGGCTGAGACTTTGGTTAATTCTTCTTCCTGCCGGGAAATTAGAGTGACATGTGCCCATCCAAATGCCTAACAGCTACTCTCTCATTGGTTCTCCCTCTTCCCTTTCATCCTCTGCCAAATTGGCAACCTGTGCGAACCAGGAGCTTAAAGGGGCTGTCTCTCCAAGTTGGGAGATTGATAGGAAAGCAGTTGGAAAGTCAAACTGGAGCACCAGGAGAGGGGCTCTTCGTTGAGTTTTAGAAACCTTTCGTATTCACAGTGTGTCCATTCTCTAGGTTTCCCGTACATGTTATAGCTGTAGTAATATTCCCTTCTACCTGGAGAGCTGGGACCCAAGGAATGGGTGCCATGCATTATTGCTTTAAAGGGTCTGCATTTGCTCACCCAATCTCACCAATCCTCTCAGTCCCAAGTGTCCAGCCTTATGCCACATCCAGCTGTCATTGTAGATAGGGTCATTCCAGGTTGCATCAGAGACCCTGAAGGAATTGTGAAGAATTTCCCTGTTTCTTTGTTCTGTTTTTGAAATTCCTTTTTAGAGTGGGTTTGAGCTGATTCTCGCTGCCATGTTTATGCCAGTCTAGACACACTTGATTCCCTTACGGAGACATATCAATACATAGGTTTTAAGATTCTTACTAGTCAGATCTATTCCTCTGCGGGAAATATGGGGTTTTGAGTCCCTTTCACTGAGGAAGGTGTAGGTCTTGTCTATTCCATAGTTGGTTTTTGGAACGGTACCTGTGCTTATATCAAACTCTGGTTTGATGCATCACCCCACCTCTCCTTCCCCCTTAAGCAGGCATAAGAGTGTTTTCTAAATGTGAGACTCTGTTCTCTTGCCTAACTCAGTTCATGTGTAGCCATGTTTACACGATCTTCCTAAGTGATATCTTAGGATAAGTTTCTTTTTCTGTGTGACTTCTTTCACTTAGAATCATCGTACCTGAATCCACTCATTTTGCTGCTACTGGTCTTATGACATTGATTTCGTGGCTGAGGGATATTCCATCGTACGTAAGTTCCACAATGTTTGGAACCATTTTTATATTTCCTGGGATATTTCCGGTGTACCCAGGTTGAGGTTCTTGTAAGCAGTGCAGCCCTCAATTTGGGGGTGGCTGTGTCTTATGGATTTTCAGTTTTTCCAAGGTATATTCCCTAGACTGGATGTGCCCTTGGCTCTGGAGCTCTGTTGTTTACTTGTTTTAGGGAACACAATGCACTCCTCCAGTGAGGCAGTTGGCAACTTATATCCCGCCCATCAGCATAACAAGGCTCCCTGTTCTCCAGGGCCTGTCTTGCCTTTCTGGTTTTTACACATTTTGTGGATGTCCCTTTTGACCGGTGGGAAGTGATACTTCTTTGTAGTGCAGATTTGCATTGCCTGCTTGCTTGCTTGGCCAAAAAGGGTGTATGCGTTTTCTCCTGAATATATTCAGGAGAAAACGCATACGCCCTTTTTGGCCAAGTGCATCATTGTCGAAGTTGTGCCCCTCTTCCTGTGCTTTACAGGCGATTCCAACGTACCTCTTGAAATCTGTTTCCTGCTATTCTGCCTCGCTTTCAAGTCCGCCTCGTTGCCTTCCCTCAACAGATTTTTGGACGATAGTTGGCCTTGATTACTCTGCCAGTTTGTGAATTGATGTGCCCCTGAGCTCCATTTTTCAACTCGTTTTTTGTGAGCTGAACGCAAGTCCAAACTTTTGGTTCAGGACCTATACTGGTTCCCGGTGGGTGGCTGAGACTTTGGTTAATTCTTCTTCCTGCCGGGAAATTAGAGTGACATGTGCCCATCCAAATGCCTAACAGCTACTCTCTCATTGGTTCTCCCTCTTCCCTTTCATCCTCTGCCAAATTGGCAACCTGTGCGAACCAGGAGCTTAAAGGGGCTGTCTCTCCAAGTTGGGAGATTGATAGGAAAGCAGTTGGAAAGTCAAACCGGAGCACCAGGAGAGGGGCTCTTCGTTGAGTTTTAGAAACCTTTCGTATTCACAGTGTGTCCATTCTCTAGGTTTCCCGTACATGTTATAGCTGTAGTAATATTCCCTTCAACCTGGAGAGCTGGGACCCATGGAGTGGGTGCCATGCATTACTGCTTTAAAGGCTCTGCATTTGCTCACCCAATCTCACCAATCCTCTCAGTCCCAAGTGTCCAGCCTTATGCCACATCCAGCTGTCATTGTAGATAGGGTCATTCCAGGTTGCATCAGAGACCCTGAAGGAATTGTAAAGAATTTCCCTGTTTCTTTGTTCTGTTTTTGAAATTCCTTTTTAGAGTGGGTTTGAGCTGATTCTCGCTGCCATGTTTATGCCAGTCTAGACACACTTGATTCCCTTACGGAGACATATCAATACATAGGTTTTAAGATTCTTACTAGTCAGATCTATTCCTCTGCGGGAAATATGGGGTTTGGAGTCCCTTTCACTGAGGAAGGTGTAGGTCTTGTCTATTCCATAGTTGGTTTTTGGAACGGTACCTGTGCTTATATCAAACTCTGGTTTGATGCATCACCCCACCTCTCCTTCCCCCTTAAGCAGGCATAAGAGTGTTTTCTAAATGTGAGACTCTGTTCTCTTTCCTAACTCAGTTCATGTGTAGCCATGTTTACAGGATCTTCCTAAGTGATATCTTAGGATAAGTTTCTTTTTCTGTGTGACTTCTTTCACTTAGAATCATCGTACCTGAATCCACTCATTTTGCTGCTACTGGTCTTATGACATTGTTTTCATGGCTGAGGGATATTCCATCGTACGTAAGTTCCACAATGTTTTGAACCATTTTTATATTTCCTGGGATATTTCAGGTGTACCCAGGTTGAGGTTCTTGTAAGCAGTGCAGCCCTCAATTTGGGGGTGGCTCTGTCTTATGGATTTTCAGTTTTCCCAAGGTATATTCCCTAGACTGGAAGTGCCCTTGGCTCTGTAGCTCTGTTGTTTACTTGTTTTAGGGAACACAATGCACTCCTCCAGTGAGGCAGTTGGCAACTTACATCCCGCCCATCAGCATAACAAGGCTCCCTGTTCTCCAGGGCCTGTCTTGCCTTTCTGGTTTTTACACATTTTGTGGATGTCCCTTTTGACCGGTGGGAAGTGATACTTCTTTGTAGTGCAGATTTGCATTGCCCGCTTGCTTGCTTGGCCAAAAAGGGCGTATGCGTTTTCTCCTGAATATATTCAGGAGAAAACGCATACGCCCTTTTTGGCCAAGTGCATCATTGTCGAAGTTGTGCCCCTCTTCCTGTGCTTTACAGGCGATTCCAACGTACCTCTTGAAATCTGTTTCCTGCTATTCTGCCTCGCTTTCAAGTCCGCCTCGTTGCCTTCCCTCAACAGATTTTTGGACGATAGTTGGCCTTGATTACTCTGCCAGTTTGTGAATTGCTGTGCCCCTGAGCTCCATTTTTCAACTCGTTTTTTGTGAGCTGAACGCAAGTCCAAACTTTTGGTTCAGGACCTATACTGGTTCCCGGTGGGTGGCTGAGACTTTGGTTAATTCTTCTTCCTGCCGGGAAATTAGAGTGACATGTGCCCATCCAAATGCCTAACAGCTACTCTCTCATTGGTTCTCCCTCTTCCCTTTCATCCTCTGCCAAATTGGCAACCTGTGCGAACCAGGAGCTTAAAGGGGCTGTCTCTCCAAGTTGGGAGATTGATAGGAAAGCAGTTGGAAAGTCAAACCGGAGCACCAGGAGAGGGGCTCTTCGTTGAGTTTTAGAAACCTTTCGTATTCACAGTGTGTCCATTCTCTAGGTTTCCCGTACATGTTATAGCTGTAGTAATATTCCCTTCAACCTGGAGAGCTGGGACCCATGGAGTGGGTGCCATGCATTACTGCTCTAAAGGCTCTGCATTTGCTCACCCAATCTCACCAATCCTCTCAGTCCCAAGTGTCCAGCCTTATGCCACATCCAGCTGTCATTGTAGATAGGGTCATTCCAGGTTGCATCAGAGACCCTGAAGGAATTGTAAAGAATTTCCCTGTTTCTTTGTTCTGTTTTTGAAATTCCTTTTTAGAGTGGGTTTGAGCTGATTCTCGCTGCCATGTTTATGCCAGTCTAGACACACTTGATTCCCTTACGGAGACATATCAATACATAGGTTTTAAGATTCTTACTAGTCAGATCTATTCCTCTGCGGGAAATATGGGGTTTGGAGTCCCTTTCACTGAGGAAGGTGTAGGTCTTGTTTATTCCATAGTTGGTTTTTGGAACGGTACCTGTGCTTATATCAAACTCTGGTTTGATGCATCACCCCACCTCTCCTTCCCCCTTAAGCAGGCATAAGAGTGTTTTCTAAATGTGAGACTCTGTTCTCTTTCCTAACTCAGTTCATGTGTAGCCATGTTTACAGGATCTTCCTAAGTGATATCTTAGGATAAGTTTCTTTTTCTGTGTGACTTCTTTCACTTAGAATCATCGTACCTGAATCCACTCATTGTGCTGCTACTGGTCTTATGACATTGTTTTCATGGCTGAGGGATATTCCATCGTACGTAAGTTCCACAATGTTTTGAACCATTTTTATATTTCCTGGGATATTTCAGGTGTACCCAGGTTGAGGTTCTTGTAAGCAGTGCAGCCCTCAATTTGGGGGTGGCTCTGTCTTATGGATTTTCAGTTTTCCCAAGGTATATTCCCTAGACTGGAAGTGCCCTTGGCTCTGTAGCTCTGTTGTTTACTTGTTTTAGGGAACACAATGCACTCCTCCAGTGAGGCAGTTGGCAACTTACATCCCGCCCATCAGCATAACAAGGCTCCCTGTTCTCCAGGGCCTGTCTTGCCTTTCTGGTTTTTACACATTTTGTGGATGTCCCTTTTGACCGGTGGGAAGTGATACTTCTTTGTAGTGCAGATTTGCATTGCCTGCTTGCTTGCTTGGCCAAAAAGGGTGTATGCGTTTTCTCCTGAATATATTCAGGAGAAAACGCATACGCCCTTTTTGGCCAAGTGCATCATTGTCGAAGTTGTGCCCCTCTTCCCGTGCTTTACAGGCGATTCCAACGTACCTCTTGAAATCTGTTTCCTGCTATTCTGCCTCGCTTTCAAGTCCGCCTCGTTGCCTTCCCTCAACAGATTTTTGGACGATAGTTGGCCTTGATTACTCTGCCAGTTTGTGAATTGATGTGCCCCTGAGCTCCATTTTTCAACTCGTTTTTTGTGAGCTGAACGCAAGTCCAAACTTTTGGTTCAGGACCTATACTGGTTCCCGGTGGGTGGCTGAGACTTTGGTTAATTCTTCTTCCTGCCGGGAACGTAGAGTGACATGTGCCCATCCAAATGCCTAACAGCTACTCTCTCATTGGTTCTCCCTCTTCCCTTTCATCCTCTGCCAAATTGGCAACCTGTGCGAACCAGGAGCTTAAAGGGGCTGTCTCTCCAAGTTGGGAGATTGATAGGAAAGCAGTTGGAAAGTCAAACCGGAGCACCAGGAGAGGGGCTCTTCGTTGAGTTTTAGAAACCTTTCGTATTCACAGTGTGTCCATTCTCTAGGTTTCCCGTACATGTTATAGCTGTAGTAATATTCCCTTCAACCTGGAGAGCTGGGACCCATGGAGTGGGTGCCATGCATTACTGCTTTAAAGGCTCTGCATTTGCTCACCCAATCTCACCAATCCTCTCAGTCCCAAGTGTCCAGCCTTATGCCACATCCAGCTGTCATTGTAGATAGGGTCATTCCAGGTTGCATCAGAGACCCTGAAGGAATTGTAAAGAATTTCCCTGTTTCTTTGTTCTGTTTTTGAAATTCCTTTTTAGAGTGGGTTTGAGCTGATTCTCGCTGCCATGTTTATGCCAGTCTAGACACACTTGATTCCCTTACGGAGACATATCAATACATAGGTTTTAAGATTCTTACTAGTCAGATCTATTCCTCTGCGGGAAATATGGGGTTTGGAGTCCCTTTCACTGAGGAAGGTGTAGGTCTTGTCTATTCCATAGTTGGTTTTTGGAACGGTACCTGTGCTTATATCAAACTCTGGTTTGATGCATCACCCCACCTCTCCTTCCCCCTTAAGCAGGCATAAGAGTGTTTTCTAAATGTGAGACTCTGTTCTCTTTCCTAACTCAGTTCATGTGTAGCCATGTTTACAGGATCTTCCTAAGTGATATCTTAGGATAAGTTTCTTTTTCTGTGTGACTTCTTTCACTTAGAATCATCGTACCTGAATCCACTCATTTTGCTGCTACTGGTCTTATGACATTGTTTTCATGGCTGAGGGATATTCCATCGTACGTAAGTTCCACAATGTTTTGAACCATTTTTATATTTCCTGGGATATTTCAGGTGTACCCAGGTTGAGGTTCTTGTAAGCAGTGCAGCCCTCAATTTGGGGGTGGCTCTGTCTTATGGATTTTCAGTTTTCCCAAGGTATATTCCCTAGACTGGAAGTGCCCTTGGCTCTGTAGCTCTGTTGTTTACTTGTTTTAGGGAACACAATGCACTCCTCCAGTGAGGCAGTTGGCAACTTACATCCCGCCCATCAGCATAACAAGGCTCCCTGTTCTCCAGGGCCTGTCTTGCCTTTCTGGTTTTTACACATTTTGTGGATGTCCCTTTTGACCGGTGGGAAGTGATACTTCTTTGTAGTGCAGATTTGCATTGCCCGCTTGCTTGCTTGGCCAAAAAGGGCGTATGCGTTTTCTCCTGAATATATTCAGGAGAAAACGCATACGCCCTTTTTGGCCAAGTGCATCATTGTCGAAGTTGTGCCCCTCTTCCTGTGCTTTACAGGCGATTCCAACGTACCTCGTGAAATCTGTTTCCTGCTATTCTGCCTCGCTTTCAAGTCCGCCTCATTGCCTTCCCTCAACAGATTTTTGGACGATAGTTGGCCTTGATTACTCTGCCAGTTTGTGAATTGCTGTGCCCCTGAGCTCCATTTTTCAACTCGTTTTTTGTGAGCTGAACGCAAGTCCAAACTTTTGGTTCAGGAACTATACTGGTTCCCGGTGGGTGGCTGAGACTTTGGTTAATTCTTCTTCCTGCCGGGAAATTAGAGTGACATGTGCCCATCCAAATGCCTAACAGCTACTCTCTCATTGGTTCTCCCTCTTCCCTTTCATCCTCTGCCAAATTGGCAACCTGTGCGAACCAGGAGCTTAAAGGGGCTGTCTCTCCAAGTTGGGAGATTGATAGGAAAGCAGTTGGAAAGTCAAACTGGAGCACCAGGAGAGGGGCTCTTCGTTGAGTTTTAGAAACCTTTCGTATTCACAGTGTGTCCATTCTCTAGGTTTCCCGTACATGTTATAGCTGTAGTAATATTCCCTTCTACCTGGAGAGCTGGGACCCAAGGAATGGGTGCCATGCATTATTGCTTTAAAGGGTCTGCATTTGCTCACCCAATCTCACCAATCCTCTCAGTCCCAATTGTCCAGCCTTATGCCACATCCAGCTGTCATTGTAGATAGGGTCATTCCAGGTTGCATCAGAGACCCTGAAGGAATTGTGAAGAATTTCCCTGTTTCTTTGTTCTGTTTTTGAAATTCCTTTTTAGAGTGGGTTTAAGCTGATTCTCGCTGCCATGTTTATGCCAGTCTAGACACACTTGATTCCCTTACGGAGACATATCAATACATAGGTTTTAAGATTCTTACTAGTCAGATCTATTCCTCTGCGGGAAATATGGGGTTTTGAGTCCCTTTCACTGAGGAAGGTGTAGGTCTTGTCTATTCCATAGTTGGTTTTTGGAACGGTACCTGTGCTTATATCAAACTCTGGTTTGATGCATCACCCCACCTCTCCTTCCCCCTTAAGCAGGCATAAGAGTGTTTTCTAAATGTGACACTCTGTTCTCTTTCCTAACTCAGTTCATGTGTAGCCATGTTTACAGGATCTTCCTAAGTGATATCTTAGGATAAGTTTCTTTTTCTGTGTGACTTCTTTCACTTAGAATCATCGTACCTGAATCCACTCATTTTGCTGCTACTGGTCTTATGACATTGATTTCGTGGCTGAGGGATATTCCATCGTACGTAAGTTCCACAATGTTTTGAACCATTTTTATATTTCCTGGGATATTTCAGGTGTACCCAGGTTGAGGTTCTTGTAAGCAGTGCAGCCCTCAATTTGGGGGTGGCTGTGTCTTATGGATTTTCAGTTTTTCCAAGGTATATTCCCTAGACTGGATGTGCCCATGGCTCTGGAGCTCTGTTGTTTACTTGTTTTAGGGAACACAATGCACTCCTCCAGTGAGGCAGTTGGCAACTTATATCCCGCCCATCAGCATAACAAGGCTCCCTGTTCTCCAGGGCCTGTCTTGCCTTTCTGGTTTTTACACATTTTGTGGATGTCCCTTTTGACCGGTGGGAAGTGATACTTCTTTGTAGTGCAGATTTGCATTGCCTGCTTGCTTGCTTGGCCAAAAAGGGCGTATGCGTTTTCTCCTGAATATATTCAGGAGAAAACGCATACGCCCTTTTTGGCCAAGTGCATCATTGTCGAAGTTGTGCCCCTCTTCCTGTGCTTTACAGGCGATTCCAACGTACCTCTTGAAATCTGTTTCCTGCTATTCTGCCTCGCTTTCAAATCCGCCTCGTTGCCTTCCCTCAACAGATTTTTGGACGATAGTTGGCCTTGATTACTCTGCCAGTTTGTGAATTGCTGTGCCCCTGAGCTCCATTTTTCAACTCGTTTTTTGTGAGCTGAACGCAAGTCCAAACTTTTGGTTCAGGACCTATACTGGTTCCCGGTGGGTGGCTGAGACTTTGGTTAATTCTTCTTCCTGCCGGGAAATTAGAGTGACATGTGCCCATCCAAATGCCTAACAGCTACTCTCTCATTGGTTCTCCCTCTTCCCTTTCATCCTCTGCCAAATTGGCAACCTGTGCGAACCAGGAGCTTAAAGGGGCTGTCTCTCCAAGTTGGGAGATTGATAGGAAAGCAGTTGGAAAGTCAAACCGGAGCACCAGGAGAGGGGCTCTTCGTTGAGTTTTAGAAACCTTTCGTATTCACAGTGTGTCCATTCTCTAGGTTTCCCGTACATGTTATAGCTGTAGTAATATTCCCTTCAACCTGGAGAGCTGGGACCCATGGAGTGGGTGCCATGCATTACTGCTTTAAAGGCTCTGCATTTGCTCACCCAATCTCACCAATCCTCTCAGTCCCAAGTGTCCAGCCTTATGCCACATCCAGCTGTCATTGTAGATAGGGTCATTCCAGGTTGCATCAGAGACCCTGAAGGAATTGTAAAGAATTTCCCTGTTTCTTTGTTCTGTTTTTGAAATTCCTTTTTAGAGTGGGTTTGAGCTGATTCTCGCTGCCATGTTTATGCCAGTCTAGACACACTTGATTCCCTTACGGAGACATATCAATACATAGGTTTTAAGATTCTTACTAGTCAGATCTATTCCTCTGCGGGAAATATGGGGTTTGGAGTCCCTTTCACTGAGGAAGGTGTAGGTCTTGTTTATTCCATAGTTGGTTTTTGGAACGGTACCTGTGCTTATATCAAACTCTGGTTTGATGCATCACCCCACCTCTCCTTCCCCCTTAAGCAGGCATAAGAGTGTTTTCTAAATGTGAGACTCTGTTCTCTTTCCTAACTCAGTTCATGTGTAGCCATGTTTACAGGATCTTCCTAAGTGATATCTTAGGATAAGTTTCTTTTTCTGTGTGACTTCTTTCACTTAGAATCATCGTACCTGAATCCACTCATTTTGCTGCTACTGGTCTTATGACATTGTTTTCATGGCTGAGGGATATTCCATCGTACGTAAGTTCCACAATGTTTTGAACCATTTTTATATTTCCTGGGATATTTCAGGTGTACCCAGGTTGAGGTTCTTGTAAGCAGTGCAGCCCTCAATTTGGGGGTGGCTCTGTCTTATGGATTTTCAGTTTTCCCAAGGTATATTCCCTAGACTGGAAGTGCCCTTGGCTCTGTAGCTCTGTTGTTTACTTGTTTTAGGGAACACAATGCACTCCTCCAGTGAGGCAGTTGGCAACTTACATCCCGCCCATCAGCATAACAAGGCTCCCTGTTCTCCAGGGCCTGTCTTGCCTTTCTGGTTTTTACACATTTTGTGGATGTCCCTTTTGACCGGTGGGAAGTGATACTTCTTTGTAGTGCAGATTTGCATTGCCCGCTTGCTTGCTTGGCCAAAAAGGGCGTATGCGTTTTCTCCTGAATATATTCAGGAGAAAACGCATACACCCTTTTTGGCCAAGTGCATCATTGTCGAAGTTGTGCCCCTCTTCCTGTGCTTTACAGGCGATTCCAACGTACCTCGTGAAATCTGTTTCCTGCTATTCTGCCTCGCTTTCAAGTCCGCCTCATTGCCTTCCCTCAACAGATTTTTGGACGATAGTTGGCCTTGATTACTCTGCCAGTTTGTGAATTGCTGTGCCCCTGAGCTCCATTTTTCAACTCGTTTTTTTGTGAGCTGAACGCAAGTCCAAACTTTTGGTTCAGGACCTATACTGGTTCCCTGTGGGTGGCTGAGACTTTGGTTAATTCTTCTTCCTGCCGGGAAATTAGAGCGACATGTGCCCATCCAAATGCGTAACAGCTACTCTCTCATTGGTTCTCCCTCTTCCCTTTCATCCTCTGCCAAATTGGCAACCTGTGCGAACCAGGAGCTTAAAGGGGCTGTCTCTCCAAGTTGGGAGATTGATAGGAAAGCAGTTGGAAAGTCAAACTGGAGCACCAGGAGAGGGGCTCTTCGTTGAGTTTTAGAAACCTTTCGTATTCACAGTGTGTCCATTCTCTAGGTTTCCCGTACATGTTATAGCTGTAGTAATATTCCCTTCTACCTGGAGAGCTGGGACCCAAGGAATGGGTGCCATGCATTATTGCTTTAAAGGGTCTGCATTTGCTCACCCAATCTCACCAATCCTCTCAGTCCCAAGTGTCCAGCCTTATGCCACATCCAGCTGTCATTGTAGATAGGGTCATTCCAGGTTGCATCAGAGACCCTGAAGGAATTGTGAAGAATTTCCCTGTTTCTTTGTTCTGTTTTTGAAATTCCTTTTTAGAGTGGGTTTGAGCTGATTCTCGCTGCCATGTTTATGCCAGTCTAGACACACTTGATTCCCTTACGGAGACATATCAATACATAGGTTTTAAGATTCTTACTAGTCAGATCTATTCCTCTGCGGGAAATATGGGGTTTTGAGTCCCTTTCACTGAGGAAGGTGTAGGTCTTGTCTATTCCATAGTTGGTTTTTGGAACGGTACCTGTGCTTATATCAAACTCTGGTTTGATGCATCACCCCACCTCTCCTTCCCCCTTAAGCAGGCATAAGAGTGTTTTCTAAATGTGAGACTCTGTTCTCTTGCCTAACTCAGTTCATGTGTAGCCATGTTTACACGATCTTCCTAAGTGATATCTTAGGATAAGTTTCTTTTTCTGTGTGACTTCTTTCACTTAGAATCATCGTACCTGAATCCACTCATTTTGCTGCTACTGGTCTTATGACATTGATTTCGTGGCTGAGGGATATTCCATCGTACGTAAGTTCCACAATGTTTTGAACCATTTTTATATTTCCTGGGATATTTCAGGTGTACCCAGGTTGAGGTTCTTGTAAGCAGTGCAGCCCTCAATTTGGGGGTGGCTGTGTCTTATGGATTTTCAGTTTTTCCAAGGTATATTCCCTAGACTGGATGTGCCCATGGCTCTGGAGCTCTGTTGTTTACTTGTTTTAGGGAACACAATGCACTCCTCCAGTGAGGCAGTTGGCAACTTATATCCCGCCCATCAGCATAACAAGGCTCCCTGTTCTCCAGGGCCTGTCTTGCCTTTCTGGTTTTTACACATTTTGTGGATGTCCCTTTTGACCGGTGGGAAGTGATACTTCTTTGTAGTGCAGATTTGCATTGCCTGCTTGCTTGCTTGGCCAAAAAGGGCGTATGCGTTTTCTCCTGAATATATTCAGGAGAAAACGCATACGCCCTTTTTGGCCAAGTGCATCATTGTCGAAGTTGTGCCCCTCTTCCTGTGCTTTACAGGCGATTCCAACGTACCTCTTGAAATCTGTTTCCTGCTATTCTGCCTCGCTTTCAAGTCCGCCTCGTTGCCTTCCCTCAACAGATTTTTGGACGATAGTTGGCCTTGATTACTCTGCCAGTTTGTGAATTGCTGTGCCCCTGAGCTCCATTTTTCAACTCGTTTTTTGTGAGCTGAACGCAAGTCCAAACTTTTGGTTCAGGACCTATACTGGTTCCCGGTGGGTGGCTGAGACTTTGGTTAATTCTTCTTCCTGCCGGGAAATTAGAGTGACATGTGCCCATCCAAATGCCTAACAGCTACTCTCTCATTGGTTCTCCCTCTTCCCTTTCATCCTCTGCCAAATTGGCAACCTGTGCGAACCAGGAGCTTAAAGGGGCTGTCTCTCCAAGTTGGGAGATTGATAGGAAAGCAGTTGGAAAGTCAAACCGGAGCACCAGGAGAGGGGCTCTTCGTTGAGTTTTAGAAACCTTTCGTATTCACAGTGTGTCCATTCTCTAGGTTTCCCGTACATGTTATAGCTGTAGTAATATTCCCTTCAACCTGGAGAGCTGGGACCCATGGAGTGGGTGCCATGCATTACTGCTCTAAAGGCTCTGCATTTGCTCACCCAATCTCACCAATCCTCTCAGTCCCAAGTGTCCAGCCTTATGCCACATCCAGCTGTCATTGTAGATAGGGTCATTCCAGGTTGCATCAGAGACCCTGAAGGAATTGTAAAGAATTTCCCTGTTTCTTTGTTCTGTTTTTGAAATTCCTTTTTAGAGTGGGTTTGAGCTGATTCTCGCTGCCATGTTTATGCCAGTCTAGACACACTTGATTCCCTTACGGAGACATATCAATACATAGGTTTTAAGATTCTTACTAGTCAGATCTATTCCTCTGCGGGAAATATGGGGTTTTGAGTCCCTTTCACTGAGGAAGGTGTAGGTCTTGTCTATTCCATAGTTGGTTTTTGGAACGGTACCTGTGCTTATATCAAACTCTGGTTTGATGCATCACCCCACCTCTCCTTCCCCCTTAAGCAGGCATAAGAGTGTTTTCTAAATGTGAGACTCTGTTCTCTTGCCTAACTCAGTTCATGTGTAGCCATGTTTACACGATCTTCCTAAGTGATATCTTAGGATAAGTTTCTTTTTCTGTGTGACTTCTTTCACTTAGAATCATCGTACCTGAATCCACTCATTTTGCTGCTACTGGTCTTATGACATTGTTTTCATGGCTGAGGGATATTCCATCGTACGTAAGTTCCACAATGTTTGGAACCATTTTTATATTTCCTGGGATATTTCAGGTGTACCCAGGTTGAGGATCTTGTAAGCAGTGCAGCCCTCAATTTGGAGGTGGCTCTGTCTTATGTATTTTCAGTTTTCCCAAGGTATATTCCCTAGACTGGAAGTGCCCTTGGCTCTGTAGCTCTGTTGTTTACTTGTTTTAGGGAACACAATGCACTCCTCCAGTGAGGCAGTTGGCAACTTACATCCCGCCCATCAGCATAACAAGGCTCCCTGTTCTCCAGGGCCTGTCTTGCCTTTCTGGTTTTTACACATTTTGTGGATGTCCCTTTTGACCGGTGGGAAGCGATACTTCTTTGTAGTGCAGATTTGCATTGCCCGCTTGCTTGCTTGGCCAAAAAGGGCGTATGCGTTTTCTCCTGAATATATTCAGGAGAAAACGCATACGCCCTTTTTGCCAAGTGCATCATTGTCGAAGTTGTGCCCCTCTTCCTGTGCTTTACAGGCGATTCCAACGTATCTCTTGAAATCTCTTTCCTGCTATTCTGCCTCGCTTTCAAGTCCGCCTCGTTGCCTTCCCTCAACAGATTTTTGGACGATAGTTGGCCTTGATTACTCTGCCAGTTTGTGAATTGCTGTGCCCCTGAGCTCCATTGTTCAACTCGTTTTTTGTGAGCTGAACGCAAGTCCAAACTTTTGGTTCAGGACCTATACTGGTTCCCTGTGGGTGGCTGAGACTTTGGTTAATTCTTCTTCCTGCCGGGAAATTAGAGCGACATGTGCCCATCCAAATGCGTAACAGCTACTCTCTCATTGGTTCTCCCTCTTCCCTTTCATCCTCTGCCAAATTGGCAACCTGTGCGAACCAGGAGCTTAAAGGGGCTGTCTCTCCAAGTTGGGAGATTGATAGGAAAGCAGTTGGAAAGTCAAACTGGAGCACCAGGAGAGGGGCTCTTCGTTGAGTTTTAGAAACCTTTCGTATTCACAGTGTGTCCATTCTCTAGGTTTCCCGTACATGTTATAGCTGTAGTAATATTCCCTTCTACCTGGAGAGCTGGGACCCAAGGAATGGGTGCCATGCATTATTGCTTTAAAGGGTCTGCATTTGCTCACCCAATCTCACCAATCCTCTCAGTCCCAAGTGTCCAGCCTTATGCCACATCCAGCTGTCATTGTAGATAGGGTCATTCCAGGTTGCATCAGAGACCCTGAAGGAATTGTGAAGAATTTCCCTGTTTCTTTGTTCTGTTTTTGAAATTCCTTTTTAGAGTGGGTTTGAGCTGATTCTCGCTGCCATGTTTATGCCAGTCTAGACACACTTGATTCCCTTACGGAGACATATCAATACATAGGTTTTAAGATTCTTACTAGTCAGATCTATTCCTCTGCGGGAAATATGGGGTTTTGAGTCCCTTTCACTGAGGAAGGTGTAGGTCTTGTCTATTCCATAGTTGGTTTTTGGAACGGTACCTGTGCTTATATCAAACTCTGGTTTGATGCATCACCCCACCTCTCCTTCCCCCTTAAGCAGGCATAAGAGTGTTTTCTAAATGTGAGACTCTGTTCTCTTTCCTAACTCAGTTCATGTGTAGCCATGTTTACAGGATCTTCCTAAGTGATATCTTAGGATAAGTTTCTTTTTCTGTGTGACTTCTTTCACTTAGAATCATCGTACCTGAATCCACTCATTTTGCTGCTACTGGTCTTATGACATTGATTTCGTGGCTGAGGGATATTCCATCGTACGTAAGTTCCACAATGTTTGGAACCATTTTTATATTTCCTGGGATATTTCAGGTGTACCCAGGTTGAGGTTCTTGTAAGCAGTGCAGCCCTCAATTTGGGGGTGGCTGTGTCTTATGGATTTTCAGTTTTTCCAAGGTATATTCCCTAGACTGGATGTGCCCATGGCTCTGTAGCTCTGTTGTTTACTTGTTTTAGGGAACACAATGCACTCCTCCAGTGAGGCAGTTGGCAACTTATATCCCGCCCATCAGCATAACAAGGCTCCCTGTTCTCCAGGGCCTGTCTTGCCTTTCTGGTTTTTACACATTTTGTGGATGTCCCTTTTGACCGGTGGGAAGCGATACTTCTTTGTAGTGCAGATTTGCATTGCCCGCTTGCTTGCTTGGCCAAAAAGGGCGTATGCGTTTTCTCCTGAATATATTCAGGAGAAAACGCATACGCCCTTTTTGGCCAAGTGCATCATTGTCGAAGTTGTGCCCCTCTTCCTGTGCTTTACAGGCGATTCCAACGTACCTCTTGAAATCTGTTTCCTGCTATTCTGCCTCGCTTTCAAGTCCGCCTCGTTGCCTTCCCTCAACAGATTTTTGGACGATAGTTGGCCTTGATTACTCTGCCAGTTTGTGAATTGATGTGCCCCTGAGCTCCATTTTTCAACTCGTTTTTTGTGAGCTGAACGCAAGTCCAAACTTTTGGTTCAGGACCTATACTGGTTCCCGGTGGGTGGCTGAGACTTTGGTTAATTCTTCTTCCTGCCGGGAAATTAGAGTGACATGTGCCCATCCAAATGCCTAACAGCTACTCTCTCATTGGTTCTCCCTCTTCCCTTTCATCCTCTGCCAAATTGGCAACCTGTGCGAACCAGGAGCTTAAAGGGGCTGTCTCTCCAAGTTGGGAGATTGATAGGAAAGCAGTTGGAAAGTCAAACCGGAGCACCAGGAGAGGGGCTCTTCGTTGAGTTTTAGAAACCTTTCGTATTCACAGTGTGTCCATTCTCTAGGTTTCCCGTACATGTTATAGCTGTAGTAATATTCCCTTCTACCTGGAGAGCTGGGACCCAAGGAATGGGTGCCATGCATTATTGCTTTAAAGGGTCTGCATTTGCTCACCCAATCTCACCAATCCTCTCAGTCCCAAGTGTCCAGCCTTATGCCACATCCAGCTGTCATTGTAGATAGGGTCATTCCAGGTTGCATCAGAGACCCTGAAGGAATTGTGAAGAATTTCCCTGTTTCTTTGTTCTGTTTTTGAAATTCCTTTTTAGAGTGGGTTTGAGCTGATTCTCGCTGCCATGTTTATGCCAGTCTAGACACACTTGATTCCCTTACGGAGACATATCAATACATAGGTTTTAAGATTCTTACTAGTCAGATCTATTCCTCTGCGGGAAATATGGGGTTTTGAGTCCCTTTCACTGAGGAAGGTGTAGGTCTTGTCTATTCCATAGTTGGTTTTTGGAACGGTACCTGTGCTTATATCAAACTCTGGTTTGATGCATCACCCCACCTCTCCTTCCCCCTTAAGCAGGCATAAGAGTGTTTTCTAAATGTGAGACTCTGTTCTCTTTCCTAACTCAGTTCATGTGTAGCCATGTTTACAGGATCTTCCTAAGTGATATCTTAGGATAAGTTTCTTTTTCTGTGTGACTTCTTTCACTTAGAATCATCGTACCTGAATCCACTCATTTTGCTGCTACTGGTCTTATGACATTGATTTCGTGGCTGAGGGATATTCCATCGTACGTAAGTTCCACAATGTTTGGAACCATTTTTATATTTCCTGGGATATTTCAGGTGTACCCAGGTTGAGGTTCTTGTAAGCAGTGCAGCCCTCAATTTGGGGGTGGCTGTGTCTTATGGATTTTCAGTTTTTCCAAGGTATATTCCCTAGACTGGATGTGCCCATGGCTCTGGAGCTCTGTTGTTTACTTGTTTTAGGGAACACAATGCACTCCTCCAGTGAGGCAGTTGGCAACTTATATCCCGCCCATCAGCATAACAAGGCTCCCTGTTCTCCAGGGCCTGTCTTGCCTTTCTGGTTTTTACACATTTTGTGGATGTCCCTTTTGACCGGTGGGAAGTGATACTTCTTTGTAGTGCAGATTTGCATTGCCTGCTTGCTTGCTTGGCCAAAAAGGGCGTATGCGTTTTCTCCTGAATATATTCAGGAGAAAACGCATACGCCCTTTTTGGCCAAGTGCATCATTGTCGAAGTTGTGCCCCTCTTCCTGTGCTTTACAGGCGATTCCAACGTACCTCTTGAAATCTGTTTCCTGCTATTCTGCCTCGCTTTCAAGTCCGCCTCGTTGCCTTCCCTCAACAGATTTTTGGACGATAGTTGGCCTTGATTACTCTGCCAGTTTGTGAATTGATGTGCCCCTGAGCTCCATTTTTCAACTCGTTTTTTGTGAGCTGAACGCAAGTCCAAACTTTTGGTTCAGGACCTATACTGGTTCCCGGTGGGTGGCTGAGACTTTGGTTAATTCTTCTTCCTGCCGGGAAATTAGAGTGACATGTGCCCATCCAAATGCCTAACAGCTACTCTCTCATTGGTTCTCCCTCTTCCCTTTCATCCTCTGCCAAATTGGCAACCTGTGCGAACCAGGAGCTTAAAGGGGCTGTCTCTCCAAGTTGGGAGATTGATAGGAAAGCAGTTGGAAAGTCAAACCGGAGCACCAGGAGAGGGGCTCTTCGTTGAGTTTTAGAAACCTTTCGTATTCACAGTGTGTCCATTCTCTAGGTTTCCCGTACATGTTATAGCTGTAGTAATATTCCCTTCAACCTGGAGAGCTGGGACCCATGGAGTGGGTGCCATGCATTACTGCTCTAAAGGCTCTGCATTTGCTCACCCAATCTCACCAATCCTCTCAGTCCCAAGTGTCCAGCCTTATGCCACATCCAGCTGTCATTGTAGATAGGGTCATTCCAGGTTGCATCAGAGACCCTGAAGGAATTGTAAAGAATTTCCCTGTTTCTTTGTTCTGTTTTTGAAATTCCTTTTTAGAGTGGGTTTGAGCTGATTCTCGCTGCCATGTTTATGCCAGTCTAGACACACTTGATTCCCTTACGGAGACATATCAATACATAGGTTTTAAGATTCTTACTAGTCAGATCTATTCCTCTGCGGGAAATATGGGGTTTTGAGTCCCTTTCACTGAGGAAGGTGTAGGTCTTGTCTATTCCATAGTTGGTTTTTGGAACGGTACCTGTGCTTATATCAAACTCTGGTTTGATGCATCACCCCACCTCTCCTTCCCCCTTAAGCAGGCATAAGAGTGTTTTCTAAATGTGAGACTCTGTTCTCTTTCCTAACTCAGTTCATGTGTAGCCATGTTTACAGGATCTTCCTAAGTGATATCTTAGGATAAGTTTCTTTTTCTGTGTGACTTCTTTCACTTAGAATCATCGTACCTGAATCCACTCATTTTGCTGCTACTGGTCTTATGACATTGTTTTCATGGCTGAGGGATATTCCATCGTACGTAAGTTCCACAATGTTTGGAACCATTTTTATATTTCCTGGGATATTTCAGGTGTACCCAGGTTGAGGATCTTGTAAGCAGTGCAGCCCTCAATTTGGAGGTGGCTCTGTCTTATGTATTTTCAGTTTTCCCAAGGTATATTCCCTAGACTGGAAGTGCCCTTGGCTCTGTAGCTCTGTTGTTTACTTGTTTTAGGGAACACAATGCACTCCTCCAGTGAGGCAGTTGGCAACTTACATCCCGCCCATCAGCATAACAAGGCTCCCTGTTCTCCAGGGCCTGTCTTGCCTTTCTGGTTTTTACACATTTTGTGGATGTCCCTTTTGACCGGTGGGAAGCGATACTTCTTTGTAGTGCAGATTTGCATTGCCCGCTTGCTTGCTTGGCCAAAAAGGGCGTATGCGTTTTCTCCTGAATATATTCAGGAGAAAACGCATACGCCCTTTTTGCCAAGTGCATCATTGTCGAAGTTGTGCCCCTCTTCCTGTGCTTTACAGGCGATTCCAACGTATCTCTTGAAATCTCTTTCCTGCTATTCTGCCTCGCTTTCAAGTCCGCCTCGTTGCCTTCCCTCAACAGATTTTTGGACGATAGTTGGCCTTGATTACTCTGCCAGTTTGTGAATTGCTGTGCCCCTGAGCTCCATTGTTCAACTCGTTTTTTGTGAGCTGAACGCAAGTCCAAACTTTTGGTTCAGGACCTATACTGGTTCCCTGTGGGTGGCTGAGACTTTGGTTAATTCTTCTTCCTGCCGGGAAATTAGAGCGACATGTGCCCATCCAAATGCGTAACAGCTACTCTCTCATTGGTTCTCCCTCTTCCCTTTCATCCTCTGCCAAATTGGCAACCTGTGCGAACCAGGAGCTTAAAGGGGCTGTCTCTCCAAGTTGGGAGATTGATAGGAAAGCAGTTGGAAAGTCAAACTGGAGCACCAGGAGAGGGGCTCTTCGTTGAGTTTTAGAAACCTTTCGTATTCACAGTGTGTCCATTCTCTAGGTTTCCCGTACATGTTATAGCTGTAGTAATATTCCCTTCTACCTGGAGAGCTGGGACCCAAGGAATGGGTGCCATGCATTATTGCTTTAAAGGGTCTGCATTTGCTCACCCAATCTCACCAATCCTCTCAGTCCCAAGTGTCCAGCCTTATGCCACATCCAGCTGTCATTGTAGATAGGGTCATTCCAGGTTGCATCAGAGACCCTGAAGGAATTGTGAAGAATTTCCCTGTTTCTTTGTTCTGTTTTTGAAATTCCTTTTTAGAGTGGGTTTGAGCTGATTCTCGCTGCCATGTTTATGCCAGTCTAGACACACTTGATTCCCTTACGGAGACATATCAATACATAGGTTTTAAGATTCTTACTAGTCAGATCTATTCCTCTGCGGGAAATATGGGGTTTTGAGTCCCTTTCACTGAGGAAGGTGTAGGTCTTGTCTATTCCATAGTTGGTTTTTGGAACGGTACCTGTGCTTATATCAAACTCTGGTTTGATGCATCACCCCACCTCTCCTTCCCCCTTAAGCAGGCATAAGAGTGTTTTCTAAATGTGAGACTCTGTTCTCTTTCCTAACTCAGTTCATGTGTAGCCATGTTTACAGGATCTTCCTAAGTGATATCTTAGGATAAGTTTCTTTTTCTGTGTGACTTCTTTCACTTAGAATCATCGTACCTGAATCCACTCATTTTGCTGCTACTGGTCTTATGACATTGATTTCGTGGCTGAGGGATATTCCATCGTACGTAAGTTCCACAATGTTTGGAACCATTTTTATATTTCCTGGGATATTTCCGGTGTACCCAGGTTGAGGTTCTTGTAAGCAGTGCAGCCCTCAATTTGGGGGTGGCTGTGTCTTATGGATTTTCAGTTTTTCCAAGGTATATTCCCTAGACTGGATGTGCCCATGGCTCTGGAGCTCTGTTGTTTACTTGTTTTAGGGAACACAATGCACTCCTCCAGTGAGGCAGTTGGCAACTTATATCCCGCCCATCAGCATAACAAGGCTCCCTGTTCTCCAGGGCCTGTCTTGCCTTTCTGGTTTTTACACATTTTGTGGATGTCCCTTTTGACCGGTGGGAAGTGATACTTCTTTGTAGTGCAGATTTGCATTGCCTGCTTGCTTGCTTGGCCAAAAAGGGCGTATGCGTTTTCTCCTGAATATATTCAGGAGAAAACGCATACGCCCTTTTTGGCCAAGTGCATCATTGTCGAAGTTGTGCCCCTCTTCCTGTGCTTTACAGGCGATTCCAACGTACCTCTTGAAATCTGTTTCCTGCTATTCTGCCTCGCTTTCAAGTCCGCCTCGTTGCCTTCCCTCAACAGATTTTTGGACGATAGTTGGCCTTGATTACTCTGCCAGTTTGTGAATTGCTGTGCCCCTGAGCTCCATTTTTCAACTCGTTTTTTGTGAGCTGAACGCAAGTCCAAACTTTTGGTTCAGGACCTATACTGGTTCCCGGTGGGTGGCTGAGACTTTGGTTAATTCTTCTTCCTGCCGGGAAATTAGAGTGACATGTGCCCATCCAAATGCCTAACAGCTACTCTCTCATTGGTTCTCCCTCTTCCCTTTCATCCTCTGCCAAATTGGCAACCTGTGCGAACCAGGAGCTTAAAGGGGCTGTCTCTCCAAGTTGGGAGATTGATAGGAAAGCAGTTGGAAAGTCAAACCGGAGCACCAGGAGAGGGGCTCTTCGTTGAGTTTTAGAAACCTTTCGTATTCACAGTGTGTCCATTCTCTAGGTTTCCCGTACATGTTATAGCTGTAGTAATATTCCCTTCAACCTGGAGAGCTGGGACCCATGGAGTGGGTGCCATGCATTACTGCTTTAAAGGCTCTGCATTTGCTCACCCAATCTCACCAATCCTCTCAGTCCCAAGTGTCCAGCCTTATGCCACATCCAGCTGTCATTGTAGATAGGGTCATTCCAGGTTGCATCAGAGACCCTGAAGGAATTGTAAAGAATTTCCCTGTTTCTTTGTTCTGTTTTTGAAATTCCTTTTTAGAGTGGGTTTGAGCTGATTCTCGCTGCCATGTTTATGCCAGTCTAGACACACTTGATTCCCTTACGGAGACATATCAATACATAGGTTTTAAGATTCTTACTAGTCAGATCTATTCCTCTGCGGGAAATATGGGGTTTGGAGTCCCTTTCACTGAGGAAGGTGTAGGTCTTGTCTATTCCATAGTTGGTTTTTGGAACGGTACCTGTGCTTATATCAAACTCTGGTTTGATGCATCACCCCACCTCTCCTTCCCCCTTAAGCAGGCATAAGAGTGTTTTCTAAATGTGAGACTCTGTTCTCTTTCCTAACTCAGTTCATGTGTAGCCATGTTTACAGGATCTTCCTAAGTGATATCTTAGGATAAGTTTCTTTTTCTGTGTGACTTCTTTCACTTAGAATCATCGTACCTGAATCCACTCATTTTGCTGCTACTGGTCTTATGACATTGTTTTCATGGCTGAGGGATATTCCATCGTACGTAAGTTCCACAATGTTTGGAACCATTTTTATATTTCCTGGGATATTTCAGGTGTACCCAGGTTGAGGATCTTGTAAGCAGTGCAGCCCTCAATTTGGAGGTGGCTCTGTCTTATGTATTTTCAGTTTTCCCAAGGTATATTCCCTAGACTGGAAGTGCCCTTGGCTCTGTAGCTCTGTTGTTTACTTGTTTTAGGGAACACAATGCACTCCTCCAGTGAGGCAGTTGGCAACTTACATCCCGCCCATCAGCATAACAAGGCTCCCTGTTCTCCAGGGCCTGTCTTGCCTTTCTGGTTTTTACACATTTTGTGGATGTCCCTTTTGACCGGTGGGAAGCGATACTTCTTTGTAGTGCAGATTTGCATTGCCCGCTTGCTTGCTTGGCCAAAAAGGGCGTATGCGTTTTCTCCTGAATATATTCAGGAGAAAACGCATACGCCCTTTTTGCCAAGTGCATCATTGTCGAAGTTGTGCCCCTCTTCCTGTGCTTTACAGGCGATTCCAACGTACCTCTTGAAATCTCTTTCCTGCTATTCTGCCTCGCTTTCAAGTCCGCCTCGTTGCCTTCCCTCAACAGATTTTTGGACGATAGTTGGCCTTGATTACTCTGCCAGTTTGTGAATTGCTGTGCCCCTGAGCTCCATTGTTCAACTCGTTTTTTGTGAGCTGAACGCAAGTCCAAACTTTTGGTTCAGGACCTATACTGGTTCCCTGTGGGTGGCTGAGACTTTGGTTAATTCTTCTTCCTGCCGGGAAATTAGAGCGACATGTGCCCATCCAAATGCCTAACAGCTACTCTCTCATTGGTTCTCCCTCTTCCCTTTCATCCTCTGCCAAATTGGCAACCTGTGCGAAACAGGAGCTTAAAGGGGCTGTCTCTCCAAGTTGGGAGATTGATAGGAAAGCAGTTGGAAAGTCAAACCGGAGCACCAGGAGAGGGGCTCTTCGTTGAGTTTTAGAAACCTTTCGTATTCACAGTGTGTCCATTCTCTAGGTTTCCCGTACATGTTATAGCTGTAGTAATATTCCCTTCTACCTGGAGAGCTGGGACCCAAGGAATGGGTGCCATGCATTATTGCTTTAAAGGGTCTGCATTTGCTCACCCAATCTCACCAATCCTCTCAGTCCCAAGTGTCCAGCCTTATGCCACATCCAGCTGTCATTGTAGATAGGATCATTCCAGGTTGCATCAGAGACCCTGAAGGAATTGTGAAGAATTTCCCTGTTTCTTTGTTCTGTTTTTGAAATTCCTTTTTAGAGTGGGTTTGAGCTGATTCTCGCTGCCATGTTTATGCCAGTCTAGACACACTTGATTCCCTTACGGAGACATATCAATACATAGGTTTTAAGATTCTTACTAGTCAGATCTATTCCTCTGCGGGAAATATGGGGTTTTGAGTCCCTTTCACTGAGGAAGGTGTAGGTCTTGTCTATTCCATAGTTGGTTTTTGGAACGGTACCTGTGCTTATATCAAACTCTGGTTTGATGCATCACCCCACCTCTCCTTCCCCCTTAAGCAGGCATAAGAGTGTTTTCTAAATGTGAGACTCTGTTCTCTTTCCTAACTCAGTTCATGTGTAGCCATGTTTACAGGATCTTCCTAAGTGATATCTTAGGATAAGTTTCTTTTTCTGTGTGACTTCTTTCACTTAGAATCATCGTACCTGAATCCACTCATTTTGCTGCTACTGGTCTTATGACATTGATTTCGTGGCTGAGGGATATTCCATCGTACGTAAGTTCCACAATGTTTGGAACCATTTTTATATTTCCTGGGATATTTCCGGTGTACCCAGGTTGAGGTTCTTGTAAGCAGTGCAGCCCTCAATTTGGGGGTGGCTGTGTCTTATGGATTTTCAGTTTTTCCAAGGTATATTCCCTAGACTGGATGTGCCCATGGCTCTGGAGCTCTGTTGTTTACTTGTTTTAGGGAACACAATGCACTCCTCCAGTGAGGCAGTTGGCAACTTATATCCCGCCCATCAGCATAACAAGGCTCCCTGTTCTCCAGGGCCTGTCTTGCCTTTCTGGTTTTTACACATTTTGTGGATGTCCCTTTTGACCGGTGGGAAGTGATACTTCTTTGTAGTGCAGATTTGCATTGCCTGCTTGCTTGCTTGGCCAAAAAGGGCGTATGCGTTTTCTCCTGAATATATTCAGGAGAAAACGCATACGCCCTTTTTGGCCAAGTGCATCATTGTCGAAGTTGTGCCCCTCTTCCTGTGCTTTACAGGCGATTCCAACGTACCTCTTGAAATCTGTTTCCTGCTATTCTGCCTCGCTTTCAAGTCCGCCTCGTTGCCTTCCCTCAACAGATTTTTGGACGATAGTTGGCCTTGATTACTCTGCCAGTTTGTGAATTGCTGTGCCCCTGAGCTCCATTTTTCAACTCGTTTTTTGTGAGCTGAACGCAAGTCCAAACTTTTGGTTCAGGACCTATACTGGTTCCCGGTGGGTGGCTGAGACTTTGGTTAATTCTTCTTCCTGCCGGGAAATTAGAGTGACATGTGCCCATCCAAATGCCTAACAGCTACTCTCTCATTGGTTCTCCCTCTTCCCTTTCATCCTCTGCCAAATTGGCAACCTGTGCGAACCAGGAGCTTAAAGGGGCTGTCTCTCCAAGTTGGGAGATTGATAGGAAAGCAGTTGGAAAGTCAAACCGGAGCACCAGGAGAGGGGCTCTTCGTTGAGTTTTAGAAACCTTTCGTATTCACAGTGTGTCCATTCTCTAGGTTTCCCGTACATGTTATAGCTGTAGTAATATTCCCTTCAACCTGGAGAGCTGGGACCCATGGAGTGGGTGCCATGCATTACTGCTTTAAAGGCTCTGCATTTGCTCACCCAATCTCACCAATCCTCTCAGTCCCAAGTGTCCAGCCTTATGCCACATCCAGCTGTCATTGTAGATAGGGTCATTCCAGGTTGCATCAGAGACCCTGAAGGAATTGTAAAGAATTTCCCTGTTTCTTTGTTCTGTTTTTGAAATTCCTTTTTAGAGTGGGTTTGAGCTGATTCTCGCTGCCATGTTTATGCCAGTCTAGACACACTTGATTCCCTTACGGAGACATATCAATACATAGGTTTTAAGATTCTTACTAGTCAGATCTATTCCTCTGCGGGAAATATGGGGTTTGGAGTCCCTTTCACTGAGGAAGGTGTAGGTCTTGTCTATTCCATAGTTGGTTTTTGGAACGGTACCTGTGCTTATATCAAACTCTGGTTTGATGCATCACCCCACCTCTCCTTCCCCCTTAAGCAGGCATAAGAGTGTTTTCTAAATGTGAGACTCTGTTCTCTTTCCTAACTCAGTTCATGTGTAGCCATGTTTACAGGATCTTCCTAAGTGATATCTTAGGATAAGTTTCTTTTTCTGTGTGACTTCTTTCACTTAGAATCATCGTACCTGAATCCACTCATTTTGCTGCTACTGGTCTTATGACATTGTTTTCATGGCTGAGGGATATTCCATCGTACGTAAGTTCCACAATGTTTGGAACCATTTTTATATTTCCTGGGATATTTCAGGTGTACCCAGGTTGAGGATCTTGTAAGCAGTGCAGCCCTCAATTTGGAGGTGGCTCTGTCTTATGTATTTTCAGTTTTCCCAAGGTATATTCCCTAGACTGGAAGTGCCCTTGGCTCTGTAGCTCTGTTGTTTACTTGTTTTAGGGAACACAATGCACTCCTCCAGTGAGGCAGTTGGCAACTTACATCCCGCCCATCAGCATAACAAGGCTCCCTGTTCTCCAGGGCCTGTCTTGCCTTTCTGGTTTTTACACATTTTGTGGATGTCCCTTTTGACCGGTGGGAAGCGATACTTCTTTGTAGTGCAGATTTGCATTGCCCGCTTGCTTGCTTGGCCAAAAAGGGCGTATGCGTTTTCTCCTGAATATATTCAGGAGAAAACGCATACGCCCTTTTTGCCAAGTGCATCATTGTCGAAGTTGTGCCCCTCTTCCTGTGCTTTACAGGCGATTCCAACGTACCTCTTGAAATCTCTTTCCTGCTATTCTGCCTCGCTTTCAAGTCCGCCTCGTTGCCTTCCCTCAACAGATTTTTGGACGATAGTTGGCCTTGATTACTCTGCCAGTTTGTGAATTGCTGTGCCCCTGAGCTCCATTGTTCAACTCGTTTTTTGTGAGCTGAACGCAAGTCCAAACTTTTGGTTCAGGACCTATACTGGTTCCCTGTGGGTGGCTGAGACTTTGGTTAATTCTTCTTCCTGCCGGGAAATTAGAGCGACATGTGCCCATCCAAATGCCTAACAGCTACTCTCTCATTGGTTCTCCCTCTTCCCTTTCATCCTCTGCCAAATTGGCAACCTGTGCGAAACAGGAGCTTAAAGGGGCTGTCTCTCCAAGTTGGGAGATTGATAGGAAAGCAGTTGGAAAGTCAAACCGGAGCACCAGGAGAGGGGCTCTTCGTTGAGTTTTAGAAACCTTTCGTATTCACAGTGTGTCCATTCTCTAGGTTTCCCGTACATGTTATAGCTGTAGTAATATTCCCTTCTACCTGGAGAGCTGGGACCCAAGGAATGGGTGCCATGCATTATTGCTTTAAAGGGTCTGCATTTGCTCACCCAATCTCACCAATCCTCTCAGTCCCAAGTGTCCAGCCTTATGCCACATCCAGCTGTCATTGTAGATAGGGTCATTCCAGGTTGCATCAGAGACCCTGAAGGAATTGTGAAGAATTTCCCTGTTTCTTTGTTCTGTTTTTGAAATTCCTTTTTAGAGTGGGTTTGAGCTGATTCTCGCTGCCATGTTTATGCCAGTCTAGACACACTTGATTCCCTTACGGAGACATATCAATACATAGGTTTTAAGATTCTTACTAGTCAGATCTATTCCTCTGCGGGAAATATGGGGTTTTGAGTCCCTTTCACTGAGGAAGGTGTAGGTCTTGTCTATTCCATAGTTGGTTTTTGGAACGGTACCTGTGCTTATATCAAACTCTGGTTTGATGCATCACCCCACCTCTCCTTCCCCCTTAAGCAGGCATAAGAGTGTTTTCTAAATGTGAGACTCTGTTCTCTTTCCTAACTCAGTTCATGTGTAGCCATGTTTACAGGATCTTCCTAAGTGATATCTTAGGATAAGTTTCTTTTTCTGTGTGACTTCTTTCACTTAGAATCATCGTACCTGAATCCACTCATTTTGCTGCTACTGGTCTTATGACATTGTTTTCATGGCTGAGGGATATTCCATCGTACGTAAGTTCCACAATGTTTTGAACCATTTTTATATTTCCTGGGATATTTCAGGTGTACCCAGGTTGAGGTTCTTGTAAGCAGTGCAGCCCTCAATTTGGGGGTGGCTCTGTCTTATGGATTTTCAGTTTTCCCAAGTTATATTCCCTAGACTGGATGTGCCCTTGGCTCTGTAGCTCTGTTGTTTACTTGTTTTAGGGAACACAATGCACTCCTCCAGTGAGGCAGTTGGCAACTTACATCCCGCCCATCAGCATAACAAGGCTCCCTGTTCTCCAGGGCCTGTCTTGCCTTTCTGGTTTTTACACATTTTGTGGATGTCCCTTTTGACCGGTGGGAAGTGATACTTCTTTGTAGTGCAGATTTGCATTGCCCGCTTGCTTGCTTGGCCAAAAAGGGCGTATGCGTTTTCTCCTGAATATATTCAGGAGAAAACGCATACGCCCTTTTTGGCCAAGTGCATCATTGTCGAAGTTGTGCCCCTCTTCCTGTGCTTTACAGGCGATTCCAACGTACCTCGTGAAATCTGTTTCCTGCTATTCTGCCTCGCTTTCAAGTCCGCCTCATTGCCTTCCCTCAACAGATTTTTGGACGATAGTTGGCCTTGATTACTCTGCCAGTTTGTGAATTGCTGTGCCCCTGAGCTCCATTTTTCAACTCGTTTTTTGTGAGCTGAACGCAAGTCCAAACTTTTGGTTCAGGACCTATACTGGTTCCCGGTGGGTGGCTGAGACTTTGGTTAATTCTTCTTCCTGCCGGGAAATTAGAGTGACATGTGCCCATCCAAATGCCTAACAGCTACTCTCTCATTGGTTCTCCCTCTTCCCTTTCATCCTCTGCCAAATTGGCAACCTGTGCGAACCAGGAGCTTAAAGGGGCTGTCTCTCCAAGTTGGGAGATTGATAGGAAAGCAGTTGGAAAGTCAAACTGGAGCACCAGGAGAGGGGCTCTTCGTTGAGTTTTAGAAACCTTTCGTATTCACAGTGTGTCCATTCTCTAGGTTTCCCGTACATGTTATAGCTGTAGTAATATTCCCTTCTACCTGGAGAGCTGGGACCCAAGGAATGGGTGCCATGCATTATTGCTTTAAAGGGTCTGCATTTGCTCACCCAATCTCACCAATCCTCTCAGTCCCAAGTGTCCAGCCTTATGCCACATCCAGCTGTCATTGTAGATAGGGTCATTCCAGGTTGCATCAGAGACCCTGAAGGAATTGTGAAGAATTTCCCTGTTTCTTTGTTCTGTTTTTGAAATTCCTTTTTAGAGTGGGTTTGAGCTGATTCTCGCTGCCATGTTTATGCCAGTCTAGACACACTTGATTCCCTTACGGAGACATATCAATACATAGGTTTTAAGATTCTTACTAGTCAGATCTATTCCTCTGCGGGAAATATGGGGTTTTGAGTCCCTTTCACTGAGGAAGGTGTAGGTCTTGTCTATTCCATAGTTGGTTTTTGGAACGGTACCTGTGCTTATATCAAACTCTGGTTTGATGCATCACCCCACCTCTCCTTCCCCCTTAAGCAGGCATAAGAGTGTTTTCTAAATGTGAGACTCTGTTCTCTTGCCTAACTCAGTTCATGTGTAGCCATGTTTACACGATCTTCCTAAGTGATATCTTAGGATAAGTTTCTTTTTCTGTGTGACTTCTTTCACTTAGAATCATCGTACCTGAATCCACTCATTTTGCTGCTACTGGTCTTATGACATTGATTTCGTGGCTGAGGGATATTCCATCGTACGTAAGTTCCACAATGTTTGGAACCATTTTTATATTTCCTGGGATATTTCCGGTGTACCCAGGTTGAGGTTCTTGTAAGCAGTGCAGCCCTCAATTTGGGGGTGGCTGTGTCTTATGGATTTTCAGTTTTTCCAAGGTATATTCCCTAGACTGGATGTGCCCTTGGCTCTGGAGCTCTGTTGTTTACTTGTTTTAGGGAACACAATGCACTCCTCCAGTGAGGCAGTTGGCAACTTATATCCCGCCCATCAGCATAACAAGGCTCCCTGTTCTCCAGGGCCTGTCTTGCCTTTCTGGTTTTTACACATTTTGTGGATGTCCCTTTTGACCGGTGGGAAGTGATACTTCTTTGTAGTGCAGATTTGCATTGCCTGCTTGCTTGCTTGGCCAAAAAGGGTGTGTGCGTTTTCTCCTGAATATATTCAGGAGAAAACGCATACGCCCTTTTTGGCCAAGTGCATCATTGTCGAAGTTGTGCCCCTCTTCCTGTGCTTTACAGGCGATTCCAACGTACCTCTTGAAATCTGTTTCCTGCTATTCTGCCTCGCTTTCAAGTCCGCCTCGTTGCCTTCCCTCAACAGATTTTTGGACGATAGTTGGCCTTGATTACTCTGCCAGTTTGTGAATTGCTGTGCCCCTGAGCTCCATTTTTCAACTCGTTTTTTGTGAGCTGAACGCAAGTCCAAACTTTTGGTTCAGGACCTATACTGGTTCCCGGTGGGTGGCTGAGACTTTGGTTAATTCTTCTTCCTGCCGGGAAATTAGAGTGACATGTGCCCATCCAAATGCCTAACAGCTACTCTCTCATTGGTTCTCCCTCTTCCCTTTCATCCTCTGCCAAATTGGCAACCTGTGCGAACCAGGAGCTTAAAGGGGCTGTCTCTCCAAGTTGGGAGATTGATAGGAAAGCAGTTGGAAAGTCAAACTGGAGCACCAGGAGAGGGGCTCTTCGTTGAGTTTTAGAAACCTTTCGTATTCACAGTGTGTCCATTCTCTAGGTTTCCCGTACATGTTATAGCTGTAGTAATATTCCCTTCTACCTGGAGAGCTGGGACCCAAGGAATGGGTGCCATGCATTATTGCTTTAAAGGGTCTGCATTTGCTCACCCAATCTCACCAATCCTCTCAGTCCCAAGTGTCCAGCCTTATGCCACATCCAGCTGTCATTGTAGATAGGGTCATTCCAGGTTGCATCAGAGACCCTGAAGGAATTGTGAAGAATTTCCCTGTTTCTTTGTTCTGTTTTTGAAATTCCTTTTTAGAGTGGGTTTGAGCTGATTCTCGCTGCCATGTTTATGCCAGTCTAGACACACTTGATTCCCTTACGGAGACATATCAATACATAGGTTTTAAGATTCTTACTAGTCAGATCTATTCCTCTGCGGGAAATATGGGGTTTTGAGTCCCTTTCACTGAGGAAGGTGTAGGTCTTGTCTATTCCATAGTTGGTTTTTGGAACGGTACCTGTGCTTATATCAAACTCTGGTTTGATGCATCACCCCACCTCTCCTTCCCCCTTAAGCAGGCATAAGAGTGTTTTCTAAATGTGAGACTCTGTTCTCTTGCCTAACTCAGTTCATGTGTAGCCATGTTTACACGATCTTCCTAAGTGATATCTTAGGATAAGTTTCTTTTTCTGTGTGACTTCTTTCACTTAGAATCATCGTACCTGAATCCACTCATTTTGCTGCTACTGGTCTTATGACATTGATTTCGTGGCTGAGGGATATTCCATCGTACGTAAGTTCCACAATGTTTGGAACCATTTTTATATTTCCTGGGATATTTCCGGTGTACCCAGGTTGAGGTTCTTGTAAGCAGTGCAGCCCTCAATTTGGGGGTGGCTGTGTCTTATGGATTTTCAGTTTTTCCAAGGTATATTCCCTAGACTGGATGTGCCCTTGGCTCTGGAGCTCTGTTGTTTACTTGTTTTAGGGAACACAATGCACTCCTCCAGTGAGGCAGTTGGCAACTTATATCCCGCCCATCAGCATAACAAGGCTCCCTGTTCTCCAGGGCCTGTCTTGCCTTTCTGGTTTTTACACATTTTGTGGATGTCCCTTTTGACCGGTGGGAAGTGATACTTCTTTGTAGTGCAGATTTGCATTGCCTGCTTGCTTGCTTGGCCAAAAAGGGTGTGTGCGTTTTCTCCTGAATATATTCAGGAGAAAACGCATACGCCCTTTTTTGCCAAGTGCATCATTGTCGAAGTTGTGCCCCTCTTCCTGTGCTTTACAGGCGATTCCAACGTACCTCTTGAAATCTGTTTCCTGCTATTCTGCCTCGCTTTCAAGTCCGCCTCGTTGCCTTCCCTCAACAGATTTTTGGACGATAGTTGGCCTTGATTACTCTGCCAGTTTGTGAATTGCTGTGCCCCTGAGCTCCATTTTTCAACTCGTTTTTTGTGAGCTGAACGCAAGTCCAAACTTTTGGTTCAGGACCTATACTGGTTCCCGGTGGGTGGCTGAGACTTTGGTTAATTCTTCTTCCTGCCGGGAAATTAGAGTGACATGTGCCCATCCAAATGCCTAACAGCTACTCTCTCATTGGTTCTCCCTCTTCCCTTTCATCCTCTGCCAAATTGGCAACCTGTGCGAACCAGGAGCTTAAAGGGGCTGTCTCTCCAAGTTGGGAGATTGATAGGAAAGCAGTTGGAAAGTCAAACCGGAGCACCAGGAGAGGGGCTCTTCGTTGAGTTTTAGAAACCTTTCGTATTCACAGTGTGTCCATTCTCTAGGTTTCCCGTACATGTTATAGCTGTAGTAATATTCCCTTCAACCTGGAGAGCTGGGACCCATGGAGTGGGTGCCATGCATTACTGCTTTAAAGGCTCTGCATTTGCTCACCCAATCTCACCAATCCTCTCAGTCCCAAGTGTCCAGCCTTATGCCACATCCAGCTGTCATTGTAGATAGGGTCATTCCAGGTTGCATCAGAGACCCTGAAGGAATTGTAAAGAATTTCCCTGTTTCTTTGTTCTGTTTTTGAAATTCCTTTTTAGAGTGGGTTTGAGCTGATCCTCGCTGCCATGTTTATGCCAGTCTAGACACACTTGATTCCCTTACGGAGACATATCAATACATAGGTTTTAAGATTCTTACTAGTCAGATCTATTCCTCTGCGGGAAATATGGGGTTTGGAGTCCCTTTCACTGAGGAAGGTGTAGGTCTTGTCTATTCCATAGTTGGTTTTTGGAACGGTACCTGTGCTTATATCAAACTCTGGTTTGATGCATCACCCCACCTCTCCTTCCCCCTTAAGCAGGCATAAGAGTGTTTTCTAAATGTGAGACTCTGTTCTCTTGCCTAACTCAGTTCATGTGTAGCCATGTTTACAGGATCTTCCTAAGTGATATCTTAGGATAAGTTTCTTTTTCTGTGTGACTTCTTTCACTTAGAATCATCGTACCTGAATCCACTCATTTTGCTGCTACTGGTCTTATGACATTGTTTTCATGGCTGAGGGATATTCCATCGTACGTAAGTTCCACAATGTTTTGAACCATTTTTATATTTCCTGGGATATTTCAGGTGTACCCAGGTTGAGGTTCTTGTAAGCAGTGCAGCCCTCAATTTGGGGGTGGCTCTGTCTTATGGATTTTCAGTTTTCCCAAGGTATATTCCCTAGACTGGAAGTGCCCTTGGCTCTGTAGCTCTGTTGTTTACTTGTTTTAGGGAACACAATGCACTCCTCCAGTGAGGCAGTTGGCAACTTACATCCCGCCCATCAGCATAACAAGGCTCCCTGTTCTCCAGGGCCTGTCTTGCCTTTCTGGTTTTTACACATTTTGTGGATGTCCCTTTTGACCGGTGGGAAGTGATACTTCTTTGTAGTGCAGATTTGCATTGCCCGCTTGCTTGCTTGGCCAAAAAGGGCGTATGCGTTTTCTCCTGAATATATTCAGGAGAAAACGCATACGCCCTTTTTGGCCAAGTGCATCATTGTCGAAGTTGTGCCCCTCTTCCTGTGCTTTACAGGCGATTCCAACGTACCTCTTGAAATCTGTTTCCTGCTATTCTGCCTCGCTTTCAAGTCCGCCTCATTGCCTTCCCTCAACAGATTTTTGGACGATAGTTGGCCTTGATTACTCTGCCAGTTTGTGAATTGCTGTGCCCCTGAGCTCCATTTTTCAACTCGTTTTTTGTGAGCTGAACGCAAGTCCAAACTTTTGGTTCAGGAACTATACTGGTTCCCGGTGGGTGGCTGAGACTTTGGTTAATTCTTCTTCCTGCCGGGAAATTAGAGTGACATGTGCCCATCCAAATGCCTAACAGCTACTCTCTCATTGGTTCTCCCTCTTCCCTTTCATCCTCTGCCAAATTGGCAACCTGTGCGAACCAGGAGCTTAAAGGGGCTGTCTCTCCAAGTTGGGAGATTGATAGGAAAGCAGTTGGAAAGTCAAACCGGAGCACCAGGAGAGGGGCTCTTCGTTGAGTTTTAGAAACCTTTCGTATTCACAGTGTGTCCATTCTCTAGGTTTCCCGTACATGTTATAGCTGTAGTAATATTCCCTTCTACCTGGAGAGCTGGGACCCAAGGAATGGGTGCCATGCATTATTGCTTTAAAGGGTCTGCATTTGCTCACCCAATCTCACCAATCCTCTCAGTCCCAAGTGTCCAGCCTTATGCCACATCCAGCTGTCATTGTAGATAGGGTCATTGCAGGTTGCATCAGAGACCCTGAAGGAATTGTGAAGAATTTCCCTGTTTCTTTGTTCTGTTTTTGAAATTCCTTTTTAGAGTGGGTTTGAGCTGATTCTCGCTGCCATGTTTATGCCAGTCTAGACACACTTGATCCCCTTACGGAGACATATCAATACATAGGTTTTAAGATTCTTACTAGTCAGATCTATTCCTCTGCGGGAAATATGGGGTTTTGAGTCCCTTTCACTGAGGAAGGTGTAGGTCTTGTCTATTCCATAGTTGGTTTTTGGAACGGTACCTGTGCTTATATCAAACTCTGGTTTGATGCATCACCCCACCTCTCCTTCCCCCTTAAGCAGGCATAAGAGTGTTTTCTAAATGTGAGACTCTGTTCTCTTGCCTAACTCAGTTCATGTGTAGCCATGTTTACAGGATCTTCCTAAGTGATATCTTAGGAAAAGTTTCTTTTCCTGTGTGACTTCTTTCACTTAGAATCATCGTACCTGAATCCACTCATTTTGCTGCTACTGGTCTTATGACATTGATTTCGTGGCTGAGGGATATTCCATCGTACGTAAGTTCCACAATGTTTGGAACCATTTTTATATTTCCTGGGATATTTCAGGTGTACCCAGGTTGAGGATCTTGTAAGCAGTGCAGCCCTCAATTTGGAGGTGGCTCTGTCTTATGTATTTTCAGTTTTCCCAAGGTATATTCCCTAGACTGGAAGTGCCCTTGGCTCTGTAGCTCTGTTGTTTACTTGTTTTAGGGAACACAATGCACTCCTCCAGTGAGGCAGTTGGCAACTTACATCCCGCCCATCAGCATAACAAGGCTCCCTGTTCTCCAGGGCCTGTCTTGCCTTTCTGGTTTTTACACATTTTGTGGATGTCCCTTTTGACCGGTGGGAAGCGATACTTCTTTGTAGTGCAGATTTGCATTGCCCGCTTGCTTGCTTGGCCAAAAAGGGCGTATGCGTTTTCTCCTGAATATATTCAGGAGAAAACGCATACGCCCTTTTTGCCAAGTGCATCATTGTCGAAGTTGTGCCCCTCTTCCTGTGCTTTACAGGCGATTCCAACGTACCTCTTGAAATCTGTTTCCTGCTATTCTGCCTCGCTTTCAAGTCCGCCTCGTTGCCTTCCCTCAACAGATTTTTGGACGATAGTTGGCCTTGATTACTCTGCCAGTTTGTGAATTGCTGTGCCCCTGAGCTCCATTGTTCAACTCGTTTTTTGTGAGCTGAACGCAAGTCCAAACTTTTGGTTCAGGACCTATACTGGTTCCCTGTGGGTGGCTGAGACTTTGGTTAATTCTTCTTCCTGCCGGGAAATTAGAGCGACATGTGCCCATCCAAATGCCTAACAGCTACTCTCTCATTGGTTCTCCCTCTTCCCTTTCATCCTCTGCCAAATTGGCAACCTGTGCGAAACAGGAGCTTAAAGGGGCTGTCTCTCCAAGTTGGGAGATTGATAGGAAAGCAGTTGGAAAGTCAAACCGGAGCACCAGGAGAGGGGCTCTTCGTTGAGTTTTAGAAACCTTTCGTATTCACAGTGTGTCCATTCTCTAGGTTTCCCGTACACGTTATAGCTGTAGTAATATTCCCTTCAACCTGGAGAGCTGGGACCCATGGAATGGGTGCCATGCATTATTGCTTTAAAGGGTCTGCATTTGCTCACCCAATCTCACCAATCCTCTCAGTCCTAAGTGTCCAGCCTCATGCCACATCCAGCTGTCATTGTAGATAGGGTCATTCCAGGTTGCATCAGAGACCCTGAAGGAATTGTGAAGAATTTCCCTGTTTCTTTGTTCTGTTTTTGAAATTCCTTTTTAGAGTGGGTTTGAGCTGATTCTCGCTGCCATGTTTATGCCAGTCTAGACACACTTGATTCCCTTACGGAGACATATCAATACATAGGTTTTAAGATTCTTACTAGTCAGATCTATTCCTCTGCGGGAAATATGGGGTTTTGAGTCCCTTTCACTGAGGAAGGTGTAGGTCTTGTCTATTCCATAGTTGGTTTTTGGAACGGTACCTGTGCTTATATCAAACTCTGGTTTGATGCATCACCCCACCTCTCCTTCCCCCTTAAGCAGGCATAAGAGTGTTTTCTAAATGTGAGACTCTGTTCTCTTGCCTAACTCAGTTCATGTGTAGCCATGTTTACAGGATCTTCCTAAGTGATATCTTAGGATAAGTTTCTTTTCCTGTGTGACTTCTTTCACTTAGAATCATCGTACCTGAATCCACTCATTTTGCTGCTACTGGTCTTATGACATTGATTTCGTGGCTGAGGGATATTCCATCGTATGTAAGTTCCACAATGTTTGGAACCATTTTTATATTTCCTGGGATATTTCAGGTGTACCCAGGTTGAGGTTCCTGTAAGCAGTGCAGCCCTCAATTTGGGGGTGGCTCTGTCTTATGGATTTTCAGTTTTCCCTAGGTATATTCCCTAGACTGGTAGTGCCCTTGGCTCTGTAGCTCTGTTGTTTACTTGTTTTAGGGAACACAAAGCACTCCTCCAGTGAGGCAGTTGGCAACTTACATCCCGCCCATCAGCATAACAAGGCTCCCTGTTCTCCAGGGCCTGTCTTGCCTTTCTGGTTTTTACACATTTTGTGGATGTCCCTTTTGACCGGTGGGAAGTGATACTTCTTTGTAGTGCAGATTTGCATTGCCCGCTTGCTTGCTTGGCCAAAAAGGGCGTATGCGTTTTCTCCTGAATATATTCAGGAGAAAACGCATACGCCCTTTTTGGCCAAGTGCATCATTGTCGAAGTTGTGCCCCTCTTCCTGTGCTTTACAGGCGATTCCAACGTACCTCTTGAAATCTGTTTCCTGCTATTCTGCCTCGCTTTCAAGTCCGCGTCGTTGCCTTCCCTCAACAGATTTTTGGACGATAGTTGGCCTTGATTACTCTGCCAGTTTGTGAATTGCTGTGCCCCTGAGCTCCATTTTTCAACTCGTTTTTTGTGAGCTGAACGCAAGTCCAAACTTTTGGTTCAGGACCTATACTGTTTCCCTGTGGGTGGCTGAGACTTTGGTTAATTCTTCTTCCTGCCGGGAAATTAGAGCGACATGTGCCCATCCAAATGCCTAACAGCTACTCTCTCATTGGTTCTCCCTCTTCCCTTTCATCCTCTGCCAAATTGGCAACCTGTGCGAAAAAGGAGCTTAAAGGGGCTGTCTCTCCAAGTTGGGAGATTGATAGGAAAGCAGTTGGAAAGTCAAACCGGAGCACCAGGAGAGGGGCTCTTCGTTGAGTTTTAGAAACCTTTCGTATTCACAGTGTGTCCATTCTCTACGTTTCCCGTACACGTTATAGCTGTAGTAATATTCCCTTCAACCTGGAGAGCTGGGACCCATGGAATGGGTGCCATGCATTATTGCTTTAAAGGGTCTGCATTTGCTCACCCTATCTCACCAATCCTCTCAGTCCTAAGTGTCCAGCCTCATGCCACATCCAGCTGTCATTGTAGATAGGGTCATTCCAGGTTGCATCAGAGACCCTGAAGGAATTGTGAAGAATTTCCCTGTTTCTTTGTTCTGTTTTTGAAATTCGTTTTTAGAGTGGGTTTGAGCTGATTCTCGCTGCCATGTTTATGCCAGTCTAGACACACTTGATTCCCTTACGGAGACATATCAATACATAGGTTTTAAGATTCTTACTAGTCAGATCTATTCCTCTGCGGGGAATATGGGGTTTTGAGTCCCTTTCAGTGAGGAAGGTGGAGGTCTTGTCTATTCCATAGTTGGTTTTTGGAATGGTACCTGTGCTTATATCAAACTCTGGTTTGATGCATCACCCCACCTCTCCTTCCCCCTTAAGCAGGCATAAGAGTGTTTTCTAAATGTGAGACTCTGTTCTCTTGCCTAACTCAGTTCATGTGTAGCCATGTTTACAGGATCTTCCTAAGTGATATCTTATGATAAGTTTCTTTTCCTGTGTGACTTGTTTCACTTAGAATCATCGTACCTGAATCCACTCATTTTGCTGCTACTGGTCTTATGACATTGATTTCGTGGCTGAGGGATATTCCATCGTATGTAAGTTCCACAATGTTTGGAACCATTTTTATATTTCCTGGGATATTTCAGGTGTACCCAGGTTGAGGTTCCTGTAAGCAGTGCAGCACTCAATTTGGGGGTGGCTCTGTCTTATGGATTTTCAGTTTTCCCTAGGTATATTCCCTAGACTGGAAGTGCCCTTGGCTCTGTAGCTCTGTTGTTTACTTGTTTTAGGGAACACAATGCACTCCTCCAGTGAGGCAGTTGGCAACTTACATCCCTCCCATCAGCATAACAAGGCTCCCTGTTCTCCAGGGCCTGTCTTGCCTTTCTGGTTTTTACACATTTTGTGGATGTCCCTTTTGACCGGTGGGAAATGATACTTCTTTGTAGTGCAGATTTGCATTGCCCGCTTGCTTGCTTGGCCAAAAAGGGCGTATGCGTTTTCTCCTGAATATATTCAGGAGAAAACGCGTACGCCCTTTTTGGCCAAGTGCATCATTGTCGAAGTTGTGCCCCTCTTCCTGTGCTTTACAGGCGATTCCAACGTACCTCTTGAAATCTGTTTCCTGCTATTCTGCCTCGCTTTCAAGTCCGCCTCGTTGCCTTCCCTCAACAGATTTTTGGACGATAGTTGGCCTTGATTACTCTGCCAGTTTGTGAATTGCTGTGCCCCTGAGCTCCATTTTTCAACTCGTTTTTTGTGAGCTGAACGCAAGTCCAAACTTTTGGTTCAGGACCTATACTGGTTCCCTGTGGGTGGCTGAGACTTTGGTTAATTCTTCTTCCTGCCGGGAAATTAGAGCGACATGTGCCCATCCAAATGCCTAACAGCTACTCTCTCATTGGTTCTCCCTCTTCCCTTTCATCCTCTGCCAAATTGGCAACCTGTGCGAAACAGGAGCTTAAAGGGGCTGTCTCTCCAAGTTGGGAGATTGATAGGAAAGCAGTTGGAAAGTCAAACCGGAGCACCAGGAGAGGGGCTCTTCGTTGAGTTTTAGAAACCTTTCGTATTCACAGTGTGTCCATTCTCTAGGTTTCCCGTACACGTTATAGCTGTAGTAATATTCCCTTCAACCTGGAGAGCTGGGACCCATGGAATGGGTGCCATGCATTATTGCTTTATAGGGTCTGCATTTGCTCACCCAATCTCACCAATCCTCTCAGTCCTAAGTGTGCAGCCTCATGCCACATCCAGCTGTCATTGTAGATAGGGTCATTCCAGGTTGCATCAGAGACCCTGAAGGAATTGTGAAGAATTTCCCTGTTTCTTTGTTCTGTTTTTGAAATTCCTTTTTAGAGTGGGTTTGAGCTGATTCTCGCTGCCATGTTTATGCCAGTCTAGACACACTTGATTCCCTTACGGAGACATATCAATACATAGGTTTTAAGATTCTTACTAGTCAGATCTATTCCTCTGCGGGAAATACGGGGTTTTGAGTCCCTTTCACTGAGGAAGGTGGAGGTCTTGTCTATTCCATAGTTGGTTTTTGGAACGGTACCTGTGCTTATATCAAACTCTGGTTTGATGCATCACCCCACCTCTCCTTCCCCCTTAAGCAGGCATAAGAGTGTTTTCTAAATGTGAGACTCTGTTCTCTTGCCTAACTCAGTTCATGTGTAGCCATGTTTACAGGATCTTCCTAAGTGATATTTTAGGATAAGTTTCTTTTTCTGTGTGACTTCTTTCACTTAGAATCATCGTACCTGAATCCACTCATTTTGCTGCTACTGGTCTTATGACATTGTTTTCATGGTGAGGGATATTCCATCGTACGTAAGTTCCACAATGTTTTGAACCATTTTTATATTTCCTGGGATATTTCAGGTGTACCCAGGTTGCGGTTCTTGTAAGCAGTGCAGCCCTCAATTTGGGGGTGGCTCTGTCTTATGGAGTTTCAGTTTTCCCAAGTTATATTCCCTAGACTGGAAGTGCCCTTGGCTCTGTAGCTCTGTTGTTTACTTGTTTTAGGGAACACAAAGCACTCCTCCAGTGAGGCAGTTGGCAACTTACATCCCGCCCATCAGCATAACAAGGCTCCCTGTTCTCCAGGGCCTGTCTTGCCTTTCTGGTTTTTACACATTTTGTGGATGTCCCTTTTGACCCGTGGGAAGTGATACTTCTTTGTAGTGCAGATTTGCATTGCCCGCTTGCTTGCTTGGCCAAAAAGGGCGTATGCGTTTTCTCCTGAATATATTCAGGAGAAAACGCATACGCCCTTTTTGGCCAAGTGCATCATTGTCGAAGTTGTGCCCCTCTTCCTGTGCTTTACAGGCGATTCCAACGTACCTCTTGAAATCTGTTTCCTGCTATTCTGCCTCGCTTTCAAGTCCGCGTCGTTGCCTTCCCTCAACAGATTTTTGGACGATAGTTGGCCTTGATTACTCTGCCAGTTTGTGAATTGCTGTGCCCCTGAGCTCCATTTTTCAACTCGTTTTTTGTGAGCTGAACGCAAGTCCAAACTTTTGGTTCAGGACCTATACTGGTTCCCTGTGGGTGGCTGAGACTTTGGTTAATTCTTCTTCCTGCCGGGAAATTAGAGTGGCATGTGCCCATCCAAATGCCTAACAGCTACTCTCTCATTGGTTCTCCCTCTTCCCTTTCATCCTCTGCCAAATTGGCAACCTGTGCGAACCAGGAGCTTAAAGGGGCTGTCTCTCCAAGTTGGGAGATTGATAGGAAAGCAGTTGGAAAGTCAAACCGGAGCACCAGGAGAGGGGCCCTTCGTTGAGTTTTAGAAACCTTTCGTATTCACAGAGTGTCCATTCTCTAGGTTTCCCGTACATGTTATAGCTGTAGTAATATTCCCTTCAACCTGGAGAGCTGGGACCCAAGGAATGGGAGCCATGCATTATTGCTTTAAAGGGTCTGCATTTGCTCACCCAATCTCACCAATCCTCTCAGTCCCAAGTGTCCAGCCTTATGCCACATCCAGCTGTCATTGTAGATAGGGTCATTCCAGGTTGCATCAGCGACCCTGAAGGAATTGTGAAGAATTTCCCTGTTTCTTTGTTCTGTTTTTGAAATTCCTTTTTAGAGTGGGTTTGAGCTGATTCTCGCTGCCATGTTTATGCCAGTCTAGACACACTTGATTCCCTTACGGAGACATATCAATACATAGGTTTTAAGATTTTTACTAGTCAGATCTATTCCTCTGCGGGAAATATGGGGTTTTGAGTCCCTTTCACTGAGGAAGGTGTAGGTCTTGTCTATTCCATAGTTGGTTTTTGGAACGGTACCTGTGCTTATATCAAACTCTGGTTTGATGCATCACCCCACCTCTCCTTCCCCCTTAAGCAGGCATAAGAGTGTTTTCTAAATGTGAGACTCTGTTCTGTTTCCTAACTCAGTTCATGTGTAGCCATGTTTACAGGATCTTCCTAAGTGATATCTTAGGAAAAGTTTCTTTTCCTGTGTGACTTCTTTCACTTAGAATCATCGTACCTGAATCCACTCATTTTGCTGCTACTGGTCTTATGACATTGTTTTCATGGCTGAGGGATATTCCATCGTACGTAAGTTCCACAATGTTTTGAACCATTTTTATATTTCCTGGGATATTTCAGGTGTACCCAGGTTGAGGTTCTTGTAAGCAGTGCAGCCCTCAATTTGGGGGTGGCTCTGTTTTATGGATTTTCAGTTTTCCCAAGTTATATTCCCTAGACTGGAAGTGCCCTTGGCTCTGTAGCTCTGTTGTTTACTTGTTTTAGGGAACACAAAGCACTCCTCCAGTGAGGCAGTTGGCAACTTACATCCCGCCCATCAGCATAACAAGGCTCCCTGTTCTCCAGTGCCTGTCTTGCCTTTCTGGTTTTTACACATTTTGTGGATGTCCCTTTTGACCGGTGGGAAGTGATACTTCTTTGTAGTGCAGATTTGCATTGCCCGCTTGCTTGCTTGGCCAAAAAGGGCGTATGCGTTTTCTCCTGAATATATTCAGGAGAAAACGCATACGCCCTTTTTGGCCAAGTGCATCATTGTCGAAGTTGTGCCCCTCTTCCTGTGCTTTACAGGCGATTCCAACGTACCTCTTGAAATCTGTTTCCTGCTATTCTGCCTCGCTTTCAAGTCCGCCTCGTTGCCTTCCCTCAACAGATTTTTGGACGATAGTTGGCCTTGATTACTCTGCCAGTTTGTGAATTGCTGTGCCCCTGAGCTCCATTTTTCAACTCGTTTTTTGTGAGCTGAACGCAAGTCCAAACTTTTGGTTCAGCACCTATACTGGTTCCCGGTGGGTGGCTGAGACTTTGGTTAATTCTTCTTCCTGCCGGGAAATTAGAGTGACATGTGCCCATCCAAATGCCTAACAGCTACGCTCTCATTGGTTCTCCCTCTTCCCTTTCATCCTCTGCCAAATTGGCAACCTGTGCGAACCAGGAGCTTAAAGGGGCTGTCTCTCCAAGTTGGGAGATTGATAGGAAAGCAGTTGGAACGTCAAACCGGAGCACCAGGAGAGGGGCTCTTCGTTGAGTTTTAGAAACCTTTCGTATTCACAGTGTGTCCATTCTCTAGGTTTCCCGTACATGTTATAGCTGTAGTAATATTCCCTTCTACCTGGAGAGCTGGGACCCAAGGAATGGGTGCCATGCATTATTGCTTTAAAGGGTCTGCATTTGCTCACCCAATCTCACCAATCCTCTCAGTCCCAAATGTCCAGCCTTATGCCACATCCAGCTGTCATTGTAGATAGGGTCATTCCAGGTTGCATCAGAGACCCTGAAGGAATTGTGAAGAATTTCCCTGTTTCTTTGTTCTGTTTTTGAAATTCCTTTTTAGAGTGGGTTTGAGCTGATTCTCGCTGCCATGTTTATGCCCGTCTAGACACACATGATTCCCTTACGGAGACATATAAATACATAGGTTTTAAGATTCTTACTAGTCAGATCTATTCCTCTGTGGGAAATATGGGGTTTTGAGTCCCTTCACTGAGGAAGGTGGAGGTCTTGTCTATTCCATAGTTGGTTTTTGGAACGGTACCTGTGCTTATATCAAACTCTGGTTTGATGCATCACCCCACCTCTCTTTCCCCCTTAAGCAGGCATAAGAGTGTTTTCTAAATGTGAGACTCTGTTCTGTTTCCTAACTCAGTTCATGTGTAGCCATGTTTACAGGATCTTCCTAAGTGATATCTTATGATAAGTTTCTTTTTCTGTGTGACTTCTTTCACTTAGAATCATCGTACCTGAATCCACTCATTTTGCTGCTACTGGTCTTATGACATTGATTTCGTGGCTGAGGGATATTCCATCGTACGTAAGTTCCACAATGTTTGGAACCATTTTTATATTTCCTGGGATATTTCAGGTGTATCCAGGTTGAGGTTCCTGTAAGCAGTGCAGCCCTCAATGTGGGGGTGGCTCTGTCTTATGGATTTTCAATTTTCCCAAGGTATATTTCCTAGACTGGAAGTGCCCTTGGCTCTGTAGCTCTGTTGTTTACTTGTTTTAGGGAACACAATGCACTCCTCCAGTGAGGCAGTTGGCAACTTACATCCCGCCCATCAGCATAACAAGGCTCCCTGTTCTCCAGGGCCTGTCTTGCCTTTCTGGTTTTTACACATTTTGTGGATGTCCCTTTTGACCGGTGGGAAGTGATACTTCTTTGTAGTGCAGATTTGCATTGCCCGCTTGCTTGCTTGGCCAAAAAGGGCGTATGCGTTTTCTCCTGAATATATTCAGGAGAAAACGCATACGCCCATTTTGGCCAAGTGCATCATTGTCGAAGTTGTGCCCCTCTTCCTGTGCTTTACAGGCGATTCCAACGTACCTCTTGCAATCTGTTTCCTGCTATTCTGCCTCGCTTTCAAGTCTGCCTCATTGCCTTCCCTCAACAGATTTTTGGACGATAGTTGGCCTTGATTACTCTGCCAGTTTGTGAATTGCTGTGCCCCTGAGCTCCATTTTTCAACTCGTTTTTTGTGAGCTGAACGCAAGTCCAAACTTTTGGTTCAGGACCTATACTGGTTCCCGGTGGGTGGCTGAGACTTTGGTTAATTCTTCTTCCTGCCGGGAAATTAGAGTGACATGTGCCCATCCAAATGCCTAACAGCTACTCTCTCATTGGTTCTCCCTCTTCCCTTTCATCCTCTGCCAAATTGGCAACCTGTGCGAACCAGGAGCTTAAAGGGGCTGTCTTTCCAAGTTGGGAGATTGATAGGAAAGCAGTTGGAAAGTCAAACCGGAGCACCAGGAGAGGGGCTCTTCGTTGAGTTTTAGAAACCTTTCGTATTCACAGTGTGTCCATTCTCTAGGTTTCCCGTACATGTTATAGCTGTAGTAATATTCCCTTCAACCTGGAGAGCTGGGACCCATGGAATGGGTGCCATGCATTACTGCTTTAAAGGGTCTGAATTTGCTCACCCAATCTCACCAATCCTCTCAGTCCCAAGTGTCCAGCCTCATGCCACATCCAGCTGTCATTGTAGATAGGGTCATTCCAGGTTGCATCAGAGACCCTGAAGGAATTGTAAAGAATTTCCCTGTTTCTTTGTTCTGTTTTTGAAATTCCTTTTTAGAGTGGGTTTGAGCTGATTCTCGCTGCCATGTTTATGCCAGTCTAGACACACTTGATTCCCTTACGGAGACATATCAATACATAGGTTTTAAGATTCTTACTAGTCAGATCTATTCCTCTGCGGGAAATATGGGGTTTTGAGTCCCTTTCACTGAGGAAGGTGTAGGTCTTGTCTATTCCATAGTTGGTTTTTGGAACGGTACCTGTGCTTATATCAAACTCTGGTTTGATGCATCACCCCACCTCTCCTTCCCCCTTAAGCAGGCATAAGAGTGTTTTCTAAATGTGAGACTCTGTTCTCTTGCCTAACTCAGTTCATGTGTAGCCATGTTTACACGATCTTCCTAAGTGATATCTTAGGATAAGTTTCTTTTTCTGTGTGACTTCTTTCACTTAGAATCATCGTACCTGAATCCACTCATTTTGCTGCTACTGGTCTTATGACATTGATTTCGTGGCTGAGGGATATTCCATCGTACGTAAGTTCCACAATGTTTGGAACCATTTTTATATTTCCTGGGATATTTCAGGTGTACCCAGGTTGAGGTTCTTGTAAGCAGTGCAGCCCTCAATTTGGGGGTGGCTCTGTCTTATGGATTTTCAGTTTTCCCAAGGTATATTCCCTAGACTGGTAGTGCCCTTGGCTCTGTAGCTCTGTTGTTTACTTGTTTTAGGGAACACAATGCACTCCTCCAGTGAGGCAGTTGGCAACTTACATCCCGCCCATCAGCATAACAAGGCTCCCTGTTCTCCAGGGCCTGTCTTGCCTTTCTGGTTTTTACACATTTTGTGGATGTCCCTTTTGACCGGTGGGAAGTGATACTTCTTTGTAGTGCAGATTTGCATTGCCCGCTTGCTTGCTTGGCCAAAAAGGGCGTATGCGTTTTCTCCTGAATATATCCAGGAGAAAACGCATACGCCCTTTTTGGCCAAGTGCATCATTGTCGAAGTTGTGCCCCTCTTCCTGTGCTTTACAGGCGATTCCAACGTACCTCTTGAAATCTGTTTCCTGCTATTCTGCCTCGCTTTCAAGTCCGCCTCGTTGCCTTCCCTCAACAGATTTTTGGACGATAGTTGGCCTTGATTACTCTGCCAGTTTGTGAATTGCTGTGCCCCTGAGCTCCATTGTTCAACTCGTTTTTTGTGAGCTGAATGCAAGTCCAAACTTTTGGTTCAGGACCTATACTGGTTCCCGGTGGGTGGCTGAGACTTTGGTTAATTCTTCTTCCTGCCGGGAAATTAGAGGGACATGTGCCCATCCAAATGCCTAACAGCTACTCTCTCATTGGTTCTCCCTCTTCCCTTTCATCCTCTGCCAAGTTGGCAACCTGTGTGAACCAGGAGCTTAAAGGGGCTGTCTCTCCAAGTTGGGAGATTGATAGGAAAGCAGTTGGAAAGTCAAACCGGAGCACCAGGAGAGGGGCTCTTCGTTGAGTTTTAGAAACCTTTCGTATTCACAGAGTGTCCATTCTCTAGGTTTCCCGTACATGTTATAGCTGTAGTAATATTCCCTTCAACCTGGAGAGTTGGGACCCATGGAATGGGTGCCATGCATTATTGCTTTAAAGGGTCTGCATTTGCTCACCCAATCTCACCAATCCTCTCAGTCCCAAGTGTCCAGCCTTATGCCACATCCAGCTGTCATTGTAGATAGGATCATTCTAGGTTGCATCAGAGACCTTGAAGGAATTGTGAAGAATTTCCCTGTTTCTTTGTTCTCTTTTTGAAATTCCTTTTTAGAGTGGGTTTGAGCTGATTCTCACTGCTATGTTTATGCCAGTCTAGACACACTTGATTCCCTTACGGAGACATATCAATACATAGGTTTTAAGATTCTTACTAGTCAGATCTATTCCTCTGCGGGAAATACGGGGTTTTGAGTCCCTTTCACTGAGGAAGGTGGAGGTCTTGTCTATTCCATAGTTGGTTTTTGGAACGGTACCTGTGCTTATATCAAACTCTGGTTTGATGCATCACCCCACCTCTCCTTCCCCCTTAAGCAGGCATAAGAGTGTTTTCTAAATGTGAGACTCTGTTCTCTTGCCTAACTCAGTTCATGTGTAGCCATGTTTACAGGATCTTCCTAAGTGATATTTTAGGATAAGTTTCTTTTTCTGTGTGACTTCTTTCACTTAGAATCATCGTACCTGAATCCACTCATTTTGCTGCTACTGGTCTTATGACATTGTTTTCATGGTGAGGGATATTCCATCGTACGTAAGTTCCACAATGTTTTGAACCATTTTTATATTTCCTGGGATATTTCAGGTGTACCCAGGTTGCGGTTCTTGTAAGCAGTGCAGCCCTCAATTTGGGGGTGGCTCTGTCTTATGGAGTTTCAGTTTTCCCAAGTTATATTCCCTAGACTGGAAGTGCCCTTGGCTCTGTAGCTCTGTTGTTTACTTGTTTTAGGGAACACAAAGCACTCCTCCAGTGAGGCAGTTGGCAACTTACATCCCGCCCATCAGCATAACAAGGCTCCCTGTTCTCCAGGGCCTGTCTTGCCTTTCTGGTTTTTACACATTTTGTGGATGTCCCTTTTGACCGGTGGGAAGTGATACTTCTTTGTAGTGCAGATTTGCATTGCCCGCTTGCTTGCTTGGCCAAAAAGGGCGTATGCGTTTTCTCCTGAATATATTCAGGAGAAAACGCATACGCCCTTTTTGGCCAAGTGCATCATTGTCGAAGTTGTGCCCCTCTTCCTGTGCTTTACAGGCGATTCCAACGTACCTCTTGAAATCTGTTTCCTGCTATTCTGCCTCGCTTTCAAGTCCGCCTCGTTGCCTTCCCTCAACAGATTTTTGGACGATAGTTGGCCTTGATTACTCTGCCAGTTTGTGAATTGCTGTGCCCCTGAGCTCCATTTTTCAACTCGTTTTTTGTGAGCTGAACGCAAGTCCAAACTTTTGGTTCAGGACCTATACTGGTTCCCGGTGGGTGGCTGAGACTTTGGTTAATTCGTCTTCCTGCCGGGAAATTAGAGTGGCATGTGCCCATCCAAATGCCTAACAGCTACTCTCTCATTGGTTCTCCCTCTTCCCTTTCATCCTCTGCCAAATTGGCAACCTGTGCGAACCAGGAGCTTAAAGGGGCTGTCTCTCCAAGTTGGGAGATTGATAGGAAAGCAGTTGGAAAGTCAAACCGGAGCACCAGGAGAGGGGCCCTTCGTTGAGTTTTAGAAACCTTTCGTATTCACAGAGTGTCCATTCTCTAGGTTTCCCGTACATGTTCTAGCTGTAGTAATATTCCCTTCAACCTGGAGAGCTGGGACCCAAGGAATGGGAGCCATGCATTATTGCTTTAAAGGGTCTGCATTTGCTCACCCAATCTCACCAATCCTCTCAGTCCCAAGTGTCCAGCCTTATGCCACATCCAGCTGTCATTGTAGATAGGGTCATTCCAGGTTGCATCAGCGACCCTGAAGGAATTGTGAAGAATTTCCCTGTTTCTTTGTTCTGTTTTTGAAATTCCTTTTTAGAGTGGGTTTGAGCTGATTCTCGCTGCCATGTTTATGCCAGTCTAGACACACTTGATTCCCTTACGGAGACATATCAATACATAGGTTTTAAGATTCTTACTAGTCAGATCTATTCCTCTGCGGGAAATATGGGGTTTTGAGTCCCTTTCACTGAGGAAGGTGTAGGTCTTGTCTATTCCATAGTTGGTTTTTGGAACGGTACCTGTGCTTATATCAAACTCTGGTTTGATGCATCACCCCACCTCTCCTTCCCCCTTAAGCAGGCATAAGAGTGTTTTCTAAATGTGAGACTCTGTTCTCTTTCCTAACTCAGTTCATGTGTAGCCATGTTTACAGGATCTTCCTAAGTGATATCTTAGGAAAAGTTTCTTTTCCTGTGTGACTTCTTTCACTTAGAATCATCGTACCTGAATCCACTCATTTTGCTGCTACTGGTCTTATGACATTGTTTTCATGGCTGAGGGATATTCCATCGTACGTAAGTTCCACAATGTTTTGAACCATTTTTATATTTCCTGGGATATTTCAGGTGTACCCAGGTTGAGGTTCTTGTAAGCAGTGCAGCCCTCAATTTGGGGGTGGCTCTGTTTTATGGATTTTCAGTTTTCCCAAGTTATATTCCCTAGACTGGAAGTGCCCTTGGCTCTGTAGCTCTGTTGTTTACTTGTTTTAGGGAACACAAAGCACTCCTCCAGTGAGGCAGTTGGCAACTTACATCCCGCCCATCAGCATAACAAGGCTCCCTGTTCTCCAGGGCCTGTCTTGCCTTTCTGGTTTTTACACATTTTGTGGATGTCCCTTTTGACCGGTGGGAAGTGATACTTCTTTGTAGTGCAGATTTGCATTGCCCGCTTGCTTGCTTGGCCAAAAAGGGCGTATGCGTTTTCTCCTGAATATATTCAGGAGAAAACGCATACGCCCTTTTTGGCCAAGTGCATCATTGTCGAAGTTGTGCCCCTCTTCCTGTGCTTTACAGGCGATTCCAACGTACCTCTTGAAATCTGTTTCCTGCTATTCTGCCTCGCTTTCAAGTCCGCCTCGTTGCCTTCCCTCAACAGATTTTTGGACGATAGTTGGCCTTGATTACTCTGCCAGTTTGTGAATTGCTGTGCCCCTGAGCTCCATTGTTCAACTCGTTTTTTGTGAGCTGAACGCAAGTCCAAACTTTTGGTTCAGGACCTATACTGGTTCCCGGTGGGTGGCTGAGACTTTGGTTAATTCTTCTTCCTGCCGGGAAATTAGAGTGACATGTGCCCATCCAAATGCCTAACAGCTACTCTCTCATTGGTTCTCCCTCTTCCCTTTCATCCTCTGCCAAATTGGCAACCTGTGCGAACCAGGAGCTTAAAGGGGCTGTCTCTCCAAGTTGGGAGATTGATAGGAAAGCAGTTGGAACGTCAAACCGGAGCACCAGGAGAGGGGCTCTTCGTTGAGTTTTAGAAACCTTTCGTATTCACAGTGTGTCCATTCTCTAGGTTTCCCGTACATGTTATAGCTGTAGTAATATTCCCTTCAACCTGGAGAGCTGGGACCCATGGAATGGGTGCCATGCATTACTGCTTTAAAGGGTCTGAATTTGCTCACCCAATCTCACCAATCCTCTCAGTCCCAAGTGTCCAGCCTCATGCCACATCCAGCTGTCATTGTAGATAGGGTCATTCCAGGTTGCATCAGAGACCCTGAAGGAATTGTAAAGAATTTCCCTGTTTCTTTGTTCTGTTTTTGAAATTCCTTTTTAGAGTGGGTTTGAGCTGATTCTCGCTGCCATGTTTATGCCAGTCTAGACACACTTGATTCCCTTACGGAGACATATCAATACATAGGTTTTAAGATTCTTACTAGTCAGATCTATTCCTCTGCGGGAAATATGGGGTTTTGAGTCCCTTTCACTGAGGAAGGTGTAGGTCTTGTCTATTCCATAGTTGGTTTTTGGAACGGTACCTGTGCTTATATCAAACTCTGGTTTGATGCATCACCCCACCTCTCCTTCCCCCTTAAGCAGGCATAAGAGTGTTTTCTAAATGTGAGACTCTGTTCTCTTGCCTAACTCAGTTCATGTGTAGCCATGTTTACAGGATCTTCCTAAGTGATATCTTAGGATAAGTTTCTTTTTCTGGGTGACTTCTTTCACTTAGAATCATCGTACCTGAATCCACTCATTTTGCTGCTACTGGTCTTATGACATTGATTTCGTGGCTGAGGGATATTCCATCGTACGTAAGTTCCACAATGTTTGGAACCATTTTTATATTTCCTGGGATATTTCAGGTGTACCCAGGTTGAGGTTCTTGTAAGCAGTGCAGCCCTCAATTTGGGGGTGGCTCTGTCTTATGGATTTTCAGTTTTCCCAAGGTATATTCCCTAGACTGGTAGTGCCCTTGGCTCTGTAGCTCTGTTGTTTACTTGTTTTAGGGAACACAATGCACTCCTCCAGTGAGGCAGTTGGCAACTTACATCCCGCCCATCAGCATAACAAGGCTCCCTGTTCTCCAGGGCCTGTCTTGCCTTTCTGGTTTTTACACATTTTGTGGATGTCCCTTTTGACCGGTGGGAAGTGATACTTCTTTGTAGTGCAGATTTGCATTGCCCGCTTGCTTGCTTGGCCAAAAAGGGCGTATGCGTTTTCTCCTGAATATATTCAGGAGAAAACGCATACGCCCTTTTTGGCCAAGTGCATCATTGTCGAAGTTGTGCCCCTCTTCCTGTGCTTTACAGGCGATTCCAACGTACCTCTTGAAATCTGTTTCCTGCTATTCTGCCTCGCTTTCAAGTCCGCCTCGTTGCCTTCCCTCAACAGATTTTTGGACGATAGTTGGCCTTGATTACTCTGCCAGTTTGTGAATTGCTGTGCCCCTGAGCTCCATTTTTCAACTCGTTTCTTGTGAGCTGAACGCAAGTCCAAACTTTTGGTTCAGGAACTATACTGGTTCCCGGTGGGTGGCTGAGACTTTGATTAATTCTTCTTCCTGCCGGGAAATTAGAGTGACATGTGCCCATCCAAATGCCTAACAGCTACTCTCTCATTGGTTCTCCCTCTTCCCTTTCATCCTCTGCCAAATTGTCAACCTGTGCGAACCAGGAGCTTAAAGGGGCTGTCTCTCCAAGTTGGGAGATTGATAGGAAAGCAGTTGGAAAGTCAAACCGGAGCACCAGGAGAGGGGCTCTTCGTTGAGTTTTAGAAACCTTTCGTATTCACAGTGTGTCCATTCTCTAGGTTTCCCATACATGTTATAGCTGTAGTAATATTCCCTTCAACCTGGAGAGCTGGGACCCAAGGAATGGGTGCCATGCATTATTGCTTTAAAGGGTCTGCATTTGCTCACCCAATCTCACCAATCCTCTCAGTCCCAAGTGTCCAGCCTCATGCCACATCCAGCTGTCATTGTAGATAGGGTCATTCCATGTTGCATCAGAGACCCTGAAGGAATTGTAAAGAATTTCCCTGTTTCTTTGTTCTGTTTTTGAAATTCCTTTTTAGAGTGGGTTTGAGCTGATTCTCGCTGCCATGTTTATGCCAGTCTAGACACACTTGATTCCCTTACGGAGACATATCAATACATAGGTTTTAAGATTCTTACTAGTCAGATCTATTCCTCTGCGGGAAATATGGGGTTTTGAGTCCCTTTCACTGAGGAAGGTGGAGGTCTTGTCTATTCCATAGTTGGTTTTTGGAACGGTACCTGTGCTTATATCAAACTCTGGTTTGATGCATCACCCCACCTCTCCTTCCCCCTTAAGCAGGCATAAGAGTGTTTTCTAAATGTGAGACTCTGTTCTCTTGCCTAACTCAGTTCATGTGTAGCCATGTTTACAGGATCTTCCTAAGTGATATCTTAGGATAAGTTTCTTTTTCTGTGTGACTTCTTTCACTTAGAATCATCGTACCTGAATCCACTCATTTTGCTGCTACTGGTCTTATGACATTGATTTCGTGGCTGAGGGATATTCCATCGTACGTAAGTTCCACAATGTTTTGAACCATTTTTATATTTCCTGGGATATTTCCGGTGTACCCAGGTTGAGGTTCTTGTAAGCAGTGCAGCCCTCAATTTGGGGGTGGCTGTGTCTTATGGATTTTCAGTTTTTCCAAGGTATATTCCCTAGACTGGATGTGCCCTTGGCTCTGGAGCTCTGTTGTTTACTTGTTTTAGGGAACACAATGCACTCCTCCAGTGAGGCAGTTGGCAACTTATATCCCGCCCATCAGCATAACAAGGCTCCCTGTTCTCCAGGGCCTGTCTTGCCTTTCTGGTTTTTACACATTTTGTGGATGTCCCTTTTGACCGGTGGGAAGTCATACTTCTTTGTAGTGCAGATTTGCATTGCCCGCTTGCTTGCTTGGCCAAAAAGGGTGTATGCGTTTTCTCCTGAATATATTCAGGAGAAAACGCATACGCCCTTTTTGGCCAAGTGCATCATTGTCGAAGTTGTGCCCCTCTTCCTGTGCTTTACAGGCGATTCCAACGTACCTCTTGAAATCTGTTTCCTGCTATTCTGCCTCGCTTTCAAGTCCGCCTCGTTGCCTTCCCTCAACAGATTTTTGGACGATAGTTGGCCTTGATTACTCTGCCAGTTTGTGAATTGCTGTGCCCCTGAGCTCCATTTTTCAACTCGTTTTTTGTGAGCTGAACGCAAGTCCAAACTTTTGGTTCAGGACCTATACTGGTTCCCGGTGGGTGGCTGAGACTTTGGTTAATTCTTCTTCCTGCCGGGAAATTAGAGTGACATGTGCCCATCCAAATGCCTAACAGCTACTCTCTCATTGGTTCTCGCTCTTCCCTTTCATCCTCTGCCAAATTGGCAACCTGTGCGAACCAGGAGCTTAAAGGGGCTGTCTCTCCAAGTTGGGAGATTGATAGGAAAGCAGTTGGAAAGTCAAACTGGAGCACCAGGAGAGGGGCTCTTCGTTGAGTTTTAGAAACCTTTCGTATTCACAGTGTGTCCATTCTCTAGGTTTCCCGTACATGTTATAGCTGTAGTAATATTCCCTTCAACCTGGAGAGCTGGGACCCATGGAATGGGTGCCATGCATTACTGCTTTAAAGGGTCTGCATTTGCTCACCCAATCTCACCAATCCTCTCAGTCCCAAGTGTCCAGCCTTATGCCACATCCAGCTGTAATTGTAGATAGTGTCATTCCAGGTTGCATCAGAGACCCTGAAGGAATTGTAAAGAATTTCCCTGTTTCTTTGTTCTGTTTTTGAAATTCCTTTTTAGGGTGGGTTTGAGCTGATTCTCGCTGCCATGTTTATGCCAGTCTAGACACACTTGATTCCCTTACGGAGACATATCAATACATAGGTTTTAAGATTCTTACTAGTCAGATCTATTCCTCTGCGGGAAATATGGGGTTTTGAGTCCCTTTCACTGAGGAAGGTGTAGGTCTTGTCTATTCCATAGTTGGTTTTTGGAACGGTACCTGTGCTTATATCAAACTCTGGTTTGATGCATCACCCCACCTCTCCTTCCCCCTTAAGCAGGCATAAGAGTGTTTTCTAAATGTGAGACTCTGTTCTCTTTCCTAACTCAGTTCATGTGTAGCCATGTTTACAGGATCTTCCTAAGTGATATCTTAGGATAAGTTTCTTTTTCTGGGTGACTTCTTTCACTTAGAATCATCGTACCTGAATCCACTCATTTTGCTGCTACTGGTCTTATGACATTGTTTTCATGGCTGAGGGATATTCCATCGTACGTAAGTTCCACAATGTTTTGAACCATTTTTATATTTCCTGGGATATTTCAGGTGTAACCAGGTTGAGGTTCTTGTAAGCAGTGCAGCCCTCAATGTGGGGGTGGCTCTGTCTTATGGATTTTCAGTTTTCCCAAGTTATATTCCCTAGACTGGAAGTGCCCTTGGCTCTGTAGCTCTGTTGTTTACTTGTTTTAGGGAACACAATGCACTCCTCCAGTGAGGCAGTTGGCAACTTACATCCCGCCAATCAGCATAACAAGGCTCCCTGTTCTCCAGGGCCTGTCTTGCCTTTCTGGTTTTTACACATTTTGTGGATGTCCCTTTTGACCGGTGGGAAGTGATACTTCTTTGTAGTGCAGATTTGCATTGCCCGCTTGCTTGCTTGGCCAAAAAGGGCGTATGCGTTTTCTCCTGAATATATTCAGGAGAAAACGCATACGCCCTTTTTAGCCAAGTGCATCATTGTCGAAGTTGTGCCCCTCTTCCTGTGCTTTACAGGCGATTCCAACGTACCTCTTGAAATCTATTTCCTGCTATTCTGCATCGATTTCAAGTCCGCCTCGTTGCCTTCCCTCAACAGATTTTTGGACGATAGTTGGCCTTGATTACTCTGCCAGTTTGTGAATTGCTGTGCCCCTGAGCTCCATTTTTCAACTCGTTTCTTGTGAGCTGAACGCAAGTCCAAACTTTTGGTTCAGGACCTATACTGGTTCCCGGTGGGTGGCTGAGACTTTGATTAATTCTTCTTCCTGCCGGGAAATTAGAGTGACATGTGCCCATCCAAATGCCTAACAGCTACTCTCTCATTGGTTCTCCCTCTTCCCTTTCATCCTCTGCCAAATTGGCAACCTGTGCGAACCAGGAGCTTAAAGGGGCTGTCTCTCCAAGTTGGGAGATTGATAGGAAAGCAGTTGGAAAGTCAAACCGGAGCACCAGGAGAGGGGCTCTTCGTTGAGTTTTAGAAACCTTTCGTATTCACAGTGTGTCCATTCTCTAGGTTTCCCATACATGTTATAGCTGTAGTAATATTCCCTTCAACCTGGAGAGCTGGGACCCAAGGAATGGGTGCCATGCATTATTGCTTTAAAGGGTCTGCATTTGCTGACCCAATCTCACCAATCCTCTCAGTCCCAAGTGTCCAGCCTCATGCCACATCCAGCTGTCATTGTAGATAGGGTCATTCCAGGTTGCATCAGAGACCCTGAAGGAATTGTAAAGAATTTCCCTGTTTCTTTGTTCTGTTTTTGAAATTCCTTTTTAGAGTGGGTTTGAGCTGATTCTCGCTGCCATGTTTATGCCAGTCTAGACACACTTGATTCCCTTACGGAGACATATCAATACATAGGTTTTAAGATTCTTGCTAGTCAGATCTATTCCTCTGCGGGAAATATGGGGTTTTGAGTCCCTTTCACTGAGGAAGGTGTAGGTCTTGTCTATTCCATAGTTGGTTTTTGGAACGGTACCTGTGCTTATATCAAACTCTGGTTTGATGCATCACCCCACCTCTCCTTCCCCCTTAAGCAGGCATAAGAGAGTTTTCTAAATGTGAGACTCTGTTCTCTTTCCTAACTCAGTTCATGTGTAGCCATGTTTACAGGATCTTCCTAAGTGATATCTTATGATAAGTTTCTTTTTCTGTGTGACTTCTTTCACTTAGAATCATCGTACCTGAATCCACTCATTTTGATGCTACTGGTCTTATGACATTGATTTCGTGGCTGAGGGATATTCCATCATACGTAAGTTCCACAATGTTTGGAACCATTTTTATATTTCCTGGGATATTTCAGGTGTACCCAGGTTGAGGTTCCTGTAAGCAGTGCAGCCCTCAATGTGGGGGTGGCTCTGTCTTATGGATTTTCAGTTTTCCCAAGGTATATTCCCTAGACAGGAAGTGCCCTTGTCTCTGTAGCTCTGTTGTTTACTTGTTTTAGGGAACACAATGCACTCCTCCAGTGAGGCAGTTGGCAACTTACATCCCGCCCATCAGCATAACAAGGCTCCCTGTTCTCCAGGGCCTGTCTTGCCTTTCTGGTTTTTACACATTTTGTGGATGTCCCTTTTGACCGGTGGGAAGTGATACTTCTTTGTAGTGCAGATTTGCATTGCCCGCTTGCTTGCTTGGCCAAAAAGGGCGTATGCGTTTTCTCCTGAATATATTCAGGAGAAAACGCATACGCCCTTTTTGGCCAAGTGCATCATTGTCGAAGTTGTGCCCCTCTTCCTGTGCTTGACAGGCGATTTCAACGTACCTCTTGAAATCTATTTCCTGCTATTCTGCATCGATTTCAAGTCCACCTCGTTGCCTTCCCTCAACAGATTTTTGGACGATAGTTGGCCTTGATTACTCTGCCAGTTTGTGAATTGCTGTGCCCCTGAGCTCCATTTTTCAACTCGTTTCTTGTGAGCTGAACGCAAGTCCAAACTTTTGGTTCAGGACCTATACTGGTTCCCGGTGGGTGGCTGAGACTTTGATTAATTCTTCTTCCTGCCGGGAAATTAGAGTGACATGTGCCCATCCAAATGCCTAACAGCTACTCTCTCATTGGTTCTCCCTCTTCCCTTTCATCCTCTGCCAAATTGGCAACATGTGCGAACCAGGAGCTTAAAGGGGCTGTCTCTCCAAGTTGGGAGATTGATAGGAAAGCAGTTGGAAAGTCAAACCGGAGCACCAGGAGAGGGGCTCTTCGTTGAGTTTTAGAAACCTTTCGTATTCACAGTGTGTCCATTCTCTAGGTTTCCCATACATGTTATAGCTGTAGTAATATTCCCTGCAACCTGGAGAGCTGGGACCCAAGGAATGGGTGCCATGCATTATTGCTTTAAAGGGTCTGCATTTGCTCACCCAATCTCACCAATCCTCTCAGTCCCAAGTGTCCAGCCTCATGCCACATCCAGCTGTCATTGTAGATAGGGTCATTCCAGGTTGCATCAGAGACCCTGAAGGAATTGTAAAGAATTTCCCTGTTTCTTTGTTCTGTTTTTGAAATTCCTTTTTAGAGTGGGTTTGAGCTGATTCTCGCTGCCATGTTTATGCCAGTCTAGACACACTTGATTCCCTTACGGAGACATATCAATACATAGGTTTTAAGATTCTTACTAGTCAGATCTATTCCTCTGTGGGAAATATGGGGTTTTGAGTCCCTTTCACTGAGGAAGGTGTAGGTCTTGTCTATTCCATAGTTGGTTTTTGGAACGGTACCTGTCCTTATATCAAACTCTGGTTTGATGCATCACCCCACCTCTCCTTCCCCCTTAAGCAGGCATAAGAGTGTTTTCTAAATGTGAGACTCTGTTCTCTTTCCTAACTCAGTTCATGTGTAGCCATGTTTACAGGATCTTCCTAAGTGATATCTTATGATAAGTTTCTTTTTCTGTGTGACTTCTTTCACGTAGAATCATCGTACCTGAATCCACTCATTTTGCTGCTACTGGTCTTATGACATTGATTTCATGGCTGAGGGATATTCCATCGTACGTAAGTTCCACAATGTTTGGAACCATTTTTATATTTCCTGGGATATTTCAGGTGTACCCAGGTTGAGGTTCCTGTAAGCAGTGCAGCCCTCAATTTGGGGGTGGCTCTGTGTTATGGATTTTCAGTTTTCCCAAGGTATATTCCCTAGACTGGAAGTGCCCTTGGCTCTGTAGCTCTGTTGTTTACTTGTTTTAGGGAACACAATGCACTCCTCCAGTGAGGCAGTTGGCAACTTACATCCCGCCCATCAGCATAACAAGGCTCCCTGTTCTCCAGGGCCTGTCTTGCCTTTCTGGTTTTTACACATTTTGTGGATGTCCCTTTTGACCGGTGGGAAGTGATACTTCTTTGTAGTGCAGATTTGCATTGCCCGCTTGCTTGCTTGGCCAAAAAGGGCGTATGCGTTTTCTCCTGAATATATTCAGGAGAAAATGCATACGCCCTTTTTGGCCAAGTGCATCATTGTCGAAGTTGTGCCCCTCTTCCTGTGCTTTACAGGCGATTCCAACGTACCTCTTGAAATCTGTTTCCTGCTATTCTGCCTCGCTTTCAAGTCCGCCTCGTTGCCTTCCCTCAACAGATTTTTGGACGATAGTTGGCCTTGATTACTCTGCCAGTTTGTGAATTGCTGTGCCCCTGAGCTCCATTTTTCAACTCGTTTTTTGTGAGCTGAACGCAAGTCCAAACTTTTGGTTCAGGACCTATACTGGTTCCCGGTGGGTGGCTGATACTTTGGTTAATTCTTCTTCCTGCCGGGAAATTAGAGTGACATGTGCCCATACAAATGCCTAACAGCTACTCTCTCATTGGTTCTCCCACTTCACTTTCATCCTCTGCCAAATTGGCAACCTGTGCGAACCAGGAGCTTAAAGGGGCTGTCTCTCCAATTTGGGAGATTGATAGGAAAGCAGTTGGAAAGTCAAACCGGAGCACCAGGAGAGGGGCTCTTCGTTGAGTTTTAGAAACCTTTCGTATTCACAGTGTGTCCATTCTCTAGGTTTCCCGTACATGTTATAGCTGTAGTAATATTCCCTACTACCTGGAGAGCTGGGACCCAAGGAATGGGAGCCATGCATTATTGCTTTAAAGGGTCTGCATTTGCTCACCCAATCTCACCAATCCTCTCAGTCCCAAGTGTCCAGCCTTATGCCACATCCAGCTGTCATTGTAGATAGGGTCATTCCAGGTTGCATCAGAGACCCTGAAGGAATTGTGAAGAATTTCCCTGTTTCTTTGTTCTGTTTTTGAAATTCCTTTTTAGAGTGGGTTTGAGCTGATTCTCGCTGCCATGTTTATGCCAGTCTAGACACACTTGATTCCCTTACGGAGACATATCAATACATAGGTTTTAAGATTCTTACTAGTCAGATCTATTCCTCTGCGGGAAATATGGGGTTTTGAGTCCCTTTCACTGAGGAAGGTGTAGGTCTTGTCTATTCCATAGTTGGTTTTTGGAACGGTACCTGTGCTTATATCAAACTCTGGTTTGATGCATCACCCCACCTCTCCTTCCCCCTTAAGCAGGCATAAGAGTGTTTTCTAAATGTGAGACTCTGTTCTTTTTCCTAACACAGTTCATGTGTAGCCATATTTACAGGATCTTCCTAAGTGATATCTTATGATAAGTTTCTTTTTCTGTGTGACTTCTTTCACTTAGAATCATCGTACCTGAATCCACTCATTTTGCTGCTACTGGTCTTATGACATTGATTTCGTGGCTGAGGGATATTCCATCGTACGTAAGTTCCACAATGTTTGGAACCATTTTTATATTTCCTGGGATATTTCAGGTGTACCCAAGTTGAGGTTCCTGTAAGCAGTGCAGCCCTCAATGTGGGGGTGGCTCTGTCTTATGGATTTTCAGTTTTCCCAAGGTATATTCCCTAGACTGGAAGTGCCCTTGGCTCTGTAGCTCTGTTGTTTACTTGTTTTAGGGAACACAATGCACTCCTCCAGTGAGGCAGTTGGCAACTTACATCCCTCCCATCAGCATAACAAGGCTCCCTGTTCTCCAGGGCCTGTCTTGCCTTTCTGGTTTTTACACATTTTGTGGATGTCCCTTTTGACCGGTGGGAAGTGATACTTCTTTGTAGTGCAGATTTGCATTGCCCGCTTGCTTGCTTGGCCAAAAAGGGCGTATGCGTTTTCTCCTGAATATATTCAGGAGAAAACGCATACGCCCTTTTTGGCCAAGTGCATCATTGTCGAAGTTGTGCCCCTCTTCCTGTGCTTTACAGGCGATTCCAACGTACCTCTTGAAATCTGTTTCCTGCTATTCTGCCTCGCTTTCAAGTCCGCCTCGTTGCCTTCCCTCAACAGATTTTTGGACGATAGTTGGCCTTGATTACTCTGCCAGTTTGTGAATTGCTGTGCCCCTGAGCTCCATTTTTCAACTCGTTTTTTGTGAGCTGAACGCAAGTCCAAACTTTTGGTTCAGGACCTATACTGGTTCCCGGTGGGTGGCTGAGACTTTGGTTAATTCTTCTTCCTGCCGGGAAATTAGAGTGACATGTGCCATCCAAATGCCTAACAGCTACTCTCTCATTGGTTCTCCCTCTTCCCTTTCATCCTCTGCCAAATTGGCAACCTGTGCGAACCAGGAGCTTAAAGGGGCTGTCTCTCCAAGTTGGGAGATTGATAGGAAAGCAGTTGGAAAGTCAAATCGGAGCACGAGGAGAGGGGCTCTTCGTTGAGTTTTAGAAACCTTTCGTATTCACAGAGTGTCCATTCTCTAGGTTTCCCGTACATGTTATAGCTGTAGTAATATTCCCTTCAACCTGGAGATCTGGGACCCATGGAATGGGTGCCATGCATTATTGCTTTAAAGGGTCTGCATTTGCTCACCCAATCTCACCAATTCTCTCAGTCCCAAGTGTCCAGCCTTATGCCACATCCAGCTGTCATTGTAGCTAGGGTCATTCCAGGTTGCATCAGAGACCCTGAAGGAATTGTGAAGAATTTCCCTGTTTCTTTGTTCTGTTTTTGAAATTCCTGTTTAGAGTGGTTTTGAGCTGCTTCTCGCTGCCATGTTTATGCAAGTCTAGACACACTTGATTCCCTTACGGAGACATATCAATACATAGCTTTTAAGATTCTTACTAGTCAGATCTATTCCTCTGCGGGAAATATGGGGTTTTGAGTCCCTTTCACTGAGGAAGGTGTAGGTCTTGTCTATTCCATAGTTGGTTTTTGGAACAGTACCTGTGCTTATATCAAACTCTGTTTTGATGCATCACCCCACCTCTCCTTCCCCCTTAAGCAGGCATAAGAGTGTTTTCTAAATGTGAGACTCTGTCCTCTTTCCTAACTCAGTTCATGTGTAGCCATGTTTACACGATCTTCCTAAGTGTTATCTTAGGATAAGTTTCTTTTTCTGTGTCACTTCTTTCACTTAGAATCATCGTACTTGAATCCACTCATTTTGCTGCTACTGGTCTTATGACATTGATTTCGTGGCTGAGGGATATTCCATCGTACGTAAGTTCCACAATGTTTGGAACCATTTTTATATTTCCTGGGATATTTCAGGTGTACCCAGGTTGAGGTTCTTGTAAGCAGTGCAGCCCTCAATTTGGAGGTGGCTCTGTCTTATGGATTTTCAGTTTTCCCAAGGTATATTCCCTAGACTGGAAGTGCCCTTGGCTCTGTAGCTCTGTTGTTTACTTGTTTTAGGGAACACAATGCACTCCTCCAGTGAGGCAGTTGGCAACTTACATCCCGCCCATCAGCATAACAAGGCTCCCTGTTCTCCAGGGCCTGTCTTGCCTTTCTGGTTTTTACACATTTTGTGGATGTCCCTTTTGACCGGTGGGAAGTGATACTTCTTTGTAGTGCAGATTTGCATTGCCCGCTTGCTTGCTTGGCCAAAAAGGGCGTATGCGTTTTCTCCTGAATATATTCAGGAGAAAACGCATACGCCCTTTTTGGCCAAGTGCATCATTGTCGAATTTGTGCCCCTCTTCCTGTGCTTTACAGGCGATTCCAACGTACCTCTTGAAATCTGTTTCCTGTTATTCTGCCTCGCTTTCAAGTCCGCCTCGTTGCCTTCCCTCAACAGATTTTTGGACGATAGTTGGCCTTGATTACTCTGCCAGTTTGTGAATTGCTGTGCCCCTGAGCTCCATTTTTCAACTCGTTTCTTGTGAGCTGAACGCAAGTCCAAACTTTTGCTTTCAGGGCAGATGTCATTTACAGGCCTGCAATGATTTTGAATATCAACTGACCATTAGCGTTGGGATTAAAGCTGCTGTTGTGTGAAACGGCCACAGGGTGGCAGCAGTTCTCCCTTGCCAAATCTGGTTACTAGGGCAAGAGAGCGTCAGTGGAAGTGGTGTTCTAGATTGGAATTTAGACTGGAATGTGCCAGGAGAAAGCCCCTCAAGTTTGTCTCACTACTTCTTGTTCGTGTTTTTAATTTAATTTTTTATATTTTTTTATTACAGCAAGTTTGATTACAATGTTTGGCTTGTTGTAGGTGTGGAAGATGTGGTTCTTTTACACATATACAGATGTCTGTTCTTCCTGGGATCCTTTTCCCATGTACGTTATGACAGAATGTTGAGTAGTCCTCTCTTGGTATTCTGTAGGTCTTTGGTGATTATATATGTCACCTGTGTTTGTATATGTCTGTTAACCCCGATATCGTAATGAAACCAATCCTCACACCTTTCCATTGGTGAACCATAAGTTTGTTTAATGAATCTGTGACTGCCCTTCTCCGTGGAAATATCTGCCCTGGTATCCATTTTTAGGTAACACCTATAAGTGCTATGATATGATATTTGTCTTTCATTTTCTGTCTTACTACAAGTCACCTGATTACTTCTAGACTCATCTACGGTGCTGCAAATGGCATGGTGTACTTTTTTCCCTTGGCTTCTATTCTGCCTTAGCGAGGTCCAATTTCAACAATGTGATTCCCTGAGGGTTGTGGATTAGCTGACCTGGGCAGCCTTACCCTGCCGGCCCGGCCTCCCCAGGTGTGCCTCGTTGAGGTCAATATAAACAGAGATCCAGTCAGCAATAGCCCCTGAAGCTGTGCCTGACTCCATATTCTCTGCCCCGTCAGCAGTCTCGGGGCTGTGCTGGTGGGAGGGAGTGAGGGGCCACAGCTTTGTGGGTGGCCCGGTCTGAGTGGGGCTCTGCTGGCCTTTCTGCAGGAGTTGCCATGCTGCCAGCTGTAAAGAAGAGTATGTGTCAACCATACCTTCCACTGGAATTTCTCTCCGGACAGATGTGAGGAAGGAAAAACGCAGTGGGTGCCGGGATAGGAGGGGTATCTCAGGCAGGGCAATGGAAAGCTCCGGAAGAGCGCCCGGGGCTAGGATCACCCCGGCTGGCCTGCAGGCACCAAGTTGGCCTGCGTGATGTCGCTGGTGTGGCTCCACGGCCTTTCCTATAGGCTTTCAAGCCCTTGTAAATATTCAGGTGTTTTACCTGGGAAGGGTGGGAACAGTTCAGCAGCAGCTGGCCTGGGGCTCAGCTCACGTTTACTCACAGAAGCCTCGGCACGGTCCCCCAGCTTTGCAGTGAGGACGTTCCTTGCGTGGGGTGTGGGTTGCTGGCTGTATGGGAGATGGTTCCCCACCTCTGACCAAATTCAGAATTGTTGACCGTTGGAGCAAGTGCCCTGATAGGGTTTTCCTCTGTATAACTCGTGGGTTCAAGTGTTTTTTTTTTTCTTTTATGGATCAAGTTGGTTTTTATTCCACTTTTATGTATTTATAGATATAAGCATGGAAATAATTCATTCCTATAAATACATCTGTGTGACGGGAAGAACTTTTTTCTGTTTTATTTTTAAATTTTATTTTTTAAAATTTTGAAATTTAATTTTATTTATGTTTTTATACATCAGGTTATTATTAGTTATGTATTTTATGCATATACATGTATACAGGTCAATCCCAATCTCCCAACTCATCCCACCACTACCACCCCATGGCTTCCCACACTTGGTGTCCATACGTTTGTTCTCTACTTCTGTGTCTCTATTTCTTCCCTGCAAACCAGTTCATCTGTACCATTTTTTAGGTTCCACATATATGCATTAATATACAATATTTGTTTTCCTCTTTCTGACTTACTTCATTCTGTATGACAGTCTCTCGATCCATCGATGTCTCCACAAATGACCCAGTTTCATTCCTTTTTATGGCCGAGTAATATTCCATTTTATATATGACCACATCTTTATCCATTCATCTGTCTGTGGGCATTTAGGTTGCTTCCATTACCTGGCTATTGTAAATAGTGCTGCAATGAATATTGTGGTGAATGTGCCTTTTTGATTTATGGTTTTCTCTGGGTATATGCCCAGAAGTGGGATTGCTGGATCAGATGGTAATTCTATTTCTAGTTTTTTTAAGGAAACTCCATACTCTTCTCCATAGTGACTGTATCAATTTACATTCCCACCAATAGTGGAAGAGGGCTCCTTTTGTCCACACCCTCCCCAGAATTGGTTGTTTGTAGATTTTCTGATGATGCCGATTCTAACAGGTGTGAGGTGATACCTCATTGTAGTTTTGATTTGCATTTCTCTAATAATTAGTGCAGTTGAGCAGCTTTTCATGTGCGTCTTGGCCATCTCTGTGTCTTCTTTGAAGAAACGTCTCTTTAGATCTTCTGCCCATTTTTGTATTGGGTTGTTTGTTTTTTTCATATTAAGCTGCATGAGCTGTTTATATATATTGGAGACTAAACCTCTGTCCATTGACTCGTCTGCAACGATTTTCGCCCATTCTGAGGGATGCCTTTTTCCATTCCCATGTTTTTTAACAAAAAAGGAAAGAAAGGAAAAGAAGCAGAACACTAATGTGCGTAAAATATTCCTTTTGAAACGGTCGTTTTGAAATAGGGACGTCCTTTGAATTTTTTGGTCGATATGTGACCCCAGGATTTGTTTTCAGGGCAGGTGTCATTTACAGGCCTGCAATGATTTTGAATATCAACTGACCATTAGCATTGGGATTAAAGCTGCTGTTGTGTGAAACGGCCACAAGGTGGCAGCAGTTCACCCTTACCAAATCTGGTTACTAGGGCAAGAGAGCCTCAGTGGAATTGGTGTTCTAGATTGGAGTTTAGAATGGAATGTGCCAGGAGAAAGCCCCTCACGTTTGTCTCACTACATCTTGTTCGTGTTTTTAATTTATTTTTTTTATTTTTTATTACAGCAAGTTTGATTACAATGTTTGGCTTGTTGTAGGTGTGGAAGATGTGGTTCTTTTACACATATACAGATGTCTGTTCTTCCTGGGATCCTTTTCCCATGTACGTTATGACAGAATGTTGAGTAGTCCTCTCTTGCTATTCTGTAGGTCTTTGGTGATTATATATGTCACCTGTGTTTGTATATGTCTGTTAACCCCGATATCGTAATGAAACCAATCCTCACACATTTCCATTGGTGAACCATAAGTTTGTTTAATGAATCTGTGATTGCCCTTCTCCGTGGAAATATCTGCCCTGGTATCCATTTTTAGGTAACACCTATAAGTGATATGATATGATATGTGTCTTTCACTTTCTGACTTACTACAAGTCACGTGATTACTTCTAGACTCATCTACGGTGCTGCAGATGGCATTGTGTCCTTTTTTCCCTTGGCTTCTATTCTGCGTTAGCGAGGTCCATTTTCAACAATGTGATTCCCTGAGGGTTGTGGATTAGCTGACCTGGGCAGCCTTACCCTGCCGGCCCGCCCTCCCCAGGTGTGCCTCGTTGAGGTCAATATAAACAGCGCTCCAGGCAGCAATAGCCCCTGAAGCTGTGCCTGACTCCATATTCTCTGCCCCGTCAGCAGTCTCGGGGCTGTGCTGGTGGGAGGGAGTGAGGGGCCACAGCTTTGTGGGTGGCCCGGTGTGAGTGGGGTTCTGCTGGCCTTTCTGCAGGAGTTGCCAGGCTGCCGCCTGTAAAGAAGAGGATGTGTCACCCATACCTTCCGCTGGAATTTCTCTCCGGACAGAGGTGTGGAAGGAAAAAAGCAGTGGGGGCCGGGACAGGAGGGGTATCTCAGGCAGGGCAATGGAAAGCTTCTGGAAGAGTGCCCGGGGCCAGGACCACCCTGGCTGGCCTGCAGGCACCAAGTTGGCCTGCGTGCTGTTGCTGGTGTGGCTCCACGGTCCTTCCTCTAGGCTTTCAAGCCCTTGTACATATTCAGGTGTTTTACCTGGAAAGGGTGGGAACAGTTAAGCAGCAGCTGGCCTGGGGCTCAGCTCACGTTTACTCACAGATGCCACGGCACGGTCCCCCAGCTTTGCAATGAGGACGCTCCTTGCGTGGGGGGTGGGTTGATGGCTGTATGGGAGATGATTCCCCACGTCTGACCAATTTCAGAATTGTTTACCACTGGAGCAAGTGCCCTGATAGGGTTTTCCTCTGTATACCTCATGGGTTCAGGATTTTTTTTCTTTTATGGTTCAAATTAGATTTTATTCCTCGTTTATGTATTTATAGATATGAGCATGGAAATAATTCATTCCTATAAATACATCTGTGTGACGGGAAGAACTTTTTTCTGTTTTATTTTTAAATTTTATTTTTTAAAATTTTGAAATTTAATTTTATTTATTTTTTTATACAGCACGTTATTATTAGTTATGTATTTTATGCATATACATGTATACAGGTCAATCCCAAACTCCCAACTCATCCCACCACCTCCACCCCATGGCTTCCCACACTTGGTGTCCATACGTTTGTTCTCTACCTCTGTGTCTCTATTTCTTCCCTGCAAACCAGTTCATCTGTACCATTTTTAGGCTCCACATATATGCGTTAATATCCAATATTTGTTTTCCTCTTTCTGACTTACTTCATTCTGTATGACACTCTCTCGATCCATCGATCTCTCTACAAATGACCCAGTTTCATTCCTTTTTATGGCTGAGTAATATTCCATTTTATATATGTACCACATCTTTATCCATTCATCTGTCTGTGGGCATTTAGGTTGCTTCCATTACCTGGCTATTGTAAAGAGTGCTGCAACGAACATTGTGATGAATGTGCGTTTTTGAAATACGGTTTTCTCTGGGTATATGCCCAGAAGTGGGATTGCTGGATCAGATGGTAATTATATTTCTAGATTTTTTAAGGAAACTCAATACTGTTCTCCATAGTGACTGTATCAATTTACATTCCCACCAATAGTGGAAGTGGGCTCCTTTTGTCCACACCCTCCCCAGAATTGGTTGTTTGTAGATTTTCTGATGATGCCGATTCTAACAGGTGTGAGGTGATACCTCGTTGTAGTTTTGATTTGCATTTCTCTAATAATTAGTGCTGTTGAGCAGCTTTTCATGTGCGTCTTGGCCATCTCTGTGTCTCCTTTGAAGAAACGTCTCTTTAGATCTTCTGCCCATTTTTTTGGGTTGTTTGTTTTTTTAATATTAAGCTGCATGAGCTGTTTATATATATTGGAGATTAAACCTCTGTCCATTGATTCGTCTGCAAAGATTTTCGCCCATTCTGAGGGATGCCTTTTTCCATTCCCGTGTGTTTTAACAAAAAAGGAAAGAAAGGAAAAGAAGCAGAACACTAATGTGTGTAAAATATGCCTTTTGAAACGGTCGTTTTGAAATATGGACGTCCTTAGAATTTTTTGGTCGATATGTGACCCCAGGATTTGTTTTCAGGGCAGGTGTCATTTACAGGCCTGCAATGATTTTGAATATCAACTGACCATTAGCGTTGGGATTAAAGCTGCTGTTGTGTGAAACGGCCACAAGGTGGCAGCAGTTCACCCTTACCAAATCTGGTTACTAGGGCAAGAGAGCCTCAGTGGAATTGGTGTTCTAGATTGGAGTTTAGAATGGAATGTGCCAGGAGAAAGCCCCTCACGTTTGTCTCACTACTTCTTGTTCGTGTTTTTAATTTAATTTTTTATTTTTTATTACAGCAAGTTTGATTACAATGTTTGGCTTGTTGTAGGTGTGGAAGATGTGGTTCTTTTACACATATACAGATGTCTGTTCTTCCTGGGATCCTTTTCCCATGTACGTTATGACAGAATGTTGAGTAGTCCTCTCTTGGTATTCTGTAGGTCTTTGGTGATTATATATGTCACCTGTGTTTGTATATGTCTGTTAACCCCGATATCGTAATGAAACCAATACTCACACCTTTCCATTGGTGAACCATAAGTTTGTTTAATGAATCTGTGATTGCCCTTCTCCGTGGAAATATCTGCCCTGGTATCCATTTTTAGGTAACACCTATAAGTGATATGATATGATATGTGTCTTTCACTTTCTGACTTACTACAAGTCACGTGATTACTTCTAGACTCATCTACGGTGCTGCAAATGGCATTGTGTCCTTTTTTCCCTTGGCTTCTCTTCTGCCTTAGCGGGGTCCATTTTCAACAATGTGATTCCCTGTGGGTTGTGGATTAGCTGACCTGGGCAGCCTTACCCTGCCGGCCCGCCCTCCCCAGGTGTGCCTCGTTGAGGTCAATATAAACAGCGCTCCAGGCAGCAATAGCCCCTGAAGCTGTGCCTGACTCCATATTCTCTGCCCCGTCAGCAGTCTCGGGGCTGTGCTGGTGGGAGGGAGTGAGGGGCCACAGCTTTGTGGGTGGCCCGGTGTGAGTGGGGTTCTGCTGGCCTTTCTGCAGGAGTTGCCAGGCTGCCGCCTGTAAAGAAGAGGATGTGTCACCCATAGCTTCCGCTGGAATTTCTCTCCGGACAGAGGTGTGGAAGGAAAAAAGCAGTGGGGGCCGGGATAGGAGGGGTATCACAGGCAGGGCAATGGAAAGCTTCTGGAAGAGCGCCCGGGGCCAGGACCACCCTGGCTGGCCTGCAGGCACCAAGTTGGCCTGCGTGCTGTCGCTGGTGTGGCTCCACGGTCCTTCCTCTAGGCTTTCAAGCCCTTGTACATATTCAGGTGTTTTACCTGGAAAGGGTGGGAACAGTTCAGCAGCAGCTGGCCTGGGGCTCAGCTCACGTTTACTCACAGATGCCTCGGCACGGTCCCCCAGCTTTGCAATGAGGACGCTCCTGGCGTGGGGGGTGGATTGATGGCTGTATGGGAGATGGTTCCCCACCTCTGACCAATTTCAGAATTGTTTACCACTGGAGCAAGTGCCGTGATAGGGTTTTCCTCTGTATAACTCGTTTGTTCAGGTTGTTTTTTTCTTTTATGGTTCAAGTTAGATTTTATTCCTCTTTTATGTATTTACAGATATAAGCATGGAAATAATTCATTCCTATAAATACATCTGTGTGACGGGAAGAACTTTTTTCTGTTTTATTTTTAAATTTTATTTTTTAAAATTTTGAAATTTAATTTTATTTATTTTTTTTATACAGCACGTTATTATTAGTTATGTATTTTATGCATATACATGTATACAGGTCAATCCCAAACTCCCAACTCATCCCACCACCACCACCCCATGGCTTCCCACACTTGGTGTCCATACGTTTGTTCTCTACTTCTGTGTCTCTATTTCTTCCCTGCAAACCAGTTCATCTGTACCATTTTTAGGCTCCACATATATGCGTTAATATACAATATTTGTTTTCCTCTTTCTGACTTACTTCATTCTGTATGACAGTCTCTCGATCCATCGATGTCTCTACAAATGACCCAGTTTCATTCCTTTTTATGGCCGAGTAATATTCCATTTTATATATGTACCACATCTTTATCCATTCATCTGTCTGTGGGCATTTAGGTTGCTTCCATTACCTGGCTATTGTAAATAGTGCTGCAACGAACATTGTGGTGAATGTGCCTTTTTGAAATACGGTTTTCTCTGGGTATATGCCCAGAAGTGGGATTGCTGGATCAGATGGTAATTCTATTTCTAGATTTTTTAAGGAAACTCCATACTGTTCTCCATAGTGACTGTATCAATTTACATTCCCACCAATAGTGGAAGAGGGCTCCTTTTGTCCACACCCTCCCCTGAATTGGTTGTTTGTAGATTTTCTGATGATGCCGATTCTAACAGGTGTGAGGTGATACCTCATTGTAGTTTTGATTTGCATTTCTCTAATAATTAGTGCTGTTGAGCAGCTTTTCATGTGCGTCTTGGCCATCTCTGTGTCTCCTTTGAAGAAACGTCTCTTTAGATCTTCTGCCCATTTTATTTTGGGTTGTTTGTTTTTTTAATATTAAGCTGCATGAGCTGTTTATATATATTGGAGATTAAACCTCTGTCCATTGATTCGTTTGCAACGATTTTCGCCCATTCTGAGGGATGCCTTTTTCCATTCCCGTGTTTTTTAACAAAAAAGGAAAGAAAGGAAAAGAAGCAGAACACGAATGTGCGTAAAATATTCCTTTTGAAACGGTCGTTTTGAAATATGGACGTCCTTTAAATTTTTTGGTCGATATGTGACCCCAGGATTTGTTTTCAGGGCAGGTGTCATTTACAGGCCTGCAATGATTTTGAATATCAACTGACCATTAGCGTTGGGATTAAAGCTGCTGTTGTGTGAAACGGCCACAAGGTGGCAGCAGTTCACCCTTACCAAATCTGGTTACTAGGGCAAGAGAGCCTCAGTGGAAGTGCTGTTCTAGATTGGAGTTTAGAATGGAATGTGCCAGGAGAAAGCCCCTCACGTTTGTCTCACTACTTCTTGTTCGTGTTTTTAATTTAATTTTTTTTATTTTTTATTACAGCAAGTTTGATTACAATGTTTAGCTTGTTGTAGGTGTGGAAGATGTGGTTCTTTTACACATATACAGATGTCTGTTCTTCCTGGGATCCTTTTCCCATGTACGTTATGACAGAATGTTGAGTAGTCCTCTCTTGGTATTCTGTAGGTCTTTGGTGATTATATATGTCACCTGTGTTTGTATATGTCTGTTACACCCGATATCGTAATGAAACCAATCCTCACACCTTTCCATTGGTGAACCATAAGTTTGTTTAATGAATCTGTGACTGCCCTTCTCCGTGGAAATATCTGCCCTGGTATCCATTTTTAGGTAACACCTATAAGTGCTATGATATGATATTTGTCTTTCATTTTCTGTCTTACTACAAGTCACCTGATTACTTCTAGACTCATCTACGGTGCTGCAAATGGCATGGTGTACTTTTTTCCCTTGGCTTCTATTCTGCCTTAGCGAGGTCCAATTTCAACAATGTGATTCCTTGAGGGTTGTGGATTAGCTGACCTGGGCAGCCTTACCCTGCCGGCCCGGCCTCCCCAGGTGTGCCTCGTTGAGGTCAATATAAACAGAGATCCAGTCAGCAATAGCCCCTGAAGCTGTGCCTGACTCCATATTCTCTGCCCCGTCAGCAGTCTCGGGGCTGTGCTGGTGGGAGGGAGTGAGGGGCCACAGTTTGTGGGTGGCCCGGTCTGAGTGGGGCTCTGCTGGCCTTTCTGCAGGAGTTGCCATGCTGCCAGCTGTAAAGAAGAGTATGTGTCAACCATACCTTCCACTGGAATTTCTCTCCGGACAGATGTGAGGAAGGAAAAACGCAGTGGGTGCCGGGATAGGAGGGGTATCTCAGGCAGGGCAATGGAAAGCTCCGGAAGAGCGCCCGGGGCTAGGATCACCCCGGCTGGCCTGCAGGCACCAAGTTGGCCTGCGTGATGTCGCTGGTGTGGCTCCACGGCCTTTCCTATAGGCTTTCAAGCCCTTGTAAATATTCAGGTGTTTTACCTGGGAAGGGTGGGAACAGTTCAGCAGCAGCTGGCCTGGGGCTCAGCTCACGTTTACTCACAGAAGCCTCGACACGGTCCCCCAGCTTTGCAGTGAGGACGTTCCTTGCGTGGGGTGTGGGTTGCTGGCTGTATGGGAGATGGTTCCCCACCTCTGACCAAATTCAGAATTGTTGACCGTTGGAGCAAGTGCCCTGATAGGGTTTTCCTCTGTATAACTCGTGGGTTCAAGTGTTTTTTTTTTCTTTTATGGATCAAGTTGGTTTTTATTCCACTTTTATGTATTTATAGATATAAGCATGGAAATAATTCATTCCTATAAATACATCTGTGTGACGGGAAGAACTTTTTTCTGTTTTATTTTTAAATTTTATTTTTTAAAATTTTGAAATTTAATTTTATTTATGTTTTTATACATCAGGTTATTATTAGTTATGTATTTTATGCATATACATGTATACAGGTCAATCCCAATCTCCCAACTCATCCCACCACTACCACCCCATGGCTTCCCACACTTGGTGTCCATACGTTTGTTCTCTACTTCTGTGTCTCTATTTCTTCCCTGCAAACCAGTTCATCTGTACCATTTTTTAGGTTCCACATATATGCATTAATATACAATATTTGTTTTCCTCTTTCTGACTTACTTCATTCTGTATGACAGTCTCTCGATCCATCGATGTCTCCACAAATGACCCAGTTTCATTCCTTTTTATGGCCGAGTAATATTCCATTTTATATATGTACCACATCTTTATCCATTCATCTGTCTGTGGGCATTTAGGTTGCTTCCATTACCTGGCTATTGTAAATAGTGCTGCAATGAATATTGTGGTGAATGTGCCTTTTTGATTTATGGTTTTCTCTGGGTATATGCCCAGAAGTGGGATTGCTGGATCAGATGGTAATTCTATTTCTAGTTTTTTTAAGGAAACTCCATACTCTTCTCCATAGTGACTGTATCAATTTACATTCCCACCAATAGTGGAAGAGGGCTCCTTTTGTCCACACCCTCCCCAGAATTGGTTGTTTGTAGATTTTCTGATGATGCCGATTCTAACAGGTGTGAGGTGATACCTCATTGTAGTTTTGATTTGCATTTCTCTAATAATTAGTGCAGTTGAGCAGCTTTTCATGTGCGTCTTGGCCATCTCTGTGTCTTCTTTGAAGAAACGTCTCTTTAGATCTTCTGCCCATTTTTGTATTGGGTTGTTTGTTTTTTTCATATTAAGCTGCATGAGCTGTTTATATATATTGGAGACTAAACCTCTGTCCATTGACTCGTCTGCAACGATTTTCGCCCATTCTGAGGGATGCCTTTTTCCATTCCCATGTTTTTTAACAAAAAAGGAAAGAAAGGAAAAGAAGCAGAACACTAATGTGCGTAAAATATTCCTTTTGAAACGGTCGTTTTGAAATAGGGACGTCCTTTGAATTTTTTGGTCGATATGTGACCCCAGGATTTGTTTTCAGGGCAGGTGTCATTTACAGGCCTGCAATGATTTTGAATATCAACTGACCATTAGCGTTGGGATTAAAGCTGCTGTTGTGTGAAACGGCCACAAGGTGGCAGCAGTTCACCCTTACCAAATCTGGTTACTAGGGCAAGAGAGCCTCAGTGGAAGTGGTGTTCTAGATTGGAGTTTAGAATGGAATGTGCCAGGAGAAAGCCCCTCACGTTTGTCTCACTACATCTTGTTCGTGTTTTTAATTTATTTTTTTTATTTTTTATTACAGCAAGTTTGATTACAATGTTTGGCTTGTTGTAGGTGTGGAAGATGTGGTTCTTTTACACATATACAGATGTCTGTTCTTCCTGGGATCCTTTTCCCATGTACGTTATGACAGAATGTTGAGTAGTCCTCTCTTGGTATTCTGTAGGTCTTTGGTGATTATATATGTCACCTGTGTTTGTATATGTCTGTTAACCCCGATATCGTAATGAAACCAATCCTCACACATTTCCATTGGTGAACCATAAGTTTGTTTAATGAATCTGTGATTGCCCTTCTCCGTGGAAATATCTGCCCTGGTATCCATTTTTAGGTAACACCTATAAGTGATATGATATGATATGTGTCTTTCACTTTCTGACTTACTACAAGTCACGTGATTACTTCTAGACTCATCTACGGTGCTGCAGATGGCATTGTGTCCTTTTTTCCCTTGGCTTCTATTCTGCGTTAGCGAGGTCCATTTTCAACAATGTGATTCCCTGAGGGTTGTGGATTAGCTGACCTGGGCAGCCTTACCCTGCCGGCCCGCCCTCCCCAGGTGTGCCTCGTTGAGGTCAATATAAACAGCGCTCCAGGCAGCAATAGCCCCTGAAGCTGTGCCTGACTCCATATTCTCTGCCCCGTCAGCAGTCTCGGGGCTGTGCTGGTGGGAGGGAGTGAGGGGCCACAGCTTTGTGGGTGGCCCGGTGTGAGTGGGGTTCTGCTGGCCTTTCTGCAGGAGTTGCCAGGCTGCCGCCTGTAAAGAAGAGGATGTGTCACCCATACCTTCCGCTGGAATTTCTCTCCGGACAGAGGTGTGGAAGGAAAAAAGCAGTGGGGGCCGGGACAGGAGGGGTATCTCAGGCAGGGCAATGGAAAGCTTCTGGAAGAGTGCCCGGGGCCAGGACCACCCTGGCTGGCCTGCAGGCACCAAGTTGGCCTGCGTGCTGTTGCTGGTGTGGCTCCACGGTCCTTCCTCTAGGCTTTCAAGCCCTTGTACATATTCAGGTGTTTTACCTGGAAAGGGTGGGAACAGTTAAGCAGCAGCTGGCCTGGGGCTCAGCTCACGTTTACTCACAGATGCCACGGCACGGTCCCCCAGCTTTGCAATGAGGACGCTCCTTGCGTGGGGGGTGGGTTGATGGCTGTATGGGAGATGATTCCCCACGTCTGACCAATTTCAGAATTGTTTACCACTGGAGCAAGTGCCCTGATAGGGTTTTCCTCTGTATACCTCGTGGGTTCAGGATTTTTTTTCTTTTATGGTTCAAATTAGATTTTATTCCTCGTTTATGTATTTATAGATATGAGCATGGAAATAATTCATTCCTATAAATACATCTGTGTGACGGGAAGAACTTTTTTCTGTTTTATTTTTAAATTTTATTTTTTAAAATTTTGAAATTTAATTTTATTTATTTTTTTATACAGCACGTTATTATTAGTTATGTATTTTATGCATATACATGTATACAGGTCAATCCCAAACTCCCAACTCATCCCACCACCTCCACCCCATGGCTTCCCACACTTGGTGTCCATACGTTTGTTCTCTACCTCTGTGTCTCTATTTCTTCCCTGCAAACCAGTTCATCTGTACCATTTTTAGGCTCCACATATATGCGTTAATATCCAATATTTGTTTTCCTCTTTCTGACTTACTTCATTCTGTATGACACTCTCTCGATCCATCGATCTCTCTACAAATGACCCAGTTTCATTCCTTTTTATGGCTGAGTAATATTCCATTTTATATATGTACCACATCTTTATCCATTCATCTGTCTGTGGGCATTTAGGTTGCTTCCATTACCTGGCTATTGTAAAGAGTGCTGCAACGAACATTGTGATGAATGTGCGTTTTTGAAATACGGTTTTCTCTGGGTATATGCCCAGAAGTGGGATTGCTGGATCAGATGGTAATTATATTTCTAGATTTTTTAAGGAAACTCAATACTGTTCTCCATAGTGACTGTATCAATTTACATTCCCACCAATAGTGGAAGTGGGCTCCTTTTGTCCACACCCTCCCCAGAATTGGTTGTTTGTAGATTTTCTGATGATGCCGATTCTAACAGGTGTGAGGTGATACCTCATTGTAGTTTTGATTTGCATTTCTCTAATAATTAGTGCTGTTGAGCAGCTTTTCATGTGCGTCTTGGCCATCTCTGTGTCTCCTTTGAAGAAACGTCTCTTTAGATCTTCTGCCCATTTTTTTGGGTTGTTTGTTTTTTTAATATTAAGCTGCATGAGCTGTTTATATATATTGGAGATTAAACCTCTGTCCATTGATTCGTCTGCAAAGATTTTCGCCCATTCTGAGGGATGCCTTTTTCCATTCCCGTGTGTTTTAACAAAAAAGGAAAGAAAGGAAAAGAAGCAGAACACTAATGTGTGTAAAATATGCCTTTTGAAACGGTCGTTTTGAAATATGGACGTCCTTAGAATTTTTTGGTCGATATGTGACCCCAGGATTTGTTTTCAGGGCAGGTGTCATTTACAGGCCTGCAATGATTTTGAATATCAACTGACCATTAGCGTTGGGATTAAAGCTGCTGTTGTGTGAAACGGCCACAAGGTGGCAGCAGTTCACCCTTACCAAATCTGGTTACTAGGGCAAGAGAGCCTCAGTGGAATTGGTGTTCTAGATTGGAGTTTAGAATGGAATGTGCCAGGAGAAAGCCCCTCACGTTTGTCTCACTACTTCTTGTTCGTGTTTTTAATTTAATTTTTTATTTTTTATTACAGCAAGTTTGATTACAATGTTTGGCTTGTTGTAGGTGTGGAAGATGTGGTTCTTTTACACATATACAGATGTCTGTTCTTCCTGGGATCCTTTTCCCATGTACGTTATGACAGAATGTTGAGTAGTCCTCTCTTGGTATTCTGTAGGTCTTTGGTGATTATATATGTCACCTGTGTTTGTATATGTCTGTTAACCCCGATATCGTAATGAAACCAATACTCACACCTTTCCATTGGTGAACCATAAGTTTGTTTAATGAATCTGTGATTGCCCTTCTCCGTGGAAATATCTGCCCTGGTATCCATTTTTAGGTAACACCTATAAGTGATATGATATGATATGTGTCTTTCACTTTCTGACTTACTACAAGTCACGTGATTACTTCTAGACTCATCTACGGTGCTGCAAATGGCATTGTGTCCTTTTTTCCCTTGGCTTCTCTTCTGCCTTAGCGGGGTCCATTTTCAACAATGTGATTCCCTGTGGGTTGTGGATTAGCTGACCTGGGCAGCCTTACCCTGCCGGCCCGCCCTCCCCAGGTGTGCCTCGTTGAGGTCAATATAAACAGCGCTCCAGGCAGCAATAGCCCCTGAAGCTGTGCCTGACTCCATATTCTCTGCCCCGTCAGCAGTCTCGGGGCTGTGCTGGTGGGAGGGAGTGAGGGGCCACAGCTTTGTGGGTGGCCCGGTGTGAGTGGGGTTCTGCTGGCCTTTCTGCAGGAGTTGCCAGGCTGCCGCCTGTAAAGAAGAGGATGTGTCACCCATAGCTTCCGCTGGAATTTCTCTCCGGACAGAGGTGTGGAAGGAAAAAAGCAGTGGGGGCCGGGATAGGAGGGGTATCACAGGCAGGGCAATGGAAAGCTTCTGGAAGAGCGCCCGGGGCCAGGACCACCCTGGCTGGCCTGCAGGCACCAAGTTGGCCTGCGTGCTGTCGCTGGTGTGGCTCCACGGTCCTTCCTCTAGGCTTTCAAGCCCTTGTACATATTCAGGTGTTTTACCTGGAAAGGGTGGGAACAGTTCAGCAGCAGCTGGCCTGGGGCTCAGCTCACGTTTACTCACAGATGCCTCGGCACGGTCCCCCAGCTTTGCAATGAGGACGCTCCTGGCGTGGGGGGTGGATTGATGGCTGTATGGGAGATGGTTCCCCACCTCTGACCAATTTCAGAATTGTTTACCACTGGAGCAAGTGCCGTGATAGGGTTTTCCTCTGTATAACTCGTTTGTTCAGGTTGTTTTTTTCTTTTATGGTTCAAGTTAGATTTTATTCCTCTTTTATGTATTTACAGATATAAGCATGGAAATAATTCATTCCTATAAATACATCTGTGTGACGGGAAGAACTTTTTTCTGTTTTATTTTTAAATTTTATTTTTTAAAATTTTGAAATTTAATTTTATTTATTTTTTTTATACAGCACGTTATTATTAGTTATGTATTTTATGCATATACATGTATACAGGTCAATCCCAAACTCCCAACTCATCCCACCACCACCACCCCATGGCTTCCCACACTTGGTGTCCATACGTTTGTTCTCTACTTCTGTGTCTCTATTTCTTCCCTGCAAACCAGTTCATCTGTACCATTTTTAGGCTCCACATATATGCGTTAATATACAATATTTGTTTTCCTCTTTCTGACTTACTTCATTCTGTATGACAGTCTCTCGATCCATCGATGTCTCTACAAATGACCCAGTTTCATTCCTTTTTATGGCCGAGTAATATTCCATTTTATATATGTACCACATCTTTATCCATTCATCTGTCTGTGGGCATTTAGGTTGCTTCCATTACCTGGCTATTGTAAATAGTGCTGCAACGAACATTGTGGTGAATGTGCCTTTTTGAAATACGGTTTTCTCTGGGTATATGCCCAGAAGTGGGATTGCTGGATCAGATGGTAATTCTATTTCTAGATTTTTTAAGGAAACTCCATACTGTTCTCCATAGTGACTGTATCAATTTACATTCCCACCAATAGTGGAAGAGGGCTCCTTTTGTCCACACCCTCCCCTGAATTGGTTGTTTGTAGATTTTCTGATGATGCCGATTCTAACAGGTGTGAGGTGATACCTCATTGTAGTTTTGATTTGCATTTCTCTAATAATTAGTGCTGTTGAGCAGCTTTTCATGTGCGTCTTGGCCATCTCTGTGTCTCCTTTGAAGAAACGTCTCTTTAGATCTTCTGCCCATTTTATTTTGGGTTGTTTGTTTTTTTAATATTAAGCTGCATGAGCTGTTTATATATATTGGAGATTAAACCTCTGTCCATTGATTCGTTTGCAACGATTTTCGCCCATTCTGAGGGATGCCTTTTTCCATTCCCGTGTTTTTTAACAAAAAAGGAAAGAAAGGAAAAGAAGCAGAACACGAATGTGCGTAAAATATTCCTTTTGAAACGGTCGTTTTGAAATATGGACGTCCTTTAAATTTTTTGGTCGATATGTGACCCCAGGATTTGTTTTCAGGGCAGGTGTCATTTACAGGCCTGCAATGATTTTGAATATCAACTGACCATTAGCGTTGGGATTAAAGCTGCTGTTGTGTGAAACGGCCACAAGGTGGCAGCAGTTCACCCTTACCAAATCTGGTTACTAGGGCAAGAGAGCCTCAGTGGAAGTGCTGTTCTAGATTGGAGTTTAGAATGGAATGTGCCAGGAGAAAGCCCCTCACGTTTGTCTCACTACTTCTTGTTCGTGTTTTTAATTTAATTTTTTTTATTTTTTATTACAGCAAGTTTGATTACAATGTTTAGCTTGTTGTAGGTGTGGAAGATGTGGTTCTTTTACACATATACAGATGTCTGTTCTTCCTGGGATCCTTTTCCCATGTACGTTATGACAGAATGTTGAGTAGTCCTCTCTTGGTATTCTGTAGGTCTTTGGTGATTATATATGTCACCTGTGTTTGTATATGTCTGTTAACCCCGATATCGTAATGAAACCAATCCTCACACCTTTCCATTGGTGAACCATAAGTTTGTTTAATGAATCTGTGATTGCCCTTCTCCATGGAAATATCTGCCCTGGTATCCATTTTTAGGTAACACCTATAAGTGATATGATAGGATATGTGTCTTTCACTTTCTGACTTACTACAAGTCACGTGATTACTTCTAGACTCATCTATGGTGCTGCAAATGGCATTGTGTCCTTTTTTCCCTTGGCTTCTCTTCTGCCTTAGCGGGGTCCATTTTCAACAATGTGATTCCCTGAGGTTTGTGGATTAGCTGACCTGGGCAGCCTTACCCTGCCGGCGCACCCTCCCCAGGTGTACCTCGTTGAGGTCAATATAAACAGCGCTCCAGGCAGCAATAGCCCCTGAAGCTGTGCCTGACTCCATATTCTCTGCCCCGTCAACAGTCTCGGGGCTGTGCTGGTGGGAGGGAGTGAGGGGCCACAGCTTTGTGGGTGGTCCGGTGTGAGTGGAGTTCTGCTGGCCTTTCTGCAGGAGTTGCCAGGCTGCCGCCTGTAAAGAAGAGGTTGTGTCACCCATACCTTCCGCTGGAATTTCTCTCCGGACAGAGGTGTGGAAGGAAGAATGCAGTGGCGGCCGGGACAGGAGGGGTATCTCAGGCAGGGCAATGGAAAGCTTCTGGAAGAGTGCCCGGGGACAGGACCACCCTGGCTGGCCTGCAGGCACCAAGTTGGCCTGCGTGCTGTCGCTGGTGTGGCTCCACGGTCCTTCCTCTAGGCTTTCAAGCCCTTGTACATATTCAGGTGTTTTACCTGGAAAGGGTGGGAACAGTTCAGCAGCAGCTGGCCTGGGGCTCAGCTCACGTTTACTCACAGATGCCTCGGCACGGTCCCCCAGCTTTACAATGAGGACGCTCCTTGTGTGAGGGGTGGGTTGCTGGCTGTATGGGAGATGATTCCCCCCCTCTGACCTATTTCAGAATTGTTTACCACTGGAGCAAGTGCCCTGAAAGGGTTTTCCTCTGTATAACTCGTGGGTTCAGGATTTTTTTTTCTTTTATGTTTCAAGTTAGATTTTATTCCTCTTTTATGTATTTATAGATATAAGCATGGAAATAATTCATTCCTATAAATACATCTGTGTGACGGGAAGAACTTTTTTCTGTTTTATTTTTAAATTTTATTTTTTAAAATTTTGAAATTTAATATTATTTATTTTTTTATACAGCACGTTATTATTAGTTATGTATTTTATGCATATACATGTATACAGGTCAATCCCAAACTCCCAACTCATCCCACCACCACCACCCCATGGCTTCCCACACTTGGTGTCCATACGTTTTTTCTCTACCTCTGTTTCTCTATTTCTTCCCTGCAAACCAGTTCATCTGTACCATTTTTAGGCTCCACATATATGCGTTAATATACAATATTTGTTTTCCTCTTTCTGACTTACTTCTTTCTGTATGACAGTCTATCGATCCATCGATGTCTCTACAAATGACCCAGTTTCATTCCTTCTTATGGCCGAGTAATATTCCATTTTATATATGTACCACATCTTTATCCATTCATCTGTCTGTGGGCATTTAGGTGGCTTCCATTACCTGGCTATTGTAAATAGTGCTGCAACGAACATTGTGGTGAATGTGCCTTTTTGAAATACGGTTTTCTCTGGGTATATGCCCAGAAGTGGGATTGCTGGATCAGATGGTAATTCTGTTTCTGGTTTATTTAAGGAAACTCCATACTGTTCTCCATAGTGACTGTATCAATTTACATTCCCACCAATAGTGGAAGAGGGCTCCTTTTGTCCACACCCTCCCCAGAATTGGTTGTTTGTAGATTTTCTGATGATGCCGATTCTAACAGGTGTGAGGTGATACCTCATTGTAGTTTTGATTTGCATTTCTCTAAAAATTAGTGCTGTTGAACAGTTTATCTTGTGCGTCTTGGCCATCTCTGTGTCTCCAATGAAGAAACGTCTCTTTAAATCTTCTGCCCATTTTTTTGGGTTGTTTGTTTTTTTAATATTAAGCTGCATGAGCTCTTTATATATATTGGAGATTTAACCTCTGTCCATTGATTCGTCTGTAATGATTTTCGCCCATTCTGAGGGATGCCTTTTTCCATTCCCGTTTTTGTAACAAAAAAGTAAAGAAAGGAAAAGAAGCAGAACACTAATGTGCGTAAAATATGCCTTTTGAAACGGTCGTTTTGAAATATGGATGTCCTTTGAATTTTTTGGTCGATATGTGACCCCAGGATTTGTTTTCAGGGCAGGTGTCATTTACAGGCCTGCAATGATTTTGAATATCAATGGACAATTAGCGCTGGGATTAAAGCTGCTGTTGTGTGAAACGGCCACAAGGTGGCAGCATTTCTCCCTTACCCAATCTGGTTAAGAGGGCAACAGAGCCTCAATGGAAGTCGTGTCCTAGATTGGAATTTAGAAGGGAATGTGCCAGGAGAAAGCCCCTCACGTTTGTCTCACAACATCTTGTTCGTGTTTTTAATTTATTTATTTTTTATTTTTTATTACAGCAAGTTTGAATACAATGTTTGGCTTGTTGTAGGTGTGGAAGATGTGGTTCTTTTACACATATACAGATGTCTGATCTTCCTGGGATCCTTTTCCCATGTACGTTATGACAGAATGTTGAGTAGTCTTCTCTTGGTATTCTGTAGGTCTTTGGTGATTATATATGTCACCTGTGTTTGTATATGTCTGTTAACACCGATATCGTAATGAAACCAATCCTCACACCTTTCCATTGGTGAACCATAAGTGTGTTTAATGAATCTGTGATTGCCCTTCTCCGTGGAAATATCTGCCATGGTATCCATTTTTAGGTAACACCTATAAGTGATATGATACGATATGTGTCTTTCACTTTCTGACTTACTACAACTCACGTGATTAACTCTAGGCTCATCTACGGGGCTGCAAATGGCATTGTGTCCTTTTTTTCCTTGGCTTCTCTTCTGCCTTAGCGGGGTCCATTTTCAACAATGTGATTCCCTGAAGGTTGTGGATTAGCTGACCTGGGAAGCCTTACCCTGCCGGCCCGCCCTACCCAGGTGTGCCTCGTTGAGGTCAATATAAACAGCGCTCCAGGCAGCAATAGCCCCTGAAGCTGTGCCTGACTCCATATTCTCTGCCCTGTCAGCAGTCTCGGGGCTGTGCTGGTGGGAGGGAGTGAGGGGCCACAGCTTTGTAGGTGGCCCGGTGTGAGTGGGGTTCTGCTGGCCTTTCTGCAGGAGTTGCCAGGCTGCCGCCTGTAAAGAGGATGTGTCACCCATACCTTCCGCTGGAATTTCTCTCCGGACAGAGGTGAGGAAGGAAAAAAGCAGTGGGGGCCGGGACAGGAGGGGTATCTCAGGCAGGGCAATGGAAATCTTCTGGAAGATCGCCCGGGGCCAGGACCACCCTGGCTGTCCTGCAGGCACCAAGTTGGCCTGCGTGCTGTTGCTGGTGTGGCTCCATGGTCCTTCCTCTAGGCTTTCAAGCCCTTGTACATATTCAGGTGTTTTACCTGGAAAGGGTGGGAACAGTTCAGCAGCAGCTGGCCTGGGGCTCAGCTCACGTTTACTCACAGATGCCTCGGCACGGTCCCCCAGCTTTGCAATGAGGACGCTCCTTGCGTGGGGGGTGGGTTGCTGGCTGTATGGGAGATGATTCCCCACCTCTGACCTATTTCAGAATTGTTTACCACTGGAGCAAGTGCCCTGATAGGGTTTTCCTCTGTATAACTCGTGGGTTCAGGATTATTTTTTTCTTTTATTGTTCAAGTTAGATTTTATTCCTCTTTTATGTATTTATAGATATAAGCATGGAAATAATTCATTCCTATAAATACATCTGTGTGACGGGAAGAACTTTTTTCTGTTTTATTTTTAAATTTTATTTTTTAAAATTTTGAAATTTGATTTTATTTATTTTTTTATACAGCACGTTATTATTAGTTATGTATTTTATGCATATCCATGTATACAGGTCAATCCCAATCTCCCAACTCATCCCACCACCACCACCCCATGGCTTCCCACACTTGGTGTCCATAAGTTTGTTCTCTACCTCTGTGTCTCTATTTCTTCCCTGCAAACGAGTTCATCTGTACCATTTTTAGGCTCCACATATATGCGTTAATATACAATATTTGTTTTCCTCTTTCTGACTTACTTCATTCTGTATGACACTCTCTCGATCCATCGATGTCTCTACAAATGACCCAGTTTCATTCCTTTTTATGGCCGAGTAATATTCCATTTTATATATGTACCACATCTTTATCCATTCATCTGTCTGTGGGCATTTAGGTTGCTTCCATTACCTGGCTATTGTAAAGAGTGCTGCAACGAACATTGTGGTGAATGTGCCTTTTTGAAATACGGTTTTCTCTGGGTATATGCCCAGAAGTGGGATTGCTGGATCAGATGGTAATTCTATTTCTAGTTTTTTTAAGGAAACTCCATACTGTTCTCCATAGTGACTGTATCAATTTACATTCCCACCAATAGTGGAAGAGGGCTCCTTTTGTCCACACCCTCCCCAGAATTGGTTGTTTGTAGATTTTCTGATGATGCCGATTCTAACAGGTGTGAGGTGATACCTCATTGTACTTTTGATTTGCATTTCTCTAATAATTAGTGCTGTTGAGCAGCTTTTCATGTGCGTCTTGGCCATCTCTGTGTCTCCTTTGAAGAAACGTCTCTTTAGATCTTCTGCCCATTTTTTTGGGTTGTTTGTTTTTTTAATATTAATGTGCATGAGCTGTTTATATATATTGGAGATTAAACCTCTGTCCATTGATTCGTCTGCAACGATTTTCGCCCATTCTGAGGGATGCCTTTTTCCATTCCAGTGTTGTTTAACAAAAAAGGAAAGAAAGGAAAAGAAGCAGAACACTAATGTGCATAAAATATGCCTTTTGAAACGGTCGTTTTGAAATATGGACGTCCTTTGCATTTTTTGGTCGATATGTGACCCCAGGATTTGTTTTCAGGGCAGGTGTCATTTACAGGCCTGCAATGATTTTGAATATCAACTGACCATTAGCTTTGGGATTAAAGCTGCAGTTGTGTGAAACGGCCACAAGGTGGCAGCAGTTCACCCTTACCAAATCTGGTTACTAGGGCAAGAGAGCCTCAGTGGAAGTGGTGTTCTAGATTGGAGTTTAGAATGGAATGTGCCAGGAGAAATCCCCTCACGTTTGTCTCACTACTTCTTGTTCGTGTTTTTAATTTAATTTTTTATTTTTTATTACAGCAAGTTTGATTACAATGTTTGGCTTGTTGTAGGTGTGGAAGATGTGGTTCTTTTACACATATACAGATGACTCTTCTTCCTGGGATCCTTTTCCCATGTACGTTATGACAGAATGTTGAGTAGTCCTCTCTTGGTATTCTGTAGGTCTTTGGTGATTATATATGTCACCTGTGTTTGTATATGTCTGTTAACCCCGATATCGTAATGAAACCAATCCTCACACCTTTCCATTGGTGAACCATAAGTTTGTTTAATGAATCTGTGATTGCCCTGCTCCGTGGAAATATCTGCCCTGGTATACATTTTTAGGTAACACCTATAAGTGATATGATATGATATGTGTCTTTCACTTTCTGACTTACTACAAGTGACATGATTACTTCTAGACTCATCTACGGTGCTGCAAATGGCATTGTGTCCTTTTTTCCCTTGGCTTCTCTTCTGCCTTAGCGGGGTCCATTTTCAACAATGTGATTCCCTGAGGTTTGTGGATTAGCTGACCTGGGAAGCCTTACCCTGCCGGCCCGCCCTCCCCAGGTGTGCATCGTTGAGGTCAATATAAACAGCGCTCCAGGCAGCAATAGCCCCTGAAGCTGTGCCTGCCTCCATATTCTCTGCCCCGTCAGCAGTCTCGGGGCTGTGCTGGTGGGAGGGAGTGAGGGGCCACAGCTTTGTGGGTGGCCCGGTGTGAGTGTGGTTCTGCTGGCCTTTCTCCAGGAGTGGCCACGCTGCCGCCTTTAAAGAAGAGGTTGTGTCACCCATACCTTCCGCTGGAATTTCTCTCCGGACAGAGGTGAGGAAGGAAAAAAAGCAGTGGGGGCCGGGACAGGAGGGGTATCTCAGGCAGGGCAATGGAAAGCTTCTGGAAGAGCGCCCGGGGCCAGGACCACCCTGGCTGGCCTGCAGGCACCAAGTTGGCCTGCGTGCTGTTGCTGGTGTGGCTCCACGGTCCTTCCTCTAGGCTTTCAAGCCCTTGTACATATTCAGGTGTTTTACCTGGAAAGGGTGGGAACAGTTCAGCAGCAGCTGGCCTGGGGCTCAGCTCACGTTTACTCACAGATGCCTCGGCACGGTCCCCCAGCTTTGCAATGAGGACGCTCCATGCGTGGGGTGTGGGTTGCTGGCTGTATGGGAGATGGTTCCCTACCTCTGACCAATTTCAGAATTGTTGACCCCTGGAGCAAGTGCCCTAATAGGGTTTTCCTGTGTATAACTTGTGGGTTCAGGGTTTTTTTTCTTTTATGGTTCAAGTTAGATTTTATTCCTCTTTTATGTATTTATAGATATAAGCATGGAAATAATTCATTCCTATAAATACATCTGTGTGACGGGAAGAACTTTTTTCTGTTTTATTTTTAAATTTTATTTTTTAAAATTTTGAAATTTAATTTTATTTATTTTTTTTATACAGCACGTTATTATTAGTTATGTATTTTATGCATATACATTTATACAGGTCAATCCCAAACTCCCAACTCATCCCACCACCACCACCCCATGGCTTCCCACACTTGGTGTCCATACGTTTGTTCTCTACCTCTGTGTCTCTATTTCTTCCCTGCAAACCAGTTCATCTGTACCATTTTTAGGCTCCACATATATGCGTTAATATACAATATTTGTTTTCCTCTTTCTGACTTACTTCATTCTGTATGACAGTCTCTCGATCCATCGATGTCTCTACAAATGACCCAGTTTCATTCCTTTTTATGGCCGAGTAATATTCTATTTTATATATGTACCACATCTTTATCCATTCATCTGTCTGTGGGCATTTAGGTTGCTTCCATTACCTGGCTATTGTAAATAGTGCTGCAACGAACATTGTGGTGAATGTGCCTTTTTGAAATACGGTTTTCTCTGGGTATATGCCCAGAAGTGGGATTGCTGGATCAGATGGTAATTCTATTTCTAGTTTTTTTAAGGAAACTCCATACTGTTCTCCATAGTGACTGTATCAATTTACATTCCCACCAATAGTGGAAGAGGGCTCCTTTTGTCCACACCCTCCCCAGAATTGGTTGTTTGTAGATTTTCTGATGATGCCGATTCTAACAGGTGTGAGGTGATACCGCATTGTAGTTTTGATTTGCATTTCTCTAAAAATTAGTGCTGTTGAGCAGTTTTTCTTGTGCGTCTTGGCCATCTCTGTGTCTCCATTGAAGAAACGTCTCTTTAGATCTTCTGCCCATTTTTTTGGGTTGTTTGTTTTTTTAATATTAAGCTGCATGAGCTGTTTATATATATTGCAGATTTAACCTCTGTCCATTGATTCGTCTGTAATGATTTTCGCCCATTCTGAGGGATGCCTTTTTCCATTCCCGTTTTTGTAACAAAAAAGTAAAGAAAGGAAAAGAAGCAGAACACTAATGTGCGTAAAATATGCCTTTTGAAACGGTCGTTTTGAAATATGGACGTCCTTTGAATTTTTTGGTCGATATGTGACCCCAGGATTTGTTTTCAGGGCAGGTGTCATTTACAGGCCTGCAATGATTTTGAATATCAACTGACCATTAGCGTTGGGATTAAAGCTGCAGTTGTGTGAAACGGCCACAAGGTGGCAGCAGTTCACCCTTACCAAATCTGGTTACTAGGGCAAGAGAGCCTCAGTGGAAGTGCTGTTCTAGATTGGAGTTTAGAATGGAATGTGCCAGGAGAAAGACCCTCACGTTTGTCTCACTACATCTTTTTCGTGTTTTTAATTTATTTATTTTTTTATTTTTTATTACAGCAAGTTTGAATACAATGTTTGGCTTGTTGTAGGTGTGGAAGATGTGGTTCTTTTACACATATACAGATGTCTGATCTTCCTGGGATCCTTTTCCCATGTATGTTATGACAGAATGTTGAGTAGTCTTCTCTTGGTATTCCGTAGGTCTTTGGTGATTATATATGTCACCTGTGTTTGTATATGTCTGTTAACCCCGATATCGTAATGAAACCAATCCTCACACCTTTCCATTGGTGAACCATAAGTTTGTTTAATGAATCTGTGATTGCCCTTCTCCGTGGAAATATCTGCCATGGTATCCATTTTTAGGTAACACCTATAAGTGATATGATACGATATGTGTCTTTCACTTTCTGACTTACTACAACTCACGTGATTAACTCTAGGCTCATCTACGGTGCTGCAAATGGCATTGTGTCCTTTTTTTCCTTGGCTTCTCTTCTGCCTTAGCGGGGTCCATTTTCAACAATGTGATTCCCTGAAGGTTGTGGATTAGCTGACCTGTGCAGCCTTACCCTGCCGGCCCGCCCTACCCAGGTGTGCCTCATTGAGGTCAATATAAACAGCGCTCCAGGCAGCAATAGCCCCTGAAGCTGTGCCTGACTCCATATTCTCTGCCCTGTCAGCAGTCTCGGGGCTGTGCTGGTGGGAGGGAGTGAGGGGCCACAGCTTTGTAGGTGGCCCGGTGTGAGTGGGGTTCTGCTGGCCTTTCTGCAGGAGTTGCCAGGCTGCCGCCTGTAAAGAGGATGTGTCACCCATACCTTCCGCTGGAATTTCTCTCCGGACAGAGGTGAGGAAGGAAAAAAGCAGTGGGGGCCGGGACAGGAGGGGTATCTCAGGCAGGGCAATGGAAAGCTTCTGGAAGAGCGCCCGGGGCCAGGACCACCCTGGCTGGCCTGCAGGCACCAAGTTGGCCTGCGTGCTGTTGCTGGTGTGGCTCCACGGTCCTTCCTCTAGGCTTTCAAGCCCTTGTACATATTCAGGTGTTTTACCTGGAAAGGGTGGGAACAGTTCAGCAGCAGCTGGCCTGGGGCTCAGCTCACGTTTACTCACAGATGCCTCGGCACGGTCCCCCAGCTTTGCAATGAGGACGCTCCTTGCGTGGGGGGTGGGTTGCTGGCTGTATGGGAGATGATTCCCCACCTCTGACCTATTTCAGAATTGTTTACCACTGGAGCAAGTGCCCTGATAGGGTTTTCCTCTGTATAACTCGTGGGTTCAGGATTTTTTTTTCTTTTATGGTTCAATTTAGATTTTATTCCTCTTTTATGTATTTATAGATATAAGCATGGAAATAATTCATTCCTATAAATACATCTGTGTGACGGGAAGAACTTTTTTCTGTTTTATTTTTAAATTTTATTTTTTAAAATTTTGAAATTTAATTTTATTTATTTTTTTATACAGCACGTTATTATTAGTTATGTATTTTATGCATATCCATGTATACAGGTCAATCCCAATCTCCCAACTCATCCCACCACCACCACCCCATGGCTTCCCACACTTGGTGTCCATAAGTTTGTTCTCTACCTCTGTGTCTCTATTTCTTCCCTGCAAACGAGTTCATCTGTACCATTTTTAGGCTCCACATATATGCGTTAATATACAATATTTGTTTTCCTCTTTCTGACTTACTTCATTCTGTATGACACTCTCTCGATCCATCGATGTCTCTACAAATGACCCAGTTTCATTCCTTTTTATGGCCGAGTAATATTCCATTTTATATATGTACCACATCTTTATCCATTCATCTGTCTGTGGGCATTTAGGTTGCTTCCATTACCTGGCTATTGTAAAGAGTGCTGCAACGAACATTGTGGTGAATGTGCCTTTTTGAAATACGGTTTTCTCTGGGTATATGCCCAGAAGTGGGATTGCTGGATCAGATGGTAATTCTATTTCTAGGTTTTTTAAGGAAACTCCATACTGTTCTCCATAGTGACTGTATCAATTTACATTCCCACCAATAGTGGAAGAGGGCTCCTTTTGTCCACACCCTCCCCAGAATTGGTTGTTTGTAGATTTCCTGATGATGCCGATTCTAACAGGTGTGAGGTGATACCTCATTGTACTTTTGATTTGCATTTCTCTAATAATTAGTGCTGTTGAGCAGCTTTTCATGTGCGTCTTGGCCATCTCTGTGTCTTCTTTGAAGAAACGTCTCTTTAGATCTTCTGCCCATTTTTGTATTGGGTTGTTTGTTTTTTTAATATTAAGCTGCATGAGCTGTTTATATATATTGGAGATTAAACCTTTGTCCATTGATTCGTTTGCAACGATTTTCGCCCATTCTGAGGGGTGCCCTTTTCCATTCCCGTTTTTTTAACAAAAGAAGGAAAGAAAGAAAAAGAAGCAGAACACTAATGTGCGTAAAATATGCCTTTTGAAACGGTCGTTTTGAAATATGGACGTCCTTTGAATTTTTTGGTCGATATGTGACCCCAGGATTTGTTTTCAGGGCAGGTGTCATTTACAGGCCTGCAATGATTTTGAATATCAACTGACCATTAGCGTTGGGATTAAAGCTGCTGTTGTGTGAAACGGCCACAAGGTGGCAGCAGTTCACCCTTACCAAATCTGGTTACTAGGGCAAGAGAGCCTCAGTGGAATTGGTGTTCTAGATTGGAGTTTAGAATGGAATGTGCCAGGAGAAAGCCCCTCACGTTTGTCTCACTACTTCTTGTTCGTGTTTTTAATTTAATTTTTTATTTTTTATTACAGCAAGTTTGATTACAATGTTTGGCTTGTTGTAGGTGTGGAAGATGTGGTTCTTTTACACATATACAGATGTCTGTTCTTCCTGGGATCCTTTTCCCATGTACGTTATGACAGAATGTTGAGTAGTCCTCTCTTGGTATTCTGTAGGTCTTTGGTGATTATATATGTCACCTGTGTTTGTATATGTCTGTTAACCCCGATATCGTAATGAAACCAATACTCACACCTTTCCATTGGTGAACCATAAGTTTGTTTAATGAATCTGTGATTGCCCTTCTCCGTGGAAATATCTGCCCTGGTATCCATTTTTAGGTAACACCTATAAGTGATATGATATGATATGTGTCTTTCACTTTCTGACTTACTACAAGTCACGTGATTACTTCTAGACTCATCTACGGTGCTGCAAATGGCATTGTGTCCTTTTTTCCCTTGGCTTCTCTTCTGCCTTAGCGGGGTCCATTTTCAACAATGTGATTCCCTGTGGGTTGTGGATTAGCTGACCTGGGCAGCCTTACCCTGCCGGCCCGCCCTCCCCAGGTGTGCCTCGTTGAGGTCAATATAAACAGCGCTCCAGGCAGCAATAGCCCCTGAAGCTGTGCCTGACTCCATATTCTCTGCCCCGTCAGCAGTCTCGGGGCTGTGCTGGTGGGAGGGAGTGAGGGGCCACAGCTTTGTGGGTGGCCCGGTGTGAGTGGGGTTCTGCTGGCCTTTCTGCAGGAGTTGCCAGGCTGCCGCCTGTAAAGAAGAGGATGTGTCACCCATAGCTTCCGCTGGAATTTCTCTCCGGACAGAGGTGTGGAAGGAAAAAAGCAGTGGGGGCCGGGATAGGAGGGGTATCACAGGCAGGGCAATGGAAAGCTTCTGGAAGAGCGCCCGGGGCCAGGACCACCCTGGCTGGCCTGCAGGCACCAAGTTGGCCTGCGTGCTGTCGCTGGTGTGGCTCCACGGTCCTTCCTCTAGGCTTTCAAGCCCTTGTACATATTCAGGTGTTTTACCTGGAAAGGGTGGGAACAGTTCAGCAGCAGCTGGCCTGGGGCTCAGCTCACGTTTACTCACAGATGCCTCGGCACGGTCCCCCAGCTTTGCAATGAGGACGCTCCTGGCGTGGGGGGTGGATTGATGGCTGTATGGGAGATGGTTCCCCACCTCTGACCAATTTCAGAATTGTTTACCACTGGAGCAAGTGCCGTGATAGGGTTTTCCTCTGTATAACTCGTTTGTTCAGGTTGTTTTTTTCTTTTATGGTTCAAGTTAGATTTTATTCCTCTTTTATGTATTTACAGATATAAGCATGGAAATAATTCATTCCTATAAATACATCTGTGTGACGGGAAGAACTTTTTTCTGTTTTATTTTTAAATTTTATTTTTTAAAATTTTGAAATTTAATTTTATTTATTTTTTTTATACAGCACGTTATTATTAGTTATGTATTTTATGCATATACATGTATACAGGTCAATCCCAAACTCCCAACTCATCCCACCACCACCACTCCATGGCTTCCCACACTTGGTGTCCATACGTTTGTTCTCTACTTCTGTGTCTCTATTTCTTCCCTGCAAACCAGTTCATCTGTACCATTTTTAGGCTCCACATATATGCGTTAATATACAATATTTGTTTTCCTCTTTCTGACTTACTTCATTCTGTATGACAGTCTCTCGATCCATCGATGTCTCTACAAATGACCCAGTTTCATTCCTTTTTATGGCCGAGTAATATTCCATTTTATATATGTACCACATCTTTATCCATTCATCTGTCTGTGGGCATTTAGGTTGCTTCCATTACCTGGCTATTGTAAATAGTGCTGCAACGAACATTGTGGTGAATGTGCCTTTTTGAAATACGGTTTTCTCTGGGTATATGCCCAGAAGTGGGATTGCTGGATCAGATGGTAATTCTATTTCTAGATTTTTTAAGGAAACTCCATACTGTTCTCCATAGTGACTGTATCAATTTACATTCCCACCAATAGTGGAAGAGGGCTCCTTTTGTCCACACACTCCCCTGAATTGGTTGTTTGTAGATTTTCTGATGATGCCGATTCTAACAGGTGTGAGGTGATACCTCATTGTAGTTTTGATTTGCATTTCTCTAATAATTAGTGCTGTTGAGCAGCTTTTCATGTGCGTCTTGGCCATCTCTGTGTCTCCTTTGAAGAAACGTCTCTTTAGATCTTCTGCCCATTTTATTTTGGGTTGTTTGTTTTTTTAATATTAAGCTGCATGAGCTGTTTATATATATTGGAGATTAAACCTCTGTCCATTGATTCGTTTGCAACGATTTTCGCCCATTCTGAGGGATGCCTTTTTCCATTCCCGTGTTTTTTAACAAAAAAGGAAAGAAAGGAAAAGAAGCAGAACACGAATGTGCGTAAAATATTCCTTTTGAAACGGTCGTTTTGAAATATGGACGTCCTTTAAATTTTTTGGTCGATATGTGACCCCAGGATTTGTTTTCAGGGCAGGTGTCATTTACAGGCCTGCAATGATTTTGAATATCAACTGACCATTAGCGTTGGGATTAAAGCTGCTGTTGTGTGAAACGGCCACAAGGTGGCAGCAGTTCACCCTTACCAAATCTGGTTACTAGGGCAAGAGAGCCTCAGTGGAAGTGCTGTTCTAGATTGGAGTTTAGAATGGAATGTGCCAGGAGAAAGCCCCTCACGTTTGTCTCACTACTTCTTGTTCGTGTTTTTAATTTAATTTTTTTTATTTTTTATTACAGCAAGTTTGATTACAATGTTTAGCTTGTTGTAGGTGTGGAAGATGTGGTTCTTTTACACATATACAGATGTCTGTTCTTCCTGGGATCCTTTTCCCATGTACGTTATGACAGAATGTTGAGTAGTCCTCTCTTGGTATTCTGTAGGTCTTTGGTGATTATATATGTCACCTGTGTTTGTATATGTCTGTTAACCCCGATATCGTAATGAAACCAATCCTCACACCTTTCCATTGGTGAACCATAAGTTTGTTTAATGAATCTGTGATTGCCCTTCTCCGTGGAAATATCTGCCCTGGTATCCATTTTTAGGTAACACCTATAAGTGATATGATAGGATATGTGTCTTTCACTTTCTGACTTACTACAAGTCACGTGATTACTTCTAGACTCATCTATGGTGCTGCAAATGGCATTGTGTCCTTTTTTCCCTTGGCTTCTCTTCTGCCTTAGCGGGGTCCATTTTCAACAATGTGATTCCCTGAGGTTTGTGGATTAGCTGACCTGGGCAGCCTTACCCTGCCGGCGCACCCTCCCCAGGTGTACCTCGTTGAGGTCAATATAAACAGCGCTCCAGGCAGCAATAGCCCCTGAAGCTGTGCCTGACTCCATATTCTCTGCCCCGTCAACAGTCTCGGGGCTGTGCTGGTGGGAGGGAGTGAGGGGCCACAGCTTTGTGGGTGGTCCGGTGTGAGTGGAGTTCTGCTGGCCTTTCTGCAGGAGTTGCCAGGCTGCCGCCTGTAAAGAAGAGGTTGTGTCACCCATACCTTCCGCTGGAATTTCTCTCCGGACAGAGGTGTGGAAGGAAAAATGCAGTGGCGGCCGGGACAGGAGGGGTATCTCAGGCAGGGCAATGGAAAGCTTCTGGAAGAGTGCCCGGGGACAGGACCACCCTGGCTGGCCTGCAGGCACCAAGTTGGCCTGCGTGCTGTCGCTGGTGTGGCTCCACGGTCCTTCCTCTAGGCTTTCAAGCCCTTGTACATATTCAGGTGTTTTACCTGGAAAGGGTGGGAACAGTTCAGCAGCAGCTGGCCTGGGGCTCAGCTCACGTTTACTCACAGATGCCTCGGCACGGTCCCCCAGCTTTACAATGAGGACGCTCCTTGTGTGAGGGGTGGGTTGCTGGCTGTATGGGAGATGATTCCCCCCCTCTGACCTATTTCAGAATTGTTTACCACTGGAGCAAGTGCCCTGAAAGGGTTTTCCTCTGTATAACTCGTGGGTTCAGGATTTTTTTTTCTTTTATGTTTCAAGTTAGATTTTATTCCTCTTTTATGTATTTATAGATATAAGCATGGAAATAATTCATTCCTATAAATACATCTGTGTGACGGGAAGAACTTTTTTCTGTTTTATTTTTAAATTTTATTTTTTAAAATTTTGAAATTTAATATTATTTATTTTTTTATACAGCACGTTATTATTAGTTATGTATTTTATGCATATACATGTATACAGGTCAATCCCAAACTCCCAACTCATCCCACCACCACCACCCCATGGCTTCCCACACTTGGTGTCCATACGTTTTTTCTCTACCTCTGTTTCTCTATTTCTTCCCTGCAAACCAGTTCATCTGTACCATTTTTAGGCTCCACATATATGCGTTAATATACAATATTTGTTTTCCTCTTTCTGACTTACTTCTTTCTGTATGACAGTCTATCGATCCATCGATGTCTCTACAAATGACCCAGTTTCATTCCTTCTTATGGCCGAGTAATATTCCATTTTATATATGTACCACATCTTTATCCATTCATCTGTCTGTGGGCATTTAGGTGGCTTCCATTACCTGGCTATTGTAAAGAGTGCTGCAACGAACATTGTGGTGAATGTGCCTTTTTGAAATACGGTTTTCTCTGGGTATATGCCCAGAAGTGGGATTGCTGGATCAGATGGTAATTCTGTTTCTGGTTTATTTAAGGAAACTCCATACTGTTCTCCATAGTGACTGTATCAATTTACATTCCCACCAATAGTGGAAGAGGGCTCCTTTTGTCCACACCCTCCCCAGAATTGGTTGTTTGTAGATTTTCTGATGATGCCGATTCTAACAGGTGTGAGGTGATACCTCATTGTAGTTTTGATTTGCATTTCTCTAAAAATTAGTGCTGTTGAACAGTTTATCTTGTGCGTCTTGGCCATCTCTGTGTCTCCAATGAAGAAACGTCTCTTTAAATCTTCTGCCCATTTTTTTGGGTTGTTTGTTTTTTTAATATTAAGCTGCATGAGCTCTTTATATATATTGGAGATTTAACCTCTGTCCATTGATTCGTCTGTAATGATTTTCGCCCATTCTGAGGGATGCCTTTTTCCATTCCCGTTTTTGTAACAAAAAAGTAAAGAAAGGAAAAGAAGCAGAACACTAATGTGCGTAAAATATGCCTTTTGAAACGGTCGTTTTGAAATATGGATGTCCTTTGAATTTTTTGGTCGATATGTGACCCCAGGATTTGTTTTCAGGGCAGGTGTCATTTACAGGCCTGCAATGATTTTGAATATCAATGGACAATTAGCGCTGGGATTAAAGCTGCTGTTGTGTGAAACGGCCACAAGGTGGCAGCATTTCTCCCTTACCCAATCTGGTTAAGAGGGCAACAGAGCCTCAATGGAAGTCGTGTCCTAGATTGGAATTTAGAAGGGAATGTGCCAGGAGAAAGCCCCTCACGTTTGTCTCACTACATCTTGTTCGTGTTTTTAATTTATTTATTTTTTATTTTTTATTACAGCAAGTTTGAATACAATGTTTGGCTTGTTGTAGGTGTGGAAGATGTGGTTCTTTTACACATATACAGATGTCTGATCTTCCTGGGATCCTTTTCCCATGTACGTTATGACAGAATGTTGAGTAGTCTTCTCTTGGTATTCTGTAGGTCTTTGGTGATTATATATGTCACCTGTGTTTGTATATGTCTGTTAACACCGATATCGTAATGAAACCAATCCTCACACCTTTCCATTGGTGAACCATAAGTGTGTTTAATGAATCTGTGATTGCCCTTCTCCGTGGAAATATCTGCCATGGTATCCATTTTTAGGTAACACCTATAAGTGATATGATACGATATGTGTCTTTCACTTTCTGACTTACTACAACTCACGTGATTAACTCTAGGCTCATCTACGGGGCTGCAAATGGCATTGTGTCCTTTTTTTCCTTGGCTTCTCTTCTGCCTTAGCGGGGTCCATTTTCAACAATGTGATTCCCTGAAGGTTGTGGATTAGCTGACCTGGGCAGCCTTACGCTGCCGGCCCGCCCTACCCAGGTGTGCCTCGTTGAGGTCAATATAAACAGCGCTCCAGGCAGCAATAGCCCCTGAAGCTGTGCCTGACTCCATATTCTCTGCCCTGTCAGCAGTCTCGGGGCTGTGCTGGTGGGAGGGAGTGAGGGGCCACAGCTTTGTAGGTGGCCCGGTGTGAGTGGGGTTCTGCTGGCCTTTCTGCAGGAGTTGCCAGGCTGCCGCCTGTAAAGAGGATGTGTCACCCATACCTTCCGCTGGAATTTCTCTCCGGACAGAGGTGAGGAAGGAAAAAAGCAGTGGGGGCCGGGACAGGAGGGGTATCTCAGGCAGGGCAATGGAAATCTTCTGGAAGATCGCCCGGGGCCAGGACCACCCTGGCTGTCCTGCAGGCACCAAGTTGGCCTGCGTGCTGTTGCTGGTGTGGCTCCATGGTCCTTCCTCTAGGCTTTCAAGCCCTTGTACATATTCAGGTGTTTTACTTGGAAAGGGTGGGAACAGTTCAGCAGCAGCTGGCCTGGGGCTCAGCTCACGTTTACTCACAGATGCCTCGGCACGGTCCCCCAGCTTTGCAATGAGGACGCTCCTTGCGTGGGGGGTGGGTTGCTGGCTGTATGGGAGATGATTCCCCACCTCTGACCTATTTCAGAATTGTTTACCACTGGAGCAAGTGCCCTGATAGGGTTTTCCTCTGTATAACTCGTGGGTTCAGGATTATTTTTTTCTTTTATTGTTCAAGTTAGATTTTATTCCTCTTTTATGTATTTATAGATATAAGCATGGAAATAATTCATTCCTATAAATACATCTGTGTGACGGGAAGAACTTTTTTCTGTTTTATTTTTAAATTTTATTTTTTAAAATTTTGAAATTTGATTTTATTTATTTTTTTATACAGCACGTTATTATTAGTTATGTATTTTATGCATATCCATGTATACAGGTCAATCCCAATCTCCCAACTCATCCCACCACCACCACCCCATGGCTTCCCACACTTGGTGTCCATAAGTTTGTTCTCTACCTCTGTGTCTCTATTTCTTCCCTGCAAACGAGTTCATCTGTACCATTTTTAGGCTCCACATATATGCGTTAATATACAATATTTGTTTTCCTCTTTCTGACTTACTTCATTCTGTATGACACTCTCTCGATCCATCGATGTCTCTACAAATGACCCAGTTTCATTCCTTTTTATGGCCGAGTAATATTCCATTTTATATATGTACCACATCTTTATCCATTCATCTGTCTGTGGGCATTTAGGTTGCTTCCATTACCTGGCTATTGTAAAGAGTGCTGCAACGAACATTGTGGTGAATGTGCCTTTTTGAAATACGGTTTTCTCTGGGTATATGCCCAGAAGTGGGATTGCTGGATCAGATGGTAATTCTATTTCTAGTTTTTTTAAGGAAACTCCATACTGTTCTCCATAGTGACTGTATCAATTTACATTCCCACCAATAGTGGAAGAGGGCTCCTTTTGTCCACACCCTCCCCAGAATTGGTTGTTTGTAGATTTTCTGATGATGCCGATTCTAACAGGTGTGAGGTGATACCTCATTGTACTTTTGATTTGCATTTCTCTAATAATTAGTGCTGTTGAGCAGCTTTTCATGTGCGTCTTGGCCATCTCTGTGTCTCCTTTGAAGAAACGTCTCTTTAGATCTTCTGCCCATTTTTTTGGGTTGTTTGTTTTTTTAATATTAATGTGCATGAGCTGTTTATATATATTGGAGATTAAACCTCTGTCCATTGATTCGTCTGCAACGATTTTCGCCCATTCTGAGGGATGCCTTTTTCCATTCCCGTGTTGTTTAACAAAAAAGGAAAGAAAGGAAAAGAAGCAGAACACTAATGTGCATAAAATATGCCTTTTGAAACGGTCGTTTTGAAATATGGACGTCCTTTGCATTTTTTGGTCGATATGTGACCCCAGGATTTGTTTTCAGGGCAGGTGTCATTTACAGGCCTGCAATGATTTTGAATATCAACTGACCATTAGCTTTGGGATTAAAGCTGCAGTTGTGTGAAACGGCCACAAGGTGGCAGCAGTTCACCCTTACCAAATCTGGTTACTAGGGCAAGAGAGCCTCAGTGGAAGTGCTGTTCTAGATTGGAGTTTAGAATGGAATGTGCCAGGAGAAATCCCCTCACGTTTGTCTCACTACTTCTTGTTCGTGTTTTTAATTTAATTTTTTATTTTTTATTACAGCAAGTTTGATTACAATGTTTGGCTTGTTGTAGGTGTGGAAGATGTGGTTCTTTTACACATATACAGATGACTCTTCTTCCTGGGATCCTTTTCCCATGTACGTTATGACAGAATGTTGAGTAGTCCTCTCTTGGTATTCTGTAGGTCTTTGGTGATTATATATGTCACCTGTGTTTGTATATGTCTGTTAACCCCGATATCGTAATGAAACCAATCCTCACACCTTTCCATTGGTGAACCATAAGTTTGTTTAATGAATCTGTGATTGCCCTGCTCCGTGGAAATATCTGCCCTGGTATACATTTTTAGGTAACACCTATAAGTGATATGATATGATATGTGTCTTTCACTTTCTGACTTACTACAAGTGACATGATTACTTCTAGACTCATCTACGGTGCTGCAAATGGCATTGTGTCCTTTTTTCCCTTGGCTTCTCTTCTGCCTTAGCGGGGTCCATTTTCAACAATGTGATTCCCTGAGGTTTGTGGATTAGCTGACCTGGGCAGCCTTACCCTGCCGGCCCGCCCTCCCCAGGTGTGCCTCGTTGAGGTCAATATAAACAGCGCTCCAGGCAGCAATAGCCCCTGAAGCTGTGCCTGCCTCCATATTCTCTGCCCCGTCAGCAGTCTCGGGGCTGTGCTGGTGGGAGGGAGTGAGGGGCCACAGCTTTGTGGGTGGCCCGGTGTGAGTGTGGTTCTGCTGGCCTTTCTCCAGGAGTGGCCAGGCTGCCGCCTTTAAAGAAGAGGTTGTGTCACCCATACCTTCCGCTGGAATTTCTCTCCGGACAGAGGTGAGGAAGGAAAAAAAGCAGTGGGGGCCGGGACAGGAGGGGTATCTCAGGCAGGGCAATGGAAAGCTTCTGGAAGAGCGCCCGGGGCCAGGACCACCCTGGCTGGCCTGCAGGCACCAAGTTGGCCTGCGTGCTGTTGCTGGTGTGGCTCCACGGTCCTTCCTCTAGGCTTTCAAGCCCTTGTACATATTCAGGTGTTTTACCTGGAAAGGGTGGGAACAGTTCAGCAGCAGCTGGCCTGGGGCTCAGCTCACGTTTACTCACAGATGCCTCGGCACGGTCCCCCAGCTTTGCAATGAGGACGCTCCATGCGTGGGGTGTGGGTTGCTGGCTGTATGGGAGATGGTTCCCTACCTCTGACCAATTTCAGAATTGTTGACCCCTGGAGCAAGTGCCCTAATAGGGTTTTCCTGTGTATAACTTGTGGGTTCAGGGTTTTTTTTCTTTTATGGTTCAAGTTAGATTTTATTCCTCTTTTATGTATTTATAGATATAAGCATGGAAATAATTCATTCCTATAAATACATCTGTGTGACGGGAAGAACTTTTTTCTGTTTTATTTTTAAATTTTATTTTTTAAAATTTTGAAATTTAATTTTATTTATTTTTTTTATACAGCACGTTATTATTAGTTATGTATTTTATGCATATACATTTATACAGGTCAATCCCAAACTCCCAACTCATCCCACCACCACCACCCCATGGCTTCCCACACTTGGTGTCCATACGTTTGTTCTCTACCTCTGTGTCTCTATTTCTTCCCTGCAAACCAGTTCATCTGTACCATTTTTAGGCTCCACATATATGCGTTAATATACAATATTTGTTTTCCTCTTTCTGACTTACTTCATTCTGTATGACAGTCTCTCGATCCATCGATGTCTCTACAAATGACCCAGTTTCATTCCTTTTTATGGCCGAGTAATATTCTATTTTATATATGTACCACATCTTTATCCATTCATCTGTCTGTGGGCATTTAGGTTGCTTCCATTACCTGGCTATTGTAAATAGTGCTGCAACGAACATTGTGGTGAATGTGCCTTTTTGAAATACGGTTTTCTCTGGGTATATGCCCAGAAGTGGGATTGCTGGATCAGATGGTAATTCTATTTCTAGTTTTTTTAAGGAAACTCCATACTGTTCTCCATAGTGACTGTATCAATTTACATTCCCACCAATAGTGGAAGAGGGCTCCTTTTGTCCACACCCTCCCCAGAATTGGTTGTTTGTAGATTTTCTGATGATGCCGATTCTAACAGGTGTGAGGTGATACCGCATTGTAGTTTTGATTTGCATTTCTCTAAAAATTAGTGCTGTTGAGCAGTTTTTCTTGTGCGTCTTGGCCATCTCTGTGTCTCCATTGAAGAAACGTCTCTTTAGATCTTCTGCCCATTTTTTTGGGTTGTTTGTTTTTTTAATATTAAGCTGCATGAGCTGTTTATATATATTGCAGATTTAACCTCTGTCCATTGATTCGTCTGTAATGATTTTCGCCCATTCTGAGGGATGCCTTTTTCCATTCCCGTTTTTGTAACAAAAAAGTAAAGAAAGGAAAAGAAGCAGAACACTAATGTGCGTAAAATATGCCTTTTGAAACGGTCGTTTTGAAATATGGACGTCCTTTGAATTTTTTGGTCGATATGTGACCCCAGGATTTGTTTTCAGGGCAGGTGTCATTTACAGGCCTGCAATGATTTTGAATATCAACTGACCATTAGCGTTGGGATTAAAGCTGCAGTTGTGTGAAACGGCCACAAGGTGGCAGCTGTTCTCCCTTACCAAATCTGGTTAAGAGGGCAACAGAGCCTCAGTGGAAGTCGTGTCCTAGATTGGAATTTAGAATGGAATGTGCCAGGAGAAAGACCCTCAAGTTTGTCTCACTACATCTTGTTCGTGTTTTTAATTTATTTTTTTTTTATTTTTTATTACAGCAAGTTTGATTACAATGTTTGGCTTGTTGTAGGTGTGGAAGATGTGGTTCTTTTACACATATACAGATGTCTGTTCTTCCTGGGATCCTTTTCCCATGTACGTTATGACAGAATGTTGAGTAGTCTTCTCTTGGTATTCCGTAGGTCTTTGGTGATTATATATGTCACCTGTGTTTGTATATGTCTGTTAACCCCGATATCGTAATGAAACCAATCCTCACACCTTTCCATTGGTGAACCATAAGTTTGTTTAATGAATCTGTGATTGGCCTTCTCCGTGGAAATATCTGCCCTGGTATCCATTTTTATGTAACACCTATAAGTGATATGATACGATATGTGTCTTTCACTTTCTGACTTACTACAAGTCACGTGAATACCTCTAGGCTCATCTACGGGGCTGCAAATGGCATTGTGTCCTTTTTTTCCTTGGCTTCTATTCTGCCTTAGCGAGGTCCATTTTCAACAATGTGATTCCCTGAGGGTTGTGGATTAGCTGACCTAGGCAGCCTTACCCTGCCGGCAGGCCCTCCCCAGGTGTGCCTGGTTGAGGTCAATATAAACAGCGCTCCAGGCGACAATATCCCCTGAAGCTGTGCCTGACTCCATATTCTCTGCCCCGTCAGCAGTCTCGGGGCTGTGCTGGTGGGAGGGAGTGAGGGGCCACAGCTTTGTTGGTGGCCCAGTGTGAGGGGGGCTCTGCTGGCCTTTCTGCAGGGGTTGCCAGGCTGCCACCTGTAAAGAAGAGGATGTGTCACCCATACCTTCCGCTGGAATTTCTCTCCGGACAGAGGTGAGGAAGGAAAAAAGCAGTGGGGGCCGGGACAGGAGGGGTATCTCAGGCAGGGCAATGGAAAGCTTCCGGAAGAGCGCCCAGGGACAGGACCACCCTGGCTGGCCTGCAGGCACCAAGTTGGCCTGCGAGCTGTCGCTGCTGTGGCTCTGCGTCCCTTTCTCTAGTCTTTCAATCCCTTTTACATATTCAGTTGTTTTACCAGGGAAGGGTGGGAACAGTTCAGCAGCAGCTGGCCTGGGGCTCAGCTCACGTTTACTCACAGATGCCTCAGCACGGTCCCCCAGCTTTGCAATGAGGACGCTCCTTGCGTGGGGGGTGGGTTGCTGGCTGTATGGGAGATGATTCCCCACCTCTGACCCATTTCAGAATTCTTTACCACTGGAGCTAGTGCCCTGATAGGGTTTTCCTGTGTATAACTGGTGGGTTCAGGTTTTTTTTTCTTTTATGGTTCAAGTTAGATTTTATTCCTCTTTTATGTATTTATAGATATAAGCATGGAAATAATTCATTCCTATAAATACATCTGTGTGAAGGGAATAAATTTTTTCTGTTCTATTTTTAAATTTTATTTTTTTAAAATTTTGAAATTTAATTTTATTTATTTTTTTATACAGCACGTTATTATTAGTTATGTATTTTATGCATATACATGTATACAGGTCAATCCCAATCTACCAACTCATCCCACCACCAACACCCCATGGCTTCCCACACTTGATGTCCATACGTTTGTTCTCTACCTCTGTGTCTCTATTTCTTCCCTGCAAACCAGTTCATCTGTACCATTTTTTAGGTTCCACATATATGCATTAATATACAATATTGGTTTTCCTCTTTCTGACTTACTTCATTCTGTATGACAGTCTCTAGATCCATCGATGTCTCTACAAATGACCCAGTTTCATTCCTCTTTATGGCCGAGTAATATTCCATTTTATATATGTACCACATCTTTATCCACTCATCTGTCTGTGGGCATTTAGGTTGCTTCCATTACCTGGCTATTGTAAATAGTGCTGCAATGAACATTGTGGTGAATGTGCCTTTTTGATTTATGGTTTTCTCTGGGTATACGCCCAGAAGTGGGATTGCTGGATCAGATGGTAATTCTATTTCTAGTTTTTTTAAGGAAACTCCATACTGTTCTCCATAGTGACTGTATCAATTTACATTCCCACCAATAGTGGAAGAGGGCTCCTTTTGTCCACCCCAGAATTGGTTGTTTGTAGATTTCCTGATGATGCCTATTCTAACAGGTGTGAGGTGATACCTCATTGTAGTTTTGATTTGCATTTCTCTAATAATTAGTTCTGTTGAGCAGCTTTTCATGTGCGTCTTGGCCATCTCTGTGTCTTCTTTGAAGAAACGTCTCTTTAGATCTTCTGCCCATTTTTGTATTGGGTTGTTTGTTTTTTTAATATTAAGCTGCATGAGCTGTTTATATATATTGGAGATTAAACCTTTGTCCATTGATTCGTTTGCAACGATTTTCGCCCATTCTGAGGGATGCCTTTTTCCATTCCCGTTTTTTTAACAAAAAAAAGGAAAGAAAGAAAAAGAATCAGAACACTAATGTGCGTAAAATATGCCTTTTGAAATGGTCGTTTTGAAATAAGGACGTGCTTTGAATTTTTTAGTCGATATGTGACCCCAGGATTTGTTTTCAGGGCAGGTGTGATTTACAGGCCTGCAATGATTTTGAATATCAATGGACCATTAGCGCTGGGATTAATGCTGCTGTTGTATGAAACGGCCACAAGGTGGCAGCAGTGCTCCCTTACCAAATCTGTTTAAGAGGGCAACAGAGCCTCAATGGAAGTCGTGTCCTAGATTGGAATTTAGAATGGAATGTGCCAGGAGAAAGACCCTCAAGTTTGTCTCACTACATCTTGTTCGTGTTTTTAATTTATTTTTTTATTTTTTATTACAGCAAATTTGATTACAATCTTTGGCTTTCTGTAGGTGTGGAAGATGTGGTTCTTTTACACATATACAGATGTCTGAACTTCCTGGGATTCTTTTCCCATGTACGTTATGACAGAATGTTGAGTAGTCTTCTCTTGGTATTCCGTAGGTCTTTGGTGATTATATATGTCACCTGTGTTTGTATATGTCTGTTAACCCCGATATCGTAATGAAACCAATCCTCACACCTTTCCATTGGTGAACCATAAGTTTGTTTAATGAATCTGTGATTGCCCTTCTCCGTGGAAATATCTGCCCTGGTATCCATTTTTAGGTAACACCTATAAGTGATATGATATGATATGTGTCTTTCACTTTCTGACTTACTACAAGTCACGTGATTACCTCTAGACTCATCTACGGGGCTGCAAATGGCATTGTGTCCTTTTTTTTCCTTGGCTTCTATTCTGACTTAGAGAGGTCCTTTTTCAACAATGTGATTCCCTGAGGGTTGTGGATTAGCTGACCTGGGCAGCCTTACCCTGCCGGCAGGCCCTCCCCAGGTGTGCCTGGTTGAGGTCAATATAAATAGCGCTCCAGGCGGCAATAGCCCCTGAAGCTGTGCCTTACTCCATATTCTCTGCCCCGTCAGCAGTCTCGGGTCTGTGCTGGTGGGAGTGAGTGAGGGGCCACAGCTTTGTTGGTGGCCCAGTGTGAGGGGGGCTCTGCTGGCCTTTCTGCAGGGGTTGCCAGGCTGCCACCTGTAAAGAAGAGGATGTGTCACGCATACCTTCCGCTGGAATTTCTCTCCGGACAGAGGTGAGGAAGGAAAAAAGCAGTGGGGGCTGGGACAGGAGGGGTATCTCAGGCAGGGCAATGGAAATCTTCCGGAAGAGCGCCCGGGGCCAGGACCACCCTGGCTGGCCTGCAGGCACCAATTTGGCCTGCGTGCTGTCGCTGGTGTGGCTCCAAGTCCCTTCCTCTAGGCTTTCAAGCCCTTGTACATATTCAGGTGTTTTACCTGGGAAGGGTGGGATCAGTCCAGCAGCAGCTGGCCTGAGGCTCAGCTCACGTTTACTCACAGATGCCTCGGCACGGTCCCCCAGCTTTGCAATGAGGACGCTCCTTGCGTGGTGGGTGGGTTGCTGGCTGTATGGGAGATGATTCCCCACCTCTGACCAATTTCAGAATTGTTGACCGCTGGAGCAATTGCCCTGATACGGTTTTCCTGTGTATAACTGGTGGGTTCAGGGTTTTTTTTTCTTTTATGGTTCAAGTTAGATTTTATTCCTCTTTTATGTATTTATAGATATAAACATGGAAATAATTCATTCCTATAAGTACATCTGTGTGAAGGGAATAATTTTCTCTGTTATATTTTTAAATTTTATTTTTTTAAAATTTTGAAATTTAATTTTATTTATTTTTTTATACAGCAGGTTATTATAAGTTATGTATTTTATGCATATACATGTATACAGGTCAATCCCAATCTACCAACTCATCCCACCACCACCACCCCATGGCTTCCCACACTTGGTTTCCATACGTTTGTTCTCTACCTCTGTGTCTCTATTTCTTCCCTGCAAACCAGTTCATCTGTACCATTTTGTAGGTTCCACATATATGCATTAATATACAATACTTGTTTTCCTCTTTCTGACTTACTTCATTCTGTATGACAGTCTCTAGATCCATCGATGTCTCTACAAATGACCCAGTTTCATTCCTCTTTATGGCCGAGTAATATTCCATTTTATATATGTACCACATCTTTATCCATTCACCTGTCTGTGGGCATTTAGGTGGCTTCCAATACCTGGCTATTGTAAATAGTGCTGCAATGAACATTGTGGTGAATGTGCCTTTTTGATATATGGTTTTCTCTGGGTATATGCCCAGAAGTGGGATTGCTGGATCAGATGGTAATTCTATTTCTAGTTTTTTTAAGGAAACTCCATACTGTTCTCCATAGTGACTGTATCAATTTACATTCCCACCAATAGTGGAAGAGGGCTCCTTTTTTCCACACCCTCCCCAGAATTTGTTGTTTGTAGATTTCCTGATGATGCCGATTCTAACAGGTGTGAGGTGATACCTCATTGTACTTTTGATTTGCATTTCTCTAATAATTAGTGCTGTTGAGCAGCTTTTCATGAGCGTCTTGGCCATCTCTGTGTCTTCTTTGAAGAAACGTCTCTTTAGATCTTCTGCCCATTTTTGTATTGGGTTGTTTGTTTTTTTAATATTAAGCTGCATGAGCTGTTTATATATATTGGAGATTAAACCTTTGTCCATTGATTCGTTTGCAACGATTTTCGCCCATTCTGAGGGATGCCCTTTTCCATTCCCGTTTTTTTAACAAAAGAAGGGAAGAAAGAAAAAGAAGCAGAACACTAATGTGCGTAAAATATGCCTTTTGAAATGGTCGTTTTGAAATATGGACGTGCTTTGAATTTTTTGGTCGATATGTGTCCCCAGGATTTTTTTTCAGGGCAGGTGTCATTTACAGGCCTGCAATGATTTTGAATATCAATTGACCATTGGCGCTGGGATTAAAGCAGCTGTTGTGTGAAACGGCCACAAGGTGGCAGCAGTTCTCCCTTACCAAATCTGGTTAAGAGGGCAACAGAGCCTAAATGGAAGTCGTGTCCTAGATTGGAATTTAGAAGGGAATGTGCCAGGAGAAAGCCCCTCACGTTTGTCTCACTACATCTTGTTCGTGTTTTTAATTTATTTTTTTTATTTTTTATTACAGCAAGTTTGATTACAATGTTTGGCTTGTTGTAGGTGTGGAAGATGTGGTTCTTTTACACATATACAGATGTCTGTTCTTCCTGGGATCCTTTTCCCATGTACGTTATGACAGAATGTTGAGTAGTCCTCTCTTGGTATTCTGTAGGTCTTTGGTGATTATATATGTCACCTGTGTTTGTATATGTCTGTTAACCCCGATATCGTAATGAAACCAATCCTCACACCTTTCCATTGGTGAACCATAAGTTTGTTTAATGAATCTGTGATTGCCCTTCTCCGTGGAAATATCTGCCCTGGTATCCATTTTTAGGTAACACCTATAAGTGATATGATATGATATGTGTCTTTCACTTTCTGACTTACTACAAGTCACGTGATTACCTCTAGACTCATCTACGGGGCTGCAAATGACATTGTGTCCTTTTCTTCCTTGGCTTCTATTCTGATTTAGCGAGGTCCATTTTCAACAATGTGATTCCCTGAGGGTTGTGGATTAGCTGACCTGGGCAGCCTTACCCTGCCGGCCGGCATTCCCCAGGTGTGCCTGGTTGAGGTCAATATAAACAGCGCTCCAGGCGGCAATAGCCCCTGAAGCTGTGCCTGACTCCATATTCTCTGCCCCGTCAGCAGTCTCGGGGCTGTGCTGGTGGGAGGGAGTGAGGGGCCACAGCTTTGTGGGTGGCCCGGTGTGAGTGGGGTTCTGCTGGCCTTTCTGCAGGAGTTGCCAGGCTGCCGCCTGTAAATAAGAGGATGTGTCACCCATACTTTCCGCTGGAATTTCTCTCCGGACAGAGGTGAGGAAGGAAAAAAGCAGTGGGGGCCGGGACAGGAGGGGTATCTCAGGCAGGGCAATGGAAAGTTTCTGGAAGAGCGCCCGGGGCCAGGACCACCCTGGCTGTCCTGCAGGCACCAAGTTGGCCTGCGTGCTGTCCCTGGTGTGGCTCCATGTTCCTTCCTCTAGGCTTTCAAGCCCTTGTACATATTCAGTTGTTTACCTGGAAAGGGTGGGAACAGTTCAGCAGCAGCTGGCCTGGTGCTCAGCTCACGTTTACTCACAGATGCCTCGGCACGGTCCCCCAGCTTTGCAATGAGGATGCGCCTTGCGTGAGGGGTGGGTTGCTGGCTATATGGGAGATGATTCCCCACCTCTGACCAATTTCAGAATTGTTTACCACTGGAGCAAGTGCCCTGATAGGTTTTTCCTCTGTATAACTCGTCGGTTCAGGTTTTTTTTTTTCTTTTATGGTTCAAGTTAGATTTTATTCCTCTTTTATGTATTTATAGATATAAGCATGGAAAAAATTCATTCCTATAAATACATCTGTGTGACGGGAAGAATTTATTCTGTTTTATTTTTAAATTATATTTTTTAAAATTTTGAAATTTAATTTTATTTATGTTTTTATACAGCAGGTTATTATTAGTTATGTATTTTATGCTTATACATGTATACAGGTCAATCCCAATCTCCCAACTCATCACACCACCACCACCCCATGGCTTCCCACACTTGGTGTCCATAAGTTTGTTCTCTACCTCTCTGTCTCTATTTCTTCCCTGCAAACCAGTTCATCTGTACCATTTTTTTAGGTTCCACATATATGCATTAATATACAATATTTGTTTTCCTCTTTCTGACTTACTTCATTCTGTATGACAGTCTCTCGATCCATCGATGTCTCTACAAATGACCCAGTTTCATTCCTTTTTATGGCCGAGTAATATTCCATTTCATATATGTACCACATCTTTATCCATTCATCTGTCTGTGGGCATTTAGGTTGCTTCCATTACCTGGCTATTGTAAATAGTGCTGCAATGAACATTGTGGTGAATGTGCCTTTTTGATTTACGGTTTTCTCTGGGTATATGCCCAGAAGTGGGATTGCTGGATCAGATGGTAATTCTATTTCTAGTTTTTTTAAGGAAACTCCATACTGTTCTCCATAGTGACTGTATCAATTTACATTCCCACCAATAGTGGAAGAGGGCTCCTTTTGTCCACACCCTCCCCAGAATTGGTTGTTTGTAGATTTTCTGATGATGCCGATTCTAACAGGTGTGAGGTGATACCTCATTGTAGTTTTGATTTGCATTTCTCTAATAATTAGTGCTGTTGAGCAGCTTTTCATGTGCGTCTTGGCCATCTCTGTGTCTTCTTTGAAGAAACGTCTCTTTAGATCTTCTGCCCATGTTTGTATAGGGTTCTTTGTTTTTTTTAATATTAAGCTGCAAGTGTTGTTTATATATATTGGAGATTAAACCTCTGTACATTGATTCGTCTGCAACGATTTTCGCCCATTCTGAGGGATGCCTTTTTCCATTCCCGTGTTTTTTAACAAAAATGAAAGAAAGGAAAAGAAGCAGAACACTAATGTGCATAAAATATTACTTTTGAAATGGTCGTTTTGAAATATGGACGTCCTTTGAGTTTTTTGGTCGATATGTGACCCCAGGATTTGTTTTCAGGGCAGGTGTCATTTACAGGCCTGCAATGATTTTGAATATCAACTGACCATTAGCTTTGGGCTTAAAGCTGCTGCTGTGTGAAACGGCCACAAGGTGGCAGCAGTTCACCCTTACCAAATCTGGTTACTAGGGCAAGAGGGACTCAGTGGAAGTGGTGTTCTACATTGGAAATTAGAATGGAATGTGCCAGGAGAAAGCCCTTCACGTTTGTCTCACTACATCTTGTTCGTGTTTTTAATTTAATTTTTATTATTTTTTATTACAGCAAGTTTGATCACAGTGTTTGGCTTGTTGTAGGTGTGGAAGATGTGGTTCTTTTACACATATACAGATGTCTGTTCTTCCTGGGATCCTTTTCCCATGTACGTTATGACAGAATGTTGAGTAGTCCTATCTTGGTATTCTGTAGGTCTTTGGTGATTATATATGTCACCTGTGTTTGTATATGTCTGTTAACCCCGATATCGTAATGAAACCAATCCTCACACCTTTCCATTGGTGAACCATAAGTTTGTTTAATGAATCTGTGATTGCCCTTCTCCGTGGAAATATCTGCCCTGGTATCCATTTTTAGGTAACACCTATAAGTGATATGATATGATATGTGTCTTTCACTTTCTGACTTACTACAAGTCACGTGATTACTTCTAGACTCATCTACGGTGCTGCAAATGGCATTGTGTCCTTTTTTCCCTTGGCTTCTCTTCTGCCTTAGCGGGGTCCATTTTCAACAATGTGATTCCCTGAGGGTTGTGGATTAGCTGACCTGGGCAGCCTTACCCTGCCGGCCCGCCCTCCCCAGGTGTGCCTCGTTGAGGTCAATATAAACAGCGCTCCAGGCAGCAATAGCCCCTGAAGCTGTGCCTGACTCCATATTCTCTGCCCCGTCAGCAGTCTCGGGGCTGTGCTGGTGGGAGGGAGTGAGGGGCCACAGCTTTGTGGGTGGCCCGGTGTGAGTGGGGTTCTGCTGGCCTTTCTGCAGGAGTTGCCAGGCTGCCGCCTGTAAAGAAGAGGTTGTGTCACCCATACCTTCCGCTGGAATTTCTCTCCGGACAGAGGTGAGGAAGGAAAAAAGCAGTGGGGGCCGGTGCAGGAGGGGTATCTCAGGCAGGGCAATGGAAAGCTTCTGGAAGAGCGCCCGGGGCCAGGACCACCCTGGCTGGCCTGCAGGCACCAAGTTGGCCTGCGTGCCGTCGCTGGTGTGGCTCCACGGTCATTCCTCTAGGCTTTCAAGCCCTTGTACATATTCAGGTGTTTTACCTGGAAAGGGCGGGAACAGTTCAGCAGCAGCTGGCCTGGGGCTCAGCTCACGTTTACTCACAGATGCCTCGGCACGGTCCCCCAGCTTTGCAATGAGGACGCTCCTTGCGTGGGGGGTGGGTTGCTGGCTGTATGGGAGATGATTCCCCACCTCTGACCAATATCAGAATTGTATACCACAGGAGCAAGTGCCCTGATAGGGTTTTCCTATGTATAACTCGTGGGTTCAGGTTTTTTTTCTTTTATGGTTCAAGTTAGATTTTATTCCTCTTTTATGTATTTATAGATATAAGCATGGAAATAATTCATTCCTATAAATACATCTGTGTGACGGGAAGAATTTTTTCTGTTTTATTTTAAATTTTATTTTTTAAAATTTTGAAATTTAATTTTATTTATGTTTTTATACAACAGGTTATTATTTGTTATGTATTTTATGCATATACATGTATACAGGTCAATCCCAATCTCCCAACTCATCCCACCACCACCACCCCATGGCTTCTCACACTTGGTGTCCATACGTTTGTTCTCTACCTCTGTGTCTCTATTTCTTCCCTGCAAACCAGTTCATCTGTACAATTTTTTAGGTTCCACATATATGCATTAATATACAATATTTGTTTTCCTCTTTCTGACTTACTTCATTCTGTTTGACAGTCTCTCGATCCATCGATGTCTCTACAAATGACCCAGTTTCATTCCTTTTTATGGCCGAGTAATATTCCATTTCATATATGTACCACATCTTTATCCATTCATCTGTCTGTGGGCATTTAGGTTGCTTCCATTACCTGGCTATTGTAAATAGTGCTGCAATGAACATTGTGGTGAATGTGCCTTTTTGATTTACGGTTTTCTCTGGGTATATGCCCAGAAGTGGGATTGCTGGATCAGATGGTAATTCTATTTCTAATTTTTTTAAGGAAACTCCATACTGTTCTCCATAGTGACTGTATCAATTTACATTCCCACCAATAGTGGAAGAGGGCTCCTTTTGTCCACACCCTCCCCAGAATTGGTTGTTTGTAGATTTCCTGATGATGCCGATTCTAACAGGTGTGAGGTGATACCTCATTGTAGTTTTGATTTGCCTTTCTCTAATAATTTGTGCTGTTGAGCAGCTTTTCATGTGCGTCTTGGCCATCTCTGTGTCTTCTTTGAAGAAACGTCTCTTTAGATCTTCTGCCCATTTTTGTATTGGGTTGTTTGTTTTTTTAATATTAAGCTGCAAGTGTTGTTTATATATATTGGAGATTAAACCTCTGTACATTGATTCGTCTGCAACGATTTTCGCCCATTCTGAGGGATGCCTTTTTCCATTCCCGTGTTTTTTAACAAAAATGAAAGAAAGGAAAAGAAGCAGAACACTAATGTGCATAAAATATTACTTTTGAAATGGTCGTTTTGAAATATGGACGTCCTTTGAGTTTTTTCGTCGATATGTGACCCCAGGATTTGTTTTCAGGGCAGGTGTCATTTACAGGCCTGCAATGATTTTGAATATCAACTGACCATTAGCGCTGGAAATAAAGCTGCTGTTGTGTGAAACGGCCACAAGGTGGCAGCAGTTCACCCTTACCAAATCAGGTTACTAGGGCAAGAGGGCCTCAGTGGAAGTGGTGTTCTAGATTGGAATTTAGAATGGAATGTGCCAGGAGAAAGCCCCTCACGTTTGTCTCACTACATCTTGTTCGTGTTTTTAATTTAATTTTTATTATTTTTTATTACAGCAAGTTTGATTACAATGTTTGGCTTGTTGTAGGTGTGGAAGATGTGGTTCTTTTACACATATACAGATGACTGTTGTTCCTGGGAACCTTTTCCCATGTACGTTATGACAGAATGTTGAGTAGTCCTCTCTTGGTATTCTGTAGGTCTTTGGTGATTATATATGTCACCTATGATTGTATATGTCTGTTAACCCCGATATCGTAATGAATCCAATCCTCAAACATTTCAATTGGTGAACCATAAGTTTGTTTAATGAATCTGTGATTGCCCTTCTACGTGGAAATATCTGCCCTGGTATCCATTTTTAGGTAACACCTATAAGTGATATGATATGATATGTGTCTTTCACTTTCTGACTTACTACAAGTCACGTGATTACTTCTAGACTCATCTACGGTGCTGCAAATGGCATTGTGTCCTTTTTTCCCTTGGCTTCTCTTCTGCCTTAGCGGGGTCCATTTTCAACAATGTGATTCCCTGAGGGTTGTGGATTAGCTGAGCTGGGCAGCCTTACACTGCCGGCCCACCCTCCCCAGGTTTGCCTCGTTGAGGTCAATATAAACAGCGCTCCAGGCAGCAATAGCCCCTGAAGCTGTGCCTGACTCCATATTCTCTGCCCCGTCAGCAGTCTCGGGGCTGTGCTGGTGGGAGGGAGTGAGGGGCCACAGCTTTGTGGGTGGCCCGGTGTGAGTGGGGTTCTGTTGGCCTTTCTGCAGGAGTTGCCAGGCTGCCGCCTGTAAAGAAGAGGATGTGTCACACATACCTTCCGCTGCAATTTCTCTCCGGACAGAGGTGAGGAAGGAAAAAAAGCAGTGGGGGCCGGGACAGGAGGGGTATCTCAGGCAGGGCAATGGAAAGCTTCTGGAAGAGCGCCCGGGGCCAGGACCACCCTGGCTGGCCTGCAGGCACCAAGTTGGCCTGCGTGCTGTCGCTGGTGTGGCTCCACGGTCCTTCCTCTAGGCTTTCAAACCCTTGTACATATTCAGGTGTTTTACCTGGAAAGGGTGGGAACAGTTCAGCAGCAGCTGGCCTGGGGCTCAGCTCACGTTTACTCACAGATGCCTCGGCACGGTCCCCCAGCTTTGCAATGAGGACGCTCCTTGCGTGGGGGGTGGGTTGCTGGCTGTATGGGAGATGGTTCCCCACCTCTGACCAATTTCAGAATTGTTTACCGCTGGAGCAAGTGCCGTGATAGGGTTTTCCTCTGTATAACTCGTGGGTTCAATTTTTTTTTCTTTTATGTTTCAAGTTAGATTTTATTCCTCTTTTATGTATTTATAAATATAAGCATGGAAATAATTCATTCCTATAAATACATCTGTGTGACGGGAAGAATTTTTTTTTTTTAATTTTATTTTTTAAATTTTTGAAATTTAATTTTATTTATGTTTTTATACAGCAGGTTATAATTAGTTATGTATTTTATGCATATACATATATACAGGTCAATCCCAATCTCCCAACTCATCCCACCACCACCACCCCATGGCTTCCCACACTTGGTGTCCATACGTTTGTTCTCTACCTCTCTGTCTCTATTTCTTCCCTGCAAACCAGTTCATCTGTACCATTGTTTTAGGTTCCAAATATATGCATTAATATACAATATTTGTTTTCCTCTTTCTGACATACTTCATTCTGTATGACAGTCTCTCGATCCATCGATGTCTCTACAAATGACCCAGTTTCATTCCTTTTTATGGCCGAGTAATATTCCATTTCATATATGTACCACGTCTTTATCCATTCATCTGTCTGTGGGCATTTAGGTTGCTTCCATTACCTGGCTATTGTAAATAGTGCTGCAATGAACATTGTGGTGAATGTGCCTTTTTGATTTACGGTTTTCTCTGGGTATATGCCCAGAAGTGGGATTGCTGGATCAGATGGTAATTCTATTTCTAGTTTTTTTAAGGAAACTCCATACTGTTCTCCATAGTGACTGTATCAATTTACATCCCCACCAATAGTGGAAGAGGGCTCCTTTTGTCCACACCCTCCCTAGAATTGGTTGTTTGTAGATTTTCTGATGATGCCGATTCTAACAGGTGTGAGGTGATACCTCATTGTAGTTTTGATTTGCATTTCTCTAATAATTAGTGCTGTTGAGCAGCTTTTCATGTGCATCTTGGCCATCTCTGTGTCTCCTTTGAAAAAACGTCTCTTTAGATCTTCTGCCCATTTTTTTGGGGTTGTTTGTTTTTTTAATATTAAGCTGCATGAGCTGTTCATATATATTGGAGATTAAACCTCTGTCCATTGATTCATCTGCAACGATTTTCGCCCATTCTGAGGGATGCCTTTTTCCATTCCCGTGTTTTTTAACAAAAAAAGGAAAGAAAGGAAAAGAAGCAGAACACTAATGTGCGTAAAATATGCCTTTTGAAACGGTCGTTTTGAAATATGGACGTCCTTTGAAATTTTTGGTCGATATGTGACCCCAGGATTTGTTTTCAGGGCAGGTGTCATTTACAGGCCTGCAATGATTTTGAATATCAACTGACCATTAGCGTTGGGATTAAAGCTGCTGTTGTGTGAAACGGCCACAAGGTGGCAGCATTTCACCCTTACCAAATCTGGTTACTAGGGCAAGAGAGCCTCAGTGGAAGTGGTGTTCTAGATTGGAATTTAGAATGGAATGTGCCAGGAGAAAGCCCCTCAAGTTTGTCTCACTACATCTTGTTCGTGTTTTTAATTTAATTTTTTTATTTTTTATTACAGCAAGTTTGATTACAATGTTTGGCTTGTTGTAGGTGTGGAAGATGTGGTTCTTTTACACATATACAGATGTCTGTTCTTCCTGGGATCCTTTTCCCATGTACGTTATGACAGAATGTTGAGTAGTCCTCTCTTGGTATTCTGTAGGTCTTTGGTGATTATATATGTCACCTGTGTTTGTATATGTCTGTTAACCCCGATATCGTAATGAATCCAATCCTCAAACCTTTCAATTGGTGAACCATAAGTTTGTTTAATGAATCTGTGATTGCCCTTCTCCGTGGAAATATCTGCCCTGGTATCCATTTTTAGGTAACACCTATAAGTGATATGATATGATATGTGTCTTTCACTTTCTGACTTACTACAAGTCACGTGATTACTTCTAGACTCATCTACGGTGCTGCAAATGGCATTGTGTCCTTTTTTCCCTTGGCTTCTCTTCTGCCTTAGCGGGGTCCATTTTCAACAATGTGATTCCCTGAGGGTTGTGGATTAGCTGACCTGGGCAGCCTTACCCTGCCGGCCCGCCCTCCCCAGGTGTGCCTCGTTGAGGTCAATATAAACAGCGCTCCAGGCAGCAATAGCCCCTGAAGCTGTGCCTGACTCCATATTCTCTGCCCCGTCAGCAGTCTCGGGTCTGTGCTGGTGGGAGGGAGTGAGGGGCCACAGCTTTGTGGGTGGCCCGGTGTGAGTGGGGTTCTGTTGGCCTTTCTGCAGGAGTTGCCAGGCTGCCGCCTGTAAAGAAGAGGATGTGTCACCCATACCTTCCGCTGCAATTTCTCTCCGGACAGAGGTGAGGAAGGAAAAAAAGCAGTGGGGGCCGGGACAGGAGGGGTATCTCAGGCAGGGCAATGGAAAGCTTCTGGAAGAGCGCCCGGGGCCAGGACCACCCTGGCTGGCCTGCAGGCACCAAGTTGGCCTGCGTGCTGTCGCTGGTGTGGCTCCACGGTCCTTCCTCTAGGCTTTCAAGCCCTTGTACATATTCAGGTGTTTTACCTGGAAAGGGTGGGAACAGTTCAGCAGCAGCTGGCCTGGGGCTCAGCTCACGTTTACTCACAGATGCCTCGGCACGGTCCCCCAGCTTTGCAATGAGGACGCTCCTTGCGTGGGGGGTGGGTTGCTGGCTGTATGGGAGATGGTTCCCCACCTCTGACCAATTTCAGAATTGTTTACCGCTGGAGCAAGTGCCGTGATAGGGTTTTCCTCTGTATAACTCGTGGGTTCAATTTTTTTTTCTTTTATGTTTCAAGTTAGATTTTATTCCTCTTTTATGTATTTATAAATATAAGCATGGAAATAATTCATTCCTATAAATACATCTGTGTGACGGGAAGAATTTTTTCTGTTTTATTTTTAAATTTTATTTTTTAAAATTTTGAAATTTAATTTTATTTATGTTTTTATACAGCAGGTTATAATTAGTTATGTATTTTATGCATATACATATATACAGGTCAATCCCAATCTCCCAACTCATCCCACCACCACCACCCCATGGCTTCCCACACTTGGTGTCCATACGTTTGTTCTCTACCTCTCTGTCTCTATTTCTTCCCTGCAAACCAGTTCATCTGTACCATTGTTTTAGGTTCCAAATATATGCATTAATACACAATATTTGTTTTCCTCTTTCTGACTTACTTCATTCTGTATGACAGTCTCTCGATCCATCGATGTCTCTACAAATGACCCAGTTTCATTCCTTTTTATGGCCGAGTAATATTCCATTTCATATATGTACCACGTCTTTATCCATTCATCTGTCTGTGGGCATTTAGGTTGCTTCCATTACCTGGCTATTGTAAATAGTGCTGCAATGAACATTGTGGTGAATGTGCCTTTTTGATTTACGGTTTTCTCTGGGTATATGCCCAGAAGTGGGATTGCTGGATCAGATGGTAATTCTATTTCTAGTTTTTTTAAGGAAACTCCATACTGTTCTCCATAGTGACTGTATCAATTTACATTCCCACCCATAGTGGAAGAGGGCTCCTTTTGTCCACACCCTCCCTAGAATTGGTTGTTTGTAGATTTTCTGATGATGCCGATTCTAACAGGTGTGAGGTGATACCTCATTGTAGTTTTGATTTGCATTTCTCTAATAATTAGTGCTGTTGAGCAGCTTTTCATGTGCGTCTTGGCCATCTCTGTGTCTCCTTTGAAGAAACGTCTCTTTAGATCTCCTGCCCATTTTTTTGGGGTTGTTTGTTTTTTTAATATTAAGCTGCATGAGCTGTTTATATATATTGGAGATTAAACCTCTGTCCATTGATTCATCTGCAACGATTTTCGCCCATTCTGAGGGATGCCTTTTTCCATTCCCGTGTTTTTTAACAAAAAAAGGAAAGAAAGGAAAAGAAGCAGAACACTAATGTGCGTAAAATATGCCTTTTGAAACGGTCGTTTTGAAATATGGACGTCCTTTGAAATTTTTGGTCGATATGTGACCCCAGGATTTGTTTTCAGGGCAGGTGTCATTTACAGGCCTGCAATGATTTTGAATATCAACTGACCATTAGCGTTGGGATTAAAGCTGCTGTTGTGTGAAACGGCCACAAGGTGGCAGCAGTTCACCCTTACCAAATCTGGTTACTAGGGCAAGAGAGCCTCAGTGGAAGTGGTGTTCTAGATTGGAATTTAGAATGGAATGTGCCAGGAGAAAGCCCCTCAAGTTTGTCTCACTACATCTTGTTCGTGTTTTTAATTTAATTTTTTTATTTTTTATTACAGCAAGTTTGATTACAATGTTTGGCTTGTTGTAGGTGTGGAAGATGTGGTTCTTTTACACATATACAGATGTCTGTTCTTCCTGGGATCCTTTTCCCATGTACGTTATGACAGAATGTTGAGTAGTCCTCTCTTGGTATTCTGTAGGTCTTTGGTGATTATATATGTCACCTGTGTTTGTATATGTCTGTTAACCCCGATATCGTAATGAATCCAATCCTCAAACCTTTCAATTGGTGAACCATAAGTTTGTTTAATGAATCTGTGATTGCCCTTCTCCGTGGAAATATCTGCCCTGGTATCCATTTTTAGGTAACACCTATAAGTGATATGATATGATATGTGTCTTTCACTTTCTGACTTACTACAAGTCACGTGATTACTTCTAGACTCATCTACGGTGCTGCAAATGGCATTGTGTCCTTTTTTCCCTTGGCTTCTCTTCTGCCTTAGCGGGGTCCATTTTCAACAATGTGATTCCCTGAGGGTTGTGGATTAGCTGACCTGGGCAGCCTTACGCTGCCGGCCCGCCCTCCCCAGGTGTGCCTCGTTGAGGTCAATATAAACAGCGCTCCAGGCAGCAATAGCCCCTGAAGCTGTGCCTGACTCCATATTCTCTGCCCCGTCAGCAGTCTCGGGGCTGTGCTGGTGGGAGGGAGTGAGGGGCCACAGCTTTGTGGGTGGCCCGGTGTGAGTGGGGTTCTGCTGGCCTTTCTGCAGGAGTTGCCAGGCTGCCGCCTGTAAAGAAGAGGGTGTGTCACCCATACCTTCCGCTGCAATTTCTCTCCGGACAGAGGTGAGGAAGGAAAAAAAGCAGTGGGGGCCGGGACAGGAGGGGTATCTCAGGCAGGGCAATGGAAAGCTTCTGGAAGAGCGCCCGGGGCCAGGACCACCCTGGCTGGCCTGCAGGCACCAAGTTGGCCTGCGTGCTGTCGCTGGTGTGGCTCCACGGTCCTTCCTCTAGGCTTTCAAGCCCTTGTACATATTCAGGTGTTTTACCTGGAAAGGGTGGGAACAGTTCAGCAGCAGCTGGCCTGGGGCTCAGCTCACGTTTACTCACAGATGCCTCGGCACGGTCCCCCAGCTTTGCAATGAGGACGCTCCTTGCGTGGGGGGTGGGTTGCTGGCTGTATGGGAGATGGTTCCCCACCTCTGACCAATTTCAGAATTGTTTACCGCTGGAGCAAGTGCCGTGATAGGGTTTTCCTCTGTATAACTCGTGGGTTCAATTTTTTTTTCTTTTATGTTTCAAGTTAGATTTTATTCCTCTTTTATGTATTTATAAATATAAGCATGGAAATAATTCATTCCTATAAATACATCTGTGTGACGGGAAGAATTTTTTCTGTTTTATTTTTAAATTTTATTTTTTAAAATTTTGAAATTTAATTTTATTTATGTTTTTATACAGCAGGTTATAATTAGTTATGTATTTTATGCATATACATATATACAGGTCAATCCCAATCTCCCAACTCATCCCACCACCACCACCCCATGGCTTCCCACACTTGGTGTCCATACGTTTGTTCTCTACCTCTCTGTCTCTATTTCTTCCCTGCAAACCAGTTCATCTGTACCATTGTTTTAGGTTCCAAATATATGCCTTAATATACAATATTTGTTTTCCTCTTTCTGACTTACTTCATTCTGTATGACAGTCTCTCGATCCATCGATGTCTCTACAAATGACCCAGTTTCATTCCTTTTTATGGCCGAGTAATATTCCATTTCATATATGTACCACGTCTTTATCCATTCATCTGTCTGTGGGCATTTAGGTTGCTTCCATTACCTGGCTATTGTAAATAGTGCTGCAATGAACATTGTGGTGAATGTGCCTTTTTGATTTACGTTTTCTCTGGGTATATGCCCAGAAGTGGGATTGCTGGATCAGATGGTAATTCTATTTCTAGTTTTTTTAAGGAAACTCCATACTGTTCTCCATAGTGACTGTATCAATTTACATTCCCACCCATAGTGGAAGAGGGCTCCTTTTGTCCACACCCTCCCTAGAATTGGTTGTTTGTAGATTTTCTGATGATGCCGATTCTAACAGGTGTGAGGTGATACCTCATTGTAGTTTTGATTTGCATTTCTCTAATAATTAGTGCTGTTGAGCAGCTTTTCATGTGCATCTTGGCCATCTCTGTGTCTCCTTTGAAGAAACGTCTCTTTAGATCTTCTGCCCATTTTTTTGGGGTTGTTTGTTTTTTTAATATTAAGCTGCATGAGCTGTTTATATATATTGGAGATTAAACCTCTGTCCATTGATTCATCTGCAACGATATTCGCCCATTCTGAGGGATGCCTTTTTCCATTCCCGTGTTTTTTAACAAAAAAAGGAAAGAAAGGAAAAGAAGCAGAACACTAATGTGCGTAAAATATGCCTTTTGAAACGGTCGTTTTGAAATATGGACGTCCTTTGAAATTTTTGGTCGATATGTGACCCCAGGATTTGTTTTCAGGGCAGGTGTCATTTACAGGCCTGCAATGATTTTGAATATCAACTGACCATTAGCGTTGGGATTAAAGCTGCTGTTGTGTGAAACGGCCACAAGGTGGCAGCAGTTCACCCTTACCAAATCTGGTTACTAGGGCAAGAGAGCCTCAGTGGAAGTGGTGTTCTAGATTGGAATTTAGAATGGAATGTGCCAGGAGAAAGCCCCTCAAGTTTGTCTCACTACATCTTGTTCGTGTTTTTAATTTAATTTTTTTATTTTTTATTACAGCAAGTTTGATTACAATGTTTGGCTTGTTGTAGGTGTGGAAGATGTGGTTCTTTTACACATATACAGATGTCTGTTCTTCCTGGGATCCTTTTCCCATGTACGTTATGACAGAATGTTGAGTAGTCCTCTCTTGGTATTCTGTAGGTCTTTGGTGATTATATATGTCACCTGTGTTTGTATATGTCTGTTAACCCCGATATCGTAATGAATCCAATCCTCAAACCTTTCAATTGGTGAACCATAAGTTTGTTTAATGAATCTGTGATTGCCCTTCTCCGTGGAAATATCTGCCCTGGTATCCATTTTTAGGTAACACCTATAAGTGATATGATATGATATGTGTCTTTCACTTTCTGACTTACTACAAGTCACGTGATTACTTCTAGACTCATCTACGGTGCTGCAAATGGCATTGTGTCCTTTTTTCCCTTGGCTTCTCTTCTGCCTTAGCGGGGTCCATTTTCAACAATGTGATTCCCTGAGGGTTGTGGATTAGCTGACCTGGGCAGCCTTACGCTGCCGGCCCGCCCTCCCCAGGTGTGCCTCGTTGAGGTCAATATAAACAGCGCTCCAGGCAGCAATAGCCCCTGAAGCTGTGCCTGACTCCATATTCTCTGCCCCGTCAGCAGTCTCGGGGCTGTGCTGGTGGGAGGGAGTGAGGGGCCACAGCTTTGTGGGTGGCCCGGTGTGAGTGGGGTTCTGCTGGCCTTTCTGCAGGAGTTGCCAGGCTGCCGCCTGTAAAGAAGAGGGTGTGTCACCCATACCTTCCGCTGCAATTTCTCTCCGGACAGAGGTGAGGAAGGAAAAAAAGCAGTGGGGGCCGGGACAGGAGGGGTATCTCAGGCAGGGCAATGGAAAGCTTCTGGAAGAGCGCCCGGGGCCAGGACCACCCTGGCTGGCCTGCAGGCACCAAGTTGGCCTGCGTGCTGTCGCTGGTGTGGCTCCACGGTCCTTCCTCTAGGCTTTCAAGCCCTTGTACATATTCAGGTGTTTTACCTGGAAAGGGTGGGAACAGTTCAGCAGCAGCTGGCCTGGGGCTCAGCTCACGTTTACTCACAGATGCCTCGGCACGGTCCCCCAGCTTTGCAATGAGGACGCTCCTTGCGTGGGGGGTGGGTTGCTGGCTGTATGGGAGATGGTTCCCCACCTCTGACCAATTTCAGAATTGTTTACCGCTGGAGCAAGTGCCGTGATAGGGTTTTCCTCTGTATAACTCGTGGGTTCAATTTTTTTTTCTTTTATGTTTCAAGTTAGATTTTATTCCTCTTTTATGTATTTATAAATATAAGCATGGAAATAATTCATTCCTATAAATACATCTGTGTGACGGGAAGAATTTTTTCTGTTTTATTTTTAAATTTTATTTTTTAAAATTTTGAAATTTAATTTTATTTATGTTTTTATACAGCAGGTTATAATTAGTTATGTATTTTATGCATATACATATATACAGGTCAATCCCAATCTCCCAACTCATCCCACCACCACCACCCCATGGCTTCCCACACTTGGTGTCCATACGTTTGTTCTCTACCTCTCTGTCTCTATTTCTTCCCTGCAAACCAGTTCATCTGTACCATTGTTTTAGGTTCCAAATATATGCATTAATATACAATATTTGTTTTCCTCTTTCTGACTTACTTCATTCTGTATGACAGTCTCTCGATCCATCGATGTCTCTACAAATGACCCAGTTTCATTCCTTTTTATGGCCGAGTAATATTCCATTTCATATATGTACCACGTCTTTATCCATTCATCTGTCTGTGGGCATTTAGGTTGCTTCCATTACCTGGCTATTGTAAATAGTGCTGCAATGAACATTGTGGTGAATGTGCCTTTTTGATTTACGGTTTTCTCTGGGTATATGCCCAGAAGTGGGATTGCTGGATCAGATGGTAATTCTATTTCTAGTTTTTTTAAGGAAACTCCATACTGTTCTCCATAGTGACTGTATCAATTTACATTCCCACCCATAGTGGAAGAGGGCTCCTTTTGTCCACACCCTCCCTAGAATTGGTTGTTTGTAGATTTTCTGATGATGCCGATTCTAACAGGTGTGAGGTGATACCTCATTGTAGTTTTGATTTGCATTTCTCTAATAATTAGTGCTGTTGAGCAGCTTTTCATGTGCATCTTGGCCATCTCTGTGTCTCCTTTGAAGAAACGTCTCTTTAGATCTTCTGCCCATTTTTTTGGGGTTGTTTGTTTTTTTAATATTAAGCTGCATGAGCTGTTTATATATATTGGAGATTAAACCTCTGTCCATTGATTCATCTGCAACGATTTTCGCCCATTCTGAGGGATGCCTTTTTCCATTCCCGTGTTTTTTAACAAAAAAAAGGAAAGAAAGGAAAAGAAGCAGAACACTAATGTGCGTAAAATATGCCTTTTGAAATGGTCGTTTTGAAATATGGACGTCCTTTGAAATTTTTGGTCGATATGTGACCCCAGGATTTGTTTTCAGGGCAGGTGTCATTTACAGGCCTGCAATGATTTTGAATATCAACTGACCATTAGCGTTGGGATTAAAGCTGCTGTTGTGTGAAACGGCCACAAGGTGGCAGCAGTTCACCCTTACCAAATCTGGTTACTAGGGCAAGAGAGCCTCAGTGGAAGTGGTGTTCTAGATTGGAATTTAGAATGGAATGTGCCAGGAGAAAGCCCCTCAAGTTTGTCTCACTACATCTTGTTCGTGTTTTTAATTTAATTTTTTTATTTTTTATTACAGCAAGTTTGATTACAATGTTTGGCTTGTTGTAGGTGTGGAAGATGTGGTTCTTTTACACATATACAGATGTCTGTTCTTCCTGGGATCCTTTTCCCATGTACGTTATGACAGAATGTTGAGTAGTCCTCTCTTGGTATTCTGTAGGTCTTTGGTGATTATATATGTCACCTGTGTTTGTATATGTCTGTTAACCCCGATATCGTAATGAATCCAATCCTCAAACCTTTCAATTGGTGAACCATAAGTTTGTTTAATGAATCTGTGATTGCCCTTCTCCGTGGAAATATCTGCCCTGGTATCCATTTTTAGGTAACACCTATAAGTGATATGATATGATATGTGTCTTTCACTTTCTGACTTACTACAAGTCACGTGATTACTTCTAGACTCATCTACGGTGCTGCAAATGGCATTGTGTCCTTTTTTCCCTTGGCTTCTCTTCTGCCTTAGCGGGGTCCATTTTCAACAATGTGATTCCCTGAGGGTTGTGGATTAGCTGACCTGGGCAGCCTTACGCTGCCGGCCCGCCCTCCCCAGGTGTGCCTCGTTGAGGTCAATATAAACAGCGCTCCAGGCAGCAATAGCCCCTGAAGCTGTGCCTGACTCCATATTCTCTGCCCCGTCAGCAGTCTCGGGGCTGTGCTGGTGGGAGGGAGTGAGGGGCCACAGCTTTGTGGGTGGCCCGGTGTGAGTGGGGTTCTGCTGGCCTTTCTGCAGGAGTTGCCAGGCTGCCGCCTGTAAAGAAGAGGGTGTGTCACCCATACCTTCCGCTGCAATTTCTCTCCGGACAGAGGTGAGGAAGGAAAAAAAGCAGTGGGGGCCGGGACAGGAGGGGTATCTCAGGCAGGGCAATGGAAAGCTTCTGGAAGAGCGCCCGGGGCCAGGACCACCCTGGCTGGCCTGCAGGCACCAAGTTGGCCTGCGTGCTGTCGCTGGTGTGGCTCCACGGTCCTTCCTCTAGGCTTTCAAGCCCTTGTACATATTCAGGTGTTTTACCTGGAAAGGGTGGGAACAGTTCAGCAGCAGCTGGCCTGGGGCTCAGCTCACGTTTACTCACAGATGCCTCGGCACGGTCCCCCAGCTTTGCAATGAGGACGCTCCTTGCGTGGGGGGTGGGTTGCTGGCTGTATGGGAGATGGTTCCCCACCTCTGACCAATTTCAGAATTGTTTACCGCTGGAGCAAGTGCCGTGATAGGGTTTTCCTCTGTATAACTCGTGGGTTCAATTTTTTTTTCTTTTATGTTTCAAGTTAGATTTTATTCCTCTTTTATGTATTTATAAATATAAGCATGGAAATAATTCATTCCTATAAATACATCTGTGTGACGGGAAGAATTTTTTCTGTTTTATTTTTAAATTTTATTTTTTAAAATTTTGAAATTTAATTTTATTTATGTTTTTATACAGCAGGTTATAATTAGTTATGTATTTTATGCATATACATATATACAGGTCAATCCCAATCTCCCAACTCATCCCACCACCACCACCCCATGGCTTCCCACACTTGGTGTCCATACGTTTGTTCTCTACCTCTCTGTCTCTATTTCTTCCCTGCAAACCAGTTCATCTGTACCATTGTTTTAGGTTCCAAATATATGCATTAATATACAATATTTGTTTTCCTCTTTCTGACTTACTTCATTCTGTATGACAGTCTCTCGATCCATCGATGTCTCTACAAATGACCCAGTTTCATTCCTTTTTATGGCCGAGTAATATTCCATTTCATATATGTACCACGTCTTTATCCATTCATCTGTCTGTGGGCATTTAGGTTGCTTCCATTACCTGGCTATTGTAAATAGTGCTGCAATGAACATTGTGGTGAATGTGCCTTTTTGATTTACGTTTTCTCTGGGTATATGCCCAGAAGTGGGATTGCTGGATCAGATGGTAATTCTATTTCTAGTTTTTTAAAGGAAACTCCATACTGTTCTCCATAGTGACTGTATCAATTTACATTCCCACCAATAGTGGAAGAGGGCTCCTTTTGTCCACACCCTCCCTAGAATTGGTTGTTTGTAGATTTTCTGATGATGCCGATTCTAACAGGTGTGAGGTGATACCTCATTGTAGTTTTGATTTGCATTTCTCTAATAATTAGTGCTGTTGAGCAGCTTTTCATGTGCATCTTGGCCATCTCTGTGTCTCCTTTGAAGAAACGTCTCTTTAGATCTTCTGCCCATTTTTTTGGGGTTGTTTGTTTTTTTAATATTAAGCTGCATGAGCTGTTTATATATATTGGAGATTAAACCTCTGTCCATTGATTCATCTGCAACGATATTCGCCCATTCTGAGGGATGCCTTTTTCCATTCCCGTGTTTTTTAACAAAAAAAGGAAAGAAAGGAAAAGAAGCAGAACACTAATGTGCGTAAAATATGCCTTTTGAAACGGTCGTTTTGAAATATGGACGTCCTTTGAAATTTTTGGTCGATATGTGACCCCAGGATTTGTTTTCAGGGCAGGTGTCATTTACAGGCCTGCAATGATTTTGAATATCAACTGACCATTAGCGTTGGGATTAAAGCTGCTGTTGTGTGAAACGGCCACAAGGTGGCAGCAGTTCACCCTTACCAAATCTGGTTACTAGGGCAAGAGAGCCTCAGTGGAAGTGGTGTTCTAGATTGGAATTTAGAATGGAATGTGCCAGGAGAAAGCCCCTCAAGTTTGTCTCACTACATCTTGTTCGTGTTTTTAATTTAATTTTTTTATTTTTTATTACAGCAAGTTTGATTACAATGTTTGGCTTGTTGTAGGTGTGGAAGATGTGGTTCTTTTACACATATACAGATGTCTGTTCTTCCTGGGATCCTTTTCCCATGTACGTTATGACAGAATGTTGAGTAGTCCTCTCTTGGTATTCTGTAGGTCTTTGGTGATTATATATGTCACCTGTGTTTGTATATGTCTGTTAACCCCGATATCGTAATGAATCCAATCCTCAAACCTTTCAATTGGTGAACCATAAGTTTGTTTAATGAATCTGTGATTGCCCTTCTCCGTGGAAATATCTGCCCTGGTATCCATTTTTAGGTAACACCTATAAGTGATATGATATGATATGTGTCTTTCACTTTCTGACTTACTACAAGTCACGTGATTACTTCTAGACTCATCTACGGTGCTGCAAATGGCATTGTGTCCTTTTTTCCCTTGGCTTCTCTTCTGCCTTAGCGGGGTCCATTTTCAACAATGTGATTCCCTGAGGGTTGTGGATTAGCTGACCTGGGCAGCCTTACGCTGCCGGCCCGCCCTCCCCAGGTGTGCCTCGTTGAGGTCAATATAAACAGCGCTCCAGGCAGCAATAGCCCCTGAAGCTGTGCCTGACTCCATATTCTCTGCCCCGTCAGCAGTCTCGGGGCTGTGCTGGTGGGAGGGAGTGAGGGGCCACAGCTTTGTGGGTGGCCCGGTGTGAGTGGGGTTCTGCTGGCCTTTCTGCAGGAGTTGCCAGGCTGCCGCCTGTAAAGAAGAGGGTGTGTCACCCATACCTTCCGCTGCAATTTCTCTCCGGACAGAGGTGAGGAAGGAAAAAAAGCAGTGGGGGCCGGGACAGGAGGGGTATCTCAGGCAGGGCAATGGAAAGCTTCTGGAAGAGCGCCCGGGGCCAGGACCACCCTGGCTGGCCTGCAGGCACCAAGTTGGCCTGCGTGCTGTCGCTGGTGTGGCTCCACGGTCCTTCCTCTAGGCTTTCAAGCCCTTGTACATATTCAGGTGTTTTACCTGGAAAGGGTGGGAACAGTTCAGCAGCAGCTGGCCTGGGGCTCAGCTCACGTTTACTCACAGATGCCTCGGCACGGTCCCCCAGCTTTGCAATGAGGACGCTCCTTGCGTGGGGGGTGGGTTGCTGGCTGTATGGGAGATGGTTCCCCACCTCTGACCAATTTCAGAATTGTTTACCGCTGGAGCAAGTGCCGTGATAGGGTTTTCCTCTGTATAACTCGTGGGTTCAATTTTTTTTTCTTTTATGTTTCAAGTTAGATTTTATTCCTCTTTTATGTATTTATAAATATAAGCATGGAAATAATTCATTCCTATAAATACATCTGTGTGACGGGAAGAATTTTTTCTGTTTTATTTTTAAATTTTATTTTTTAAAATTTTGAAATTTAATTTTATTTATGTTTTTATACAGCAGGTTATAATTAGTTATGTATTTTATGCATATACATATATACAGGTCAATCCCAATCTCCCAACTCATCCCACCACCACCACCCCATGGCTTCCCACACTTGGTGTCCATACGTTTGTTCTCTACCTCTCTGTCTCTATTTCTTCCCTGCAAACCAGTTCATCTGTACCATTGTTTTAGGTTCCAAATATATGCATTAATATACAATATTTGTTTTCCTCTTTCTGACTTACTTCATTCTGTATGACAGTCTCTCGATCCATCGATGTCTCTACAAATGACCCAGTTTCATTCCTTTTTATGGCCGAGTAATATTCCATTTCATATATGTACCACGTCTTTATCCATTCATCTGTCTGTGGGCATTTAGGTTGCTTCCATTACCTGGCTATTGTAAATAGTGCTGCAATGAACATTGTGGTGAATGTGCCTTTTTGATTTACGGTTTTCTCTGGGTATATGCCCAGAAGTGGGATTGCTGGATCAGATGGTAATTCTATTTCTAGTTTTTTTAAGGAAACTCCATACTGTTCTCCATAGTGACTGTATCAATTTACATTCCCACCAATAGTGGAAGAGGGCTCCTTTTGTCCACACCCTCCCTAGAATTGGTTGTTTGTAGATTTTCTGATGATGCCGATTCTAACAGGTGTGAGGTGATACCTCATTGTAGTTTTGATTTGCATTTCTCTAATAATTAGTGCTGTTGAGCAGCTTTTCATGTGCATCTTGGCCATCTCTGTGTCTCCTTTGAAGAAACGTCTCTTTAGATCTTCTGCCCATTTTTTTGGGGTTGTTTGTTTTTTTAATATTAAGCTGCATGAGCTGTTTATATATATTGGAGATTAAACCTCTGTCCATTGATTCATCTGCAACGATTTTCGCCCATTCTGAGGGATGCCTTTTTCCATTCCCGTGTTTTTTAACAAAAAAAAGGAAAGAAAGGAAAAGAAGCAGAACACTAATGTGCGTAAAATATGCCTTTTGAAATGGTCGTTTTGAAATATGGACGTCCTTTGAAATTTTTGGTCGATATGTGACCCCAGGATTTGTTTTCAGGGCAGGTGTCATTTACAGGCCTGCAATGATTTTGAATATCAACTGACCATTAGCGTTGGGATTAAAGCTGCTGTTGTGTGAAACGGCCACAAGGTGGCAGCAGTTCACCCTTACCAAATCTGGTTACTAGGGCAAGAGAGCCTCAGTGGAAGTGGTGTTCTAGATTGGAATTTAGAATGGAATGTGCCAGGAGAAAGCCCCTCAAGTTTGTCTCACTACATCTTGTTCGTGTTTTTAATTTAATTTTTTTATTTTTTATTACAGCAAGTTTGATTACAATGTTTGGCTTGTTGTAGGTGTGGAAGATGTGGTTCTTTTACACATATACAGATGTCTGTTCTTCCTGGGATCCTTTTCCCATGTACGTTATGACAGAATGTTGAGTAGTCCTCTCTTGGTATTCTGTAGGTCTTTGGTGATTATATATGTCACCTGTGTTTGTATATGTCTGTTAACCCCGATATCGTAATGAATCCAATCCTCAAACCTTTCAATTGGTGAACCATAAGTTTGTTTAATGAATCTGTGATTGCCCTTCTCCGTGGAAATATCTGCCCTGGTATCCATTTTTAGGTAACACCTATAAGTGATATGATATGATATGTGTCTTTCACTTTCTGACTTACTACAAGTCACGTGATTACTTCTAGACTCATCTACGGTGCTGCAAATGGCATTGTGTCCTTTTTTCCCTTGGCTTCTCTTCTGCCTTAGCGGGGTCCATTTTCAACAATGTGATTCCCTGAGGGTTGTGGATTAGCTGACCTGGGCAGCCTTACGCTGCCGGCCCGCCCTCCCCAGGTGTGCCTCGTTGAGGTCAATATAAACAGCGCTCCAGGCAGCAATAGCCCCTGAAGCTGTGCCTGACTCCATATTCTCTGCCCCGTCAGCAGTCTCGGGGCTGTGCTGGTGGGAGGGAGTGAGGGGCCACAGCTTTGTGGGTGGCCCGGTGTGAGTGGGGTTCTGCTGGCCATTCTGCAGGAGTTGCCAGGCTGCCGCCTGTAAAGAAGAGGATGTGTCACCCATACCTTCCGCTGCAATTTCTCTCCGGACAGAGGTGAGGAAGGAAAAAAAGCAGTGGGGGCCGGGACAGGAGGGGTATCTCAGGCAGGGCAATGGAAAGCTTCTGGAAGAGCGCCCGGGGCCAGGACCACCCTGGCTGGCCTGCAGGCACCAAGTTGGCCTGCGTGCTGTCGCTGGTGTGGCTCCACGGTCCTTCCTCTAGGCTTTCAAGCCCTTGTACATATTCAGGTGTTTTACCTGGAAAGGGTGGGAACAGTTCAGCAGCAGCTGGCCTGGGGCTCAGCTCACGTTTACTCACAGATGCCTCGGCACGGTCCCCCAGCTTTGCAATGAGGACGCTCCTTGCGTGGGGGGTGGGTTGCTGGCTGTATTGGAGATGGTTCCCCACCTCTGACCAATTTCAGAATTGTTTACCGCTGGAGCAAGTGCCGTGATAGGGTTTTCCTCTGTATAACTCGTGGGTTCAATTTTTTTTTCTTTTATGTTTCAAGTTAGATTTTATTCCTCTTTTATGTATTTATAAATATAAGCATGGAAATAATTCATTCCTATAAATACATCTGTGTGACGGGAAGAATTTTTTCTGTTTTATTTTTAAATTTTATTTTTTAAAATTTTGAAATTTAATTTTATTTATGTTTTTATACAGCAGGTTATAATTAGTTATGTATTTTATGCATATACATATATACAGGTCAATCCCAATCTCCCAACTCATCCCACCACCACCACCCCATGGCTTCCCACACTTGGTGTCCATACGTTTGTTCTCTACCTCTCTGTCTCTATTTCTTCCCTGCAAACCAGTTCATCTGTACCATTGTTTTAGGTTCCAAATATATGCATTAATATACAATATTTGTTTTCCTCTTTCTGACTTACTTCATTCTGTATGACAGTCTCTCGATCCATCGATGTCTCTACAAATGACCCAGTTTCATTCCTTTTTATGGCCGAGTAATATTCCATTTCATATATGTACCACGTCTTTATCCATTCATCTGTCTGTGGGCATTTAGGTTGCTTCCATTACCTGGCTATTGTAAATAGTGCTGCAATGAACATTGTGGTGAATGTGCCTTTTTGATTTACGGTTTTCTCTGGGTATATGCCCAGAAGTGGGATTGCTGGATCAGATGGTAATTCTATTTCTAGTTTTTTTAAGGAAACTCCATACTGTTCTCCATAGTGACTGTATCAATTTACATTCCCACCAATAGTGGAAGAGGGCTCCTTTTGTCCACACCCTCCCTAGAATTGGTTGTTTGTAGATTTTCTGATGATGCCGATTCTAACAGGTGTGAGGTGATACCTCATTGTAGTTTTGATTTGCATTTCTCTAATAATTAGTGCTGTTGAGCAGCTTTTCATGTGCATCTTGGCCATCTCTGTGTCTCCTTTGAAGAAACGTCTCTTTAGATCTTCTGCCCATTTTTTTGGGGTTGTTTGTTTTTTTAATATTAAGCTGCATGAGCTGTTTATATATATTGGAGATTAAACCTCTGTCCATTGATTCATCTGCAACGATTTTCGCCCATTCTGAGGGATGCCTTTTTCCATTCCCGTGTTTTTTAACAAAAAAAGGAAAGAAAGGAAAAGAAGCAGAACACTAATGTGCGTAAAATATGCCTTTTGAAACGGTCGTATTGAAATATGGACGTCCTTTGAAATTTTTGGTCGATATGTGACCCCAGGATTTGTTTTCAGGGCAGGTGTCATTTACAGGCCTGCAATGATTTTGAATATCAACTGACCATTAGCGTTGGGATTAAAGCTGCTGTTGTGTGAAACGGCCACAAGGTGGCAGCAGTTCACCCTTACCAAATCTGGTTACTAGGGCAAGAGAGCCTCAGTGGAAGTGGTGTTCTAGATTGGAATTTAGAATGGAATGTGCCAGGAGAAAGCCCCTCAAGTTTGTCTCACTACGTCTTGTTCGTGTTTTTAATTTAATTTTTTTTATTTTTTATTACAGCAAGTTTGATTACAATGTTTGGCTTGTTGTAGGTGTGGAAGATGTGGTTCTTTTACACATATACAGATGTCTGTTCTTCCTGGGATCCTTTTCCCATGTACGTTATGACAGAATGTTGAGTAGTCCTCTCTTGGTATTCTGTAGGTCTTTGGTGATTATATATGTCACCTGTGTTTGTATATGTCTGTTAACCCCGATATCGTAATGAATCCAATCCTCAAACCTTTCAATTGGTGAACCATAAGTTTGTTTAATGAATCTGTGATTGCCCTTCTCCGTGGAAATATCTGCCCTGGTATCCATTTTTAGGTAACACCTATAAGTGATATGATATGATATGTGTCTTTCACTTTCTGACTTACTACAAGTCACGTGATTACTTCTAGACTCATCTACGGTGCTGCAAATGGCATTGTGTCCTTTTTTCCCTTGGCTTCTCTTCTGCCTTAGCGGGGTCCATTTTCAACAATGTGATTCCCTGAGGGTTGTGGATTAGCTGACCTGGGCAGCCTTACGCTGCCGGCCCGCCCTCCCCAGGTGTGCCTCGTTGAGGTCAATATAAACAGCGCTCCAGGCAGCAATAGCCCCTGAAGCTGTGCCTGACTCCATATTCTCTGCCCCGTCAGCAGTCTCGGGGCTGTGCTGGTGGGAGGGAGTGAGGGGCCACAGCTTTGTGGGTGGCCCGGTGTGAGTGGGGTTCTGCTGGCCTTTCTGCAGGAGTTGCCAGGCTGCCGCCTGTAAAGAAGAGGGTGTGTCACCCATACCTTCCGCTGCAATTTCTCTCCGGACAGAGGTGAGGAAGGAAAAAAAGCAGTGGGGGCCGGGACAGGAGGGGTATCTCAGGCAGGGCAATGGAAAGCTTCTGGAAGAGCGCCCGGGGCCAGGACCACCCTGGCTGGCCTGCAGGCACCAAGTTGGCCTGCGTGCTGTCGCTGGTGTGGCTCCACGGTCCTTCCTCTAGGCTTTCAAGCCCTTGTACATATTCAGGTGTTTTACCTGGAAAGGGTGGGAACAGTTCAGCAGCAGCTGGCCTGGGGCTCAGCTCACGTTTACTCACAGATGCCTCGGCACGGTCCCCCAGCTTTGCAATGAGGACGCTCCTTGCGTGGGGGGTGGGTTGCTGGCTGTATGGGAGATGGTTCCCCACCTCTGACCAATTTCAGAATTGTTTACCGCTGGAGCAAGTGCCGTGATAGGGTTTTCCTCTGTATAACTCGTGGGTTCAATTTTTTTTTCTTTTATGTTTCAAGTTAGATTTTATTCCTCTTTTATGTATTTATAAATATAAGCATGGAAATAATTCATTCCTATAAATACATCTGTGTGACGGGAAGAATTTTTTCTGTTTTATTTTTAAATTTTATTTTTTTAAATTTTGAAATTTAATTTTATTTATGTTTTTATACAGCAGGTTATAATTAGTTATGTATTTTATGCATATACATGTATACAGGTCAATCCCAATCTCCCAACTCATCCCACCACCACCACCCCATGGCTTCCCACATTTGGTGTCCATACGTTTGTTCTCTACCTCTCTGTCTCTATTTCTTCCCTGCAAACCAGTTCATCTGTACCATTGTTTTAGGTTCCAAATATATGCATTAATATACAATATTTGTTTTCCTCTTTCTGACTTACTTCATTCTGTATGACAGTCTCTCGATCCATCGATGTCTCTACAAATGACCCAGTTTCATTCCTTTTTATGGCCGAGTAATATTCCATTTCATATATGTACCACATCTTTATCCATTCATCTGTCTGTGGGCATTTAGGTTGCTTCCATTACCTGGCTATTGTAAATAGTGCTGCAATGAACATTGTGGTGAATGTGCCTTTTTGATTTACGGTTTTTTCTGGGTATATGCCCAGAAGTGGGATTGCTGGATCAGATGGTAATTCTATTTCTAGTTTTTTTAAGGAAACTCCATACTGTTCTCCATAGTGACTGTATCAATTTACATTCCCACCAATAGTGGAAGAGGGCTCCTTTTGTCCACACCCTCCCTAGAATTGGTTGTTTGTAGATTTTCTGATGATGCCGATTCTAACAGGTGTGAGGTGATACCTCATTGTAGTTTTGATTTGCATTTCTCTAATAATTAGTGCTGTTGAGCAGCTTTTCATGTGCATCTTGGCCATCTCTGTGTCTCCTTTGAAGAAACGTCTCTTTAGATCTTCTGCCCATTTTTTTGGGGTTGTTTGTTTTTTTAATATTAAGCTGCATGAGCTGTTTATATATATTGGAGATTAAACCTCTGTCCATTGATTCATCTGCAACGATTTTCGCCCATTCTGAGGGATGCCTTTTTCCATTCCCGTGTTTTTTAACAAAAAAAGGAAAGAAAGGAAAAGAAGCAGAACACTAATGTGCGTAAAATATGCCTTTTGAAACGGTCGTATTGAAATATGGACGTCCTTTGAAATTTTTGGTCGATATGTGACCCCAGGATTTGTTTTCAGGGCAGGTGTCATTTACAGGCCTGCAATGATTTTGAATATCAACTGACCATTAGCGTTGGGATTAAAGCTGCTGTTGTGTGAAACGGCCACAAGGTGGCAGCAGTTCACCCTTACCAAATCTGGTTACTAGGGCAAGAGAGCCTCAGTGGAAGTGGTGTTCTAGATTGGAATTTAGAATGGAATGTGCCAGGAGAAAGCCCCTCAAGTTTGTCTCACTACGTCTTGTTCGTGTTTTTAATTTAATTTTTTTTATTTTTTATTACAGCAAGTTTGATTACAATGTTTGGCTTGTTGTAGGTGTGGAAGATGTGGTTCTTTTACACATATACAGATGTCTGTTCTTCCTGGGATCCTTTTCCCATGTACGTTATGACAGAATGTTGAGTAGTCCTCTCTTGGTATTCTGTAGGTCTTTGGTGATTATATATGTCACCTGTGTTTGTATATGTCTGTTAACCCCGATATCGTAATGAATCCAATCCTCAAACCTTTCAATTGGTGAACCATAAGTTTGTTTAATGAATCTGTGATTGCCCTTCTCCGTGGAAATATCTGCCCTGGTATCCATTTTTAGGTAACACCTATAAGTGATATGATATGATATGTGTCTTTCACTTTCTGACTTACTACAAGTCACGTGATTACTTCTAGACTCATCTACGGTGCTGCAAATGGCATTGTGTCCTTTTTTCCCTTGGCTTCTCTTCTGCCTTAGCGGGGTCCATTTTCAACAATGTGATTCCCTGAGGGTTGTGGATTAGCTGACCTGGGCAGCCTTACGCTGCCGGCCCGCCCTCCCCAGGTGTGCCTCGTTGAGGTCAATATAAACAGCGCTCCAGGCAGCAATAGCCCCTGAAGCTGTGCCTGACTCCATATTCTCTGCCCCGTCAGCAGTCTCGGGGCTGTGCTGGTGGGAGGGAGTGAGGGGCCACAGCTTTGTGGGTGGCCCGGTGTGAGTGGGGTTCTGCTGGCCTTTCTGCAGGAGTTGCCAGGCTGCCGCCTGTAAAGAAGAGGGTGTGTCACCCATACCTTCCGCTGCAATTTCTCTCCGGACAGAGGTGAGGAAGGAAAAAAAGCAGTGGGGGCCGGGACAGGAGGGGTATCTCAGGCAGGGCAATGGAAAGCTTCTGGAAGAGCGCCCGGGGCCAGGACCACCCTGGCTGGCCTGCAGGCACCAAGTTGGCCTGCGTGCTGTCGCTGGTGTGGCTCCACGGTCCTTCCTCTAGGCTTTCAAGCCCTTGTACATATTCAGGTGTTTTACCTGGAAAGGGTGGGAACAGTTCAGCAGCAGCTGGCCTGGGGCTCAGCTCACGTTTACTCACAGATGCCTCGGCACGGTCCCCCAGCTTTGCAATGAGGACGCTCCTTGCGTGGGGGGTGGGTTGCTGGCTGTATGGGAGATGGTTCCCCACCTCTGACCAATTTCAGAATTGTTTACCGCTGGAGCAAGTGCCGTGATAGGGTTTTCCTCTGTATAACTCGTGGGTTCAATTTTTTTTTCTTTTATGTTTCAAGTTAGATTTTATTCCTCTTTTATGTATTTATAAATATAAGCATGGAAATAATTCATTCCTATAAATACATCTGTGTGACGGGAAGAATTTTTTCTGTTTTATTTTTAAATTTTATTTTTTAAAATTTTGAAATTTAATTTTATTTATGTTTTTATACAGCAGGTTATAATTAGTTATGTATTTTATGCATATACATATATACAGGTCAATCCCAATCTCCCAACTCATCCCACCACCACCACCCCATGGCTTCCCACACTTGGTGTCCATACGTTTGTTCTCTACCTCTGTGTCTCTATTTCTTCCCTGAAAACCAGTTCATCTTTACCATTTTTTGGCTCCACATATATGCATTAATATACAATATTTGTTTTCCACTTTCTGACTTACTTCATTCTGTATGACAGTCTCTCAATCCATCGATGTCTCTACAAATGACCCAGATTCATTCCTTTTTATGGCTGAGTAATATTCCATTTTATATACGTACCACATCTTTATCCATTCATTTGTCTGTGGGCATTTAGGTTGCTTCCATTACCTGGCTATTGTAAATAGTGCTGCAACGAACATTGTGGTGAATGTGCCTTTTTGATTTACGGTTTTCTCTGGGTATATGCCCAGATGTGGGATTGCTGGATCAGATGGTAATTCTATTTCTAGTTTTTTTAAGGATACTCCATACTGTTCTCCATAGTGGCTGTATCAATTTACATTCCCACCAATAGTGGAAGAGGGCTCCTTTTGTCCACACCCTCCCCAGAATTTGTTGTTTGTAGATTTTCTGATGATGCCGATTCTAACAGGTGTGAGGTGATACCTCATTGTAGTTTTGATTTGCATTTCTCTAAAAATTAGTGCTGTTGATCAGCTTTTCATGTGCGTCTTGGCCATCTCTGTGTCTCCTTTGAAGAAACGTCTCTTTAGATCTTCTGCCCATTTTTGTATTTGGTTGTTTGTTTTTTTAATATTAAGCTGCATGAGCTGTTTATATATATTGGAGATTAAACCTCTGTCCATTGATTCGTCTGCAACGATTTTCGCCCATTCTGAGGGATGCCTTTTTCCATTCCCGTATTTTTTAACAAAAAAGGAAAAAAAGGAAAAGAAGCAGAACACTAATGTGCGTAAAATATGCCTTTTGAAACGGTCTTTTTGAAATATGGACGTTCTTTGAATTTTTTGGTCGATATGTGACCCCAGGATTTGTTTTCAGGGCAGGTGTCATTTACAGGCCTGCAATGATTTTGAATATCAACTGACCATTAGCGCTGGGATTAAAGCTGCTGTTGTGTGAAACGGCCACAGGGTGGCAGCAGTTCTCCCTTGCCAAATCTGGTTACTAGGGCAAGAGAGCGTCAGTGGAAGTGGTGTTCTAGATTGGAATTTAGACTGGAATGTGCCAGGAGAAAGCCCCTCAAGTTTGTCTCACTACTTCTTGTTCGTGTTTTTAATTTAATTTTTTATATTTTTTTATTACAGCAAGTTTGATTACAATGTTTGGCTTGTTGTAGGTGTGGAAGATGTGGTTCTTTTACACATATAAAGATGTCTTTTCTTCCTGGGATCCTTTTCCCATGTACGTTATGACACAGTTGAGTAGTCCTCTCTTGGTATTCTGTACGTCTTTGGTGATTATATATGTCACCTATGTTTGTATATGTCTGTTAACCCCGATATCCTAATGAAACCAATCCTCACACCTTTCCATTGGTCAACCATAAGTTTGTTTAATGAATCTGTGATTGCCCTTCTCCGTGGAAATATCTGTCCTGGTATCCATTTTTAGGTAACACCTATAAGTGCTATGATATGATATGTGTCTTTCACTTTCTGACTTACTACAAGTCACGTGATTACTTCTAGACTCATGTACGGTGCTGCAAATGGCATTGTGTCCTTTTTTCCCTTGGCTTCTCTTCTGCCTTAGCGGGGTCCATTTTCAACAATGTGATTCCATGAGGGTTGTGGATTAGCTGACCTGGGCAGCCTTACCCTGCCGGCCCGCCCTCCCCAGGTGTGCCTCGTTGAGGTCAATATAAACAGAGCTCCAGGCAGCAATAGCCCCTGAAGCTGTGCCTGACTCCATATTCTCTGCCCCGTCAGCAGTCTCGGGGCTGTGCTGTTGGGAGGGAGTGAGGGGCCACAGTTTTGTGGGTGGCCCGGTGTGAGTGGGGCTCTGCTGGCCTTTCTGCAGGAGTTGTCAGGCTGCCGCGTGTAAAGAAGAGGTTGTGTCACCCATACCTTCCGCTGGAATTTCTTTCCGGACAGAGGTGAGGAAGGAAAAATGCAGTGGGGGCCGGGACAGGAGGGGTATCTCAGGCAGGGCAATGGAAAGCTTCTGGAAGAGACCCCGGGGCCAGGACCACCCTGGCTGGCCTGCAGGCAGCAATTTCGCCTGCGTGCTGTCGCTGGTGTGTCTCCACGGCCCTTCCTCTAGGCTTTCAAGCCCTTGTACATATTCAGGTGTTTTACCTGGGAATGGTGGGAACAGTTCAGCAGCAGCTGGCCTGGGGCTCAGCTCATGTTTACTCACAGATGCCTCGGCATGGTCCCCAAGCTTTGCAATGAGGACACTCCTTGCGTGGGGGGTGGGTTGCTGGCTGTATGGGAGATGGTTCCCCACCTCTGACCAATTTCAGAATTGTTTACCCCTGCAGCAAGTGCCCAGATATGGTTTTTCTCTGTAAAACTCGTGAGTTCAGGTTTTTTTTTTTCTTTTATGGTTCAAGTTAGATTTTATTCCTCTTTTATGTATTTATAGATATAAGCATGGAAATAATTCATTCCTATAAATACATCTGTGTGACGGGAAGAACTTTTTTCTGTTTTATTTTTAAATTTTATTTTTTTAAATTTTGAAATACAATTTTATTTATGTTTTTATACAGCAGGTTTTTATTAGTTATGTATTTTATGCATATACATGTATACAGGTCAATCCCAATCTCCCAACTCATCCCACCAGCACCACCCCATGGCTTCCCACACTTGGTGTCCATACGTTTGTTCTCTACCTCTGTGTCTCTATTTCTTCCCTGCAAACCAGTTCATCTGTACCATTTTTTAGGCTCCACATATATGCATTAATATACAATATTTGCTTTCCTCTTTCTGAATTACTTCATTCTGTATGACAGTCTCTCGATCCATCGATGTCTCTACAAATGACCCAGTTTCATTCCTTTTTATGGCCGAGTAATATTCCATTTTATATATGTACCACATCTTTATCCATTCATCTGTCTGTGGGCATTTAGGTTGCTTCCATTACCTGGCTATTGTAAATAGTGCTGCAACGAACATTGTGGTGAATGTGCCTTTTTGATTTATGGTTTTATCTGGGTATATGCCCAGAAGTGGGATTGCTGGATCAGATGGTAATTCTATTTATAGTTTTTTTAAGGAAACTCCATACTGTTCTCCATAGTGACTGTATCAATTTACATTCCCACCAATAGTGGAAGAGGGCTCCTTTTGTCCACACCCTCCCCAGAATTGGTTGTTTGTAGATTTTCTGATGATGCCGATTCTAACAGTTGTGAGGTGATACCTCATTGTAGTTTTGATTTGCATTTCTCTAATAATTAGTGCTGTTGAGCAGCTTTTCATGTGCGTCTTGGCCATCTCTGTGTCTCCTTTGAAGAAACGTCTCTTTAGATCTTCTGCCCATTTTTGTATTGGGTTGTTTGTTTTTTTTAATATTAAGCTGCATGAGCTGTTTATATATATTGGAGATTAAACCTCTGTCCATTGATTCGTCTGAAACGATTTTCGCCCATTCTGAGGGATGCCTTTTTCCATTCCCGTGTTTTTTAACAAAAAAGGAAAGAAAGGTAAAGAAGCAGAACACTCATGTGCGTAAAATATGCCTTTTGAAACGGTTGTTTTGAAATATGGACGTCCTTTGAATTTTTTGGTCGATATGTGACCCCAGGATTTGCTTTCAGGGCAGATGTCATTTACAGGCCTGCAATGATTTTGAATATCAACTGACCATTAGCATTGGGATTAAAGCTGCTGTTGTGTGAAACGGCCACAAGGTGGCAGCAGTTCTCCCTTACCAAATCTGGTTACTAGGGCAAGAGGGCCTCAGTGGAAGTAGTGTTCTAGATTGGAATTTAGAATGGAATGTGCCAGGAGAAAGCCCCTCAAGTTTGTCTCACTACTTCTTGTTCGTGTTTTTAATTTAATTTTTTGTATTTTTTATTACAGCAAGTTTGATTACAATGTTTGGCTTGTTGTAGGTGTGGAAGATGTGGTTCTTTTACACATATACAGATGACTGTTCTTTCTGGGATCCTTTTCCCATGTACGTTATGACAGAATGTTGAGTAGTCCTCTCTTGGTATTCTGTAGGTCTTTGGTGATTATATATGTCACCTGTGTTTGTATATGTCTGTTAACCCCGATATCGTAATGAAACCAATCCTCACACCTTTCCATTGGTGAACCATAAGTTTGTTTAATGAATCTGTGATTGCCCTTCTCCGTGGAAATATCTGCCCTGGTATCCATTTTTAGGTAACACCTATAAGTGATATGATATGATATGTGTCTTTCACTTTCTGACTTACTACAAGTCACGTGATTACTTCTAGACTCATCTACGGGGCTGCAAATGGCATTGTGTCCTTGTTTTCCTTGGCTCCTCTTCTGCATTAGCGAGGTCCATTTTCAACAATGTGATTCCCTGAGGGTTGTGGATTAGCTTACCTGGGCAGCCTTACCCTGCCGGCACGCCCTCCCCAGGTGTGCCTCGTTGAGGTCAATATAAACAGAGCTCCAGGCAGCAATAGCCCCTGAAGCTGTGCCTGACTCCATATTCTCTGCCCCGTCAGCAGTATCGGGGCTGTGCTGGTGGGAGGGAGAGAGGTGCCACAGCTTTGTGGGTGGCCCGGTGTGAGTGGGGTTCTGCTGGCCTTTCTTCAGGAGTTGCCAGGCTGCCGCCTGTAAAGAAGATAATGTGTCACCCATACCTTCCGCTGGAATTTCTCTCCGGACAGAGGTGAGGAAGGAAAAAAGCAGTGGGGTCCGGGACAGGATGGGTATCTCAGACAGGGCAGTGGAAAGCTTCCGGAAGAGCGCCCGGGGCCAAGACCAACCTGGCTGGCCTGCAGGCACCAAGTTGGCCTGCGTGTTGTCGCTGGTGTGGCTCGACGTCCCTTCCTCTAGGCTTTCAAGCCCTTGTATATATTCAGGTGTTTTACCTGGGAAGGGTGGGAACAGTTCAGCAGCAGCTGGCCTGTGGCTCAGCTCACGTTTACTCACAGATGCCTCGGCACGGTCCCCCAGCTTTGCAATGAGGACGCTCCTTGCGTGGGGGGGTGTGTTGCTGGCTGTATGGGAGATGGTTTCCCACCTCTGACCAATTTCCGAATTGTTTACAGCTGGAGCAAGTGCCCTGATAGGGTTTTTCTCTGTATAACTCGTGGGTTCAGGGTTTTTTTTTTCTTTTATGGTTCTAGTTAGATTTTATTCCTCTTTTATATATTTATAGATATAAGCATGGAAATAATTCATTCCTATAAATACATCTGTGTGACTGGAAGAACTTTTTTCTCTTTTATTTTTAAATTTTATTTTTTAAAATTTTGAAATTTAATTTTATTTTTTTATACAGCACGTTATTATTAGTTATGTATTTTATGCATATACATGTATACAGGTCAATCCCAATCTCCTAACTCATCCCACCACCACCACCCCATGGCTTCCCACACTTGGTGTCCATACGTTTGTTCTCTACCTCTGTGTCTCTATTTCTTCCCTGCAAACCAGTTCATCTGTACCATTTTTTAGGCTCCACATATATGCATTAATATACAATATTTGCTTTCCTCTTTCTGAATTACTTCATTCTTTATGACAGTCTCTCGATCCATCGATGTCTCTACAAATGACCCAGGTTCATTCCTTTTTATGGCCGAGTAATATTCCATTTTATATATGTACCACATCTTTATCCATTCATCTGTCTGTGGGCATTTAGGTTGCTTCCATTACCTGGCTATTGTAAATAGTGCTGCAACGAACATTGTGGTGAATGTGCCTTTTTGATTTACGGTTTTCTCTGGGTATATGCCCAGAAGTGGGATTGCTGGATCAGATGGTAATTCTATTTATAGTTTTTTTAAGGAAACTCCATACTGTTCTCCATAGTGACTGTATCAATTTACATTCCCACCAATAGTGGAAGAGGGCTCCTTTTGTCCACACCCTCCCCAGAATTTGTTGTTTGTAGATTTTCTGATGATGCCGATTCTAACAGGTGTGAGGTGATACCTCATTGTAGTTTTGATTTGCATTTCTCTAATAATTAGTGCTGTTAGGCAGCTTTTAATGTGCGTCTTGGCCAGCTCTGTGTCTTCTTTGAAGAAACGTCTCTTTAGATCTTCTGCCCATTTTTGTATTGGGTTGTTTGTTTTTTTAATATTAAGCTGCATGAACTGTTTATATATATTGGAGATTAAACCTCTGTCCATTGATTCGTTTGCACCGATTTTCGCCCATTCTGAGGGATGCCTTTTTCCATTCCCATTTTTTTTAACAAAAAAGGAAAGAAAGGAAAAGAAGCAGAACACTAATGTGCGTAAAATATGCCTTTTGAAACGGTCGTTTTGAAATATGGACGTCCGTTGAATTTTTTGGTGATATGTGACCCCAGGATTTGTTTTCAGGGCAGGTGTCATTTACAGGCCTGCAATGATTGTGAATATCAACTTACCATTAGCGCTGGGATTAAAGCTGCTGTTGTGTGAAACGGCCACAAGGTGGCAGCAGTTCACCCTTACCAAATCTGGTTACTAGGGCAAGAGTGCCTCAGTGGAAGTGGTGTTCTAGATTGGAATTTAGAATGGAATGTGCCAGGAGAATGCCCCTCAAGTTTGTCTCACTACTTCTTGTTCGTGTTTTTAATTTAATGTTTTTTATTTTTTATTACAGCAAGTTTGATTACAATGTTTGGCTTGTTGTAGGTGTGGAAGATGTGGTTCTTTTACACATATACAGATGTCTTTCCTTCCCGGGATCCTTTTCCCATGTACGTTATGACAGAATGTTGAGTAGTCCTCTCTTGGTATTCTGTAGGTCTTTGGTGATTATATATGTCACCTGTGTTTGTATATGTCTGTTAAGCCCGATATTGTAATGAAACCAATCCTCACACCATTCCATTGGTGAACCATAAGTTTGTTTAATGAATCTGTGATTGCCCTTCTCCGTGGAAATATCTGCCCTGGTATCCATTTTTAGGTAACACCTATTAGTGATATGATATGATATGTGTCTTTCACTTTCTGACTTACTACAAGTCACGTGATTACTTCTAGACTCATTTACGGTGCTGCAAATGGCATTGTGTCCTTTTTTTCCTTGGCTTCTCTTCTGCCTTAGCGAGGTCCATTTTCACCAATGTGATTCCCTGAGGGTTGTGGATTAGCTGACCTGGGCAGCCTTACCCTGCCGGCCCGCCCTCCCCAGGGGTGCCTCGTTGAGGTCAATATAAACAGCGCTCCAGGCAGCAATAGCCCCTGAAGCTGTGCCTGACTCCATATTCTCTGCCCCGTCAGCAGTCTCGGGGCTGTGCTGGTGGGAGGGAGTGAGGGGCCACAGCTTTGTGGGTGGCCCGGTGTGAGTGGGACTCTGCTGGCCTTTCTGCAGGAGTTGCCAGGCTGCCACCTGTAAAGAAGAGAATGTGTCACCCATACCTTCCGCTGGAATTTCTCTCCGGACAGAGTTGAGGAAGGAAAAAAGCAGTGGGGGCCGGGACAGGAGGGGTATCTCAGACAGGGCAATGGAAAGCTTCCGGAAGAGCGCCCGGGGCCAAGACCAACCTGGCTGGCCTGCAGGCACCAAGTTGGCCTGCGTGTTGTCGCTGGTGTGGCTCGACGGCCCTTCCTCTAGGCTTTCAAGCCCTTGTACATATTCAGGTGTTTTACCTGGGAAGGGTGGGAACAGTTCAGCAGCAGCTGTCCTGGGGCTCAGCTCACGTTTACTCACAGATGCCTCGGCACGGTCCCCCAGCTTTGCAATGAGGACGCTCCTTGCGTGGGGGGTGGGTTGCTGGCTGTATGGGAGATGGTTTCCCACCTCTGACCAATTTCAGAATTGGTTACCGCTGGAGCAAGTGCCCTGATAGGGTTTTCCTCTGTATAACTCGTGGGTTCAGGTTTTTTTTTTTTTCTTTTATGGTTCAAGTTAGATTTTATTCCTCTTTTATATATTTATAGATATAAGCATGGAAATAATTCATTCCTATAAATACATCTGTGTGACGGGAAGAACTTTTTTCTCTTTTATATTTAAATTTTATTTTTTAAAATTTTGAAATTTAATTTTATTTTTTTTATACAGCACGTTATTATTAGTTATGTATTTTATGCATATACATGTATACAGGTCAATCCCAATCTCCTAACTCATCCCACCACCACCACCCCATGGCTTCCCACACTTGGTGTCCATACGTTTGTTCTCTACCTCTGTGTCTCTATTTCTTCCCTGCAAACCAGTTCATCTGTACCATTTTTTAGGCTCCACATATATGCATTAATATACAATATTTGCTTTCCTCTTTCTGAATTACTTCATTCTGTATGACAGTCTCTCGATCCATCGATGTCTCTACAAATGACCCAGTTTCATTCCTTTTTATGGCCGAGTAATATTCCATTTCATATATGTACCATATCTTTATCCATTCATCTGTCTGTGGGCATTTAGGTTGCTTCCATTACCTGGCTATTGTAAATAGTGCTGCAACGAACATTGTGGTGAATGTGCCTTTTTGATTTACCGTTTTCTCTGGGTATATGCCCAGAAGTGGGATTGCTGGATCAGATGGTAATTCTATTTCTAGCTTTTTTAAGGAAACTCCATACTGTTCTCCATAGTGACTGTATCAATTTACATTCCCACCAATAGTGGAAGAGGGCTCCTTTTGTCCACACCCTCCCCAGAATTGGTTGTTTGTAGATTTTCTGATGATGCCGATTCTAACAGGTGTGAGGTGATACCTCATTGTAGTTTTGATTTGCATTTCTCTAATAATTAGTGCTGCTGAGCAGCTTTTCATGTGCGTCTTGGCCATCTCTGTGTCTTCTTTGAAGAAACGTCTCTTTAGATCTTCTGCCCATTTTTGTATTGGGTTGTTTGTTTTTTTTAATATTAAGCTGCATGAGCTGTTTATATATATTGGAGATTAAACCTCTGTCCATTGATTCGTTTGCAACGATTTTCGCCCATTCTGAGGGATGCCTTTTTCCATTCCCGTTTTTTTTAACAAAAAAGGAAAGAAAGGAAAAGAAGCAGAACACTAATGTGCGTAAAATATGCCTTTTGAAACGGTCGTTTTGAAATATGGACGTCCTTTGAATTTTTTGGTCGATATGTGACCCCAGGATTTTTTTTCAGGGCAGGTGTCATTTACAGGCCTGCAATGATTTTGAATATCAACTGACCATTAGCGCTGGGATTAAAGCTGCTGTTGTGTGAAACGGCCACAAGGTGGCAGCAGTTCTCCCTTACCAAATCTGGTTACTAGGGCAAGAGAGCCTCAGTGGAAGTGGTGTTCTAGATTGGAATTTAGAATGGAATGTGCCAGGAGAAAGCCCCTCAAGTTTGTCTCACTACTTCTTGTTCGTGTTTTTAATTTAATGTTTTTTATTTTTTATTACAGCAAGTTTGATTACAATGTTTGGCTTGTTGTAGGTGTGGAAGATGTGGTTCTTTTACACATATACAGATGTCTGTTCTTCCTGGGATCCATTTCCCATGTACGTTATGACAGAATGTTGAGTAGTCCTGTCTTGGTATTCTGTAGGTCTTTGGTGATTATATATGTCACCTGTGTTTGTATATGTCTGTTAACCCCGATATCGTAATGAAACCAATCCTCACACCTTTCCATTGGTGAACCATAAGTTTGTTTAATGAATCTGTGATTGCCCTTCTCCGTGGAAATATCTGCCCTGGTATCCATTTTTAGGTAACACCTATAAGTGATATGATATGATATGTGTCTTTCACTTTCTGACTTACTACAAGTCACGTGATTACTTCTAGACTCATTTACGGTGCTGCAAATGGCATTGTGTCCTTTTTTTCCTTGGCTTCTCTTCTGCCTTAGCGAGGTCCATTTTCACCAATGTGATTCCCTGAGGGTTGTGGATTAGCTGACCTGGGCAGCCTTACCCTGCCGGCCCGCCCTCCCCAGGTGTGCCTCGTTGAGGTCAATATAAACAGCGCTCCAGGCAGCAATAGCCCCTGAAGCTGTGCCTGACTCCATATTCTCTGCCCCATCAGCAGTCTCGGGGCTGTGCTGGTGGGAGGGAGTGAGGGGCCACAGCTTTGTGGGTGGCCCGGTGTGAGTGGGACTCTGCTGGCCTTTCTGCAGGAGTTGCCAGGCTGCCACCTGTAAAGAAGAGAATGTGTCATCCATACCTTCCGCTGGAATTTCTCTCCGGACAGAGGTGAGGAATGAAAAAAGCTGTGGGGGCCGGGACAGGAGGGGTATCTCAGACAGGGCAATGGAAAGCTTCCGGAAGAGCGCCCGGGGCCAAGACCAACCTCGTTGGCCTGCAGGCACCAAGTTGGCCTGCCTGTTGTCGCTGGTGAGGCTCGACAGCCCTTCCTCTAGGCTTTCAAGCCCTTGTACATATTCAGGTGTTTTACCTGGGAAGGGTGGGAACAGTTCAGCAGCAGCTGGCCTGTGGCTCAGCTCACGTTTACTCACAGATGCCTCGGCATGGTCCCCCAGATTTGCAATGAAGACGCTCCTTGCGTGGGGGGTGGGTTGCTGGCTATATGGGAGATGGTTTCCCACCTCTGACCAATTTCAGAATTGGTTACCGCTGGAGCAAGTGCCCTGATAGGGTTTTCCTCTGTATAACTCGTGGGTTCAGGTTTTTTTTTTTTTCTTTTATGGTTCAAGTTAGATTTTATTCCTCTTTTATATATTTATAGATATAAGCATGGAAATAATTCATTCCTATAAATACATCTGTCTGACGGGAAGAGCTTTTTTCTCTTTTATTTTTAAATTTTATTTTTTTAAATTTTGAAATTTAATTTTATTTTTTTATACAGCACGTTATTATTAGTTATGTATTTTATGCATATACATGTATACAGGTCAATCCCAATCTCCCAACTCATCCCACCAGCACCACCCCATGGCTTCCCACACTTGGTGTCCATACGTTTGTTCTCTACCTCTGTGTCTCTATTTCTTCCCTGCAAACCAGTTCATCTGTACCATTTTTTAGGCTCCACATATATGCATTAATATACAATATTTGTTTTCCTCTTTCTGACATACTTCATTCTGTATGACAGTCTCTCGATCCATCGATGTCTCTACAAATGACCCAGTTTCATTCCTTTTTATGGCCGAGTAATATTCCATTTTTTATATGTACCACATCTTTATCCATTCATCTGTCTGTGGGCATTTAGGTTGCTTCCATTACCTGGCTATTGTAAATAGTGCTGCAACGAACATTGTGGTGAATGTGCCTTTTTGATTTACCGTTTTCTCTGGGTATATGCCCAGAAGTGGGATTGCTGGATCAGATGGTAATTCTATTTCTAGTTTTTTTAAGGAAACTCCATACTGTTCTCCATAGTGACTGTATCAATTTACATTCCCACCAATAGTGGAAGAGGGCTACTTTTGTCCACACCCTCCACAGAATTTCTTGTTTGTAGATTTTCTGATGATGCCGATTCTAACAGGTGTGAGGTGACACCTCATTGTAGTTTTGATTTGCATTTCTCTAATAATTAGTGCTGTTGAGCAGCTTTTCATGTGCGTCTTGGCCATCTCTGTGTCTTCTTTGAAGAAACGTCTCTTTAGATCTTCTGCCCATTTTTGTATTGGGTTGTTTGTTTTTTTTTAATATTAAGCTGCATGAGCTGTTTATATATATTGGAGATTAAACCTCTGTCCATTGATTCGTTTGCACCGATTTTCGCCCATTCTGAGGGATGCCTTTTTCCATTCCCGCTTTTTTTAACAAAAAAGGAAAGAAAGGAGGGCCTCCCTGGTGGCGCAGTGGTTGAGAGTCCGCCTGCCGATGCAGGGATACGGGTTCGTGCCCCGGTCTGGGAGGATCCCATATGCCACGGAGCGGCTGTGCCCGTGAGCCGTGGCCACTGGGCCTGCGCATCCGGAGCCTGTGCTCCGCAACTGGGGAGGCCGCGACAGTGAGAGGCCCGCATACCGCAAAAAAAAAAAAAAAAAAAAAAAGGAAAGAAAGGAAAAGAAGCAGAACACTAATGTGCGTAAAATATGCCTTTTGAAACGGTCCTTTTGAAATATGGACGTCCTTTGAATTTTTTGGTCGATATGTGACCCCAGGATTTGTTTTCAGTGCAGGTGTCATTTACAGGCCTGCAATGATTTTGAATATCAACTGACCATTAGCGCTGGGATTAAAGCTGCTGTTGTGTGAAACGGCCACAAGGTGGCAGCAGTTCTCCCTTACCAAATCTGGTTACTAGGGCAAGAGAGCCTCAGTGGAAGTAGTGTTCTAGATTGGAATTTAGAATGGAATGTGCCAGGAGAAAGCACCTCAAGTTTGTCTCACTACTTCTTGTTCGTGTTTTTAATTTAATTTTTTGTATTTTTTATTACAGCAAGTTTGATTACAATGTTTGGCTTGTTGTAGGTGTGGAAGATGTGGTTCTTTTACACATATACAGATGTCTGTTCTTCCAGGGATCCATTTCCCATGTACGTTATGACAGAATGTTGAGTAGTCCTGTCTTGGTATTCTGTAGGTCTTTGGTGATTATATATGTCACCTGTGTTTGTATATGTCTGTTAACCCCGATATCGTAATGAAACCAATCTTCACACCTTTCCATTGGTGAACCATAAGTTTGTTTAATGAATCTGTGATTGCCCTTCTCCGTGGAAATATCTGCCCTGGTATCCATTTTTAGGTAACACCTATAAGTGATATGATATGATATGTGTCTTTCACTTTCTGACTTACTACAAGTCACATGATTACTTCTAGACTCATCTACGGTGCTGCAATTGGCATTGTGTCCTTTTTTTCCTTGGCTTCTATTCTGCCTTAGTGAGGTCCATTTTCAACAATGTGATTCCCTGAGGGTTGTGGATTAGCTGACCTGGGCAGCCTTATCCTGCCAGCCCGCCCTCCCCAGGTGTGGCTCGTTGAGGTCAATATAAACAGCGCTCCAGGCAGCCATAGCCCCTGAAGCTGTGCCTGACTCCATATTCTCTGCTCCGTCACCAGTCTCGGGTCTGTGCTGGTGGGAGGGAGTGAGGGGCCACAGCTTTGTGGGTGGCCTGGTGTGAGTGGGGCTCTGCTGGCCTTTCTGCACAATTTGCCAGGCTGCCGCCTGTAAAGAAGAGGATGTGTCAACCATACCTTCCGCTGGAATTTCTCTCCGGACAGAGGTGAGGAAGGAAAAAAGCAGTGGGGGCCGGGACAGGAGGTGTATCTCAGGCAGGGCAATGGAAAGCTTCTGGAAGAGCGCCTGGGGCCAAGACCAATCTGGCTGGCCTGCAGGCACCAAGTTGTCCTGCGTGCTGTCCCTGGTGTGGCTCGACGGCCCTTCCTCTAGGCTTTCAAGCCCTTGTACATATTCAGGTGTTTTACCTGGGAAGGGTGGGAACAGTTCAGCAGCAGCTGGCCTGGGGCTCAGCTCACGTTTACTCACAGATGCCTCGGCACGGTCCCCCAGCTTTGCAATGAGGACGCTCCTTGCGTGGGGCGTGGGTTGCTCGCTGTATGGGAGATGGTTTCCCACCTCTGACCAATTTCAGAATTGTTTACCGCTGGAGCAAGTGCGCTGATAGGGTTTTCCTCTGTATAACTCATGGGTTCAGGTGTTTTTTTCTTTTATGGTTCAAGTTAGATTTTATTCCTCTTTTATATATTTATAGATATAAGCATGGAAATAATTCATTCCTATAAATACATCTGTGTGACGGGAAGAACTTTTTTCTCTTTTATTTTTAAATTTTATTTTTTAAAATTTTGAAATTTAATTTTATTTTTTTTATACAGCACGTTATTATTAGTTATGTATTTTATGCATATACATGTATACAGGTCAATCCCAATCTCCCAACTCATCCCACCACCACCACCCCATGGCTTCCCACACTTGGTGTCCATACGTTTGTTCTCTACCTCTGTGTCTCTATTTCTTCCCTGCAAACCAGTTCATCTGTACCATTTTTTAGGTTCCACATATATGCATTAATATACAGTATTTGTTTTCCTCTTTCTGACTTACTTCATTCTGTATGACAGTCTCTCGATCCATCGATGTCTCTACAAATGACCCAGTTTCATTCCTTTTTATGGCCGAGTAATATTTCATTTTATATATGTACCACATCTTTATCCATTCATCTGTCTGTGGGCATTTAGGTTGCTTCCATTACCTGGCTATTGTAAATAGTGCTGCAACGAACATTGTGGTGAATGTGCCTTTTTGATTTACGGTTTTCTCTGGGTATATGCCCAGAAGTGGGATTGCTGGATCAGATGGTAATTCTATTTCTAGTTTTTTTAAGGAAACTCCATACTGTTCTCCATAGTGACTGTATCAATTTACATTCCCACCAATAGTGGAAGAGGGCTCCTTTTGTCCACACCCTCCCCAGAATTGGTTGTTTGTAGATTTTCTGATGATGCCGATTCTAACAGGTGTGAGGTGATACCTCATTGTAGTTTTGATTTGCATTTCTCTAATAATTAGTGCTGTTGAGCAGCTTTTCATGTGCGTCTTGGCCATCTCTGTGTCTCCTTTGAAGAAACGTCTCTTTAGATCTTCTGCCCATTTTTGTATTTGGTTGTTTGTTTTTTTAATATTAAGCTGCATGAGCTGTTTATATATATTGGAGATTAAACCTCTGTCCATTGATTCGTCTGCAACGATTTTCGCCCATTCTGAGGGATGCCTTTTTCCATTCCCGTATTTTTTAACAAAAAAGGAAAGAAAGGAAAAGAAGCAGAACACTAATGTGCGTAAAATATGCCTTTTGAAACGGTCTTTTTGAAATATGGACGTTCTTTGAATTTTTTGGTCGATATGTGACCCCAGGATTTGTTTTCAGGGCAGGTGTCATTTACAGGCCTGCAATGATTTTGAATATCAACTGACCATTAGCGTGGGATTAAAGCTGCTGTTGTGTGAAACGGCCACAGGGTGGCAGCAGTTCTCCCTTGCCAAATCTGGTTACTAGGGCAAGAGGGCCTCAGTGGAAGTAGTGTTCTAGATTGGAATTTAGAATGGAATGTGCCAGGAGAAAGCCCCTCAAGTTTGTCTCACTACTTCTTGTTCGTGTTTTTAATTTAATTTTTTGTATTTTTTATTACAGCAAGTTTGATTACAATGTTTGGCTTGTTGTAGGTGTGGAAGATGTGGTTCTTTTACACATATAAAGATGTCTTTTCTTCCTGGGATCCTTTTCCCATGTACGTTATGACAGAGTTGAGTAGTCCTCTCTTGGTATTCTGTACGTCTTTGGTGATTATATATGTCACCTATGTTTGTATATGTCTGTTAACCCCGATATCCTAATGAAACCAATCCTCACACCTTTCCATTGGTCAACCATAAGTTTGTTTAATGAATCTGTGATTGCCCTTCTCCGTGGAAATATCTGCCCTGGTATCCATTTTTAGGTAACACCTATAAGTGTTATGATATGATATGTGTCTTTCACTTTCTGACTTACTACAAGTCACGTGATTACTTCTAGACTCATGTACGGTGCTGCAAATGGCATTGTGTCCTTTTTTCCCTTGGCTTCTCTTCTGCCTTAGCGGGGTCCATTTTCAACAATGTGATTCCATGAGGGTTGTGGATTAGCTGACCTGGGCAGCCTTACCCTGCCGGCCCGCCCTCCCCAGGTGTGCCTCGTTGAGGTCAATATAAACAGAGCTCCAGGCAGCAATAGCCCCTGAAGCTGTGCCTGACTCCATATTCTCTGCCCCGTCAGCAGTCTCGGGGCTGTGCTGTTGGGAGGGAGTGAGGGGCCACAGTTTTGTGGGTGGCCCGGTGTGAGTGGGGCTCTGCTGGCCTTTCTGCAGGAGTTGTCAGGCTGCCGCGTGTAAAGAAGAGGTTGTGTCACCCATACCTTCCGCTGGAATTTCTTTCCGGACAGAGGTGAGGAAGGAAAAATGCAGTGGGGGCCGGGACAGGAGGGGTATCTCAGGCAGGGCAATGGAAAGCTTCTGGAAGAGATCCCGGGGCCAGGACCACCCTGGCTGGCCTGCAGGCAGCAATTTCGCCTGCGTGCTGTCGCTGGTGTGTCTCCATGGCCCTTCCTCTAGGCTTTCAAGCCCTTGTACATATTCAGGTGTTTTACCTGGGAATGGTGGGAACAGTTCAGCAGCAGCTGGCCTGGGGCTCAGCTCATGTTTACTCACAGATGCCTCGGCACGGTCCCCCAGCTTTGCAATGAGGACACTCCTTGCGTGGGGGGTGGGTTGCTGGCTGTATGGGAGATGGTTCCCCACCTCTGACCAATTTCAGAATTGTTTACACCTGCAGCAAGTGCCCAGATATGGTTTTCCTCTGTAAAACTCGTGAGTTCAGGTTTTTTTTTTCTTTTATGGTTCAAGTTAGATTTTATTCCTCTTTTATGTATTTATAGATATAAGCATGGAAATAATTCATTCCTATAAATACATCTGTGTGACGGGAAGAACTTTTTTCTGTTTTATTTTTAAATTTTATTTTTTTAAATTTTGAAATACAATTTTATTTATGTTTTTATACAGCAGGTTTTTATTAGTTATGTATTTTATGCATATACATGTATACAGGTCAATCCCAAACTCCCAACTCATCCCACCAGCACCACCCCATGGCTTCCCACACTTGGTGTCCATACGTTTGTTCTCTACCTCTGTGTCTCTATTTCTTCCCTGCAAACCAGTTCATCTGTACCATTTTGTAGGCTCCACATATATGCATTAATATACAATATTTGCTTTCCTCTTTCTGAATTACTTCATTCTGTATGACAGTCTCTCGATCCATCGATGTCTCTACAAATGACCCAGTTTCATTCCTTTTTATGGCCGAGTAATATTCCATTTTATATATGTACCACATCTTTATCCATTCATCTGTCTGTGGGCATTTAGGTTGCTTCCATTACCTGGCTATTGTAAATAGTGCTGCAACGAACATTGTGGTGAATGTGCCTTTTTGATTTATGGTTTTCTCTGGGTATATGCCCAGAAGTGGGATTGCTGGATTAGATGGTAATTCTATTTCTAGTTTTTTTAAGGAAACTCCATACTGTTCTCCATAGTGACTGTATCAATTTACATTCCCACCAATAGTGGAAGAGGGCTCCTTTTGTCCACACCCTCCCCAGAATTGGTTGTTTGTAGATTTTCTGATGATGCCGATTCTAACAGTTGTGAGGTGATACCTCATTGTAGTTTTGATTTGCATTTCTCTAATAATTAGTGCTGTTGAGCAGCTTTTCATGTGCGTCTTGGCCATCTCTGTGTCTCCTTTGAAGAAACGTCTCTTTAGATCTTCTGCCCATTTTTGTATTGGGTTGTTTGTTTTTTTTAATATTAAGCTGCATGAGCTGTTTATATATATTGGAGATTAAACCTCTGTCCATTGATTCGTCTGAAACGATTTTCGCCCATTCTGAGGGATGCCTTTTTCCATTCCCGTGTTTTTTAACAAAAAAGGAAAGAAAGGTAAAGAAGCAGAACACTCATGTGCGTAAAATATGCCTTTTGAAACGGTTGTTTTGAAATATGGACGTCCTTTGAATTTTTTGGTCGATATGTGACCCCAGGATTTGCTTTCAGGGCAGATGTCATTTACAGGCCTGCAATGATTTTGAATATCAACTGACCATTAGCGTTGGGATTAAAGCTGCTGTTGTGTGAAACGGCCACAAGGTGGCAGCAGTTCTCCCTTACCAAATCTGGTTACTAGGGCAAGAGGGCCTCAGTGGAAGTAGTGTTCTAGATTGGAATTTAGAATGGAATGTGCCAGGAGAAAGCCCCTCAAGTTTGTCTCACTACTTCTTGTTCGTGTTTTTAATTTAATTTTTTGTATTTTTTATTACAGCAAGTTTGATTACAATGTTTGGCTTGTTGTAGGTGTGGAAGATGTGGTTCTTTTACACATATACAGATGACTGTTCTTTCTGGGATCCTTTTCCCATGTACGTTATGACAGAATGTTGAGTAGTCCTCTCTTGGTATTCTGTAGGTCTTTGGTGATTATATATGTCACCTGTGTTTGTATATGTCTGTTAACCCCGATATCGTAATGAAACCAATCCTCACACCTTTCCATTGGTGAACCATAAGTTTGTTTAATGAATCTGTGATTGCCCTTCTCCGTGGAAATATCTGCCCTGGTATCCATTTTTAGGTAACACCTATAAGTGATATGATATGATATGTGTCTTTCACTTTCTGATTACTACAAGTCACGTGATTACTTCTAGACTCATCTACGGGGCTGCAAATGGCATTGTGTCCTTGTTTTCCTTGGCTCCTCTTCTGCATTAGCGAGGTCCATTTTCAACAATGTGATTCCCTGAGGGTTGTGGATTAGCTGACCTGGGCAGCCTTACCCTGCCGGCACGCCCTCCCCAGGTGTGCCTCGTTGAGGTCAATATAAACAGAGCTCCAGGCAGCAATAGCCCCTGAAGCTGTGCCTGACTCCATATTCTCTGCCCCGTCAGCAGTATCGGGGCTGTGCTGGTGGGAGGGAGAGAGGTGCCACAGCTTTGTGGGTGGCCCGGTGTGAGTGGGGTTCTGCTGGCCTTTCTTCAGGAGTTGCCAGGCTGCCGCCTGTAAAGAAGAGAATGTGTCACCCATACCTTCCGCTGGAATTTCTCTCCGGACAGAGGTGAGGAAGGAAAAAAGCAGTGGGGTCCGGGACAGGATGGGTATCTCAGACAGGGCAGTGGAAAGCTTCCGGAAGAGCGCCCGGGGCCAAGACCAACCTGGCTGGCCTGCAGGCACCAAGTTGGCCTGCGTGTTGTCGCTGGTGTGGCTCGACGTCCCTTCCTCTAGGCTTTCAAGCCCTTGTATATATTCAGGTGTTTTACCTGGGAAGGGTGGGAACAGTTCAGCAGCAGCTGGCCTGTGGCTCAGCTCACGTTTACTCACAGATGCCTCGGCACGGTCCCCCAGCTTTGCAATGAGGATGCTCCTTGCGTGGGGGTGTGTGTTGCTGGCTGTATGGGAGATGGTTTCCCACCTCTGACCAATTTCCGAATTGTTTACCGCTGGAGCAAGTGCCCTGATAGGGTTTTTCTCTGTATAACTCGTGGGTTCAGGTTTTTTTTTTTTCTTTTATGGTTCTAGTTAGATTTTATTCCTCTTTTATATATTTATAGATATAAGCATGGAAATAATTCATTCCTATAAATACATCTGTGTGACTGGAAGAACTTTTTTCTCTTTTATTTTTAAATTTTATTTTTTAAAATTTTGAAATTTAATTTTATTTTTTTATACAGCACGTTATTATTAGTTATGTATTTTATGCATATACATGGATACAGGTCAATCCCAATCTCCTAACTCATCCCACCACCACCACCCCATGGCTTCCCACACTTGGTGTCCATACGTTTGTTCTCTACCTCTGTGTCTCTATTTCTTCCCTGCAAACCAGTTCATCTGTACCATTTTTTAGGCTCCACATATATGCATTAATATACAATATTTGCTTTCCTCTTTCTGAATTACTTCATTCTGTATGACAGTCTCTCGATCCATCGATGTCTCTACAAATGACCCAGTTTCGTTCCTTTTTATGGCCGAGTAATATTCCATTTTATATATGTACCACATCTTTATCCATTCATCTGTCTGTGGGCATTTAGGTTGCTTCCATTACCTGGCTATTGTAAATAGTGCTGCAACGAACATTGTGGTGAATGTGCCTTTTTGATTTACGGTTTTCTCTGGGTATATGCCCAGAAGTCGGATTGCTGGATCAGATGGTAATTCTATTTATAGTTTTTTTAAGGAAACTCCATACTGTTCTCCATAGTGACTGTATCAATTTACATTCCCACCAATAGTGGAAGAGGGCTCCTTTTGTCCACACCCTCCCCAGAATTTGTTGTTTGTAGATTTTCTGATGATGCCGATTCTAACAGGTGTGAGGTGATACCTCATTGTAGTTTTGATTTGCATTTCTCTAATAATTAGTGCTGTTAGGCAGCTTTTCATGTGCGTCTTGGCCAGCTCTGTGTCTTCTTTGAAGAAACGTCTCTTTAGATCTTCTGCCCATTTTTGTATTGGGTTGTTTGTTTTTTTAATATTAAGCTGCATGAGCTGTTTATATATATTGGAGATTAAACCTCTGTCCATTGATTCGTTTGCACCGATTTTCGCCCATTCTGAGGGATGCCTTTTTCCATTCCCATTTTTTTTAACAAAAAAGGAAAGAAAGGAAAAGAAGCAGAACACTAATGTGCGTAAAATATGCCTTTTGAAACGGTCGTTTTGAAATATGGACGTCCGTTGAATTTTTTGGTGATATGTGACCCCAGGATTTGTTTTCAGGGCAGGTGTCATTTACAGGCCTGCAATGATTGTGAATATCAACTTACCATTAGCGCTGGGATTAAAGCTGCTGTTGTGTGAAACGGCCACAAGGTGGCAGCAGTTCACCCTTACCAAATCTGGTTACTAGGGCAAGAGTGCCTCAGTGGAAGTGGTGTTCTAGATTGGAATTTAGAATGGAATGTGCCAGGAGAATGCCCCTCAAGTTTGTCTCACTACTTCTTGTTCGTGTTTTTAATTTAATGTTTTTTATTTTTTATTACAGCAAGTTTGATTACAATGTTTGGCTTGTTGTAGGTGTGGAAGATGTGGTTCTTTTACACATATACAGATGTCTTTCCTTCCCGGGATCCTTTTCCCATGTACGTTATGACAGAATGTTGAGTAGTCCTCTCTTGGTATTCTGTAGGTCTTTGGTGATTATATATGTCACCTGTGTTTGTATATGTCTGTTAAGCCCGATATTGTAATGAAACCAATCCTCACACCATTCCATTGGTGAACCATAAGTTTGTTTAATGAATCTGTGATTGCCCTTCTCCGTGGAAATATCTGCCCTGGTATCCATTTTTAGGTAACACCTATTAGTGATATGATATGATATGTGTCTTTCACTTTCTGACTTACTACAAGTCACGTGATTACTTCTAGACTCATTTACGGTGCTGCAAATGGCATTGTGTCCTTTTTTTCCTTGGCTTCTCTTCTGCCTTAGCGAGGTCCATTTTCACCAATGTGATTCCCTGAGGGTTGTGGATTAGCTGACCTGGGCAGCCTTACCCTGCCGGCCCGCCCTCCCCAGGGGTGCCTCGTTGAGGTCAATATAAACAGCGCTCCAGGCAGCAATAGCCCCTGAAGCTGTGCCTGACTCCATATTCTCTGCCCCGTCAGCAGTCTCGGGGCTGTGCTGGTGGGAGGGAGTGAGGGGCCACAGCTTTGTGGGTGGCCCGGTGTGAGTGGGACTCTGCTGGCCTTTCTGCAGGAGTTGCCAGGCTGCCACCTGTAAAGAAGAGAATGTGTCACCCATACCTTCCGCTGGAATTTCTCTCCGGACAGAGTTGAGGAAGGAAAAAAGCAGTGGGGGCCGGGACAGGAGGGGTATCTCAGACAGGGCAATGGAAAGCTTCCGGAAGAGCGCCCGGGGCCAAGACCAACCTGGCTGGCCTGCAGGCACCAAGTTGGCCTGCGTGTTGTCGCTGGTGTGGCTCGACGGCCCTTCCTCTAGGCTTTCAAGCCCTTGTACATATTCAGGTGTTTTACCTGGGAAGGGTGGGAACAGTTCAGCAGCAGCTGTCCTGGGGCTCAGCTCACGTTTACTCACAGATGCCTCGGCACGGTCCCCCAGATTTGCAATGAGGACGCACCTTGCGTGGGGGGTGGGTTGCTGGCTGTATGGGAGATGGTTTCCCACCTCTGACCAATTTCAGATTTGGTTACCGCTGGAGCAAGTGCCCTGATAGGGTTTTCCTCTGTATAACTCGTGGGTTCAGGTTTTTTTTTTTTCTTTTATGGTTCAAGTTAGATTTTATTCCTCTTTTATATATTTATAGATATAAGCATGGAAATAATTCATTCCTATAAATACATCTGTGTGACGGGAAGAACTTTTTTCTCTTTTATTTTTAAATTTTATTTTTTAAAATTTTGAAATTTAATTTTATTTTTTTTATACAGCACGTTATTATTAGTTATGTATTTTATGCATATACATGTATACAGGTCAATCCCAATCTCCTAACTCATCCCACCACCACCACCCCATGGCTTCCCACACTTGGTGTCCATACGTTTGTTCTCTACCTCTGTGTCTCTATTTCTTCCCTGCAAACCAGTTCATCTGTACCATTTTTTAGGCTCCACATATATGCATTAATATACAATATTTGCTTTCCTCTTTCTGAATTACTTCATTCTGTATGACAGTCTCTCGATCCATCGATGTCTCTACAAATGACCCAGTTTCATTCCTTTTTATGGCCGAGTAATATTCCATTTTATATATGTACCACATCTTTATCCATTCATCTGTCTGTGGGCATTTAGGTTGCTTCCATTACCTGGCTATTGTAAATAGTGCTGCAACGAACATTGTGGTGAATGTGCCTTTTTGATTTATGGTTTTCTCTGGGTATATGCCCAGAAGTGGGATTGCTGGATCAGATGGTAATTCTATTTATAGTTTTTTTAAGGAAACTCCATACTGTTCTCCATAGTGACTGTATCAATTTACATTCCCACCAATAGTGGAAGAGGGCTCCTTTTGTCCACACCCTCCCCAGAATTGGTTGTTTGTAGATTTTCTGATGATGCCGATTCTAACAGTTGTGAGGTGATACCTCATTGTAGTTTTGATTTGCATTTCTCTAATAATTAGTGCTGTTGAGCAGCTTTTCATGTGCGTCTTGGCCATCTCTGTGTCTCCTTTGAAGAAACGTCTCTTTAGATCTTCTGCCCATTTTTGTATTGGGTTGTTTGTTTTTTTTAATATTAAGCTGCATGAGCTGTTTATATATATTGGAGATTAAACCTCTGTCCATTGATTCGTCTGAAACGATTTTCGCCCATTCTGAGGGATGCCTTTTTCCATTCCCGTGTTTTTTAACAAAAAAGGAAAGAAAGGTAAAGAAGCAGAACACTCATGTGCGTAAAATATGCCTTTTGAAACGGTCGTTTTGAAATATGGACGTCCTTTGAATTTTTTGGTCGATATGTGACCCCAGGATTTGCTTTCAGGGCAGATGTCATTTACAGGCCTGCAATGATTTTGAATATCAACTGACCATTAGCGTTGGGATTAAAGCTGCTGTTGTGTGAAACGGCCACAAGGTGGCAGCAGTTCTCCCTTACCAAATCTGGTTACTAGGGCAAGAGGGCCTCAGTGGAAGTAGTGTTCTAGATTGGAATTTAGAATGGAATGTGCCAGGAGAAAGCCCCTCAAGTTTGTCTCACTACTTCTTGTTCGTGTTTTTAATTTAATTTTTTGTATTTTTTATTACAGCAAGTTTGATTACAATGTTTGGCTTGTTGTAGGTGTGGAAGATGTGGTTCTTTTACACATATACAGATGACTGTTCTTTCTGGGATCCTTTTCCCATGTACGTTATGACAGAATGTTGAGTAGTCCTCTCTTGGTATTCTGTAGGTCTTTGGTGATTATATATGTCACCTGTGTTTGTATATGTCTGTTAACCCCGATATCGTAATGAAACCAATCCTCACACCTTTCCATTGGTGAACCATAAGTTTGTTTAATGAATCTGTGATTGCCCTTCTCCGTGGAAATATCTGCCCTGGTATCCATTTTTAGGTAACACCTATAAGTGATATGATATGATATGTGTCTTTCACTTTCTGACTTACTACAAGTCACGTGATTACTTCTAGACTCATCTACGGGGCTGCAAATGGCATTGTGTCCTTGTTTTCCTTGGCTCCTCTTCTGCATTAGCGAGGTCCATTTTCAACAATGTGATTCCCTGAGGGTTGTGGATTAGCTGACCTGGGCAGCCTTACCCTGCCGGCACGCCCTCCCCAGGTGTGCCTCGTTGAGGTCAATATAAACAGAGCTCCAGGCAGCAATAGCCCCTGAAGCTGTGCCTGACTCCATATTCTCTGCCCCGTCAGCAGTATCGGGGCTGTGCTGGTGGGAGGGAGAGAGGTGCCACAGCTTTGTGGGTGGCCCGGTGTGAGTGGGGTTCTGCTGGCCTTTCTTCAGGAGTTGCCAGGCTGCCGCCTGTAAAGAAGAGAATGTGTCACCCATACCTTCCGCTGGAATTTCTCTCCGGACAGAGGTGAGGAAGGAAAAAAGCAGTGGGGTCCGGGACAGGATGGGTATCTCAGACAGGGCAGTGGAAAGCTTCCAGAAGAGCGCCCGGGGCCAAGACCAACCTGGCTGGCCTGCAGGCACCAAGTTGGCCTGCGTGTTGTCGCTGGTGTGGCTCGAAGTCCCTTCCTCTAGGCTTTCAAGCCCTTGTATATATTCAGGTGTTTTACCTGGGAAGGGTGGGAACAGTTCAGCAGCAGCTGGCCTGTGGCTCAGCTCACGTTTACTCACAGATGCCTCGGCACGGTCCCCCAGCTTTGCAATGAGGACGCTCCTTGCGTGGGGGGGTGTGTTGCTGGCTGTATGGGAGATGGTTTCCCACCTCTGACCAATTTCCGAATTGTTTACCGCTGGAGCAAGTGCCCTGATAGGGTTTTTCTCTGTATAACTCGTGGGTTCAGGTTTTTTTTTTTTCTTTTATGGTTCTAGTTAGATTTTATTCCTCTTTTATATATTTATAGATATAAGCATGGAAATAATTCATTCCTATAAATACATCTGTGTGACTGGAAGAACTTTTTTCTCTTTTATTTTTAAATTTTATTTTTTAAAATTTTGAAATTTAATTTTATTTTTTTATACAGCACGTTATTATTAGTTATGTATTTTATGCATATACATGGATACAGGTCAATCCCAATCTCCTAACTCATCCCACCACCACCACCCCATGGCTTCCCACACTTGGTGTCCATACGTTTGTTCTCTACCTCTGTGTCTCTATTTCTTCCCTGCAAACCAGTTCATCTGTACCATTTTTTAGGCTCCACATATATGCATTAATATACAATATTTGCTTTCCTCTTTCTGAATTACTTCATTCTGTATGACAGTCTCTCGATCCATCGATGTCTCTACAAATGACCCAGTTTCGTTCCTTTTTATGGCCGAGTAATATTCCATTTTATATATGTACCACATCTTTATCCATTCATCTGTCTGTGGGCATTTAGGTTGCTTCCATTACCTGGCTATTGTAAATAGTGCTGCAACGAACATTGTGGTGAATGTGCCTTTTTGATTTACGGTTTTCTCTGGGTATATGCCCAGAAGTGGGATTGCTGGATCAGATGGTAATTCTATTTATAGTTTTTTTAAGGAAACTCCATACTGTTCTCCATAGTGACTGTATCAATTTACATTCCCACCAATAGTGGAAGAGGGCTCCTTTTGTCCACACCCTCCCCAGAATTTGTTGTTTGTAGATTTTCTGATGATGCCGATTCTAACAGGTGTGAGGTGATACCTCATTGTAGTTTTGATTTGCATTTCTCTAATAATTAGTGCTGTTAGGCAGCTTTTCATGTGCGTCTTGGCCAGCTCTGTGTCTTCTTTGAAGAAACGTCTCTTTAGATCTTCTGCCCATTTTTGTATTGGGTTGTTTGTTTTTTTAATATTAAGCTGCATGAGCTGTTTATATATATTGGAGATTAAACCTCTGTCCATTGATTCGTTTGCACCGATTTTCGCCCATTCTGAGGGATGCCTTTTTCCATTCCCATTTTTTTTAACAAAAAAGGAAAGAAAGGAAAAGAAGCAGAACACTAATGTGCGTAAAATATGCCTTTTGAAACAGTCGTTTTGAAATATGGACGTCCGTTGAATTTTTTGGTGATATGTGACCCCAGGATTTGTTTTCAGGGCAGGTGTCATTTACAGGCCTGCAATGATTGTGAATATCAACTTACCATTAGCGCTGGGATTAAAGCTGCTGTTGTGTGAAACGGCCACAAGGTGGCAGCAGTTCACCCTTACCAAATCTGGTTACTAGGGCAAGAGTGCCTCAGTGGAAGTGGTGTTCTAGATTGGAATTTAGAATGGAATGTGCCAGGAGAATGCCCCTCAAGTTTGTCTCACTACTTCTTGTTCGTGTTTTTAATTTAATGTTTTTTATTTTTTATTACAGCAAGTTAGATTACAATGTTTGGCTTGTTGTAGGTGTGGAAGATGTGGTTCTTTTACACATATACAGATGTCTTTCCTTCCCGGGATCCTTTTCCCATGTACGTTATGACAGAATGTTGAGTAGTCCTCTCTTGGTATTCTGTAGGTCTTTGGTGATTATATATGTCACCTGTGTTTGTATATGTCTGTTAAGCCCGATATTGTAATGAAACCAATCCTCACACCATTCCATTGGTGAACCATAAGTTTGTTTAATGAATCTGTGATTGCCCTTCTCCGTGGAAATATCTGCCCTGGTATCCATTTTTAGGTAATACCTATTAGTGATATGATATGATATGTGTCTTTCACTTTCTGACTTACTACAAGTCACGTGATTACTTCTAGACTCATTTACGGTGCTGCAAATGGCATTGTGTCCTTTTTTTCCTTGGCTTCTCTTCTGCTTAGCGAGGTCCATTTTCACCAATGTGATTCCCTGAGGGTTGTGGATTAGCTGACCTGGGCAGCCTTACCCTGCCGGCCCGCCCTCCCCAGGGGTGCCTCGTTGAGGTCAATATAAACAGCGCTCCAGGCAGCAATAGCCCCTGAAGCTGTGCCTGACTCCATATTCTCTGCCCCGTCAGCAGTCTCGGGGCTGTGCTGGTGGGAGGGAGTGAGGGGCCACAGCTTTGTGGGTGGCCCGGTGTGAGTGGGACTCTGCTGGCCTTTCTGCAGGAGTTGCCAGGCTGCCACCTGTAAAGAAGAGAATGTGTCACCCATACCTTCCGCTGGAATTTCTCTCCGGACAGAGTTGAGGAAGGAAAAAAGCAGTGGGGGCCGGGACAGGAGGGGTATCTCAGACAGGGCAATGGAAAGCTTCCGGAAGAGCGCCCAGGGCCAAGACCAACCTGGCTGGCCTGCAGGCACCAAGTTGGCCTGCGTGTTGTCGCTGGTGTGGCTCGACGGCCCTTCCTCTAGGCTTTCAAGCCCTTGTACATATTCAGGTGTTTTACCTGGGAAGGGTGGGAACAGTTCAGCAGCAGCTGTCCTGGGGCTCAGCTCACGTTTACTCACAGATGCCTCGGCACGGTCCCCCAGCTTTGCAATGAGGACGCTCCTTGCGTGGGGGGTGGGTTGCTGGCTGTATGGGAGATGGTTTCCCACCTCTGACCAATTTCAAAATTGGTTACCGCTGGAGCAAGTGCCCTGATAGGGTTTTCCTCTGTATAACTCGTGGGTTCAGGTTTTTTTTTTTTCTTTTATGGTTCAAGTTAGATTTTATTCCTCTTTTATATATTTATAGATATAAGCATGGAAATAATTCATTCCTATAAATACATCTGTGTGACGGGAAGAACTTTTTTCTCTTTTATTTTTAAATTTTATTTTTTAAAATTTTGAAATTTAATTTTATTTTTTTTATACAGCACGTTATTATTAGTTATGTATTTTATGCATATACATGTATACAGGTCAATCCCAATCTCCTAACTCATCCCACCACCACCACCCCATGGCTTCCCACACTTGGTGTCCATACGTTTGTTCTCTACCTCTGTGTCTCTATTTCTTCCCTGCAAACCAGTTCATCTGTACCATTTTTTAGGCTCCACATATATGCATTAATATACAATATTTGCTTTCCTCTTTCTGAATTACTTCATTCTGTATGACAGTCTCTCGATCCATCGATGTCTCTACAAATGACCCAGTTTCATTCCTTTTTATGGCCGAGTAATATTCCATTTCATATATGTACCATATCTTTATCCATTCATCTGTCTGTGGGCATTTAGGTTGCTTCCATTACCTGGCTATTGTAAATAGTGCTGCAACGAACATTGTGGTGAATGTGCCTTTTTGATTTACCGTTTTCTCTGGGTATATGCCCAGAAGTGGGATTGCTGGATCAGATGGTAATTCTATTTCTAGCTTTTTTAAGGAAACTCCATACTGTTCTCCATAGTGACTGTATCAATTTACATTCCCACCAATAGTGGAAGAGGGCTCCTTTTGTCCACACCCTCCCCAGAATTGGTTGTTTGTAGATTTTCTGATGATGCCGATTCTAACAGGTGTGAGGTGATACCTCATTGTAGTTTTGATTTGCATTTCTCTAATAATTAGTGCTGCTGAGCAGCTTTTCATGTGCGTCTTGGCCATCTCTGTGTCTTCTTTGAAGAAACGTCTCTTTAGATCTTCTGCCCATTTTTGTATTGGGTTGTTTGTTTTTTTTAATATTAAGCTGCATGAGCTGTTTATATATATTGGAGATTAAACCTCTGTCCATTGATTCGTTTGCAACGATTTTCGCCCATTCTGAGGGATGCCTTTTTCCATTCCCGTTTTTTTTAACAAAAAAGGAAAGAAAGGAAAAGAAGCAGAACACTAATGTGCGTAAAATATGCCTTTTGAAACGGTCGTTTTGAAATATGGACGTCCTTTGAATTTTTTGGTCGATATGTGACCCCAGGATTTGTTTTCAGGGAAGGTGTCATTTACAGGCCTGCAATGATTTTGAATATCAACTGACCATTAGCGCTGGGATTAAAGCTGCTGTTGTGTGAAACGGCCACAAGGTGGCAGCAGTTCTCCCTTACCAAATCTGGTTACTAGGGCAAGAGAGCCTCAGTGGAAGTGGTGTTCTAGATTGGAATTTAGAAAGGAATGTGCCAGGAGAAAGCCCCTCAAGTTTGTCTCACTACTTCTTCTTCGTGTTTTTAATTTAATGTTTTTTATTTTTTATTACAGCAAGTTTGATTACAATGTTTGGCTTGTTGTAGGTGTGGAAGATGTGGTTCTTTTACACATATACAGATGTCTGTTCTTCCTGGGATCCATTTCCCATGTACGTTATGACAGAATGTTGAGTAGTCCTGTCTTGGTATTCTGTAGGTCTTTGGTGATTATATATGTCACCTGTGTTTGTATATGTCTGTTAACCCCGATATCGTAATGAAACCAATCCTCACACCTTTCCATTGGTGAACCATAAGTTTGTTTAATGAATCTGTGATTGCTCTTCTCCGTGGAAATATCTGCCCTGGTATCCATTTTTAGGTAACACCTATAAGTGATATGATATGATATGTGTCTTTCACTTTCTGACTTACTACAAGTCACGTGATTACTTCTAGACTCATTTACGGTGCTGCAAATGGCATTGTGTCCTTTTTTTCCTTGGCTTCTCTTCTGCCTTAGCGAGGTCCATTTTCACCAATGTGATTCCCTGAGGGTTGTGGATTAGCTGACCTGGGCAGCCTTACCCTGCCGGCCCGCCCTCCCCAGGTGTGCCTCGTTGAGGTCAATATAAACAGCGCTCCAGGCAGCAATAGCCCCTGAAGCTGTGCCTGACTCCATATTCTCTGCCCCGTCAGCAGTCTCGGGGCTGTGCTGGTGGGAGGGAGTGAGGGGCCACAGCTTTGTGGGTGGCCCGGTGTGAGTGGGACTCTGCTGGCCTTTCTGCAGGAGTTGCCAGGCTGCCACCTGTAAAGAAGAGAATGTGTCATCCATACCTTCCGCTGGAATTTCTCTCCGGACATAGGTGAGGAAGGAAAAAAGCTGTGGGGGCCGGGACAGGAGGGGTATCTCAGACAGGGCAATGGAAAGCTTCCGGAAGAGCGCCCGGGGCCAAGACCAAGCTCGTTGGCCTGCAGGCACCAAGTTGGCCTGCCTGTTGTCGATGGTGTGGCTCGACGGCCCTTCCTCTAGGCTTTCAAGCCCTTGTACATATTCAGGTGTTTTACCTGGGAAGGGTGGGAACAGTTCAGCAGCAGCTGGCCTGGGGCTCAGCTCACGTTTACTCACAGATGCCTCGGCACGGTCCCCCAGCTTTGCAATGAGGACGCTCCTTGCGTGGGGGGTGGGTTGCTGGCTATATGGGAGATGGTTTCCCACCTCTGACCAATTTCAGAATTGGTTACCGCTGGAGCAAGTGCCCTGATAGGGTTTTCCTCTGTATAACTCGTGGGTTCAGGTTTTTATTTTTTCTTTTATGGTTCAAGTTAGATTTTATTCCTCTTTTATATATTTATAGATATAAGCATGGAAATAATTCATTCCTATAAATACATCTGTGTGACGGGAAGGACTTTTTTCTCTTTTATTTTTAAATTTTATTTTTTTAAATTTTGAAATTTAATTTTATTTTTTTTATACAGCACGTTATTATTAGTTATGTATTTTATGCATATACATGTATACAGGTCAATCCCAATCTCCTAACTCATCCCACCACCACCACCCCATGGCTTCCCACACTTGGTGTCCATACGTTTGTTCTCTACCTCTGTGTCTCTATTTCTTCCCTGCAAACCAGTTCATCTGTACCATTTTTTAGGCTCCACATATATGCATTAATATACAATATTTGTTTTCCTCTTTCTGACTTACTTCATTCTGTATGACAGTCTCTCGATCCATCGATGTCTCTAAAAATGACCCAGTTTCATTCCTTTTTATGGCCGAGTAATATTCCATTTTATATATGTACCACATCTTTATCCATTCATCTGTCTGTGGGCATTTAGGTTGCTTCCATTACCTGGCTATTGTAAATAGTGCTGCAACGAACATTGTGGTGAATGTGCCTTTTTGATTTACCGTTTTCTCTGGGTATATGCCCAGAAGTGGGATTGCTGGATCAGATGGTAATTCTATTTCTAGTTTTTTTAAGGAAACTCCATACTGTTCTCCATAGTGACTGTATCAATTTACATTCCCACCAATAGTGGAAGAGGGCTACTTTTGTCCACACCCTCCACAGAATTTGTTGTTTGTAGATTTTCTGATGATGCCGATTCTAACAGGTGTGAGGTGATACCTCATTGTAGTTTTGATTTGCATTTCTCTAATAATTAGTGCTGTTGAGCAGCTTTTCATGTGCGTCTTGGCCATCTCTGTGTCTTCTTTGAAGAAACGTCTCTTTAGATCTTCTGCCCATTTTTGTATTGGGTTGTTTGTTTTTTTAATATTAAGCTGCATGAGCTGTTTATATATATTGGAGATTAAACCTCTGTCCATTGATTCGTTTGCACCGATTTTCGCCCATTCTGAGGGATGCCTTTTTCCATTCCCGTTTTTTTTAACAAAAAAGGAAAGAAAGGAGGGCCTCCCTGGTGGCGCAGTGGTTGAGAGTCCGCCTGCCGATGCAGGGGATACGGGTTCGTGCCCCGGTCTGGGAGGATCCCATATGCCGCGGAGCGGCTGTGCCCGTGAGCCGTGGCCGCTGGGCCTGCGCATCCGGAGCCTGTGCTCCGCAACGGGGGAGGCTGCGACAGTGAGAGGCCCGCATACCGCAAAAAAAAAAAAAAAAAAAAAAAAGGAAAGAAAGGAAAAGAAGCCGAACACTAATGTGCGTAAAATATGCCTTTTGAAACGGTCCTTTTGAAATATGGACGTCCTTTGAATTTTTTGGTCGATATGTGACCCCAGGATATGTTTTCAGGGCAGGTGTCATTTACAGGCCTGCAATGATTTTGAATATCAACTGACCATTAGCGCTGGGATTAAAGCTGCTGTTGTGTGAAACGGCCACAAGGTGGCAGCAGTTCTCCCTTACCAAATCTGGTTACTAGGGCAAGAGAGCCTCAGTGGAGGTAGTGTTCTAGATTGGAATTTAGAATGGAATGTGCCAGGAGAAAGCACCTCAAGTTTGTCTCACTACTTCTTGTTCGTGTTTTTAATTTAATTTTTTGTATTTTTTATTACAGCAAGTTTGATTACAATATTTGGCTTGTTGTAGGTGTGGAAGATGTGGTTCTTTTACACATATACAGATGTCTGTTCTTCCAGGGATCCATTTCCCATGTACGTTATGACAGAATGTTGAGTAGTCCTGTCTTGGTATTCTGTAGGTCTTTGGTGATTATATATGTCACCTGTGTTTGTATATGTCTGTTAACCCTGATATCGTAATGAAACCAATCCTCACACCTTTCCATTGGTGAACCATAAGTTTGTTTAATGAATCTGTGATTGCCCTTCTCCGTGGAAATATCTGCCCTGGTATCCATTTTTAGGTAACACCTATAAGTGATATGATATGATATGTGTCTTTCACTTTCTGACTTACTACAAGTCACATGATTACTTCTAGACTCATCTACGGTGCTGCAATTGGCATTGTGTCCTTTTTTTCCTTGGCTTCTATTCTGCCTTAGTGAGGTCCACTTTCAACAATGTGATTCCCTGAGGGTTGTGGATTAGCTGACCTAGGCAGCCTTATCCTGCCAGCCCGCCCTCCCCAGGTGTGGCTCGTTGAGGTCAATATAAACAGCGCTCCAGGCAGCAATAGCCCCTGAAGCTGTGCCTGACTCCATATTCTCTGCTCCGTCACCAGTCTCGGGTCTGTGCTGGTGGGAGGGAGTGAGGGGCCACAGCTTTGTGGGTGGCCTGGTGTGAGTGGGGCTCTGCTGGCCTTTCTGCACAAGTTGCCAGGCTGCCGCCTGTAAAGAAGAGGATGTGTCAACCATACCTTCCGCTGGAATTTCTCTCCGGACAGAGGTGAGGAAGGAAAAAATGCAGTGGGGGCCGGGACAGGAGGGGTATCTCAGGCAGGGCAATGGAAAGCTTCTGGAAGAGCACCTGGGGCCAAGACCACCCTGGCTGGCCTGCAGGCACCAAGTTGTCCTGCGTGCTGTCCCTGGTGTGGCTCGACGGCCCTTCCTCTAGGCTTTCAAGCCCTTGTACATATTCAGGTGTTTTACCTGGGAAGGGTGGGAACAGTTCAGCAGCAGCTGGCCTGGGGCTCAGCTCACGTTTACTCACAGATGCCTCGGCACGGTCCCCCAGCTTTGCAATGAGGACGCTCCTTGCGTGGGGCGTGGGTTGCTGGCTGTATGGGAGATGGTTTCCCACCTCTGACCAATTTCAGAATTGTTTACCGCTGGAGCAAGTGCGCTGATAGGGTTTTCCTCTGTATAACTCATGGGTTCAGGTGTTTTTTTCTTTTATGGTTCAAGTTAGATTTTATTCCTCTTTTATATATTTATAGATATAAGCATGGAAATAATTCATTCCTATAAATACATCTGTGTGACGGGAAGAACTTTTTTCTCTTTTATTTTTAAATTTTATTTTTTAAAATTTTGAAATTTAATTTTATTTTTTTTATACAGCACGTTATTATTAGTTATGTATTTTATGCATATACATGTATACAGGTCAATCCCAATCTCCCAACTCATCCCACCACCACCACCCCATGGCTTCCCACACTTGGTGTCCATACGTTTGTTCTCTACCTCTGTGTCTCTATTTCTTCCCTGCAAACCAGTTCATCTGTACCATTTTTTAGGTTCCACATATATGCATTAATATACAGTATTTGTTTTCCTCTTTCTGACTTACTTCATTCTGTATGACAGTCTCTCGATCCATCGATGTCTCTACAAATGACCCAGTTTCATTCCTGTTTATGGCCGAGTAATATTTCATTTTATATATGTACCACATCTTTATCCATTCATCTGTCTGTGGGCATTTAGGTTGCTTCCATTACCTGGCTATTGTAAATAGTGCTGCAACGAACATTGTGGTGAATGTGCCTTTTTGATTTACGGTTTTCTCTGGGTATATGCCCAGAAGTGGGATTGCTGGATCAGATGGTAATTCTATTTCTAGTTTTTTTAAGGAAACTCCATACTGTTCTCCATAGTGACTGTATCAATTTACATTTCCACCAATAGTGGAAGAGGGCTCCTTTTGTCCACACCCTCCCCAGAATTGGTTGTTTGTAGATTTTCTGATGATGCCGATTCTAACAGGTGTGAGGTGATACCTCATTGTAGTTTTGATTTGCATTTCTCTAATAATTAGTGCTGTTGAGCAGCTTTTCATGTGCGTCTTGGCCATCTCTGTGTCTTCTTTGAAGAAACGTCTCTTTAGATCTTCTGCCCATTTTTGTATTGGGTTGTTTGTTTTTTTAATATTAAGCTGCATGAGCTGTTTATATATATTGGAGATTAAACCTCTGTCCATTGATTCGTTTGCAACGATTTTTGCCCATTGTGAGGGATGCCTTTTTCCATTCCCGTTTTTTCTAACAAAAAAGGAAAGAAAGGAAAAGAAGCAGAACACTAATGTGCGTAAAATATGCCTTTTGAAACGGTCGTTTTGAAATATGGACGTCCTTTGAATTTTTTGGTCGATATGTGACCACAGGATTTGTTTTCAGGGCAGGTGTCATTTACAGGCCTGAAATGATTTTGAATATCAACTGACCATTAGCGCTGGGATTAAAGCTGCTGTTGTGTGAAACGGCCACAAGGTGGCAGCAGTTCACCCTTACCAAATCTGGTTACTAGGGCAAGAGAGCCTCAGTGGAAGTGGTGTTCTAGATTGGAATTTAGAATGGAATGTGCCAGGAGAATGCCCCTCAAGTTTGTCTCACTACTTCTTGTTCGTGTTTTTAATTTAATGTTTTTTTATTTTTTATTACAGCAAGTTTGATTACAATGTTTGGCTTGTTGTAGGTGTGGAAGATGTGGTTCTTTTACACATATACAGATGTCTGTCCTTCCCGGGATCGTTTTCCCATGTACGTTATGACAGAATGTTGAGTAGTCCTGTCTTGGTATTCTGTAGGTCTTTGGTGATTATATATGTCACCTGTGTTTGTATATGTCTGTTAACCCCGATATCGTAATGAAACCAATCCTCACACCATTCCATTGGTGAACCATAAGTTTGTTTAATGAATCTGTGATTGCCCTTCTCCGTGGAAATATCTGCCCTGGTATCCATTTTTAGGTAACACCTATAAGTGATATGATATGATATGTGTCTTTCACTTTCTGACTTACTACAAGTCACGTGATTACTTCTAGACTCATTTACGGTGCTGCAAATGGCATTGTGTCCTTTTTTTCCTTGGCTTCTCTTCTGCCTTAGCGAGGTCCATTTTCACCAATGTGATTCCCTGAGGGTTGTGGATTAGCTGACCTGGGCAGCCTTACCCTGCCGGCCCGCCCTCCCCACGTGTGCCTCGTTGAGGTCAATATAAACAGCGCTCCAGGCAGCAATAGCCCCTGAAGCTGTGCCTGACTCCATATTCTCTGCCCCGTCAGCAGTCTCGGGGCTGTGCTTGTGGGAGGGAGTGAGGGGCCACAGCTTTGTGGGTGGCCCGGTGTGAGTGGGACTCTGCTGGCCTTTCTGCAGGAGTTGCCAGGCTGCCACCTGTAAAGAAGAGAATGTGTCACCCATACCTTCCGCTGGAATTTCTCTCCGGACAGAAGTGAGGAAGGAAAAAAGCAGTGGGGGCCGGGACAGGAGGGGTATCTCAGACAGGGCAATGGAAAGCTTCCGGAAGAGCGCCCGGGGCCAAGACCAACCTGGCTGGCCTGCAGGCACCAAGTTGGCCTGCGTGTTGTCGCTGGTGTGGCTCGACGGCCCTTCCTCTAGGCTTTCAAGCCCTTGTACATATTCAGGTGTTTTACCTGGGAAGGGTGGGAACAGTTCAGCAGCAGCTGGCCTGGGGCTCAGCTCACGTTTACTCACAGATGCCTCGGCATGGTCCCCCAGCTTTGCAATGAGGACGCTCCTTGCGTGGGGGGTGGGTTGCTGGCTGTATGGGAGATGGTTTCCCACCTCTGACCAATTTCAGAATTGTTTACCACTGGAGCAAGTGCCCTGATAGGGTTTTCCTCTGTATAACTCGTGGGTTCAGGTTTTTTTTTTTTTCTTTTATGGTTCAAGTTAGATTTTATTCCTCTTTTATATATTTATAGATATAAGCATGGAAATAATTCATTCCTATAAATACATCTGTGTGACGGGAAGAACTTTTTTCTCTTTTATTTTTAAATTTTATTTTTTAAAATTTTGAAATTTAATTTTATTTTTTTTATACAGCACGTTATTATTAGTTATGTATTTTATGCATATACATGTATACAGGTCAATCCCAATCTCCTAACTCATCCCACCACCACCACCCCATGGCTTCCCACACTTGGTGTCCATACGTTTGTTCTCTACCTCTGTGTCTCTATTTCTTCCCTGCAAACCAGTTCATCTGTACCATTTTTTAGGCTCCACATATATGCATTAATATACAATATTTGCTTTCCTCTTTCTGAATTACTTCATTCTGTATGACAGTCTCTCGATCCATCGATGTCTCTACAAATGACCCAGTTTCATTCCTTTTTATGGCCGAGTAATATTCCATTTCATATATGTACCATATCTTTATCCATTCATCTGTCTGTGGGCATTTAGGTTGCTTCCATTACCTGGCTATTGTAAATAGTGCTGCAACGAACATTGTGGTGAATGTGCCTTTTTGATTTACCGTTTTCTCTGGGTATATGCCCAGAAGTGGGATTGCTGGATCAGATGGTAATTCTATTTCTAGCTTTTTTAAGGAAACTCCATACTGTTCTCCATAGTGACTGTATCAATTTACATTCCCACCAATAGTGGAAGAGGGCTCCTTTTGTCCACACCCTCCCCAGAATTGGTTGTTTGTAGATTTTCTGATGATGCCGATTCTAACAGGTGTGAGGTGATACCTCATTGTAGTTTTGATTTGCATTTCTCTAATAATTAGTGCTGCTGAGCAGCTTTTCATGTGCGTCTTGGCCATCTCTGTGTCTTCTTTGAAGAAACGTCTCTTTAGATCTTCTGCCCATTTTTGTATTGGGTTGTTTGTTTTTTTTTTAATATTAAGCTGCATGAGCTGTTTATATATATTGGAGATTAAACCTCTGTCCATTGATTCGTTTGCAACGATTTTCGCCCATTCTGAGGGATGCATTTTTCCATTCCCGTTTTTTTTAACAAAAAAGGAAAGAAAGGAAAAGAAGCAGAACACTAATGTGCGTAAAATATGCCTTTAGAAACGGTCGTTTTGAAATATGGACGTCCTTTGAATTTTTTGGTCGATATGTGACCCCAGGATTTGTTTTCAGGGCAGGTGTCATTTAGAGGCCTGCAATGATTTTGAATATCAACTGACCATTAGCGCTGGGATTAAAGCTGCTGTTGTGTGAAACGGCCACAAGGTGGCAGCAGTTCTCCCTTACGAAATCTGGTTACTAGGGCAAGAGAGCCTCAGTGGAAGTGGTGTTCTAGATTGGAATTTAGAATGGAATGTGCCAGGAGAAAGCCCCTCAAGTTTGTCTCACTACTTCTTGTTCGTGTTTTTAATTTAATGTTTTTTATTTTTTATTACAGCAAGTTTGATTACAATGTTTGGCTTGTTGTAGGTGTGGAAGATGTGGTTCTTTTACACATATACAGATGTCTGTTCTTCCTGGGATCCATTTCCCATGTACGTTATGACAGAATGTTGAGTAGTCCTGTCTTGGTATTCTGTAGGTCTTTGGTGATTATATATGTCACCTGTGTTTGTATATGTCTGTTAACCCCGATATCGTAATGAAACCAATCCTCACACCTTTCCATTGGTGAAACATAAGTTTGTTTAATGAATCTGTGATTGCCCTTCTCCGTGGAAATATCTGCCCTGGTATCCATTTTTAGGTAACACCTATAAGTGATATGATATGATATGTGTCTTTCACATTCTGACTTACTACAAGTCACGTGATTACTTCTAGACTCATTTACGGTGCTGCAAATGGCATTGTGTCCTTTTTTTCCTTGGCTTCTCTTCTGCCTTAGCGAGGTCCATTTTCACCAATGTGATTCCCTGAGGGTTGTGGATTAGCTGACCTGGGCAGCCTTACCCTGCCGGCCCGCCCTCCCCAGGTGTGCCTCGTTGAGGTCAATATAAACAGCGCTCCAGGCAGCTATAGCCCCTGAAGCTGTGCCTGACTCCATATTCTCTGCCCCGTCAGCAGTCTCGGGGCTGTGCTGGTGGGAGGGAGTGAGGGGCCACAGCTTTGTGGGTGGCCCGGTGTGAGTGGGACTCTGCTGGCCTTTCTGCAGGAGTTGCCAGGCTGCCACCTGTAAAGAAGAGAATGTGTCACCCATACCTTCCGCTGGAATTTCTCTCCGGACAGAGGTGAGGAAGGAAAAAAGCAGTGGGGGCCGGGACAGGAGGGGTATCTCAGACAGGGCAATGGAAAGCTTCCGGAAGAGCGCCCGGGGCCAAGACCAACCTCGTTGGCCTGCAGGCACCAAGTTGGCCTGCCTGTTGTCGCTGGTGTGGCTCGACGGCCCTTCCTCTAGGCTTTCAAGCCCTTGTACATATTCAGGTGTTTTACCTGGGAAGGGTGGGAACAGTTCAGCAGCAGCTGGCCTGGGGCTCAGCTCACGTTTACTCACAGATGCCTCGGCACGGTCCCCCAGCTTTGCAATGAGGACGCTCCTTGCGTGGGGGGTGGGTTGCTGGCTATATGGGAGATGGTTTCCCAACTCTGACCAATTTCAGAATTGGTTACCGCTGGAGCAAGTGCCCTGATAGGGTTTTCCTCTGTATAACTCGTGGGTTCAGGTTTTTTTTTTTCTTTTATGGTTCAAGTTAGATTTTATTCCTCTTTTATATATTTATAGATATAAGCATGGAAATAATTCATTCCTATAAATACATCTGTGTGACGGGAAGAACTTTTTCCTCTTTTATTTTTAAATTTTATTTTTTAAAATTTTGAAATTTAATTTTATTTTTTTTATACAGCACTTTATTATTAGTTATGTATTTTATGCATATACATGTATACAGGTCAATCCCAATCTCCCAACTCAACCCACCACCACCACCCCATGGCTTCCCACACTTGGTGTCCATACGTTTGTTCTCTACCTCTGTGTCTCTATTTCTTCCCTGCAAACCAGTTCATCTGTACCATTTTTTAGGTTCCACCTATATGCATTAATATACGGTATTTGTTTTCCTCTTTCTGACTTACTTCATTCTGTATGACAGTCTCTCGATCCATCGATGTCTCTACAAATGACCCAGTTTCATTCCTGTTTATGGCCGAGTAATATTTCATTTTATATATGTACCACATCTTTATCCATTCATCTGTCTGTGGGCATTTAGGTTGCTTCCATTACCTGGCTATTGTAAATAGTGCTGCAACGAACATTGTGGTGAATGTGCCTTTTTGATTTACGGTTTTCTCTGGGTATATGGCCAGAAGTGGGATTGCTGGATCAGATGGTAATTCTATTTCTAGTTTTTTTAAGGAAACTCCATACTGTTCTCCATAGTGACTGTATCAATTTACATTCCCACCAATAGTGGAAGAGGGCTCCTTTTGTCCACACCCTCCCCAGAATTGGTTGTTTGTAGATTTTCTGATGATGCCGATTCTAACAGGTGTGAGGTGATACCTCATTGTAGTTTTGATTTGCATTTCTCTAATAATTAGTGCTGTTGAGCAGCTTTTCATGTGCGTCTTGGCCATCTCTGTGTCTTCTTTGAAGAAACGTCTCTTTAGATCTTCTGCCCATTTTTGTATTGGGTTGTTTGTTTTTTTAATATTAAGCTGCATGAGCTGTTTATATATATTGGAGATTAAACCTCTGTCCATTGATTCGTTTGCAACGATTTTTGCCCATTCTGAGGGATGCCTTTTTCCATTCCCGTTTTTTCTAACAAAAAAGGAAAGAAAGGAAAAGAAGCAGAACACTAATGTGCGTAAATTATGCCTTTTGAAACGGTCGTTTTGAAATATGGACGTCCTTTGAATTTTTTGGTCGATATGTGACCCCAGGATTTGTTTTCAGGGCAGGTGTCATTTACAGGCCTGCAATGATTTTGAATATCAACTGACCATTAGCGCTGGGATTAAAGCTGCTGTTGTGTGAAACGGCCACAAGGTGGCAGCAGTTCACCCTTACCAAATCTGGTTACTAGGGCAAGAGAGCCTCAGTGGAAGTGGTGTTCTAGATTGGAATTTAGAATGGAATGTGCCAGGAGAATGCCCCTCAAGTTTGTCTCACTACTTCTTGTTCGTGTTTTTAATTTAATGTTTTTTATTTTTTATTACAGCAAGTTTGATTACAATGTTTGGCTTGTTGTAGGTGTGGAAGATGTGGTTCTTTTACACATATACAGATGTCTGTCCTTCCCGGGATCGTTTTCCCATGTACGTTATGACAGAATGTTGAGTAGTCCTCTCTTGGTATTCTGTAGGTCTTTGGTGATTATATATGTCACCTGTGTTTATGTCTGTTAACCCCGATATCGTAATGAAACCAATCCTCACACCATTCCATTGGTGAACCATAAGTTTGTTTAATGAATCTGTGATTGCCCTTCTCCGTGGAAATATCTGCCCTGGTATCCATTTTTAGGTAACACCTATAAGTGATATGATATGATATGTGTCTTTCACTTTCTGACTTACTACAAGTCACGTGATTACTTCTAGACTCATTTACGGTGCTGCAAATGGCATTGTGTCCTTTTTTTCCTTGGCTTCTCTTCTGCCTTAGCGAGGTCCATTTTCACCAATGTGATTCCCTGAGGGTTGTGGATTAGCTGACCTGGGCAGCCTTACCCTGCCGGCCCGCCCTCCCCAGGTGTGCCTCGTTGAGGTCAATATAAACAGCGCTCCAGGCAGCAATAGCCCCTGAAGCTGTGCCTGACTCCATATTCTCTGCCCCGTCAGCAGTCTCTGGGCTGTGCTGGTGGGAGGGAGTGAGGGGCCACAGCTTTGTGGGTGGCCCGGTGTGAGTGGGACTCTGCTGGCCTTTCTGCAGGAGTTGCCAGGCTGCCACCTGTAAAGAAGAGAATGTGTCACCCATACCTTCCGCTGGAATTTCTCTCCGGACAGAGTTGAGGAAGGAAAAAAGCAGTGGGGGCCGGGACAGGAGGGGTATCTCAGACAGGGCAATGGAAAGCTTCCGGAAGAGCACCCGGGGCCAAGACCAACCTGGCTGGCCTGCAGGCACCAAGTTGGCCTGCGTGTTGACGCTGGTGTGGCTCAACGGCCCTTCCTCTAGGCTTTCAAGCCCTTGTACATATTCAGGTGTTTTACCTGGGAAGGGTGGGAACAGTTCATCAGCAGCTGGCCTGGGGCTCAGCTCACGTTTACTCACAGATGCCTCGGCACGGTCCCCCAGCTTTGCAATGAGGACGCTCCTTGCGTGGGGCGTGGGTTGCTGGCTGTATGGGAGATGGTTTCCCACCTCTGACCAATTTCAGAATTGTTTACCACTGGAGCAAGTGCCCTGATAGGGTTTTCCTCTGTATAACTCGTGGGTTCAGGTTTTTTTTTTTCTTTTATGGTTCAACTTAGATTTTATTCCTCTTTTATATATTTATAGATATAAGCATGGAAATAATTCATTCCTATAAATACATCTGTGTGACGGGAAGAACTTTTTTCTCTTTTATTTTTAAATTTTATTTTTTAAAATTTTGAAATTTAATTTTATTTTTTTTATACAGCACGTTATTATTAGTTATGTATTTTATGCATATACATGTATACAGGTCAATCCCAATCTCCCAACTCATCCCACCACCACCACCCCATGGCTTCCCACACTTGGTGTCCATACGTTTGTTCTCTACCTCTGTGTCTCTATTTCTTCCCTGCAAACCAGTTCATCTGTACCATTTTTTAGGTTCCACCTATATGCATTAATATACAGTATTTGTTTTCCTCTTTCTGACTTACATCATTCTGTATGACAGTCTCTCGATCCATCGATGTCTCTACAAATGTCCCAGTTTCATTCCTGTTTATGGCCGAGTAATATTTCATTTTATATATGTACCACATCTTTATTCATTCATCTGTCTGTGGGCATTTAGGTTGCTTCCATTACCTGGCTATTGTAAATAGTGCTGCAACGAACATTGTGGTGAATGTGCCTTTTTGATTTACGGTTTTCTCTGGGTATATGCCCAGAAGTGGAATTGCTGGATCAGATGGTAATTCTATTTCTAGTTTTTTTAAGGAAACTCCATACTGTTCTCCATAGTGACTGTATCAATTTACATTCCCACCAATAGTGGAAGAGGGCTCCTTTTGTCCACACCCTCCCCAGAATTGGTTGTTTGTAGATTTTCTGATGATGCCGATTCTAACAGGTGTGAGGTGATACCTCATTGTAGTTTTGATTTGCATTTCTCTAATAATTAGTGCTGTTGAGCAGCTTTTCATGTGCGTCTTGGCCATCTCTGTGTCTTCTTTGAAGAAACGTCTCTTTAGATCTTCTGCCCATTTTTGTATTGGGTTGTTTGTTTTCTTAATATTAAGCTGCATGAGCTGTTTATATATATTGGAGATTAAACCTCTGTCCATTGATTCGTTTGCAACGATTTTTGCCCATTCTGAGGGATGCCTTTTTCCATTCCCGTTTTTTCTAACAAAAAAGGAAAGAAAGGAAAAGAAGCAGAACACTAATGTGCGTAAAATATGCCTTTTGAAACGGTCGTTTTGAAATATGGACGTCCTTTGAATTTTTTGGTCGATATGTGACCCCAGGATTTGTTTTCAGGGCAGGTGTCATTTACAGGCCTGCAATGATTTTGAATATCAACTGACCATTAGCGCTGGGATTAAAGCTGCTGTTGTGTGAAACGGCCACAAGGTGGCAGCAGTTCACCCTTACCAAATCTGGTTACTAGGGCAAGAGAGCCTCAGTGGAAGTGGTGTTCTAGATTGGAATTTAGAATGGAATGTGCCAGGAGAATGCCCCTCAAGTTTGTCTCACTACTTCTTGTTCGTGTTTTTAATTTAATGTTTTTTATTTTTTATTACAGCAAGTTTGATTACAATGTTTGGCTTGTTGTAGGTGTGGAAGATGTGGTTCTTTTACACATATACAGATGTCTGTCCTTCCCGGGATCGTTTTCCCATGTACGTTATGACAGAATGTTGAGTAGTCCTCTCTTGGTATTCTGTAGGTCTTTGGTGATTATATATGTCACCTGTGTTTATGTCTGTTAACCCCGATATCGTAATGAAACCAATCCTCACACCATTCCATTGGTGAACCATAAGTTTGTTTAATGAATCTGTGATTGCCCTTCTCCGTGGAAATATCTGCCCTGGTATCCATTTTTAGGTAACACCTATAAGTGATATGATATGATATGTGTCTTTCACTTTCTGACTTACTACAAGTCACGTGATTACTTCTAGACTCATTTACGGTGCTGCAAATGGCATTGTGTCCTTTTTTTCCTTGGCTTCTCTTCTGCCTTAGCGAGGTCCATTTTCACCAATGTGATTCCCTGAGGGTTGTGGATTAGCTGACCTGGGCAGCCTTACCCTGCCGGCCCGCCCTCCCCAGGTGTGCCTCGTTGAGGTCAATATAAACAGCGCTCCAGGCAGCAATAGCCCCTGAAGCTGTGCCTGACTCCATATTCTCTGCCCCGTCAGCAGTCTCTGGGCTGTGCTGGTGGGAGGGAGTGAGGGGCCACAGCTTTGTGGGTGGCCCGGTGTGAGTGGGACTCTGCTGGCCTTTCTGCAGGAGTTGCCAGGCTGCCACCTGTAAAGAAGAGAATGTGTCACCCATACCTTCCGCTGGAATTTCTCTCCGGACAGAGTTGAGGAAGGAAAAAAGCAGTGGGGGCCGGGACAGGAGGGGTATCTCAGACAGGGCAATGGAAAGCTTCCGGAAGAGCACCCGGGGCCAAGACCAACCTGGCTGGCCTGCAGGCACCAAGTTGGCCTGCGTGTTGACGCTGGTGTGGCTCAACGGCCCTTCCTCTAGGCTTTCAAGCCCTTGTACATATTCAGGTGTTTTACCTGGGAAGGGTGGGAACAGTTCATCAGCAGCTGGCCTGGGGCTCAGCTCACGTTTACTCACAGATGCCTCGGCACGGTCCCCCAGCTTTGCAATGAGGACGCTCCTTGCGTGGGGGGTGGGTTGCTGGCTGTATGGGAGATGGTTTCCCACCTCTGACCAATTTCAGAATTGTTTACCACTGGAGCAAGTGCCCTGATAGGGTTTTCCTCTGTATAACTCGTGGGTTCAGGTTTTTTTTTTTTCTTTTATGGTTCAAGTTAGATTTTATTCCTCTTTTATATATTTATAGATATAAGCATGGAAATAATTCATTCCTATAAATACATCTGTGTGACGGGAAGAACTTTTTTCTCTTTTATTTTTAAATTTTATTTTTTAAAATTTTGAAATTTAATTTTATTTTTTTTATACAGCACGTTATTATTAGTTATGTATTTTATGCATATACATGTATACAGGTCAATCCCAATCTCCCAACTCATCCTACCACCACCACCCCATGGCTTCCCACACTTGGTGTCCATACGTTTGTTCTCTACCTCTGTGTCTCTATTTCTTCCCTGCAAACCAGTTCATCTGTACCATTTTTTAGGTTCCACATATATGCATTAATATACAGTATTTGTTTTCCTCTTTCTGACTTACTTCATTCTGTATGACAGTCTCTCGATCCATCGATGTCTCTACAAATGACCCAGTTTCATTCCTGTTTATGGCCGAGTAATATTTCATTTTATATATGTACCACATCTTTATCCATTCATCTGTCTGTGGGCATTTAGGTTGCTTCCATTACCTGGCTATTGTAAATAGTGCTGCAACGAACATTGTGGTGAATGTGCCTTTTTGATTTACGGTTTTCTCTGGGTATATGCCCAGAAGTGGGATTGCTGGATCAGATGGTAATTCTATTTCTAGTTTTTTTTAAGGAAACTCCATACTGTTCTCCATAGTGACTGTATCAATTTACATTCCCACCAATAGTGGAAGAGGGCTCCTTTTGTCCACACCCTCCCCAGAATTGGTTGTTTGTAGATTTTCTGATGATGCCGATTCTAACAGGTGTGAGGTGATACCTCATTGTAGTTTTGATTTGCATTTCTCTAATAATTAGTGCTGTTGAGCAGCTTTTCATGTGCGTCTTGGCCATCTCTGTGTCTTCTTTGAAGAAACGTCTCTTTAGATCTTCTGCCCATTTTTGTATTGGGTTGTTTGTTTTCTTAATATTAAGCTGCATGAGCTGTTTATATATATTGGAGATTAAACCTCTGTCCATTGATTCGTTTGCAACGATTTTTGCCCATTCTGAGGGATGCCTTTTTCCATTCCCGTTTTTTCTAACAAAAAAGGAAAGAAAGGAAAAGAAGCAGAACACTAATGTGCGTAAAATATGCCTTTTGAAACAGTCGTTTTGAAATATGGACGTCCTTTGAATTTTTTGGTCGATATGTGACCCCAGGATTTGTTTTCAGGGCAGGTGTCATTTACAGGCCTGCAATGATTTTGAATATCAACTGACCATTAGCGCTGGGATTAAAGCTGCTGTTGTGTGAAACGGCCACAAGGTGGCAGCAGTTCACCCTTACCAAATCTGGTTACTAGGGCAAGAGAGCCTCAGTGGAAGTGGTGTTCTAGATTGGAATTTAGAATGGAATGTGCCAGGAGAATGCCCCTCAAGTTTGTCTCACTACTTCTTGTTCGTGTTTTTAATTTAATGTTTTTTATTTTTTATTACAGCAAGTTTGATTACAATGTTTGGCTTGTTGTAGGTGTGGAAGATGTGGTTCTTTTACACATATACAGATGTCTGTCCTTCCCGGGATCGTTTTCCCATGTACGTTATGACAGAATGTTGAGTAGTCCTCTCTTGGTATTCTGTAGGTCTTTGGTGATTATATATGTCACCTGTGTTTGTATATGTCTGTTAACCCCGATATCGTAATGAAACCAATCCTCACACCATTCCATTGGTGAACCATAAGTTTGTTTAATGAATCTGTGATTGCCCTTCTCCGTGGAAATATCTGCCCTGGTATCCATTTTTAGGTAACACCTATAAGTGATATGATATGATATGTGTCTTTCACTTTCTGACTTACTACAAGTCACGTGATTACTTCTAGACTCATTTACGGTGCTGCAAATGGCATTGTGTCCTTTTTTTCCTTGGCTTCTCTTCTGCCTTAGCGAGGTCCATTTTCACCAATGTGATTCCCTGAGGGTTGTGGATTAGCTGACCTGGGCAGCCTTACCCTGCCGGCCCGCCCTCCCCAGGTGTGCCTCGTTGAGGTCAATATAAACAGCGCTCCAGGCAGCAATAGCCCCTGAAGCTGTGCCTGACTCCATATTCTCTGCCCCGTCAGCAGTCTCGGGGCTGTGCTGGTGGGAGGGAGTGAGGGGCCACAGCTTTGTGGGTGGCCCGGTGTGAGTGGGACTCTGCTGGCCTTTCTGCAGGAGTTGCCAGGCTGCCACCTGTAAAGAAGAGAATGTGTCACCCATACCTTCCGCTGGAATTTCTCTCCGGACAGAGTTGAGGAATGAAAAAAGCAGTGGGGGCCGGGACAGGAGGGGTATCTCAGACAGGGCAATGGAAAGCTTCCGGAAGAGCACCCGGGGCCAAGACCAACCTGGCTGGCCTGCAGGCACCAAGTTGGCCTGCGTGTTGTCGCTGGTGTGGCTCGACGGCCCTTCCTCTAGGCTTTCAAGCCCTTGTACATATTCAGGTGTTTTACCTGGGAAGGGTGGGAACAGTTCAGCAGCAGCTGGCCTGGGGCTCAGCTCACGTTTACTCACAGATGCCTCGGCACGGTCCCCCAGCTTTGCAATGAGGACGCTCCTTGCGTGGGGGGTGGGTTGCTGGCTGTATGGGAGATGGTTTCCCACCTCTGACCAATTTCAGAATTGTTTACCACGGGAGCAAGTGCCCTGATAGGGTTTTCCTCTGTATAACTCGTGGGTTCAGGTTTTTTTTTTTCTTTTATGGTTCAAGTTAGATTTTATTCCTCTTTTATATATTTATAGATATAAGCATGGAAATAATTCATTCCTATAAATACATCTGTGTGACGGGAAGAACTTTTTTCTCTTTTATTTTTAAATTTTATTTTTTAAAATTTTGAAATTTAATTTTATTTTTTTTATACAGCACGTTATTATTAGTTATGTATTTTATGCATATACATGTATACAGGTCAATCCCAATCTCCCAACTCATCCTACCACCACCACCCCATGGCTTCCCACACTTGGTGTCCATACGTTTGTTCTCTACCTCTGTGTCTCTATTTCTTCCCTGCAAACCAGTTCATCTGTACCATTTTTTAGGTTCCACATATATGCATTAATATACAGTATTTGTTTTCCTCTTTCTGACTTACTTCATTCTGTATGACAGTCTCTCGATCCATCGATGTCTCTACAAATGACCCAGTTTCATTCCTGTTTATGGCCGAGTAATATTTCATTTTATATATGTACCACATCTTTATCCATTCATCTGTCTGTGGGCATTTAGGTTGCTTCCATTACCTGGCTATTGTAAATAGTGCTGCAACGAACATTGTGGTGAATGTGCCTTTTTGATTTACGGTTTTCTCTGGGTATATGCCCAGAAGTGGGATTGCTGGATCAGATGGTAATTCTATTTCTAGTTTTTTTTAAGGAAACTCCATACTGTTCTCCATAGTGACTGTATCAATTTACATTCCCACCAATAGTGGAAGAGGGCTCCTTTTGTCCACACCCTCCCCAGAATTGGTTGTTTGTAGATTTTCTGATGATGCCGATTCTAACAGGTGTGAGGTGATACCTCATTGTAGTTTTGATTTGCATTTCTCTAATAATTAGTGCTGTTGAGCAGCTTTTCATGTGCGTCTTGGCCATCTCTGTGTCTTCTTTGAAGAAACGTCTCTTTAGATCTTCTGCCCATTTTTGTATTGGGTTGTTTGTTTTTTTAATATTAAGCTGCATGAGCTGTTTATATATATTGGAGATTAAACCTCTGTCCATTGATTCGTTTGCAACGATTTTTGCCCATTCTGAGGGATGCCTTTTTCCATTCCCGTTTTTTCTAACAAAAAAGGAAAGAAAGGAAAAGAAGCAGAACACTAATGTGCGTAAAATATGCCTTTTGAAACGGTCGTTTTGAAATATGGACGTCCTTTGAATTTTTTGGTCGATATGTGACCCCAGGATTTGTTTTCAGGGCAGGTGTCATTTACAGGCCTGCAATGATTTTGAATATCAACTGACCATTAGCGCTGGGATTAAAGCTGCTGTTGTGTGAAACGGAAACAAGGTGGCAGCAGTTCACCCTTACCAAATCTGGTTACTAGGGCAAGAGAGCCTCAGTGGAAGTGGTGTTCTAGATTGGAATTTAGAATGGAATGTGCCAGGAGAATGCCCCTCAAGTTTGTCTCACTACTTCTTGTTCGTGTTTTTAATTTAATGTTTTTTATTTTTTATTACAGCAAGTTTGATTACAATGTTTGGCTTGTTGTAGGTGTGGAAGATGTGGTTCTTTTACACATATACAGATGTCTGTCCTTCCCGGGATCGTTTTCCCATGTACGTTATGACAGAATGTTGAGTAGTCCTCTCTTGGTATTCTGTAGGTCTTTGGTGATTATATATGTCACCTGTGTTTGTATATGTCTGTTAACCCCGATATTGTAATGAAACCAATCCTCACACCATTCCATTGGTGAACCATAAGTTTGTTTAATGAATCTGTGATTGCCCTTCTCCGTGGAAATATCTGCCCTGGTATCCATTTTTAGGTAACACCTATAAGTGATATGATATGATATGTGTCTTTCACTTTCTGACTTACTACAAGTCACGTGATTACTTCTAGACTCATTTACGGTGCTGCAAATGGCATTGTGTCCTTTTTTTCCTTGGCTTCTCTTCTGCCTTAGCGAGGTCCATTTTCACCAATGTGATTCCCTGAGGGTTGTGGATTAGCTGACCTGGGCAGCCTTACCCTGCCGGCCCGCCCTCCCCAGGTGTGCCTCGTTGAGGTCAATATAAACAGCGCTCCAGGCAGCAATAGCCCCTGAAGCTGTGCCTGACTCCATATTCTCTGCCCCGTCAGCAGTCTCTGGGCTGTGCTGGTGGGAGGGAGTGAGGGGCCACAGCTTTGTGGGTGGCCCGGTGTGAGTGGGACTCTGCTGGCCTTTCTGCAGGAGTTGCCAGGCTGCCACCTGTAAAGAAGAGAATGTGTCACCCATACCTTCCGCTGGAATTTCTCTCCGGACAGAGTTGAGGAAGGAAAAAAGCAGTGGGGGCCGGGACAGGAGGGGTATCTCAGACAGGGCAATGGAAAGCTTCCGGAAGAGCACCCGGGGCCAAGACCAACCTGGCTGGCCTGCAGGCACCAAGTTGGCCTGCGTGTTGTCGCTGGTGTGGCTCGACGGCCCTTCCTCTAGGCTTTCAAGCCCTTGTACATATTCAGGTGTTTTACCTGGGAAGGGTGGGAACAGTTCAGCAGCAGCTGGCCTGGGGCTCAGCTCACGTTTACTCACAGATGCCTCGGCACGGTCCCCCAGCTTTGCAATGAGGACGCTCCTTGCGTGGGGGGTGGGTTGCTGGCTGTATGGGAGATGGTTTCCCACCTCTGACCAATTTCAGAATTGTTTACCACTGGAGCAAGTGCCCTGATATGGTTTTCCTCTGTATAACTCGTGGGTTCAGGTTTTTTTTTTTTTCTTTTATGGTTCAAGTTAGATTTTATTCCTCTTTTATATATTTATAGATATAAGCATGGAAATAATTCATTCCTATAAATACATCTGTGTGACGGGAAGAACTTTTTTCTCTTTTATTTTTAAATTTTATTTTTTAAAATTTTGAAATTTAATTTTATTTTTTTTATACAGCACGTTATTATTAGTTATGTATTTTATGCATATACATGTATACAGGTCAATCCCAATCTCCCAACTCATCCCACCACCACCACCCCATGGCTTCCCACACTTGGTGTCCATACGTTTGTTCTCTACCTCTGTGTCTCTATTTCTTCCCTGCAAACCAGTTCATCTGTACCATTTTTTAGGTTCCACATATATGCATTAATATACAGTATTTGTTTTCCTCTTTCTGACTTACTTCATTCTGTATGACAGTCTCTCGATCCATCGATGTCTCTACAAATGACCCAGTTTCATTCCTGTTTATGGCCAAGTAATATTTCATTTTATATATGTACCACATCTTTATCCATTCATCTGTCTGTGGGCATTTAGGTTGCTTCCATTACCTGGCTATTGTAAATAGTGCTGCAACGAATATTGTGGTGAATGTGCCTTTTTGATTTACGGTTTTCTCTGGGTATATGCCCAGAAGTGGGATTGCTGGATCAGATGGTAATTCTATTTCTAGTTTTTTTTAAGGAAACTCCATACTGTTCTCCATAGTGACTGTATCAATTTACATTCCCACCAATAGTGGAAGAGGGCTCCTTTTGTCCACACCCTCCCCAGAATTGGTTGTTTGTAGATTTTCTGATGATGTCGATTCTAACAGGTGTGAGGTGATACCTCATTGTAGTTTTGATTTGCATTTCTCTAATAATTAGTGCTGCTGAGCAGCTTTTCATGTGCGTCTTGGCCATCTCTGTGTCTTCTTTGAAGAAACGTCTCTTTAGATCTTCTGCCCATTTTTGTATTGGGTTGTTTGTTTTTTAATATTAAGCTGCATGAGCTGTTTATATATATTGGAGATTAAACCTCTGTCCATTGATTCGTTTGCAACTATTTTTGCCCATTCTGAGGGATGCCTTTTTCCATTCCCGTTTTTTCTAACAAAAAAGGAAAGAAAGGAAAATAAGCAGAACACTAATGTGCGTAAAATATGCCTTTTGAAACGGTCGTTTTGAAATATGGACGTCCTTTGAATTTTTTGGTCGATATGTGACCCCAGGATTTGTTTTCAGGGCAGGTGTCATTTACAGGCCTGCAATGATTTTGAATATCAACTGACCATTAGCGCTGGGATTAAAGCTGCTGTTGTGTGAAACGGAAACAAGGTGGCAGCAGTTCACCCTTACCAAATCTGGTTACTAGGGCAAGAGAGCCTCAGTGGAAGTGGTGTTCTAGATTGGAATTTAGAATGGAATGTGCCAGGAGAATGCCCCTCAAGTTTGTCTCACTACTTCTTGTTCGTGTTTTTAATTTAATGTTTTTTATTTTTTATTACAGCAAGTTTGATTACAATGTTTGGCTTGTTGTAGGTGTGGAAGATATGGTTCTTTTACACATATACAGATGTCTGTCCTTCCCGGGATCGTTTTCCCATGTACGTTATGACAGAATGTTGAGTAGTCCTCTCTTGGTATTCTGTAGGTCTTTGGTGATTATATATGTCACCTGTGTTTGTATATGTCTGTTAACCCCGATATCGTAATGAAACCAATCCTCACACCATTCCATTGGTGAACCATAAGTTTGTTTAATGAATCTGTGATTGCCCTTCTCCGTGGAAATATCTGCCCTGGTATCCATTTTTAGGTAACACCTATAAGTGATATGATATGATATGTGTCTTTCACTTTCTGACTTACTACAAGTCACGTGATTACTTCTAGACTCATTTACGGTGCTGCAAATGGCATTGTGTCCTTTTTTTCCTTGGCTTCTCTTCTGCCTTAGCGAGGTCCATTTTCACCAATGTGATTCCCTGAGGGTTGTGGATTAGCTGACCTGGGCAGCCTTACCCTGCCGGCCCGCCCTCCCCAGGTGTGCCTCGTTGAGGTCAATATAAACAGCGCTCCAGGCAGCAATAGCCCCTGAAGCTGTGCCTGACTCCATATTCTCTGCCCCGTCAGCAGTCTCGGGGCGGTGCTGGTGGGAGGGAGTGAGGGGCCACAGCTTTGTGGGTGGCCCGGTGTGAGTGGGACTCTGCTGGCCTTTCTGCACGAGTTGCCAGGCTGCCACCTGTAAAGAAGAGAATGTGTCACCCATACCTTCCGCTGGAATTTCTCTCCGGACAGAGTTGAGGAAGGAAAAAAGCAGTGGGGGCCGGGACAGGAGGGGTATCTCAGACAGGGCAATGGAAAGCTTCCGGAAGAGCACCCGGGGCCAAGACCAACCTGGCTGGCCTGCAGGCACCAAGTTGGCCTGCGTGTTGTCGCTGGTGTGGCTCGACGGCCCTTCCTCTAGGCTTTCAAGCCCTTGTACATATTCAGGTGTTTTACCTGGGAAGGGTGGGAACAGTTCAGCAGCAGCTGGCCTGGGGCTCAGCTCACGTTTACTCACAGATGCCTCGGCACGGTCCCCCAGCTTTGCAATGAGGACGCTCCTTGCGTGGGGGGTGGGTTGCTGGCTGTATGGGAGATGGTTTCCCACCTCTGACCAATTTCAGAATTGTTTACCACTGGAGCAAGTGCCCTGATAGGGTTTTCCTCTGTATAACTCGTGGGTTCAGGTTTTTTTTTTCTTTTATGGTTCAAGTTAGATTTTATTCCTCTTTTATATATTTATAGATATAATCATGGAACTAATTCATTCCTATAAATACATCTGTGTGACGGGAAGAAATTTTTTCTCTTTTATTTTTAAATTTTATTTTTTAAAATTTTGAAATTTAATTTTATTTTTTTTATACAGCACGTTATTATTAGTTATGTATTTTATGCATATACATGTATACAGGTCAATCCCAATCTCCCAACTCATCCCACCACCACCACCCCATGGCTTCCCACACTTGGTGTCCATACGTTTGTTCTCTACCTCTGTGTCTCTATTTCTTCCCTGCAAACCAGTTCATCTGTACCATTTTTTAGGTTCCACATATATGCATTAATATACAGTATTTGTTTTCCTCTTTCTGACTTACTTCATTCTGTATGACAGTCTCTTGATCCATCGATGTCTCTACAAATGACCCAGTTTCATTCCTGTTTATGGCCGAGTAATATTTCATTTTATATATGTACCACATCTTTATCCATTCATCTGTCTGTGGGCATTTAGGTTGCTTCCATTACCTGGCTATTGTAAATAGTGCTGCAACGAACATTGTGGTGAATGTGCCTTTTTGATTTACGGTTTTCTCTGGGTATATGCCCAGAAGTGGGATTGCTGGATCAGATGGTAATTCTATTTCTAGTTTTTTTAAGGAAACTCCATACTGTTCTCCATAGTGACTGTATCAATTTACATTCCCACCAATAGTGGAAGAGGGCTCCTTTTGTCCACACCCTCCCCAGAATTGGTTGTTTGTAGATTTTCTGATGATGCCGATTCTAACAGGTGTGAGGTGATACCTCATTGTAGTTTTGATTTGCATTTCTCTAATAATTAGAGCTGTTGAGCAGCTTTTCATGTGCGTCTTGGCCATCTCTGTGTCTTCTTTGAAGAAACGTCTCTTTAGATCTTCTGCCCATTTTTGTATTGGGTTGTTTGTTTTTTTAATTTTAAGCTGCATGAGCTGTTTATATATATTGGAGATTAAACCTCTGTCCATTGATTCGTTTGCAACGATTTTTGCCCATTGTGAGGGATGCCTTTTTCCATTCCCGTTTTTTCTAACAAAAAAGGAAAGAAAGGAAAAGAAGCAGAACACTAATGTGCGTAAAATATGCCTTTTGAAACGGTCGTTTTGAAATATGGACGTCCTTTGAATTTTTTGGTCGATATGTGACCCCAGGATTTGTTTTCAGGGCAGGTGTCATTTACAGGCCTGCAATGATTTTGAATATCAACTGACCATTAGCGCTGGGATTAAAGCTGCTGTTGTGTGAAACGGCCACAAGGTGGCAGCAGTTCTCCCTTACGAAATCTGGTTACTAGGGCAAGAGAGCCTCAGTGGAAGTGGTGTTCTAGATTGGAATTTAGAATGGAATGTGCCAGGAGAAAGCCCCTCAAGTTTGTCTCACTACTTCTTGTTCGTGTTTTTAATTTAATGTTTTTTATTTTTTATTACAGCAAGTTTGATTACAATGTTTGGCTTGTTGTAGGTGTGGAAGATGTGGTTCTTTTACACATATACAGATGTCTGTTCTTCCTGGGATCCATTTCCCATGTACATTATGACAGAATGTTGAGTAGTCCTCTCTTGGTATTCTGTAGGTCTTTGGTGATTATATATGTCACCTGTGTTTGTATATGTCTGTTAACCCCGATATCGTAATGAAACCAATCCTCACACCTTTCCATTGGTGAACCATAAGTTTGTTTAATGAATCTGTGATTGCCCTTCTCCGTGGAAATATCTGCCCTGGTATCCATTTTTAGGTAACACCTATAAGTGATATGATATGATATGTGTCTTTCACTTTCTGACTTACTACAAGTCACGTGATTACTTCTAGACTCATTTACGGTGCTGCAAATGGCATTGTGTCCTTTTTTTCCTTGGCTTCTCTTCTGCCTTAGCGAGGTCCATTTTCACCAATGTGATTCCCTGAGGGTTGTGGATTAGCTGACCTGGGCAGCCTTACCCTGCCGGCCCGCCCTCCCCAGGTGTGCCTCGTTGAGGTCAATATAAACAGCGCTCCAGGCAGCAATAGCCCCTGAAGCTGTGCCTGACTCCATATTCTCTGCCCCGTCAGCAGTCTCGGGGCTGTGCTGGTGGGAGGGAGTGAGGGGCCACAGCTTTGTGGGTGGCCCGGTGTGAGTGGGACTCTGCTGGCCTTTCTGCAGGAGTTGCCAGGCTGCCACCTGTAAAGAAGAGAATGTGTCATCCATACCTTCCGCTGGAATTTCTCTCCGGACAGAGGTGAGGAAGGAAAAAAGCTGTGGGGGCCGGGACAGGAGGGGTATCTCAGACAGGGCAATGGAAAGCTTCCGGAAGAGCGCCCGGGGCCAAGACCAACCTCGTTGGCCTGCAGGCACCAAGTTGGCCTGCCTGTTGTCGCTGGTGTGGCTCGACGGCCCTTCCTCTAGGCTTTCAAGCCCTTGTACATATTCAGGTGTTTTACCTGGGAAGGGTGGGAACAGTTCAGCAGCAGCTGGCCTGGGGCTCAGCTCACGTTTACTCACAGATGCCTCGGCATGGTCCCCCAGATTTGCAATGAGGACGCTCCTTGCGTGGGGCGTGGGTTGCTGGCTATATGGGAGATGGTTTCCCACCTCTGACCAATTTCAGAATTGGTTACCGCTGGAGCAAGTGCCCTGATAGGGTTTTCCTCTGTATAACTCGTGGGTTCAGGTTTTTTTTTTTCTTTTATGGTTCAAGTTTGATTTTATTCCTCTTTTATATATTTATAGATATAAGCATGGAAATAATTCATTCCTATAAATACATCTGTCTGACGGGAAGAACTTTTTTCTCTTTTATTTTTAATTTTTATTTTTTTAAATTTTGAAATTTAATTTTATTTTTTTATACAGCACGTTATTATTAGTTATGTATTTTATGCATATACATGTATACAGGTCAATCCCAATCTCCTAACTCATCCCACCACCACCACCCCATGGCTTCCCACACTTGGTGTCCATACGTTTGTTCTCTACCTCTGTGTCTCTATTTCTTCCCTGCAAACCAGTTCATCTGTACCATTTTTTAGGCTCCACATATATGCATTAATATACAATATTTGTTTTCCTCTTTCTGACATACTTCATTCTGTATGACAGTCTCTCGATCCATCGATGTCTCTACAAATGACCCAGTTTCATTCCTTTTTATGGCCGAGTAATATTCCATTTTTTATATGTACCACATCTTTATCCATTCATCTGTCTGTGGGCATTTAGGTTGCTTCCATTACCTGGCTATTGTAAATAGTGCTGCAACGAACATTGTGGTGAATGTGCCTTTTTGATTTACCGTTTTCTCTGGGTATATGCCCAGAAGTGGGATTGCTGGAGCAGATGGTAATTCTATTTCTAGTTTTTTTAAGGAAACTCCATACTGTTCTCCATAGTGACTGTATCAATTTACATTCCCACCAATAGTGGAAGAGGGCTACTTTTGTCCACACCCTCCACAGAATTTGTTGTTTGTAGATTTTCTGATGATGCCGATTCTAACAGGTGTGAGGTGACACCTCATTGTAGTTTTGATTTGCATTTCTCTAATAATTAGTGCTGTTGAGCAGCTTTTCATGTGCGTCTTGGCCATCTCTGTGTCTTCTTTGAACAAACGTCTCTTTAGATCTTCTGCCCATTTTTGTATTGGGTTGTTTGTTTTTTTTTTAATATTAAGCTGCATGAGCTGTTTATATATATTGGAGATTAAACCTCTGTCCATTGATTCGTTTGCACCGATTTTCGCCCATTCTGAGGGATGCCTTTTTCCATTCCCGGTTTTTTTAACAAAAAAGGAAAGAAAGGAGGGCCTCCCTGGTGGCGCAGTGGTTGAGAGTCCGCCTGCCGATGCAGGGGATACGGGTTCGTGCCCCGGTCTGGGAGGATCCCATATGCCACGGAGCGGCTGTGCCCGTGAGCCGTGGCCGCTGGGCCTGCGCATCCGGAGCCTGTGCTCCGCAACTGGGGAGGCCGCGACAGTGAGAGGCCCGCATACCGCAAAAAAAAAAAAAAAAAAAAGGAAAGAAAGGAAAAGAAGCAGAACACTAATGTGCGTAAAATATGCCTTTTGAAACGGTCCTTTTGAAATATGGACGTCCTTTGAATTTTTTGGTCGATATGTGACCCCAGGATTTGTTTTCAGTGCAGGTGTCATTTACAGGCCTGCAATGATTTTGAATATCAACTGACCATTAGCGCTGGGATTAAAGCTGCTGTTGTGTGAAACGGCCACAAGGTGGCAGCAGTTCTCCCTTACCAAATCTGGTTACTAGGGCAAGAGAGCCTCAGTGGAAGTAGTGTTCTAGATTGGAATTTAGAATGGAATGTGCCAGGAGAAAGCACCTCAAGTTTGTCTCACTACTTCTTGTTCGTGTTTTTAATTTAATTTTTTGTATTTTTTATTACAGCAAGTTTGATTACAATGTTTGGCTTGTTGTAGGTGTGGAAGATGTGGTTCTTTTACACATATACAGATGTCTGTTCTTCCAGGGATCCATTTCCCATGTACGTTATGACAGAATGTTGAGTAGTCCTGTCTTGGTATTCTGTAGGTCTTTGGTGATTATATATGTCACCTGTGTTTGTATATGTCTGTTAACCCCGATATCGTAATGAAACCAATCTTCACACCTTTCCATTGGTGAACCATAAGTTTGTTTAATGAATCTGTGATTGCCCTTCTCCGTGGAAATATCTGCCCTGGTATCCATTTTTAGGTAACACCTATAAGTGATATGATATGATATGTGTCTTTCACTTTCTGACTTACTACAAGTCACATGATTACTTCTAGACTCATCTACGGTGCTGCAATTGGCATTGTGTCCTTTTTTTCCTTGGCTTCTATTCTGCCTTAGTGAGGTCCATTTTCAACAATGTGATTCCCTGAGGGTTGTGGATTAGCTGACCTGGGCAGCCTTATCCTGCCAGCCCGCCCTCCCAAGGTGTGGCTCGTTGAGGTCAATATAAACAGCGCTCCAGGCAGCAATAGCCCCTGAAGCTGTGCCTGACTCCATATTCTCTGCTCCGTCACCAGTCTCGGGTCTGTGCTGGTGGGAGGGAGTGAGGGGCCACAGCTTTGTGGGTGGCCTGCTGTGAGTGGGGCTCTGCTGGCCTTTCTGCACAAGTTGCCAGGCTGCCGCCTGTAAAGAAGAGGATGTGTCAACCATACCTTCCGCTGGAATTTCTCTCCGGACAGAGGTGAGGAAGGAAAAAAGCAGTGGGGGCCGGGACAGGAGGTGTATCCAGGCAGGGCAATGGAAAGCTTCTGGAAGAGCGCCTGGGGCCAAGACCAATCTGGCTGGCCTGCAGGCACCAAGTTGTCCTGCGTGCTGTCCCTGGTGTGGCTCGACGGCCCTTCCTCTAGGCTTTCAAGCCCTTGTACATATTCAGGTGTTTTACCTGGGAAGGGTGGGAACAGTTCAGCAGCAGCTGGCCTGGGGCTCAGCTCACGTTTACTCACAGATGCCTCGGCACGGTCCCCCAGCTTTGCAATGAGGACGCTCCTTGCGTGGGGCGTGGGTTGCTGGCTGTATGGGAGATGGTTTCCCACCTCTGACCAATTTCAGAATTGTTTACCGCTGGAGCAAGTGCGCTGATAGGGTTTTCCTCTGTATAACTCATGGGTTCAGGTGTTTTTTTCTTTTATGGTTCAAGTTAGATTTTATTCCTCTTTTATATATTTATAGATATAAGCATGGAAATAATTCATTCCTATAAATACATCTGTGTGACGGGAAGAACTTTTTTCTCTTTTATTTTTAAATTTTATTTTTTAAAATTTTGAAATTTAATTTTATTTTTTTTATACAGCACGTTATTATTAGTTATGTATTTTATGCATATACATGTATACAGGTCAATCCCAATCTCCCAACTCATCCCACCACCACCACCCCATGGCTTCCCACACTTGGTGTCCATACGTTTGTTCTCTACCTCTGTGTCTCTATTTCTTCCCTGCAAACCAGTTCATCTGTACCATTTTTTAGGTTCCACATATATGCATTAATATACAGTATTTGTTTTCCTCTTTCTGACTTACTTCATTCTGTATGACAGTCTCTCGATCCATCGATGTCTCTACAAATGACCCAGTTTCATTCCTGTTTATGGCCGAGTAATATTTCATTTTATATATGTACCACATCTTTATCCATTCATCTGTCTGTGGGCATTTAGGTTGCTTCCATTACCTGGCTATTGTAAATAGTGCTGCAACGAACATTGTGGTGAATGTGCCTTTTTGATATACGGTTTTCTCTGGGTATATGCCCAGAAGTGGGATTGCTGGATCAGATGGTAATTCTATTTCTAGTTTTTTTAAGGAAACTCCATACTGTTCTCCATAGTGACTGTATCAATTTACATTCCCACCAATAGTGGAAGAGGGCTCCTTTTGTCCACACCCTCCCCAGAATTGGTTGTTTGTAGATTTTCTGATGATGCCGATTCTAACAGGTGTGAGGTGATACCTCATTGTAGTTTTGATTTGCATTTCTCTAATAATTAGTGCTGTTGAGCAGCTTTTCATGTGCGTCTTGGCCATCTCTGTGTCTTCTTTGAAGAAACGTCTCTTTAGATCTTCTGCCCATTTTTGTATTGGGTTGTTTGTTTTTTTAATATTAAGCTGCATGAGCTGTTTATATATATTGGAGATTAAACCTCTGTCCATTGATTCGTTTGCAACGATTTTTGCCCATTGTGAGGGATGCCTTTTTCCATTCCCGTTTTTTCTAACAAAAAAGGAAAGAAAGGAAAAGAAGCAGAACACTAATGTGCGTAAAATATGCCTTTTGAAACGGTCGTTTTGAAATATGGACGTCCTTTGAATTTTTTGGTCGATATGTGACCCCAGGATTTGTTTTCAGGGCAGGTGTCATTTACAGGCCTGCAATGATTTTGAATATCAACTGACCATTAGCGCTGGGATTAAAGCTGCTGTTGTGTGAAACGGCCAAAAGGTGGCAGCAGTTCACCCTTACCAAATCTGGTTACTAGGGCAAGAGAGCCTCAGTGGAAGTGGTGTTCTAGATTGGAGTTTAGAATGGAATGTGCCAGGAGAAAGCCCCTCACGTTTGTCTCACTACTTCTTGTTCGTGTTTTTAATTTATTTTTTTTATTTTTTATTACAGCAAGTTTGATTACAATGTTTGGCTTCTTGTAGGTGTGGAAGATGTGGTTCTTTTACACATATACAGATGACTGTTCTTCCTGGGATCCTTTTCCCATGTACGTTATGACAGAATGTTGAGTAGTCCTCTCTTGGTATTCTGTAGGTCTTTGGTGATTATATATGTCACCTGTGTTTGTATATGTGTGTTAACGCCGATATCGTAATGAAACCAATCCTCACACCTTTCCATTGGTGAAACATAAGTTTGTTTAATGAATCTGTGATTGCCCTTCTTCGTGGAAATATCTGCCCTGGTATCCATTTTTAGGTAACACCTATAAGTGATATGATACGATACGTCTTTCACTTTCTGACTTACTACAAGTCACGTGAATACTTCTAGACTCATCTACAGTGCTGCAAATGGCATTGTGTCCTTTTTTTCCTTGGCTTCTCTTCTGCCTTAGTGGGGTCCATTTTCAACAATGTGATTCCCTGAGGGTTGTGGATTAGCTGACCTGGGCAGCCTTACACTGCCGGCCCGCCCTCCCCAGGTGTGCCTCGTTGAGGTCAATATAAACAGCGCTCCAGGCAGCAATAGCCCCTGAAGCTGTGCCTGACTCCATATTCTCTGCCCCGTCAGCAGTCTCCGTGCTGTGCTGGTGGGAGGGAGTGTGGAGCTACAGCTTTGTGGGTGGCCCGGTGTGAGAGGGGTTCTGCTGGCCTTTCTGCAGGAGTTGCCAGGCTGCCGCCTGTAAAGAAGAGGATGTGTCACACATACCTTCCGCTGGAATTTCTCTCCGGACAGAGTTGAGGAAGGAAAAAAGCAGTGGGGGCCGGGACAGGAGGGGTATCTCAGGCAGGGCAATGGAAATCTTCTGGAAGAGCGCCAGGATACAGGACCACCCTGGCTGTCCTGCAGGCACCAAGTTGTCCTGCGTGCTGTCCCTGGTGTGGCTCGACGGCCCTTCCTCTAGGCTTTCAAGCCCTTGTACATATTCAGGTGTTTTACCTGGGAAGGGTGGGGACAGTTCAGCAGCAGCTGGCCTGGGGCTCAGCTCACGTTTACTCACAGATGCCTCGGCACGGTCCCCCAGCTTTGCAATGAGGACGCTCCTTGCGTGGGGTGTGGGGTGCTGGCTGTATGGGAGAGGGTTCCCCACCTCTGACCAATTTCAGAATTGTTTACCGCTGGAGCAAGTGCCGTGATAGTGTTTTACTCTGTATATCTCGTGGGTTCACTTTTTTCTTCTTTTATCGTTAAAGTTAGATTTTATTCCTCTTTTATGTATTTATAGATATAAGCATGGAAATAATTCATTCCTATAAATACATCTGTGTGACGGGAAGAACTTTTTTCTGTTTTATTTTTAAATTTTATTTTTTAAAATTTTGAAATTTAATTTTATTTATTTTTTTTATACAGCACGTTATTATTAGTTATGTACTTTATGCATATATATGTATTCAGGTCAATCCCAAACTCCCAACTCATCCCACCACCACCACCCCATGGCTTCCCACACTTGGTGTCCCTACGTTTGTTCTCTACATCTGTGTCTCTATTTCTTCCCTGCAAACCAGTTCATCTGTACCATTTTTTAGGCTCCACATTTATGCATTAATATACAATATTTGTTTTCCTCTTTCTGACTTACTTCATTCTGTATGACAGTCTCTCGATCCAACGATGTCTCTACAAATGACCCAGTTTCATTCCTTTTTATGGCCGAGTAATATTCCATTTTATATATGTACCACATCTTTATCCATTCATCTGTCTGTGGGCATTTAGGTTGCTTCCATTACCTGGCTATTGTAAATAGTGCTGCAATGAACATTGTGGTGAATATGCCTTTTAGATTTTCGGTTTTCTCTGGGTATATACCCAGAAGTGGGATTGCTGGATCAGATGGTAATTCTATTTTTAGTTTTTTTAAGGAAACTCCATACTGTTCTCCATAGTGACTGTATCAATTTACATTCCCACCAATAGTGGAAGAGGGCTACTTTTGTCCACACCCTCCCCAGAATTTGTTGTTTGTAGATTTTCTGATGATGCCGATTCTAACGGGTGTGAGGTGATACCTCATTGTAGTTTTGATTTGCATTTCTCTAATAATTAGTGCTGTTGAGCAGCTTTTCATGTGCGTCTTGGCCATCTCTGTGTCTCCTTTGAAGAAACGTCTCTTTAGATCTTCTGCCCATTTTTGTATTGGGTTGTTTGTTTTTTAATATTAAGCTGCATGAGCTGTTTATATATATTGGAGATTAAACCTCTGTCCATTGATTCGTTTGCAACGATTTTCGCCCATTCTGAGGGATGCCTTTTGCCATTCCCGTTTTTTTTTAACAAAAAAGGAAAGAAAGGAAAAGAAGCAGAACACTAATGTGCGTAAAATATGCCTTTTGAAATGGTCGTTTTGAAATATGGACGTGCTTTGAATTTTTTGTTCGATATGTGACCCCAGGATTTGTTTTCAGGGCAGGTGTCATTTACAGGCCTGCAATGATTTTGAATATCAACTGACCATTAGCACTGGGATTAAAGCTGCTGTTGTGTGAAACGTACACAAGGTGGCAGCAGTTCTCCCTTACCAAATCTGGTTACTAGGGCAAGAGAGCCTCAGTGGAAGTGGTGTTCTAGATTGGAATTTAGAATGGAATGTGCCAGGAGAAAGCCCCTCAAGTTTGTCTCACTACTTCTTGTTCGTGTTTTTAATTTAATTTTTTATATTTTTTATTACAGCAAGTTTGATTACAATGTTTGGCTTGTTGTAGGTGTGGAAGTTGTGGTTCTTTTACACATATACAGATGTCTGTTCTTCCTGGGATCCTTTTCCCATGTACGTTATGACAGAGTTGAGTAGTCCTCTCTTGGTATTCTGTAGGTCTTTGGTGATTATATATGTCACCTGTGTTTGTATATGTCTGTTAACCCCGATATCGTAATGAAAACAATCCTCACACCTTTCCATTGGTGAACCATAAGTTTGTTTAATGAATCTGTGATTTAACTTCTCCGTGGAAATATCTGCCGTGCTATCCATTTTTAGGTAACACCTATAAGTGATATGATATGATATGTGTCTTTCACTTTCTGACTTACTACAAGTCACGTGATTACTTCTAGACTCATCTACGGGGCTGCAAATGGCATTGTGTCCTTTTTTTCCTTGGCTCCTCTTCTGCCTTAGCGGGGTCCATTTTCAACAATGTGATTCCCTGAGGGTTGTGGATTAGCTGACCTGGGCAGCCTTACCCTGCCGGCCCGCCCTCCCCTGGTGTGCCTCGTTGAGGTCAATATAAACAGCGCTCCAGGCAGCAATAGCCCCTGAAGCTGTGCCTGACTCCATATTCTCTGCCCCGTCAGCAGTCTCGGGGCTGTGCTGGTGGGAGGGAGTGAGGGGCCACAGCTTTGTGGGTGGCCCGGTGTGAGTGGGGTTCTGCTGGCCTTTCTGCAGGAATTGCCAGGCTGCCACCTGTAAAGAAGAGAATGTGTCACCCATACCTTCCGCTGGAATTTCTCTCCGGACAGAGGTGAGGAAGGAAAAAAGCAGTGGGGGCCGGGACAGGAGGGGTATCTCAGGCAGGGCAATGGAAAGCTTCCGGAAGAGCGCCCGGGGCCAAGACCAACCTGGCTGGCCTGCAGGCACCAAGTTGGCCTGCGTGTTGTCGCTGGCGTGGCTCGACGGCCCTTCCTCTAGGCTTTCAAGCCCTTGTACATATTCAGGTGTTTTACCTGGGAAGGGTGGGAACAGTTCAGCAGCAGCTGGCCTGGGGCTCAGCTCACGTTTACTCACAGATGCCTCGGCATGGTCCCCCAGCTTTGCAATGAGGACGCTCCTTGCGTGGAGCGTGGGTTGCTGGCTGTATGGGAGATGGTTTCCCACCTCTGACCAATTTCAGAATTGTTTACCACTGGAGCAAGTGCCCTGATAGGGTTTTCCTCTGTATAACTCGTGGGTTCAGGTTTTTTTTTTCTTTTATGGTTCAAGTTAGATTTTATTCCTCTTTTATATATTTATAGATATAAGCATGGAAATAATTCATTCCTATAAATACATCTGTGTGACGGGAAGAACTTTTTTCTCTTTTATTTTTAAATTTTATTTTTTAAAATTTTGAAATTTAATTTTATTTTTTTTATACAGCACGTTATTATTAGTTATGTATTTTATGCATATACATGTATACAGGTCAATCCCAATCTCCTAACTCATCCCACCACCACCACCCCATGGCTTCCCACACTTGGTGTCCATACGTTTGTTCTCTACCTCTGTGTCTCTATTTCTTCCCTGCAAACCAGTTCATCTGTACCATTTTTTAGGCTCCACATATATGCATTAATATACAATATTTGTTTTCCTCTTTCTGACTTACTTCATTCTGTATGACAGTCTCTCGATCCATCGATGTCTCTACAAATGACCCAGTTTCATTCCTTTTTATGGCCGAGTAATATTCCATTTAATATATGTACCACATCTTTATCCATTCATCTGTCTGTGGGCATTTAGGTTGCTTCCATTACCTGGCTATTGTAAATAGTGCTGCAACGAACATTGTGGTGAATGTGCCTTTTTGATTTACGGTTTTCTCTGGGTATATGCCCAGAAGTGGGATTGCTGGATCAGATGGTAATTCTATTTCTAGTTTTTTTAAGGAAACTCCATACTGTTCTCCATAGTGACTGTATCAATTTACATTCCCACCAATAGTGGAAGAGGGCTACTTTTGTCCACACCCTCCCCAGAATTGGTTGTTTGTAGATTTTCTGATGATGCCGATTCTAACAGGTGTGAGGTGATACCTCATTGTAGTTTTGATTTGCATTTCTCTAATAATTAGTGCTGTTGAGCAGCTTTTCATGTGCGTCTTGGCCATCTCTGTGTCTTCTTTGAAGAAACGTCTCTTTAGATCTTCTGCCCATTTTTGTATTGGGTTGTTTGTTTTTTTAATATTAAGCTGCATGAGCTGTTTATATATATTGGAGATTAAACCTCTGTCCATTGATTCGTTTGCAACTATTTTTGCCCATTCTGAGGGATGCCTTTTTCCATTCCCGTTTTTTCTAACAAAAAAGGAAAGAAAGGAAAAGAAGCAGAACACTAATGTGCGTAAAATATGCCTTTTGAAACGGTCGTTTTGAAATATGGACGTCCTTTGAATTTTTTGGTCGATATGTGACCCCAGGATTTGTTTTCAGGGCAGGTGTCATTTACAGGCCTGAAATGATTTTGAATATCAACTTACCATTAGCGCTGGGATTAAAGCTGCTGTTGTGTGAAACGGCCACAAGGTGGCAGCAGTTCACCCTTACCAAATCTGGTTACTAGGGCAAGAGAGCCTCAGTGGAAGTGGTGTTCTAGATTGGAATTTAGAATGGAATGTGCCAGGAGAATGCCCCTCAAGTTTGTCTCACTACTTCTTGTTCGTGTTTTTAATTTAATGTTTTTTTATTTTTTATTACAGCAAGTTTGATTACAATGTTTGGCTTGTTGTAGGTGAGGAAGATGTGGTTCTTTTACACATATACAGATGTCTGTCCTTCCCGGGATCGTTTTCCCATGTACGTTATGACAGAATGTTGAGTAGTCCTGTCTTGGTATTCTGTAGGTCTTTGGTGATTATATATGTCACCTGTGTTTGTATATGTCTGTTAACCCCGATATCGTAATGAAACCAATCCTCACACCATTCCATTGGTGAACCATAAGTTTGTTTAATGAATCTGTGATTGCCCTTCTCCGTGGAAATATCTGCCCTGGTATCCATTTTTAGGTAACACCTATAAGTGATATGATATGATATGTGTCTTTCACTTTCTGACTTACTACAAGTCACGTGATTACTTCTAGACTCATTTACGGTGCTGCAAATGGCATTGTGTCCTTTTTTTCCTTGGCTTCTCTTCTGCCTTAGCGAGGTCCATTTTCACCAATGTGATTCCCTGAGGGTTGTGGATTAGCTGACCTGGGCAGCCTTACCCTGCCGGCCCGCCCTCCCCAGGTGTGCCTCGTTGAGGTCAATATAAACAGCGCTCCAGGCAGCAATAGCCCCTGAAGCTGTGCCTGACTCCATATTCTCTGCCCCGTCAGCAGTCTCGGGGCTGTGCTTGCGGGAGGGAGTGAGGGGCCACAGCTTTGTGGGTGGCCCGGTGTGAGTGGGACTCTGCTGGCCTTTCTGCAGGAGTTGCCAGCCTGCCACCTGTAAAGAAGAGAATGTGTCACCCATACCTTCCGCTGGAATTTCTCTCCGGACAGAGGTGAGGAAGGAAAAAAGCAGTGGGGGCCGGGACAGGAGGGGTATCTCAGACAGGGCAATGGAAAGCTTCCAGAAGAGCGCCCGGTGCCAAGACCAACCTGGCTGGCCTGCAGGCACCAAGTTGGCCTGCGTGTTGTCGCTGGTGTGGCTCGACGGCCCTTCCTCTAGGCTTTCAAGCCCTTGTACATATTCAGGTGTTTTACCTGGGAAGGGTGGGAACAGTTCAGCAGCAGCTGGCCTGGGGCTCAGCTCACGTTTACTCACAGATGCCTCGGCACGGTCCCCCAGCTTTGCAATGAGGACGCTCCTTGCGTGGGGGGTGGGTTGCTGGCTGTATGGGAGATGGTTTCCCACCTCTGACCAATTTCAGAATTGTTTACCGCTGGAGCAAGTGCCCTGATAGGGTTTTCCTCTGTATAACTCGTGGGTTCAGGTTTTTTTTTTTTCTTTTATGGTTCAAGTTAGATTTTATTCCTCTTTTATATATTTATAGATATAAGCATGGAAATAATTCATTCCTATAAATACATCTGTGTGACGGGAAGAACTTTTTTCTCTTTTATTTTTAAATTTTATTTTTTAAAATTTTGAAATTTAATTTTATTTTTTTTATACAGCACGTTATTATTAGTTATGTATTTTATGCATATACATGTATACAGGTCAATCCCAATCTCCTAACTCATCCCACCACCACCACCCCATGGCTTCCCACACTTGGTGTCCATACGTTTGTTCTCTACCTCTGTGTCTCTATTTCTTCCCTGCAAACCAGTTCATCTGTACCATTTTTTAGGCTCCACATATATGCATTAATATACAATATTTGCTTTCCTCTTTCTGAATTACTTCATTCTGTATGACAGTCTCTCGATCCATCGATGTCTCTACAAATGACCCAGTTTCATTCCTTTTTATGGCCGAGTAATATTCCATTTTATATATGTACCATATCTTTATCCATTCATCTTTCTGTGGGCATTTAGGTTGCTTCCATTACCTGGCTATTGTAAATAGTGCTGCAACGAACATTGTGGTGAATGTGCCTTTTTGATTTACCGTTTTCTCTGGGTATATGCCCAGAAGTGGGATTGCTGGATCAGATGGTAATTCTATTTCTAGCTTTTTTAAGGAAACTCCATACTGTTCTCCATAGTGACTGTATCAATTTACATTCCCACCAATAGTGGAAGAGGGCTCCTTTTGTCCACACCCTCCCCAGAATTGGTTGTTTGTAGATTTTCTGATGATGCCGATTCTAACAGGTGTGAGGTGATACCTCATTGTAGTTTTGATTTGCATTTCTCTTATAATTAGTGCTGTTGAGCAGCTTTTAATGTGCGTCTTGGCCATCTCTGTGTCTTCTTTGAAGAAACGTCTCTTTAGATCTTCTGCCCATTTTTGTATTGGGTTGTTTGTTTTTTTTTTAATATTAAGCTGCATGAGCTGTTTATATATATTGGAGATTAAACCTCTGTCCATTGATTCGTTTGCAACGATTTTCGCCCATTCTGAGGGATGCCTTTTTCCATTCCAGTTTTTTTTAACAAAAAAGGAAAGAAAGGAAAAGAAGCAGAACACTAATGTGCGTAAAATATGCCTTTTGAAACGGTCGTTTTGAAATATGGACGTCCTTTGAATTTTTTGGTCGATATGTGACCCCAGGATTTGTTTTCAGGGCAGGTGTCATTTACAGGCCTGCAATGATTTTGAATATCAACTGACCATTAGCGCTGGGATTAAAGCTGCTGTTGTGTGAAACGGCCACAAGGTGGCAGCAGTTCTCCCTTACGAAATCTGGTTACTAGGGCAAGAGAGCCTCAGTGGAAGTGGTGTTCTAGATTGGAATTTAGAATGGAATGTGCCAGGAGAAAGCCCCTCAAGTTTGTCTCACTACTTCTTGTTCGTGTTTTTAATTTAATGTTTTTTATTTTTTATTACAGCAAGTTTGATTACAATGTTTGGCTTGTTGTAGGTGTGGAAGATGTGGTTCTTTTACACATATACAGATGTCTGTTCTTCCTGGGATCCATTTCCCATGTACGTTATGACAGTATGTTGAGTAGTCCTGTCTTGGTATTCTGTAGGTCTTTGGTGATTATATATGTCACCTGTGTTTGTATATGTCTGTTAACCCCGATATCGTAATGAAACCAATCCTCACACCTTTCCATTGGTGAAACATAAGTTTGTTTAATGAATCTGTGATTGCCCTTCTCCGTGGAAATATCTGCCCTGGTATCCATTTTTAGGTAACACCTATAAGTGATATGATATGATATGTGTCTTTCACTTTCTGACTTACTACAAGTCACGTGATTACTTCTAGACTCATTTACGGTGCTGCAAATGGCATTGTGTCCTTTTTTTCCTTGGCTTCTCTTCTGCCTTAGCGAGGTCCATTTTCACCAATGTGATTCCCTGAGGGTTGTGGATTAGCTGACCTGGGCAGCCTTACCCTGCCGGCCCGCCCTCCCCAGGTGTGCCTCGTTGAGGTCAATATAAACAGCGCTCCAGGCAGCAATAGCCCCTGAAGCTGTGCCTGACTCCATATTCTCTGCCCCGTCAGCAGTCTCGGGGCTGTGCTGGTGGGAGGGAGTGAGGGGCCACAGCTTTGTGGGTGGCCCGGTGTGAGTGGGACTCTGCTGGCCTTTCTGCAGGAGTTGCCAGGCTGCCACCTGTAAAGAACAGAATGTGTCATCCATACCTTCCGCTGGAATTTCTCTCCGGACAGAGGTGAGGAAGGAAAAAAGCTGTGGGGGCCGGGACAGGAGGGGTATCTCAGACAGGGCAATGGAAAGCTTCCGGAAGAGCGCCCGGGGCCAAGACCAACCTCGTTGGCCTGCAGGCACCAAGTTGGCCTGCGTGTTGTCGCTGGTGTGGCTCGACGGCCCTTCCTCTAGGCTTTCAAGCCCTTGTACATATTCAGGTGTTTTACCTGGGAAGGGTGGGAACAGTTCAGCAGCAGCTGGCCTGGGGCTCAGCTCACGTTTACTCACAGATGCCTCGGCACGGTCCCCCAGCTTTGCAATGAGGATGCTCCTTGCGTGGGGGGTGGGTTGCTGGCTATATGGGAGATGGTTTCCCACCTCTGACCAATTTCAGAATTGGTTACCGCTGGAGCAAGTGCCCTGATAGGGTTTTCCTCTGTATAACTCGTGGGTTCAGGTTTTTTTTTTTTTCTTTTATGGTTCAAGTTAGATTTTATTCCTCTTTTATATATTTATAGATATAAGCATGGAAATAATTCATTCCTATAAATACATCTGTGTGACGGGAAGAACTTTTTTCTCTTTTATTTTTAAATTTTATTTTTTTAAATTTTGAAATTTAATTTTATTTTTTTATACAGCACGTTATTATTAGTTATGTATTTTATGCATATACATGTATACAGGTCAATCCCAATCTCCTAACTCATCCCACCACCACCACCCCATGGCTTCCCACACTTGGTGTCCATACGTTTGTTCTCTACCTCTGTGTCTCTATTTCTTCCCTGCAAACCAGTTCATCTGTACCATTTTTTAGGCTCCACATATATGCATTAATATACAATATTTGTTTTCCTCTTTCTGACTTACTTCATTCTGTATGACAGTCTCTCGATCCATCGATGTCTCTAAAAATGACCCAGTTTCATTCCTTTTTATGGCCGAGTAATATTCCATTTTATATATGTACCACATCTTTATCCATTCATCTGTCTGTGGGCATTTAGGTTGCTTCCATTACCTGGCTATTGTAAATAGTGCTGCAACGAACATTGTGGTGAATGTGCCTTTTTGATTTACCGTTTTCTCTGGGTATATGCCCAGAAGTGGGATTGCTGGATCAGATGGTAATTCTACTTCTAGTTTTTTTAAGGAAACTCCATACTGTTCTCCATAGTGACTGTATCAATTTACATTCCCACCAATAGTGGAAGAGGGCTACTTTTGTCCACACCCTCCACAGAATTTGTTGTTTGTAGATTTTCTGATGATGCCGATTCTAACAGGTGTGAGGTGATACCTCATTGTAGTTTTGATTTGCATTTCTCTAATAATTAGTGCTGTTGAGCAGCTTTTCATGTGCGTCTTGGCCATCTCTGTGTCTTCTTTGAAGAAACGTCTCTTTAGATCTTCTGCCCATTTTTGTATTGGGTTGTTTGTTTTTTTAATATTAAGCTGCATGAGCTGTTTATATATATTGGAGATTAAACCTCTGTCCATTGATTCGTTTGCACCGATTTTCGCCCATTCTGAGGGATGCCTTTTTCCATTCCCGTTTTTTTTAACAAAAAAGGAAAGAAAGGAGGGCCTCCCTGGTGGCGCAGTGGTTGAGAGTCTGCCTGCCGATGCAGGGGATACGGGTTCGTGCCCCGGTCTGGGAGGATCCCATATGCCGCGGAGCGGCTGTGCCCGTGAGCTGTGGCCGCTGGGCCTGCGCATCCGGAGCCTGTGCTCCGCAACGGGGGAGGCCGCGACAGTGAGAGGCCCGCATACCGCAAAAAAAAAAAAAAAAATAAAAGGAAAGAAAGGAAAAGAAGCAGAACACTAATGTGCGTAAAATATGCCTTTTCAAACGGTCCTTTTGAAATATGGACGTCCTTTGAATTTTTTGGTCGATATGTGACCCCAGGATATGTTTTCAGGGCAGGTGTCATTTACAGGCCTGCAATGATTTTGAATATCATCTGACCATTAGCGCTGGGATTAAAGCTGCTGTTGTGTGAAACGGCCACAAGGTGGCAGCAGTTCTCCTTTACCAAATCTGGTTACTAGGGCAAGAGAGCCTCAGTGGAGGTAGTGTTCTAGATTGGAATTTAGAATGGAATGTGCCAGGAGAAAGCACCTCAAGTTTGTCTCACTACTTCTTGTTCGTGTTTTTAATTTAATTTTTTGTATTTTTTATTACAGCAAGTTTGATTACAATATTTGGCTTGTTGTAGGTGTGGAAGATGTGGTTCTTTTACACATATACAGATGTCTGTTCTTCCAGGGATCCATTTCCCATGTACGTTATGACAGAATGTTGAGTAGTCCTGTCTTGGTATTCTGTAGGTCTTTGGTGATTATATATGTCACCTGTGTTTGTATATGTCTGTTAACCCTGATATCGTAATGAAACCAATCCTCACACCTTTCCATTGGTGAACCATAAGTTTGTTTAATGAATCTGTGATTGCCCTTCTCCGTGGAAATATCTGCCCTGGTATCCATTTTTAGGTAACACCTATAAGTGATATGATATGATATGTGTCTTTCACTTTCTGACTTACTACAAGTCACATGATTACTTCTAGACTCATCTACGGTGCTGCAATTGGCATTGTGTCCTTTTTTTCCTTGGCTTCTATTCTGCCTTAGTGAGGTCCATTTTCAACAATGTGATTCCCTGAGGGTTGTGGATTAGCTGACCTGGGCAGCCTTATCCTGCCAGCCCGCCCTCCCCAGGTGTGGCTCTTTGAGGTCAATATAAACAGCGCTCCAGGCAGCAATAGCCCCTGAAGCTGTGCCTGACTCCATATTCTCTGCTCCGTCACCAGTCTCGGGTCTGTGCTGGTGGGAGGGAGTGAGGGGCCACAGCTTTGTGGGTGGCCTGGTGTGAGTGGGGCTCTGCTGGCCTTTCTGCACAAGTTGCCAGGCTGCCGCCTGTAAAGAAGAGGATGTGTCAACCATACCTTCCGCTGGAATTTCTCTCCGGACAGAGGTGAGGAAGGAAAAAAGCAGTGGGGGCCGGGACAGGAGGGGTATCTCAGGCAGGGCAATGGAAAGCTTCTGGAAGAGCACCTGGGGCCAAGACCACCCTGGCTGGCCTGCAGGCACCAAGTTGTCCTGCGTGCTGTCCCTGGTGTGGCTCGACGGCCCTTCCTCTAGGCTTTCAAGCCCTTGTACATATTCAGGTGTTTTACCTGGGAAGGGTGGGAACAGTTCAGCAGCAGCTGGCCTGGGGCTCAGCTCACGTTTACTCACAGATGCCTCGGCACGGTCCCCCAGCTTTGCAATGAGGACGCTCCTTGCGTGGGGCGTGGGTTGCTGGCTGTATGGGTGATGGTTTCCCACCTCTGACCAATTTCAGAATTGTTTACCGCTGGAGCAAGTGCCCTGATAGGGTTTTCCTCTGTATAACTCGTGGGTTCAGGTTTTTTTTTTTTCTTTTATGGTTCAAGTTAGATTTTATTCCTCTTTTATATATTTATAGATATAAGCATGGAAATAATTCATTCCTATAAATACATCTGTGTGACGGGAAGAACTTTTTTCTCTTTTATTTTTAAATTTTATTTTTTAAAATTTTGAAATTTAATTTTATTTTTTTTATACAGCACGTTATTATTAGTTATGTATTTTATGCATATACATGTATACAGGTCAATCCCAATCTCCCAACTCATCCCACCACCACCACCCCATGGCTTCCCACACTTGGTGTCCATACGTTTGTTCTCTACCTCTGTGTCTCTATTTCTTCCCTGCAAACCAGTTCATCTGTACCATTTTTTAGGTTCCACATATATGCATTAATATACAGTATTTGTTTTCCTCTTTCTGACTTACTTCATTCTGTATGACAGTCTCTCGATCCATCGATGTCTCTACAAATGACCCAGTTTCATTCCTGTTTATGGCCGAGTAATATTTCATTTTATATATGTACCACATCTTTATCCATTCATCTGTCTGTGGGCATTTAGGTTGCTTCCATTACCTGGCTATTGTAAATAGTGCTGCAACGAACATTGTGGTGAATGTGCCTTTTTGATTTACGGTTTTCTCTGGGTATATGCCCAGAAGTGGGATTGCTGGATCAGATGGTAATTCTATTTCTAGTTTTTTTAAGGAAACTCCATACTGTTCTCCATAGTGACTGTATCAATTTACATTCCCACCAATAGTGGAAGAGGGCTCCTTTTGTCCACACCCTCCCCAGAATTGGTTGTTTGTAGATTTTCTGATGATGCCGATTCTAACAGGTGTGAGGTGATACCTCATTGTAGTTTTGATTTGCATTTCTCTAATAATTAGTGCTGTTGAGCAGCTTTTCATGTGCGTCTTGGCCATCTCTGTGTCTTCTTTGAAGAAACGTCTCTTTAGATCTTCTGCCCATTTTTGTATTGGGTTGTTTGTTTTTTTAATATTAAGCTGCATGAGCTGTTTATATATATTGGAGATTAAACCTCTGTCCATTGATTCGTTTGCAACGATTTTTGCACATTCTGAGGGATGCCTTTTTCCATTCCCGTTTTTTCTAACAAAAAAGGAAAGAAAGGAAAAGAAGCAGAACACTAATGTGCGTAAAATATGCCTTTTGAAACGGTCGTTTTGAAATATGGACGTCCTTTGAATTTTTTGGTCGATATGTGACCCCAGGATTTGTTTTCAGGGCAGGTGTCATTTACAGGCCTGCAATGATTTTGAATATCAACTGACCATTAGCGCTGGGATTAAAGCTGCTGTTGTGTGAAACGGAAACAAGGTGGCAGCAGTTCACCCTTACCAAATCTGGTTACTAGGGCAAGAGAGCCTCAGTGGAAGTGGTGTTCTAGATTGGAATTTAGAATGGAATGTGCCAGGAGAAAGCCCCTCAAGTTTGTCTCACTACTTCTTGTTCGTGTTTTTAATTTAATGTTTTTTATTTTTTATTACAGCAAGTTTGATTACAATGTTTGGCTTGTTGTAGGTGTGGAAGATGTGGTTCTTTTACACATATACAGATGTCTGTCCTTCCCGGGATCGTTTTCCCATGTACGTTATGACAGAATGTTGAGTAGTCCTCTCTTGGTATTCTGTAGGTCTTTGGTGATTATATATGTCACCTGTGTTTGTATATGTCTGTTAACCCCGATATCGTAATGAAACCAATCCTCACACCATTCCATTGGTGAACCATAAGTTTGTTTAATGAATCTGTGATTGCCCTTCTCCGTGGAAATATCTGCCCTGGTATCCATTTTTAGGTAACACCTATAAGTGATATGATATGATATGTGTCTTTCACTTTCTGACTTACTACAAGTCACGTGATTACTTCTAGACTCATTTACGGTGCTGCAAATGGCATTGTGTCCTTTTTTTCCTTGGCTTCTCTTCTGCCTTAGCGAGGTCCATTTTCACCAATGTGATTCCCTGAGGGTTGTGGATTAGCTGACCTGGGCAGCCTTACCCTGCCGGCCCGCCCTCCCCAGGGGTGCCTCGTTGAGGTCAATATAAACAGCGCTCCAGGCAGCAATAGCCCCTGAAGCTGTGCCTGACTCCATATTCTCTGCCCCGTCAGCAGTCTCGGGGCTGTGCTGGTGGGAGGGAGTGAGGGGCCACAGCTTTGTGGGTGGCCCGGTGTGAGTGGGACTCTGCTGGCCTTTCTGCAGGAGTTGCCAGGCTGCCACCTGTAAAGAAGAGAATGTGTCACCCATACCTTCCGCTGGAATTTCTCTCCGGACAGAGGTGAGGAAGGAAAAAAGCAGTGGGGGCCGGGACAGGAGGGGTATCTCAGACAGGGCAATGGAAAGCTTCCGGAGGAGCGCCCGGGGCCAAGCCCAACCTGGCTGGCCTGCAGGCACCAAGTTGGCCTGCGTGTTGTCGCTGGTGTGGCTCGACGGCCCTTCCTCTAGGCTTTCAAGCCCTTGTACGTATTCAGGTGTTTTACCTGGGAAGGGTGGGAACAGTTCAGCAGCAGCTGTCCTGGGGCTCAGCTCACGTTTACTCACAAATGCCTCGGCACGGTCCCCCAGCTTTGCAATGAGGACGCTCCTTGCGTGGGGGGTGGGTTGCTGGCTGTATGGGAGATGGTTTCCCACCTCTGACCAATTTCAGAATTGTTTACCGCTGGAGCAAGTGCCCTGATAGGGTTTTCCTCTGTATAACTCGTGGGTTCAGGATTTTTTTTTTTCTTTTATGGTTCAAGTTAGATTTTATTCCTCTTTTATATATTTATAGATATAAGCATGGAAATAATTCATTCCTATAAATACATCTGTGTGACGGGAAGAACTTTTTTCTCTTTTATTTTTAAATTTTATTTTTTAAAATTTTGAAATTTTATTTATTTTTTTATACAGCACGTTATTATTAGTTATGTATTTTATGCATATACATGTATACAGGTCAATCCCAATCTCCTAACTCATCCCACCACCACCACCCCATGGCTTCCCACACTTGGTGTCCATACGTTTGTTCTCTACATCTGTGTCTCTATTTCTTCCCTGCAAACCAGTTCATCTGTACCATTTTTTAGGATCCAAATATATGCATTAATATACAATATTTGCTTTCCTCTTTCTGACTTACTTCATTCTGTATGACAGTCTCTCGATCCATCGATGTCTCTACAAATGACCCAGTTTCATTCCTTTTTATGGCCGAGTAATATTCCATTTCATATATGTACCATATCTTTATCCATTCATCTGTCTGTGGGCATTTAGGTTGCTTCCATTACCTGGCTATTGTAAATAGTGCTGCAACGAACATTGTGGTGAATGTGCCTTTTTGATTTACCGTTTTCTCTGGGTATATGCCCAGAAGTGGGATTGCTGGATCAGATGGTAATTCTATTTCTAGCTTTTTTAAGGAAACTCCATACTGTTCTCCATAGTGACTGTATCAATTTACATTCCCACCAATAGTGGAAGAGGGCTCCTTTTATCCACACCCTCCCCAGAATTGGTTGTTTGTAGATTTTCTGATGATGCCGATTCTAACAGGTGTGAGGTGATACCTCATTGTAGTTTTGATTTGCATTTCTCTAATAATTAGTGCTGCTGAGCAGCTTTTCATGTGCGTCTTGGCCATCTCTGTGTCTTCTTTGAAGAAACGTCTCTTTAGATCTTCTGCCCATTTTTGTATTGGGTTGTTTGTTTTTTTTAATATTAAGCTGCATGAGCTGTTTATATATATTGGATATTAAACCTCTGTCCATTGATTCGTTTGCAACGATTTTCGCCCATTCTGAGGGATGCCTTTTTCCATTCCCGTTTTTTTTTAACAAAAAAGGAAAGAAAGGAAAAGAAGCAGAACACTAATGTGCGTAAAATATGCCTTTTGAAACGGTCGTTTTGAAATATGGACGTCCTTTGAATTTTTTGGTCGATATGTGACCGCAGGATTTGTTTTCAGGGCAGGTGTCATTTACAGGCCTGCAATGATTTTGAATATCAACTGACCATTAGCGCTGGGATTAAAGCTGCTGTTGTGTGAAACGGCCACAAGGTGGCAGCAGTTCTCCCTTACCAAATCTGGTTACTAGGGCAAGAGAGCCTCAGTGGAAGTGGTGTTCTAGATTGGAATTTAGAATGGAATGTGCCAGGAGAAAGCCCCTCAAGTTTGTCTCACTACTTCTTGTTCGTGTTTTTAATTTAATGTTTTTTATTTTTTATTACAGCAAGTTTGATTACAATGTTTGGCTTGTTGTAGGTGTGGAAGATGTGGTTCTTTTACACATATACAGATGTCTGTTCTTCCTGGAATCCATTTCCCATGTACGTTATGACAGAATGTTGAGTAGTCCTGTCTTGGTATTCTGTAGGTCTTTGGTGATTATATATGTCACCTGTGTTTGTATATGTCTGTTAACCCCGATATCGTAATGAAACCAATCCTCACACCTTTCCATTGGTGAACCATAAGTTTGTTTAATGAATCTGTGATTGCCCTTCTCCGTGGAAATATCTGCCCTGGTATCCATTTTTAGGTAACACCTATAAGTGATATGATATGATATGTGTCTTTCACTTTCTGACTTACTACAAGTCACGTGATTACTTCTAGACTCATTTACGGTGCTGCAAATGGCATTGTGTCCTTTTTTTCCTTGGCTTCTCTTCTGCCTTAGCGAGGTCCATTTTCACCAATGTGATTCCCTGAGGGTTGTGGATTAGCTGACCTGGGCAGCCTTACCCTGCCGGCCCGCCCTCCCCAGGTGTGCCTCGTTGAGGTCAATATAAACAGCGCTCCAGGCAGCAATAGCCCCTGAAGCTGTGCCTGACTCCATATTCTCTGCCCCGTCAGCAGTCTCGTGGCCGTGCTGGTGGGAGGGAGTGAGGGGCCACAGCTTTGTGGGTGGCCCGGTGTGAGTGGGACTCTGCTGGCCTTTCTGCAGGAGTTGCCAGGCTGCCACCTGTAAAGAAGAGAATGTGTCATCCATACCTTCCGCTGGAATTTCTCTCCGGACAGAGGTGAGGAAGGAAAAAAGCTGTGGGGGCCGGGACAGGAGGGGTATCTCAGACAGGGCAATGGAAATCTTCCGGAAGAGCGCCCGGGGCCAAGACCAACCTCGTTGGCCTGCAGGCACCAAGTTGGCCTGCCTGTTGTCGCTGGTGTGGCTCGACGGCCCTTCCTCTAGGCTTTCAAGCCCTTGTACATATTCAGGTGTTTTACCTGGGAAGGGTGGGAACAGTTCAGCAGCAGCTGGCCTGGGGCTCAGCTCACGTTTACTCACAGATGCCTCGGCATGGTCCCCCAGATTTGCAATGAGGACGCTCCTTGCGTGGGGGGTGGGTTGCTGGCTATATGGGAAGATGGTTTCCCACCTCTGACCAATTTCAGAATTGGTTACCGCTGGAGCAAGTGCCCTGATAGGGTTTTCCTCTGTATAACTCGTGGGTTCAGGTTTTTTTTTTTTCTTTTATGGTTCAAGTTAGATTTTATTCCTCTTTTATATATTTATAGATATAAGCATGGAAATAATTCATTCCTATAAATACATCTGTCTGACGGGAAGAACTTTTTTCTCTTTTATTTTTAAATTTTATTTTTTTAAATTTTGAAATTTAATTTTATTTTTTTATACAGCACGTTATTATTAGTTATGTATTTTATGCATATACATGTATACAGGTCAATCCCAATCTCCTAACTCATCCCACCACCACCACCCCATGGCTTCCCACACTTGGTGTCCATACGTTTGTTCTCTACCTCTGTGTCTCTATTTCTTCCCTGCAAACCAGTTCATCTGTACCATTTTTTAGGCTCCACATATATGCATTAATATACAATATTTGTTTTCCTCTTTCTGACATACTTCATTCTGTATGACAGTCTCTCAATCCATCGATGTCTCTACAAATGACCCAGTTTCATTCCTTTTTATGGCCGAGTAATATTCCATTTTATATATGTACCACATCTTTATCCATTCATCTGTCTGTGGGCATTTAGGTTGCTTCCATTACCTGGCTATTGTAAATAGTGCTGCAACGAACATTGTGGTGAATGTGCCTTTTTGATTTACCGTTTTCTCTGGGTATATGCCCAGAAGTGGGATTGCTGGATCAGATGGTAATTCTATTTCTAGTTTTTTTAAGGAAACTCCATACTGTTCTCCATAGTGACTGTATCAATTTACATTCCCACCAATAGTGGAAGAGGGCTTCTTTTGTCCACACCCTCCACAGAATTTGTTGTTTGTAGATTTTCTGATGATGCCGATTCTAACAGGTGTGAGGTGACACCTCATTGTAGTTTTGATTTGCATTTCTCTAATAATTAGTGCTGTTGAGCAGCTTTTCATGTGCGTCTTGGCCATCTCTGTGTCTTCTTTGAAGAAACGTCTCTTTAGATCTTCTGCCCATTTTTGTATTGGGTTGTTTGTTTTTTTTTTAATATTAAGCTGCATGAGCTGTTTATATATATTGGAGATTAAACCTCTGTCCATTGATTCGTTTGCACCGATTTTCGCCCATTCTGAGGGATGCCTTTTTCCATTCCCGGTTTTTTTAACAAAAAAGGAAAGAAAGGAGGGCCTCCCTGGTGGCGCAGTGGTTGAGAGTCCGCCTGCCGATGCAGGGGATACGGGTTCGTGCCCCGGTCTGGGAGGATCCCATATGCCACGGAGCGGCTGTGCCCGTGAGCCGTGGCCGCTGGGCCTGCGCATCCGGAGCCTGTGCTCCGCAACTGGGGAGGCCGCGTCAGTGAGAGGCCCGCATACCGCAAAAAAAAAAAAAAAAAAAAAAGGAAAGAAAGGAAAAGAAGCAGAACACTAATGTGCGTAAAATATGCCTTTTGAAACGGTCCTTTTGAAATATGGACGTCCTTTGAATTTTTTGGTCGATATGTGACCCCAGGATTTGTTTTCAGTGCAGGTGTCATTTACAGGCCTGCAATGATTTTGAATATCAACTGACCATTAGCGCTGGGATTAAAGCTGCTGTTGTGTGAAACGGCCACAAGGTGGCAGCAGTTCTCCCTTACCAAATCTGGTTACTAGGGCAAGAGAGCCTCAGTGGAAGTAGTGTTCTAGATTGGAATTTAGAATGGAATGTGCCAGGAGAAAGCACCTCAAGTTTGTCTCACTACTTCTTGTTCGTGTTTTTAATTTAATTTTTTGTATTTTTTATTACAGCAAGTTTGATTACAATGTTTGGCTTGTTGTAGGTGTGGAAGATGTGGTTCTTTTACACATATACAGATGTCTGTTCTTCCAGGGATCCATTTCCCATGTACGTTATGACAGAATGTTGAGTAGTCCTGTCTTGGTATTCTGTAGGTCTTTGGTGATTATATATGTCACCTGTGTTTGTATATGTCTGTTAACCCCGATATCGTAATGAAACCAATCCTCACACCTTTCCATTGGTGAACCATAAGTTTGTTTAATGAATCTGTGATTGCCCTTCTCCGTGGAAATATCTGCCCTGGTATCCATTTTTAGGTAACACCTATAAGTGATATGATATGATATGTGTCTTTCACTTTCTGACTTACTACAAGTCACATGATTACTTCTAGACTCATCTACGGTGCTGCAATTGGCATTGTGTCCTTTTTTTCCTTGGCTTCTATTCTGCCTTAGTGAGGTCCATTTTCAACAATGTGATTCCCTGAGGGTTGTGGATTAGCTGACCTGGGCAGCCTTATCCTGCCAGCCCGCCCTCCCCAGGTGTGGCTCGTTGAGGTCAATATAAACAGCGCTCCAGGCAGCAATAGCCCCTGAAGCTGTGCCTGACTCCATATTCTCTGCTCCGTCACCAGTCTCGGGTCTGTGCTGGTGGGAGGGAGTGAGGGGCCACAGCTTTGTGGGTGGCCTGGTGTGAGTGGGGCTCTGCTGGCCTTTCTGCACAAGTTGCCAGGCTGCCGCCTGTAAAGAAGAGGATGTGTCAACCATACCTTCCGCTGGAATTTCTCTCCGGACAGACGTGAGGAAGGAAAAAAGCAGTGGGGGCCGGGACAGGAGGGGTATCTCAGGCAGGGCAATGGAAAGCTTCTGGAAGAGCGCCTGGGGCCAAGACCAACCTGGCTGGCCTGCAGGCACCAAGTTGTCCTGCGTGCTGTCCCTGGTGTGGCTCGACGGCCCTTCCTCTAGGCTTTCAAGCCCTTGTACATATTCAGGTGTTTTACCTGGGAAGGGTGGGAACAGTTCAGCAGCAGCTGGCCTGGGGCTCCGCTCACGTTTACTCACAGATGCCTCGGCACGGTCCCCCAGCTTTGCAATGAGGACGCTCCTTGCGTGGGGCGTGGGTTGCTGGCTGTATGGGAGATGGTTTCCCACCTCTGACCAATTTCAGAATTGTTTACCGCTGGAGCAAGTGCGCTGATAGGGTTTTCCTCTGTATAACTCATGGGTTCAGGTGTTTTTTTCTTTTATGGTTCAAGTTAGATTTTATTCCTCTTTTATATATTTATAGATATAAGCATGGAAATAATTCATTCCTATAAATACATCTGTGTGACGGGAAGAACTTTTTTCTCTTTTATTTTTAAATTTTATTTTTTAAAATTTTGAAATTTAATTTTATTTTTTTATACAGCACGTTATTATTAGTTATGTATTTTATGCATATACATGTATACAGGTCAATCCCAATCTCCCAACTCATCCCACCACCACCACCCCATGGCTTCCCACACTTGGTGTCCATACGTTTGTTCTCTACCTCTGTGTCTCTATTTCTTCCCTGCAAACCAGTTCATCTGTACCATTTTTTAGGTTCCACATATATGCATTAATATACAGTATTTGTTTTCCTCTTTCTGACTTACTTCATTCTGTATGACAGTCTCTCGATCCATCGATGTCTCTACAAATGACCCAGTTTCATTCCTTTTTATGGCCGAGTAATATTTCATTTTATATATGTACCACATCTTTATCCATTCATCTGTCTGTGGGCATTTAGGTTGCTTCCATTACCTGGCTATTGTAAATAGTGCTGCAACGAACATTGTGGTGAATGTGCCTTTTTGATTTACGGTTTTCTCTGGGCATATGCCCAGAAGTGGGATTGCTGGATCAGATGGTAATTCTATTTCTAGTTTTTTTAAGGAAACTCAATACTGTTCTCCATAGTGACTGTATCAATTTACATTTCCACCAATAGTGGAAGAGGGCTCCTTTTGTCCACACCCTCCCCAGAATTGGTTGTTTGTAGATTTTCTGATGATGCCGATTCTAACAGGTGTGAGGTGATACCTCATTGTAGTTTTGATTTGCATTTCTCTAATAATTAGTGCTGTTGAGCAGCTTTTCATGGGCGTCTTGGCCATCTCTGTGTCTTCTTTGAAGAAACGTCTCTTTAGATCTTCTGCCCATTTTTGTATTGGGTTGTTTGTTTTTTTAATATTAAGCTGCATGAGCTGTTTATATATATTGGAGATTAAACCTCTGTCCATTGATTCGTTTGCAACGATTTTTGCCCATTGTGAGGGATGCCTTTTTCCATTCCCGTTTTTTCTAACAAAAAAGGAAAGAAAGGAAAAGAAGCAGAACACTAATGTGCGTAAAATATGCCTTTTGAAACGGTCGTTTTGAAATATGGACGTCCTTTGAATTTTTTGGTCGATATGTGACCCCAGGATTTGTTTTCAGGGCAGGTGTCATTTACAGGCCTGAAATGATTTTGAATATCAACTGACCATTAGCGCTGGGATTAAAGCTGCTGTTGTGTGAAACGGCCACAAGGTGGCAGCAGTTCACCCTTACCAAATCTGGTTACTAGGGCAAGAGAGCCTCAGTGGAAGTGGTGTTCTAGATTGGAATTTAGAATGGAATGTGCCAGGAGAATGCCCCTCAAGTTTGTCTCACTACTTCTTGTTCGTGTTTTTAATTTAATGTTTTTTTATTTTTTATTACAGCAAGTTTGATTACAATGTTTGGCTTGTTGTAGGTGTGGAAGATGTGGTTCTTTTACACATATACAGATGTCTGTCCTTCCCGGGATCGTTTTCCCATGTACGTTATGACAGAATGTTGAGTAGTCCTGTCTTGGTATTCTGTAGGTCTTTGGTGATTATATATGTCACCTGTGTTTGTATATGTCTGTTAACCCCGATATCGTAATGAAACCAATCCTCACACCATTCCATTGGTGAACCATAAGTTTGTTTAATGAATCTGTGATTGCCCTTCTCCGTGGAAATATCTGCCCTGGTATCCATTTTTAGGTAACACCTATAAGTGATATGATATGATATGTGTCTTTCACTTTCTGACTTACTACAAGTCACGTGATTACTTCTAGACTCATTTACGGTGCTGCAAATGGCATTGTGTCCTTTTTTTCCTTGGCTTCTCTTCTGCCTTAGCGAGGTCCATTTTCACCAATGTGATTCCCTGAGGGTTGTGGATTAGCTGACCTGGGCAGCCTTACCCTGCCGGCCCGCCCTCCCCAGGTGTGCCTCGTTGAGGTCAATATAAACAGCGCTCCAGGCAGCAATAGCCCCTGAAGCTGTGCCTGACTCCATATTCTCTGCCCCGTCAGCAGTCTCGGGGCTGTGCTTGTGGGAGGGAGTGAGGGGCCACAGCTTTGTGGGTGGCCCGGTGTGAGTGGGACTCTGCTGGCCTTTCTGCAGGAGTTGCCAGGCTGCCACCTGTAAAGAAGAGAATGTGTCACCCATACCTTCCGCTGGAATTTCTCTCCGGACAGAAGTGAGGAAGGAAAAAAGCAGTGGGGGCCGGGACAGGAGGGGTATCTCAGACAGGGCAATGGAAAGCTTCCGGAAGAGCGCCCGGGGCCAAGACCAACCTGGCTGGCCTGCAGGCACCAAGTTGGCCTGCGTGTTGTCGCTGGTGTGGCTCGACGGCCCTTCCTCTAGGCTTTCAAGCCCTTGTACATATTCAGGTGTTTTACCTGGGAAGGGTGGGAACAGTTCAGCAGCAGCTGGCCTGGGGCTCAGCTCACGTTTACTCACAGATGCCTCGGCACGGTCCCCCAGCTTTGCAATGAGGACGCTCCTTGCGTGGGGGGTGGGTTGCTGGCTGTATGGGAGATGGTTTCCCACCTCTGACCAATTTCAGAATTGTTTACCGCTGGAGCAAGTGCCCTGATAGGGTTTTCCTCTGTATAACTCGTGGGTTCAGGTTTTTTTTTTTTCTTTTATGGTTCAAGTTAGATTTTATTCCTCTTTTATATATTTATAGATATAAGCATGGAAATAATTCATTCCTATAAATACATCTGTGTGACGGGAAGAACTTTTTTCTCTTTTATTTTTAAATTTTATTTTTTAAAATTTTGAAATTTAATTTTATTTTTTTTATACAGCACGTTATTATTAGTTATGTATTTTATGCATATACATGTATACAGGTCAATCCCAATCTCCTAACTCATCCCACCACCACCACCCCATGGCTTCCCACACTTGGTGTCCATACGTTTGTTCTCTACCTCTGTGTCTCTATTTCTTCCCTGCAAACCAGTTCATCTGTACCATTTTTTAGGCTCCACATATATGCATTAATATACAATATTTGTTTTCCTCTTTCTGACTTACTTCATTCTGTATGACAGTCTCTCGATCCATCGATGTCTCTACAAATGACCCAGTTTCATTCCTTTTTATGGCCGAGTAATATTCCATTTTATATATGTACCACATCTTTATCCATTCATCTGTCTGTGGGCATTTAGGTTGCTTCCATTACCTGGCTATTGTAAATAGTGCTGCAACGAACATTGTGGTGAATGTGCCTTTTTGATTTACCGTTTTCTCTGGGTATATGCCCAGAAGTGGGATTGCTGGATCAGATGGTAATTCTATTTCTAGTTTTTTTAAGGAAACTCCATACTGTTCTCCATAGTGACTGTATCAATTTACATTCCCACCAATAGTGGAAGAGGGCTACTTTTGTCCACACCCTCCACAGAATTTGTTGTTTGTAGATTTTCTGATGATGCCGATTCTAACAGGTGTGAGGTGATACCTCATTGTAGTTTTGATTTGCATTTCTCTAATAATTAGTGCTGTTGAGCAGCTTTTCATGTGCGTCTTGGCCATCTCTGTGTCTTCTTTGAAGAAACGTCTCTTTAGATCTTCTGCCCATTTTTGTATTGGGTTGTTTGTTTTTTTTTTAATATTAAGCTGCATGAGCTGTTTATATATATTGGAGATTAAACCTCTGTCCATTGATTCGTTTGCACCGATTTTCGCCCATTCTGAGGGATGCCTTTTTCCATTCCCGTTTTTTTTAACAAAAAAGGAAAGAAAGGAGGGCCTCCCTGGTGGCGCAGTGGTTGAGAGTCCGCCTGCCGATGCAGGGGATACGGGTTCGTGCCCCGGTCTGGGAGGATCCCATATGCCGCGGAGCGGCTGTGCCCGTGAGCCGTGGCCGCTGGGCCTGCGCATCCGGAGCCTGTGCTCCGCAACGGGGGAGGCCGCGACAGTGAGAGGCCCGCATACCGCAAAAAAAAAAAAAAAAAAAAAGGAAAGAAAGGAAAAGAAGCAGAACACTAATGTGCGTAAAATATGCCTTTTGAAACGGTCCTTTTGAAATATGGACGTCCTTTGAATTTTTTGGTCGATATGTGACCCCAGGATTTGTTTTCAGGGCAGGTGTCATTTACAGGCCTGCAATGATTTTGAATATCAACTGACCATTAGCGCTGGGATTAAAGCTGCTGTTGTGTGAAACGGCCACAAGGTGGCAGCAGTTCTCCCTTACCAAATCTGGTTACTAGGGCAAGAGAGCCTCAGTGGAAGTAGTGTTCTAGATTGGAATTTAGAATGGAATGTGCCAGGAGAAAGCACCTCAAGTTTGTCTCACTACTTCTTGTTCGTGTTTTTAATTTAATTTTTTGTATTTTTTATTACAGCAAGTTTGATTACAATATTTGGCTTGTTGTAGGTGTGGAAGATGTGGTTCTTTTACACATATACAGATGTCTGTTCTTCCAGGGATCCATTTCCCATGTACGTTATGACAGAATGTTGAGTAGTCCTGTCTTGGTATTCTGTAGGTCTTTGGTGATTATATATGTCACCTGTGTTTGTATATGTCTGTTAACCCTGATATCGTAATGAAACCAATCCTCACACCTTTCCATTGGTGAACCATAAGTTTGTTTAATGAATCTGTGATTGCCCTTCTCCGTGGAAATATCTGCCCTGGTATCCATTTTTAGGTAACACCTATAAGTGATATGATATGATATGTGTCTTTCACTTTCTGACTTACTACAAGTCACATGATTACTTCTAGACTCATCTACGGTGCTGCAATTGGCATTGTGTCCTTTTTTTCCTTGGCTTCTATTCTGCCTTAGTGAGGTCCATTTTCAACAATGTGATTCCCTGAGGGTTGTGGATTAGCTGACCTGGGCAGCCTTATCCTGCCAGCCCGCCCTCCCCAGGTGTGGCTCGTTGAGGTCAATATAAACAGCGCTCCAGGCAGCAATAGCCCCTGAAGCTGTGCCTGACTCCATATTCTCTGTTCCGTCACCAGTCTCGGGTCTGTGCTGGTGGGAGGGAGTGAGGGGCCACAGCTTTGTGGGTGGCCTGGGGTGAGTGGGGCTCTGCTGGCCTTTCTGCACAAGTTGCCAGGCTGCCGCCTGTAAAGAAGAGGATGTGTCAACCATACCTTCCGCTGGAATTTCTCTCCGGACAGAGGTGAGGAAGGAAAAAAGCAGTGGGGGCCGGGACAGGAGGGTTATCTCTGGCAGGGCAATGGAAAGCTTCTGGAAGAGCACCTGGGGCCAAGACCACCCTGGCTGGCCTGCAGGCACCAAGTTGTCCTGCGTGCTGTCCCTGGTGTGGCTCGATGGCCCTTCCTCTAGGCTTTCAAGCCCTTGTACATATTCAGGTGTTTTACCTGGGAAGGGTGGGAACAGTTCAGCAGCAGCTGGCCTGGGGCTCAGCTCACGTTTACTCACAGATGCCTCGGCACGGTCCCCCAGCTTTGCAATGAGGACGCTCCTTGCGTGGGGCGTGGGTTGCTGGCTGTATGGGAGATGGTTTCCCACCTCTGACCAATTTCAGAATTGTTTACCGCTGGAGCAAGTGCGCTGATAGGGTTTTCCTCTGTATAACTCATGGGTTCAGGTGTTTTTTTCTTTTATGGTTCAAGTTAGATTTTATTCCTCTTTTATATATTTATAGATATAAGCATGGAAATAATTCATTCCTATAAATACATCTGTCTGACGGGAAGAACTTTTTTCTCTTTTATTTTTAAATTTTATTTTTTTAAATTTTGAAATTTAATTTTATTTTTTTTATACAGCACGTTATTATTAGTTATGTATTTTATGCATATACATGTATACAGGTCAATCCCAATCTCCCAACTCATCCCACCACCACCACCCCATGGCTTCCCACACTTGGTGTCCATACGTTTGTTCTCTACCTCTGTGTCTCTATTTCTTCCCTGCAAACCAGTTCATCTGTACCATTTTTTAGGTTCCACATATATGCATTAATATACAGTATTTGTTTTCCTCTTTCTGACTTACTTCATTCTGTATGACAGTCTCTCGATCCATCGATGTCTCTACAAATGACCCAGTTTCATTCCTGTTTATGGCCGAGTAATATTTCATTTTATATATGTACCACATCTTTATCCATTCATCTGTCTGTGGGCATTTAGGTTGCTTCCATTACCTGGCTATTGTAAATAGTGCTGCAACGAACATTGTGGTGAATGTGCCTTTTTGATTTACCGTTTTCTCTGGGTATATGCCCAGAAGTGGGATTGCTGGATCAGATGGTAATTCTATTTCTAGTTTTTTTAAGGAAACTCCATACTGTTCTCCATAGTGACTGTATCAATTTACATTTCCACCAATAGTGGAAGAGGGCTCCTTTTGTCCACACCCTCCCCAGAATTGGTTGTTTGTAGATTTTCTGATGATGCCGATTCTAACAGGTGTGAGGTGATACCTCATTGTAGTTTTGATTTGCATTTCTCTAATAATTAGTGCTGTTGAGCAGCTTTTCATGTGCGTCTTGGCCATCTCTGTGTCTTCTTTGAAGAAACGTCTCTTTAGATCTTCTGCCCATTTTTGTATTGGGTTGTTTATTTTTTTAATATTAAGCTGCATGAGCTGTTTATATATATTGGAGATTAAACCTCTGTCCATTGATTCGTTTGCAACGATTTTTGCCCATTCTGAGGGATGCCTTTTTCCATTCCCGTTTTTTCTAACAAAAAAGGAAAGAAAGGAAAAGAAGCAGAACACTAATGTGCGTAAAATATGCCTTTTGAAACGGTCGTTTTGAAATATGGACGTCCTTTGAATTTTTTGGTCGATATGTGACCCCAGGATTTGTTTTCAGGGCAGGTGTCATTTACAGGCCTGCAATGATTTTGAATATCAACTGACCATTAGCGCTGGGATTAAAGCTGCTGTTGTGTGAAACGGCCACAAGGTGGCAGCAGTTCTCCCTTACCAAATCTGGTTACTAGGGCAAGAGAGCCTCAGTGGAAGTGGTGTTCTAGACTGGAATTTAGAATGGAATGTGCCAGGAGAAAGCCCCTCAAGTTTGTCTCACTACTTCTTGTTCGTGTTTTTAATTTAATGTTTTTTTATTTTTTATTACAGCAAGTTTGATTACAATGTTTGGCTTGTTGTAGGTGTGGAAGATGTGGTTCTTTTACACATATACAGATGTCTGTTCTTCCTGGGATCCATTTCCCATGTACGTTATGACAGAATGTTGAGTAGTCCTGTCTTGGTATTCTGTAGGTCTTTGGTGATTATATATGTCACCTGTGTTTGTATATGTCTGTTAACCCCGATATCGTAATGAAACCAATCCTCACACCTTTCCATTGGTGAAACATAAGTTTGTTTAATGAATCTGTGATTGCCCTTCTCCGTGGAAATATCTGCCCTGGTATCCATTTTTAGGTAACACCTATAAGTGATATGATATGATATGTGTCTTTCACTTTCTGACTTACTACAAGTCACGTGATTACTTCTAGACTCATTTACGGTGCTGCAAATGGCATTGTGTCCTTTTTTTCCTTGGCTTCTCTTCTGCCTTAGCGAGGTCCATTTTCACCAATGTGATTCCCTGAGGGTTGTGGATTAGCTGACCTGGGCAGCCTTACCCTGCCGGCCCGCCCTCTCCAGGTGTGCCTCGTTGAGGTCAATATAAACAGCGCTCCAGGCAGCAATAGCCCCTGAAGCTGTGCCTGCCTCCATATTCTCTGCCCCGTCAGCAGTCTCGGGGCTCTGCTGGTGGGTGGGAGTGAGGGGCCACAGCTTTGTGGGTGGCCCGGTGTGAGTGGGACTCTGCTGGCCTTTCTGCAGGAGTTGCCAGGCTGCCACCTGTAAAGAAGAGAATGTGTCATCCATACCTTCCGCTGGAATTTCTCTCCGGACAGAGGTGAGGAAGGAAAAAAGCTGTGGGGGCCGGGACAGGAGGGGTATCTCAGACAGGGCAATGGAAAGCGTCCGGAAGAGCGCCCGGGGCCAAGACCAACCTGGCTGGCCTGCAGGCACCAAGTTGGCCTGCGTGTTGTCGCTGGTGTGGCTCGACGGCCCTTCCTCTAGGCTTTCAAGCCCTTGTACATATTCAGGTGTTTTACCTGGGAAGGGTGGGAACAGTTCAGCAGCAGCTGGCCTGGGGCTCAGCTCACGTTTACTCACAGATGCCTCGGCACGGTCCCCCAGCTTTGCAATGAGGACGCTCCTTGCGTGGGGGGTGGGTTGCTGGCTATATGGGAGATGGTTTCCCACCTCTGACCAATTTCAGAATTGGTTACCGCTGGAGCAAGTGCCCTGATAGGGTTTTCCTCTGTATAACTCATGGGTTCAGGTTTTTTTTTTTTCTTTTATGGTTCAAGTTAGATTTTATTCCTCTTTTATATATTTATAGATATAAGCATGGAAATAATTCATTCCTATAAATACATCTGTGTGACGGGAAGAACTTTTTTCTCTTTTATTTTTAAATTTTATTTTTTTAAATTTTGAAATTTAATTTTATTTTTTTATACAGCACGTTATTATTAGTTATGTATTTTATGCATATACATGTATACAGGTCAATCCCAATCTCCTAACTCATCCCACCACCACCACCCCATGGCTTCCCACACTTGGTGTCCATACGTTTGTTCTCTACCTCTGTGTCTCTATTTCTTCCCTGCAAACCAGTTCATCTGTACCATTTTTTAGGCTCCACATATATGCATTAATATACAATATTTGTTTTCCTCTTTCTGACTTACTTCATTCTGTATGACAGTCTCTCGATCCATCGATGTCTCTAAAAATGACCCAGTTTCATTCCTTTTTATGGCCGAGTAATATTCCATTTTATATATGTACCACATCTTTATCCATTCATCTGTCTGTGGGCATTTAGGTTGCTTCCATTACCTGGCTATTGTAAATAGTGCTGCAACGAACATTGTGGTGAATGTGCCTTTTTGATTTACCGTTTTCTCTGGGTATATGCCCAGAAGTGGGATTGCTGGATCAGATGGTAATTCTATTTCTAGTTTTTTTAAGGAAACTCCATACTGTTCTCCATAGTGACTGTATCAATTTACATTCCCACCAATAGTGGAAGAGGGCTACTTTTGTCCACACCCTCCCCAGAATTGGTTGTTTGTAGATTTTCTGATGATGCCGATTCTAACAGGTGTGAGGTGATACCTCATTGTAGTTTTGATTTGCATTTCTCTAATAATTAGTGCTGTTGAGCAGCTTTTCATGTGCGTCTTGGCCATCTCTGAGTCTTCTTTGAAGAAACGTCTCTTTAGATCTTCTGCCCATTTTTGTATTGGGTTGTTTGTTTTTTTAATATTAAGCTGCATGAGCTGTTTATATATATTGGAGATTAAACCTCTGTCCATTGATTCGTTTGCAACGATTTTTGCCCATTCTGAGGGATGCCTTTTTCCATTCCCGTTTTTTCTAACAAAAAAGGAAAGAAAGGAAAAGAAGCAGAACACTAATGTGCGTAAAATATGCCTTTTGAAACGGTCGTTTTGAAATATGGACGTCCTTTGAATTTTTTGGTCGATATGTGACCCCAGGATTTGTTTTCAGGGCAGGTGTCATTTACAGGCCTGCAATGATTTTGAATATCAACTGACCATTAGCGCTGGGATTAAAGCTGCTGTTGTGTGAAACGGCCACAAGGTGGCAGCAGTTCTCCCTTACCAAATCTGGTTACTAGGGCAAGAGAGCCTCAGTGGAAGTGGTGTTCTAGATTGGAATTTAGAATGGAATGTGCCAGGAGAAAGCCCCTCAAGTTTGTCTCACTACTTCTTGTTCGTGTTTTTAATTTAATGTTTTTTATTTTTTATTACAGCAAGTTTGATTACAATGTTTGGCTTGTTGTAGGTGTGGAAGATGTGGTTCTTTTACACATATACAGATGTCTGTTCTTCCTGGGATCCATTTCCCATGTACGTTATGACAGAATGTTGAGTAGTCCTGTCTTGGTATTCTGTAGGTCTTTGGTGATTATATATGTCACCTGTGTTTGTATATGTCTGTTAACCCCGATATCGTAATGAAACCAATCCTCACACCTTTCCATTGGTGAAACATAAGTTTGTTTAATGAATCTGTGATTGCCCTTCTCCGTGGAAATATCTGCCCTGGTATCCATTTTTAGGTAACACCTATAAGTGATATGATATGATATGTGTCTTTCACTTTCTGACTTACTACAAGTCACGTGATTACTTCTAGACTCATTTACGGTGCTGCAAATGGCATTGTGTCCTTTTTTTCCTTGGCTTCTCTTCTGCCTTAGCGAGGTCCATTTTCACCAATGTGATTCCCTGAGGGTTGTGGATTAGCTGACCTGGGCAGCCTTACCCTGCCGGCCCGCCCTCTCCAGGTGTGCCTCGTTGAGGTCAATATAAACAGCGCTCCAGGCAGCAATAGCCCCTGAAGCTGTGCCTGCCTCCATATTCTCTGCCCCGTCAGCAGTCTCGGGGCTCTGCTGGTGGGTGGGAGTGAGGGGCCACAGCTTTGTGGGTGGCCCGGTGTGAGTGGGACTCTGCTGGCCTTTCTGCAGGAGTTGCCAGGCTGCCACCTGTAAAGAAGAGAATGTGTCATCCATACCTTCCGCTGGAATTTCTCTCCGGACAGAGGTGAGGAAGGAAAAAAGCTGTGGGGGCCGGGACAGGAGGGGTATCTCAGACAGGGCAATGGAAAGCTTCCGGAAGAGCGCCCGGGGCCAAGACCAACCTCGTTGGCCTGCAGGCACCAAGTTGGCCTGCCTGTTGTCGCTGGTGTGGCTCGACGGCCCTTCCTCTAGGCTTTCAAGCCCTTGTACATATTCAGGTGTTTTACCTGGGAAGGGTGGGAACAGTTCAGCAGCAGCTGGCCTGGGGCTCAGCTCACGTTTACTCACAGATGCCTCGGCACGGTCCCCCAGCTTTGCAATGAGGATGCTCCTTGCGTGGGGGGTGGGTTGCTGGCTATATGGGAGATGGTTTCCCACCTCTGACCAATTTCAGAATTGGTTACCGCTGGAGCAAGTGCCCTGATAGGGTTTTCCTCTGTATAACTCGTGGGTTCAGGTTTTTTTTTTTCTTTTATGGTTCAAGTTAGATTTTATTCCTCTTTTATATATTTATAGATATAAGCATGGAAATAATTCATTCCTATAAATACATCTGTGTGACGGGAAGAACTTTTTTCTCTTTTATTTTTAAATTTTATTTTTTTAAATTTTGAAATTTAATTTTATTTTTTTATACAGCACGTTATTATTAGTTATGTATTTTATGCATATACATGTATACAGGTCAATCCCAATCTCCTAACTCATCCCACCACCACCACCCCATGGCTTCCCACACTTGGTGTCCATACGTTTGTTCTCTACCTCTGTGTCTCTATTTCTTCCCTGCAAACCAGTTCATCTGTACCATTTTTTAGGCTCCACATATATGCATTAATATACAATATTTGTTTTCCTCTTTCTGACTTACTTCATTCTGTATGACAGTCTCTCGATCCATCGATGTCTCTAAAAATGACCCAGTTTCATTCCTTTTTATGGCCGAGTAATATTCCATTTTATATATGTACCACATCTTTATCCATTCATCTGTCTGTGGGCATTTAGGTTGCTTCCATTACCTGGCTATTGTAAATAGTGCTGCAACGAACATTGTGGTGAATGTGCCTTTTTGATTTACCGTTTTCTCTGGGTATATGCCCAGAAGTGGGATTGCTGGATCAGATGGTAATTCTATTTCTAGTTTTTTTAAGGAAACTCCATACTGTTCTCCATAGTGACTGTATCAATTTACATTCCCACCAATAGTGGAAGAGGGCTACTTTTGTCCACACCCTCTACAGAATTTGTTGTTTGTAGATTTTCTGATGATGCCGATTCTAACAGGTGTGAGGTGATACCTCATTGTAGTTTTGATTTGCATTTCTCTAATAATTAGTGCTGTTGAGCAGCTTTTCATGTGCGTCTTGGCCATCTCTGTGTCTTCTTTGAAGAAACGTCTCTTTAGATCTTCTGCCCATTTTTGTATTGGGTTGTTTGTTTTTTTTTTAATATTAAGCTGCATGAGCTGTTTATATATATTGGAGATTAAACCTCTGTCCATTGATTCGTTTGCACCGATTTTCGCCCATTCTGAGGGATGCCTGTTTCCATTCCCGTTTTTTTTAACAAAAAAGGAAAGAAAGGAGGGCCTCCCTGGTGGCGCAGTGGTTGAGAGTCCGCCTGCCGATGCAGGGGATACGGGTTCGTGCCCCGGTCTGGGTGGATCCCATATGCCGCGGAGCGGCTGTGCCCGTGAGCCGTGGCCGCTGGGCCTGCGCATCCGGAGCCTGTGCTCCGCAACTGGGGAGGCCGCGACAGTGAGAGGCCCGCATACCGCAAAAAAAAAAAAAAAAAAAAAAGGAAAGAAAGGAAAAGTAGCAGAACACTAATGTGCGTAAAATATGCCTTTTGAAACGGTCCTTTTGAAATATGGACATCCTTTGAATTTTTTGGTCGATATGTGACCCCAGGATTTGTTTTCAGGGCAGGTGTCATTTACAGGCCTGCAATGATTTTGAATATCAACTGACCATTAGCGCTGGGATTAAAGCTGCTGTTGTGTGAAACGGCCACAAGGTGGCAGCAGTTCTCCCTTACCAAATCTGGTTACTAGGGCAAGAGAGCCTCAGTGGAAGTAGTGTTCTAGATTGGAATTTAGAATGGAATGTGCCAGGAGAAAGCACCTCAAGTTTGTCTCACTACTTCTTGTTCGTGTTTTTAATTTAATTTTTTGTATTTTTTATTACAGCAAGTTTGATTACAATGTTTGGCTTGTTGTAGGTGTGGAAGATGTGGTTCTTTTACACATATACAGATGTCTGTTCTTCCAGGGATCCATTTCCCATGTACGTTATGACAGAATGTTGAGTAGTCCTGTCTTGGTATTCTGTAGGTCTTTGGTGATTATATATGTCACCTGTGTTTGTATATGTCTGTTAACCCTGATATCGTAATGAAACCAATCCTCACACCTTTCCATTGGTGAAACATAAGTTTGTTTAATGAATCTGTGATTGCCCTTCTCCGTGGAAATATCTGCCCTGGTATCCATTTTTAGGTAACACCTATAAGTGATATGATATGATATGTGTCTTTCACTTTCTGACTTACTACAAGTCACATGATTACTTCTAGACTCATCTACGGTGCTGCAATTGGCATTGTGTCCTTTTTTTCCTTGGCTTCTATTCTGCCTTAGTGAGGTCCATTTTCAACAATGTGATTCCCTGAGGGTTGTGGATTAGCTGACCTGGGCAGCCTTATCCTGCCAGCCCGCCCTCCCCAGGTGTGGCTCTTTGAGGTCAATATAAACAGCGCTCCAGGCAGCAATAGCCCCTGAAGCTGTGCCTGACTCCATATTCTCTGCTCCGTCACCAGTCTCGGGTCTGTGCTGGTGGGAGGGAGTGAGGGGCCACAGCTTTGTGGGTGGCCTGGTGTGAGTGGGGCTCTGCTGGCCTTTCTGCACAAGTTGCCAGGCTGCCGCCTGTAAAGAAGAGGATGTGTCAACCATACCTTCCGCTGGAATTTCTCTCCGGACAGAGGTGAGGAAGGAAAAAAGCAGTGGGGGCCGGGACAGGAGGGGTATCTCAGGCAGGGCAATGGAAAGCTTCTGGAAGAGCACCTGGGGCCAAGACCACCCTGGCTGGCCTGCAGGCACCAAGTTGTCCTGCGTGCTGTCCCTGGTGTGGCTCGACGGCCCTTCCTCTAGGCTTTCAAGCCCTTGTACATATTCAGGTGTTTTACCTGGGAAGGGTGGGAACAGTTCAGCAGCAGCTGGCCTGGGGCTCAGCTCACGTTTACTCACAGATGCCTCGGCACGGTCCCCCAGCTTTGCAATGAGGACGCTCCTTGCGTGGGGCGTGGGTTGCTGGCTGTATGGGAGATGGTTTCCCACCTCTGACCAATTTCAGAATTGTTTACCACTGGAGCAAGTGCCCTGATAGGGTTTTCCTCTGTATAACTCGTGGGTTCAGGTTTTTTTTTTCTTTTATGGTTCAAGTTAGATTTTATTCCTCTTTTATATATTTATAGATATAAGCATGGAAATAATTCATTCCTATAAATACATCTGTGTGACGGGAAGAACTTTTTTCTCTTTTATTTTTAAATTTTATTTTTTAAAATTTTGAAATTTAATTTTATTTTTTTATACAGCACGTTATTATTAGTTATGTATTTTATGCATATACATGTATACAGGTCAATCCCAATCTCCCAACTCATCCCACCACCACCACCCCATGGCTTCCCACACTTGGTGTCCATACGTTTGTTCTCTACCTCTGTGTCTCTATTTCTTCCCTGCAAACCAGTTCATCTGTACCATTTTTTAGGTTCCACATATATGCATTAATATACAGTATTTGTTTTCCTCTTTCTGACTTACTTCATTCTCTATGACAGTCTCTCGATCCATCGATGTCTCTACAAATGACCCAGTTTCATTCCTGTTTATGGCCGAGTAATATTTCATTTTATATATGTACCACATCTTTATCCATTCATCTGTCTGTGGGCATTTAGGTTGCTTCCATTACCTGGCTATTGTAAATAGTGCTGCAACGAACATTGTGGTGAATGTGCCTTTTTGATTTACGGTTTTCTCTGGGTATATGCCCAGAAGTGGGATTGCTGGATCAGATGGTAATTCTATTTCTAGTTTTTTTAAGGAAACTCCATACTGTTCTCCATAGTGACTGTATCAATTTACATTCCCACCAATAGTGGAAGAGGGCTCCTTTTGTCCACACCCTCCCCAGAATTGGTTGTTTGTAGATTTTCTGATGATGCCGATTCTAACAGGTGTGAGGTGATACCTCATTGTAGTTTTGATTTGCATTTCTCTAATAATTAGTGCTGTTGAGCAGCTTTTCATGTGCGTCTTGGCCATCTCTGTGTCTTCTTTGAAGAAACGTCTCTTTAGATCTTCTGCCCATTTTTGTATTGGGTTGTTTGTTTTTTTAATATTAAGCTGCATGAGCTGTTTATATATATTGGAGATTAAACCTCTGTCCATTGATTCGTTTGCAACGATTTTTGCCCATTCTGAGGGATGCCTTTTTCCATTCCCGTTTTTTCTAACAAAAAAGGAAAGAAAGGAAAAGAAGCAGAACACTAATGTGCGTAAAATATGCCTTTTGAAACGGTCGTTTTGAAATATGGACGTCCTTTGAATTTTTTGGTCGATATGTGACCCCAGGATTTGTTTTCAGGGCAGGTGTCATTTACAGGCCTGCAATGATTTTGAATATCAACTGACCATTAGCGCTGGGATTAAAGCTGCTGTTGTGTGAAACGGCCACAAGGTGGCAGCAGTTCTCCCTTACCAAATCTGGTTACTAGGGCAAGAGAGCCTCAGTGGAAGTGGTGTTCTAGATTGGAATTTAGAATGGAATGTGCCAGGAGAAAGCCCCTCAAGTTTGTCTCACTACTTCTTGTTCGTGTTTTTAATTTAATGTTTTTTATTTTTTATTACAGCAAGTTTGATTACAATGTTTGGCTTGTTGTAGGTGTGGAAGATGTGGTTCTTTTACACATATACAGATGTCTGTTCTTCCTGGGATCCATTTCCCATGTACGTTATGACAGAATGTTGAGTAGTCCTCTCTTGGTATTCTGTAGGTCTTTGGTGATTATATATGTCACCTGTGTTTGTATATGTCTGTTAACCCCGATATCGTAATGAAACCAATCCTCACACCTTTCCATTGGTGAAACATAAGTTTGTTTAATGAATCTGTGATTGCCCTTCTCCGTGGAAATATCTGCCCTGGTATCCATTTTTAGGTAACACCTATAAGTGATATGATATGATATGTGTCTTTCACTTTCTGACTTACTACAAGTCACGTGATTACTTCTAGACTCATTTACGGTGCTGCAAATGGCATTGTGTCCTTTTTTTCCTTGGCTTCTCTTCTGCCTTAGCGAGGTCCATTTTCACCAATGTGATTCCCTGAGGGTTGTGGATTAGCTGACCTGGGCAGCCTTACCCTGCCGGCCCGCCCTCTCCAGGTGTGCCTCGTTGAGGTCAATATAAACAGCGCTCCAGGCAGCAATAGCCCCTGAAGCTGTGCCTGCCTCCATATTCTCTGCCCCGTCAGCAGTCTCGGGGCTCTGCTGGTGGGTGGGAGTGAGGGGCCACAGCTTTGTGGGTGGCCCGGTGTGAGTGGGACTCTGCTGGCCTTTCTGCAGGAGTTGCCAGGCTGCCACCTGTAAAGAAGAGAATGTGTCATCCATACCTTCCGCTGGAATTTCTCTCCGGACAGAGGTGAGGAAGGAAAAAAGCTGTGGGGGCCGGGACAGGAGGGGTATCTCAGACAGGGCAATGGAAAGCTTCCGGAAGAGCGCCCGGGGCCAAGACCAACCTCGTTGGCCTGCAGGCACCAAGTTGGCCTGCCTGTTGTCGCTGGTGTGGCTCGACGGCCCTTCCTCTAGGCTTTCAAGCCCTTGTACATATTCAGGTGTTTTACCTGGGAAGGGTGGGAACAGTTCAGCAGCAGCTGGCCTGGGGCTCAGCTCACGTTTACTCACAGATGCCTCGGCACGGTCCCCCAGCTTTGCAATGAGGATGCTCCTTGCGTGGGGGGTGGGTTGCTGGCTATATGGGAGATGGTTTCCCACCTCTGACCAATTTCAGAATTGGTTACCGCTGGAGCAAGTGCCCTGATAGGGTTTTCCTCTGTATAACTCGTGGGTTCAGGTTTTTTTTTTTCTTTTATGGTTCAAGTTAGATTTTATTCCTCTTTTATATATTTATAGATATAAGCATGGAAATAATTCATTCCTATAAATACATCTGTGTGACGGGAAGAACTTTTTTCTCTTTTATTTTTAAATTTTATTTTTTTAAATTTTGAAATTTAATTTTATTTTTTTATACAGCACGTTATTATTAGTTATGTATTTTATGCATATACATGTATACAGGTCAATCCCAATCTCCTAACTCATCCCACCACCACCACCCCATGGCTTCCCACACTTGGTGTCCATACGTTTGTTCTCTACCTCTGTGTCTCTATTTCTTCCCTGCAAACCAGTTCATCTGTACCATTTTTTAGGCTCCACATATATGCATTAATATACAATATTTGTTTTCCTCTTTCTGACTTACTTCATTCTGTATGACAGTCTCTCGATCCATCGATGTCTCTACAAATGACCCAGTTTCATTCCTTTTTATGGCCGAGTAATATTCCATTTTATATATGTACCACATCTTTATCCATTCATCTGTCTGTGGGCATTTAGGTTGCTTCCATTACCTGGCTATTGTAAATAGTGCTGCAACGAACATTGTGGTGAATGTGCCTTTTTGATTTACCGTTTTCTCTGGGTATATGCCCAGAAGTGGGATTGCTGGATCAGATGGTAATTCTATTTCTAGTTTTTTTAAGGAAACTCCATACTGTTCTCCATAGTGACTGTATCAATTTACATTCCCACCAATAGTGGAAGAGGGCTACTTTTGTCCACACCCTCTACAGAATTTGTTGTTTGTAGATTTTCTGATGATGCCGATTCTAACAGGTGTGAGGTGATACCTCATTGTAGTTTTGATTTGCATTTCTCTAATAATTAGTGCTGTTGAGCAGCTTTTCATGTGCGTCTTGGCCATCTCTGTGTCTTCTTTGAAGAAACGTCTCTTTAGATCTTCTGCCCATTTTTGTATTGGGTTGTTTGTTTTTTTTTTAATATTAAGCTGCATGAGCTGTTTATATATATTGGAGATTAAACCTCTGTCCATTGATTCGTTTGCACCGATTTTCGCCCATTCTGAGGGATGCCTGTTTCCATTCCCGTTTTTTTTAACAAAAAAGGAAAGAAAGGAGGGCCTCCCTGGTGGCGCAGTGGTTGAGAGTCCGCCTGCCGATGCAGGGGATACGGGTTCGTGCCCCGGTCTGGGTGGATCCCATATGCCGCGGAGCGGCTGTGCCCGTGAGCCGTGGCCGCTGGGCCTGCGCATCCGGAGCCTGTGCTCCGCAACTGGGGAGGCCGCGACAGTGAGAGGCCCGCATACCGCAAAAAAAAAAAAAAAAAAAAAGGAAAGAAAGGAAAAGTAGCAGAACACTAATGTGCGTAAAATATGCCTTTTGAAACGGTCCTTTTGAAATATGGACATCCTTTGAATTTTTTGGTCGATATGTGACCCCAGGATTTGTTTTCAGGGCAGGTGTCATTTACAGGCCTGCAATGATTTTGAATATCAACTGACCATTAGCGCTGGGATTAAAGCTGCTGTTGTGTGAAACGGCCACAAGGTGGCAGCAGTTCTCCCTTACCAAATCTGGTTACTAGGGCAAGAGAGCCTCAGTGGAAGTAGTGTTCTAGATTGGAATTTAGAATGGAATGTGCCAGGAGAAAGCACCTCAAGTTTGTCTCACTACTTCTTGTTCGTGTTTTTAATTTAATTTTTTGTATTTTTTATTACAGCAAGTTTGATTACAATGTTTGGCTTGTTGTAGGTGTGGAAGATGTGGTTCTTTTACACATATACAGATGTCTGTTCTTCCAGGGATCCATTTCCCATGTACGTTATGACAGAATGTTGAGTAGTCCTGTCTTGGTATTCTGTAGGTCTTTGGTGATTATATATGTCACCTGTGTTTGTATATGTCTGTTAACCCTGATATCGTAATGAAACCAATCCTCACACCTTTCCATTGGTGAACCATAAGTTTGTTTAATGAATCTGTGATTGCCCTTCTCCGTGGAAATATCTGCCCTGGTATCCATTTTTAGGTAACACCTATAAGTGATATGATATGATATGTGTCTTTCACTTTCTGACTTACTACAAGTCACATGATTACTTCTAGACTCATCTACGGTGCTGCAATTGGCATTGTGTCCTTTTTTTCCTTGGCTTCTATTCTGCCTTAGTGAGGTCCATTTTCAACAATGTGATTCCCTGAGGGTTGTGGATTAGCTGACCTGGGCAGCCTTATCCTGCCAGCCCGCCCTCCCCAGGTGTGGCTCTTTGAGGTCAATATAAACAGCGCTCCAGGCAGCAATAGCCCCTGAAGCTGTGCCTGACTCCATATTCTCTGCTCCGTCACCAGTCTCGGGTCTGTGCTGGTGGGAGGGAGTGAGGGGCCACAGCTTTGTGGGTGGCCTGGTGTGAGTGGGGCTCTGCTGGCCTTTCTGCACAAGTTGCCAGGCTGCCGCCTGTAAAGAAGAGGATGTGTCAACCATACCTTCCGCTGGAATTTCTCTCCGGACAGAGGTGAGGAAGGAAAAAAGCAGTGGGGGCCGGGACAGGAGGGGTATCTCAGGCAGGGCAATGGAAAGCTTCTGGAAGAGCACCTGGGGCCAAGACCACCCTGGCTGGCCTGCAGGCACCAAGTTGTCCTGCGTGCTGTCCCTGGTGTGGCTCGACGGCCCTTCCTCTAGGCTTTCAAGCCCTTGTACATATTCAGGTGTTTTACCTGGGAAGGGTGGGAACAGTTCAGCAGCAGCTGGCCTGGGGCTCAGCTCACGTTTACTCACAGATGCCTCGGCACGGTCCCCCAGCTTTGCAATGAGGACGCTCCTTGCGTGGGGCGTGGGTTGCTGGCTGTATGGGAGATGGTTTCCCACCTCTGACCAATTTCAGAATTGTTTACCACTGGAGCAAGTGCCCTGATAGGGTTTTCCTCTGTATAACTCGTGGGTTCAGGTTTTTTTTTTCTTTTATGGTTCAAGTTAGATTTTATTCCTCTTTTATATATTTATAGATATAAGCATGGAAATAATTCATTCCTATAAATACATCTGTGTGACGGGAAGAACTTTTTTCTCTTTTATTTTTAAATTTTATTTTTTAAAATTTTGAAATTTAATTTTATTTTTTTATACAGCACGTTATTATTAGTTATGTATTTTATGCATATACATGTATACAGGTCAATCCCAATCTCCCAACTCATCCCACCACCACCACCCCATGGCTTCCCACACTTGGTGTCCATACGTTTGTTCTCTACCTCTGTGTCTCTATTTCTTCCCTGCAAACCAGTTCATCTGTACCATTTTTTAGGTTCCACATATATGCATTAATATACAGTATTTGTTTTCCTCTTTCTGACTTACTTCATTCTCTATGACAGTCTCTCGATCCATCGATGTCTCTACAAATGACCCAGTTTCATTCCTGTTTATGGCCGAGTAATATTTCATTTTATATATGTACCACATCTTTATCCATTCATCTGTCTGTGGGCATTTAGGTTGCTTCCATTACCTGGCTATTGTAAATAGTGCTGCAACGAACATTGTGGTGAATGTGCCTTTTTGATTTACGGTTTTCTCTGGGTATATGCCCAGAAGTGGGATTGCTGGATCAGATGGTAATTCTATTTCTAGTTTTTTTAAGGAAACTCCATACTGTTCTCCATAGTGACTGTATCAATTTACATTCCCACCAATAGTGGAAGAGGGCTCCTTTTGTCCACACCCTCCCCAGAATTGGTTGTTTGTAGATTTTCTGATGATGCCGATTCTAACAGGTGTGAGGTGATACCTCATTGTAGTTTTGATTTGCATTTCTCTAATAATTAGTGCTGTTGAGCAGCTTTTCATGTGCGTCTTGGCCATCTCTGTGTCTTCTTTGAAGAAACGTCTCTTTAGATCTTCTGCCCATTTTTGTATTGGGTTGTTTGTTTTTTTAATATTAAGCTGCATGAGCTGTTTATATATATTGGAGATTAAACCTCTGTCCATTGATTCGTTTGCAACGATTTTTGCCCATTCTGAGGGATGCCTTTTTCCATTCCCGTTTTTTCTAACAAAAAAGGAAAGAAAGGAAAAGAAGCAGAACACTAATGTGCGTAAAATATGCCTTTTGAAACGGTCGTTTTGAAATATGGACGTCCTTTGAATTTTTTGGTCGATATGTGACCCCAGGATTTGTTTTCAGGGCAGGTGTCATTTACAGGCCTGCAATGATTTTGAATATCAACGGACCATTAGCGCTGGGATTAAAGCTGCTGTTGTGTGAAACGGCCACAAGGTGGCAGCAGTTCACCCTTACCAAATCTGGTTACTAGGGCAAGAGAGCCTCAGTGGAAGTGGTGTTCTAGATTGGAATTTAGAATGGAATGTGCCAGGAGAATGCCCCTCAAGTTTGTCTCACTACTTCTTGTTCGTGTTTTTAATTTAATGTTTTTTATTTTTTATTACAGCAAGTTTGATTACAATGTTTGGCTTGTTGTAGGTGTGGAAGATGTGGTTCTTTTACACATATACAGATGTCTGTCCTTCCCGGGATCGTTTTCCCATGTACGTTATGACAGAATGTTGAGTAGTCCTCTCTTGGTATTCTGTAGGTCTTTGGTGATTATATATGTCACCTGTGTTTGTATATGTCTGTTAACCCCGATATCGTAATGAAACCAATCCTCACACCATTCCATTGGTGAACCATAAGTTTGCTTAATGAATCTGTGATTGCCCTTCTCCGTGGAAATATCTGCCCTGGTATCCATTTTTAGGTAACACCTATAAGTGATATGATATGATATGTGTCTTTCACTTTCTGACTTACTACAAGTCACGTGATTACTTCTAGACTCATTTACGGTGCTGCAAATGGCATTGTGTCCTTTTTTTCCTTGGCTTCTCTTCTGCCTTAGCGAGGTCCATTTTCACCAATGTGATTCCCTGAGGGTTGTGGATTAGCTGACCTGGGCAGCCTTACCCTGCCGGCCCGCCCTCCCAAGGTGTGCCTCGTTGAGGTCAATATAAACAGCGCTCCAGGCAGCAATAGCCCCTGAAGCTGTGCCTGACTCCATATTCTCTGCCCCGTCAGCAGTCTCGGGGCTGTGCTGGTGGGAGGGAGTGAGGGGCCACAGCTTTGTGGGTGGCCCGGTATGAGGGGGACTCTGCTGGCCTTTCTGCAGGAGTTGCCAGGCTGCCACCTGTAAAGAAGAGAATGTGTCACCCATACCTTCCGCTGGAATTTCTCTCCGGACAGAGTTGAGGAAGGAAAACAGCAGTGGGGGCCGGGACAGGAGGGGTATCTCAGACAGGGCAATGGAAAGCTTCCGGAAGAGCACCCGGGGCCAAGACCAACCTGGCTGGCCTGCAGGCACCAAGTTGGCCTGCGTGTTGTCGCTGGTGTGGCTCGACGGCCCTTCCTCTAGGCTTTCAAGCCCTTGTACATATTCAGGTGTTTTACCTGGGAAGGGTGGGAACAGTTCAGCAGCAGCTGGCCAGGGGCTCAGCTCACGTTTACTCACAGATGCCTCGGCACGGTCCCCCAGCTTTGCAATGAGGACGCTCCTTGCGTGGGGGGTGGGTTGCTGGCTGTATGGGAGATGGTTTCCCACCTCTGACCAATTTCAGAATTGTTTACCACTGGAGCAAGTGGCCTGATAGGGTTTTCCTCTGTATAACTCGTGGGTTCAGGTTTTTTTTTTTTCTTTTATGGTTCAAGTTAGATTTTATTCCTCTTTTATATATTTATAGATATAAGCATGGAAATAATTCATTCCTATAAATACATCTGTGTGACGGGAAGAACTTTTTTCTCTTTTATTTTTAAATTTTATTTTTTAAAATTTTGAAATTTAATTTTATTTTTTTTATACAGCACGTTATTATTAGTTATGTATTTTATGCATATACATGTATACAGGTCAATCCCAATCTCCCAACTCATCCCACCACCACCACCCCATGGCTTCCCACACTTGGTGTCCATACGTTTGTTCTCTACCTCTGTGTCTCTATTTCTTCCCTGCAAACCAGTTCATCTGTACCATTTTTTAGGTTCCACCTATATGCATTAATATTCGGTATTTGTTTTCCTCTTTCTGACTTACTTCATTCTGTATGACAGTCTCTCGATCCATCGATGTCTCTACAAATGACCCAGTTTCATTCCTGTTTATGGCCGAGTAATATTTCATTTTATATATGTACCACATCTTTATCCATTCATCTGTCTGTGGGCATTTAGGTTGCTTCCATTACCTGGCTATTGTAAATAGTGCTGCAACGAACATTGTGGTGAATGTGCCTTTTTGATTTACGGTTTTCTCTGGGTATATGCCCAGAAGTGGGATTGCTGGATCAGATGGTAATTCTATTTCTAGTTTTTTTAAGGAAACTCCATACTGTTCTCCATAGTGACTGTATCAATTTACATTCCCACCAATAGTGGAAGAGGGCTCCTTTTGTCCACACCCTCCCCAGAATTGGTTGTTTGTAGATTTTCTGATGATGCCGATTCTAACAGGTGTGAGGTGATACCTCATTGTAGTTTTGATTTGCATTTCTCTAATAATTAGTGCTGTTGAGCAGCTTTTCATGTGCGTCTTGGCCATCTCTGTGTCTTCTTTGAAGAAACGTCTCTTTAGATCTTCTGCCCATTTTTGTATTGGGTTGTTTGTTTTCTTAATATTAAGCTGCATGAGCTGTTTATATATATTGGAGATTAAACCTCTGTCCATTGATTCGTTTGCAACGATTTTTGCCCATTCTGAGGGATGCCTTTTTCCATTCCCGTTTTTTCTAACAAAAAAGGAAAGAAAGGAAAAGAAGCAGAACACTAATGTGCGTAAAATATGCCTTTTGAAACGGTCGTTTTGAAATATGGACGTCCTTTGAATTTTTTGGTCGATATGTGACCCCAGGATTTGTTTTCAGGGCAGGTGTCATTTACAGGCCTGCAATGATTTTGAATATCAACGGACCATTAGCGCTGGGATTAAAGCTGCTGTTGTGTGAAACGGCCACAAGGTGGCAGCAGTTCACCCTTACCAAATCTGGTTACTAGGGCAAGAGAGCCTCAGTGGAAGTGGTGTTCTAGATTGGAATTTAGAATGGAATGTGCCAGGAGAATGCCCCTCAAGTTTGTCTCACTACTTCTTGTTCGTGTTTTTAATTTAATGTTTTTTATTTTTTATTACAGCAAGTTTGATTACAATGTTTGGCTTGTTGTAGGTGTGGAAGATGTGGTTCTTTTACACATATACAGATGTCTGTCCTTCCCGGGATCGTTTTCCCATGTACGTTATGACAGAATGTTGAGTAGTCCTCTCTTGGTATTCTGTAGGTCTTTGGTGATTATATATGTCACCTGTGTTTGTATATGTCTGTTAACCCCGATATCGTAATGAAACCAATCCTCACACCATTCCATTGGTGAACCATAAGTTTGTTTAATGAATCTGTGATTGCCCTTCTCCGTGGAAATATCTGCCCTGGTATCCATTTTTAGGTAACACCTATAAGTGATATGATATGATATGTGTCTTTCACTTTCTGACTTACTACAAGTCACGTGATTACTTCTAGACTCATTTACGGTGCTGCAAATGGCATTGTGTCCTTTTTTTCCTTGGCTTCTCTTCTGCCTTAGCGAGGTCCATTTTCACCAATGTGATTCCCTGAGGGTTGTGGATTAGCTGACCTGGGCAGCCTTACCCTGCCGGCCCGCCCTCCCCAGGTGTGCCTCGTTGAGGTCAATATAAACAGCGCTCCAGGCAGCAATAGCCCCTGAAGCTGTGCCTGACTCCATATTCTCTGCCCCGTCAGCAGTCTCGGGGCGGTGCTGGTGGGAGGGAGTGAGGGGCCACAGCTTTGTGGGTGGCCCGGTGTGAGTGGGACTCTGCTGGCCTTTCTGCACGAGTTGCCAGGCTGCCACCTGTAAAGAAGAGAATGTGTCACCCATACCTTCCGCTGGAATTTCTCTCCGGACAGAGTTGAGGAAGGAAAAAAGCAGTGGGGGCCGGGACAGGAGGGGTATCTCAGACAGGGCAATGGAAAGCTTCCGGAAGAGCACCCGGGGCCAAGACCAACCTGGCTGGCCTGCAGGCACCAAGTTGGCCTGCGTGTTGTCGCTGGTGTGGCTCGACGGCCCTTCCTCTAGGCTTTCAAGCCCTTGTACATATTCAGGTGTTTTACCTGGGAAGGGTGGGAACAGTTCAGCAGCAGCTGGCCTGGGGCTCAGCTCACGTTTACTCACAGATGCCTCGGCACGGTCCCCCAGCTTTGCAATGAGGACGCTCCTTGCGTGGGGGGTGGGTTGCTGGCTGTATGGGAGATGGTTTCCCACCTCTGACCAATTTCAGAATTGTTTACCACTGGAGCAAGTGCCCTGATAGGGTTTTCCTCTGTATAACTCGTGGGTTCAGGTTTTTTTTTTTTCTTTTATGGTTCAAGTTAGATTTTATTCCTCTTTTATATATTTATAGATATAAGCATGGAAATAATTCATTCCTATAAATACATCTGTGTGACGGGAAGAACTTTTTTCTCTTTTATTTTTAAATTTTATTTTTTAAAATTTTGAAATTTAATTTTATTTTTTTTATACAGCACGTTATTATTAGTTATGTATTTTATGCATATACATGTATACAGGTCAATCCCAATCTCCCAACTCATCCCACCACCACCACCCCATGGCTTCCCACACTTGGTGTCCATACGTTTGTTCTCTACCTCTGTGTCTCTATTTCTTCCCTGCAAACCAGTTCATCTGTACCATTTTTTAGGTTCCACATATATGCATTAATATACAGTATTTGTTTTCCTCTTTCTGACTTACTTCATTCTGTATGACAGTCTCTCGATCCATCGATGTCTCTACAAATGACCCAGTTTCATTCCTGTTTATGGCCGAGTAATATTTCATTTTATATATGTACCACATCTTTATCCATTCATCTGTCTGTGGGCATTTAGGTTGCTTCCATTACCTGGCTATTGTAAATAGTGCTGCAACGAATATTGTGGTGAATGTGCCTTTTTGATTTACGGTTTTCTCTGGGTATATGCCCAGAAGTGGGATTGCTGGATCAGATGGTAATTCTATTTCTAGTTTTTTTTAAGGAAACTCCATACTGTTCTCCATAGTGACTGTATCAATTTACATTCCCACCAATAGTGGAAGAGGGCTCCTTTTGTCCACACCCTCCCCAGAATTGGTTGTTTGTAGATTTTCTGATGATGCCGATTCTAACAGGTGTGAGGTGATACCTCATTGTAGTTTTGATTTGCATTTCTCTAATAATTAGTGCTGTTGAGCAGCTTTTCATGTGCGTCTTGGCCATCTCTGTGTCTTCTTTGAAGAAACGTCTCTTTAGATCTTCTGCCCATTTTTGTATTGGGTTGTTTGTTTTTTTAATATTAAGCTGCATGAGCTGTTTATATATATTGGAGATTAAACCTCTGTCCATTGATTCGTTTGCAACGATTTTTGCCCATTCTGAGGGATGCCTTTTTCCATTCCCGTTTTTTCTAACAAAAAAGGAAAGAAAGGAAAAGAAGCAGAACACTAATGTGCGTAAAATATGCCTTTTGAAACGGTCGTTTTGAAATATGGACGTCCTTTGAATTTTTTGGTCGATATGTGACCCCAGGATTTGTTTTCAGGGCAGGTGTCATTTACAGGCCTGCAATGATTTTGAATATCAACTGACCATTAGCGCTGGGATTAAAGCTGCTGTTGTGTGAAACGGAAACAAGGTGGCAGCAGTTCACCCTTACCAAATCTGGTTACTAGGGCAAGAGAGCCTCAGTGGAAGTGGTGTTCTAGATTGGAATTTAGAATGGAATGTGCCAGGAGAATGCCCCTCAAGTTTGTCTCACTACTTCTTGTTCGTGTTTTTAATTTAATGTTTTTTATTTTTTATTACAGCAAGTTTGATTACAATGTTTGGCTTGTTGTAGGTGTGGAAGATGTGGTTCTTTTACACATATACAGATGTCTGTCCTTCCCGGGATCGTTTTCCCATGTACGTTATGACAGAATGTTGAGTAGTCCTCTCTTGGTATTCTGTAGGTCTTTGGTGATTATATATGTCACCTGTGTTTGTATATGTCTGTTAACCCCGATATCGTAATGAAACCAATCCTCACACCATTCCATTGGTGAAACATAAGTTTGTTTAATGAATCTGTGATTGCCCTTCTCCGTGGAAATATCTGCCCTGGTATCCATTTTTAGGTAACACCTATAAGTGATATGATATGATATGTGTCTTTCACTTTCTGACTTACTACAAGTCACGTGATTACTTCTAGACTCATTTACGGTGCTGCAAATGGCATTGTGTCCTTTTTTTCCTTGGCTTCTCTTCTGCCTTAGCGAGGTCCATTTTCACCAATGTGATTCCCTGAGGGTTGTGGATTAGCTGACCTGGGCAGCCTTACCCTGCCGGCCCGCCCTCCCCAGGTGTGCCTCGTTGAGGTCAATATAAACAGCGCTCCAGGCAGCAATAGCCCCTGAAGCTGTGCCTGCCTCCATATTCTCTGCCCCGTCAGCAGTCTCGGGGCGGTGCTGGTGGGAGGGAGTGAGGGGCCACAGCTTTGTGGGTGGCCCGGTGTGAGGGGGACTCTGCTGGCCTTTCTGCAGGAGTTGCCAGGCTGCCACCTGTAAAGAAGAGAATGTGTCACCCATACCTTCCGCTGGAATTTCTCTCCGGACAGAGTTGAGGAAGGAAAACAGCAGTGGGGGCCGGGACAGGAGGGGTATCTCAGACAGGGCAATGGAAAGCTTCCGGAAGAGCACCCGGGGCCAAGACCAACCTGGCTGGCCTGCAGGCACCAAGTTGGCCTGCGTGTTGTCGCTGGTGTGGCTCGACGGCCCTTCCTCTAGGCTTTCAAGCCCTTGTACATATTCAGGTGTTTTACCTGGGAAGGGTGGGAACAGTTCAGCAGCAGCTGGCCTGGGGCTCAGCTCACGTTTACTCACAGATGCCTCGGCACGGTCCCCCAGCTTTGCAATGAGGACGCTCCTTGCGTGGGGGGTGGGTTGCTGGCTGTATGGGAGATGGTTTCCCACCTCTGACCAATTTCAGAATTGTTTACCACTGGAGCAAGTGCCCTGATAGGGTTTTCCTCTGTATAACTCGTGGGTTCAGGTTTTTTTTTTCTTTTATGGTTCAAGTTAGATTTTATTCCTCTTTTATATATTTATAGATATAAGCATGGAAATAATTCATTCCTATAAATACATCTGTGTGACGGGAAGAAATTTTTTCTCTTTTATTTTTAAATTTTATTTTTTAAAATTTTGAAATTTAATTTTATTTTTTTTATACAGCACGTTATTATTAGTTATGTATTTTATGCATATACATGTATACAGGTCAATCCCAATCTCCCAACTCATCCCACCACCACCACCCCATGGCTTCCCACACTTGGTGTCCATACGTTTGTTCTCTACCTCTGTGTCTCTATTTCTTCCCTGCAAACCAGTTCATCTGTACCATTTTTTAGGTTCCACATATATGCATTAATATACAGTATTTGTTTTCCTCTTTCTGACTTACTTCATTCTGTATGACAGTCTCTCGATCCATCGATGTCTCTACAAATGACCCAGTTTCATTTCTGTTTATGGCCGAGTAATATTTCATTTTATATATGTACCACATCTTTATCCATTCATCTGTCTGTGGGCATTTAGGTTGCTTCCATTACCTGGCTATTGTAAATAGTGCTGCAACGAACATTGTTGTGAATGTGCCTTTTTGATTTACGGTTTTCTCTGGGTATATGCCCAGAAGTGGGATTGCTGGATCAGATGGTAATTCTATTTCTAGTTTTTTTAAGGAAACTCCATACTGTTCTCCATAGTGACTGTATCAATTTACATTCCCACCAATAGTGGAAGAGGGCTCCTTTTGTCCACACCCTCCCCAGAATTGGTTGTTTGTAGATTTTCTGATGATGCCGATTCTAACAGGTGTGAGGTGATACCTCATTGTAGTTTTGATTTGCATTTCTCTAATAATTAGTGCTGTTGAGCAGCTTTTCATGTGCGTCTTGGCCATCTCTGTGTCTTCTTTGAAGAAACGTCTCTTTAGATCTTCTGCCCATTTTTGTATTGGGTTGTTTGTTTTTTTAATATTAAGCTGCATGAGCTGTTTATATATATTGGAGATTAAACCTCTGTCCATTGATTCGTTTGCAACGATTTTTGCCCATTCTGAGGGATGCCTTTTTCCATTCCCGTTTTTTCTAACAAAAAAGGAAAGAAAGGAAAAGAAGCAGAACACTAATGTGCGTAAAATATGCCTTTTGAAACGGTCGTTTTGAAATATGGACGTCCTTTGAATTTTTTGGTCGATATGTGACCCCAGGATTTGTTTTCAGGGCAGGTGTCATTTACAGGCCTGCAATGATTTTGAATATCAACTGACCATTAGCGCTGGGATTAAAGCTGCTGTTGTGTGAAACGGCCACAAGGTGGCAGCAGTTCTCCCTTACCAAATCTGGTTACTAGGGCAAGAGAGCCTCAGTGGAAGTGGTGTTCTAGATTGGAATTTAGAATGGAATGTGCCAGGAGAAAGCCCCTCAAGTTTGTCTCACTACTTCTTGTTCGTGTTTTTAATTTAATGTTTTTTATTTTTTATTACAGCAAGTTTGATTACAATGTTTGGCTTGTTGTAGGTGTGGAAGATGTGGTTCTTTTACACATATACAGATGTCTGTTCTTCCTGGGATCCATTTCCCATGTACGTTATGACAGAATGTTGAGTAGTCCTCTCTTGGTATTCTGTAGGTCTTTGGTGATTATATATGTCACCTGTGTTTGTATATGTCTGTTAACCCCGATATCGTAATGAAACCAATCCTCACACCATTCCATTGGTGAACCATAAGTTTGTTTAATGAATCTGTGATTGCCCTTCTCCGTGGAAATATCTGCCCTGGTATCCATTTTTAGGTAACACCTATAAGTGATATGATATGATATGTGTCTTTCACTTTCTGACTTACTACAAGTCACGTGATTACTTCTAGACTCATTTACGGTGCTGCAAATGGCATTGTGTCCTTTTTTTCCTTGGCTTCTCTTCTGCCTTAGCGAGGTCCATTTTCACCAATGTGATTCCCTGAGGGTTGTGGATTAGCTGACCTGGGCAGCCTTACCCTTCCGGCCCGCCCTCCCCAGGTGTGCCTCGTTGAGGTCAATATAAACAGCGCTCCAGGCAGCTATAGCCCCTGAAGCTGTGCCTGACTCCATATTCTCTGCCCCGTCAGCAGTCTCGGGGCTGTGCTGGTGGGAGGGAGTGAGGGGCCACAGCTTTGTGGGTGGCCCGGTGTGAGTGGGACTCTGCTGGCCTTTCTGCAGGAGTTGCCAGGCTGCCACCTGTAAAGAAGAGAATGTGTCACCCATACCTTCCGCTGGAATTTCTCTCCGGACAGAGGTGAGGAAGGAAAAAAGCAGTGGGGGCCGGGACAGGAGGGGTATCTCAGACAGGGCAATGGAAAGCTTCCGGAAGAGCACCCGGGGCCAAGACCAACCTGGCTGGCCTGCAGGCACCAAGTTGGCCTGCGTGTTGTCGCTGGTGTGGCTCGACGGCCCTTCCTCTAGGCTTTCAAGCCCTTGTACATATTCAGGTGTTTTACCTGGGAAGGGTGGGAACAGTTCAGCAGCATCTGGCCTGGGGCTCAGCTCACGTTTACTCACAGATGCCTCGGCACGGTCCCCCAGCTTTGCAATGAGGACGCTCCTTGCGTGGGGGGTGGGTTGCTGGCTGTATGGGAGATGGTTTCCCACCTCTGACCAATTTCAGAATTGTTTACCGCTGGAGCAAGTGCCCTGATAGGGTTTTCCTCTGTATAACTCGTGGGTTCAGGTTTTTTTTTTTTTTCTTTTATGGTTCAAGTTAGATTTTATTCCTCTTTTATATATTTATAGATATAAGCATGGAAATAATTCATTCCTATAAATACATCTGTGTGACGGGAAGAACTTTTTTCTCTTTTATTTTTAAATTTTATTTTTTAAAATTTTGAAGTTTAATTTTATTTTTTTTATACAGCACGTTATTATTAGTTATGTGTTTTATGCATGTACATGTATATAGGTCAATCCCAATCTCCTAACTCATCCCACCACCACCACCCCATGTCTTCCCACACTTGGTGTCCATACGTTTGTTCTCTACCTCTGTGTCTCTATTTCTTCCCTGCAAACCAGTTCATCTGTACCATTTTTTAGGCTCCACATATATGCATTAATATACAATATTTGTTTTCCTCTTTCTGACTTACTTCATTCTGTATGACAGTCTCTCGATCCATCGATGTCTCTACAAATGACCCAGTTTCATTCCTTTTTATGGCCGAGTAATATTCCATTTTATATATGTACCACATCTTTATCCATTCATCTGTCTGTGGGCATTTAGGTTGCTTCCATTACCTGGCTATTGTAAATAGTGCTGCAACGAACATTGTGGTGAATGTGCCTTTTTGATTTACCGTTTTCTCTGGGTATATGCCCAGAAGTGGGATTGCTGGATCAGATGGTAATTCTATTTCTAGTTTTTTTAAGGAAACTCCATACTGTTCTCCATAGTGACTGTATCAATTTACATTCCCACCAATAGTGGAAGAGGGCTCCTTTTGTCCACACCCTCCCCAGAATTGGTTGTTTGTAGATTTTCTGATGATGCCGATTCTAACAGGTGTGAGGTGATACCTCATTGTAGTTTTGATTTGCATTTCTCTAATAATTAGTGCTGTTGAGCAGCTTTTCATGTGCGTCTTGGCCATCTCTGTGTCTTCTTTGAAGAAACGTCTCTTTAGATCTTCTGCCCATTTTTGTATTGGGTTGTTTGTTTTTTTTTAATATTAAGCTGCATGAGCTGTTTATATATATTGGAGATTAAACCTCTGTCCATTGATTCGTTTGCACCGATTTTCGCCCATTCTGAGGGATGCCTTTTTCCATTCCCGTTTTTTTTAACAAAAAAGGAAAGAAAGGAGGGCCTCCCTGGTGGCGCAGTGGTTGAGAGTCCGCCTGCCGATGCAGGGGATACGGGTTCGTGCCCCGGTCTGGGAGGATCCCATATGCCGCGGAGCGGCTGGTCCCGTGAGCCGTGGCCGCTGGGCCTGCGCATCCGGAGCCTGTGCTCCGCAACGGGGGAGGCCGCGACAGGGAGAGGCCCGCATACAGCAAAAAAAAAAAAAAAAAAAAAAAAAAAAAAAAAAGGAAAGAAAGGAAAAGAAGCAGAACACTAATGTGCGTAAAATATGCCTTTTGAAACGGTCCTTTTGAAATATGGACGTCCTTTGAATTTTTTGGTCGATATGTGACCCCAGGATTTGTTTTCAGGGCAGGTGTCATTTACAGGCCTGCAATGATTTTGAATATCAACTGACCATTAGCGCTGGGATTAAAGCTGCTGTTGTGTGAAACGGCCACAAGGTGGCAGCAGTTCTCCCTTACCAAATCTGGTTACTAGGGCAAGAGAGCCTCAGTGGAAGTAGTGTTCTAGATTGGAATTTAGAATGGAATGTGCCAGGAGAAAGCCCCTCAAGTTTGTCTCACTACTTCTTGTTCGTGTTTTTAATTTAATTTTTTGTATTTTTTATTACAGCAAGTTTGATTACAATGTTTGGCTTGTTGTAGGTGTGGAAGATGTGGTTCTTTTACACATATACAGATGTCTGTTCTTCCTGTGATCCATTTTCCATGTACGTTATGACAGAATGTTGAGTAGTCCTGTCTTGGTATTCTGTAGGTCTTTGGTGATTATATATGTCACCTGTGTTTGTATATGTCTGTTAACCCCGATATCGTAATGAAACCAATCCTCACACCTTTCAATTGGTGAACCATAAGTTTGTTTAATGAATCTGTGATTGCCCTTCTCCGTGGAAATATCTGCCCTGGTATCCATTTTTAGGTAACACCTATAAGTGATATGATATGATATGTGTCTTTCACTTTCTGACTTACTACAAGTCACGTGATTACTTCTAGACTCATTTACGGTGCTGCAAATGGCATTGTGTCCTTTTTTTCCTTGGCTTCTCTTCTGCCTTAGCGAGGTCCATTTTCACCAATGTGATTCCCTGAGGGTTGTGGATTAGCTGACCTGGGCAGCCTTACCCTGCCGGCCCGCCCTCCCCAGGTGTGCCTCGTTGAGGTCAATATAAACAGCGCTCCAGGCAGCAATAGCCCCTGAAGCTGTGCCTGACTCCATATTCTCTGCCCCGTCAGGAGTCTCGGGGCGGTGCTGGTGGGAGGGAGTGAGGGGCCACAGCTTTGTGGGTGGCCCGGTGTGAGTGGGACTCTGCTGGCCTTTCTGCACGAGTTGCCAGGCTGCCACCTGTAAAGAAGAGAATGTGTCACCCATACCTTCCGCTGGAATTTCTCTCCGGACAGAGTTGAGGAAGGAAAAAAGCAGTGGGGGCCGGGACAGGAGGGGTATCTCAGACAGGGCAATGGAAAGCTTCCGGAAGAGCACCCGGGGCCAAGACCAACCTGGCTGGCCTGCAGGCACCAAGTTGGCCTGCGTGTTGTCGCTGGTGTGGCTCGACGGCCCTTCCTCTAGGCTTTCAAGCCCTTGTACATATTCAGGTGTTTTACCTGGGAAGGGTGGGAACAGTTCAGCAGCAGCTGGCCTGGGGCTCAGCTCACGTTTACTCACAGATGCCTCGGCACGGTCCCCCAGCTTTGCAATGAGGACGCTCCTTGCGTGGGGGGTGGGTTGCTGGCTGTATGGGAGATGGTTTCCCACCTCTGACCAATTTCAGAATTGTTTACCACTGGAGCAAGTGCCCTGATAGGGTTTTCCTCTGTATAACTCGTGGGTTCAGGTTTTTTTTTTTTCTTTTATGGTTCAAGTTAGATTTTATTCCTCTTTTATATATTTATAGATATAAGCATGGAAATAATTCATTCCTATAAATACATCTGTGTGACGGGAAGAACTTTTTTCTCTTTTATTTTTAAATTTTATTTTTTAAAATTTTGAAATTTAATTTTATTTTTTTTATACAGCACGTTATTATTAGTTATGTATTTTATGCATATACATGTATACAGGTCAATCCCAATCTCCCAACTCATCCCACCACCACCACCCCATGGCTTCCCACACTTGGTGTCCATACGTTTGTTCTCTACCTCTGTGTCTCTATTTCTTCCCTGCAAACCAGTTCATCTGTACCATTTTTTAGGTTCCACATATATGCATTAATATACAGTATTTGTTTTCCTCTTTCTGACTTACTTCATTCTGTATGACAGTCTCTCGATCCATCGATGTCTCTACAAATGACCCAGTTTCATTCCTGTTTATGGCCGAGTAATATTTCATTTTATATATGTACCACATCTTTATCCATTCATCTGTCTGTGGGCATTTAGGTTGCTTCCATTACCTGGCTATTGTAAATAGTGCTGCAACGAATATTGTGGTGAATGTGCCTTTTTGATTTACGGTTTTCTCTGGGTATATGCCCAGAAGTGGGATTGCTGGATCAGATGGTAATTCTATTTCTAGTTTTTTTTAAGGAAACTCCATACTGTTCTCCATAGTGACTGTATCAATTTACATTCCCACCAATAGTGGAAGAGGGCTCCTTTTGTCCACACCCTCCCCAGAATTGGTTGTTTGTAGATTTTCTGATGATGCCGATTCTAACAGGTGTGAGGTGATACCTCATTGTAGTTTTGATTTGCATTTCTCTAATAATTAGTGCTGTTGAGCAGCTTTTCATGTGCGTCTTGGCCATCTCTGTGTCTTCTTTGAAGAAACGTCTCTTTAGATCTTCTGCCCATTTTTGTATTGGGTTGTTTGTTTTTTTAATATTAAGCTGCATGAGCTGTTTATATATATTGGAGATTAAACCTCTGTCCATTGATTCGTTTGCAACGATTTTTGCCCATTCTGAGGGATGCCTTTTTCCATTCCCGTTTTTTCTAACAAAAAAGGAAAGAAAGGAAAAGAAGCAGAACACTAATGTGCGTAAAATATGCCTTTTGAAACGGTCGTTTTGAAATATGGACGTCCTTTGAATTTTTTGGTCGATATGTGACCCCAGGATTTGTTTTCAGGGCAGGTGTCATTTACAGGCCTGCAATGATTTTGAATATCAACTGACCATTAGCGCTGGGATTAAAGCTGCTGTTGTGTGAAACGGAAACAAGGTGGCAGCAGTTCACCCTTACCAAATCTGGTTACTAGGGCAAGAGAGCCTCAGTGGAAGTGGTGTTCTAGATTGGAATTTAGAATGGAATGTGCCAGGAGAATGCCCCTCAAGTTTGTCTCACTACTTCTTGTTCGTGTTTTTAATTTAATGTTTTTTATTTTTTATTACAGCAAGTTTGATTACAATGTTTGGCTTGTTGTAGGTGTGGAAGATGTGGTTCTTTTACACATATACAGATGTCTGTCCTTCCCGGGATCGTTTTCCCATGTACGTTATGACAGAATGTTGAGTAGTCCTCTCTTGGTATTCTGTAGGTCTTTGGTGATTATATATGTCACCTGTGTTTGTATATGTCTGTTAACCCCGATATCGTAATGAAACCAATCCTCACACCATTCCATTGGTGAAACATAAGTTTGTTTAATGAATCTGTGATTGCCCTTCTCCGTGGAAATATCTGCCCTGGTATCCATTTTTAGGTAACACCTATAAGTGATATGATATGATATGTGTCTTTCACTTTCTGACTTACTACAAGTCACGTGATTACTTCTAGACTCATTTACGGTGCTGCAAATGGCATTGTGTCCTTTTTTTCCTTGGCTTCTCTTCTGCCTTAGCGAGGTCCATTTTCACCAATGTGATTCCCTGAGGGTTGTGGATTAGCTGACCTGGGCAGCCTTACCCTGCCGGCCCGCCCTCCCCAGGTGTGCCTCGTTGAGGTCAATATAAACAGCGCTCCAGGCAGCAATAGCCCCTGAAGCTGTGCCTGCCTCCATATTCTCTGCCCCGTCAGCAGTCTCGGGGCGGTGCTGGTGGGAGGGAGTGAGGGGCCACAGCTTTGTGGGTGGCCCGGTGTGAGGGGGACTCTGCTGGCCTTTCTGCAGGAGTTGCCAGGCTGCCACCTGTAAAGAAGAGAATGTGTCACCCATACCTTCCGCTGGAATTTCTCTCCGGACAGAGTTGAGGAAGGAAAACAGCAGTGGGGGCCGGGACAGGAGGGGTATCTCAGACAGGGCAATGAAAAGCTTCCGGAAGAGCACCCGGGGCCAAGACCAACCTGGCTGGCCTGCAGGCACCAAGTTGGCCTGCGTGTTGTCGCTGGTGTGGCTCGACGGCCCTTCCTCTAGGCTTTCAAGCCCTTGTACATATTCAGGTGTTTTACCTGGGAAGGGTGGGAACAGTTCAGCAGCAGCTGGCCTGGGGCTCAGCTCACGTTTACTCACAGATGCCTCGGCACGGTCCCCCAGCTTTGCAATGAGGACGCTCCTTGCGTGGGGGGTGGGTTGCTGGCTGTATGGGAGATGGTTTCCCACCTCTGACCAATTTCAGAATTGTTTACCACTGGAGCAAGTGCCCTGATAGGGTTTTCCTCTGTATAACTCGTGGGTTCAGGTTTTTTTTTTCTTTTATGGTTCAAGTTAGATTTTATTCCTCTTTTATATATTTATAGATATAAGCATGGAAATAATTCATTCCTATAAATACATCTGTGTGACGGGAAGAAATTTTTTCTCTTTTATTTTTAAATTTTATTTTTTAAAATTTTGAAATTTAATTTTATTTTTTTTATACAGCACGTTATTATTAGTTATGTATTTTATGCATATACATGTATACAGGTCAATCCCAATCTCCCAACTCATCCCACCACCACCACCCCATGGCTTCCCACACTTGGTGTCCATACGTTTGTTCTCTACCTCTGTGTCTCTATTTCTTCCCTGCAAACCAGTTCATCTGTACCATTTTTTAGGTTCCACATATATGCATTAATATACAGTATTTGTTTTCCTCTTTCTGACTTACTTCATTCTGTATGACAGTCTCTCGATCCATCGATGTCTCTACAAATGACCCAGTTTCATTCCTGTTTATGGCCGAGTAATATTTCATTTTATATATGTACCACATCTTTATCCATTCATCTGTCTGTGGGCATTTAGGTTGCTTCCATTACCTGGCTATTGTAAATAGTGCTGCAACGAACATTGTTGTGAATGTGCCTTTTTGATTTACGGTTTTCTCTGGGTATATGCCCAGAAGTGGGATTGCTGGATCAGATGGTAATTCTATTTCTAGTTTTTTTAAGGAAACTCCATACTGTTCTCCATAGTGACTGTATCAATTTACATTCCCACCAATAGTGGAAGAGGGCTCCTTTTGTCCACACCCTCCCCAGAATTGGTTGTTTGTAGATTTTCTGATGATGCCGATTCTAACAGGTGTGAGGTGATACCTCATTGTAGTTTTGATTTGCATTTCTCTAATAATTAGTGCTGTTGAGCAGCTTTTCATGTGCGTCTTGGCCATCTCTGTGTCTTCTTTGAAGAAACGTCTCTTTAGATCTTCTGCCCATTTTTGTATTGGGTTGTTTGTTTTTTTAATATTAAGCTGCATGAGCTGTTTATATATATTGGAGATTAAACCTCTGTCCATTGATTCGTTTGCAACGATTTTTGCCCATTCTGAGGGATGCCTTTTTCCATTCCCGTTTTTTCTAACAAAAAAGGAAAGAAAGGAAAAGAAGCAGAACACTAATGTGCGTAAAATATGCCTTTTGAAACGGTCGTTTTGAAATATGGACGTCCTTTGAATTTTTTGGTCGATATGTGACCCCAGGATTTGTTTTCAGGGCAGGTGTCATTTACAGGCCTGCAATGATTTTGAATATCAACTGACCATTAGCGCTGGGATTAAAGCTGCTGTTGTGTGAAACGGCCACAAGGTGGCAGCAGTTCTCCCTTACCAAATCTGGTTACTAGGGCAAGAGAGCCTCAGTGGAAGTAGTGTTCTAGATTGGAATTTAGAATGGAATGTGCCAGGAGAAAGCCCCTCAAGTTTGTCTCACTACTTCTTGTTCGTGTTTTTAATTTAATTTTTTGTATTTTTTATTACAGCAAGTTTGATTACAATGTTTGGCTTGTTGTAGGTGTGGAAGATGTGGTTCTTTTACACATATACAGATGTCTGTTCTTCCTGTGATCCATTTTCCATGTACGTTATGACAGAATGTTGAGTAGTCCTGTCTTGGTATTCTGTAGGTCTTTGGTGATTATATATGTCACCTGTGTTTGTATATGTCTGTTAACCCCGATATCGTAATGAAACCAATCCTCACACCTTTCAATTGGTGAACCATAAGTTTGTTTAATGAATCTGTGATTGCCCTTCTCCGTGGAAATATCTGCCCTGGTATCCATTTTTAGGTAACACCTATAAGTGATATGATATGATATGTGTCTTTCACTTTCTGACTTACTACAAGTCACGTGATTACTTCTAGACTCATCTACGGTGCTGCAAATGGCATTGTGTCCTTTTTTTCCTTGGCTTCTATTCTGCCTTAGTGAGGTCCATTTTCAACAATGTGATTCCCTGAGGGTTGTGGATTAGCTGACCTGGGCAGCCTTATCCTGCCAGCCCGCCCTCCCCAGGTGTAGCTCGTTGAGGTCAATATAAACAGCGCTCCAGGCAGCAATAGCCCCTGAAGCTGTGCCTGACTCCATATTCTCTGCTCCGTCACCAGTCTCGGGTCTGTGCTGGTGGGAGGGAGTGAGGGGCCACAGCTTTGTGGGTGGCCTGGTGTGAGTGGGGCTCTGCTGGCCTTTCTGCACGAGTTGCCAGGCTGCCGCCTGTAAAGAAGAGGATGTGTCACCCATATCTTCCGCTGGAATTTCTCTCCGGACAGAGGTGAGGAAGGAAAAAAGCAGTGGGGGCCGGGAAAGGAGGTGTATCTCAGGCAGGGCAATGGAAAGCTTCTGGAAGAGCGCCCGGGGCCAAGACCACCCTGGCTGGCCTGCAGGCACCAAGTTGTCCTGCGTGCTGTCCCTGGTGTGGCTCGACGGCCCTTCCTCTAGGCTTTCAAGCCCTTGTACATATTCAGGTGTTTTACCTGGGAAGGGTGGGAACAGTTCAGCAGCAGCTGGCCTGGGGCTCAGCTCACGTTTACTCACAGATGCCTCGGCACGGTCCCCCAGCTTTGCAATGAGGACGCTCCTTGCGTGGGGCGTGGGTTGCTGGCTGTATGGGAGATGGTTTCCCACCTCTGACCAATTTCAGAATTGTTTACCGCTGGATCAAGTGCGCTGATAGGGTTTTCCTCTGTATAACTCATGGGTTCAGGTGTTTTTTTCTTTTATGGTTCAAGTTAGATTTTATTCCTCTTTTATATATTTATAGATATAAGCATGGAAATAATTCATTCCTATAAATACATCTGTGTGAGGGGAAGAACTTTTCTCTGTTTTATTTTTAAATTTTATTTTTTAAAATTTTGAAATATAATTTTATTTTTTTATACAGCACGTTATTATTAGTTATGTATTTTATGCATATCCATGTATACAGGTCAATCCCAATCTCCCAACTCATCCCACCACCACCACCCCATGGCTTCCCACACTTGGTGTCCATACGTTTGTTCTCTACCTCTGTGTCTCTATTTCTTCCCTGCAAACCAGTTCATCTGTACCATTTTTTAGGTTCCACATATATGCATTAATATACAGTATTTGTTTTCCTCTTTCTGACTTACTTCATTCTGTATGACAGTCTCTCGATCCATCGATGTCTCTACAAATGACCCAGTTTCATTCCTGTTTATGGCCGAGTAATATTTCATTTTATATATGTACCACATCTTTATCCATTCATCTGTCTGTGGGAATTTAGGTTGCTTCCATTACCTGGCTATTGTAAATAGTGCTGCAACGAACATTGTGGTGAATGTGCCTTTTTGATTTACGGTTTTCTCTGGGTATATGGCCAGAAGTGGGATTGCTGGATCAGATGGTAATTCTATTTCTAGTTTTTTTAAGGAAACTCCATACTGTTCTCCATAGTGACTGTATCAATTTACATTCCCACCAATAGTGGAAGAGGGCTCCTTTTGTCCACACCCTCCCCAGAATTGGTTGTTTGTAGATTTTCTGATGATGCCGATTCTAACAGGTGTGAGGTGATACCTCATTGTAGTTTTGATTTGCATTTCTCTAATAATTAGTGCTGTTGAGCAGCTTTTCACGTGCGTCTTGGCCATCTCTGTGTCTTCTTTGAAGAAACGTCTCTTTAGATCTTCTGCCCATTTTTGTATTGGGTTGTTTGTTTTTTTAATATTAAGCTGCATGAGCTGTTTATATATATTGGAGATTAAACCTCTGTCCATTGATTCGTTTGCAACGATTTTTGCCCATTCTGAGGGATGCCTTTTTCCATTCCCGTTTTTTCTAACAAAAAAGGAAAGAAAGGAAAAGAAGCAGAACACTAATGTGCGTAAAATATGCCTTTTGAAACGGTCGTTTTGAAATATGGACGTCCTTTGAATTTTTTGGTCGATGTGACCCCAGGATTTGTTTTCAGGGCAGGTGTCATTTACAGGCCTGCAATGATTTTGAATATCAACTGACCATTAGCGCTGGGATTAAAGCTGCTGTTGTGTGAAACGGCCACAAGGTGGCAGCAGTTCACCCTTACCAAATCTGGTTACTAGGGCAAGAGAGCCTCAGTGGAAGTGGTGTTCTAGATTGGAATTTAGAATGGAATGTGCCAGGAGAATGCCCCTCAAGTTTGTCTCACTACTTCTTGTTCGTGTTTTTAATTTAATGTTTTTTATTTTTTATTACAGCAAGTTTGATTACAATGTTTGGCTTGTTGTAGGTGTGGAAGATGTGGTTCTTTTACACATATACAGATGTCTGTCCTTCCCGGGATCGTTTTCCCATGTACGTTATGACAGAATGTTGAGTAGTCCTCTCTTGGTATTCTGTAGGTCTTTGGTGATTATATATGTCACCTGTGTTTGTATATGTCTGTTAACCCCGATATCGTAAAGAAACCAATCCTCACACCATTCCATTGGTGAACCATAAGTTTGTTTAATGAATCTGTGATTGCCCTTCTCCGTGGAAATATCTGCCCTGGTATCCATTTTTAGGTAACACCTATAAGTGATATGATATGATATGTGTCTTTCACTTTCTGACTTACTACAAGTCACGTGATTACTTCTAGACTCATTTACGGTGCTGCAAATGGCATTGTGTCCTTTTTTTCCTTGGCTTCTCTTCTGCCTTCTCGAGGTCCATTTTCACCAATGTGATTCCCTGAGGGTTGTGGATTAGCTGACCTGGGCAGCCTTACCCTGCCGGCCCGCCCTCCCCAGGTGTGCCTCGTTGAGGTCAATATAAACAGCGCTCCAGGCAGCAATAGCCCCTGAAGCTGTGCCTGACTCCATATTCTCTGCCCCGTCAGCAGTCTCGGGGCTGTGCTGGTGGGAGGGAGTGAGGGGCCACAGCTTTGTGGGTGGCCCGGTGTGAGTGGGACTCTGCTGGCCTTTCTGCAGGAGTTGCCAGGCTGCCACCTGTAAAGAAGAGAATGTGTCACCCATACCTTCCGCTGGAATTTCTCTCCGGACAGAGTTGAGGAAGGAAAAAAGCAGTGGGGGCCGGGACAGGAGGGCTATCTCAGACAGGGCAATGGAAAGCTTCCGGAAGAGCACCCGGGGCCAAGACCAACCTGGCTGGCCTGCAGGCACCAAGTTGGCCTGCGTGTTGTCGCTGGTGTGGCTCGACGGCCCTTCCTCTAGGCTTTCAAGCCCTTGTACATATTCAGGTGTTTTACCTGGGAAGGGTGGGAACAGTTCAGCAGCAGCTGGCCTGGGGCTCAGCTCACGTTTACTCACAGATGCCTCGGCACAGTCCCCCAGCTTTGCAATGAGGACGCTCCTTGCGTGGGGGGTGGGTTGCTGGCTGTATGGGAGATGGTTTCCCACCTCTGACCAATTTCAGAATTGTTTACCACTGGAGCAAGTGCCCTGATAGGGTTTTCCTCTGTATAACTCGTGGGTTCAGGTTTTTTTTTTTCTTTTATGCTTCAAGTTAGATTTTATTCCTCTTTTATATATTTATAGATATAAGCATGGAAATAATTCATTCCTATAAATACATCTGTGTGACGGGAAGAACTTTTTTCTCTTTTATTTTTAAATTTTATTTTTTAAAATTTTGAAATTTAATTTTATTTTTTTTTATACAGCACGTTATTATTAGTTATGTATTTTATGCATATACATGTATACAGGTCAATCCCAATCTCCCAACTCATCCCACCACCACCACCCCATGGCTTCCCACACTTGGTGTCCATACGTTTGTTCTCTACCTCTGTGTCTCTATTTCTTCCCTGCAAACCAGTTCATCTGTACCATTTTTTAGGTTCCACATATATGCATTAATATACAGTATTTGTTTTCCTCTTTCTGACTTACTTCATTCTGTATGACAGTCTCTCGATCCATCGATGTCTCTAAAAATGACCCAGTTTCATTCCTGTTTATGGCCGAGTAATATTTCATTTTATATATGTACCACATCTTTATCCATTCATCTGTCTGTGGGCATTTAGGTTGCTTCCATTACCTGGCTATTGTAAATAGTGCTGCAACGAACATTGTGGTGAATGTGCCTTTTTGATTTACGGTTTTCTCTGGGTATATGGCCAGAAGTGGGATTGCTGGATCAGATGGTAATTCTATTTCTAGTTTTTTTAAGGAAACTCCATACTGTTCTCCATAGTGACTGTATCAATTTACATTCCCACCAATCGTGGAAGAGGGCTCCTTTTGTCCACACCCTCCCCAGAATTGGTTGTTTGTAGATTTTCTGATGATGCCGATTCTAACAGGTGTGAGGTGATACCTCATTGTAGTTTTGATTTGCATTTCTCTAATAATTAGTGCTGTTGAGCAGCTTTTCATGTGCGTCTTGGCCATCTCTGTGTCTTCTTTGAAGAAACGTCTCTTTAGATCTTCTGCCCATTTTTGTATTGGGTTGTTTGTTTTTTTAATATTAAGCTGCATGAGCTGTTTATATATATTGGAGATTAAACATCTGTCCATTGATTCGTTTGCAACGATTTTTGCCCATTCTGGGGGATGCCTTTTTCCATTCCCGTTTTTTCTAACAAAAAAGGAAAGAAAGGAAAAGAAGCAGAACACTAATGTGCGTAAAATATGCCTTTTGAAACGGTCGTTTTGAAATATGGACGTCCTTTGAATTTTTTGGTCGATATGTGACCCCAGGATTTGTTTTCAGGGCAGGTGTCATTTACAGGCCTGCAATGATTTTGAATATCAACTGACCATTAGCGCTGGGATTAAAGCTGCTGTTGTGTGAAACGGCCACAAGGTGGCAGCAGTTCACCCTTACCAAATCTGGTTACTAGGGCAAGAGAGCCTCAGTGGAAGTGGTGTTCTAGATTGGAATTTAGAATGGAATGTGCCAGGAGAAAGCCCCTCAAGTTTGTCTCACTACTTCTTGTTCGTGTTTTTAATTTAATGTTTTTTATTTTTTATTACAGCAAGTTTGATTACAATGTTTGGCTTGTTGTAGGTGTGGAAGATGTGGTTCTTTTACACATATACAGATGTCTGTCCTTCCCGGGATCGTTTTCCCATGTACGTTATGACAGAATGTTGAGTAGTCCTCTCTTGGTATTCTGTAGGTCTTTGGTGATTATATATGTCACCTGTGTTTGTATATGTCTGTTAACCCCGATATCGTAATGAAACCAATCCTCACACCATTCCATTGGTAAACCATAAGTTTGTTTAATGAATCTGTGATTGCCCTTCTCCGTGGAAATATCTGCCCTGGTATCCATTTTTAGGTAACACCTATAAGTGATATGATATGATATGTGTCTTTCACTTTCTGACTTACTACAAGTCACGTGATTACTTCTAGACTCATCTACGGGGCTGCAAATGGCATTGTGTCCTTTTTTTCCTTGGCTTCTCTTCTGCCTTAGCGAGGTCCATTTTCACCAATGTGATTCCCTGAGGGTTGTGGATTAGCTGACCTGGGCAGCCTTACCCTGCCGGCCCGCCCTCCCCAGGTGTGCCTCGTTGAGGTCAATATAAACAGCGCTCCAGGCAGCAATAGCCCCTGAAGCTGTGCCTGACTCCATATTCTCTGCCCCGTCAGCAGTCTCGGGTCTGTGCTGGTGGGAGGGAGTGAGGGGCCACAGCTTTGTGGGTGGCCCGGTGTGAGTGGAACTATGCTGGCCTTTCTGCAGGAGTTGCCAGGCTGCCACCTGTAAAGAAGAGAATGTGTCACCCATACCTTCCGCTGGAATTTCTCTCCGGACAGAGTTGAGGAAGGAAAAAAGCAGTGGGGGCCGGGACAGGAGGGCTATCTCAGGCAGGGCAATGGAAAGCTTCCGGAAGAGCGCCCGGGGCCAAGACCAACCTGGCTGGCCTGCAGGCACCAAGTTGGCCTGCGTGTTGTCGCTGGTGTGGCTCGACGGCCCTTCCTCTAGGCTTTCAAGCCCTTGTACATATTCAGGTGTTTTACCTGGGAAGGGTGGGAACAGTTCAGCAGCATCTGGCCTGGGGCTCAGCTCACGTTTACTCACAGATGCCTCGGCACGGTCCCCCAGCTTTGCAATGAGGACGCTCCTTGCGTGGGGGGTGGGTTGCTGGCTGTATGGGAGATGGTTTCCCACCTCTGACCAATTTCAGAATTGTTTACCACTGGAGCAAGTGCCCTGATAGGGTTTTCCTCTGTATAACTCGTGGGTTCAGGTTTTTTTTTTCTTTTATGGTTCAAGTTAGATTTTATTCCTCTTTTATATATTTATAGATATAAGCATGGAAATAATTCATTCCTATAAATACATCTGTGTGACGGGAAGAACTTTTTTCTCTTTTATTTTTAAATTTTATTTTTTAAAATTTTGAAATTTAATTTTATTTTTTTTATACATCACGTTATTATTAGTTATGTATTTTATGCATGTACATGTATACAGGTCAATCCCAATCTCCCAACTCATCCCACCACCACCACCCCATGTCTTCCCACACTTGGTGTCCATACGTTTGTTCTCTACCTCTGTGTCTCTATTTCTTCCCTGCAAACCAGTTCATCTGTACCATTTTTTAGGCTCCACATATATGCATTAATATACAATATTTGTTTTCCTCTTTCTGACTTACTTCATTCTGTATGACAGTCTCTCGATCCATCGATGTCTCTACAAATGACCCAGTTTCATTCCTTTTTATGGCCGAGTAATATTCCATTTTATATATGTACCACATCTTTATCCATTCATCTGTCTGTGGGCATTTAGGTTGCTTCCATTACCTGGCTATTGTAAATAGTGCTGCAACGAACATTGTGGTGTATGTGCCTTTTTGATTTACCGTTTTCTCTGGGTATATGCCCAGAAGTGGGATTGCTGGATCAGATGGTAATTCTATTTCTAGTTTTTTTAAGGAAACTCCATACTGTTCTCCATAGTGACTGTATCAATTTACATTCCCACCAATAGTGGAAGAGGGCTACTTTTGTCCACACCCTCCACAGAATTTGTTGTTTGTAGATTTTCTGATGATGCCGATTCTAACAGGTGTGAGGTGATACCTCATTGTAGTTTTGATTTGCATTTCTCTAATAATTAGTGCTGTTGAGCAGCTTTTCATGTGCGTCTTGGCCATCTCTGTGTCTTCTTTGAAGAAACGTCTCTTTAGATCTTCTGCCCATTTTTGTATTGGGTTGTTTGTTTTTTTTTAATATTAAGCTGTATGAGCTGTTTATATATATTGGAGATTAAACCTCTGTCCATTGATTCGTTTGCAACGATTTTCGCCCATTCTGAGGGATGCCTTTTTCCATTCCCATTTTTTTAACAAAAAAGGAAAGAAAGGAAAAGAAGCAGAACACTAATGTGCGTAAAATATGCCTTTTGAAACGGTCGTTTTGAAATATGGACGTCCTTTGAATTTTTTGGTCGATATGTGACCCCAGGATTTGTTTTCAGGGCAGGTGTCATTTACAGGCCTGCAATGATTTTGAATATCAACTGACCATTAGCGCTGGGATTAAAGCTGCTGTTGTGTGAAACGGAAACAAGGTGGCAGCAGTTCACCCTTACCAAATCTGGTTACTAGGGCAAGAGAGCCTCAGTGGAAGTGGTGTTCTAGATTGGAATTTAGAATGGAATGTGCCAGGAGAATGCCCCTCAAGTTTGTCTCACTACTTCTTGTTCGTGTTTTTAATTTAATGTTTTTTTATTTTTTATTACAGCAAGTTTGATTACAATGTTTGGCTTGTTGTAGGTGTGGAAGATGTGGTTCTTTTACACATATACAGATGTCTGTCCTTCCCGGGATCGTTTTCCCATGTACGTTATGACAGAATGTTGAGTAGTCCTCTCTTGGTATTCTGTAGGTCTTTGGTGATTATATATGTCACCTGTGTTTGTATATGTCTGTTAACCCCGATATCGTAATGAAACCAATCCTCACACCATTCCATTGGTAAACCATAAGTTTGTTTAATGAATCTGTGATTGCCCTTCTCCGTGGAAATATCTGCCCTGGTATCCATTTTTAGGTAACACCTATAAGTGATATGATATGATATGTGTCTTTCACTTTCTGACTTACTACAAGTCACGTGATTACTTCTAGACTCATTTACGGTGCTGCAAATGGCATTGTGTCCTTTTTTTCCTTGGCTTCTCTTCTGCCTTAGCGAGGTCCATTTTCACCAATGTGATTCCCTGAGGGTTGTGGATTAGCTGACCTGGGCAGCCTTACCCTGCCGGCCCACCCTCCCCAGGTGTGCCTCGTTGAGGTCAATATAAACAGCGCTCCAGGCAGCAATAGCCCCTGAAGCTGTGCCTGCCTCCATATTCTCTGCCCCGTCAGCAGTCTCGGGGCGGTGCTGGTGGGAGGGAGTGAGGGGCCACAGCTTTGTGGGTGGCCCGGTGTGAGGGGGACTCTGCTGGCCTTTCTGCAGGAGTTGCCATGCTGCCACCTGTAAAGAAGAGAATGTGTCACCCATACCTTCCACTGGAATTTCTCTCCGGACAGAGTTGAGGAAGGAAAACAGCAGTGGGGGCCGGGACAGGAGGGGTATCTCAGACAGGGCAATGGAAAGCTTCCGGAAGAGCACCCGGGGCCAAGACCAACCTGGCTGGCCTGCAGGCACCAAGTTGGCCTGCGTGTTGTCGCTGGTGTGGCTCGACGGCCCTTCCTCTAGGCTTTCAAGCCCTTGTACATATTCAGGTGTTTTACCTGGGAAGGGTGGGAACAGTTCAGCAGCATCTGGCCTGGGGCTCAGCTCACGTTTACTCACAGATGCCTCGGCACGGTCCCCCAGCTTTGCAATGAGGACGCTCCTTGCGTGGGGGGTGGGTTGCTGGCTGTATGGGAGATGGTTTCCCACCTCTGACCAATTTCAGAATTGTTTACCACTGGAGCAAGTGCCCTGATAGGGTTTTCCTCTGTATAACTCGTGGGTTCAGGTTTTTTTTTTCTTTTATGGTTCAAGTTAGATTTTATTCCTCTTTTATATATTTATAGATATAAGCATGGAAATAATTCATTCCTATAAATACATCTGTGTGAGGGGAAGAACTTTTCTCTGTTTTATTTTTAAATTTTATTTTTTAAAATTTTGAAATATAATTTTATTTTTTTATACAGCACGTTATTATTAGTTATGTATTTTATGCATATCCATGTATACAGGTCAATCCCAATCTCCCAACTCATCCCACCACCACCACCCCATGGCTTCCCACACTTGGTGTCCATACGTTTGTTCTCTACCTCTGTGTCTCTATTTCTTCCCTGCAAACCAGTTCATCTGTACCATTTTTTAGGTTCCACATATATGCATTAATATACAGTATTTGTTTTCCTCTTTCTGACTTACTTCATTCTGTATGACAGTCTCTCGATCCATCGATGTCTCTACAAATGACCCAGTTTCATTCCTGTTTATGGCCGAGTAATATTTCATTTTATATATGTACCACATCTTTATCCATTCATCTGTCTGTGGGAATTTAGGTTGCTTCCATTACCTGGCTATTGTAAATAGTGCTGCAACGAACATTGTGGTGAATGTGCCTTTTTGATTTACGGTTTTCTCTGGGTATATGGCCAGAAGTGGGATTGCTGGATCAGATGGTAATTCTATTTCTAGTTTTTTTAAGGAAACTCCATACTGTTCTCCATAGTGACTGTATCAATTTACATTCCCACCAATAGTGGAAGAGGGCTCCTTTTGTCCACACCCTCCCCAGAATTGGTTGTTTGTAGATTTTCTGATGATGCCGATTCTAACAGGTGTGAGGTGATACCTCATTGTAGTTTTGATTTGCATTTCTCTAATAATTAGTGCTGTTGAGCAGCTTTTCACGTGCGTCTTGGCCATCTCTGTGTCTTCTTTGAAGAAACGTCTCTTTAGATCTTCTGCCCATTTTTGTATTGGGTTGTTTGTTTTTTTAATATTAAGCTGCATGAGCTGTTTATATATATTGGAGATTAAACCTCTGTCCATTGATTCGTTTGCAACGATTTTTGCCCATTCTGAGGGATGCCTTTTTCCATTCCCGTTTTTTCTAACAAAAAAGGAAAGAAAGGAAAAGAAGCAGAACACTAATGTGCGTAAAATATGCCTTTTGAAACGGTCGTTTTGAAATATGGACGTCCTTTGAATTTTTTGGTCGATATGTGACCCCAGGATTTGTTTTCAGGGCAGGTGTCATTTACAGGCCTGCAATGATTTTGAATATCAACTGACCATTAGCGCTGGGATTAAAGCTGCTGTTGTGTGAAACGGCCACAAGGTGGCAGCAGTTCACCCTTACCAAATCTGGTTACTAGGGCAAGAGAGCCTCAGTGGAAGTGGTGTTCTAGATTGGAATTTAGAATGGAATGTGCCAGGAGAAAGCCCCTCAAGTTTGTCTCACTACTTCTTGTTCGTGTTTTTAATTTAATGTTTTTTATTTTTTATTACAGCAAGTTTGATTACAATGTTTGGCTTGTTGTAGGTGTGGAAGATGTGGTTCTTTTACACATATACAGATGTCTGTCCTTCCCGGGATCGTTTTCCCATGTACGTTATGACAGAATGTTGAGTAGTCCTCTCTTGGTATTCTGTAGGTCTTTGGTGATTATATATGTCACCTGTGTTTGTATATGTCTGTTAACCCCGATATCGTAATGAAACCAATCCTCACACCATTCCATTGGTGAACCATAAGTTTGTTTAATGAATCTGTGATTGCCCTTCTCCGTGGAAATATCTGCCCTGGTATCCATTTTTAGGTAACACCTATAAGTGATATGATATGATATGTGTCTTTCACTTTCTGACTTACTACAAGTCACGTGATTACTTCTAGACTCATTTACGGTGCTGCAAATGGCATTGTGTCCTTTTTTTCCTTGGCTTCTCTTCTGCCTTAGCGAGGTCCATTTTCACCAATGTGATTCCCTGAGGGTTGTGGATTAGCTGACCTGGGCAGCCTTACCCTGCCGGCCCGCCCTCCCCAGGTGTGCCTCGTTGAGGTCAATATAAACAGCGCTCCAGGCAGCAATAGCCCCTGAAGCTGTGCCTGACTCCATATTCTCTGCCCCGTCAGCAGTCTCGGGGCGGTGCTGGTGGGAGGGAGTGAGGGGCCACAGCTTTGTGGGTGGCCCGGTGTGAGTGGGACTCTGCTGGCCTTTCTGCAGGAGTTGCCAGGCTGCCACCTGTAAAGAAGAGAATGTGTCACCCATACCTTCCGCTGGAATTTCTCTCCGGACAGAGTTGAGGAAGGAAAAAAGCAGTGGGGGCCGGGACAGGAGGGGTATCTCAGACAGGGCAATGGAAAGCTTCCGGAAGAGCACCCGGGGCCAAGACCAACCTGGCTGGCCTGCAGGCACCAAGTTGGCCTGCGTGTTGTCGCTGGTGTGGCTCGACGGCCCTTCCTCTAGGCTTTCAAGCCCTTGTACATATTCAGGTGTTTTACCTGGGAAGGGTGGGAACAGTTCAGCAGCATCTGGCCTGGGGCTCAGCTCACGTTTACTCACAGATGCCTCGGCACGGTCCCCCAGCTTTGCAATGAGGACGCTCCTTGCGTGGGGGGTGGGTTGCTGGCTGTATGGGAGATGGTTTCCCACCTCTGACCAATTTCAGAATTGTTTACCACTGGAGCAAGTGCCCTGATAGGGTTTTCCTCTGTATAACTCGTGGGTTCAGGTTTTTTTTTTCTTTTATGGTTCAAGTTAGATTTTATTCCTCTTTTATATATTTATAGATATAAGCATGGAAATAATTCATTCCTATAAATACATCTGTGTGACGGGAAGAACTTTTTTCTCTTTTATTTTTAAATTTTATTTTTTAAAATTTTGAAATTTAATTTTATTTTTTTTATACAGCACGTTATTATTAGTTATGTATTTTATGCATATACATGTATACAGGTCAATCCCAATCTCCCAACTCATCCCACCACCACCACCCCATGTCTTCCCACACTTGGTGTCCATACGTTTGTTCTCTACCTCTGTGTCTCTATTTCTTCCCTGCAAACCAGTTCATCTGTACCATTTTTTAGGCTCCACATATATGCATTAATATACAATATTTGTTTTCCTCTTTCTGACTTACTTCATTCTGTATGACAGTCTCTCGATCCATCGATGTCTCTACAAATGACCCAGTTTCATTCCTTTTTATGGCCGAGTAATATTCCATTTTATATATGTACCACATCTTTATCCATTCATCTGTCTGTGGGCATTTAGGTTGCTTCCATTACCTGGCTATTGTAAATAGTGCTGCAACGAACATTGTGGTGTATGTGCCTTTTTGATTTACCGTTTTCTCTGGGTATATGCCCAGAAGTGGGATTGCTGGATCAGATGGTAATTCTATTTCTAGTTTTTTTAAGGAAACTCCATACTGTTCTCCATAGTGACTGTATCAATTTACATTCCCACCAATAGTGGAAGAGGGCTACTTTTGTCCACACCCTCCACAGAATTTGTTGTTTGTAGATTTTCTGATGATGCCGATTCTAACAGGTGTGAGGTGATACCTCATTGTAGTTTTGATTTGCATTTCTCTAATAATTAGTGCTGTTGAGCAGCTTTTCATGTGCGTCTTGGCCATCTCTGTGTCTTCTTTGAAGAAACGTCTCTTTAGATCTTCTGCCCATTTTTGTATTGGGTTGTTTGTTTTTTTTTAATATTAAGCTGTATGAGCTGTTTATATATATTGGAGATTAAACCTCTGTCCATTGATTCGTTTGCAACGATTTTCGCCCATTCTGAGGGATGCCTTTTTCCATTCCCATTTTTTTAACAAAAAAGGAAAGAAAGGAAAAGAAGCAGAACACTAATGTGCGTAAAATATGCCTTTTGAAACGGTCGTTTTGAAATATGGACGTCCTTTGAATTTTTTGGTCGATATGTGACCCCAGGATTTGTTTTCAGGGCAGGTGTCATTTACAGGCCTGCAATGATTTTGAATATCAACTGACCATTAGCGCTGGGATTAAAGCTGCTGTTGTGTGAAACGGAAACAAGGTGGCAGCAGTTCACCCTTACCAAATCTGGTTACTAGGGCAAGAGAGCCTCAGTGGAAGTGGTGTTCTAGATTGGAATTTAGAATGGAATGTGCCAGGAGAATGCCCCTCAAGTTTGTCTCACTACTTCTTGTTCGTGTTTTTAATTTAATGTTTTTTATTTTTTATTACAGCAAGTTTGATTACAATGTTTGGCTTGTTGTAGGTGTGGAAGATGTGGTTCTTTTACACATATACAGATGTCTGTCCTTCCCGGGATCGTTTTCCCATGTACGTTATGACAGAATGTTGAGTAGTCCTCTCTTGGTATTCTGTAGGTCTTTGGTGATTATATATGTCACCTGTGTTTGTATATGTCTGTTAACCCCGATATCGTAATGAAACCAATCCTCACACCATTCCATTGGTGAAACATAAGTTTGTTTAATGAATCTGTGATTGCCCTTCTCCGTGGAAATATCTGCCCTGGTATCCATTTTTAGGTAACACCTATAAGTGATATGATATGATATGTGTCTTTCACTTTCTGACTTACTACAAGTCACGTGATTACTTCTAGACTCATTTACGGTGCTGCAAATGGCATTGTGTCCTTTTTTTCCTTGGCTTCTCTTCTGCCTTAGCGAGGTCCATTTTCACCAATGTGATTCCCTGAGGGTTGTGGATTAGCTGACCTGGGCAGCCTTACCCTGCCGGCCCGCCCTCCCCAGGTGTGCCTCGTTGAGGTCAATATAAACAGCGCTCCAGGCAGCAATAGCCCCTGAAGCTGTGCCTGCCTCCATATTCTCTGCCCCGTCAGCAGTCTCGGGGCGGTGCTGGTGGGAGGGAGTGAGGGGCCACAGCTTTGTGGGTGGCCCGGTGTGAGGGGGACTCTGCTGGCCTTTCTGCAGGAGTTGCCAGGCTGCCACCTGTAAAGAAGAGAATGTGTCACCCATACCTTCCGCTGGAATTTCTCTCCGGACAGAGTTGAGGAAGGAAAACAGCAGTGGGGGCCGGGACAGGAGGGGTATCTCAGACAGGGCAATGGAAAGCTTCCGGAAGAGCACCCGGGGCCAAGACCAACCTGGCTGGCCTGCAGGCACCAAGTTGGCCTGCGTGTTGTCGCTGGTGTGGCTCGACGGCCCTTCCTCTAGGCTTTCAAGCCCTTGTACATATTCAGGTGTTTTACCTGGGAAGGGTGGGAACAGTTCAGCAGCAGCTGGCCTGGGGCTCAGCTCACGTTTACTCACAGATGCCTCGGCACGGTCCCCCAGCTTTGCAATGAGGACGCTCCTTGCGTGGGGGGTGGGTTGCTGGCTGTATGGGAGATGGTTTCCCACCTCTGACCAATTTCAGAATTGTTTACCACTGGAGCAAGTGCCCTGATAGGGTTTTCCTCTGTATAACTCGTGGGTTCAGGTTTTTTTTTTCTTTTATGGTTCAAGTTAGATTTTATTCCTCTTTTATATATTTATAGATATAAGCATGGAAATAATTCATTCCTATAAATACATCTGTGTGACGGGAAGAAATTTTTTCTCTTTTATTTTTAAATTTTATTTTTTAAAATTTTGAAATTTAATTTTATTTTTTTTATACAGCACGTTATTATTAGTTATGTATTTTATGCATATACATGTATACAGGTCAATCCCAATCTCCCAACTCATCCCACCACCACCACCCCATGGCTTCCCACACTTGGTGTCCATACGTTTGTTCTCTACCTCTGTGTCTCTATTTCTTCCCTGCAAACCAGTTCATCTGTACCATTTTTTAGGTTCCACATATATGCATTAATATACAGTATTTGTTTTCCTCTTTCTGACTTACTTCATTCTGTATGACAGTCTCTCGATCCATCGATGTCTCTACAAATGACCCAGTTTCATTCCTGTTTATGGCCGAGTAATATTTCATTTTATATATGTACCACATCTTTATCCATTCATCTGTCTGTGGGCATTTAGGTTGCTTCCATTACCTGGCTATTGTAAATAGTGCTGCAACGAACATTGTTGTGAATGTGCCTTTTTGATTTACGGTTTTCTCTGGGTATATGCCCAGAAGTGGGATTGCTGGATCAGATGGTAATTCTATTTCTAGTTTTTTTAAGGAAACTCCATACTGTTCTCCATAGTGACTGTATCAATTTACATTCCCACCAATAGTGGAAGAGGGCTCCTTTTGTCCACACCCTCCCCAGAATTGGTTGTTTGTAGATTTTCTGATGATGCCGATTCTAACAGGTGTGAGGTGATACCTCATTGTAGTTTTGATTTGCATTTCTCTAATAATTAGTGCTGTTGAGCAGCTTTTCATGTGCGTCTTGGCGATCTCTGTGTCTTCTTTGAAGAAACGTCTCTTTAGATCTTCTGCCCATTTTTGTATTGGGTTGTTTGTTTTTTTAATATTAAGCTGCATGAGCTGTTTATATATATTGGAGATTAAACCTCTGTCCATTGATTCGTTTGCAACGATTTTTGCCCATTCTGAGGGATGCCTTTTTCCATTCCCGTTTTTTCTAACAAAAAAGGAAAGAAAGGAAAAGAAGCAGAACACTAATGTGCGTAAAATATGCCTTTTGAAACGGTCGTTTTGAAATATGGACGTCCTTTGAATTTTTTGGTCGATATGTGACCCCAGGATTTGTTTTCAGGGCAGGTGTCATTTACAGGCCTGCAATGATTTTGAATATCAACTGACCATTAGCGCTGGGATTAAAGCTGCTGTTGTGTGAAACGGCCACAAGGTGGCAGCAGTTCTCCCTTACCAAATCTGGTTACTAGGGCAAGAGAGCCTCAGTGGAAGTGGTGTTCTAGATTGGAATTTAGAATGGAATGTGCCAGGAGAAAGCCCCTCAAGTTTGTCTCACTACTTCTTGTTCGTGTTTTTAATTTAATGTTTTTTATTTTTTATTACAGCAAGTTTGATTACAATGTTTGGCTTGTTGTAGGTGTGGAAGATGTGGTTCTTTTACACATATACAGATGACTGTTCTTCCTGGGATCCATTTCCCATGTACGTTATGACAGAATGTTGAGTAGTCCTCTCTTGGTATTCTGTAGGTCTTTGGTGATTATATATGTCACCTGTGTTTGTATATGTCTGTTAACCCCGATATCGTAATGAAACCAATCCTCACACCATTCCATTGGTGAACCATAAGTTTGTTTAATGAATCTGTGATTGCCCTTCTCCGTGGAAATATCTGCCCTGGTATCCATTTTTAGGTAACACCTATAAGTGATATGATATGATATGTGTCTTTCACTTTCTGACTTACTACAAGTCACGTGATTACTTCTAGACTCATTTACGGTGCTGCAAATGGCATTGTGTCCTTTTTTTTCCTTGACTTCTCTTCTGCCTTAGCGAGGTCCATTTTCACCAATGTGATTCCCTGAGGGTTGTGGATTAGCTGACCTGGGCAGCCTTACCCTGCCGGCCCGCCCTCCCCAGGTGTGCCTCGTTGAGGTCAATATAAACAGCGCTCCAGGCAGCAATAGCCCCTGAAGCTGTGCCTGACTCCATATTCTCTGCCCCGTCAGCAGTCTCGGGGCTGTGCTTGTGGGAGGGAGTGAGGGGCCACAGCTTTGTGGGTGGCCCGGTGTGAGTGGGACTCTGCTGGCCTTTCTGCAGGAGTTGCCAGGCTGCCAACTGTAAAGAAGAGAATGTGTCACCCATACCTTCCGCTGGAATTTCTCTCCGGACAGAGGTGAGGAAGGAAAAAAGCAGTGGGGGCCGGGACAGGAGGGGTATCTCAGACAGGGCAATGGAAAGCTTCCGGAAGAGCGCCCGGGGCCAAGACCAACCTGGCTGGCCTGCAGGCACCAAGTTGGCCTGCGTGTTGTCGCTGGTGTGGCTCGACGGCCCTTCCTCTAGGCTTTCAAGCCCTTGTACATATTCAGGTGTTTTACCTGGGAAGGGTGGGAACAGTTCAGCAGCAGCTGGCCTGGGGCTCAGCTCACGTTTACTCACAGATGCCTCGGCACGGTCCCCCAGCTTTGCAATGAGGACGCTCCTTGCGTGGGGGGTGGGTTGCTGGCTGTATGGGAGATGGTTTCCCACCTCTGACCAATTTCAGAATTGGTTACCGCTGGAGCAAGTGCCCTGATAGGATTTTCCTCTGTATAACTCGTGGGTTCAGGTTTTTTTTTTCTTTTATGGTTCAAGTTAGATTTTATTCCTCTTTTATATATTTATAGATATAAGCATGGAAATAATTCATTCCTATAAATACATCTGTGTGACGGGAAGAACTTTTTTCTCTTTTATTTTTAAATTTTATTTTTTAAAATTTTGAAGTTTAATTTTATTTTTTTTATACAGCACGTTATTATTAGTTATGTGTTTTATGCATGTACATGTATATAGGTCAATCCCAATCTCCTAACTCATCCCACCACCACCACCCCATGTCTTCCCACACTTGGTGTCCATACGTTTGTTCTCTACCTCTGTGTCTCTATTTCTTCCCTGCAAACCAGTTCATCTGTACCATTTTTTAGGCTCCACATATATGCATTAATATACAGTATTTGTTTTCCTCTTTCTGACTTACTTCATTCTGTATGACAGTCTCTCGATCCATCGATGTCTCTACAAATGACCCAGTTTCATTCCTTTTTATGGCCGAGTAATATTCCATTTTATATATGTACCACATCTTTATCCATTCATCTGTCTGTGGGCATTTAGGTTGCTTCCATTACCTGGCTATTGTAAATAGTGCTGCAACGAACATTGTGGTGAATGTGCCTTTTTGATTTACCGTTTTCTCTGGGTATATGCCCAGAAGTGGGATTGCTGGATCAGATGGTAATTCTATTTCTAGTTTTTTTAAGGAATGTCCATACTGTTCTCCATAGTGACTGTATCAATTTACATTCCCACCAATAGTGGAAGAGGGCTCCTTTTGTCCACACCCTCCCCAGAATTGGTTGTTTGTAGATTTTCTGATGATGCCGATTCTAACAGGTGTGAGGTGATACCTCATTGTAGTTTTGATTTGCATTTCTCTAATAATTAGTGCTGTTGAGCAGCTTTTCATGTGCGTCTTGGCCATCTCTGTGTCTTCTTTGAAGAAACGTCTCTTTAGATCTTCTGCCCATTTTTGTATTGGGTTGTTTGTTTTTTTAATATTAAGCTGCATGAGCTGTTTATATATATTGGAGATTAAACCTCTGTCCACTGATTCGTTTGCAACGATTTTTGCCCATTCTGAGGGATGCCTTTTTCCATTCCTGTTTTTTCTAACAAAAAAGGAAAGAAAGGAAAAGAAGCAGAACACTAATGTGCGTAAAATATGCCTTTTGAAACGGTCGTTTTGAAATATGGACGTCCTTTGAATTTTTTGGTCGATATGTGACCCCAGGATTTGTTTTCAGGGCAGGTGTCATTTACAGGCCTGCAATGATTTTGAATATCAACTGACCATTAGCGCTGGGATTAAAGCTGCTGTTGTGTGAAACGGCCACAAGGTGGCAGCAGTTCACACTTACCAAATCTGGTTACTAGGGCAAGAGAGCCTCAGTGGAAGTGGTGTTCTAGATTGGAATTTAGAATGGAATGTGCCAGGAAAATGCCCCTCAAGTTTGTCTCACTACTTCTTGTTCGTGTTTTTAATTTAATGTTTTTTATTTTTTATTACAGCAAGTTTGATTACAATGTTTGGCTTGTTGTAGGTGTGGAAGATGTGGTTCTTTTACACATATACAGATGTCTGTCCTTCCCGGGATCGTTTTCCCATGTACGTTATGACAGAATGTTGAGTAGTCCTGTCTTGGTATTCTGTAGGTCTTTGGTGATTATATATGTCACCTGTGTTTGTATATGTCTGTTAACCCCGATATCGTAATGAAACCAATCCTCACACCATTCCATTGGTGAACCATAAGTTTGTTTAATGAATCTGTGATTGCCCTTCTCCGTGCAAATATCTGCCCTGGTATCCATTTTTAGGTAACACCTATAAGTGATATGATATGATATGTGTCTTTCACTTTCTGACTTACTACAAGTCACGTGATTAGTTCTAGACTCATTTACGGTGCTGCAAATGGCATTGTGTCCTTTTTTGCCTTGGCTTCTATTCTGCCTTAGCGAGGTCCATTTTCACAAATGTGATTCCCTGAGGGTTGTGGATTAGCTGACCTGGGCAGCCTTACCCTGCCGGCCCGCCCTCCCCAGGTGTGCCTCGTTGAGGTCAATATAAACAGCGCTCCAGGCAGCAATAGCCCCTGAAGCTGTGCCTGACTCCATATTCTCTGCCCCGTCAGCAGTCTCGGGTCTGTGCTGGTGGGAGGGAGTGAGGGGCCACAGCTTTGTGGGTGGCCTGGTGTGAGTGGGGCTCTGCTGGCCTTTCTGCACGAGTTGCCAGGCTGCCGCCTGTAAAGAAGAGGATGTGTCACCCATACCTTCCGCTGGAATTTCTCTCCGGACAGAGGTGAGGAAGGAAAAAAGCAGTGGTGGCCGGGACAGGAGGTGTATCTCAGGCAGGGCAATGGAAAGCTTCTGGAAGAGCGCCCAGGGCCAAGACCACCCTGGCTGGCCTGCAGGCACCAAGTTGTCCTGCATGCTGTCCCTGGTGTGGCTCGACGGCCCTTCCTCTAGGCTTTCAAGCCCTTGTACATATTCAGGTGTTTTACCTGGGAAGGGTGGGAACAGTTCAGCAGCAGCTGGCCTGGGGCTCAGCTCACGTTTACTCACAGATGCCTTGGCACGGTCCCCCAGCTTTGCAATGAGGACGCTCCTTGCATCGGGTTTGGGTTGCTGGCTGTATGGGAGATGGTTCCCCACCTCTGACCAATTTCAGAATTGTTTACCGCTGGAGCAAGTGCCCTGATAGGGTTTTCCTCTGTATAACTCGTGGGTTCACTTTTTTTTTCTTTTATGTTTCAAGTTAGATGTTATTCCTCTTTTAAGTATTTATAGATATAAGCATGGAAATAATTCATTCCTATAAATACATCTGTGTGACGGGAAGAACTTTTTTCTGTTGTATTTTTAAATTTTATTTTTTAAAATTTTGAAATTTTATTTATTTTTTTATACAGCACGTTATTATTAGTTATGTATTTCATGCATATACATGTATACAGGTCAATCCCAAACTCCCAACTCATCCCACCACCACCACCCCATGGCTTCCCACACTTGGTGACCATACGTTTGTTCTCTACCTCTGTGTCTCTATTTCTTCCCTGCAAACCAGTTCATCTGTACCATTTTTAGGCTCCACATATATGCATTAATATACAATATTTGTTTTCCTCTTTCTGACTTACTTCATTCTGTATGACAGTCTCTCGATCCATCGATGTCTCTACAAATGACCCAGTTTCATTCCTTTTTATGGCCGAGTAATATTCCATTTTATATATGTACCACATCTTTATCCATTCATCTGTCTGTGGGCATTTAGGTTGCTTCCATTACCTGGCTATTGTAAATAGTGCTGCAACGAACATTGTGGTGAATGTGCCTTTTTGAAATACGGTTTTCTCTGGGTATATGCCCAGAAGTGGGATTGCTGGATCAGATGGTAATTCTATTTCTAATTTTTTTAAGGAAACTCCATACTGTTCTCCATAGTGACTGTATCAATTTACATTCCCACCAATAGTGGAAGAGGGCTCCTTTTGTCCACACCCTCCCCAGAATTGGTTGTTTGTGGAGATTTTCTGATGATGCCGATTCTAACAGGTGTGAGGTGATACCTCATTGTAGTTTTGATTTGCATTTCTCTAATAATTAGTGCTGTTGAGCAGCTTTTCATGTGCGTCTTGGCCATCTCTGTGTCTCCTTTGAAGAAACGTCTCTTTAGATCTTCTGCCCATTTTTTTTTGGGTTGTTTGTTTTTTTAATATTAAGCTGCATGAGCTGTGTATATATATTGGAGATTAAACCTCTGTCCATTGATTCGTCTTCAATGATTTTCGCCCATTCTGAGGGATGCCTTTTTCCATTCCCGTGTTTTTTAACAAAAAAGGAAAGAAAGGAAAAGAAGCAGAACACTAATGTGCGTAAAATATGCCTTTTGAAACGGTCGTTTTGAAATATGGACGTCCTTTGAAATTTTTGGTCGATATGTGACCCCAGGATTTGTTTTCAGGGCAGGTGTCATTTACAGGCCTGCAATGATTTTGAATATCAACTGACCATTAGCGTTGGGATTAAAGCTGCTGTTGTGTGAAACGGCCACAAGGTGGCAGCAGTTCACCCTTACCAAATCTGGTTACTAGGGCAAGAGAGCCTCAGTGGAAGTGGTGTTCTAGATTGGAGTTTAGAATGGAATGTACCAGGAGAAAGCCCCTCACGTTTGTCTCACTACTTCTTGTTCGTGATTTTAATTTAAGTTTTTATTTTTTATTACAGCAAGTTTGATTACAATGTTTGGCTTGTTGTAGGTGTGGAAGATGTGGTTCTTTTACACATATACAGATGACTGTTCTTCTTGGGATCCTTTTCCCATGTACGTTATGACAGAATGTTGAGTAGTCCTCTCTTGGTATTCTGTAGGTCTTTGGTGATTATATATGTCACCTGGGTTTGTATATGTCTGTTAACCCCGATATCGTAATGAAACCAATCCTCACACCTTTACATTGGTGAACCATAAGTTTGTTTAATGAATCTGTGATTGCCCTTCTCCGTGGAAATATCTGCCCTGGTATCCATTTTTAGGTAACACCTATAAGTGATATGATATGATATGTGTCTTTCACTTTCTGACTTACTACAAGTCACGTGATTACTTCTAGACTCATCTACGGTGCTGCAAATGGCATTGTGTCCTTTTTTCCCTTGGCTTCTCTTCTGCCTTAGTGGGGTCCATTTTCAACAATGTGATTCCCTGAGGGTTGTGGATTAGCTGACCTGGGCAGCCTTACCCTGCCGGCCCGCCCTCCCCAGGTGTGCCTCGTTGAGGTCAATATAAACAGAGCTCCAGGCAGCAATAGCCCCTGAAGCTGTGCCTGACACCATATTCTCTGCCCCGTCAGCAGTCTCGGGGCTGTGCTGGTGGGAGGGAGTGAGGGGCCACAGCTTTGTGGGTGGCCCGGTGTGAGTGGGGTTCTGCTGGCCTTTCTGCAGGAGTTGCCAGGCTGCCGCCTGTAAAGAAGAGGATGTGTCACCCATACCTTCCGCTGGAATTTCTCTCCGGACAGAGGTGAGGAAGGAAAAAAGCAGTGGGGGCCGGGACAGGAGGGGTATCTCAGGCAGGGCAATGGAAAGCTTCTGGAAGAGCGCCAGGGTCCAGGACCACGCAGGCTGGCCTGCAGGCACCAAGTTGGCCTGCGTGCTGTCGCTGGTGTGGCTCCACGGTCCTTCCTCTAGGCTTTCAAGCCCTTGTACATATTCAGGTGTTTTACCTGGAAAGGGTGGGAACAGTTCAGCAGCAGCTGGCCTGGGGCTCAGCTCACGTTTACTCACAGATGCCTCGGCACGGTCCCCCAGCTTTGCAATGAGGACGCTCCTTGCGTGGGGGTTGGGTTGCTGGCTGTATGGGAGATGGTTCCCCACCTCTGACCAATTTCAGAATTGTTTACCACTGGAGCAAGTGCCGTGATAGGGTTTTCCTCTGTATAACTCGTGGGTTCACTTTTTTTTTCTTTTATGTTTCAAGTTAGATGTTATTCCTCTTTTAAGTATTTATAGATATAAGCATGGAAATAATTCATTCCTATAAATACATCTGTGTGACGGGAAGAACTTTTTTCTGTTTTATTTTTAAATTTTATTTTTTAAAATTTTGAAATTTTATTTATTTTTTTATACAGCACGTTATTATTAGTTATGTATTTCATGCATATACATGTATACAGGTCAATCCCAAACTCCCAACTCATCCCACCACCACCACCCCATGGCTTCCCACACTTGGTGACCATACGTTTGTTCTCTACCTCTGTGTCTCTATTTCTTCCCTGCAAACCAGTTCATCTGTACCATTTTTAGGCTCCACATATATGCATTAATATACAATATTTGTTTTCCTCTTTCTGACTTACTTCATTCTGTATGACAGTCTCTCGATCCATCGATGTCTCTACAAATGACCCAGTTTCATTCCTTTTTATGGCCGAGTAATATTCCATTTTATATATGTACCACATCTTTATCCATTCATCTGTCTGTGGGCATTTAGGTTGCTTCCATTACCTGGCTATTGTAAATAGTGCTGCAACGAACATTGTGGTGAATGTGCCTTTTTGAAATACGGTTTTCTCTGGGTATATGCCCAGAAGTGGGATTGCTGGATCAGATGGTAATTCTATTTCTAATTTTTTTAAGGAAACTCCATACTGTTCTCCATAGTGACTGTATCAATTTACATTCCCACCAATAGTGGAAGAGGGCTCCTTTTGTCCACACCCTCCCCAGAATTGGTTGTTTGTGGAGATTTTCTGATGATGCCGATTCTGACAGGTGTGAGGTGATACCTCATTGTAGTTTTGATTTGCATTTCTCTAATAATTAGTGCTGTTGAGCAGCTTTTCATGTGCGTCTTGGCCATCTCTGTGTCTCCTTTGAAGAAACGTCTCTTTAGATCTTCTGCCCATTTATTTTGGGTTGTTTGTTTTTTTAATATTAAGCTGCATGAGCTGTTTATATATATTGCAGATTAAACCTCTGTCCATTGATTCGTCTGCAATGATTTTCGCCCATTCTGAGGGATGCCTTTTTCCATTCCCGTGTTTTTTAACAAAAAAGGAAAGAAAGGAAAAGAAGCAGAACACTAATGTGCGTAAAATATGCCTTTTGAAACGGTCGTTTTGAAATATGGACGTCCTTTGAAATTTTTGGTCGATATGTGACCCCAGGATTTGTTTTCAGGGCAGGTGTCATTTACAGGCCTGCAATGATTTTGAATATCAACTGACCATTAGCATTGGGATTAAAGCTGCTGTTGTGTGAAACGGCCACAAGGTGGCAGCAGTTCACCCTTACCAAATCTGGTTACTAGGGCAAGAGAGCCTCAGTGGAAGTGGTGTTCTAGATTGGAGTTTAGAATGGAATGTACCAGGAGAAAGCCCCTCACGTTTGTCTCACTACTCCTTGTTCGTGTTTTTAATTTAAGTTTTTATTTTTTATTACAGCAAGTTTGATTACAATGTTTGGCTTGTTGTAGGTGTGGAAGATGTGGTTCTTTTACACATATACAGATGACTGTTCTTCTTGGGATCCTTTTCCCATGTACGTTATGACAGAATGTTGAGTAGTCCTCTCTTGGTATTCTGTAGGTCTTTGGTGATTATATATGTCACCTGGGTTTGTATATGTCTGTTAACCCCGATATCGTAATGAAACCAATCCTCACACCTTTACATTGGTGAACCATAAGTTTGTTTAATGAATCTGTGATTGCCCTTCTCCGTGGAAATATCTGCCCTGGTATCCATTTTGAGGTAACACCTATAAGTGATATGATATGATATGTGTCTTTCACTTTCTGACTTACTACAAGTCACGTGATTACTTCTAGACTCATCTACGGTGCTGCAAATGGCATTGTGTCCTTTTTTCCCTTGGCTTCTCTTCTGCCTTAGTGGGGTCCATTTTCAACAATGTGATTCCCTGAGGGTTGTGGATTAGCTGACCTGGGCAGCCTTACCCTGCCGGCCCGCCCTCCCCAGGTGTGCCTCGTTGAGGTCAATATAAACAGAGCTCCAGGCAGCAATAGCCCCTGAAGCTGTGCCTGACACCATATTCTCTGCCCCTTCAGAAGTCTCGGGGCTGTGCTGGTGGGAGGGAGTGAGGGGCCACAGCTTTGTGGGTGGCCCGGTGTGAGTGGGGTTCTGCTGGCCTTTCTGCAGGAGTTGCCAGGCTGCCGCCTGTAAAGAAGAGGATGTGTCACCCATACCTTCCGCTGGAATTTCTCTCCGGACAGAGGTGAGGAAGGAAAAAAGCAGTGGGGGCCGGGACAGGAGGGGTATCTCAGGCAGGGCAATGGAAACCTTCTGGAAGAGCGCCAGGGTCCAGGACCATGCTGGCTGGCCTGCAGGCACCAAGTTGGCCTGCGTGCTGTCGCTGGTGTGGCTCCACGGTCCTTCCTCTAGGCTTTCAAGCCCTTGTACATATTCAGGTGTTTTACCTGGAAAGGGTGGGAACAGTTCAGCAGCAGCTGGCCTGGGGCTCAGCTCATGTTTACTCACAGATGCCTCGGCACGGTCCCCCAGCTTTGCAATGAGGACGCTCCTTGCGTGGGGGTTGGGTTGCTGGCTGTATGGGAGATGGTTCCCCACCTCTGACCAATTTCAGAATTGTTTACCACTGGAGCAAGTGCCGTGATAGGGTTTTCCTCTGTATAACTCGTGGGTTCACTTTTTTTTTCTTTTATGTTTCAAGTTAGATGTTATTCCTCTTTTAAGTATTTATAGATATAAGCATGGAAATAATTCATTCCTATAAATACATCTGTGTTATGGGAAGAACTTTTTTCTGTTTTATTTTTAAATGTTATTTTTTAAAATTTTGAAATTTTATTTATTTTTTTATACAGCACGTTATTATTAGTTATGTATTTCATGCATATACATGTATACAGGTCAATCCCAAACTCCCAACTCATCCCACCACCACCACCCCATGGCTTCCCACACTTGGTGTCCATACGTTTGTTCTCTACCTCTGTGTCTCTATTTCTTCCCTGCAAACCAGTTCATCTGTACCATTTTTAGGCTCCACATATATGCATTAATATACAATATTTGTTTTCCTCTTTCTGACTTACTTCATTCTGTATGACAGTCTCTCGATCCATCGATGTCTCTACAAATGACCCAGTTTCATTCCTTTTTATGGCCGAGTCATATTCCATTTTATATATGTACCACATCTTTATCCATTCATCTGTCTGTGGGCATTTAGGTTGCTTCCATTACCTGGCTATTGTAAATAGTGCTGCAACGAACATTGTGGTGAATGTGCCTTTTTGAAATACGGTTTTCTCTGGATATATGCCCAGAAGTGGGATTGCTGGATCAGATGGTAATTCTATTTCTAATTTTTTTAAGGAAACTCCATACTGTTCTCCATAGTGACTGTATCAATTTACATTCCCACCAATATTGGAAGAGGGCTCCTTTTGTCCACACCCTCCCCAGAATTGGTTGTTTGTGGAGATTTTCTGATGATGCCGATTCTAACAGGTGTGAGGTGATACCTCATTGTAGTTTTGATTTGCATTTCTCTAATAATTAGTGCTGTTGAGCAGCTTTTCATGTGCGTCTTGGCCATCTCTGTGTCTCCTTTGAAGAAACGTCTCTTTAGATCTTCTGCCCATTTTTTTTGGGTTGTTTGTTTTTTTAATATTAAGCTGCATGAGCTGTTTATATATATTGGAGATTAAACCTCTGTCCATTGATTCGTCTGCAATGATTTTCGCCCATTCTGAGGGATGCCTTTTTCCATTCCCGTGTTTTTTAACAAAAAAGGAAAGAAAGGAAAAGAAGCAGAACACTAATGTGCGTAAAATATGCCTTTTGAAACGGTCGTTTTGAAATATGGACGTCCTTTGAAATTTTTGGTCGATATGTGACCCCAGGATTTGTTTTCAGGGCAGGTGTCATTTACAGGCCTGCAATGATTTTGAATATCAACTGACCATTAGCGTTGGGATTAAAGCTGCTGTTGTGTGAAACGGCCACAAGGTGGCAGCAGTTCACCCTTACCAAATCTGGTTACTAGGGCAAGAGAGCCTCAGTGGAAGTGGTGTTCTAGATTGGAGTTTAGAATGGAATGTACCAGGAGAAAGCCCCTCACGTTTGTCTCACTACTCCTTGTTCGTGTTTTTAATTTAAGTTTTTATTTTTTATTACAGCAAGTTTGATTACAATGTTTGGCTTGTTGTAGGTGTGGAAGATGTGGTTCTTTTACACATATACAGATGACTGTTCTTCTTGGGATCCTTTTCCCATGTCCGTTATGACAGAATGTTGAGTAGTCCTCTCTTGGTATTCTGTAGGTCTTTGGTGATTATATATGTCACCTGTGTTTGTATATGTCTGTTAACCCCGATATCGTAATGAAACCAATCCTCACACCTTTCCATTGGTGAACCATAAGTTTGTTTAATGAATCTGTGATTGCCCTTCTCCGTGGAAATATCTGCCCTGGTATCCATTTTTAGGTAACACCTATAAGTGATATGATATGATATGTGTCTTTCACTTTCTGACTTACTACAAGTCACGTGATTACTTCGAGACTCATCTACGGTGCTGCAAATGGCATTGTGTCCTTTTTTCCCTTGGCTTCTCTTCTGCCATAGCGGGGTCCATTTTCAACAATGTGATTCCCTGAGGGTTGTGGATTAGCTGACCTGGGCAGCCTTACCCTGCCGGCCCGCCCTCCCCAGGTGTGCCTCGTTGAGGTCAATATAAACAGAGCTCCAGGCAGCAATAGCCCCTGAAGCTGTGCCTGACTCCATATTCTCTGCCCCGTCAGCAGTCTCGGGGCTGTGCTGGTGGGAGGGAGTGAGGGGCCACAGCTTTGTGGGTGGCCCGGTGTGAGTGGGGTTCTGCTGGCCTTTCTGCAGGAGTTGCCAGGCTGCCGCCTGTAAAGAAGAGGATGTGTCACCCATACCTTCCGCTGGAATTTCTCTCCGGACAGAGGTGAGGAAGGAAAAAAGCAGTGGGGGCCGGGACAGGAGGGGTATCTCAGGCAGGGCAATGGAAAGCTTCTGGAAGAGCGCCAGGGTCCAGGACCACGCTGGCTGGCCTGCAGGCACCAAGTTGGCCTGCGTGCTGTCGCTGGTGTGGCTCCACGGTCCTTCCTCTAGGCTTTCAAGCCCTTGTACATATTCAGGTGTTTTACCTGGAAAGGGTGGGAACAGTTCAGCAGCAGCTGGCCTGGGGCTCAGCTCACGTTTACTCACAGATGCCTCGGCACGGTCCCCCAGCTTTGCAATGAGGACGCTCCTTGCGTGGGGGTTGGGTTGCTGGCTGTATGGGAGATGGTTCCCCACCTCTGACCAATTTCAGAATTGTTTACCACTGGAGCAAGTGCCGTGGTAGGGTTTTCCTCTGTATAACTCGTGGGTTCACGTTTTGTTTCTTTTATGTTTCAAGTTAGATGTTATTCCTCTTTTATGTATTTATAGATATAAGCATGGAAATAATTCATTCCTATAAATACATCTGTGTGACGGGAAGAACTTTTTTCTGTTTTATTTTTAAATTTTATTTTTTAAAATTTTGAAATTTTATTTATTTTTTTATACAGCACGTTATTATTAGTTATGTATTTTATGCATATACATGTATACAGGTCAATCCCAAACTCCCAACTCATCCCACCACCACCACCCCATGGCTTCCCACACTTGGTGTCCATACGTTTGTTCTCTACCTCTGTGTCTCTATTTCTTCCCTGCAAACCAGTTCATCTGTACCATTTTTAGGCTCCACATATATGCATTAATATACAATATTTGTTTTCCTCTTTCTGACTTACTTCATTCTGTATGACAGTCTCTCGATCCATCGATGTCTCTACAGATGACCCAGTTTCATTCCTTTTTATGGCCGAGTCATATTCCATTTTATATATGTACCACATCTTTATCCATTCATCTGTCTGTGGGCATTTAGGTTGCTTCCATTACCTGGCTATTGTAAATAGTGCTGCAACGAACATTGTGGTGAATGTGCCTTTTTGAAATACGGTTTTCTCTGGGTATATGCCCAGAAGTGGGATTGCTGGATCAGATGGTAATTCTATTTCTAATTTTTTAAGGAAACTCCATACTGTTCTCCATAGGGACTGTATCAATTTACATTCCCACCAATAGTGGAAGAGGGTTCCTTTTGTCCACACCCTCCCCAGAATTGGTTGTTTGTAGATTTTCTGATGATGCCGATTCTAACAGGTGTGAGGTGATACCTCATTGTAGTTTTGATTTGCATTTCTCTAATAATTAGTGCTGTTGAGCAGCTTTTCATGTGCGTCTTGGCCATCTCTGTGTCTCCTTTGAAGAAACGTCTCTTTAGATCTTCTGCCCATTTTTTGGGGGTTGTTTGTTTTTTTAATATTAAGCTGCATGAGCTGTTTATATATATTGGAGATTAAACCTCTGTCCATTGATTCGTCTGCAACGATTTTCGCCCATTCTGAGGGATGCCTTTTTCCATTCCCATGTTTTTTAACAAAAAAGGAAAGAAAGGAAAAGAAGCAGAACACTAATGTGCGTAAAATATGCCTTTTGAAACGGTCGTTTTGAAATATGGACGTCCTTTGAAATTTTTGGTCGATATGTGACCCCAGGATTTGTTTTCAGGGCAGGTGTCATTTACAGGCCTGCAATGATTTTGAATATCAACTGACCATTAGCGTTGGGATTAAAGCTGCTGTTGTGTGAAACGGCCACAAGGTGGCAGCAGTTCACCCTTACCAAATCTGGTTACTAGGGCAAGAGAGCCTCAGGGGGAGTGGTGTTCTAGATTGGAGTTTAGAATGGGATGTGCCAGGAGAAAGCCCCTCACGTTTGTCTCACTACTTCTTGTTCGTGTTTTTAATTTAATTTTTTTATTTTGTATTACAGCAAGTTTGATTACAATGTTTGGCTTGTTGTAGGTGTGGAAGATGTGGTTCCTTTACACTTATACAGATGACTGTTCTTCTTGGGATCCTTTTCCCATGTACGTTATGACAGAATGTTGAGTAGTCCTCTCTTGGTATTCTGTAGGTCTTTGGTGATTATATATGTCACCTGTGTTTGTATATGTCTGTTAACCCCGATATCGTAATGAAACCAATCCTCACACCTTTCCATTGGTGAACCATAAGTTTGTTTAATGAATCTGTGATTGCCCTTCTCCGTGGAAATATCTGCCCTGGTATCCATTTTTAGGTAACACCTATAAGTGATATGATATGATATGTGTCTTTCACTTTCTGACTTACTACAAGTCACGTGATTACTTCTAGACTCATCTACGGTGCTGCAAATGGCATTGTGTCCTTTTTTCCCTTGGCTTCTCTTCTGCCTTAGCGGGGTCCATTTTCAACAATGTGATTCCCTGAGGGTTGTGGATTAGCTGACCTGGGCAGCCTTACCCTGCCGGCCCGCCCTCCCCAGGTGTGCCTCGTTGAGGTCAATATAAACAGAGCTCCAGGCAGCAATAGCCCCTGAAGCTGTGCCTGACTCCATATTCTCTGCCCCGTCAGCAGTCTCGGGGCTGTGCTAGTGGGAGGGAGTGAGGGGCCACAGCTTTGTGGGTGGCCCGGTGTGAGTGGGGTTCTGCTGGCCTTTCTGCAGGAGTTGCCAGGCTGCCGCCTGTAAAGAAGAGGATGTGTCACCCATACCTTCCGCTGGAATTTCTCTCCGGACAGAGGTGAGGAAGGAAAAAAGCAGTGGGGGCCGGGACAGGAGGGGTATCTCAGGCAGGGCAATGGAAAGCTTCTGGAAGAGCGCCAGGGTCCAGGACCACGCTGGCTGGCCTGCAGGCACCAAGTTGGCCTGCGTGCTGTCGCTGGTGTGGCTCCACGGTCCTTCCTCTAGGCTTTCAAGCCCTTGTACATATTCAGGTGTTTTACCTGGAAAGGGTGGGAACAGTTCAGCAGCAGCTGGCCTGGGGCTCAGCTCACGTTTACTCACAGATGCCTCGGCACGGTCCCCCAGCTTTGCAATGAGGACGCTCCTTGCGTGGGGGTTGGGTTGCTGGCTGTATGGGAGATGGTTCCCCACCTCTGACCAATTTCAGAATTGTTTACCACTGGAGCAAGGGCCGTGATAGGGTTTTCCTCTGTATAACTCGTGGGTTCACTTTTTGTTTCTTTTATGTTTCAAGTTAGATGTTATTCCTCTTTTATGTATTTATAGATATAAGCATGGAAATAATTCATTCCTATAAATACATCTGTGTGACGGGAAGAACTTTTTTCTGTTTTATTTTTAAATTTTATTTTTTAAAATTTTGAAATTTTATTTATTTTTTTATACAGCACGTTATTATTAGTTATGTATTTTATGCATATACATGTATACAGGTCAATCCCAAACTCCCAACTCATCCCACCACCACCACCCCATGGCTTCCCACACTTGGTGTCCATACGTTTGTTCTCTACCTCTGTGTCTCTATTTCTTCCCTGCAAACCAGTTCATCTGTACCATTTTTAGGCTCCACATATATGCATTAATATACAATATTTGTTTTCCTCTTTCTGACTTACTTCATTCTGTATGACAGTCTCTCGATCCATCGATGTCTCTACAGATGACCCAGTTTCATTCCTTTTTATGGCCGAGTCATATTCCATTTTATATATGTACCACATCTTTATCCATTCATCTGTCTGTGGGCATTTAGGTTGCTTCCATTACCTGGCTATTGTAAATAGTGCTGCAACGAACATTGTGGTGAATGTGCCTTTTTGAAATACGGTTTTCTCTGGGTATATGCCCAGAAGTGGGATTGCTGGATCAGATGGTAATTCTATTTCTAATTTTTTAAGGAAACTCCATACTGTTCTCCATAGGGACTGTATCAATTTACATTCCCAGCAATAGTGGAAGAGGGTTCCTTTTGTCCACACCCTCCCCAGAATTGGTTGTTTGTAGATTTTCTGATGATGCCGATTCTAACAGGTGTGAGGTGATACCTCATTGTAGTTTTGATTTGCATTTCTCTAATAATTAGTGCTGTTGAGCAGCTTTTCATGTGCGTCTTGGCCATCTCTGTGTCTCCTTTGAAGAAACGTCTCTTTAGATCTTCTGCCCATTTTTTGGGGGTTGTTTGTTTTTTTAATATTAAGCTGCATGAGCTGTTTATATATATTGGAGATTAAACCTCTGTCCATTGATTCGTCTGCAACGATTTTCGCCCATTCTGAGGGATGCCTTTTTCCATTCCCGTGTTTTTTAACAAAAAAGGAAAGAAAGGAAAAGAAGCAGAACACTAATGTGCGTAAAATATGCCTTTTGAAACGGTCGTTTTGAAATATGGACGTCCTTTGAATTTTTTGGTCGATATGTGACCCCAGGATTTGTTTTCAGGGCAGGTGTCATTTACAGGCCTGCAATGATTTTGAATATCAACTGACCATTAGCGTTGGGATTAAAGCTGCTGTTGTGTGAAACGGCCACAAGGTGGCAGCAGTTCACCCTTACCAAATCTGGTTACTAGGGCAAGAGAGCCTCAGGGGAAGTGGTGTTCTAGATTGGAGTTTAGAATGGGATGTGCCAGGAGAAAGCCCCTCACGTTTGTCTCACTAATTCTTGTTCGTGTTTTTAATTTAATTTTTTTATTTTGTATTACAGCAAGTTTGATTACAATGTTTGGCTTGTTGTAGGTGTGGAAGATGTGGTTCCTTTACACTTATACAGATGACTGTTCTTCTTGGGATCCTTTTCCCATGTACGTTATGACAGAATGTTGAGTAGTCCTCTCTTGGTATTCTGTAGGTCTTTGTTGATTATATATGTCACCTGTGTTTGTATATGTCTGTTAACCCCGATATCGTAATGAAACCAATCCTCACACCTTTCCATTGGTGAACCATAAGTTTGTTTAATGAATCTGTGATTGCCCTTCTCCGTGGAAATATCTGCCCTGGTATCCATTTTTAGGTAACACCTATAAGTGATATGATATGATATGTGTCTTTCACTTTCTGACTTACTACAAGTCACGTGATTACTTCTAGACTCATCTACGGTGCTGCAAATGGCATTGTGTCCTTTTTTCCCTTGGCTTCTCTTCTGCCTTAGCGGGGTCCATTTTCAACAATGTGATTCCCTGAGGGTTGTGGATTAGCTGACCTGGGCAGCCTTACCCTGCCGGCCCGCCCTCCCCAGGTGTGCCTCGTTGAGGTCAATATAAACAGAGCTCCAGGCAGCAATAGCCCCTGAAGCTGTGCCTGACTCCATATTCTCTGCCCCGTTAGCAGTCTCGGGGCTGTGCTGGTGGGAGGGAGTGAGGGGCCACAGCTTTGTGGGTGGCCCGGTGTGAGTGGGGTTCTGCTGGCCTTTCTGCAGGAGTTGCCAGGCTGCCGCCTGTAAAGAAGAGGATGTGTCACCCATACCTTCCGCTGGAATTTCTCTCCGGACAGAGGTGAGGAAGGAAAAAAGCAGTGGGGGCCGGGACAGGAGGGGTATCTCAGGCAGGGCAATGGAAAGCTTCTGGAAGAGCGCCAGGGTCCAGGACCACGCTGGCTGGCCTGCAGGCACCAAGTTGGCCTGCGTGCTGTCGCTGGTGTGGCTCCACGGTCCTTCCTCTAGGCTTTCAAGCCCTTGTACATATTCAGGTGTTTTACCTGGAAAGGGTGGGAACAGTTCAGCAGCAGCTGGCCTGGGGCTCAGCTCACGTTTACTCACAGATGCCTCGGCACGGTCCCCCAGCTTTGCAATGAGGACGCTCCTTGCGTGGGGGTTGGGTTGCTGGCTGTATGGGAGATGGTTCCCCACCTCTGACCAATTTCAGAATTGTTTACCACTGGAGCAAGTGCCGTGATAGGGTTTTCCTCTGTATAACTCGTGGGTTCACTTTTTGTTTCTTTTATGTTTCAAGTTAGATGTTATTCCTCTTTTATGTATTTATAGATATAAGCATGGAAATAATTCATTCCTATAAATACATCTGTGTGACGGGAAGAACTTTTTTCTGTTTTATTTTTAAATTTTATTTTTTAAAATTTTGAAATTTTATTTATTTTTTTATACAGCACGTTATTATTAGTTATGTATTTTATGCATATACATGTATACAGGTCAATCCCAAACTCCCAACTCATCCCACCACCACCACCCCATGGCTTCCCACACTTGGTGTCCATACGTTTGTTCTCTACCTCTGTGTCTCTATTTCTTCCCTGCAAACCAGTTCATCTGTACCATTTTTAGGCTCCACATATATGCATTAATATACAATATTTGTTTTCCTCTTTCTGACTTACTTCATTCTGTATGACAGTCTCTCGATCCATCGATGTCTCTACAGATGACCCAGTTTCATTCCTTTTTATGGCCGAGTCATATTCCATTTTATATATGTACCACATCTTTATCCATTCATCTGTCTGTGGGCATTTAGGTTGCTTCCATTACCTGGCTATTGTAAATAGTGCTGCAACGAACATTGTGGTGAATGTGCCTTTTTGAAATACGGTTTTCTCTGGGTATATGCCCAGAAGTGGGATTGCTGGATCAGATGGTAATTCTATTTCTAATTTTTTTAAGGAAACTCCATACTGTTCTCCATAGGGACTGTATCAATTTACATTCCCACCAATAGTGGAAGAGGGCTCCTTTTGTCCACACCCTCCCCAGAATTGGTTGTTTGTAGATTTTCTGATGATGCCGATTCTAACAGGTGTGAGGTGATACCTCATTGTAGTTTTGATTTGCATTTCTCTAATAATTAGTGCTGTTGAGCAGCTTTTCATGTGCGTCTTGGCCATCTCTGTGTCTCCTTTGAAGAAACGTCTCTTTAGATCTTCTGCCCATTTTTTGGGGGTTGTTTGTTTTTTTAATATTAAGCTGCATGAGCTGTTTATATATATTGGAGATTAAACCTCTGTCCATTGATTCGTCTGCAACGATTTTCGCCCATTCTGAGGGATGCCTTTTTCCATTCCCGTGTTTTTTAACAAAAAAGGAAAGAAAGGAAAGGAAGCAGAACACTAATGTGCGTAAAATATGCCTTTTGAAACGGTCGTTTTGAAATATGGACGTCCTTTGAATTTTTTGGTCGATATATGACCCCAGGATTTGTTTTCAGGGCAGGTGTCATTTACAGGCCTGCAATGATTTTGAATATCAACTGACCATTAGCGTTGGGATTAAAGCTGCTGTTGTGTGAAACGGCCACAAGGTGGCAGCAGTTCACCCTTACCAAATCTGGTTACTAGGGCAAGAGAGCCTCAGGGGAAGTGGTGTTCTAGATTGGAGTTTAGAATGGGATGTGCCAGGAGAAAGCCCCTCACGTTTGTCTCACTAATTCTTGTTCGTGTTTTTAATTTAATTTTTTTATTTTGTATTACAGCAAGTTTGATTACAATGTTTGGCTTGTTGTAGGTGTGGAAGATGTGGTTCCTTTACACTTATACAGATGACTGTTCTTCTTGGGATCCTTTTCCCATGTACGTTATGACAGAATGTTGAGTAGTCCTCTCTTGGTATTCTGTAGGTCTTTGTTGATTATATATGTCACCTGTGTTTGTATATGTCTGTTAACCCCGATATCGTAATGAAACCAATCCTCACACCTTTCCATTGGTGAACCATAAGTTTGTTTAATGAATCTGTGATTGCCCTTCTCCGTGGAAATATCTGCCCTGGTATCCATTTTTAGGTAACACCTATAAGTGATATGATATGATATGTGTCTTTCACTTTCTGACTTACTACAAGTCACGTGATTACTTCTAGACTCATCTACGGTGCTGCAAATGGCATTGTGTCCTTTTTTCCCTTGGCTTCTCTTCTGCCTTAGCGGGGTCCATTTTCAACAATGTGATTCCCTGAGGGTTGTGGATTAGCTGACCTGGGCAGCCTTACCCTGCCGGCCCGCCCTCCCCAGGTGTGCCTCGTTGAGGTCAATATAAACAGAGCTCCAGGCAGCAATAGCCCCTGAAGCTGTGCCTGACTCCATATTCTCTGCCCCGTTAGCAGTCTCGGGGCTGTGCTGGTGGGAGGGAGTGAGGGGCCACAGCTTTGTGGGTGGCCCGGTGTGAGTGGGGTTCTGCTGGCCTTTCTGCAGGAGTTGCCAGGCTGCCGCCTGTAAAGAAGAGGATGTGTCACCCATACCTTCCGCTGGAATTTCTCTCCGGACAGAGGTGAGGAAGGAAAAAAGCAGTGGGGGCCGGGACAGGAGGGGTATCTCAGGCAGGGCAATGGAAAGCTTCTGGAAGAGCGCCAGGGTCCAGGACCACGCTGGCTGGCCTGCAGGCACCATGTTGGCCTGCGTGCTGTCGCTGGTGTGGCTCCACGGTCCTTCCTCTAGGCTTTCAAGCCCTTGTACATATTCAGGTGTTTTACCTGGAAAGGGTGGGAACAGTTCAGCAGCAGCTGGCCTGGGGCTCAGCTCACGTTTACTCACAGATGCCTCGGCACGGTCCCCCAGCTTTGCAATGAGGACGCTCCTTGCGTGGGGGTTGGGTTGCTGGCTGTATGGGAGATGGTTCCCCACCTCTGACCAATTTCAGAATTGTTTACCACTGGAGCAAGTGCCGTGATAGGGTTTTCCTCTGTATAACTCGTGGGTTCACTTTTTGTTTCTTTTATGTTTCAAGTTAGATGTTATTCCTCTTTTATGTATTTATAGATATAAGCATGGAAATAATTCATTCCTATAAATACATCTGTGTGACGGGAAGAACTTTTTTCTGTTTTATTTTTAAATTTTATTTTTTAAAATTTTGAAATTTTATTTATTTTTTTATACAGCACGTTATTATTAGTTATGTATTTTATGCATATACATGTATACAGGTCAATCCCAAACTCCCAACTCATCCCACCACCACCACCCCATGGCTTCCCACACTTGGTGTCCATACGTTTGTTCTCTACCTCTGTGTCTCTATTTCTTCCCTGCAAACCAGTTCATCTGTACCATTTTTAGGCTCCACATATATGCATTAATATACAATATTTGTTTTCCTCTTTCTGACTTACTTCATTCTGTATGACAGTCTCTCGATCCATCGATGTCTCTACAAATGACCCAGTTTCATTCCTTTTTATGGCCGAGTAATATTCCATTTTATATATGTACCACATCTTTATCCATTCATCTGTCTGTGGGCATTTAGGTTGCTCCCATTACCTGGCTCTTGTAAATAGTGCTGCAACGAACATTGTGGTGAATGTGCCTTTTTGAAATACGGTTTTCTCTGGGTATATGCCCAGAAGTGGGATTGCTGGATCAGATGGTAATTCTATTTCTAATTTTTTTAAGGAAACTCCATACTGTTCTCCATAGGGACTGTATCAATTTACATTCCCACCAATAGTGGAAGAGGGCTCCTTTTGTCCACACCCTCCCCAGAATTGGTTGTTTGTAGATTTTCTGATGATGCCGATTCTAACAGGTGTGAGGTGATACCTCATTGTAGTTTTGATTTGCATTTCTCTAATAATTAGTGCTGTTGAGCAGCTTTTCATGTGCGTCTTGGCCATCTCTGTGTCTCCTTTGAAGAAACGTCTCTTTAGATCTTCTGCCCATTTTTTGGGGGTTGTTTGTTTTTTTAATATTAAGCTGCATGAGCTGTTTATATATATTGGAGATTAAACCTCTGTCCATTGATTCGTCTGCAACGATTTTCGCCCATTCTGAGGGATGCCTTTTTCCATTCCCGTGTTTTTTAACAAAAACGGAAAGAAAGGAAAAGAAGCAGAACACTAATGTGCGTAAAATATGCCTTTTGAAACGGTGGTTTTGAAATATGGACGTCCTTTGAAATTTTTGGTCGATATGTGACCCCAGGATTTGTTTTCAGGGCAGGTGTCATTTACAGGCCTGCAATGATTTTGAATATCAACTGACCATTAGCGTTGGGATTAAAGCTGCTGTTGTGTGAAACGGCCACAAGGTGGCAGCAGTTCACCCTTACCAAATCTGGTTACTAGGGCAAGAGAGCCTCAGGGGAAGTGGTGTTCTAGATTGGAGTTTAGAATGGGATGTGCCAGGAGAAAGCCCCTCACGTTTGTCTCACTACTTCTTGTTCGTGTTTTTAATTTAATTTTTTTATTTTTTATTACAGCAAGTTTGATTACAATGTTTGGCTTGTTGTAGGTGTGGAAGATGTGGTTCCTTTACACTTATACAGATGACTGTTCTTCTTGGGATCCTTTTCCCATGTACGTTATGACAGAATGTTGAGTAGTCCTCTCTTGGTATTCTGTAGGTCTTTGGTGATTATATATGTCACCTGTGTTTGTATATGTCTGTTAACCCCGATATCGTAATGAAACCAATCCTCACACCTTTCCATTGGTGAACCATAAGTTTGTTTAATGAATCTGTGATTGCCCTTCTCCGTGGAAATATCTGCCCTGGTATCCATTTTTAGGTAACACCTATAAGTGATATGATATGATATGTGTCTTTCACTTTCTGACTTACTACAAGTCACGTGATTACTTCTAGACTCATCTACGGTGCTGCAAATGGCATTGTGTCCTTTTTTCCCTTGGCTTCTCTTCTGCCTTAGCGGGGTCCATTTTCAACAATGTGATTCCCTGAGGGTTGTGGATTAGCTGACCTGGGCAGCCTTACCCTGCCGGCCCGCCCTCCCCAGGTGTGCCTCGTTGAGGTCAATATAAACAGAGCTCCAGGCAGCAATAGCCCCTGAAGCTGTGCCTGACTCCATATTCTCTGCCCCGTCAGCAGTCTCGGGGCTGTGCTGGTGGGAGGGAGTGAGGGGCCACAGCTTTGTGGGTGGCCCGGTGTGAGTGGGGTTCTGCTGGCCTTTCTGCAGGAGTTGCCAGGCTGCCGCCTGTAAAGAAGAGGATGTGTCACCCATACCTTCCGCTGGAATTTCTCTCCGGACAGAGGTGAGGAAGGAAAAAAGCAGTGGGGGCCGGGACAGGAGGGGTATCTCAGGCAGGGCAATGGAAAGCTTCTGGAAGAGCGCCAGGGTCCAGGACCACGCTGGCTGGCCTGCAGGCACCAAGTTGGCCTGCGTGCTGTCGCTGGTGTGGCTCCACGGTCCTTCCTCTAGGCTTTCAAGCCCTTGTACATATTCAGGTGTTTTACCTGGAAAGGGTGGGAACAGTTCAGCAGCAGCTGGCCTGGGGCTCAGCTCACGTTTACTCACAGATGCCTCGGCACGGTCCCCCAGCTTTGCAATGAGGACGCTCCTTGCGTGGGGGTTGGGTTGCTGGCTGTATGGGAGATGGTTCCCCACCTCTGACCAATTTCAGAATTGTTTACCACTGGAGCAAGTGCCGTGATAGGGTTTTCCTCTGTATAACTCGTGGGTTCACTTTTTGTTTCTTTTATGTTTCAAGTTAGATGTTATTCCTCTTTTATGTATTTATAGATATAAGCATGGAAATAATTCATTCCTATAAATACATCTGTGTGACGGGAAGAACTTTTTTCTGTTTTATTTTTAAATTTTATTTTTTAAAATTTTGAAATTTTATTTATTTTTTTATACAGCACGTTATTATTAGTTATGTATTTTATGCATATACATGTATACAGGTCAATCCCAAACTCCCAACTCATCCCACCACCACCACCCCATGGCTTCCCACACTTGGTGTCCATACGTTTGTTCTCTACCTCTGTGTCTCTATTTCTTCCCTGCAAACCAGTTCATCTGTACCATTTTTAGGCTCCACATATATGCATTAATATACAATATTTGTTTTCCTCTTTCTGACTTACTTCATTCTGTATGACAGTCTCTCGATCCATCGATGTCTCTACAGATGACCCAGTTTCATTCCTTTTTATGGCCGAGTCATATTCCATTTTATATATGTACCACATCTTTATCCATTCATCTGTCTGTGGGCATTTAGGTTGCTTCCATTACCTGGCTATTGTAAATAGTGCTGCAACGAACATTGTGGTGAATGTGCCTTTTTGAAATACGGTTTTCTCTGGGTATATGCCCAGAAGTGGGATTGCTGGATCAGATGGTAATTCTATTTCTAATTTTTTTAAGGAAACTCCATACTGTTCTCCATAGGGACTGTATCAATTTACATTCCCACCAATAGTGGAAGAGGGCTCCTTTTGTCCACACCCTCCCCAGAATTGGTTGTTTGTAGATTTTCTGATGATGCCGATTCTAACAGGTGTGAGGTGATACCTCATTGTAGTTTTGATTTGCATTTCTCTAATAATTAGTGCTGTTGAGCAGCTTTTCATGTGCGTCTTGGCCATCTCTGTGTCTCCTTTGAAGAAACGTCTCTTTAGATCTTCTGCCCATTTTTTGGGGGTTGTTTGTTTTTTTAATATTAAGCTGCATGAGCTGTTTATATATATTGGAGATTAAACCTCTGTCCATTGATTCGTCTGCAACGATTTTCGCCCATTCTGAGGGATGCCTTTTTCCATTCCCGTGTTTTTTAACAAAAAAGGAAAGAAAGGAAAAGAAGCAGAACACTAATGTGCGTAAAATATGCCTTTTGAAACGGTCGTTTTGAAATATGGACGTCCTTTGAAATTTTTGGTCGATATGTGACCCCAGGATTTGTTTTCAGGGCAGGTGTCATTTACAGGCCTGCAATGATTTTGAATATCAACTGACCATTAGCGTTGGGATTAAAGCTGCTGTTGTGAGAAACGGCCACTAGGTGGCAGCAGTTCACCCTTACCAAATCTGGTTACTAGGGCAAGAGAGCCTCAGGGGAAGTGGTGTTCTAGATTGGAGTTTAGAATGGGATGTGCCAGGAGAAAGCCCCTCACGTTTGTCTCACTACTTCTCGTTCGTGTTTTTAATTTATTTTTTTTTTATTTTTTATTACAGCAAGTTTGATTACAATGTTTGGCTTGTTGTAGGTGTGGAAGATGTGGTTCCTTTACACTTATACAGATGACTGTTCTTCTTGGGATCCTTTTCCCATGTACGTTATGACAGAATGTTGAGTAGTCCTCTCTTGGTATTCTGTAGGTCTTTGGTGATTATATATGTCACCTGTGTTTGTATATGTCTGTTAACCCCGATATCGTAATGAAACCAATCCTCACACCTTTCCATTGGTGAACCATAAGTTTGTTTAATGAATCTGTGATTGCCCTTCTCCGTGGAAATATCTGCCCTGGTATCCATTTTTAGGTAACACCTATAAGTGATATGATATGATATGTGTCTTTCACTTTCTGACTTACTACAAGTCACGTGATTACTTCTAGACTCATCTACGGTGCTGCAAATGGCATTGTGTCCTTTTTTCCCTTGGCTTCTCTTCTGCCTTAGCGGGGTCCATTTTCAACAATGTGATTCCCTGAGGGTTGTGGATTAGCTGACCTGGGCAGCCTTACCCTGCCGGCCCGCCCTCCCCAGGTGTGCCTCGTTGAGGTCAATATAAACAGAGCTCCAGGCAGCAATAGCCCCTGAAGCTGTGCCTGACTCCATATTCTCTGCCCCGTCAGCAGTCTCGGGGCTGTGCTGGTGGGAGGGAGTGAGGGGCCACAGCTTTGTGGGTGGCCCGGTGTGAGTGGGGTTCTGCTGGCCTTTCTGCAGGAGTTGCCAGGCTGCCGCCTGTAAAGAAGAGGATGTGTCACCCATACCTTCCGCTGGAATTTCTCTCCGGACAGAGGTGAGGAAGGAAAAAAGCAGTGGGGGCCGGGACAGGAGGGGTATCTCAGGCAGGGCAATGGAAAGCTTCTGGAAGAGCGCCAGGGTCCAGGACCACGCTGGCTGGCCTGCAGGCACCAAGTTGGCCTGCGTGCTGTCGCTGGTGTGGCTCCACGGTCCTTCCTCTAGGCTTTCAAGCCCTTGTACATATTCAGGTGTTTTACCTGGAAAGGGTGGGAACAGTTCAGCAGCAGCTGGCCTGGGGCTCAGCTCACGTTTACTCACAGATGCCTCGGCACGGTCCCCCAGCTTTGCAATGAGGACGCTCCTTGCGTGGGGGTTGGGTTGCTGGCTGTATGGGAGATGGTTCCCCACCTCTGACCAATTTCAGAATTGTTTACCACTGGAGCAAGTGCCGTGATAGGGTTTTCCTCTGTATAACTCGTGGGTTCACTTTTTGTTTCTTTTATGTTTCAAGTTAGATGTTATTCCTCTTTTATGTATTTATAGATATAAGCATGGAAATAATTCATTCCTATAAATACATCTGTGTGACGGGAAGAACTTTTTTCTGTTTTATTTTTAAATTTTATTTTTTAAAATTTTGAAATTTTATTTATTTTTTTATACAGCACGTTATTATTAGTTATGTATTTTATGCATATACATGTATACAGGTCAATCCCAAACTCCCAACTCATCCCACCACCACCACCCCATGGCTTCCCACACTTGGTGTCCATACGTTTGTTCTCTACCTCTGTGTCTCTATTTCTTCCCTGCAAACCAGTTCATCTGTACCATTTTTAGGCTCCACATATATGCATTAATATACAATATTTGTTTTCCTCTTTCTGACTTACTTCATTCTGTATGACAGTCTCTCGATCCATCGATGTCTCTACAGATGACCCAGTTTCATTCCTTTTTATGGCCGAGTCATATTCCATTTTATATATGTACCACATCTTTATCCATTCATCTGTCTGTGGGCATTTAGGTTGCTTCCATTACCTGGCTATTGTAAATAGTGCTGCAACGAACATTGTGGTGAATGTGCCTTTTTGAAATACGGTTTTCTCTGGGTATATGCCCAGAAGTGGGATTGCTGGATCAGATGGTAATTCTATTTCTAATTTTTTAAGGAAACTCCATACTGTTCTCCATAGGGACTGTATCAATTTACATTCCCAGCAATAGTGGAAGAGGGTTCCTTTTGTCCACACCCTCCCCAGAATTGGTTGTTTGTAGATTTTCTGATGATGCCGATTCTAACAGGTGTGAGGTGATACCTCATTGTAGTTTTGATTTGCATTTCTCTAATAATTAGTGCTGTTGAGCAGCTTTTCATGTGCGTCTTGGCCATCTCTGTGTCTCCTTTGAAGAAACGTCTCTTTAGATCTTCTGCCCATTTTTTGGGGGTTGTTTGTTTTTTTAATATTAAGCTGCATGAGCTGTTTATATATATTGGAGATTAAACCTCTGTCCATTGATTCGTCTGCAACGATTTTCGCCCATTCTGAGGGATGCCTTTTTCCATTCCCGTGTTTTTTAACAAAAAAGGAAAGAAAGGAAAAGAAGCAGAACACTAATGTGCGTAAAATATGCCTTTTGAAACGGTCGTTTTGAAATATGGACGTCCTTTGAATTTTTTGGTCGATATGTGACCCCAGGATTTGTTTTCAGGGCAGGTGTCATTTACAGGCCTGCAATGATTTTGAATATCAACTGACCATTAGCGTTGGGATTAAAGCTGCTGTTGTGTGAAACGGCCACAAGGTGGCAGCAGTTCACCCTTACCAAATCTGGTTACTAGGGCAAGAGAGCCTCAGGGGAAGTGGTGTTCTAGATTGGAGTTTAGAATGGGATGTGCCAGGAGAAAGCCCCTCACGTTTGTCTCACTAATTCTTGTTCGTGTTTTTAATTTAATTTTTTTATTTTGTATTACAGCAAGTTTGATTACAATGTTTGGCTTGTTGTAGGTGTGGAAGATGTGGTTCCTTTACACTTATACAGATGACTGTTCTTCTTGGGATCCTTTTCCCATGTACGTTATGACAGAATGTTGAGTAGTCCTCTCTTGGTATTCTGTAGGTCTTTGTTGATTATATATGTCACCTGTGTTTGTATATGTCTGTTAACCCCGATATCGTAATGAAACCAATCCTCACACCTTTCCATTGGTGAACCATAAGTTTGTTTAATGAATCTGTGATTGCCCTTCTCCGTGGAAATATCTGCCCTGGTATCCATTTTTAGGTAACACCTATAAGTGATATGATATGATATGTGTCTTTCACTTTCTGACTTACTACAAGTCACGTGATTACTTCTAGACTCATCTACGGTGCTGCAAATGGCATTGTGTCCTTTTTTCCCTTGGCTTCTCTTCTGCCTTAGCGGGGTCCATTTTCAACAATGTGATTCCCTGAGGGTTGTGGATTAGCTGACCTGGGCAGCCTTACCCTGCCGGCCCGCCCTCCCCAGGTGTGCCTCGTTGAGGTCAATATAAACAGAGCTCCAGGCAGCAATAGCCCCTGAAGCTGTGCCTGACTCCATATTCTCTGCCCCGTCAGCAGTCTCGGGGCTGTGCTAGTGGGAGGGAGTGAGGGGCCACAGCTTTGTGGGTGGCCCGGTGTGAGTGGGGTTCTGCTGGCCTTTCTGCAGGAGTTGCCAGGCTGCCGCCTGTAAAGAAGAGGATGTGTCACCCATACCTTCCGCTGGAATTTCTCTCCGGACAGAGGTGAGGAAGGAAAAAAGCAGTGGGGGCCGGGACAGGAGGGGTATCTCAGGCAGGGCAATGGAAAGCTTCTGGAAGAGCGCCAGGGTCCAGGACCACGCTGGCTGGCCTGCAGGCACCAAGTTGGCCTGCGTGCTGTCGCTGGTGTGGCTCCACGGTCCTTCCTCTAGGCTTTCAAGCCCTTGTACATATTCAGGTGTTTTACCTGGAAAGGGTGGGAACAGTTCAGCAGCAGCTGGCCTGGGGCTCAGCTCACGTTTACTCACAGATGCCTCGGCACGGTCCCCCAGCTTTGCAATGAGGACGCTCCTTGCGTGGGGGTTGGGTTGCTGGCTGTATGGGAGATGGTTCCCCACCTCTGACCAATTTCAGAATTGTTTACCACTGGAGCAAGGGCCGTGATAGGGTTTTCCTCTGTATAACTCGTGGGTTCACTTTTTGTTTCTTTTATGTTTCAAGTTAGATGTTATTCCTCTTTTATGTATTTATAGATATAAGCATGGAAATAATTCATTCCTATAAATACATCTGTGTGACGGGAAGAACTTTTTTCTGTTTTATTTTTAAATTTTATTTTTTAAAATTTTGAAATTTTATTTATTTTTTTATACAGCACGTTATTATTAGTTATGTATTTTATGCATATACATGTATACAGGTCAATCCCAAACTCCCAACTCATCCCACCACCACCACCCCATGGCTTCCCACACTTGGTGTCCATACGTTTGTTCTCTACCTCTGTGTCTCTATTTCTTCCCTGCAAACCAGTTCATCTGTACCATTTTTAGGCTCCACATATATGCATTAATATACAATATTTGTTTTCCTCTTTCTGACTTACTTCATTCTGTATGACAGTCTCTCGATCCATCGATGTCTCTACAGATGACCCAGTTTCATTCCTTTTTATGGCCGAGTCATATTCCATTTTATATATGTACCACATCTTTATCCATTCATCTGTCTGTGGGCATTTAGGTTGCTTCCATTACCTGGCTATTGTAAATAGTGCTGCAACGAACATTGTGGTGAATGTGCCTTTTTGAAATACGGTTTTCTCTGGGTATATGCCCAGAAGTGGGATTGCTGGATCAGATGGTAATTCTATTTCTAATTTTTTAAGGAAACTCCATACTGTTCTCCATAGGGACTGTATCAATTTACATTCCCAGCAATAGTGGAAGAGGGTTCCTTTTGTCCACACCCTCCCCAGAATTGGTTGTTTGTAGATTTTCTGATGATGCCGATTCTAACAGGTGTGAGGTGATACCTCATTGTAGTTTTGATTTGCATTTCTCTAATAATTAGTGCTGTTGAGCAGCTTTTCATGTGCGTCTTGGCCATCTCTGTGTCTCCTTTGAAGAAACGTCTCTTTAGATCTTCTGCCCATTTTTTGGGGGTTGTTTGTTTTTTTAATATTAAGCTGCATGAGCTGTTTATATATATTGGAGATTAAACCTCTGTCCATTGATTCGTCTGCAACGATTTTCGCCCATTCTGAGGGATGCCTTTTTCCATTCCCGTGTTTTTTAACAAAAAAGGAAAGAAAGGAAAAGAAGCAGAACACTAATGTGCGTAAAATATGCCTTTTGAAACGGTCGTTTTGAAATATGGACGTCCTTTGAATTTTTTGGTCGATATGTGACCCCAGGATTTGTTTTCAGGGCAGGTGTCATTTACAGGCCTGCAATGATTTTGAATATCAACTGACCATTAGCGTTGGGATTAAAGCTGCTGTTGTGTGAAACGGCCACAAGGTGGCAGCAGTTCACCCTTACCAAATCTGGTTACTAGGGCAAGAGAGCCTCAGGGGAAGTGGTGTTCTAGATTGGAGTTTAGAATGGGATGTGCCAGGAGAAAGCCCCTCACGTTTGTCTCACTAATTCTTGTTCGTGTTTTTAATTTAATTTTTTTATTTTGTATTACAGCAAGTTTGATTACAATGTTTGGCTTGTTGTAGGTGTGGAAGATGTGGTTCCTTTACACTTATACAGATGACTGTTCTTCTTGGGATCCTTTTCCCATGTACGTTATGACAGAATGTTGAGTAGTCCTCTCTTGGTATTCTGTAGGTCTTTGTTGATTATATATGTCACCTGTGTTTGTATATGTCTGTTAACCCCGATATCGTAATGAAACCAATCCTCACACCTTTCCATTGGTGAACCATAAGTTTGTTTAATGAATCTGTGATTGCCCTTCTCCGTGGAAATATCTGCCCTGGTATCCATTTTTAGGTAACACCTATAAGTGATATGATATGATATGTGTCTTTCACTTTCTGACTTACTACAAGTCACGTGATTACTTCTAGACTCATCTACGGTGCTGCAAATGGCATTGTGTCCTTTTTTCCCTTGGCTTCTCTTCTGCCTTAGCGGGGTCCATTTTCAACAATGTGATTCCCTGAGGGTTGTGGATTAGCTGACCTGGGCAGCCTTACCCTGCCGGCCCGCCCTCCCCAGGTGTGCCTCGTTGAGGTCAATATAAACAGAGCTCCAGGCAGCAATAGCCCCTGAAGCTGTGCCTGACTCCATATTCTCTGCCCCGTTAGCAGTCTCGGGGCTGTGCTGGTGGGAGGGAGTGAGGGGCCACAGCTTTGTGGGTGGCCCGGTGTGAGTGGGGTTCTGCTGGCCTTTCTGCAGGAGTTGCCAGGCTGCCGCCTGTAAAGAAGAGGATGTGTCACCCATACCTTCCGCTGGAATTTCTCTCCGGACAGAGGTGAGGAAGGAAAAAAGCAGTGGGGGCCGGGACAGGAGGGGTATCTCAGGCAGGGCAATGGAAAGCTTCTGGAAGAGCGCCAGGGTCCAGGACCACGCTGGCTGGCCTGCAGGCACCAAGTTGGCCTGCGTGCTGTCGCTGGTGTGGCTCCACGGTCCTTCCTCTAGGCTTTCAAGCCCTTGTACATATTCAGGTGTTTTACCTGGAAAGGGTGGGAACAGTTCAGCAGCAGCTGGCCTGGGGCTCAGCTCACGTTTACTCACAGATGCCTCGGCACGGTCCCCCAGCTTTGCAATGAGGACGCTCCTTGCGTGGGGGTTGGGTTGCTGGCTGTATGGGAGATGGTTCCCCACCTCTGACCAATTTCAGAATTGTTTACCACTGGAGCAAGTGCCGTGATAGGGTTTTCCTCTGTATAACTCGTGGGTTCACTTTTTGTTTCTTTTATGTTTCAAGTTAGATGTTATTCCTCTTTTATGTATTTATAGATATAAGCATGGAAATAATTCATTCCTATAAATACATCTGTGTGACGGGAAGAACTTTTTTCTGTTTTATTTTTAAATTTTATTTTTTAAAATTTTGAAATTTTATTTATTTTTTTATACAGCACGTTATTATTAGTTATGTATTTTATGCATATACATGTATACAGGTCAATCCCAAACTCCCAACTCATCCCACCACCACCACCCCATGGCTTCCCACACTTGGTGTCCATACGTTTGTTCTCTACCTCTGTGTCTCTATTTCTTCCCTGCAAACCAGTTCATCTGTACCATTTTTAGGCTCCACATATATGCATTAATATACAATATTTGTTTTCCTCTTTCTGACTTACTTCATTCTGTATGACAGTCTCTCGATCCATCGATGTCTCTACAGATGACCCAGTTTCATTCCTTTTTATGGCCGAGTCATATTCCATTTTATATATGTACCACATCTTTATCCATTCATCTGTCTGTGGGCATTTAGGTTGCTTCCATTACCTGGCTATTGTAAATAGTGCTGCAACGAACATTGTGGTGAATGTGCCTTTTTGAAATACGGTTTTCTCTGGGTATATGCCCAGAAGTGGGATTGCTGGATCAGATGGTAATTCTATTTCTAATTTTTTTAAGGAAACTCCATACTGTTCTCCATAGGGACTGTATCAATTTACATTCCCACCAATAGTGGAAGAGGGCTCCTTTTGTCCACACCCTCCCCAGAATTGGTTGTTTGTAGATTTTCTGATGATGCCGATTCTAACAGGTGTGAGGTGATACCTCATTGTAGTTTTGATTTGCATTTCTCTAATAATTAGTGCTGTTGAGCAGCTTTTCATGTGCGTCTTGGCCATCTCTGTGTCTCCTTTGAAGAAACGTCTCTTTAGATCTTCTGCCCATTTTTTGGGGGTTGTTTGTTTTTTTAATATTAAGCTGCATGAGCTGTTTATATATATTGGAGATTAAACCTCTGTCCATTGATTCGTCTGCAACGATTTTCGCCCATTCTGAGGGATGCCTTTTTCCATTCCCGTGTTTTTTAACAAAAAAGGAAAGAAAGGAAAGGAAGCAGAACACTAATGTGCGTAAAATATGCCTTTTGAAACGGTCGTTTTGAAATATGGACGTCCTTTGAATTTTTTGGTCGATATATGACCCCAGGATTTGTTTTCAGGGCAGGTGTCATTTACAGGCCTGCAATGATTTTGAATATCAACTGACCATTAGCGTTGGGATTAAAGCTGCTGTTGTGTGAAACGGCCACAAGGTGGCAGCAGTTCACCCTTACCAAATCTGGTTACTAGGGCAAGAGAGCCTCAGGGGAAGTGGTGTTCTAGATTGGAGTTTAGAATGGGATGTGCCAGGAGAAAGCCCCTCACGTTTGTCTCACTAATTCTTGTTCGTGTTTTTAATTTAATTTTTTTATTTTTTATTACAGCAAGTTTGATTACAATGTTTGGCTTGTTGTAGGTGTGGAAGATGTGGTTCCTTTACACTTATACAGATGACTGTTCTTCTTGGGATCCTTTTCCCATGTACGTTATGACAGAATGTTGAGTAGTCCTCTCTTGGTATTCTGTAGGTCTTTGGTGATTATATATGTCACCTGTGTTTGTATATGTCTGTTAACCCCGATATCGTAATGAAACCAATCCTCACACCTTTCCATTGGTGAACCATAAGTTTGTTTAATGAATCTGTGATTGCCCTTCTCCGTGGAAATATCTGCCCTGGTATCCATTTTTAGGTAACACCTATAAGTGATATGATATGATATGTGTCTTTCACTTTCTGACTTACTACAAGTCACGTGATTACTTCTAGACTCATCTACGGTGCTGCAAATGGCATTGTGTCCTTTTTTCCCTTGGCTTCTCTTCTGCCTTAGCGGGGTCCATTTTCAACAATGTGATTCCCTGAGGGTTGTGGATTAGCTGACCTGGGCAGCCTTACCCTGCCGGCCCGCCCTCCCCAGGTGTGCCTCGTTGAGGTCAATATAAACAGAGCTCCAGGCAGCAATAGCCCCTGAAGCTGTGCCTGACTCCATATTCTCTGCCCCGTCAGCAGTCTCGGGGCTGTGCTGGTGGGAGGGAGTGAGGGGCCACAGCTTTGTGGGTGGCCCGGTGTGAGTGGGGTTCTGCTGGCCTTTCTGCAGGAGTTGCCAGGCTGCCGCCTGTAAAGAAGAGGATGTGTCACCCATACCTTCCGCTGGAATTTCTCTCCGGACAGAGGTGAGGAAGGAAAAAAGCAGTGGGGGCCGGGACAGGAGGGGTATCTCAGGCAGGGCAATGGAAAGCTTCTGGAAGAGCGCCAGGGTCCAGGACCACGCTGGCTGGCCTGCAGGCACCATGTTGGCCTGCGTGCTGTCGCTGGTGTGGCTCCACGGTCCTTCCTCTAGGCTTTCAAGCCCTTGTACATATTCAGGTGTTTTACCTGGAAAGGGTGGGAACAGTTCAGCAGCAGCTGGCCTGGGGCTCAGCTCACGTTTACTCACAGATGCCTCGGCACGGTCCCCCAGCTTTGCAATGAGGACGCTCCTTGCGTGGGGGTTGGGTTGCTGGCTGTATGGGAGATGGTTCCCCACCTCTGACCAATTTCAGAATTGTTTACCACTGGAGCAAGTGCCGTGATAGGGTTTTCCTCTGTATAACTCGTGGGTTCACTTTTTGTTTCTTTTATGTTTCAAGTTAGATGTTATTCCTCTTTTATGTATTTATAGATATAAGCATGGAAATAATTCATTCCTATAAATACATCTGTGTGACGGGAAGAACTTTTTTCTGTTTTATTTTTAAATTTTATTTTTTAAAATTTTGAAATTTTATTTATTTTTTTATACAGCACGTTATTATTAGTTATGTATTTTATGCATATACATGTATACAGGTCAATCCCAAACTCCCAACTCATCCCACCACCACCACCCCATGGCTTCCCACACTTGGTGTCCATACGTTTGTTCTCTACCTCTGTGTCTCTATTTCTTCCCTGCAAACCAGTTCATCTGTACCATTTTTAGGCTCCACATATATGCATTAATATACAATATTTGTTTTCCTCTTTCTGACTTACTTCATTCTGTATGACAGTCTCTCGATCCATCGATGTCTCTACAAATGACCCAGTTTCATTCCTTTTTATGGCCGAGTAATATTCCATTTTATATATGTACCACATCTTTATCCATTCATCTGTCTGTGGGCATTTAGGTTGCTCCCATTACCTGGCTATTGTAAATAGTGCTGCAACGAACATTGTGGTGAATGTGCCTTTTTGAAATACGGTTTTCTCTGGGTATATGCCCAGAAGTGGGATTGCTGGATCAGATGGTAATTCTATTTCTAATTTTTTTAAGGAAACTCCATACTGTTCTCCATAGGGACTGTATCAATTTACATTCCCACCAATAGTGGAAGAGGGCTCCTTTTGTCCACACCCTCCCCAGAATTGGTTGTTTGTAGATTTTCTGATGATGCCGATTCTAACAGGTGTGAGGTGATACCTCATTGTAGTTTTGATTTGCATTTCTCTAATAATTAGTGCTGTTGAGCAGCTTTTCATGTGCGTCTTGGCCATCTCTGTGTCTCCTTTGAAGAAACGTCTCTTTAGATCTTCTGCCCATTTTTTGGGGGTTGTTTGTTTTTTTAATATTAAGCTGCATGAGCTGTTTATATATATTGGAGATTAAACCTCTGTCCATTGATTCGTCTGCAACGATTTTCGCCCATTCTGAGGGATGCCTTTTTCCATTCCCGTGTTTTTTAACAAAAACGGAAAGAAAGGAAAAGAAGCAGAACACTAATGTGCGTAAAATATGCCTTTTGAAACGGTGGTTTTGAAATATGGACGTCCTTTGAAATTTTTGGTCGATATGTGACCCCAGGATTTGTTTTCAGGGCAGGTGTCATTTACAGGCCTGCAATGATTTTGAATATCAACTGACCATTAGCGTTGGGATTAAAGCTGCTGTTGTGTGAAACGGCCACAAGGTGGCAGCAGTTCACCCTTACCAAATCTGGTTACTAGGGCAAGAGAGCCTCAGGGGAAGTGGTGTTCTAGATTGGAGTTTAGAATGGGATGTGCCAGGAGAAAGCCCCTCACGTTTGTCTCACTACTTCTTGTTCGTGTTTTTAATTTAATTTTTTTATTTTTTATTACAGCAAGTTTGATTACAATGTTTGGCTTGTTGTAGGTGTGGAAGATGTGGTTCCTTTACACTTATACAGATGACTGTTCTTCTTGGGATCCTTTTCCCATGTACGTTATGACAGAATGTTGAGTAGTCCTCTCTTGGTATTCTGTAGGTCTTTGGTGATTATATATGTCACCTGTGTTTGTATATGTCTGTTAACCCCGATATCGTAATGAAACCAATCCTCACACCTTTCCATTGGTGAACCATAAGTTTGTTTAATGAATCTGTGATTGCCCTTCTCCGTGGAAATATCTGCCCTGGTATCCATTTTTAGGTAACACCTATAAGTGATATGATATGATATGTGTCTTTCACTTTCTGACTTACTACAAGTCACGTGATTACTTCTAGACTCATCTACGGTGCTGCAAATGGCATTGTGTCCTTTTTTCCCTTGGCTTCTCTTCTGCCTTAGCGGGGTCCATTTTCAACAATGTGATTCCCTGAGGGTTGTGGATTAGCTGACCTGGGCAGCCTTACCCTGCCGGCCCGCCCTCCCCAGGTGTGCCTCGTTGAGGTCAATATAAACAGAGCTCCAGGCAGCAATAGCCCCTGAAGCTGTGCCTGACTCCATATTCTCTGCCCCGTCAGCAGTCTCGGGGCTGTGCTGGTGGGAGGGAGTGAGGGGCCACAGCTTTGTGGGTGGCCCGGTGTGAGTGGGGTTCTGCTGGCCTTTCTGCAGGAGTTGCCAGGCTGCCGCCTGTAAAGAAGAGGATGTGTCACCCATACCTTCCGCTGGAATTTCTCTCCGGACAGAGGTGAGGAAGGAAAAAAGCAGTGGGGGCCGGGACAGGAGGGGTATCTCAGGCAGGGCAATGGAAAGCTTCTGGAAGAGCGCCAGGGTCCAGGACCACGCTGGCTGGCCTGCAGGCACCAAGTTGGCCTGCGTGCTGTCGCTGGTGTGGCTCCACGGTCCTTCCTCTAGGCTTTCAAGCCCTTGTACATATTCAGGTGTTTTACCTGGAAAGGGTGGGAACAGTTCAGCAGCAGCTGGCCTGGGGCTCAGCTCACGTTTACTCACAGATGCCTCGGCACGGTCCCCCAGCTTTGCAATGAGGACGCTCCTTGCGTGGGGGTTGGGTTGCTGGCTGTATGGGAGATGGTTCCCCACCTCTGACCAATTTCAGAATTGTTTACCACTGGAGCAAGTGCCGTGATAGGGTTTTCCTCTGTATAACTCGTGGGTTCACTTTTTGTTTCTTTTATGTTTCAAGTTAGATGTTATTCCTCTTTTATGTATTTATAGATATAAGCATGGAAATAATTCATTCCTATAAATACATCTGTGTGACGGGAAGAACTTTTTTCTGTTTTATTTTTTAATTTTATTTTTTAAAATTTTGAAATTTTATTTATTTTTTTATACAGCACGTTATTATTAGTTATGTATTTTATGCATATACATGTATACAGGTCAATCCCAAACTCCCAACTCATCCCACCACCACCACCCCATGGCTTCCCACACTTGGTGTCCATACGTTTGTTCTCTACCTCTGTGTCTCTATTTCTTCCCTGCAAACCAGTTCATCTGTACCATTTTTAGGCTCCACATATATGCATTAATATACAATATTTGTTTTCCTCTTTCTGACTTACTTCATTCTGTATGACAGTCTCTCGATCCATCGATGTCTCTACAGATGACCCAGTTTCATTCCTTTTTATGGCCGAGTCATATTCCATTTTATATATGTACCACATCTTTATCCATTCATCTGTCTGTGGGCATTTAGGTTGCTTCCATTACCTGGCTATTGTAAATAGTGCTGCAACGAACATTGTGGTGAATGTGCCTTTTTGAAATACGGTTTTCTCTGGGTATATGCCCAGAAGTGGGATTGCTGGATCAGATGGTAATTCTATTTCTAATTTTTTTAAGGAAACTCCATACTGTTCTCCATAGGGACTGTATCAATTTACATTCCCACCAATAGTGGAAGAGGGCTCCTTTTGTCCACACCCTCCCCAGAATTGGTTGTTTGTAGATTTTCTGATGATGCCGATTCTAACAGGTGTGAGGTGATACCTCATTGTAGTTTTGATTTGCATTTCTCTAATAATTAGTGCTGTTGAGCAGCTTTTCATGTGCGTCTTGGCCATCTCTGTGTCTCCTTTGAAGAAACGTCTCTTTAGATCTTCTGCCCATTTTTTGGGGGTTGTTTGTTTTTTTAATATTAAGCTGCATGAGCTGTTTATATATATTGGAGATTAAACCTCTGTCCATTGATTCGTCTGCAACGATTTTCGCCCATTCTGAGGGATGCCTTTTTCCATTCCCGTGTTTTTTAACAAAAAAGGAAAGAAAGGAAAAGAAGCAGAACACTAATGTGCGTAAAATATGCCTTTTGAAACGGTCGTTTTGAAATATGGACGTCCTTTGAAATTTTTGGTCGATATGTGACCCCAGGATTTGTTTTCAGGGCAGGTGTCATTTACAGGCCTGCAATGATTTTGAATATCAACTGACCATTAGCGTTGGGATTAAAGCTGCTGTTGTGAGAAACGGCCACTAGGTGGCAGCAGTTCACCCTTACCAAATCTGGTTACTAGGGCAAGAGAGCCTCAGGGGAAGTGGTGTTCTAGATTGGAGTTTAGAATGGGATGTGCCAGGAGAAAGCCCCTCACGTTTGTCTCACTACTTCTCGTTCGTGTTTTTAATTTATTTTTTTTTTATTTTTTATTACAGCAAGTTTGATTACAATGTTTGGCTTGTTGTAGGTGTGGAAGATGTGGTTCCTTTACACTTATACAGATGACTGTTCTTCTTGGGATCCTTTTCCCATGTACGTTATGACAGAATGTTGAGTAGTCCTCTCTTGGTATTCTGTAGGTCTTTGGTGATTATATATGTCACCTGTGTTTGTATATGTCTGTTAACCCCGATATCGTAATGAAACCAATCCTCACACCTTTCCATTGGTGAACCATAAGTTTGTTTAATGAATCTGTGATTGCCCTTCTCCGTGGAAATATCTGCCCTGGTATCCATTTTTAGGTAACACCTATAAGTGATATGATATGATATGTGTCTTTCACTTTCTGACTTACTACAAGTCACGTGATTACTTCTAGACTCATCTACGGTGCTGCAAATGGCATTGTGTCCTTTTTTCCCTTGGCTTCTCTTCTGCCTTAGCGGGGTCCATTTTCAACAATGTGATTCCCTGAGGGTTGTGGATTAGCTGACCTGGGCAGCCTTACCCTGCCGGCCCGCCCTCCCCAGGTGTGCCTCGTTGAGGTCAATATAAACAGAGCTCCAGGCAGCAATAGCCCCTGAAGCTGTGCCTGACTCCATATTCTCTGCCCCGTCAGCAGTCTCGGGGCTGTGCTGGTGGGAGGGAGTGAGGGGCCACAGCTTTGTGGGTGGCCCGGTGTGAGTGGGGTTCTGCTGGCCTTTCTGCAGGAGTTGCCAGGCTGCCGCCTGTAAAGAAGAGGATGTGTCACCCATACCTTCCGCTGGAATTTCTCTCCGGACAGAGGTGAGGAAGGAAAAAAGCAGTGGGGGCCGGGACAGGAGGGGTATCTCAGGCAGGGCAATGGAAAGCTTCTGGAAGAGCGCCAGGGTCCAGGACCACGCTGGCTGGCCTGCAGGCACCAAGTTGGCCTGCGTGCTGTCGCTGGTGTGGCTCCACGGTCCTTCCTCTAGGCTTTCAAGCCCTTGTACATATTCAGGTGTTTTACCTGGAAAGGGTGGGAACAGTTCAGCAGCAGCTGGCCTGGGGCTCAGCTCACGTTTACTCACAGATGCCTCGGCACGGTCCCCCAGCTTTGCAATGAGGACGCTCCTTGCGTGGGGGTTGGGTTGCTGGCTGTATGGGAGATGGTTCCCCACCTCTGACCAATTTCAGAATTGTTTACCACTGGAGCAAGTGCCGTGATAGGGTTTTCCTCTGTATAACTCGTGGGTTCACTTTTTGTTTCTTTTATGTTTCAAGTTAGATGTTATTCCTCTTTTATGTATTTATAGATATAAGCATGGAAATAATTCATTCCTATAAATACATCTGTGTGACGGGAAGAACTTTTTTCTGTTTTATTTTTAAATTTTATTTTTTAAAATTTTGAAATTTTATTTATTTTTTTATACAGCACGTTATTATTAGTTATGTATTTTATGCATATACATGTATACAGGTCAATCCCAAACTCCCAACTCATCCCACCACCACCACCCCATGGCTTCCCACACTTGGTGTCCATACGTTTGTTCTCTACCTCTGTGTCTCTATTTCTTCCCTGCAAACCAGTTCATCTGTACCATTTTTAGGCTCCACATATATGCATTAATATACAATATTTGTTTTCCTCTTTCTGACTTACTTCATTCTGTATGACAGTCTCTCGATCCATCGATGTCTCTACAGATGACCCAGTTTCATTCCTTTTTATGGCCGAGTCATATTCCATTTTATATATGTACCACATCTTTATCCATTCATCTGTCTGTGGGCATTTAGGTTGCTTCCATTACCTGGCTATTGTAAATAGTGCTGCAACGAACATTGTGGTGAATGTGCCTTTTTGAAATACGGTTTTCTCTGGGTATATGCCCAGAAGTGGGATTGCTGGATCAGATGGTAATTCTATTTCTAATTTTTTAAGGAAACTCCATACTGTTCTCCATAGGGACTGTATCAATTTACATTCCCAGCAATAGTGGAAGAGGGTTCCTTTTGTCCACACCCTCCCCAGAATTGGTTGTTTGTAGATTTTCTGATGATGCCGATTCTAACAGGTGTGAGGTGATACCTCATTGTAGTTTTGATTTGCATTTCTCTAATAATTAGTGCTGTTGAGCAGCTTTTCATGTGCGTCTTGGCCATCTCTGTGTCTCCTTTGAAGAAACGTCTCTTTAGATCTTCTGCCCATTTTTTGGGGGTTGTTTGTTTTTTTAATATTAAGCTGCATGAGCTGTTTATATATATTGGAGATTAAACCTCTGTCCATTGATTCGTCTGCAACGATTTTCGCCCATTCTGAGGGATGCCTTTTTCCATTCCCGTGTTTTTTAACAAAAAAGGAAAGAAAGGAAAAGAAGCAGAACACTAATGTGCGTAAAATATGCCTTTTGAAACGGTCGTTTTGAAATATGGACGTCCTTTGAATTTTTTGGTCGATATGTGACCCCAGGATTTGTTTTCAGGGCAGGTGTCATTTACAGGCCTGCAATGATTTTGAATATCAACTGACCATTAGCGTTGGGATTAAAGCTGCTGTTGTGTGAAACGGCCACAAGGTGGCAGCAGTTCACCCTTACCAAATCTGGTTACTAGGGCAAGAGAGCCTCAGGGGAAGTGGTGTTCTAGATTGGAGTTTAGAATGGGATGTGCCAGGAGAAAGCCCCTCACGTTTGTCTCACTAATTCTTGTTCGTGTTTTTAATTTAATTTTTTTATTTTGTATTACAGCAAGTTTGATTACAATGTTTGGCTTGTTGTAGGTGTGGAAGATGTGGTTCCTTTACACTTATACAGATGACTGTTCTTCTTGGGATCCTTTTCCCATGTACGTTATGACAGAATGTTGAGTAGTCCTCTCTTGGTATTCTGTAGGTCTTTGTTGATTATATATGTCACCTGTGTTTGTATATGTCTGTTAACCCCGATATCGTAATGAAACCAATCCTCACACCTTTCCATTGGTGAACCATAAGTTTGTTTAATGAATCTGTGATTGCCCTTCTCCGTGGAAATATCTGCCCTGGTATCCATTTTTAGGTAACACCTATAAGTGATATGATATGATATGTGTCTTTCACTTTCTGACTTACTACAAGTCACGTGATTACTTCTAGACTCATCTACGGTGCTGCAAATGGCATTGTGTCCTTTTTTCCCTTGGCTTCTCTTCTGCCTTAGCGGGGTCCATTTTCAACAATGTGATTCCCTGAGGGTTGTGGATTAGCTGACCTGGGCAGCCTTACCCTGCCGGCCCGCCCTCCCCAGGTGTGCCTCGTTGAGGTCAATATAAACAGAGCTCCAGGCAGCAATAGCCCCTGAAGCTGTGCCTGACTCCATATTCTCTGCCCCGTCAGCAGTCTCGGGGCTGTGCTGGTGGGAGGGAGTGAGGGGCCACAGCTTTGTGGGTGGCCCGGTGTGAGTGGGGTTCTGCTGGCCTTTCTGCAGGAGTTGCCAGGCTGCCGCCTGTAAAGAAGAGGATGTGTCACCCATACCTTCCGCTGGAATTTCTCTCCGGACAGAGGTGAGGAAGGAAAAAAGCAGTGGGGGCCGGGACAGGAGGGGTATCTCAGGCAGGGCAATGGAAAGCTTCTGGAAGAGCGCCAGGGTCCAGGACCACGCTGGCTGGCCTGCAGGCACCAAGTTGGCCTGCGTGCTGTCGCTGGTGTGGCTCCACGGTCCTTCCTCTAGGCTTTCAAGCCCTTGTACATATTCAGGTGTTTTACCTGGAAAGGGTGGGAACAGTTCAGCAGCAGCTGGCCTGGGGCTCAGCTCACGTTTACTCACAGATGCCTCGGCACGGTCCCCCAGCTTTGCAATGAGGACGCTCCTTGCGTGGGGGTTGGGTTGCTGGCTGTATGGGAGATGGTTCCCCACCTCTGACCAATTTCAGAATTGTTTACCACTGGAGCAAGTGCCGTGATAGGGTTTTCCTCTGTATAACTCGTGGGTTCACTTTTTGTTTCTTTTATGTTTCAAGTTAGATGTTATACCTCTTTTATGTATTTATAGATATAAGCATGGAAATAATTCATTCCTATAAATACATCTGTGTGACGGGAAGAACTTTTTTCTGTTTTATTTTTAAATTTTATTTTTTAAAATTTTGAAATTTTATTTATTTTTTTATACAGCACGTTATTATTAGTTATGTATTTTATGCATATACATGTATACAGGTCAATCCCAAACTCCCAACTCATCCCACCACCACCACCCCATGGCTTCCCACACTTGGTGTCCATACGTTTGTTCTCTACCTCTGTGTCTCTATTTCTTCCCTGCAAACCAGTTCATCTGTACCATTTTTAGGCTCCACATATATGCATTAATATACAATATTTGTTTTCCTCTTTCTGACTTACTTCATTCTGTATGACAGTCTCTCGATCCATCGATGTCTCTACAGATGACCCAGTTTCATTCCTTTTTATGGCCGAGTCATATTCCATTTTATATATGTACCACATCTTTATCCATTCATCTGTCTGTGGGCATTTAGGTTGCTTCCATTACCTGGCTATTGTAAATAGTGCTGCAACGAACATTGTGGTGAATGTGCCTTTTTGAAATACGGTTTTCTCTGGGTATATGCCCAGAAGTGGGATTGCTGGATCAGATGGTAATTCTATTTCTAATTTTTTTAAGGAAACTCCATACTGTTCTCCATAGGGACTGTATCAATTTACATTCCCACCAATAGTGGAAGAGGGCTCCTTTTGTCCACACCCTCCCCAGAATTGGTTGTTTGTAGATTTTCTGATGATGCCGATTCTAACAGGTGTGAGGTGATACCTCATTGTAGTTTTGATTTGCATTTCTCTAATAATTAGTGCTGTTGAGCAGCTTTTCATGTGCGTCTTGGCCATCTCTGTGTCTCCTTTGAAGAAACGTCTCTTTAGATCTTCTGCCCATTTTTTGGGGGTTGTTTGTTTTTTTAATATTAAGCTGCATGAGCTGTTTATATATATTGGAGATTAAACCTCTGTCCATTGATTCGTCTGCAACGATTTTCGCCCATTCTGAGGGATGCCTTTTTCCATTCCCGTGTTTTTTAACAAAAAAGGAAAGAAAGGAAAGGAAGCAGAACACTAATGTGCGTAAAATATGCCTTTTGAAACGGTCGTTTTGAAATATGGACGTCCTTTGAATTTTTTGGTCGATATGTGACCCCAGGATTTGTTTTCAGGGCAGGTGTCATTTACAGGCCTGCAATGATTTTGAATATCAACTGACCATTAGCGTTGGGATTAAAGCTGCTGTTGTGTGAAACGGCCACAAGGTGGCAGCAGTTCACCCTTACCAAATCTGGTTACTAGGGCAAGAGAGCCTCAGGGGAAGTGGTGTTCTAGATTGGAGTTTAGAATGGGATGTGCCAGGAGAAAGCCCCTCACGTTTGTCTCACTAATTCTTGTTCGTGTTTTTAATTTAATTTTTTTATTTTTTATTACAGCAAGTTTGATTACAATGTTTGGCTTGTTGTAGGTGTGGAAGATGTGGTTCCTTTACACTTATACAGATGACTGTTCTTCTTGGGATCCTTTTCCCATGTACGTTATGACAGAATGTTGAGTAGTCCTCTCTTGGTATTCTGTAGGTCTTTGGTGATTATATATGTCACCTGTGTTTGTATATGTCTGTTAACCCCGATATCCTAATGAAACCAATCCTCACACCTTTCCATTGGTGAACCATAAGTTTGTTTAATGAATCTGTGATTGCCCTTCTCCGTGGAAATATCTGCCCTGGTATCCATTTTTAGGTAACACCTATAAGTGATATGATATGATATGTGTCTTTCACTTTCTGACTTACTACAAGTCACGTGATTACTTCTAGACTCATCTACGGTGCTGCAAATGGCATTGTGTCCTTTTTTCCCTTGGCTTCTCTTCTGCCTTAGCGGGGTCCATTTTCAACAATGTGATTCCCTGAGGGTTGTGGATTAGCTGACCTGGGCAGCCTTACCCTGCCGGCCCGCCCTCCCCAGGTGTGCCTCGTTGAGGTCAATATAAACAGAGCTCCAGGCAGCAATAGCCCCTGAAGCTGTGCCTGACTCCATATTCTCTGCCCCGTCAGCAGTCTCGGGGCTGTGCTGGTGGGAGGGAGTGAGGGGCCACAGCTTTGTGGGTGGCCCGGTGTGAGTGGGGTTCTGCTGGCCTTTCTGCAGGAGTTGCCAGGCTGCCGCCTGTAAAGAAGAGGATGTGTCACCCATACCTTCCGCTGGAATTTCTCTCCGGACAGAGGTGAGGAAGGAAAAAAGCAGTGGGGGCCGGGACAGGAGGGGTATCTCAGGCAGGGCAATGGAAAGCTTCTGGAAGAGCGCCAGGGTCCAGGACCACGCTGGCTGGCCTGCAGGCACCATGTTGGCCTGCGTGCTGTCGCTGGTGTGGCTCCACGGTCCTTCCTCTAGGCTTTCAAGCCCTTGTACATATTCAGGTGTTTTACCTGGAAAGGGTGGGAACAGTTCAGCAGCAGCTGGCCTGGGGCTCAGCTCACGTTTACTCACAGATGCCTCGGCACGGTCCCCCAGCTTTGCAATGAGGACGCTCCTTGCGTGGGGGTTGGGTTGCTGGCTGTATGGGAGATGGTTCCCCACCTCTGACCAATTTCAGAATTGTTTACCACTGGAGCAAGTGCCGTGATAGGGTTTTCCTCTGTATAACTCGTGGGTTCACTTTTTGTTTCTTTTATGTTTCAAGTTAGATGTTATTCCTCTTTTATGTATTTATAGATATAAGCATGGAAATAATTCATTCCTATAAATACATCTGTGTGACGGGAAGAACTTTTTTCTGTTTAATTTTTAAATTTTATTTTTTAAAATTTTGAAATTTTATTTATTTTTTTATACAGCACGTTATTATTAGTTATGTATTTTATGCATATACATGTATACAGGTCAATCCCAAACTCCCAACTCATCCCACCACCACCACCCCATGGCTTCCCACACTTGGTGTCCATACGTTTGTTCTCTACCTCTGTGTCTCTATTTCTTCCCTGCAAACCAGTTCATCTGTACCATTTTTAGGCTCCACATATATGCATTAATATACAATATTTGTTTTCCTCTTTCTGACTTACTTCATTCTGTATGACAGTCTCTCGATCCATCGATGTCTCTACAAATGACCCAGTTTCATTCCTTTTTATGGCCGAGTCATATTCCATTTTATATATGTACCACATCTTTATCCATTCATCTGTCTGTGGGCATTTAGGTTGCTTCCATTACCTGGCTATTGTAAATAGTGCTGCAACGAACATTGTGGTGAATGTGCCTTTTTGAAATACGGTTTTCTCTGGGTATATGCCCAGAAGTGGGATTGCTGGATCAGATGGTAATTCTATTTCTAATTTTTTTAAGGAAACTCCATACTGTTCTCCATAGGGACTGTATCAATTTACATTCCCACCAATAGTGGAAGAGGGCTCCTTTTGTCCACACCCTCCCCAGAATTGGTTGTTTGTAGATTTTCTGATGATGCCGATTCTAACAGGTGTGAGGTGATACCTCATTGTAGTTTTGATTTGCATTTCTCTAATAATTAGTGCTGTTGAGCAGCTTTTCATGTGCGTCTTGGCCATCTCTGTGTCTCCTTTGAAGAAACGTCTCTTTAGATCTTCTGCCCATTTTTTGGGGGTTGTTTGTTTTTTTAATATTAAGCTGCATGAGCTGTTTATATATATTGGAGATTAAACCTCTGTCCATTGATTCGTCTGCAACGATTTTCGCCCATTCTGAGGGATGCCTTTTTCCATTCCCGTGTTTTTTAACAAAAACGGAAAGAAAGGAAAAGAAGCAGAACACTAATGTGCGTAAAATATGCCTTTTGAAACGGTGGTTTTGAAATATGGACGTCCTTTGAAATTTTTGGTCGATATGTGACCCCAGGATTTGTTTTCAGGGCAGGTGTCATTTACAGGCCTGCAATGATTTTGAATATCAACTGACCATTAGCGTTGGGATTAAAGCTGCTGTTGTGTGAAACGGCCACAAGGTGGCAGCAGTTCACCCTTACCAAATCTGGTTACTAGGGCAAGAGAGCCTCAGGGGAAGTGGTGTTCTAGATTGGAGTTTAGAATGGGATGTGCCAGGAGAAAGCCCCTCACGTTTGTCTCACTACTTCTTGTTCGTGTTTTTAATTTAATTTTTTTATTTTTTATTACAGCAAGTTTGATTACAATGTTTGGCTTGTTGTAGGTGTGGAAGATGTGGTTCCTTTACACTTATACAGATGACTGTTCTTCTTGGGATCCTTTTCCCATGTACGTTATGACAGAATGTTGAGTAGTCCTCTCTTGGTATTCTGTAGGTCTTTGGTGATTATATATGTCACCTGTGTTTGTATATGTCTGTTAACCCCGATATCGTAATGAAACCAATCCTCACACCTTTCCATTGGTGAACCATAAGTTTGTTTAATGAATCTGTGATTGCCCTTCTCCGTGGAAATATCTGCCCTGGTATCCATTTTTAGGTAACACCTATAAGTGATATGATATGATATGTGTCTTTCACTTTCTGACTTACTACAAGTCACGTGATTACTTCTAGACTCATCTACGGTGCTGCAAATGGCATTGTGTCCTCTTTTCCCTTGGCTTCTCTTCTGCCTTAGCGGGGTCCATTTTCAACAATGTGATTCCCTGAGGGTTGTGGATTAGCTGACCTGGGCAGCCTTACCCTGCCGGCCCGCCCTCCCCAGGTGTGCCTCGTTGAGGTCAATATAAACAGAGCTCCAGGCAGCAATAGCCCCTGAAGCTGTGCCTGACTCCATATTCTCTGCCCCGTCAGCAGTCTCGGGGCTGTGCTGGTGGGAGGGAGTGAGGGGCCACAGCTTTGTGGGTGGCCCGGTGTGAGTGGGGTTCTGCTGGCCTTTCTGCAGGAGTTGCCAGGCTGCCGCCTGTAAAGAAGAGGATGTGTCACCCATACCTTCCGCTGGAATTTCTCTCCGGACAGAGGTGAGGAAGGAAAAAAGCAGTGGGGGCCGGGACAGGAGGGGTATCTCAGGCAGGGCAATGGAAAGCTTCTGGAAGAGCGCCAGGGTCCAGGACCACGCTGGCTGGCCTGCAGGCACCAAGTTGGCCTGCGTGCTGTCGCTGGTGTGGCTCCACGGTCCTTCCTCTAGGCTTTCAAGCCCTTGTACATATTCAGGTGTTTTACCTGGAAAGGGTGGGAACAGTTCAGCAGCAGCTGGCCTGGGGCTCAGCTCACGTTTACTCACAGATGCCTCGGCACGGTCCCCCAGCTTTGCAATGAGGACGCTCCTTGCGTGGGGGTTGGGTTGCTGGCTGTATGGGAGATGGTTCCCCACCTCTGACCAATTTCAGAATTGTTTACCACTGGAGCAAGTGCCGTGATAGGGTTTTCCTCTGTATAACTCGTGGGTTCACTTTTTGTTTCTTTTATGTTTCAAGTTAGATGTTATTCCTCTTTTATGTATTTATAGATATAAGCATGGAAATAATTCATTCCTATAAATACATCTGTGTGACGGGAAGAACTTTTTTCTGTTTTATTTTTAAATTTTATTTTTTAAAATTTTGAAATTTTATTTATTTTTTTATACAGCACGTTATTATTAGTTATGTATTTTATGCATATACATGTATACAGGTCAATCCCAAACTCCCAACTCATCCCACCACCACCACCCCATGGCTTCCCACACTTGGTGTCCATACGTTTGTTCTCTACCTCTGTGTCTCTATTTCTTCCCTGCAAACCAGTTCATCTGTACCATTTTTAGGCTCCACATATATGCATTAATATACAATATTTGTTTTCCTCTTTCTGACTTACTTCATTCTGTATGACAGTCTCTCGATCCATCGATGTCTCTACAGATGACCCAGTTTCATTCCTTTTTATGGCCGAGTCATATTCCATTTTATATATGTAACACATCTTTATCCATTCATCTGTCTGTGGGCATTTAGGTTGCTTCCATTACCTGGCTATTGTAAATAGTGCTGCAACGAACATTGTGGTGAATGTGCCTTTTTGAAATACGGTTTTCTCTGGGTATATGCCCAGAAGTGGGATTGCTGGATCAGATGGTAATTCTATTTCTAATTTTTTTAAGGAAACTCCATACTGTTCTCCATAGGGACTGTATCAATTTACATTCCCACCAATAGTGGAAGAGGGCTCCTTTTGTCCACACCCTCCCCAGAATTGGTTGTTTGTAGATTTTCTGATGATGCCGATTCTAACAGGTGTGAGGTGATACCTCATTGTAGTTTTGATTTGCATTTCTCTAATAATTAGTGCTGTTGAGCAGCTTTTCATGTGCGTCTTGGCCATCTCTGTGTCTCCTTTGAAGAAACGTCTCTTTAGATCTTCTGCCCATTTTTTGGGGGTTGTTTGTTTTTTTAATATTAAGCTGCATGAGCTGTTTATATATATTGGAGATTAAACCTCTGTCCATTGATTCGTCTGCAACGATTTTCGCCCATTCTGAGGGATGCCTTTTTCCATTCCCGTGTTTTTTAACAAAAACGGAAAGAAAGGAAAAGAAGCAGAACACTAATGTGCGTAAAATATGCCTTTTGAAACGGTGGTTTTGAAATATGGACGTCCTTTGAAATTTTTGGTCGATATGTGACCCCAGGATTTGTTTTCAGGGCAGGTGTCATTTACAGGCCTGCAATGATTTTGAATATCAACTGACCATTAGCGTTGGGATTAAAGCTGCTGTTGTGTGAAACGGCCACAAGGTGGCAGCAGTTCACCCTTACCAAATCTGGTTACTAGGGCAAGAGAGCCTCAGGGGAAGTGGTGTTCTAGATTGGAGTTTAGAATGGGATGTGCCAGGAGAAAGCCCCTCACGTTTGTCTCACTACTTCTTGTTCGTGTTTTTAATTTAATTTTTTTATTTTTTATTACAGCAAGTTTGATTACAATGTTTGGCTTGTTGTAGGTGTGGAAGATGTGGTTCCTTTACACTTATACAGATGACTGTTCTTCTTGGGATCCTTTTCCCATGTACGTTATGACAGAATGTTGAGTAGTCCTCTCTTGGTATTCTGTAGGTCTTTGGTGATTATATATGTCACCTGTGTTTGTATATGTCTGTTAACCCCGATATCGTAATGAAACCAATCCTCACACCTTTCCATTGGTGAACCATAAGTTTGTTTAATGAATCTGTGATTGCCCTTCTCCGTGGAAATATCTGCCCTGGTATCCATTTTTAGGTAACACCTATAAGTGATATGATATGATATGTGTCTTTCACTTTCTGACTTACTACAAGTCACGTGATTACTTCTAGACTCATCTACGGTGCTGCAAATGGCATTGTGTCCTCTTTTCCCTTGGCTTCTCTTCTGCCTTAGCGGGGTCCATTTTCAACAATGTGATTCCCTGAGGGTTGTGGATTAGCTGACCTGGGCAGCCTTACCCTGCCGGCCCGCCCTCCCCAGGTGTGCCTCGTTGAGGTCAATATAAACAGAGCTCCAGGCAGCAATAGCCCCTGAAGCTGTGCCTGACTCCATATTCTCTGCCCCGTCAGCAGTCTCGGGGCTGTGCTGGTGGGAGGGAGTGAGGGGCCACAGCTTTGTGGGTGGCCCGGTGTGAGTGGGGTTCTGCTGGCCTTTCTGCAGGAGTTGCCAGGCTGCCGCCTGTAAAGAAGAGGATGTGTCACCCATACCTTCCGCTGGAATTTCTCTCCGGACAGAGGTGAGGAAGGAAAAAAGCAGTGGGGGCCGGGACAGGAGGGGTATCTCAGGCAGGGCAATGGAAAGCTTCTGGAAGAGCGCCAGGGTCCAGGACCACGCTGGCTGGCCTGCAGGCACCATGTTGGCCTGCGTGCTGTCGCTGGTGTGGCTCCACGGTCCTTCTTCTAGGCTTTCAAGCCCTTGTACATATTCAGGTGTTTTACCTGGAAAGGGTGGGAACAGTTCAGCAGCAGCTGGCCTGGGGCTCAGCTCACGTTTACTCACAGATGCCTCGGCACGGTCCCCCAGCTTTGCAATGAGGACGCTCCTTGCGTGGGGGTTGGGTTGCTGGCTGTATGGGAGATGGTTCCCCACCTCTGACCAATTTCAGAATTGTTTACCACTGGAGCAAGTGCCGTGATAGGGTTTTCCTCTGTATAACTCGTGGGTTCACTTTTTGTTTCTTTTATGTTTCAAGTTAGATGTTATTCCTCTTTTATGTATTTATAGATATAAGCATGGAAATAATTCATTCCTATAAATACATCTGTGTGACGGGAAGAACTTTTTTCTGTTTTATTTTTAAATTTTATTTTTTAAAATTTTGAAATTTTATTTATTTTTTTATACAGCACGTTATTATTAGTTATGTATTTTATGCATATACATGTATACAGGTCAATCCCAAACTCCCAACTCATCCCACCACCACCACCCCATGGCTTCCCACACTTGGTGTCCATACGTTTGTTCTCTACCTCTGTGTCTCTATTTCTTCCCTGCAAACCAGTTCATCTGTACCATTTTTAGGCTCCACATATATGCATTAATATACAATATTTGTTTTCCTCTTTCTGACTTACTTCATTCTGTATGACAGTCTCTCGATCCATCGATGTCTCTACAGATGACCCAGTTTCATTCCTTTTTATGGCCGAGTAATATTCCATTTTATATATGTACCACATCTTTATCCATTCATCTGTCTGTGGGCATTTAGGTTGCTTCCATTACCTGGCTATTGTAAATAGTGCTGCAACGAACATTGTGGTGAATGTGCCTTTTTGAAATACGGTTTTCTCTGGGTATATGCCCAGAAGTGGGATTGCTGGATCAGATGGTAATTCTATTTCTAATTTTTTTAAGGAAACTCCATACTGTTCTCCATAGGGACTGTATCAATTTACATTCCCACCAATAGTGGAAGAGGGCTCCTTTTGTCCACACCCTCCCCAGAATTGGTTGTTTGTAGATTTTCTGATGATGCCGATTCTAACAGGTGTGAGGTGATACCTCATTGTAGTTTTGATTTGCATTTCTCTAATAATTAGTGCTGTTGAGCAGCTTTTCATGTGCGTCTTGGCCATCTCTGTGTCTCCTTTGAAGAAACGTCTCTTTAGATCTTCTGCCCATTTTTTGGGGGTTGTTTGTTTTTTTAATATTAAGCTGCATGAGCTGTTTATATATATTGGAGATTAAACCTCTGTCCATTGATTCGTCTGCAACGATTTTCGCCCATTCTGAGGGATGCCTTTTTCCATTCCCGTGTTTTTTAACAATAAAGGAAAGAAAGGAAAAGAAGCAGAACACTAATGTGCGTAAAATATGCCTTTTGAAACGGTCGTTTTGAAATATGGACGTCCTTTGAAATTTTTGGTCGATATGTGACCCCAGGATTTGTTTTCAGGGCAGGTGTCATTTACAGGCCTGCAATGATTTTGAATATCAACTGACCATTAGCGTTGGGATTAAAGCTGCTGTTGTGAGAAACGGCCACTAGGTGGCAGCAGTTCACCCTTACCAAATCTGGTTACTAGGGCAAGAGAGCCTCAGGGGAAGTGGTGTTCTAGATTGGAGTTTAGAATGGGATGTGCCAGGAGAAAGCCCCTCACGTTTGTCTCACTACTTCTCGTTCGTGTTTTTAATTTATTTTTTTTTATTTTTTATTACAGCAAGTTTGATTACAATGTTTGGCTTGTTGTAGGTGTGGAAGATGTGGTTCCTTTACACTTATACAGATGACTGTTCTTCTTGGGATCCTTTTCCCATGTACGTTATGACAGAATGTTGAGTAGTCCTCTCTTGGTATTCTGTAGGTCTTTGGTGATTATATATGTCACCTGTGTTTGTATATGTCTGTTAACCCCGATATCGTAATGAAACCAATCCTCACACCTTTCCATTGGTGAACCATAAGTTTGTTTAATGAATCTGTGATTGCCCTTCTCCGTGGAAATATCTGCCCTGGTATCCATTTTTAGGTAACACCTATAAGTGATATGATATGATATGTGTCTTTCACTTTCTGACTTACTACAAGTCACGTGATTACTTCTAGACTCATCTACGGTGCTGCAAATGGCATTGTGTCCTTTTTTCCCTTGGCTTCTCTTCTGCCTTAGCGGGGTCCATTTTCAACAATGTGATTCCCTGAGGGTTGTGGATTAGCTGACCTGGGCAGCCTTACCCTGCCGGCCCGCCCTCCCCAGGTGTGCCTCGTTGAGGTCAATATAAACAGAGCTCCAGGCAGCAATAGCCCCTGAAGCTGTGCCTGACTCCATATTCTCTGCCCCGTCAGCAGTCTCGGGGCTGTGCTGGTGGGAGGGAGTGAGGGGCCACAGCTTTGTGGGTGGCCCGGTGTGAGTGGGGTTCTGCTGGCCTTTCTGCAGGAGTTGCCAGGCTGCCGCCTGTAAAGAAGAGGATGTGTCACCCATACCTTCCGCTGGAATTTCTCTCCGGACAGAGGTGAGGAAGGAAAAAAGCAGTGGGGGCCGGGACAGGAGGGGTATCTCAGGCAGGGCAATGGAAAGCTTCTGGAAGAGCGCCAGGGTCCAGGACCACGCTGGCTGGCCTGCAGGCACCAAGTTGGCCTGCGTGCTGTCGCTGGTGTGGCTCCACGGTCCTTCCTCTAGGCTTTCAAGCCCTTGTACATATTCAGGTGTTTTACCTGGAAAGGGTGGGAACAGTTCAGCAGCAGCTGGCCTGGGGCTCAGCTCACGTTTACTCACAGATGCCTCGGCACGGTCCCCCAGCTTTGCAATGAGGACGCTCCTTGCGTGGGGGTTGGGTTGCTGGCTGTATGGGAGATGGTTCCCCACCTCTGACCAATTTCAGAATTGTTTACCACTGGAGCAAGTGCCGTGATAGGGTTTTCCTCTGTATAACTCGTGGGTTCACTTTTTGTTTCTTTTATGTTTCAAGTTAGATGTTATTCCTCTTTTATGTATTTATAGATATAAGCATGGAAATAATTCATTCCTATAAATACATCTGTGTGACGGGAAGAACTTTTTTCTGTTTTATTTTTAAATTTTATTTTTTAAAATTTTGAAATTTTATTTATTTTTTTATACAGCACGTTATTATTAGTTATGTATTTTATGCATATACATGTATACAGGTCAATCCCAAACTCCCAACTCATCCCACCACCACCACCCCATGGCTTCCCACACTTGGTGTCCATACGTTTGTTCTCTACCTCTGTGTCTCTATTTCTTCCCTGCAAACCAGTTCATCTGTACCATTTTTAGGCTCCACATATATGCATTAATATACAATATTTGTTTTCCTCTTTCTGACTTACTTCATTCTGTATGACAGTCTCTCGATCCATCGATGTCTCTACAGATGACCCAGTTTCATTCCTTTTTATGGCCGAGTCATATTCCATTTTATATATGTACCACATCTTTATCCATTCATCTGTCTGTGGGCATTTAGGTTGCTTCCATTACCTGGCTATTGTAAATAGTGCTGCAACGAACATTGTGGTGAATGTGCCTTTTTGAAATACGGTTTTCTCTGGGTATATGCCCAGAAGTGGGATTGCTGGATCAGATGGTAATTCTATTTCTAATTTTTTTAAGGAAACTCCATACTGTTCTCCATAGGGACTGTATCAATTTACATTCCCACCAATAGTGGAAGAGGGCTCCTTTTGTCCACACCCTCCCCAGAATTGGTTGTTTGTAGATTTTCTGATGATGCCGATTCTAACAGGTGTGAGGTGATACCTCATTGTAGTTTTGATTTGCATTTCTCTAATAATTAGTGCTGTTGAGCAGCTTTTCATGTGCGTCTTGGCCATCTCTGTGTCTCCTTTGAAGAAACGTCTCTTTAGATCTTCTGCCCATTTTTTGGGGGTTGTTTGTTTTTTTAATATTAAGCTGCATGAGCTGTTTATATATATTGGAGATTAAACCTCTGTCCATTGATTCGTCTGCAACGATTTTCGCCCATTCTGAGGGATGCCTTTTTCCATTCCCGTGTTTTTTAACAATAAAGGAAAGAAAGGAAAAGAAGCAGAACACTAATGTGCGTAAAATATGCCTTTTGAAACGGTCGTTTTGAAATATGGACGTCCTTTGAAATTTTTGGTCGATATGTGACCCCAGGATTTGTTTTCAGGGCAGGTGTCATTTACAGGCCTGCAATGATTTTGAATATCAACTGACCATTAGCGTTGGGATTAAAGCTGCTGTTGTGAGAAACGGCCACTAGGTGGCAGCAGTTCACCCTTACCAAATCTGGTTACTAGGGCAAGAGAGCCTCAGGGGAAGTGGTGTTCTAGATTGGAGTTTAGAATGGGATGTGCCAGGAGAAAGCCCCTCACGTTTGTCTCACTACTTCTCGTTCGTGTTTTTAATTTATTTTTTTTTATTTTTTATTACAGCAAGTTTGATTACAATGTTTGGCTTGTTGTAGGTGTGGAAGATGTGGTTCCTTTACACTTATACAGATGACTGTTCTTCTTGGGATCCTTTTCCCATGTACGTTATGACAGAATGTTGAGTAGTCCTCTCTTGGTATTCTGTAGGTCTTTGGTGATTATATATGTCACCTGTGTTTGTATATGTCTGTTAACCCCGATATCGTAATGAAACCAATCCTCACACCTTTCCATTGGTGAACCATAAGTTTGTTTAATGAATCTGTGATTGCCCTTCTCCGTGGAAATATCTGCCCTGGTATCCATTTTTAGGTAACACCTATAAGTGATATGATATGATATGTGTCTTTCACTTTCTGACTTACTACAAGTCACGTGATTACTTCTAGACTCATCTACGGTGCTGCAAATGGCATTGTGTCCTTTTTTCCCTTGGCTTCTCTTCTGCCTTAGCGGGGTCCATTTTCAACAATGTGATTCCCTGAGGGTTGTGGATTAGCTGACCTGGGCAGCCTTACCCTGCCGGCCCGCCCTCCCCAGGTGTGCCTCGTTGAGGTCAATATAAACAGAGCTCCAGGCAGCAATAGCCCCTGAAGCTGTGCCTGACTCCATATTCTCTGCCCCGTCAGCAGTCTCGGGGCTGTGCTGGTGGGAGGGAGTGAGGGGCCACAGCTTTGTGGGTGGCCCGGTGTGAGTGGGGTTCTGCTGGCCTTTCTGCAGGAGTTGCCAGGCTGCCGCCTGTAAAGAAGAGGATGTGTCACCCATACCTTCCGCTGGAATTTCTCTCCGGACAGAGGTGAGGAAGGAAAAAAGCAGTGGGGGCCGGGACAGGAGGGGTATCTCAGGCAGGGCAATGGAAAGCTTCTGGAAGAGCGCCAGGGTCCAGGACCACGCTGGCTGGCCTGCAGGCACCATGTTGGCCTGCGTGCTGTCGCTGGTGTGGCTCCACGGTCCTTCCTCTAGGCTTTCAAGCCCTTGTACATATTCAGGTGTTTTACCTGGAAAGGGTGGGAACAGTTCAGCAGCAGCTGGCCTGGGGCTCAGCTCACGTTTACTCACAGATGCCTCGGCACGGTCCCCCAGCTTTGCAATGAGGACGCTCCTTGCGTGGGGGTTGGGTTGCTGGCTGTATGGGAGATGGTTCCCCACCTCTGACCAATTTCAGAATTGTTTACCACTGGAGCAAGTGCCGTGATAGGGTTTTCCTCTGTATAACTCGTGGGTTCACTTTTTGTTTCTTTTATGTTTCAAGTTAGATGTTATTCCTCTTTTATGTATTTATAGATATAAGCATGGAAATAATTCATTCCTATAAATACATCTGTGTGACGGGAAGAACTTTTTTCTGTTTTATTTTTAAATTTTATTTTTTAAAATTTTGAAATTTTATTTATTTTTTTATACAGCACGTTATTATTAGTTATGTATTTTATGCATATACATGTATACAGGTCAATCCCAAACTCCCAACTCATCCCACCACCACCACCCCATGGCTTCCCACACTTGGTGTCCATACGTTTGTTCTCTACCTCTGTGTCTCTATTTCTTCCCTGCAAACCAGTTCATCTGTACCATTTTTAGGCTCCACATATATGCATTAATATACAATATTTGTTTTCCTCTTTCTGACTTACTTCATTCTGTATGACAGTCTCTCGATCCATCGATGTCTCTACAGATGACCCAGTTTCATTCCTTTTTATGGCCGAGTAATATTCCATTTTATATATGTACCACATCTTTATCCATTCATCTGTCTGTGGGCATTTAGGTTGCTTCCATTACCTGGCTATTGTAAATAGTGCTGCAACGAACATTGTGGTGAATGTGCCTTTTTGAAATACGGTTTTCTCTGGGTATATGCCCAGAAGTGGGATTGCTGGATCAGATGGTAATTCTATTTCTAATTTTTTTAAGGAAACTCCATACTGTTCTCCATAGGGACTGTATCAATTTACATTCCCACCAATAGTGGAAGAGGGCTCCTTTTGTCCACACCCTCCCCAGAATTGGTTGTTTGTAGATTTTCTGATGATGCCGATTCTAACAGGTGTGAGGTGATACCTCATTGTAGTTTTGATTTGCATTTCTCTAATAATTAGTGCTGTTGAGCAGCTTTTCATGTGCGTCTTGGCCATCTCTGTGTCTCCTTTGAAGAAACGTCTCTTTAGATCTTCTGCCCATTTTTGGGGGGTTGTTTGTTTTTTTAATATTAAGCTGCATGAGCTGTTTATATATATTGGAGATTAAACCTCTGTCCATTGATTCGTCTGCAACGATTTTCGCCCATTCTGAGGGATGCCTTTTTCCATTCCCGTGTTTTTTAACAAAAAAGGAAAGAAAGGAAAAGAAGCAGAACACTAATGTGCGCAAAATATGCCTTTTGAAACGGTCGTTTTGAAATATGGACGTCCTTTGAAATTTTTGGTCGATATGTGACCCCAGGATTTGTTTTCAGGGCAGGTGTCATTTACAGGCCTGCAATGATTTTGAATATCAACTGACCATTAGCGTTGGGATTAAAGCTGCTGTTGTGTGAAACGGCCACAAGGTGGCAGCAGTTCACCCTTACCAAATCTGGTTACTAGGGCAAGAGAGCCTCAGGGGAAGTGGTGTTCTAGATTGGAGTTTAGAATGGGATGTGCCAGGAGAAAGCCCCTCACGTTTGTCTCACTACTTCTTGTTCGTGTTTTTAATTTAATTTTTTTATTTTTTATTACAGCAAGTTTGATTACAATGTTTGGCTTGTTGTAGGTGTGGAAGATGTGGTTCCTTTACACTTATACAGATGACTGTTCTTCTTGGGATCCTTTTCCCATGTACGTTATGACAGAATGTTGAGTAGTCCTCTCTTGGTATTCTGTAGGTCTTTGGTGATTATATATGTCACCTGTGTTTGTATATGTCTGTTAACCCCGATATCGTAATGAAACCAATCCTCACACCTTTCCATTGGTGAACCATAAGTTTGTTTAATGAATCTGTGATTGCCCTTCTCCGTGGAAATATCTGCCCTGGTATCCATTTTTAGGTAACACCTATAAGTGATATGATATGATATGTGTCTTTCACTTTCTGACTTACTACAAGTCACGTGATTACTTCTAGACTCATCTACGGTGCTGCAAATGGCATTGTGTCCTTTTTTCCCTTGGCTTCTCTTCTGCCTTAGCGGGGTCCATTTTCAACAATGTGATTCCCTGAGGGTTGTGGATTAGCTGACCTGGGCAGCCTTACCCTGCCGGCCCGCCCTCCCCAGGTGTGCCTCGTTGAGGTCAATATAAACAGAGCTCCAGGCAGCAATAGCCCCTGAAGCTGTGCCTGACTCCATATTCTCTGCCCCGTCAGCAGTCTCGGGGCTGTGCTGGTGGGAGGGAGTGAGGGGCCACAGCTTTGTGGGTGGCCCGGTGTGAGTGGGGTTCTGCTGGCCTTTCTGCAGGAGTTGCCAGGCTGCCGCCTGTAAAGAAGAGGATGTGTCACCCATACCTTCCGCTGGAATTTCTCTCCGGACAGAGGTGAGGAAGGAAAAAAGCAGTGGGGGCCGGGACAGGAGGGGTATCTCAGGCAGGGCAATGGAAAGCTTCTGGAAGAGCGCCAGGGTCCAGGACCACGCTGGCTGGCCTGCAGGCACCATGTTGGCCTGCGTGCTGTCGCTGGTGTGGCTCCACGGTCCTTCCTCTAGGCTTTCAAGCCCTTGTACATATTCAGGTGTTTTACCTGGAAAGGGTGGGAACAGTTCAGCAGCAGCTGGCCTGGGGCTCAGCTCACGTTTACTCACAGATGCCTCGGCACGGTCCCCCAGCTTTGCAATGAGGACGCTCCTTGCGTGGGGGTTGGGTTGCTGGCTGTATGGGAGATGGTTCCCCACCTCTGACCAATTTCAGAATTGTTTACCACTGGAGCAAGTGCCGTGATAGGGTTTTCCTCTGTATAACTCGTGGGTTCACTTTTTGTTTCTTTTATGTTTCAAGTTAGATGTTATTCCTCTTTTATGTATTTATAGATATAAGCATGGAAATAATTCATTCCTATAAATACATCTGTGTGACGGGAAGAACTTTTTTCTGTTTTATTTTTAAATTTTATTTTTTAAAATTTTGAAATTTTATTTATTTTTTTATACAGCACGTTATTATTAGTTATGTATTTTATGCATATACATGTATACAGGTCAATCCCAAACTCCCAACTCATCCCACCACCACCACCCCATGGCTTCCCACACTTGGTGTCCATACGTTTGTTCTCTACCTCTGTGTCTCTATTTCTTCCCTGCAAACCAGTTCATCTGTACCATTTTTAGGCTCCACATATATGCATTAATATACAATATTTGTTTTCCTCTTTCTGACTTACTTCATTCTGTATGACAGTCTCTCGATCCATCGATGTCTCTACAAATGACCCAGTTTCATTCCTTTTTATGGCCGAGTCATATTCCATTTTATATATGTACCACATCTTTATCCATTCATCTGTCTGTGGGCATTTAGGTTGCTTCCATTACCTGGCTATTGTAAATAGTGCTGCAACGAACATTGTGGTGAATGTGCCTTTTTGAAATACGGTTTTCTCTGGGTATATGCCCAGAAGTGGGATTGCTGGATCAGATGGTAATTCTATTTCTAATTTTTTTAAGGAAACTCCATACTGTTCTCCATAGGGACTGTATCAATTTACATTCCCACCAATAGTGGAAGAGGGCTCCTTTTGTCCACACCCTCCCCAGAATTGGTTGTTTGTAGATTTTCTGATGATGCCGATTCTAACAGGTGTGAGGTGATACCTCATTGTAGTTTTGATTTGCATTTCTCTAATAATTAGTGCTGTTGAGCAGCTTTTCATGTGCGTCTTGGCCATCTCTGTGTCTCCTTTGAAGAAACGTCTCTTTAGATCTTCTGCCCATTTTTTGGGGGTTGTTTGTTTTTTTAATATTAAGCTGCATGAGCTGTTTATATATATTGGAGATTAAACCTCTGTCCATTGATTCGTCTGCAACGATTTTCGCCCATTCTGAGGGATGCCTTTTTCCATTCCCGTGTTTTTTAACAAAAACGGAAAGAAAGGAAAAGAAGCAGAACACTAATGTGCGTAAAATATGCCTTTTGAAACGGTGGTTTTGAAATATGGACGTCCTTTGAAATTTTTGGTCGATATGTGACCCCAGGATTTGTTTTCAGGGCAGGTGTCATTTACAGGCCTGCAATGATTTTGAATATCAACTGACCATTAGCGTTGGGATTAAAGCTGCTGTTGTGTGAAACGGCCACAAGGTGGCAGCAGTTCACCCTTACCAAATCTGGTTACTAGGGCAAGAGAGCCTCAGGGGAAGTGGTGTTCTAGATTGGAGTTTAGAATGGGATGTGCCAGGAGAAAGCCCCTCACGTTTGTCTCACTACTTCTTGTTCGTGTTTTTAATTTAATTTTTTTATTTTTTATTACAGCAAGTTTGATTACAATGTTTGGCTTGTTGTAGGTGTGGAAGATGTGGTTCCTTTACACTTATACAGATGACTGTTCTTCTTGGGATCCTTTTCCCATGTACGTTATGACAGAATGTTGAGTAGTCCTCTCTTGGTATTCTGTAGGTCTTTGGTGATTATATATGTCACCTGTGTTTGTATATGTCTGTTAACCCCGATATCGTAATGAAACCAATCCTCACACCTTTCCATTGGTGAACCATAAGTTTGTTTAATGAATCTGTGATTGCCCTTCTCCGTGGAAATATCTGCCCTGGTATCCATTTTTAGGTAACACCTATAAGTGATATGATATGATATGTGTCTTTCACTTTCTGACTTACTACAAGTCACGTGATTACTTCTAGACTCATCTACGGTGCTGCAAATGGCATTGTGTCCTTTTTTCCCTTGGCTTCTCTTCTGCCTTAGCGGGGTCCATTTTCAACAATGTGATTCCCTGAGGGTTGTGGATTAGCTGACCTGGGCAGCCTTACCCTGCCGGCCCGCCCTCCCCAGGTGTGCCTCGTTGAGGTCAATATAAACAGAGCTCCAGGCAGCAATAGCCCCTGAAGCTGTGCCTGACTCCATATTCTCTGCCCCGTCAGCAGTCTCGGGGCTGTGCTGGTGGGAGGGAGTGAGGGGCCACAGCTTTGTGGGTGGCCCGGTGTGAGTGGGGTTCTGCTGGCCTTTCTGCAGGAGTTGCCAGGCTGCCGCCTGTAAAGAAGAGGATGTGTCACCCATACCTTCCGCTGGAATTTCTCTCCGGACAGAGGTGAGGAAGGAAAAAAGCAGTGGGGGCCGGGACAGGAGGGGTATCTCAGGCAGGGCAATGGAAAGCTTCTGGAAGAGCGCCAGGGTCCAGGACCACGCTGGCTGGCCTGCAGGCACCAAGTTGGCCTGCGTGCTGTCGCTGGTGTGGCTCCACGGTCCTTCCTCTAGGCTTTCAAGCCCTTGTACATATTCAGGTGTTTTACCTGGAAAGGGTGGGAACAGTTCAGCAGCAGCTGGCCTGGGGCTCAGCTCACGTTTACTCACAGATGCCTCGGCACGGTCCCCCAGCTTTGCAATGAGGACGCTCCTTGCGTGGGGGTTGGGTTGCTGGCTGTATGGGAGATGGTTCCCCACCTCTGACCAATTTCAGAATTGTTTACCACTGGAGCAAGTGCCGTGATAGGGTTTTCCTCTGTATAACTCGTGGGTTCACTTTTTGTTTCTTTTATGTTTCAAGTTAGATGTTATTCCTCTTTTATGTATTTATAGATATAAGCATGGAAATAATTCATTCCTATAAATACATCTGTGTGACGGGAAGAACTTTTTTCTGTTTTATTTTTAAATTTTATTTTTTAAAATTTTGAAATTTTATTTATTTTTTTATACAGCACGTTATTATTAGTTATGTATTTTATGCATATACATGTATACAGGTCAATCCCAAACTCCCAACTCATCCCACCACCACCACCCCATGGCTTCCCACACTTGGTGTCCATACGTTTGTTCTCTACCTCTGTGTCTCTATTTCTTCCCTGCAAACCAGTTCATCTGTACCATTTTTAGGCTCCACATATATGCATTAATATACAATATTTGTTTTCCTCTTTCTGACTTACTTCATTCTGTATGACAGTCTCTCGATCCATCGATGTCTCTACAGATGACCCAGTTTCATTCCTTTTTATGGCCGAGTCATATTCCATTTTATATATGTACCACATCTTTATCCATTCATCTGTCTGTGGGCATTTAGGTTGCTTCCATTACCTGGCTATTGTAAATAGTGCTGCAACGAACATTGTGGTGAATGTGCCTTTTTGAAATACGGTTTTCTCTGGGTATATGCCCAGAAGTGGGATTGCTGGATCAGATGGTAATTCTATTTCTAATTTTTTTAAGGAAACTCCATACTGTTCTCCATAGGGACTGTATCAATTTACATTCCCACCAATAGTGGAAGAGGGCTCCTTTTGTCCACACCCTCCCCAGAATTGGTTGTTTGTAGATTTTCTGATGATGCCGATTCTAACAGGTGTGAGGTGATACCTCATTGTAGTTTTGATTTGCATTTCTCTAATAATTAGTGCTGTTGAGCAGCTTTTCATGTGCGTCTTGGCCATCTCTGTGTCTCCTTTGAAGAAACGTCTCTTTAGATCTTCTGCCCATTTTTTGGGGGTTGTTTGTTTTTTTAATATTAAGCTGCATGAGCTGTTTATATATATTGGAGATTAAACCTCTGTCCATTGATTCGTCTGCAACGATTTTCGCCCATTCTGAGGGATGCCTTTTTCCATTCCCGTGTTTTTTAACAAAAAAGGAAAGAAAGGAAAAGAAGCAGAACACTAATGTGCGTAAAATATGCCTTTTGAAACGGTCGTTTTGAAATATGGACGTCCTTTGAAATTTTTGGTCGATATGTGACCCCAGGATTTGTTTTCAGGGCAGGTGTCATTTACAGGCCTGCAATGATTTTGAATATCAACTGACCATTAGCGTTGGGATTAAAGCTGCTGTTGTGAGAAACGGCCACTAGGTGGCAGCAGTTCACCCTTACCAAATCTGGTTACTAGGGCAAGAGAGCCTCAGGGGAAGTGGTGTTCTAGATTGGAGTTTAGAATGGGATGTGCCAGGAGAAAGCCCCTCACGTTTGTCTCACTACTTCTTGTTCCTGTTTTTAATTTATTTTTTTTTATTTTTTATTACAGCAAGTTTGATTACAATGTTTGGCTTGTTGTAGGTGTGGAAGATGTGGTTCCTTTACACTTATACAGATGACTGTTCTTCTTGGGATCCTTTTCCCATGTACGTTATGACAGAATGTTGAGTAGTCCTCTCTTGGTATTCTGTAGGTCTTTGGTGATTATATATGTCACCTGTGTTTGTATATGTCTGTTAACCCCGATATCGTAATGAAACCAATCCTCACACCTTTCCATTGGTGAACCATAAGTTTGTTTAATGAATCTGTGATTGCCCTTCTCCGTGGAAATATCTGCCCTGGTATCCATTTTTAGGTAACACCTATAAGTGATATGATATGATATGTGTCTTTCACTTTCTGACTTACTACAAGTCACGTGATTACTTCTAGACTCATCTACGGTGCTGCAAATGGCATTGTGTCCTTTTTTCCCTTGGCTTCTCTTCTGCCTTAGCGGGGTCCATTTTCAACAATGTGATTCCCTGAGGGTTGTGGATTAGCTGACCTGGGCAGCCTTACCCTGCCGGCCCGCCCTCCCCAGGTGTGCCTCGTTGAGGTCAATATAAACAGAGCTCCAGGCAGCAATAGCCCCTGAAGCTGTGCCTGACTCCATATTCTCTGCCCCGTCAGCAGTCTCGGGGCTGTGCTGGTGGGAGGGAGTGAGGGGCCACAGCTTTGTGGGTGGCCCGGTGTGAGTGGGGTTCTGCTGGCCTTTCTGCAGGAGTTGCCAGGCTGCCGCCTGTAAAGAAGAGGATGTGTCACCCATACCTTCCGCTGGAATTTCTCTCCGGACAGAGGTGAGGAAGGAAAAAAGCAGTGGTGGCCGGGACAGGAGGGGTATCTTAGGCAGGGCAATGGAAAGCTTCTGGAAGAGCGCCAGGGTCCAGGACCACGCTGGCTGGCCTGCAGGCACCATGTTGGCCTGCGTGCTGTCGCTGGTGTGGCTCCACGGTCCTTCCTCTAGGCTTTCAAGCCCTTGTACATATTCAGGTGTTTTACCTGGAAAGGGTGGGAACAGTTCAGCAGCAGCTGGCCTGGGGCTCAGCTCACGTTTACTCACAGATGCCTCGGCACGGTCCCCCAGCTTTGCAATGAGGACGCTCCTTGCGTGGGGGTTGGGTTGCTGGCTGTATGGGAGATGGTTCCCCACCTCTGACCAATTTCAGAATTGTTTACCACTGGAGCAAGTGCCGTGATAGGGTTTTCCTCTGTATAACTCGTGGGTTCACTTTTTGTTTCTTTTATGTTTCAAGTTAGATGTTATTCCTCTTTTATGTATTTATAGATATAAGCATGGAAATAATTCATTCCTATAAATACATCTGTGTGACGGGAAGAACTTTTTTCTGTTTTATTTTTAAATTTTATTTTTTAAAATTTTGAAATTTTATTTATTTTTTTATACAGCACGTTATTATTAGTTATGTATTTTATGCATATACATGTATACAGGTCAATCCCAAACTCCCAACTCATCCCACCACCACCACCCCATGGCTTCCCACACTTGGTGTCCATACGTTTGTTCTCTACCTCTGTGTCTCTATTTCTTCCCTGCAAACCAGTTCATCTGTACCATTTTTAGGCTCCACATATATGCATTAATATACAATATTTGTTTTCCTCTTTCTGACTTACTTCATTCTGTATGACAGTCTCTCGATCCATCGATGTCTCTACAGATGACCCAGTTTCATTCCTTTTTATGGCCGAGTCATATTCCATTTTATATATGTACCACATCTTTATCCATTCATCTGTCTGTGGGCATTTAGGTTGCTTCCATTACCTGGCTATTGTAAATAGTGCTGCAACGAACATTGTGGTGAATGTGCCTTTTTGAAATACGGTTTTCTCTGGGTATATGCCCAGAAGTGGGATTGCTGGATCAGATGGTAATTCTATTTCTAATTTTTTTAAGGAAACTCCATACTGTTCTCCATAGGGACTGTATCAATTTACATTCCCACCAATAGTGGAAGAGGGCTCCTTTTGTCCACACCCTCCCCAGAATTGGTTGTTTGTAGATTTTCTGATGATGCCGATTCTAACAGGTGTGAGGTGATACCTCATTGTAGTTTTGATTTGCATTTCTCTAATAATTAGTGCTGTTGAGCAGCTTTTCATGTGCGTCTTGGCCATCTCTGTGTCTCCTTTGAAGAAACGTCTCTTTAGATCTTCTGCCCATTTTTTGGGGGTTGTTTGTTTTTTTAATATTAAGCTGCATGAGCTGTTTATATATATTGGAGATTAAACCTCTGTCCATTGATTCGTCTGCAACGATTTTCGCCCATTCTGAGGGATGCCTTTTTCCATTCCCGTGTTTTTTAACAAAAAAGGAAAGAAAGGAAAAGAAGCAGAACACTAATGTGCGTAAAATATGCCTTTTGAAACGGTCGTTTTGAAATATGGACGTCCTTTGAAATTTTTGGTCGATATGTGACCCCAGGATTTGTTTTCAGGGCAGGTGTCATTTACAGGCCTGCAATGATTTTGAATATCAACTGACCATTAGCGTTGGGATTAAAGCTGCTGTTGTGAGAAACGGCCACTAGGTGGCAGCAGTTCACCCTTACCAAATCTGGTTACTAGGGCAAGAGAGCCTCAGGGGAAGTGGTGTTCTAGATTGGAGTTTAGAATGGGATGTGCCAGGAGAAAGCCCCTCACGTTTGTCTCACTACTTCTCATTCGTGTTTTTAATTTATTTTTTTTTATTTTTTATTACAGCAAGTTTGATTACAATGTTTGGCTTGTTGTAGGTGTGGAAGATGTGGTTCCTTTACACTTATACAGATGACTGTTCTTCTTGGGATCCTTTTCCCATGTACGTTATGACAGAATGTTGAGTAGTCCTCTCTTGGTATTCTGTAGGTCTTTGGTGATTATATATGTCACCTGTGTTTGTATATGTCTGTTAACCCCGATATCGTAATGAAACCAATCCTCACACCTTTCCATTGGTGAACCATAAGTTTGTTTAATGAATCTGTGATTGCCCTTCTCCGTGGAAATATCTGCCCTGGTATCCATTTTTAGGTAACACCTATAAGTGATATGATATGATATGTGTCTTTCACTTTCTGACTTACTACAAGTCACGTGATTACTTCTAGACTCATCTACGGTGCTGCAAATGGCATTGTGTCCTTTTTTCCCTTGGCTTCTCTTCTGCCTTAGCGGGGTCCATTTTCAACAATGTGATTCCCTGAGGGTTGTGGATTAGCTGACCTGGGCAGCCTTACCCTGCCGGCCCGCCCTCCCCAGGTGTGCCTCGTTGAGGTCAATATAAACAGAGCTCCAGGCAGCAATAGCCCCTGAAGCTGTGCCTGACTCCATATTCTCTGCCCCGTCAGCAGTCTCGGGGCTGTGCTGGTGGGAGGGAGTGAGGGGCCACAGCTTTGTGGGTGGCCCGGTGTGAGTGGGGTTCTGCTGGCCTTTCTGCAGGAGTTGCCAGGCTGCCGCCTGTAAAGAAGAGGATGTGTCACCCATACCTTCCGCTGGAATTTCTCTCCGGACAGAGGTGAGGAAGGAAAAAAGCAGTGGGGGCCGGGACAGGAGGGGTATCTCAGGCAGGGCAATGGAAAGCTTCTGGAAGAGCGCCAGGGTCCAGGACCACGCTGGCTGGCCTGCAGGCACCAAGTTGGCCTGCGTGCTGTCGCTGGTGTGGCTCCACGGTCCTTCCTCTAGGCTTTCAAGCCCTTGTACATATTCAGGTGTTTTACCTGGAAAGGGTGGGAACAGTTCAGCAGCAGCTGGCCTGGGGCTCAGCTCACGTTTACTCACAGATGCCTCGGCACGGTCCCCCAGCTTTGCAATGAGGACGCTCCTTGCGTGGGGGTTGGGTTGCTGGCTGTATGGGAGATGGTTCCCCACCTCTGACCAATTTCAGAATTGTTTACCACTGGAGCAAGTGCCGTGATAGGGTTTTCCTCTGTATAACTCGTGGGTTCACTTTTTGTTTCTTTTATGTTTCAAGTTAGATGTTATTCCTCTTTTATGTATTTATAGATATAAGCATGGAAATAATTCATTCCTATAAATACATCTGTGTGACGGGAAGAACTTTTTTCTGTTTTATTTTTAAATTTTATTTTTTAAAATTTTGAAATTTTATTTATTTTTTTATACAGCACGTTATTATTAGTTATGTATTTTATGCATATACATGTATACAGGTCAATCCCAAACTCCCAACTCATCCCACCACCACCACCCCATGGCTTCCCACACTTGGTGTCCATACGTTTGTTCTCTACCTCTGTGTCTCTATTTCTTCCCTGCAAACCAGTTCATCTGTACCATTTTTAGGCTCCACATATATGCATTAATATACAATATTTGTTTTCCTCTTTCTGACTTACTTCATTCTGTATGACAGTCTCTCGATCCATCGATGTCTCTACAGATGACCCAGTTTCATTCCTTTTTATGGCCGAGTCATATTCCATTTTATATATGTACCACATCTTTATCCATTCATCTGTCTGTGGGCATTTAGGTTGCTTCCATTACCTGGCTATTGTAAATAGTGCTGCAACGAACATTGTGGTGAATGTGCCTTTTTGAAATACGGTTTTCTCTGGGTATATGCCCAGAAGTGGGATTGCTGGATCAGATGGTAATTCTATTTCTAATTTTTTTAAGGAAACTCCATACTGTTCTCCATAGGGACTGTATCAATTTACATTCCCACCAATAGTGGAAGAGGGCTCCTTTTGTCCACACCCTCCCCAGAATTGGTTGTTTGTAGATTTTCTGATGATGCCGATTCTAACAGGTGTGAGGTGATACCTCATTGTAGTTTTGATTTGCATTTCTCTAATAATTAGTGCTGTTGAGCAGCTTTTCATGTGCGTCTTGGCCATCTCTGTGTCTCCTTTGAAGAAACGTCTCTTTAGATCTTCTGCCCATTTTTTGGGGGTTGTTTGTTTTTTTAATATTAAGCTGCATGAGCTGTTTATATATATTGGAGATTAAACCTCTGTCCATTGATTCGTCTGCAACGATTTTCGCCCATTCTGAGGGATGCCTTTTTCCATTCCCGTGTTTTTTAACAAAAAAGGAAAGAAAGGAAAAGAAGCAGAACACTAATGTGCGTAAAATATGCCTTTTGAAACGGTCGTTTTGAAATATGGACGTCCTTTGAAATTTTTGGTCGATATGTGACCCCAGGATTTGTTTTCAGGGCAGGTGTCATTTACAGACCTGCAATGATTTTGAATATCAACTGACCATTAGCGTTGGGATTAAAGCTGCTGTTGTGAGAAACGGCCACAAGGTGGCAGCAGTTCACCCTTACCAAATCTGGTTACTAGGGCAAGAGAGCCTCAGGGGAAGTGGTGTTCTAGATTGGAGTTTAGAATGGGATGTGCCAGGAGAAAGCCCCTCACGTTTGTCTCACTACTTCTTGTTCCTGTTTTTAATTTATTTTTTTTTTATTTTTTATTACAGCAAGTTTGATTACAATGTTTGGCTTGTTGTAGGTGTGGAAGATGTGGTTCCTTTACACTTATACAGATGACTGTTCTTCTTGGGATCCTTTTCCCATGTACGTTATGACATAATGTTGAGTAGTCCTCTCTTGGTATTCTGTAGGTCTTTGGTGATTATATATGTCACCTGTGTTTGTATATGTCTGTTAACCCCGATATCGTAATGAAACCAATCCTCACACCTTTCCATTGGTGAACCATAAGTTTGTTTAATGAATCTGTGATTGCCCTTCTCCGTGGAAATATCTGCCCTGGTATCCATTTTTAGGTAACACCTATAAGTGATATGATATGATATGTGTCTTTCACTTTCTGACTTACTACAAGTCACGTGATTACTTCTAGACTCATCTACGGTGCTGCAAATGGCATTGTGTCCTTTTTTCCCTTGGCTTCTCTTCTGCCTTAGCGGGGTCCATTTTCAACAATGTGATTCCCTGAGGGTTGTGGATTAGCTGACCTGGGCAGCCTTACCCTGCCGGCCCGCCCTCCCCAGGTGTGCCTCGTTGAGGTCAATATAAACAGAGCTCCAGGCAGCAATAGCCCCTGAAGCTGTGCCTGACTCCATATTCTCTGCCCCGTCAGCAGTCTCGGGGCTGTGCTGGTGGGAGGGAGTGAGGGGCCACAGCTTTGTGGGTGGCCCGGTGTGAGTGGGGTTCTGCTGGCCTTTCTGCAGGAGTTGCCAGGCTGCCGCCTGTAAAGAAGAGGATGTGTCACCCATACCTTCCGCTGGAATTTCTCTCCGGACAGAGGTGAGGAAGGAAAAAAGCAGTGGGGGCCGGGACAGGAGGGGTATCTCAGGCAGGGCAATGGAAAGCTTCTGGAAGAGCGCCAGGGTCCAGGACCACGCTGGCTGGCCTGCAGGCACCAAGTTGGCCTGCGTGCTGTCGCTGGTGTGGCTCCACGGTCCTTCCTCTAGGCTTTCAAGCCCTTGTACATATTCAGGTGTTTTACCTGGAAAGGGTGGGAACAGTTCAGCAGCAGCTGGCCTGGGGCTCAGCTCACGTTTACTCACAGATGCCTCGGCACGGTCCCCCAGCTTTGCAATGAGGACGCTCCTTGCGTGGGGGTTGGGTTGCTGGCTGTATGGGAGATGGTTCCCCACCTCTGACCAATTTCAGAATTGTTTACCACTGGAGCAAGTGCCGTGATAGGGTTTTCCTCTGTATAACTCGTGGGTTCACTTTTTGTTTCTTTTATGTTTCAAGTTAGATGTTATTCCTCTTTTATGTATTTATAGATATAAGCATGGAAATAATTCATTCCTATAAATACATCTGTGTGACGGGAAGAACTTTTTTCTGTTTTATTTTTAAATTTTATTTTTTAAAATTTTGAAATTTTATTTATTTTTTTATACAGCACGTTATTATTAGTTATGTATTTTATGCATATACATGTATACAGGTCAATCCCAAACTCCCAACTCATCCCACCACCACCACCCCATGGCTTCCCACACTTGGTGTCCATACGTTTGTTCTCTACCTCTGTGTCTCTATTTCTTCCCTGCAAACCAGTTCATCTGTACCATTTTTAGGCTCCACATATATGCATTAATATACAATATTTGTTTTCCTCTTTCTGACTTACTTCATTCTGTATGACAGTCTCTCGATCCATCGATGTCTCTACAGATGACCCAGTTTCATTCCTTTTTATGGCCGAGTAATATTCCATTTTATATATGTACCACATCTTTATCCATTCATCTGTCTGTGGGCATTTAGGTTGCTTCCATTACCTGGCTATTGTAAATAGTGCTGCAACGAACATTGTGGTGAATGTGCCTTTTTGAAATACGGTTTTCTCTGGGTATATGCCCAGAAGTGGGATTGCTGGATCAGATGGTAATTCTATTTCTAATTTTTTTAAGGAAACTCCATACTGTTCTCCATAGGGACTGTATCAATTTACATTCCCACCAATAGTGGAAGAGGGTTCCTTTTGTCCACACCCTCCCCAGAATTGGTTGTTTGTAGATTTTCTGATGATGCCGATTCTAACAGGTGTGAGGTGATACCTCATTGTAGTTTTGATTTGCATTTCTCTAATAATTAGTGCTGTTGAGCAGCTTTTCATGTGCGTCTTGGCCATCTCTGTGTCTCCTTTGAAGAAACGTCTCTTTAGATCTTCTGCCCATTTTTGGGGGGTTGTTTGTTTTTTTAATATTAAGCTGCATGAGCTGTTTATATATATTGGAGATTAAACCTCTGTCCATTGATTCGTCTGCAACGATTTTCGCCCATTCTGAGGGATGCATTTTTCCATTCCCGTGTTTTTTAACAAAAACGGAAAGAAAGGAAAAGAAGCAGAACACTAATGTGCGTAAAATATGCCTTTTGAAACGGTGGTTTTGAAATATGGACGTCCTTTGAAATTTTTGGTCGATATGTGACCCCAGGATTTGTTTTCAGGGCAGGTGTCATTTACAGGCCTGCAATGATTTTGAATATCAACTGACCATTAGCGTTGGGATTAAAGCTGCTGTTGTGTGAAACGGCCACAAGGTGGCAGCAGTTCACCCTTACCAAATCTGGTTGCTAGGTCAAGAGAGCCTCAGGGGAAGTGGTGTTCTAGATTGGAGTTTAGAATGGGATGTGCCAGGAGAAAGCCCCTCACGTTTGTCTCACTACTTCTTGTTCGTGTTTTTAATTTAATTTTTTTATTTTGTATTACAGCAAGTTTGATTACAATGTTTGGCTTGTTGTAGGTGTGGAAGATGTGGTTCCTTTACACTTATACAGATGACTGTTCTTCTTGGGATCCTTTTCCCATGTACGTTATGACAGAATGTTGAGTAGTCCTCTCTTGGTATTCTGTAGGTCTTTGGTGATTATATATGTCACCTGTGTTTGTATATGTCTGTTAACCCCGATATCGTAATGAAACCAATCCTCACACCTTTCCATTGGTGAACCATAAGTTTGTTTAATGAATCTGTGATTGCCCTTCTCCGTGGAAATATCTGCCCTGGTATCCATTTTTAGGTAACACCTATAAGTGATATGATATGATATGTGTCTTTCACTTTCTGACTTACTACAAGTCACGTGATTACTTCTAGACTCATCTACGGTGCTGCAAATGGCATTGTGTCCTTTTTTCCCTTGGCTTCTCTTCTGCCTTAGCGGGGTCCATTTTCAACAATGTGATTCCCTGAGGGTTGTGGATTAGCTGACCTGGGCAGCCTTACCCTGCCGGCCCGCCCTCCCCAGGTGTGCCTCGTTGAGGTCAATATAAACAGAGCTCCAGGCAGCAATAGCCCCTGAAGCTGTGCCTGACTCCATATTCTCTGCCCCGTCAGCAGTCTCGGGGCTGTGCTGGTGGGAGGGAGTGAGGGGCCACAGCTTTGTGGGTGGCCCGGTGTGAGTGGGGTTCTGCTGGCCTTTCTGCAGGAGTTGCCAGGCTGCCGCCTGTAAAGAAGAGGATGTGTCACCCATACCTTCCGCTGGAATTTCTCTCCGGACAGAGGTGAGGAAGGAAAAAAGCAGTGGGGGCCGGGACAGGAGGGGTATCTCAGGCAGGGCAATGGAAAGCTTCTGGAAGAGCGCCAGGGTCCAGGACCACGCTGGCTGGCCTGCAGGCACCAAGTTGGCCTGCGTGCTGTCGCTGGTGTGGCTCCACGGTCCTTCCTCTAGGCTTTCAAGCCCTTGTACATATTCAGGTGTTTTACCTGGAAAGGGTGGGAACAGTTCAGCAGCAGCTGGCCTGGGGCTCAGCTCACGTTTACTCACAGATGCCTCGGCACGGTCCCCCAGCTTTGCAATGAGGACGCTCCTTGCGTGGGGGTTGGGTTGCTGGCTGTATGGGAGATGGTTCCCCACCTCTGACCAATTTCAGAATTGTTTACCACTGGAGCAAGTGCCGTGATAGGGTTTTCCTCTGTATAACTCGTGGGTTCACTTTTTGTTTCTTTTATGTTTCAAGTTAGATGTTATTCCTCTTTTATGTATTTATAGATATAAGCATGGAAATAATTCATTCCTATAAATACATCTGTGTGACGGGAAGAACTTTTTTCTGTTTTATTTTTAAATTTTATTTTTTAAAATTTTGAAATTTTATTTATTTTTTTATGCAGCACGTTATTATTAGTTATGTATTTTATGCATATACATGTATACAGGTCAATCCCAAACTCCCAACTCATCCCACCACCACCACCCCATGGCTTCCCACACTTGGTGTCCATACGTTTGTTCTCTACCTCTGTGTCTCTATTTCTTCCCTGCAAACCAGTTCATCTGTACCATTTTTAGGCTCCACATATATGCATTAATATACAATATTTGTTTTCCTCTTTCTGACTTACTTCATTCTGTATGACAGTCTCTCGATCCATCGATGTCTCTACAGATGACCCAGTTTCATTCCTTTTTATGGCCGAGTCATATTCCATTTTATATATGTACCACATCTTTATCCATTCATCTGTCTGTGGGCATTTAGGTTGCTTCCATTACCTGGCTATTGTAAATAGTGCTGCAACGAACATTGTGGTGAATGTGCCTTTTTGAAATACGGTTTTCTCTGGGTATATGCCCAGAAGTATGATTGCTGGATCAGATGGTAATTCTATTTCTAATTTTTTAAGGAAACTCCATACTGTTCTCCATAGGGACTGTATCAATTTACATTCCCACCAATAGTGGAAGAGGGTTCCTTTTGTCCACACCCTCCCCAGAATTGGTTGTTTGTAGATTTTCTGATGATGCCGATTCTAACAGGTGTGAGGTGATACCTCATTGTAGTTTTGATTTGCATTTCTCTAATAATTAGTGCTGTTGAGCAGCTTTTCATGTGCGTCTTGGCCATCTCTGTGTCTCCTTTGAAGAAACGTCTCTTTAGATCTTCTGCCCATTTTTTGGGGGTTGTTTGTTTTTTTAATATTAAGCTGCATGAGCTGTTTATATATATTGGAGATTAAACCTCTGTCCATTGATTCGTCTGCAACGATTTTCGCCCATTCTGAGGGATGCCTTTTTCCATTCCCGTGTTTTTTAACAAAAAAGGAAAGAAAGGAAAAGAAGCAGAACACTAATGTGCGTAAAATATGCCTTTTGAAACGGTCGTTTTGAAATATGGACGTCCTTTGAAATTTTTGGTCGATATGTGACCCCAGGATTTGTTTTCAGGGCAGGTGTCATTTACAGGCCTGCAATGATTTTGAATATCAACTGACCATTAGCGTTGGGATTAAAGCTGCTGTTGTGTGAAACGGCCACAAGGTGGCAGCAGTTCACCCTTACCAAATCTGGTTACTAGGGCAAGAGAGCCTCAGGGGGAGTGGTGTTCTAGATTGGAGTTTAGAATGGGATGTGCCAGGAGAAAGCCCCTCACGTTTGTCTCACTACTTCTTGTTCGTGTTTTTAATTTAATTTTTTTATTTTGTATTACAGCAAGTTTGATTACAATGTTTGGCTTGTTGTAGGTGTGGAAGATGTGGTTCCTTTACACTTATACAGATGACTGTTCTTCTTGGGATCCTTTTCCCATGTACGTTATGACAGAATGTTGAGTAGTCCTCTCTTGGTATTCTGTAGGTCTTTGGTGATTATATATGTCACCTGTGTTTGTATATGTCTGTTAACCCCGATATCGTAATGAAACCAATCCTCACACCTTTCCATTGGTGAACCATAAGTTTGTTTAATGAATCTGTGATTGCCCTTCTCCGTGGAAATATCTGCCCTGGTATCCATTTTTAGGTAACACCTATAAGTGATATGATATGATATGTGTCTTTCACTTTCTGACTTACTACAAGTCACGTGATTACTTCTAGACTCATCTACGGTGCTGCAAATGGCATTGTGTCCTTTTTTCCCTTGGCTTCTCTTCTGCCTTAGCGGGGTCCATTTTCAACAATGTGATTCCCTGAGGGTTGTGGATTAGCTGACCTGGGCAGCCTTACCCTGCCGGCCCGCCCTCCCCAGGTGTGCCTCGTTGAGGTCAATATAAACAGAGCTCCAGGCAGCAATAGCCCCTGAAGCTGTGCCTGACTCCATATTCTCTGCCCCGTCAGCAGTCTCGGGGCTGTGCTGGTGGGAGGGAGTGAGGGGCCACAGCTTTGTGGGTGGCCCGGTGTGAGTGGGGTTCTGCTGGCCTTTCTGCAGGAGTTGCCAGGCTGCCGCCTGTAAAGAAGAGGATGTGTCACCCATACCTTCCGCTGGAATTTCTCTCCGGACAGAGGTGAGGAAGGAAAAAAGCAGTGGGGGCCGGGACAGGAGGGGTATCTCAGGCAGGGCAATGGAAAGCTTCTGGAAGAGCGCCAGGGTCCAGGACCACGCTGGCTGGCCTGCAGGCACCAAGTTGGCCTGCGTGCTGTCGCTGGTGTGGCTCCACGGTCCTTCCTCTAGGCTTTCAAGCCCTTGTACATATTCAGGTGTTTTACCTGGAAAGGGTGGGAACAGTTCAGCAGCAGCTGGCCTGGGGCTCAGCTCACGTTTACTCACAGATGCCTCGGCACGGTCCCCCAGCTTTGCAATGAGGACGCTCCTTGCGTGGGGGTTGGGTTGCTGGCTGTATGGGAGATGGTTCCCCACCTCTGACCAATTTCAGAATTGTTTACCACTGGAGCAAGTGCCGTGATAGGGTTTTCCTCTGTATAACTCGTGGGTTCACTTTTTGTTTCTTTTATGTTTCAAGTTAGATGTTATTCCTCTTTTATGTATTTATAGATATAAGCATGGAAATAATTCATTCCTATAAATACATCTGTGTGACGGGAAGAACTTTTTTCTGTTTTATTTTTAAATTTTATTTTTTAAAATTTTGAAATTTTATTTATTTTTTTATACAGCACGTTATTATTAGTTATGTATTTTATGCATATACATGTATACAGGTCAATCCCAAACTCCCAACTCATCCCACCACCACCACCCCATGGCTTCCCACACTTGGTGTCCATACGTTTGTTCTCTACCTCTGTGTCTCTATTTCTTCCCTGCAAACCAGTTCATCTGTACCATTTTTAGGCTCCACATATATGCATTAATATACAATATTTGTTTTCCTCTTTCTGACTTACTTCATTCTGTATGACAGTCTCTCGATCCATCGATGTCTCTACAGATGACCCAGTTTCATTCCTTTTTATGGCCGAGTCATATTCCATTTTATATATGTACCACATCTTTATCCATTCATCTGTCTGTGGGCATTTAGGTTGCTTCCATTACCTGGCTATTGTAAATAGTGCTGCAACGAACATTGTGGTGAATGTGCCTTTTTGAAATACGGTTTTCTCTGGGTATATGCCCAGAAGTGGGATTGCTGGATCAGATGGTAATTCTATTTCTAATTTTTTAAGGAAACTCCATACTGTTCTCCATAGGGACTGTATCAATTTACATTCCCACCAATAGTGGAAGAGGGTTCCTTTTGTCCACACCCTCCCCAGAATTGGTTGTTTGTAGATTTTCTGATGATGCCGATTCTAACAGGTGTGAGGTGATACCTCATTGTAGTTTTGATTTGCATTTCTCTAATAATTAGTGCTGTTGAGCAGCTTTTCATGTGCGTCTTGGCCATCTCTGTGTCTCCTTTGAAGAAACGTCTCTTTAGATCTTCTCCCCATTTTTTGGGGGTTGTTTGTTTTTTTAATATTAAGCTGCATGAGCTGTTTATATATATTGGAGATTAAACCTCTGTCCATTGATTCGTCTGCAACGATTTTCGCCCATTCTGAGGGATGCCTTTTTCCATTCCCGTGTTTTTTAACAAAAAAGGAAAGAAAGGAAAAGAAGCAGAACACTAATGTGCGTAAAATATGCCTTTTGAAACGGTCGTTTTGAAATATGGACGTCCTTTGAAATTTTTGGTCGATATGTGACCCCAGGATTTGTTTTCAGGGCAGGTGTCATTTACAGGCCTGCAATGATTTTGAATATCAACTGACCATTAGCGTTGGGATTAAAGCTGCTGTTGTGTGAAACGGCCACAAGGTGGCAGCAGTTCACCCTTACCAAATCTGGTTACTAGGGCAAGAGAGCCTCAGGGGGAGTGGTGTTCTAGATTGGAGTTTAGAATGGGATGTGCCAGGAGAAAGCCCCTCACGTTTGTCTCACTACTTCTTGTTCGTGTTTTTAATTTAATTTTTTTATTTTGTATTACAGCAAGTTTGATTACAATGTTTGGCTTGTTGTAGGTGTGGAAGATGTGGTTCCTTTACACTTATACAGATGACTGTTCTTCTTGGGATCCTTTTCCCATGTACGTTATGACAGAATGTTGAGTAGTCCTCTCTTGGTATTCTGTAGGTCTTTGGTGATTATATATGTCACCTGTGTTTGTATATGTCTGTTAACCCCGATATCGTAATGAAACCAATCCTCACACCTTTCCATTGGTGAACCATAAGTTTGTTTAATGAATCTGTGATTGCCCTTCTCCGTGGAAATATCTGCCCTGGTATCCATTTTTAGGTAACACCTATAAGTGATATGATATGATATGTGTCTTTCACTTTCTGACTTACTACAAGTCACGTGATTACTTCTAGACTCATCTACGGTGCTGCAAATGGCATTGTGTCCTTTTTTCCCTTGGCTTCTCTTCTGCCTTAGCGGGGTCCATTTTCAACAATGTGATTCCCTGAGGGTTGTGGATTAGCTGACCTGGGCAGCCTTACCCTGCCGGCCCGCCCTCCCCAGGTGTGCCTCGTTGAGGTCAATATAAACAGAGCTCCAGGCAGCAATAGCCCCTGAAGCTGTGCCTGACTCCATATTCTCTGCCCCGTCAGCAGTCTCGGGGCTGTGCTGGTGGGAGGGAGTGAGGGGCCACAGCTTTGTGGGTGGCCCGGTGTGAGTGGGGTTCTGCTGGCCTTTCTGCAGGAGTTGCCAGGCTGCCGCCTGTAAAGAAGAGGATGTGTCACCCATACCTTCCGCTGGAATTTCTCTCCGGACAGAGGTGAGGAAGGAAAAAAGCAGTGGGGGCCGGGACAGGAGGGGTATCTCAGGCAGGGCAATGGAAAGCTTCTGGAAGAGCGCCAGGGTCCAGGACCACGCTGGCTGGCCTGCAGGCACCAAGTTGGCCTGCGTGCTGTCGCTGGTGTGGCTCCACGGTCCTTCCTCTAGGCTTTCAAGCCCTTGTACCTATTCAGGTGTTTTACCTGGAAAGGGTGGGAACAATTCAGCAGCAGCTGGCCTGGGGCTCAGCTCACGTTTACTCACAGATGCCTCGGCACGGTCCCCCAGCTTTGCAATGAGGACGCTCCTTGCGTGGGGGTTGGGTTGCTGGCTGTATGGGAGATGGTTCCCCACCTCTGACCAATTTCAGAATTGTTTACCACTGGAGCAAGTGCCGTGATAGGGTTTTCCTCTGTATAACTCGTGGGTTCACTTTTTGTTTCTTTTATGTTTCAAGTTAGATGTTATTCCTCTTTTATGTATTTATAGATATAAGCATGGAAATAATTCATTCCTATAAATACATCTGTGTGACGGGAAGAACTTTTTTCTGTTTTATTTTTAAATTTTATTTTTTAAAATTTTGAAATTTTATTTATTTTTTTATACAGCACGTTATTATTAGTTATGTATTTTATGCATATACATGTATACAGGTCAATCCCAAACTCCCAACTCATCCCACCACCACCACCCCATGGCTTCCCACACTTGGTGTCCATACGTTTGTTCTCTACCTCTGTGTCTCTATTTCTTCCCTGCAAACCAGTTCATCTGTACCATTTTTAGGCTCCACATATATGCATTAATATACAATATTTGTTTTCCTCTTTCTGACTTACTTCATTCTGTATGACAGTCTCTCGATCCATCGATGTCTCTACAGATGACCCAGTTTCATTCCTTTTTATGGCCGAGTAATATTCCATTTTATATATGTACCACATCTTTATCCATTCATCTGTCTGTGGGCATTTAGGTTGCTTCCATTACCTGGCTATTGTAAATAGTGCTGCAACGAACATTGTGGTGAATGTGCCTTTTTGAAATACGGTTTTCTCTGGGTATATGCCCAGAAGTGGGATTGCTGGATCAGATGGTAATTCTATTTCTAATTTTTTTAAGGAAACTCCATACTGTTCTCCATAGGGACTGTATCAATTTACATTCCCACCAATAGTGGAAGAGGGTTCCTTTTGTCCACACCCTCCCCAGAATTGGTTGTTTGTAGATTTTCTGATGATGCCGATTCTAACAGGTGTGAGGTGATACCTCATTGTAGTTTTGATTTGCATTTCTCTAATAATTAGTGCTGTTGAGCAGCTTTTCATGTGCGTCTTGGCCATCTCTGTGTCTCCTTTGAAGAAACGTCTCTTTAGATCTTCTGCCCATTTTTGGGGGGTTGTTTGTTTTTTTAATATTAAGCTGCATGAGCTGTTTATATATATTGGAGATTAAACCTCTGTCCATTGATTCGTCTGCAACGATTTTCGCCCATTCTGAGGGATGCATTTTTACATTCCCGTGTTTTTTAACAAAAAAGGAAAGAAAGGAAAAGAAGCAGAACACTAATGTGCGTAAAATATGCCTTTTGAAACGGTCGTTTTGAAATATGGACGTCCTTTGAAATTTTTGGTCGATATGTGACCCCAGGATTTGTTTTCAGGGCAGGTGTCATTTACAGGCCTGCAATGATTTTGAATATCAACTGACCATTAGCGTTGGGATTAAAGCTGCTGTTGTGTGAAACGGCCACAAGGTGGCAGCAGTTCACCCTTACCAAATCTGGTTACTAGGGCAAGAGAGCCTCAGGGGGAGTGGTGTTCTAGATTGGAGTTTAGAATGGGATGTGCCAGGAGAAAGCCCCTCACGTTTGTCTCACTACTTCTTGTTCGTGTTTTTAATTTAATTTTTTTATTTTGTATTACAGCAAGTTTGATTACAATGTTTGGCTTGTTGTAGGTGTGGAAGATGTGGTTCCTTTACACTTATACAGATGACTGTTCTTCTTGGGATCCTTTTCCCATGTACGTTATGACAGAATGTTGAGTAGTCCTCTCTTGGTATTCTGTAGGTCTTTGGTGATTATATATGTCACCTGTGTTTGTATATGTCTGTTAACCCCGATATCGTAATGAAACCAATCCTCACACCTTTCCATTGGTGAACCATAAGTTTGTTTAATGAATCTGTGATTGCCCTTCTCCGTGGAAATATCTGCCCTGGTATCCATTTTTAGGTAACACCTATAAGTGATATGATATGATATGTGTCTTTCACTTTCTGACTTACTACAAGTCACGTGATTACTTCTAGACTCATCTACGGTGCTGCAAATGGCATTGTGTCCTTTTTTCCCTTGGCTTCTCTTCTGCCTTAGCGGGGTCCATTTTCAACAATGTGATTCCCTGAGGGTTGTGGATTAGCTGACCTGGGCAGCCTTACCCTGCCGGCCCGCCCTCCCCAGGTGTGCCTCGTTGAGGTCAATATAAACAGAGCTCCAGGCAGCAATAGCCCCTGAAGCTGTGCCTGACTCCATATTCTCTGCCCCGTCAGCAGTCTCGGGGCTGTGCTGGTGGGAGGGAGTGAGGGGCCACAGCTTTGTGGGTGGCCCGGTGTGAGTGGGGTTCTGCTGGCCTTTCTGCAGGAGTTGCCAGGCTGCCGCCTGTAAAGAAGAGGATGTGTCACCCATACCTTCCGCTGGAATTTCTCTCCGGACAGAGGTGAGGAAGGAAAAAAGCAGTGGGGGCCGGGACAGGAGGGGTATCTCAGGCAGGGCAATGGAAAGCTTCTGGAAGAGCGCCAGGGTCCAGGACCACGCTGGCTGGCCTGCAGGCACCAAGTTGGCCTGCGTGCTGTCGCTGGTGTGGTTCCACGGTCCTTCCTCTAGGCTTTCAAGCCCTTGTACCTATTCAGGTGTTTTACCTGGAAAGGGTGGGAACAATTCAGCAGCAGCTGGCCTGGGGCTCAGCTCACGTTTACTCACAGATGCCTCGGCACGGTCCCCCAGCTTTGCAATGAGGACGCTCCTTGCGTGGGGGTTGGGTTGCTGGCTGTATGGGAGATGGTTCCCCACCTCTGACCAATTTCAGAATTGTTTACCACTGGAGCAAGTGCCGTGATAGGGTTTTCCTCTGTATAACTCGTGGGTTCACTTTTTGTTTCTTTTATGTTTCAAGTTAGATGTTATTCCTCTTTTATGTATTTATAGATATAAGCATGGAAATAATTCATTCCTATAAATACATCTGTGTGACGGGAAGAACTTTTTTCTGTTTTATTTTTAAATTTTATTTTTTAAAATTTTGAAATTTTATTTATTTTTTTATACAGCACGTTATTATTAGTTATGTATTTTATGCATATACATGTATACAGGTCAATCCCAAACTCCCAACTCATCCCACCACCACCACCCCATGGCTTCCCACACTTGGTGTCCATACGTTTGTTCTCTACCTCTGTGTCTCTATTTCTTCCCTGCAAACCAGTTCATCTGTACCATTTTTAGGCTCCACATATATGCATTAATATACAATATTTGTTTTCCTCTTTCTGACTTACTTCATTCTGTATGACAGTCTCTCGATCCATCGATGTCTCTACAGATGACCCAGTTTCATTCCTTTTTATGGCCGAGTAATATTCCATTTTATATATGTACCACATCTTTATCCATTCATCTGTCTGTGGGCATTTAGGTTGCTTCCATTACCTGGCTATTGTAAATAGTGCTGCAACGAACATTGTGGTGAATGTGCCTTTTTGAAATACGGTTTTCTCTGGGTATATGCCCAGAAGTGGGATTGCTGGATCAGATGGTAATTCTATTTCTATTTTTTTTAAGGAAACTCCATACTGTTCTCCATAGGGACTGTATCAATTTACATTCCCACCAATAGTGGAAGAGGGTTCCTTTTGTCCACACCCTCCCCAGAATTGGTTGTTTGTAGATTTTCTGATGATGCCGATTCTAACAGGTGTGAGGTGATACCTCATTGTAGTTTTGATTTGCATTTCTCTAATAATTAGTGCTGTTGAGCAGCTTTTCATGTGCGTCTTGGCCATCTCTGTGTCTCCTTTGAAGAAACGTCTCTTTAGATCTTCTGCCCATTTTTGGGGGGTTGTTTGTTTTTTTAATATTAAGCTGCATGAGCTGTTTATATATATTGGAGATTAAACCTCTGTCCATTGATTCGTCTGCAACGATTTTCGCCCATTCTGAGGGATGCATTTTTACATTCCCGTGTTTTTTAACAAAAACGGAAAGAAATGAAAAGAAGCAGAACACTAATGTGCGTAAAATATGCCTTTTGAAACGGTCGTTTTGAAATATGGACGTCCTTTGAAATTTTTGGTCGATATGTGACCCCAGGATTTGTTTTCAGGGCAGGTGTCATTTACAGGCCTGCAATGATTTTGAATATCAACTGACCATTAGCGTTGGGATTAAAGCTGCTGTTGTGTGAAACGGCCACAAGGTGGCAGCAGTTCACCCTTACCAAATCTGGTTGCTAGGGCAAGAGAGCCTCAGGGGAAGTGGTGTTCTAGATTGGAGTTTAGAATGGGATGTGCCAGGAGAAAGCCCCTCACGTTTGTCTCACTACTTCTTGTTCGTGTTTTTAATTTAATTTTTTTATTTTTTATTACAGCAAGTTTGATTACAATGTTTGGCTTGTTGTAGGTGTGGAAGATGTGGTTCCTTTACACTTATACAGATGACTGTTCTTCTTGGGATCCTTTTCCCATGTACGTTATGACAGAATGTTGAGTAGTCCTCTCTTGGTATTCTGTAGGTCTTTGGTGATTATATATGTCACCTGTGTTTGTATATGTCTGTTAACCCCGATATCGTAATGAAACCAATCCTCACACCTTTCCATTGGTGAACCATAAGTTTGTTTAATGAATCTGTGATTGCCCTTCTCCGTGGAAATATCTGCCCTGGTATCCATTTTTAGGTAACACCTATAAGTGATATGATATGATATGTGTCTTTCACTTTCTGACTTACTACAAGTCACGTGATTACTTCTAGACTCATCTACGGTGCTGCAAATGGCATTGTGTCCTTTTTTCCCTTGGCTTCTCTTCTGCCTTAGCGGGGTCCATTTTCAACAATGTGATTCCCTGAGGGTTGTGGATTAGCTGACCTGGGCAGCCTTACCCTGCCGGCCCGCCCTCCCCAGGTGTGCCTCGTTGAGGTCAATATAAACAGAGCTCCAGGCAGCAATAGCCCCTGAAGCTGTGCCTGACTCCATATTCTCTGCCCCGTCAGCAGTCTCGGGGCTGTGCTGGTGGGAGGGAGTGAGGGGCCACAGCTTTGTGGGTGGCCCGGTGTGAGTGGGGTTCTGCTGGCCTTTCTGCAGGAGTTGCCAGGCTGCCGCCTGTAAAGAAGAGGATGTGTCACCCATACCTTCCGCTGGAATTTCTCTCCGGACAGAGGTGAGGAAGGAAAAAAGCAGTGGGGGCCGGGACAGGAGGGGTATCTCAGGCAGGGCAATGGAAAGCTTCTGGAAGAGCGCCAGGGTCCAGGACCACGCTGGCTGGCCTGCAGGCACCAAGTTGGCCTGCGTGCTGTCGCTGGTGTGGCTCCACGGTCCTTCCTCTAGGCTTTCAAGCCCTTGTACATATTCAGGTGTTTTACCTGGAAAGGGTGGGAACAGTTCAGCAGCAGCTGGCCTGGGGCTCAGCTCACGTTTACTCACAGATGCCTCGGCACGGTCCCCCAGCTTTGCAATGAGGACGCTCCTTGCGTGGGGGTTGGGTTGCTGGCTGTATGGGAGATGGTTCCCCACCTCTGACCAATTTCAGAATTGTTTACCACTGGAGCAAGTGCCGTGATAGGGTTTTCCTCTGTATAACTCGTGGGTTCACTTTTTGTTTCTTTTATGTTTCAAGTTAGATGTTATTCCTCTTTTATGTATTTATAGATATAAGCATGGAAATAATTCATTCCTATAAATACATCTGTGTGACGGGAAGAACTTTTTTCTGTTTTATTTTTAAATTTTATTTTTTAAAATTTTGAAATTTTATTTATTTTTTTATACAGCACGTTATTATTAGTTATGTATTTTATGCATATACATGTATACAGGTCAATCCCAAACTCCCAACTCATCCCACCACCACCACCCCATGGCTTCCCACACTTGGTGTCCATACGTTTGTTCTCTACCTCTGTGTCTCTATTTCTTCCCTGCAAACCAGTTCATCTGTACCATTTTTAGGCTCCACATATATGCATTAATATACAATATTTGTTTTCCTCTTTCTGACTTACTTCATTCTGTATGACAGTCTCTCGATCCATCGATGTCTCTACAGATGACCCAGTTTCATTCCTTTTTATGGCCGAGTCATATTCCATTTTATATATGTACCACATCTTTATCCATTCATCTGTCTGTGGGCATTTAGGTTGCTTCCATTACCTGGCTATTGTAAATAGTGCTGCAACGAACATTGTGGTGAATGTGCCTTTTTGAAATACGGTTTTCTCTGGGTATATGCCCAGAAGTGGGATTGCTGGATCAGATGGTAATTCTATTTCTAATTTTTTAAGGAAACTCCATACTGTTCTCCATAGGGACTGTATCAATTTACATTCCCAGCAATAGTGGAAGAGGGTTCCTTTTGTCCACACCCTCCCCAGAATTGGTTGTTTGTAGATTTTCTGATGATGCCGATTCTAACAGGTGTGAGGTGATACCTCATTGTAGTTTTGATTTGCATTTCTCTAATAATTAGTGCTGTTGAGCAGCTTTTCATGTGCGTCTTGGCCATCTCTGTGTCTCCTTTGAAGAAACGTCTCTTTAGATCTTCTGCCCATTTTTTGGGGGTTGTTTGTTTTTTTAATATTAAGCTGCATGAGCTGTTTATATATATTGGAGATTAAACCTCTGTCCATTGATTCGTCTGCAACGATTTTCGCCCATTCTGAGGGATGCCTTTTTCCATTCCCGTGTTTTTTAACAAAAAAGGAAAGAAAGGAAAAGAAGCAGAACACTAATGTGCGTAAAATATGCCTTTTGAAACGGTCGTTTTGAAATATGGACGTCCTTTGAAATTTTTGGTCGATATGTGACCCCAGGATTTGTTTTCAGGGCAGGTGTCATTTACAGGCCTGCAATGATTTTGAATATCAACTGACCATTAGCGTTGGGATTAAAGCTGCTGTTGTGTGAAACGGCCACAAGGTGGCAGCAGTTCACCCTTACCAAATCTGGTTACTAGGGCAAGAGAGCCTCAGGGGGAGTGGTGTTCTAGATTGGAGTTTAGAATGGGATGTGCCAGGAGAAAGCCCCTCACGTTTGTCTCACTACTTCTTGTTCGTGTTTTTAATTTAATTTTTTTATTTTGTATTACAGCAAGTTTGATTACAATGTTTGGCTTGTTGTAGGTGTGGAAGATGTGGTTCCTTTACACTTATACAGATGACTGTTCTTCTTGGGATCCTTTTCCCATGTACGTTATGACAGAATGTTGAGTAGTCCTCTCTTGGTATTCTGTAGGTCTTTGGTGATTATATATGTCACCTGTGTTTGTATATGTCTGTTAACCCCGATATCGTAATGAAACCAATCCTCACACCTTTCCATTGGTGAACCATAAGTTTGTTTAATGAATCTGTGATTGCCCTTCTCCGTGGAAATATCTGCCCTGGTATCCATTTTTAGGTAACACCTATAAGTGATATGATATGATATGTGTCTTTCACTTTCTGACTTACTACAAGTCACGTGATTACTTCTAGACTCATCTACGGTGCTGCAAATGGCATTGTGTCCTTTTTTCCCTTGGCTTCTCTTCTGCCTTAGCGGGGTCCATTTTCAACAATGTGATTCCCTGAGGGTTGTGGATTAGCTGACCTGGGCAGCCTTACCCTGCCGGCCCGCCCTCCCCAGGTGTGCCTCGTTGAGGTCAATATAAACAGCGCTCCAGGCAGCAATAGCCCCTGAAGCTGTGCCTGACTCCATATTCTCTGCCCCGTCAGCAGTCTCGGGGCTGTGCTGGTGGGAGGGAGTGAGGGGCCACAGCTTTGTGGGTGGCCCGGTGTGAGTGGGGTTCTGCTGGCCTTTCTGCAGGAGTTGCCAGGCTGCCGCCTGTAAAGAAGAGGATGTGTCACCCATACCTTCCGCTGGAATTTCTCTCCGGACAGAGGTGAGGAAGGAAAAAAGCAGTGGGGGCCGGGACAGGAGGGGTATCTCAGGCAGGGCAATGGAAAGCTTCTGGAAGAGCGCCAGGGTCCAGGACCACGCTGGCTGGCCTGCAGGCACCAAGTTGGCCTGCGTGCTGTCGCTGGTGTGGCTCCACGGTCCTTCCTCTAGGCTTTCAAGCCCTTGTACATATTCAGGTGTTTTACCTGGAAAGGGTGGGAACAGTTCAGCAGCAGCTGGCCTGGGGCTCAGCTCACGTTTACTCACAGATGCCTCGGCACGGTCCCCCAGCTTTGCAATGAGGACGCTCCTTGCGTGGGGGTTGGGTTGCTGGCTGTATGGGAGATGGTTCCCCACCTCTGACCAATTTCAGAATTGTTTACCACTGGAGCAAGTGCCGTGATAGGGTTTTCCTCTGTATAACTCGTGGGTTCACTTTTTGTTTCTTTTATGTTTCAAGTTAGATGTTATTCCTCTTTTATGTATTTATAGATATAAGCATGGAAATAATTCATTCCTATAAATACATCTGTGTGACGGGAAGAACTTTTTTCTGTTTTATTTTTAAATTTTATTTTTTAAAATTTTGAAATTTTATTTATTTTTTTATACAGCACGTTATTATTAGTTATGTATTTTATGCATATACATGTATACAGGTCAATCCCAAACTCCCAACTCATCCCACCACCACCACCCCATGGCTTCCCACACTTGGTGTCCATACGTTTGTTCTCTACCTCTGTGTCTCTATTTCTTCCCTGCAAACCAGTTCATCTGTACCATTTTTAGGCTCCACATATATGCATTAATATACAATATTTGTTTTCCTCTTTCTGACTTACTTCATTCTGTATGACAGTCTCTCGATCCATCGATGTCTCTACAGATGACCCAGTTTCATTCCTTTTTATGGCCGAGTCATATTCCATTTTATATATGTACCACATCTTTATCCATTCATCTGTCTGTGGGCATTTAGGTTGCTTCCATTACCTGGCTATTGTAAATAGTGCTGCAACGAACATTGTGGTGAATGTGCCTTTTTGAAATACGGTTTTCTCTGGGTATATGCCCAGAAGTGGGATTGCTGGATCAGATGGTAATTCTATTTCTAATTTTTTTAAGGAAACTCCATACTGTTCTCCATAGGGACTGTATCAATTTACATTCCCACCAATAGTGGAAGAGGGTTCCTTTTGTCCACACCCTCCCCAGAATTGGTTGTTTGTAGATTTTCTGATGATGCCGATTCTAACAGGTGTGAGGTGATACCTCATTGTAGTTTTGATTTGCATTTCTCTAATAATTAGTGCTGTTGAGCAGCTTTTCATGTGCGTCTTGGCCATCTCTGTGTCTCCTTTGAAGAAACGTCTCTTTAGATCTTCTGCCCATTTTTGGGGGGTTGTTTGTTTTTTTAATATTAAGCTGCATGAGCTGTTTATATATATTGGAGATTAAACCTCTGTCCATTGATTCGTCTGCAACGATTTTTGCCCATTCTGAGGGATGCATTTTTACATTCCCGTGTTTTTTAACAAAAACGGAAAGAAAGGAAAAGAAGCAGAACACTAATGTGCGTAAAATATGCCTTTTGAAACGGTCGTTTTGAAATATGGACGTCCTTTGAAATTTTTGGTCGATATGTGACCCCAGGATTTGTTTTCAGGGCAGGTGTCATTTACAGGCCTGCAATGATTTTGAATATCAACTGACCATTAGCGTTGGGATTAAAGCTGCTGTTGTGTGAAACGGCCACAAGGTGGCAGCAGTTCACCCTTACCAAATCTGGTTGCTAGGGCAAGAGAGCCTCAGGGGAAGTGGTGTTCTAGATTGGAGTTTAGAATGGGATGTGCCAGGAGAAAGCCCCTCACGTTTGTCTCACTACTTCTTGTTCGTGTTTTTAATTTAATTTTTTTATTTTTTATTACAGCAAGTTTGATTACAATGTTTGGCTTGTTGTAGGTGTGGAAGATGTGGTTCCTTTACACTTATACAGATGACTGTTCTTCTTGGGATCCTTTTCCCATGTACGTTATGACAGAATGTTGAGTAGTCCTCTCTTGGTATTCTGTAGGTCTTTGGTGATTATATATGTCACCTGTGTTTGTATATGTCTGTTAACCCCGATATCGTAATGAAACCAATCCTCACACCTTTCCATTGGTGAACCATAAGTTTGTTTAATGAATCTGTGATTGCCCTTCTCCGTGGAAATATCTGCCCTGGTATCCATTTTTAGGTAACACCTATAAGTGATATGATATGATATGTGTCTTTCACTTTCTGACTTACTACAAGTCACGTGATTACTTCTAGACTCATCTACGGTGCTGCAAATGGCATTGTGTCCTTTTTTCCCTTGGCTTCTCTTCTGCCTTAGCGGGGTCCATTTTCAACAATGTGATTCCCTGAGGGTTGTGGATTAGCTGACCTGGGCAGCCTTACCCTGCCGGCCCACCCTCCCCAGGTGTGCCTCGTTGAGGTCAATATAAACAGAGCTCCAGGCAGCAATAGCCCCTGAAGCTGTGCCTGACTCCATATTCTCTGCCCCGTCAGCAGTCTCGGGGCTGTGCTGGTGGGAGGGAGTGAGGGGCCACAGCTTTGTGGGTGGCCCGGTGTGAGTGGGGTTCTGCTGGCCTTTCTGCAGGAGTTGCCAGGCTGCCGCCTGTAAAGAAGAGGATGTGTCACCCATACCTTCCGCTGGAATTTCTCTCCGGACAGAGGTGAGGAAGGAAAAAAGCAGTGGGGGCCGGGACAGGAGGGGTATCTCAGGCAGGGCAATGGAAAGCTTCTGGAAGAGCGCCAGGGTCCAGGACCACGCTGGCTGGCCTGCAGGCACCAAGTTGGCCTGCGTGCTGTCGCTGGTGTGGCTCCACGGTCCTTCCTCTAGGCTTTCAAGCCCTTGTACATATTCAGGTGTTTTACCTGGAAAGGGTGGGAACAGTTCAGCAGCAGCTGGCCTGGGGCTCAGCTCACGTTTACTCACAGATGCCTCGGCACGGTCCCCCAGCTTTGCAATGAGGACGCTCCTTGCGTGGGGGTTGGGTTGCTGGCTGTATGGGAGATGGTTCCCCACCTCTGACCAATTTCAGAATTGTTTACCACTGGAGCAAGTGCCGTGATAGGGTTTTCCTCTGTATAACTCGTGGGTTCACTTTTTGTTTCTTTTATGTTTCAAGTTAGATGTTATTCCTCTTTTATGTATTTATAGATATAAGCATGGAAATAATTCATTCCTATAAATACATCTGTGTGACGGGAAGAACTTTTTTCTGTTTTATTTTTAAATTTTATTTTTTAAAATTTTGAAATTTTATTTATTTTTTTATACAGCACGTTATTATTAGTTATGTATTTTATGCATATACATGTATACAGGTCAATCCCAAACTCCCAACTCATCCCACCACCACCACCCCATGGCTTCCCACACTTGGTGTCCATACGTTTGTTCTCTACCTCTGTGTCTCTATTTCTTCCCTGCAAACCAGTTCATCTGTACCATTTTTAGGCTCCACATATATGCATTAATATACAATATTTGTTTTCCTCTTTCTGACTTACTTCATTCTGTATGACAGTCTCTCGATCCATCGATGTCTCTACAGATGACCCAGTTTCATTCCTTTTTATGGCCGAGTCATATTCCATTTTATATATGTACCACATCTTTATCCATTCATCTGTCTGTGGGCATTTAGGTTGCTTCCATTACCTGGCTATTGTAAATAGTGCTGCAACGAACATTGTGGTGAATGTGCCTTTTTGAAATACGGTTTTCTCTGGGTATATGCCCAGAAGTGGGATTGCTGGATCAGATGGTAATTCTATTTCTAATTTTTTAAGGAAACTCCATACTGTTCTCCATAGGGACTGTATCAATTTACATTCCCAGCAATAGTGGAAGAGGGTTCCTTTTGTCCACACCCTCCCCAGAATTGGTTGTTTGTAGATTTTCTGATGATGCCGATTCTAACAGGTGTGAGGTGATACCTCATTGTAGTTTTGATTTGCATTTCTCTAATAATTAGTGCTGTTGAGCAGCTTTTCATGTGCGTCTTGGCCATCTCTGTGTCTCCTTTGAAGAAACGTCTCTTTAGATCTTCTGCCCATTTTTTGGGGGTTGTTTGTTTTTTTAATATTAAGCTGCATGAGCTGTTTATATATATTGGAGATTAAACCTCTGTCCATTGATTCGTCTGCAACGATTTTCGCCCATTCTGAGGGATGCCTTTTTCCATTCCCGTGTTTTTTAACAAAAAAGGAAAGAAAGGAAAAGAAGCAGAACACTAATGTGCGTAAAATATGCCTTTTGAAACGGTCGTTTTGAAATATGGACGTCCTTTGAAATTTTTGGTCGATATGTGACCCCAGGATTTGTTTTCAGGGCAGGTGTCATTTACAGGCCTGCAATGATTTTGAATATCAACTGACCATTAGCGTTGGGATTAAAGCTGCTGTTGTGTGAAACGGCCACAAGGTGGCAGCAGTTCACCCTTACCAAATCTGGTTACTAGGGCAAGAGAGCCTCAGGGGGAGTGGTGTTCTAGATTGGAGTTTAGAATGGGATGTGCCAGGAGAAAGCCCCTCACGTTTGTCTCACTACTTCTTGTTCGTGTTTTTAATTTAATTTTTTTATTTTGTATTACAGCAAGTTTGATTACAATGTTTGGCTTGTTGTAGGTGTGGAAGATGTGGTTCCTTTACACTTATACAGATGACTGTTCTTCTTGGGATCCTTTTCCCATGTACGTTATGACAGAATGTTGAGTAGTCCTCTCTTGGTATTCTGTAGGTCTTTGTTGATTATATATGTCACCTGTGTTTGTATATGTCTGTTAACCCCGATATCGTAATGAAACCAATCCTCACACCTTTCCATTGGTGAACCATAAGTTTGTTTAATGAATCTGTGATTGCCCTTCTCCGTGGAAATATCTGCCCTGGTATCCATTTTTAGGTAACACCTATAAGTGATATGATATGATATGTGTCTTTCACTTTCTGACTTACTACAAGTCACGTGATTACTTCTAGACTCATCTACGGTGCTGCAAATGGCATTGTGTCCTTTTTTCCCTTGGCTTCTCTTCTGCCTTAGCGGGGTCCATTTTCAACAATGTGATTCCCTGAGGGTTGTGGATTAGCTGACCTGGGCAGCCTTACCCTGCCGGCCCGCCCTCCCCAGGTGTGCCTCGTTGAGGTCAATATAAACAGCGCTCCAGGCAGCAATAGCCCCTGAAGCTGTGCCTGACTCCATATTCTCTGCCCCGTCAGCAGTCTCGGGGCTGTGCTGGTGGGAGGGAGTGAGGGGCCACAGCTTTGTGGGTGGCCCGGTGTGAGTGGGGTTCTGCTGGCCTTTCTGCAGGAGTTGCCAGGCTGCCGCCTGTAAAGAAGAGGATGTGTCACCCATACCTTCCGCTGGAATTTCTCTCCGGACAGAGGTGAGGAAGGAAAAAAGCAGTGGGGGCCGGGACAGGAGGGGTATCTCAGGCAGGGCAATGGAAAGCTTCTGGAAGAGCGCCAGGGTCCAGGACCACGCTGGCTGGCCTGCAGGCACCAAGTTGGCCTGCGTGCTGTCGCTGGTGTGGCTCCACGGTCCTTCCTCTAGGCTTTCAAGCCCTTGTACATATTCAGGTGTTTTACCTGGAAAGGGTGGGAACAGTTCAGCAGCAGCTGGCCTGGGGCTCAGCTCACGTTTACTCACAGATGCCTCGGCACGGTCCCCCAGCTTTGCAATGAGGACGCTCCTTGCGTGGGGGTTGGGTTGCTGGCTGTATGGGAGATGGTTCCCCACCTCTGACCAATTTCAGAATTGTTTACCACTGGAGCAAGTGCCGTGATAGGGTTTTCCTCTGTATAACTCGTGGGTTCACTTTTTGTTTCTTTTATGTTTCAAGTTAGATGTTATTCCTCTTTTATGTATTTATAGATATAAGCATGGAAATAATTCATTCCTATAAATACATCTGTGTGACGGGAAGAACTTTTTTCTGTTTTATTTTTAAATTTTATTTTTTAAAATTTTGAAATTTTATTTATTTTTTTATACAGCACGTTATTATTAGTTATGTATTTTATGCATATACATGTATACAGGTCAATCCCAAACTCCCAACTCATCCCACCACCACCACCCCATGGCTTCCCACACTTGGTGTCCATACGTTTGTTCTCTACCTCTGTGTCTCTATTTCTTCCCTGCAAACCAGTTCATCTGTACCATTTTTAGGCTCCACATATATGCATTAATATACAATATTTGTTTTCCTCTTTCTGACTTACTTCATTCTGTATGACAGTCTCTCGATCCATCGATGTCTCTACAGATGACCCAGTTTCATTCCTTTTTATGGCCGAGTCATATTCCATTTTATATATGTACCACATCTTTATCCATTCATCTGTCTGTGGGCATTTAGGTTGCTTCCATTACCTGGCTATTGTAAATAGTGCTGCAACGAACATTGTGGTGAATGTGCCTTTTTGAAATACGGTTTTCTCTGGGTATATGCCCAGAAGTGGGATTGCTGGATCAGATGGTAATTCTATTTCTAATTTTTTTAAGGAAACTCCATACTGTTCTCCATAGGGACTGTATCAATTTACATTCCCACCAATAGTGGAAGAGGGTTCCTTTTGTCCACACCCTCCCCAGAATTGGTTGTTTGTAGATTTTCTGATGATGCCGATTCTAACAGGTGTGAGGTGATACCTCATTGTAGTTTTGATTTGCATTTCTCTAATAATTAGTGCTGTTGAGCAGCTTTTCATGTGCGTCTTGGCCATCTCTGTGTCTCCTTTGAAGAAACGTCTCTTTAGATCTTCTGCCCATTTTTGGGGGGTTGTTTGTTTTTTTAATATTAAGCTGCATGAGCTGTTTATATATATTGGAGATTAAACCTCTGTCCATTGATTCGTCTGCAACGATTTTTGCCCATTCTGAGGGATGCATTTTTACATTCCCGTGTTTTTTAACAAAAACGGAAAGAAAGGAAAAGAAGCAGAACACTAATGTGCGTAAAATATGCCTTTTGAAACGGTCGTTTTGAAATATGGACGTCCTTTGAAATTTTTGGTCGATATGTGACCCCAGGATTTGTTTTCAGGGCAGGTGTCATTTACAGGCCTGCAATGATTTTGAATATCAACTGACCATTAGCGTTGGGATTAAAGCTGCTGTTGTGTGAAACGGCCACAAGGTGGCAGCAGTTCACCCTTACCAAATCTGGTTGCTAGGGCAAGAGAGCCTCAGGGGAAGTGGTGTTCTAGATTGGAGTTTAGAATGGGATGTGCCAGGAGAAAGCCCCTCACGTTTGTCTCACTACTTCTTGTTCGTGTTTTTAATTTAATTTTTTTATTTTTTATTACAGCAAGTTTGATTACAATGTTTGGCTTGTTGTAGGTGTGGAAGATGTGGTTCCTTTACACTTATACAGATGACTGTTCTTCTTGGGATCCTTTTCCCATGTACGTTATGACAGAATGTTGAGTAGTCCTCTCTTGGTATTCTGTAGGTCTTTGGTGATTATATATGTCACCTGTGTTTGTATATGTCTGTTAACCCCGATATCGTAATGAAACCAATCCTCACACCTTTCCATTGGTGAACCATAAGTTTGTTTAATGAATCTGTGATTGCCCTTCTCCGTGGAAATATCTGCCCTGGTATCCATTTTTAGGTAACACCTATAAGTGATATGATATGATATGTGTCTTTCACTTTCTGACTTACTACAAGTCACGTGATTACTTCTAGACTCATCTACGGTGCTGCAAATGGCATTGTGTCCTTTTTTCCCTTGGCTTCTCTTCTGCCTTAGCGGGGTCCATTTTCAACAATGTGATTCCCTGAGGGTTGTGGATTAGCTGACCTGGGCAGCCTTACCCTGCCGGCCCGCCCTCCCCAGGTGTGCCTCGTTGAGGTCAATATAAACAGAGCTCCAGGCAGCAATAGCCCCTGAAGCTGTGCCTGACTCCATATTCTCTGCCCCGTCAGCAGTCTCGGGGCTGTGCTGGTGGGAGGGAGTGAGGGGCCACAGCTTTGTGGGTGGCCCGGTGTGAGTGGGGTTCTGCTGGCCTTTCTGCAGGAGTTGCCAGGCTGCCGCCTGTAAAGAAGAGGATGTGTCACCCATACCTTCCGCTGGAATTTCTCTCCGGACAGAGGTGAGGAAGGAAAAAAGCAGTGGGGGCCGGGACAGGAGGGGTATCTCAGGCAGGGCAATGGAAAGCTTCTGGAAGAGCGCCAGGGTCCAGGACCACGCTGGCTGGCCTGCAGGCACCATGTTGGCCTGCGTGCTGTCGCTGGTGTGGCTCCACGGTCCTTCCTCTAGGCTTTCAAGCCCTTGTACATATTCAGGTGTTTTACCTGGAAAGGGTGGGAACAGTTCAGCAGCAGCTGGCCTGGGGCTCAGCTCACGTTTACTCACAGATGCCTCGGCACGGTCCCCCAGCTTTGCAATGAGGACGCTCCTTGCGTGGGGGTTGGGTTGCTGGCTGTATGGGAGATGGTTCCCCACCTCTGACCAATTTCAGAATTGTTTACCACTGGAGCAAGTGCCGTGATAGGGTTTTCCTCTGTATAACTCGTGGGTTCACTTTTTGTTTCTTTTATGTTTCAAGTTAGATGTTATTCCTCTTTTATGTATTTATAGATATAAGCATGGAAATAATTCATTCCTATAAATACATCTGTGTGACGGGAAGAACTTTTTTCTGTTTTATTTTTAAATTTTATTTTTTAAAATTTTGAAATTTTATTTATTTTTTTATACAGCACGTTATTATTAGTTATGTATTTTATGCATATACATGTATACAGGTCAATCCCAAACTCCCAACTCATCCCACCACCACCACCCCATGGCTTCCCACACTTGGTGTCCATACGTTTGTTCTCTACCTCTGTGTCTCTATTTCTTCCCTGCAAACCAGTTCATCTGTACCATTTTTAGGCTCCACATATATGCATTAATATACAATATTTGTTTTCCTCTTTCTGACTTACTTCATTCTGTATGACAGTCTCTCGATCCATCGATGTCTCTACAGATGACCCAGTTTCATTCCTTTTTATGGCCGAGTCATATTCCATTTTATATATGTACCACATCTTTATCCATTCATCTGTCTGTGGGCATTTAGGTTGCTTCCATTACCTGGCTATTGTAAATAGTGCTGCAACGAACATTGTGGTGAATGTGCCTTTTTGAAATACGGTTTTCTCTGGGTATATGCCCAGAAGTGGGATTGCTGGATCAGATGGTAATTCTATTTCTAATTTTTTAAGGAAACTCCATACTGTTCTCCATAGGGACTGTATCAATTTACATTCCCAGCAATAGTGGAAGAGGGTTCCTTTTGTCCACACCCTCCCCAGAATTGGTTGTTTGTAGATTTTCTGATGATGCCGATTCTAACAGGTGTGAGGTGATACCTCATTGTAGTTTTGATTTGCATTTCTCTAATAATTAGTGCTGTTGAGCAGCTTTTCATGTGCGTCTTGGCCATCTCTGTGTCTCCTTTGAAGAAACGTCTCTTTAGATCTTCTGCCCATTTTTTGGGGGTTGTTTGTTTTTTTAATATTAAGCTGCATGAGCTGTTTATATATATTGGAGATTAAACCTCTGTCCATTGATTCGTCTGCAACGATTTTCGCCCATTCTGAGGGATGCCTTTTTCCATTCCCGTGTTTTTTAACAAAAAAGGAAAGAAAGGAAAAGAAGCAGAACACTAATGTGCGTAAAATATGCCTTTTGAAACGGTCGTTTTGAAATATGGACGTCCTTTGAAATTTTTGGTCGATATGTGACCCCAGGATTTGTTTTCAGGGCAGGTGTCATTTACAGGCCTGCAATGATTTTGAATATCAACTGACCATTAGCGTTGGGATTAAAGCTGCTGTTGTGTGAAACGGCCACAAGGTGGCAGCAGTTCACCCTTACCAAATCTGGTTACTAGGGCAAGAGAGCCTCAGGGGGAGTGGTGTTCTAGATTGGAGTTTAGAATGGGATGTGCCAGGAGAAAGCCCCTCACGTTTGTCTCACTACTTCTTGTTCGTGTTTTTAATTTAATTTTTTTATTTTGTATTACAGCAAGTTTGATTACAATGTTTGGCTTGTTGTAGGTGTGGAAGATGTGGTTCCTTTACACTTATACAGATGACTGTTCTTCTTGGGATCCTTTTCCCATGTACGTTATGACAGAATGTTGAGTAGTCCTCTCTTGGTATTCTGTAGGTCTTTGGTGATTATATATGTCACCTGTGTTTGTATATGTCTGTTAACCCCGATATCGTAATGAAACCAATCCTCACACCTTTCCATTGGTGAACCATAAGTTTGTTTAATGAATCTGTGATTGCCCTTCTCCGTGGAAATATCTGCCCTGGTATCCATTTTTAGGTAACACCTATAAGTGATATGATATGATATGTGTCTTTCACTTTCTGACTTACTACAAGTCACGTGATTACTTCTAGACTCATCTACGGTGCTGCAAATGGCATTGTGTCCTTTTTTCCCTTGGCTTCTCTTCTGCCTTAGCGGGGTCCATTTTCAACAATGTGATTCCCTGAGGGTTGTGGATTAGCTGACCTGGGCAGCCTTACCCTGCCGGCCCGCCCTCCCCAGGTGTGCCTCGTTGAGGTCAATATAAACAGAGCTCCAGGCAGCAATAGCCCCTGAAGCTGTGCCTGACTCCATATTCTCTGCCCCGTCAGCAGTCTCGGGGCTGTGCTGGTGGGAGGGAGTGAGGGGCCACAGCTTTGTGGGTGGCCCGGTGTGAGTGGGGTTCTGCTGGCCTTTCTGCAGGAGTTGCCAGGCTGCCGCCTGTAAAGAAGAGGATGTGTCACCCATACCTTCCGCTGGAATTTCTCTCCGGACAGAGGTGAGGAAGGAAAAAAGCAGTGGGGGCCGGGACAGGAGGGGTATCTCAGGCAGGGCAATGGAAAGCTTCTGGAAGAGCGCCAGGGTCCAGGACCACGCTGGCTGGCCTGCAGGCACCAAGTTGGCCTGCGTGCTGTCGCTGGTGTGGCTCCACGGTCCTTCCTCTAGGCTTTCAAGCCCTTGTACATATTCAGGTGTTTTACCTGGAAAGGGTGGGAACAGTTCAGCAGCAGCTGGCCTGGGGCTCAGCTCACGTTTACTCACAGATGCCTCGGCACGGTCCCCCAGCTTTGCAATGAGGACGCTCCTTGCGTGGGGGTTGGGTTGCTGGCTGTATGGGAGATGGTTCCCCACCTCTGACCAATTTCAGAATTGTTTACCACTGGAGCAAGTGCCGTGATAGGGTTTTCCTCTGTATAACTCGTGGGTTCACTTTTTGTTTCTTTTATGTTTCAAGTTAGATGTTATTCCTCTTTTATGTATTTATAGATATAAGCATGGAAATAATTCATTCCTATAAATACATCTGTGTGACGGGAAGAACTTTTTTCTGTTTTATTTTTAAATTTTATTTTTTGAAATTTTGAAATTTTATTTATTTTTTTATACAGCACGTTATTATTAGTTATGTATTTTATGCATATACATGTATACAGGTCAATCCCAAACTCCCAACTCATCCCACCACCACCACCCCATGGCTTCCCACACTTGGTGTCCATACGTTTGTTCTCTACCTCTGTGTCTCTATTTCTTCCCTGCAAACCAGTTCATCTGTACCATTTTTAGGCTCCACATATATGCATTAATATACAATATTTGTTTTCCTCTTTCTGACTTACTTCATTCTGTATGACAGTCTCTCGATCCATCGATGTCTCTACAGATGACCCAGTTTCATTCCTTTTTATGGCCGAGTAATATTCCATTTTATATATGTACCACATCTTTATCCATTCATCTGTCTGTGGGCATTTAGGTTGCTTCCATTACCTGGCTATTGTAAATAGTGCTGCAACGAACATTGTGGTGAATGTGCCTTTTTGAAATACGGTTTTCTCTGGGTATATGCCCAGAAGTGGGATTGCTGGATCAGATGGTAATTCTATTTCTAATTTTTTTAAGGAAACTCCATACTGTTCTCCATAGGGACTGTATCAATTTACATTCCCACCAATAGTGGAAGAGGGCTCCTTTTGTCCACACCCTCCCCAGAATTGGTTGTTTGTAGATTTTCTGATGATGCCGATTCTAACAGGTGTGAGGTGATACCTCATTGTAGTTTTGATTTGCATTTCTCTAATAATTAGTGCTGTTGAGCAGCTTTTCATGTGCGTCTTGGCCATCTCTGTGTCTCCTTTGAAGAAACGTCTCTTTAGATCTTCTGCCCATTTTTTGGGGGTTGTTTGTTTTTTTTAATATTAAGCTGCATGAGCTGTTTATATATATTGGAGATTAAACCTCTGTCCATTGATTCGTCTGCAACGATTTTCGCCCATTCTGAGGGATGCCTTTTTCCATTCCCGTGTTTTTTAACAAAAAAGGAAAGAAAGGAAAAGAAGCAGAACACTAATGTGCGCAAAATATGCCTTTTGAAACGGTCGTTTTGAAATATGGACGTCCTTTGAAATTTTTGGTCGATATGTGACCCCAGGATTTGTTTTCAGGGCAGGTGTCATTTAGAGGCCTGCAATGATTTTGAATATCAACTGACCATTAGCGTTGGGATTAAAGCTGCTGTTGTGTGAAACGGCCACAAGGTGGCAGCAGTTCACCCTTACCAAATCTGGTTACTAGGGCAAGAGAGCCTCAGGGGAAGTGGTGTTCTAGATTGGAGTTTAGAATGGGATGTGCCAGGAGAAAGCCCCTCACGTTTGTCTCACTACTTCTTGTTCGTGTTTTTAATTTAATTTTTTTATTTTTTATTACAGCAAGTTTGATTACAATGTTTGGCTTGTTGTAGGTGTGGAAGATGTGGTTCCTTTACACTTATACAGATGACTGTTCTTCTTGGGATCCTTTTCCCATGTACGTTATGACAGAATGTTGAGTAGTCCTCTCTTGGTATTCTGTAGGTCTTTGGTGATTATATATGTCACCTGTGTTTGTATATGTCTGTTAACCCTGATATCGTAATGAAACCAATCCTCACACCTTTCCATTGGTGAACCATAAGTTTGTTTAATGAATCTGTGATTGCCCTTCTCCGTGGAAATATCTGCCCTGGTATCCATTTTTAGGTAACACCTATAAGTGATATGATATGATATGTGTCTTTCACTTTCTGACTTACTACAAGTCACGTGATTACTTCTAGACTCATCTACGGTGCTGCAAATGGCATTGTGTCCTTTTTTCCCTTGGCTTCTCTTCTGCCTTAGCGGGGTCCATTTTCAACAATGTGATTCCCTGAGGGTTGTGGATTAGCTGACCTGGGCAGCCTTACCCTGCCGGCCCGCCCTCCCCAGGTGTGCCTCGTTGAGGTCAATATAAACAGAGCTCCAGGCAGCAATAGCCCCTGAAGCTGTGCCTGACTCCATATTCTCTGCCCCGTCAGCAGTCTCGGGGCTGTGCTGGTGGGAGGGAGTGAGGGGCCACAGCTTTGTGGGTGGCCCGGTGTGAGTGGGGTTCTGCTGGCCTTTCTGCAGGAGTTGCCAGGCTGCCGCCTGTAAAGAAGAGGATGTGTCACCCATACCTTCCGCTGGAATTTCTCTCCGGACAGAGGTGAGGAAGGAAAAAAGCAGTGGGGGCCGGGACAGGAGGGGTATCTCAGGCAGGGCAATGGAAAGCTTCTGGAAGAGCGCCAGGGTCCAGGACCACGCTGGCTGGCCTGCAGGCACCAAGTTGGCCTGCGTGCTGTCGCTGGTGTGGCTCCACGGTCCTTCCTCTAGGCTTTCAAGCCCTTGTACATATTCAGGTGTTTTACCTGGAAAGGGTGGGAACAGTTCAGCAGCAGCTGGCCTGGGGCTCAGCTCACGTTTACTCACAGATGCCTCGGCACGGTCCCCCAGCTTTGCAATGAGGACGCTCCTTGCGTGGGGGTTGGGTTGCTGGCTGTATGGGAGATGGTTCCCCACCTCTGACCAATTTCAGAATTGTTTACCACTGGAGCAAGTGCCGTGATAGGGTTTTCCTCTGTATAACTCGTGGGTTCACTTTTTGTTTCTTTTATGTTTCAAGTTAGATGTTATTCCTCTTTTATGTATTTATAGATATAAGCATGGAAATAATTCATTCCTATAAATACATCTGTGTGACGGGAAGAACTTTTTTCTGTTTTATTTTTAAATTTTATTTTTTAAAATTTTGAAATTTTATTTATTTTTTTATACAGCACGTTATTATTAGTTATGTATTTTATGCATATACATGTATACAGGTCAATCCCAAACTCCCAACTCATCCCACCACCACCACCCCATGGCTTCCCACACTTGGTGTCCATACGTTTGTTCTCTACCTCTGTGTCTCTATTTCTTCCCTGCAAACCAGTTCATCTGTACCATTTTTAGGCTCCACATATATGCATTAATATACAATATTTGTTTTCCTCTTTCTGACTTACTTCATTCTGTATGACAGTCTCTCGATCCATCGATGTCTCTACAGATGACCCAGTTTCATTCCTTTTTATGGCCGAGTCATATTCCATTTTATATATGTACCACATCTTTATCCATTCATCTGTCTGTGGGCATTTAGGTTGCTTCCATTACCTGGCTATTGTAAATAGTGCTGCAACGAACATTGTGGTGAATGTGCCTTTTTGAAATACGGTTTTCTCTGGGTATATGCCCAGAAGTGGGATTGCTGGATCAGATGGTAATTCTATTTCTAATTTTTTTAAGGAAACTCCATACTGTTCTCCATAGGGACTGTATCAATTTACATTCCCACCAATAGTGGAAGAGGGCTCCTTTTGTCCACACCCTCCCCAGAATTGGTTGTTTGTAGATTTTCTGATGATGCCGATTCTAACAGGTGTGAGGTGATACCTCATTGTAGTTTTGATTTGCATTTCTCTAATAATTAGTGCTGTTGAGCAGCTTTTCATGTGCGTCTTGGCCATCTCTGTGTCTCCTTTGAAGAAACGTCTCTTTAGATCTTCTGCCCATTTTTTGGGGGTTGTTTGTTTTTTTAATATTAAGCTGCATGAGCTGTTTATATATATTGGAGATTAAACCTCTGTCCATTGATTCGTCTGCAACGATTTTCGCCCATTCTGAGGGATGCCTTTTTCCATTCCCGTGTTTTTTAACAAAAAAGGAAAGAAAGGAAAAGAAGCAGAACACTAATGTGCGTAAAATATGCCTTTTGAAACGGTCGTTTTGAAATATGGACGTCCTTTGAAATTTTTGGTCGATATGTGACCCCAGGATTTGTTTTCAGGGCAGGTGTCATTTACAGGCCTGCAATGATTTTGAATATCAACTGACCATTAGCGTTGGGATTAAAGCTGCTGTTGTGAGAAACGGCCACTAGGTGGCAGCAGTTCACCCTTACCAAATCTGGTTACTAGGGCAAGAGAGCCTCAGGGGAAGTGGTGTTCTAGATTGGAGTTTAGAATGGGATGTGCCAGGAGAAAGCCCCTCACGTTTGTCTCACTACTTCTCGTTCGTGTTTTTAATTTATTTTTTTTTTATTTTTTATTACAGCAAGTTTGATTACAATGTTTGGCTTGTTGTAGGTGTGGAAGATGTGGTTCCTTTACACTTATACAGATGACTGTTCTTCTTGGGATCCTTTTCCCATGTACGTTATGACAGAATGTTGAGTAGTCCTCTCTTGGTATTCTGTAGGTCTTTGGTGATTATATATGTCACCTGTGTTTGTATATGTCTGTTAACCCCGATATCGTAATGAAACCAATCCTCACACCTTTCCATTGGTGAACCATAAGTTTGTTTAATGAATCTGTGATTGCCCTTCTCCGTGGAAATATCTGCCCTGGTATCCATTTTTAGGTAACACCTATAAGTGATATGATATGATATGTGTCTTTCACTTTCTGACTTACTACAAGTCACGTGATTACTTCTAGACTCATCTACGGTGCTGCAAATGGCATTGTGTCCTTTTTTCCCTTGGCTTCTCTTCTGCCTTAGCGGGGTCCATTTTCAACAATGTGATTCCCTGAGGGTTGTGGATTAGCTGACCTGGGCAGCCTTACCCTGCCGGCCCGCCCTCCCCAGGTGTGCCTCGTTGAGGTCAATATAAACAGAGCTCCAGGCAGCAATAGCCCCTGAAGCTGTGCCTGACTCCATATTCTCTGCCCCGTCAGCAGTCTCGGGGCTGTGCTGGTGGGAGGGAGTGAGGGGCCACAGCTTTGTGGGTGGCCCGGTGTGAGTGGGGTTCTGCTGGCCTTTCTGCAGGAGTTGCCAGGCTGCCGCCTGTAAAGAAGAGGATGTGTCACCCATACCTTCCGCTGGAATTTCTCTCCGGACAGAGGTGAGGAAGGAAAAAAGCAGTGGGGGCCGGGACAGGAGGGGTATCTCAGGCAGGGCAATGGAAAGCTTCTGGAAGAGCGCCAGGGTCCAGGACCACGCTGGCTGGCCTGCAGGCACCAAGTTGGCCTGCGTGCTGTCGCTGGTGTGGCTCCACGGTCCTTCCTCTAGGCTTTCAAGCCCTTGTACCTATTCAGGTGTTTTACCTGGAAAGGGTGGGAACAATTCAGCAGCAGCTGGCCTGGGGCTCAGCTCACGTTTACTCACAGATGCCTCGGCACGGTCCCCCAGCTTTGCAATGAGGACGCTCCTTGCGTGGGGGTTGGGTTGCTGGCTGTATGGGAGATGGTTCCCCACCTCTGACCAATTTCAGAATTGTTTACCACTGGAGCAAGTGCCGTGATAGGGTTTTCCTCTGTATAACTCGTGGGTTCACTTTTTGTTTCTTTTATGTTTCAACTTAGATGTTATACCTCTTTTATGTATTTATAGATATAAGCATGGAAATAATTCATTCCTATAAATACATCTGTGTGACGGGAAGAACTTTTTTCTGTTTTATTTTTAAATTTTATTTTTTAAAATTTTGAAATTTTATTTATTTTTTTATACAGCACGTTATTATTAGTTATGTATTTTATGCATATACATGTATACAGGTCAATCCCAAACTCCCAACTCATCCCACCACCACCACCCCATGGCTTCCCACACTTGGTGTCCATACGTTTGTTCTCTACCTCTGTGTCTCTATTTCTTCCCTGCAAACCAGTTCATCTGTACCATTTTTAGGCTCCACATATATGCATTAATATACAATATTTGTTTTCCTCTTTCTGACTTACTTCATTCTGTATGACAGTCTCTCGATCCATCGATGTCTCTACAGATGACCCAGTTTCATTCCTTTTTATGGCCGAGTCATATTCCATTTTATATATGTACCACATCTTTATCCATTCATCTGTCTGTGGGCATTTAGGTTGCTTCCATTACCTGGCTATTGTAAATAGTGCTGCAACGAACATTGTGGTGAATGTGCCTTTTTGAAATACGGTTTTCTCTGGGTATATGCCCAGAAGTGGGATTGCTGGATCAGATGGTAATTCTATTTCTAATTTTTTTAAGGAAACTCCATACTGTTCTCCATAGGGACTGTATCAATTTACATTCCCACCAATAGTGGAAGAGGGCTCCTTTTGTCCACACCCTCCCCAGAATTGGTTGTTTGTAGATTTTCTGATGATGCCGATTCTAACAGGTGTGAGGTGATACCTCATTGTAGTTTTGATTTGCATTTCTCTAATAATTAGTGCTGTTGAGCAGCTTTTCATGTGCGTCATGGCCATCTCTGTGTCTCCTTTGAAGAAACGTCTCTTTAGATCTTCTGCCCATTTTTTGGGGGTTGTTTGTTTTTTTAATATTAAGCTGCATGAGCTGTTTATATATATTGGAGATTAAACCTCTGTCCATTGATTCGTCTGCAACGATTTTCGCCCATTCTGAGGGATGCCTTTTTCCATTCCCGTGTTTTTTAACAAAAAAGGAAAGAAAGGAAAAGAAGCAGAACACTAATGTGCGTAAAATATGCCTTTTGAAACGGTCGTTTTGAAATATGGACGTCCTTTGAAATTTTTGGTCGATATGTGACCCCAGGATTTGTTTTCAGGGCAGGTGTCATTTACAGGCCTGCAATGATTTTGAATATCAACTGACCATTAGCGTTGGGATTAAAGCTGCTGTTGTGAGAAACGGCCACTAGGTGGCAGCAGTTCACCCTTACCAAATCTGGTTACTAGGGCAAGAGAGCCTCAGGGGAAGTGGTGTTCTAGATTGGAGTTTAGAATGGGATGTGCCAGGAGAAAGCCCCTCACGTTTGTCTCACTACTTCTCGTTCGTGTTTTTAATTTATTTTTTTTTATTTTTTATTACAGCAAGTTTGATTACAATGTTTGGCTTGTTGTAGGTGTGGAAGATGTGGTTCCTTTACACTTATACAGATGACTGTTCTTCTTGGGATCCTTTTCCCATGTACGTTATGACAGAATGTTGAGTAGTCCTCTCTTGGTATTCTGTAGGTCTTTGGTGATTATATATGTCACCTGTGTTTGTATATGTCTGTTAACCCCGATATCCTAATGAAACCAATCCTCACACCTTTCCATTGGTGAACCATAAGTTTGTTTAATGAATCTGTGATTGCCCTTCTCCGTGGAAATATCTGCCCTGGTATCCATTTTTAGGTAACACCTATAAGTGATATGATATGATATGTGTCTTTCACTTTCTGACTTACTACAAGTCACGTGATTACTTCTAGACTCATCTACGGTGCTGCAAATGGCATTGTGTCCTTTTTTCCCTTGGCTTCTCTTCTGCCTTAGCGGGGTCCATTTTCAACAATGTGATTCCCTGAGGGTTGTGGATTAGCTGACCTGGGCAGCCTTACCCTGCCGGCCCGCCCTCCCCAGGTGTGCCTCGTTGAGGTCAATATAAACAGAGCTCCAGGCAGCAATAGCCCCTGAAGCTGTGCCTGACTCCATATTCTCTGCCCCGTCAGCAGTCTCGGGGCTGTGCTGGTGGGAGGGAGTGAGGGGCCACAGCTTTGTGGGTGGCCCGGTGTGAGTGGGGTTCTGCTGGCCTTTCTGCAGGAGTTGCCAGGCTGCCGCCTGTAAAGAAGAGGATGTGTCACCCATACCTTCCGCTGGAATTTCTCTCCGGACAGAGGTGAGGAAGGAAAAAAGCAGTGGGGGCCGGGACAGGAGGGGTATCTCAGGCAGGGCAATGGAAAGCTTCTGGAAGAGCGCCAGGGTCCAGGACCACGCTGGCTGGCCTGCAGGCACCAAGTTGGCCTGCGTGCTGTCGCTGGTGTGGCTCCACGGTCCTTCCTCTAGGCTTTCAAGCCCTTGTACCTATTCAGGTGTTTTACCTGGAAAGGGTGGGAACAATTCAGCAGCAGCTGGCCTGGGGCTCAGCTCACGTTTACTCACAGATGCCTCGGCACGGTCCCCCAGCTTTGCAATGAGGACGCTCCTTGCGTGGGGGTTGGGTTGCTGGCTGTATGGGAGATGGTTCCCCACCTCTGACCAATTTCAGAATTGTTTACCACTGGAGCAAGTGCCGTGATAGGGTTTTCCTCTGTATAACTCGTGGGTTCACTTTTTGTTTCTTTTATGTTTCAAGTTAGATGTTATACCTCTTTTATGTATTTATAGATATAAGCATGGAAATAATTCATTCCTATAAATACATCTGTGTGACGGGAAGAACTTTTTTCTGTTTTATTTTTAAATTTTATTTTTTAAAATTTTGAAATTTTATTTATTTTTTTATACAGCACGTTATTATTAGTTATGTATTTTATGCATATACATGTATACAGGTCAATCCCAAACTCCCAACTCATCCCACCACCACCACCCCATGGCTTCCCACACTTGGTGTCCATACGTTTGTTCTCTACCTCTGTGTCTCTATTTCTTCCCTGCAAACCAGTTCATCTGTACCATTTTTAGGCTCCACATATATGCATTAATATACAATATTTGTTTTCCTCTTTCTGACTTACTTCATTCTGTATGACAGTCTCTCGATCCATCGATGTCTCTACAGATGACCCAGTTTCATTCCTTTTTATGGCCGAGTCATATTCCATTTTATATATGTACCACATCTTTATCCATTCATCTGTCTGTGGGCATTTAGGTTGCTTCCATTACCTGGCTATTGTAAATAGTGCTGCAACGAACATTGTGGTGAATGTGCCTTTTTGAAATACGGTTTTCTCTGGGTATATGCCCAGAAGTGGGATTGCTGGATCAGATGGTAATTCTATTTCTAATTTTTTTAAGGAAACTCCATACTGTTCTCCATAGGGACTGTATCAATTTACATTCCCACCAATAGTGGAAGAGGGCTCCTTTTGTCCACACCCTCCCCAGAATTGGTTGTTTGTAGATTTTCTGATGATGCCGATTCTAACAGGTGTGAGGTGATACCTCATTGTAGTTTTGATTTGCATTTCTCTAATAATTAGTGCTGTTGAGCAGCTTTTCATGTGCGTCTTGGCCATCTCTGTGTCTCCTTTGAAGAAACGTCTCTTTAGATCTTCTGCCCATTTTTTGGGGGTTGTTTGTTTTTTTAATATTAAGCTGCATGAGCTGTTTATATATATTGGAGATTAAACCTCTGTCCATTGATTCGTCTGCAACGATTTTCGCCCATTCTGAGGGATGCCTTTTTCCATTCCCGTGTTTTTTAACAAAAAAGGAAAGAAAGGAAAAGAAGCAGAACACTAATGTGCGTAAAATATGCCTTTTGAAACGGTCGTTTTGAAATATGGACGTCCTTTGAATTTTTTGTTCGATATGTGACCCCAGGATTTGTTTTCAGGGCAGGTGTCATTTACAGGCCTGCAATGATTTTGAATATCAACTGACCATTAGCGTTGGGATTAAAGCTGCTGTTGTGTGAAACGGCCACAAGGTGGCAGCAGTTCACCCTTACCAAATCTGGTTACTAGGGCAAGAGAGCCTCAGGGGAAGTGGTGTTCTAGATTGGAGTTTAGAATGGGATGTGCCAGGAGAAAGCCCCTCACGTTTGTCTCACTAAATCTTGTTCGTGTTTTTAATTTAATTTTTTTATTTTTTATTACAGCAAGTTTGATTACAATGTTTGGCTTGTTGTAGGTGTGGAAGATGTGGTTCCTTTACACTTATACAGATGACTGTTCTTCTTGGGATCCTTTTCCCATGTACGTTATGACAGAATGTTGAGTAGTCCTCTCTTGGTATTCTGTAGGTCTTTGGTGATTATATATGTCACCTGTGTTTGTATATGTCTGTTAACCCCGATATCCTAATGAAACCAATCCTCACACCTTTCCATTGGTGAACCATAAGTTTGTTTAATGAATCTGTGATTGCCCTTCTCCGTGGAAATATCTGCCCTGGTATCCATTTTTAGGTAACACCTATAAGTGATATGATATGATATGTGTCTTTCACTTTCTGACTTACTACAAGTCACGTGATTACTTCTAGACTCATCTACGGTGCTGCAAATGGCATTGTGTCCTTTTTTCCCTTGGCTTCTCTTCTGCCTTAGTGGGGTCCATTTTCAACAATGTGATTCCCTGAGGGTTGTGGATTAGCTGACCTGGGCAGCCTTACCCTGCCGGCCCGCCCTCCCCAGGTGTGCCTCGTTGAGGTCAATATAAACAGAGCTCCAGGCAGCAATAGCCCCTGAAGCTGTGCCTGACTCCATATTCTCTGCCCCGTCAGCAGTCTCGGGGCTGTGCTGGTGGGAGGGAGTGAGGGGCCACAGCTTTGTGGGTGGCCCGGTGTGAGTGGGGTTCTGCTGGCCTTTCTGCAGGAGTTGCCAGGCTGCCGCCTGTAAAGAAGAGGATGTGTCACCCATACCTTCCGCTTGAATTTCTCTCCGGACAGAGGTGAGGAAGGAAAAAAGCAGTGGGGGCCGGGACAGGAGGGGTATCTCAGGCAGGGCAATGGAAAGCTTCTGGAAGAGCGCCAGGGTCCAGGACCACGCTGGCTGGCCTGCAGGCACCATGTTGGCCTGCGTGCTGTCGCTGGTGTGGCTCCACGGTCCTTCCTCTAGGCTTTCAAGCCCTTGTACATATTCAGGTGTTTTACCTGGAAAGGGTGGGAACAGTTCAGCAGCAGCTGGCCTGGGGCTCAGCTCACGTTTACTCACAGATGCCTCGGCACGGTCCCCCAGCTTTGCAATGAGGACGCTCCTTGCGTGGGGGTTGGGTTGCTGGCTGTATGGGAGATGGTTCCCCACCTCTGACCAATTTCAGAATTGTTTACCACTGGAGCAAGTGCCGTGATAGGGTTTTCCTCTGTATAACTCGTGGGTTCACTTTTTGTTTCTTTTATGTTTCAAGTTAGATGTTATTCCTCTTTTATGTATTTATAGATATAAGCATGGAAATAATTCATTCCTATAAATACATCTGTGTGACGGGAAGAACTTTTTTCTGTTTTATTTTTAAATTTTATTTTTTAAAATTTTGAAATTTTATTTATTTTTTTATACAGCACGTTATTATTAGTTATGTATTTTATGCATATACATGTATACAGGTCAATCCCAAACTCCCAACTCATCCCACCACCACCACCCCATGGCTTCCCACACTTGGTGTCCATACGTTTGTTCTCTACCTCTGTGTCTCTATTTCTTCCCTGCAAACCAGTTCATCTGTACCATTTTTAGGCTCCACATATATGCATTAATATACAATATTTGTTTTCCTCTTTCTGACTTACTTCATTCTGTATGACAGTCTCTCGATCCATCGATGTCTCTACAAATGACCCAGTTTCATTCCTTTTTATGGCCGAGTAATATTCCATTTTATATATGTACCACATCTTTATCCATTCATCTGTCTGTGGGCATTTAGGTTGCTTCCATTACCTGGCTATTGTAAATAGTGCTGCAACGAACATTGTGGTGAATGTGCCTTTTTGAAATACGGTTTTCTCTGGGTATATGCCCAGAAGTGGGATTGCTGGATCAGATGGTAATTCTATTTCTAATTTTTTTAAGGAAACTCCATACTGTTCTCCATAGGGACTGTATCAATTTACATTCCCACCAATAGTGGAAGAGGGCTCCTTTTGTCCACACCCTCCCCAGAATTGGTTGTTTGTAGATTTTCTGATGATGCCGATTCTAACAGGTGTGAGGTGATACCTCATTGTAGTTTTGATTTGCATTTCTCTAATAATTAGTGCTGTTGAGCAGCTTTTCATGTGCGTCATGGCCATCTCTGTGTCTCCTTTGAAGAAACGTCTCTTTAGATCTTCTGCCCATTTTTTGGGGGTTGTTTGTTTTTTTAATATTAAGCTGCATGAGCTGTTTATATATATTGGAGATTAAACCTCTGTCCATTGATTCGTCTGCAACGATTTTCGCCCATTCTGAGGGATGCCTTTTTCCATTCCCGTGTTTTTTAACAAAAAAGGAAAGAAAGGAAAAGAAGCAGAACACTAATGTGCGCAAAATATGCCTTTTGAAACGGTCGTTTTGAAATATGGACGTCCTTTGAAATTTTTGGTCGATATGTGACCCCAGGATTTGTTTTCAGGGCAGGTGTCATTTACAGGCCTGCAATGATTTTGAATATCAACTGACCATTAGCGTTGGGATTAAAGCTGCTGTTGTGTGAAACGGCCACAAGGTGGCAGCAGTTCACCCTTACCAAATCTGGTTGCTAGGGCAAGAGAGCCTCAGGGGAAGTGGTGTTCTAGATTGGAGTTTAGAATGGGATGTGCCAGGAGAAAGCCCCTCACGTTTGTCTCACTACTTCTTGTTCGTGTTTTTAATTTAATTTTTTTATTTTTTATTACAGCAAGTTTGATTACAATGTTTGGCTTGTTGTAGGTGTGGAAGATGTGGTTCCTTTACACTTATACAGATGACTGTTCTTCTTGGGATCCTTTTCCCATGTACGTTATGACAGAATGTTGAGTAGTCCTCTCTTGGTATTCTGTAGGTCTTTGGTGATTATATATGTCACCTGTGTTTGTATATGTCTGTTAACCCTGATATCGTAATGAAACCAATCCTCACACCTTTCCATTGGTGAACCATAAGTTTGTTTAATGAATCTGTGATTGCCCTTCTCCGTGGAAATATCTGCCCTGGTATCCATTTTTAGGTAACACCTATAAGTGATATGATATGATATGTGTCTTTCACTTTCTGACTTACTACAAGTCACGTGATTACTTCTAGACTCATCTACGGTGCTGCAAATGGCATTGTGTCCTTTTTTCCCTTGGCTTCTCTTCTGCCTTAGCGGGGTCCATTTTCAACAATGTGATTCCCTGAGGGTTGTGGATTAGCTGACCTGGGCAGCCTTACCCTGCCGGCCCGCCCTCCCCAGGTGTGCCTCGTTGAGGTCAATATAAACAGAGCTCCAGGCAGCAATAGCCCCTGAAGCTGTGCCTGACTCCATATTCTCTGCCCCGTCAGCAGTCTCGGGGCTGTGCTGGTGGGAGGGAGTGAGGGGCCACAGCTTTGTGGGTGGCCCGGTGTGAGTGGGGTTCTGCTGGCCTTTCTGCAGGAGTTGCCAGGCTGCCGCCTGTAAAGAAGAGGATGTGTCACCCATACCTTCCGCTGGAATTTCTCTCCGGACAGAGGTGAGGAAGGAAAAAAGCAGTGGGGGCCGGGACAGGAGGGGTATCTCAGGCAGGGCAATGGAAAGCTTCTGGAAGAGCGCCAGGGTCCAGGATCACGCTGGCTGGCCTGCAGGCACCAAGTTGGCCTGCGTGCTGTCGCTGGTGTGGCTCCACGGTCCTTCCTCTAGGCTTTCAAGCCCTTGTACATATTCAGGTGTTTTACCTGGAAAGGGTGGGAACAGTTCAGCAGCAGCTGGCCTGGGGCTCAGCTCACGTTTACTCACAGATGCCTCAGCACGGTCCCCCAGCTTTGCAATGAGGACGCTCCTTGCGTGGGGGTTGGGTTGCTGGCTGTATGGGAGATGGTTCCCCACCTCTGACCAATTTCAGAATTGTTTACCACTGGAGCAAGTGCCGTGATAGGGTTTTCCTCTGTATAACTCGTGGGTTCACTTTTTGTTTCTTTTATGTTTCAAGTTAGATGTTATTCCTCTTTTATGTATTTATAGATATAAGCATGGAAATAATTCATTCCTATAAATACATCTGTGTGACGGGAAGAACTTTTTTCTGTTTTATTTTTAAATTTTATTTTTTAAAATTTTGAAATTTTATTTATTTTTTTATACAGCACGTTATTATTAGTTATGTATTTTATGCATATACATGTATACAGGTCAATCCCAATCTCCCAACTCATCCCACCACCACCACCCCATGGCTTCCCACACTTGGTGTCCATACGTTTGTTCTCTACCTCTGTGTCTCTATTTCTTCCCTGCAAACCAGTTCATCTGTACCATTTTTAGGCTCCACATATATGCATTAATATACAATATTTGTTTTCCTCTTTCTGACTTACTTCATTCTGTATGACAGTCTCTCGATCCATCGATGTCTCTACAGATGACCCAGTTTCATTCCTTTTTATGGCCGAGTCATATTCCATTTTATATATGTACCACATCTTTATCCATTCATCTGTCTGTGGGCATTTAGGTTGCTTCCATTACCTGGCTATTGTAAATAGTGCTGCAACGAACATTGTGGTGAATGTGCCTTTTTGAAATACGGTTTTCTCTGGGTATATGCCCAGAAGTGGGATTGCTGGATCAGATGGTAATTCTATTTCTAATTTTTTTAAGGAAACTCCATACTGTTCTCCATAGGGACTGTATCAATTTACATTCCCACCAATAGTGGAAGAGGGCTCCTTTTGTCCACACCCTCCCCAGAATTGGTTGTTTGTAGATTTTCTGATGATGCCGATTCTAACAGGTGTGAGGTGATACCTCATTGTAGTTTTGATTTGCATTTCTCTAATAATTAGTGCTGTTGAGCAGCTTTTCATGTGCGTCTTGGCCATCTCTGTGTCTCCTTTGAAGAAACGTCTCTTTAGATCTTCTGCCCATTTTTTGGGGGTTGTTTGTTTTTTTAATATTAAGCTGCATGAGCTGTTTATATATATTGGAGATTAAACCTCTGTCCATTGATTCGTCTGCAACGATTTTCGCCCATTCTGAGGGATGCCTTTTTCCATTCCCGTGTTTTTTAACAAAAAAGGAAAGAAAGGAAAAGAAGCAGAACACTAATGTGCGTAAAATATGCCTTTTGAAACGGTCGTTTTGAAATATGGACGTCCTTTGAAATTTTTGGTCGATATGTGACCCCAGGATTTGTTTTCAGGGCAGGTGTCATTTACAGGCCTGCAATGATTTTGAATATCAACTGACCATTAGCGTTGGGATTAAAGCTGCTGTTGTGAGAAACGGCCACTAGGTGGCAGCAGTTCACCCTTACCAAATCTGGTTACTAGGGCAAGAGAGCCTCAGGGGAAGTGGTGTTCTAGATTGGAGTTTAGAATGGGATGTGCCAGGAGAAAGCCCCTCACGTTTGTCTCACTACTTCTCGTTCGTGTTTTTAATTTATTTTTTTTTATTTTTTATTACAGCAAGTTTGATTACAATGTTTGGCTTGTTGTAGGTGTGGAAGATGTGGTTCCTTTACACTTATACAGATGACTGTTCTTCTTGGGATCCTTTTCCCATGTACGTTATGACAGAATGTTGAGTAGTCCTCTCTTGGTATTCTGTAGGTCTTTGGTGATTATATATGTCACCTGTGTTTGTATATGTCTGTTAACCCCGATATCGTAATGAAACCAATCCTCACACCTTTCCATTGGTGAACCATAAGTTTGTTTAATGAATCTGTGATTGCCCTTCTCCGTGGAAATATCTGCCCTGGTATCCATTTTTAGGTAACACCTATAAGTGATATGATATGATATGTGTCTTTCACTTTCTGACTTACTACAAGTCACGTGATTACTTCTAGACTCATCTACGGTGCTGCAAATGGCATTGTGTCCTTTTTTCCCTTGGCTTCTCTTCTGCCTTAGCGGGGTCCATTTTCAACAATGTGATTCCCTGAGGGTTGTGGATTAGCTGACCTGGGCAGCCTTACCCTGCCGGCCCGCCCTCCCCAGGTGTGCCTCGTTGAGGTCAATATAAACAGAGCTCCAGGCAGCAATAGCCCCTGAAGCTGTGCCTGACTCCATATTCTCTGCCCCGTCAGCAGTCTCGGGGCTGTGCTGGTGGGAGGGAGTGAGGGGCCACAGCTTTGTGGGTGGCCCGGTGTGAGTGGGGTTCTGCTGGCCTTTCTGCAGGAGTTGCCAGGCTGCCGCCTGTAAAGAAGAGGATGTGTCACCCATACCTTCCGCTGGAATTTCTCTCCGGACAGAGGTGAGGAAGGAAAAAAGCAGTGGGGGCCGGGACAGGAGGGGTATCTCAGGCAGGGCAATGGAAAGCTTCTGGAAGAGCGCCAGGGTCCAGGACCACGCTGGCTGGCCTGCAGGCACCAAGTTGGCCTGCGTGCTGTCGCTGGTGTGGCTCCACGGTCCTTCCTCTAGGCTTTCAAGCCCTTGTACATATTCAGGTGTTTTACCTGGAAAGGGTGGGAACAGTTCAGCAGCAGCTGGCCTGGGGCTCAGCTCACGTTTACTCACAGATGCCTCGGCACGGTCCCCCAGCTTTGCAATGAGGACGCTCCTTGCGTGGGGGTTGGGTTGCTGGCTGTATGGGAGATGGTTCCCCACCTCTGACCAATTTCAGAATTGTTTACCACTGGAGCAAGTGCCGTGATAGGGTTTTCCTCTGTATAACTCGTGGGTTCACTTTTTGTTTCTTTTATGTTTCAAGTTAGATGTTATTCCTCTTTTATGTATTTATAGATATAAGCATGGAAATAATTCATTCCTATAAATACATCTGTGTGACGGGAAGAACTTTTTTCTGTTTTATTTTTAAATTTTATTTTTTAAAATTTTGAAATTTTATTTATTTTTTTATACAGCACGTTATTATTAGTTATGTATTTTATGCATATACATGTATACAGGTCAATCCCAATCTCCCAACTCATCCCACCACCACCACCCCATGGCTTCCCACACTTGGTGTCCATACGTTTGTTCTCTACCTCTGTGTCTCTATTTCTTCCCTGCAAACCAGTTCATCTGTACCATTTTTAGGCTCCACATATATGCATTAATATACAATATTTGTTTTCCTCTTTCTGACTTACTTCATTCTGTATGACAGTCTCTCGATCCATCGATGTCTCTACAGATGACCCAGTTTCATTCCTTTTTATGGCCGAGTCATATTCCATTTGATATATGTACCACATCTTTATCCATTCATCTGTCTGTGGGCATTTAGGTTGCTTCCATTACCTGGCTATTGTAAATAGTGCTGCAACGAACATTGTGGTGAATGTGCCTTTTTGAAATACGGTTTTCTCTGGGTATATGCCCAGAACTGGGATTGCTGGATCAGATGGTAATTCTATTTCTAGTTTTTTTAAGGAAACTCCATACTGTTCTCCATAGTGACTGTATCAATATACATTCCCACCAATAGTGGAAGAGGGCTCCTTTTGTCCACACCCTCCCCAGAATTGGTTGTTTGTAGATTTTCTGATGATGCCGATTCTAACAGGTGTGAGGTGATACCTCATTGTAGTTTTGATTTGCATTTCTCTAATAATTAGTGCTGTTGAGCAGCTTTTCATGTGCGTCTTGGCCATCTCTGTGTCTCCTTTGAAGAAACGTCTCTTTAGATCTTCTGCCCATTTTTTTTGGGTTGTTTGTTTTTTTAATATTAAGCTGCATGAGCTGTTTATATATATTGGAGATTAAACCTCTGTCCATTGATTCGTCTGCAACGATTTTCGCCCATTCTGAGGGATGCCTTTTTCCATTCCCGTGTTTTTTAACAAAAAAGGAAAGAAAGGAAAAGAAGCAGAACACTAATGTGCGTAAAATATGCCTTTTGAAACGGTCGTTTTGAAATATGGACGTCCTTTGAATTTTTTGGTCGATATGTGACCCCAGGATTTGTTTTCAGGGCAGGTGTCATTTACAGGCCTGCAATGATTTTGAATATCAACTGACCATTAGCGTTGGGATTAAAGCTGCTGTTGTGTGAAACGGCTACAAGGTAGCAGCAGTTCACCCTTACCAAATCTGGTTACTAGGGCAAGAGAGCCTCAGTGGAAGTGGTGTTCTAGATTGGAGTTTAGAATGGAATGTGCCAGGAGAAAGCCCCTCACGTTTGTCTCACTACTTCTTGTTCGTGTTTTTAATTTATTTTTTTTATTTTTTATTACAGCAAGTTTGATTACAATGTTTGGCTTGTTGTAGGTGTGGAAGATGTGATTCTTTTACACATATACAGATGACTGTTCTTCTTGGGATCCTTTTCCCATGTACGTTATGACAGAATATTCAGTAGTCCTCTCTTGGTATTCTGTAGGTCTTTGGTGATTATATATGTCACCTGTGTTTGTATATGTCTGTTAACCCCGATATCGTAATGAAACCAATCCTCACACCTTTCCATTGGTGAACCATAAGTTTGTTTAATGAATCTGTGATTGCCCTTCTCCGTGGAAATATCTGCCCTGGTATCCATTTTTAGGTAACACCTATAAGTGATATGATATTATATGTGTCTTTCACTTTCTGACTTACTACAAGTCACGTGATTACTTCTAGACTCATCTACGGTGCTGCAAATGGCATTGTGTACTTTTTTCCCTTGGCTTCTCTTCTGCCTTAGCGGGGTCCATTTTCAACAATGTGATTCCCAGAGGGTTGTGGATTAGCTGACCTGGGCAGCCTTACCCTGCCGGCCCGCCCTCCCCAAGTGTGCCTCGTTGAGGTCAATATAAACAGAGCTCCAGGCAGCAATAGCCCCTGAAGCTGTGCCTGACTCCATATTCTCTGCCCCGTCAGCAGTCTCGGGGCTGTGCTGGTGGGAGGGAGTGAGGGGCCACATCTTTGTGGGTGGCCCGGTGTAAGTGGGGTTCTGCTGGCCTTTCTGCAGGAGTTGCCAGGCTGCCGCCTGTAAAGAAGAGGATGTGTCACCCATACCTTCCGCTGGAATTTCTCTCCGGACAGAGGTGAGGAAGGAAAAAAGCAGTGGGGGCCGGGACAGGAGGGGTATCTCAGGCAGGGCAATGGAAAGCTTCTGGAAGAGCGCCAGGGTCCAGGACCACGCTGGCTGGCCTGCAGGCACCAAGATGGCCTGCGTGCTGTCGCTGGTGTGGCTCCACGGTCCTTCCTCTAGGCTTTCAAGCCCTTGTACATATTCAGGTGTTTTACCTGGAAAGGGTGGGAACAGTTCAGCAGCAGCTGGCCTGGGGCTCAGCTCACGTTTACTCACAGATGCCTCGGCACGGTCCCCCAGCTTTGCAATGAGGACGCTCCTTGCGTGGGGGTTGGGTTGCTGGCTGTATGGGAGATGGTTCCCCACCTCTGACCAATTTCAGAATTGTTTACCACTGGAGCAAGTGCCGTGATAGGGTTTTCCTCTGTATAACTCGTGGGTTCACTTTTTTTTTCTTTTATGTTTCAAGTTAGATGTTATTCCTCTTTTATGTATTTATAGATATAAGCATGGAAATAATTCATTCCTATAAATACATCTGTGTGACGGGAAGAACTTTTTTCTGTTTTATTTTTAAATTTTATTTTTTAAAATTTTGAAATTTTATTTATTTTTTTATACAGCACGTTATTATTAGTTATGTATTTTATGCATATACATGTATACAGGTCAATCCCAAACTCCCAACTCATCCCACCACCACCACCCCATGGCTTCCCACCCTTGGTGTCCATACGTTTGTTCTCTACCTCTGTGTCTCTATTTCTTCCCTGCAAACCAGTTCATCTGTACCATTTTTAGGCTCCACATATATGCATTAATATACAATATTTGTTTTCCTCTTTCTGACTTACTTCATTCTGTATGACAGTCTCTCGATCCATCGATGTCTCTACAGATGACCCAGTTTCATTCCTTTTTATGGCCGAGTAATATTCCATTTTATATATGTACCACATCTTTATCCATTCATCTGTCTGTGGGCATTTAGGTTGCTTCCATTACCTGGCTATTGTAAATAGTGCTGCAACGAACATTGTGGTGAATGTGCCTTTTTGAAATACGGTTTTCTCTGGGTATATGCCCAGAAGGGGGATTGCTGGATCAGATGGTAATTCTATTTCTAATTTTTTTAAGGAAACTCCATACTGTTCTCCATAGGGACTGTATCAATTTACATTCCCACAAATAGTGGAAGAGGGCTCCTTTTGTCCACACCCTCCCCAGAATTGGTTGTTTGTAGATTTTCTGATGATGCCGATTCTAACAGGTGTGAGGTGATACCTCATTGTAGTTTTGATTTGCATTTCTCTAATAATTAGTGCTGTTGAGCAGCTTTTCATGTGCGTCTTGGCCATCTCTGTGTCTCCTTTGAAGAAACGTCTCTTTAGATCTTCTGCCCATTTTTTGGGGGTTGTTTGTTTTTTTAATATTAAGCTGCATGAGCTGTTTATATATATTGGAGATTAAACCTCTGTCCATTGATTCGTCTGCAACGATTTTCGCCCATTCTGAGGGATGCCTTTTTCCATTCCCGTGTTTTTTAACAAAAAAGGAAAGAAAGGAAAAGAAGCAGAACACTAATGTGCGCAAAATATGCCTTTTGAAACGGTCGTTTTGAAATATGGACGTCCTTTGAAATTTTTGGTCGATATGTGACCCCAGGATTTGTTTTCAGGGCAGGTGTCATTTACAGGCCTGCAATGATTTTGAATATCAACTGACCATTAGCGTTGGGATTAAAGCTGCTGTTGTGTGAAACGGCCACAAGGTGGCAGCAGTTCACCCTTACCAAATCTGGTTACTAGGGCAAGAGAGCCTCAGGGGAAGTGGTGTTCTAGATTGGAGTTTAGAATGGGATGTGCCAGGAGAAAGCCCCTCACGTTTGTCTCACTACTTCTTGTTCGTGTTTTTAATTTAATTTTTTTATTTTTTATTACAGCAAGTTTGATTACAATGTTTGGCTTGTTGTAGGTGTGGAAGATGTGGTTCCTTTACACTTATACAGATGACTGTTCTTCTTGGGATCCTTTTCCCATGTACGTTATGACAGAATGTTGAGTAGTCCTCTCTTGGTATTCTGTAGGTCTTTGGTGATTATATATGTCACCTGTGTTTGTATATGTCTGTTAACCCTGATATCGTAATGAAACCAATCCTCACACCTTTCCATTGGTGAACCATAAGTTTGTTTAATGAATCTGTGATTGCCCTTCTCCGTGGAAATATCTGCCCTGGTATCCATTTTTAGGTAACACCTATAAGTGATATGATATGATATGTGTCTTTCACTTTCTGACTTACTACAAGTCACGTGATTACTTCTAGACTCATCTACGGTGCTGCAAATGGCATTGTGTCCTTTTTTCCCTTGGCTTCTCTTCTGCCTTAGCGGGGTCCATTTTCAACAATGTGATTCCCTGAGGGTTGTGGATTAGCTGACCTGGGCAGCCTTACCCTGCCGGCCCGCCCTCCCCAGGTGTGCCTCGTTGAGGTCAATATAAACAGAGCTCCAGGCAGCAATAGCCCCTGAAGCTGTGCCTGACTCCATATTCTCTGCCCCGTCAGCAGTCTCGGGGCTGTGCTGGTGGGAGGGAGTGAGGGGCCACAGCTTTGTGGGTGGCCCGGTGTGAGTGGGGTTCTGCTGGCCTTTCTGCAGGAGTTGCCAGGCTGCCGCCTGTAAAGAAGAGGATGTGTCACCCATACCTTCCGCTGGAATTTCTCTCCGGACAGAGGTGAGGAAGGAAAAAAGCAGTGGGGGCCGGGACAGGAGGGGTATCTCAGGCAGGGCAATGGAAAGCTTCTGGAAGAGCGCCAGGGTCCAGGATCACGCTGGCTGGCCTGCAGGCACCAAGTTGGCCTGCGTGCTGTCGCTGGTGTGGCTCCACGGTCCTTCCTCTAGGCTTTCAAGCCCTTGTACATATTCAGGTGTTTTACCTGGAAAGGGTGGGAACAGTTCAGCAGCAGCTGGCCTGGGGCTCAGCTCACGTTTACTCACAGATGCCTCGGCACGGTCCCCCAGCTTTGCAATGAGGACGCTCCTTGCGTGGGGGTTGGGTTGCTGGCTGTATGGGAGATGGTTCCCCACCTCTGACCAATTTCAGAATTGTTTACCACTGGAGCAAGTGCCGTGATAGGGTTTTCCTCTGTATAACTCGTGGGTTCACTTTTTGTTTCTTTTATGTTTCAAGTTAGATGTTATTCCTCTTTTATGTATTTATAGATATAAGCATGGAAATAATTCATTCCTATAAATACATCTGTGTGACGGGAAGAACTTTTTTCTGTTTTATTTTTAAATTTTATTTTTTAAAATTTTGAAATTTTATTTATTTTTTTATACAGCACGTTATTATTAGTTATGTATTTTATGCATATACATGTATACAGGTCAATCCCAATCTCCCAACTCATCCCACCACCACCACCCCATGGCTTCCCACACTTGGTGTCCATACGTTTGTTCTCTACCTCTGTGTCTCTATTTCTTCCCTGCAAACCAGTTCATCTGTACCATTTTTAGGCTCCACATATATGCATTAATATACAATATTTGTTTTCCTCTTTCTGACTTACTTCATTCTGTATGACAGTCTCTCGATCCATCGATGTCTCTACAGATGACCCAGTTTCATTCCTTTTTATGGCCGAGTCATATTCCATTTTATATATGTACCACATCTTTATCCATTCATCTGTCTGTGGGCATTTAGGTTGCTTCCATTACCTGGCTATTGTAAATAGTGCTGCAACGAACATTGTGGTGAATGTGCCTTTTTGAAATACGGTTTTCTCTGGGTATATGCCCAGAAGTGGGATTGCTGGATCAGATGGTAATTCTATTTCTAATTTTTTTAAGGAAACTCCATACTGTTCTCCATAGGGACTGTATCAATTTACATTCCCACCAATAGTGGAAGAGGGCTCCTTTTGTCCACACCCTCCCCAGAATTGGTTGTTTGTAGATTTTCTGATGATGCCGATTCTAACAGGTGTGAGGTGATACCTCATTGTAGTTTTGATTTGCATTTCTCTAATAATTAGTGCTGTTGAGCAGCTTTTCATGTGCGTCTTGGCCATCTCTGTGTCTCCTTTGAAGAAACGTCTCTTTAGATCTTCTGCCCATTTTTTGGGGGTTGTTTGTTTTTTTAATATTAAGCTGCATGAGCTGTTTATATATATTGGAGATTAAACCTCTGTCCATTGATTCGTCTGCAACGATTTTCGCCCATTCTGAGGGATGCCTTTTTCCATTCCCGTGTTTTTTAACAAAAAAGGAAAGAAAGGAAAAGAAGCAGAACACTAATGTGCGTAAAATATGCCTTTTGAAACGGTCGTTTTGAAATATGGACGTCCTTTGAAATTTTTGGTCGATATGTGACCCCAGGATTTGTTTTCAGGGCAGGTGTCATTTACAGGCCTGCAATGATTTTGAATATCAACTGACCATTAGCGTTGGGATTAAAGCTGCTGTTGTGAGAAACGGCCACTAGGTGGCAGCAGTTCACCCTTACCAAATCTGGTTACTAGGGCAAGAGAGCCTCAGGGGAAGTGGTGTTCTAGATTGGAGTTTAGAATGGGATGTGCCAGGAGAAAGCCCCTCACGTTTGTCTCACTACTTCTCGTTCGTGTTTTTAATTTATTTTTTTTTATTTTTTATTACAGCAAGTTTGATTACAATGTTTGGCTTGTTGTAGGTGTGGAAGATGTGGTTCCTTTACACTTATACAGATGACTGTTCTTCTTGGGATCCTTTTCCCATGTACGTTATGACAGAATGTTGAGTAGTCCTCTCTTGGTATTCTGTAGGTCTTTGGTGATTATATATGTCACCTGTGTTTGTATATGTCTGTTAACCCCGATATCGTAATGAAACCAATCCTCACACCTTTCCATTGGTGAACCATAAGTTTGTTTAATGAATCTGTGATTGCCCTTCTCCGTGGAAATATCTGCCCTGGTATCCATTTTTAGGTAACACCTATAAGTGATATGATATGATATGTGTCTTTCACTTTCTGACTTACTACAAGTCACGTGATTACTTCTAGACTCATCTACGGTGCTGCAAATGGCATTGTGTCCTTTTTTCCCTTGGCTTCTCTTCTGCCTTAGCGGGGTCCATTTTCAACAATGTGATTCCCTGAGGGTTGTGGATTAGCTGACCTGGGCAGCCTTACCCTGCCGGCCCGCCCTCCCCAGGTGTGCCTCGTTGAGGTCAATATAAACAGAGCTCCAGGCAGCAATAGCCCCTGAAGCTGTGCCTGACTCCATATTCTCTGCCCCGTCAGCAGTCTCGGGGCTGTGCTGGTGGGAGGGAGTGAGGGGCCACAGCTTTGTGGGTGGCCCGGTGTGAGTGGGGTTCTGCTGGCCTTTCTGCAGGAGTTGCCAGGCTGCCGCCTGTAAAGAAGAGGATGTGTCACCCATACCTTCCGCTGGAATTTCTCTCCGGACAGAGGTGAGGAAGGAAAAAAGCAGTGGGGGCCGGGACAGGAGGGGTATCTCAGGCAGGGCAATGGAAAGCTTCTGGAAGAGCGCCAGGGTCCAGGACCACGCTGGCTGGCCTGCAGGCACCAAGTTGGCCTGCGTGCTGTCGCTGGTGTGGCTCCACGGTCCTTCCTCTAGGCTTTCAAGCCCTTGTACATATTCAGGTGTTTTACCTGGAAAGGGTGGGAACAGTTCAGCAGCAGCTGGCCTGGGGCTCAGCTCACGTTTACTCACAGATGCCTCGGCACGGTCCCCCAGCTTTGCAATGAGGACGCTCCTTGCGTGGGGGTTGGGTTGCTGGCTGTATGGGAGATGGTTCCCCACCTCTGACCAATTTCAGAATTGTTTACCACTGGAGCAAGTGCCGTGATAGGGTTTTCCTCTGTATAACTCGTGGGTTCACTTTTTGTTTCTTTTATGTTTCAAGTTAGATGTTATTCCTCTTTTATGTATTTATAGATATAAGCATGGAAATAATTCATTCCTATAAATACATCTGTGTGACGGGAAGAACTTTTTTCTGTTTTATTTTTAAATTTTATTTTTTAAAATTTTGAAATTTTATTTATATTTTTATACAGCACGTTATTATTAGTTATGTATTTTATGCATATACATGTATACAGGTCAATCCCAAACTCCCAACTCATCCCACCACCACCACCCCATGGCTTCCCACACTTGGTGTCCATACGTTTGTTCTCTACCTCTGTGTCTCTATTTCTTCCCTGCAAACCAGTTCATCTGTACCATTTTTAGGCTCCACATATATGCATTAATATACAATATTTGTTTTCCTCTTTCTGACTTACTTCATTCTGTATGACAGTCTCTCGATCCATCGATGTCTCTACAGATGACCCAGTTTCATTCCTTTTTATGGCCGAGTCATATTCCATTTGATATATGTACCACATCTTTATCCATTCATCTGTCTGTGGGCATTTAGGTTGCTTCCATTACCTGGCTATTGTAAATAGTGCTGCAACGAACATTGTGGTGAATGTGCCTTTTTGAAATACGGTTTTCTCTGGGTATATGCCCAGAACTGGGATTGCTGGATCAGATGGTAATTCTATTTCTAGTTTTTTTAAGGAAACTCCATACTGTTCTCCATAGTGACTGTATCAATTTACATTCCCACCAATAGTGGAAGAGGGCTCCTTTTGTCCACACCCTCCCCAGAATTGGTTGTTTGTAGATTTTCTGATGATGCCGATTCTAACAGGTGTGAGGTGATACCTCATTGTAGTTTTGATTTGCATTTCTCTAATAATTAGTGCTGTTGAGCAGCTTTTCATGTGCGTCTTGGCCATCTCTGTGTCTCCTTTGAAGAAACGTCTCTTTAGATCTTCTGCCCATTTTTTTTGGGTTGTTTGTTTTTTTAATATTAAGCTGCATGAGCTGTTTATATATATTGGAGATTAAACCTCTGTCCATTGATTCGTCTGCAACGATTTTCGCCCATTCTGAGGGATGCCTTTTTCCATTCCCGTGTTTTTTTAACAAAAAAGGAAAGAAAGGAAAAGAAGCAGAACACTAATGTGCGTAAAATATGCCTTTTGAAACGGTCGTTTTGAAATATGGACGTCCTTTGAAGTTTTTGGTCGATATGTGACCCCAGGATTTGTTTTCAGGGCAGGTGTCATTTACAGGCCTGCAATGATTTTGAATATCAACTGACCATTAGCGTTGGGATTAAAGCTGCTGTTGTGTGAAACGGCTACAAGGTAGCAGCAGTTCACCCTTACCAAATCTGGTTACTAGGGCAAGAGAGCCTCAGTGGAAGTGGTGTTCTAGATTGGAGTTTAGAATGGAATGTGCCAGGAGAAAGCCCCTCACGTTTGTCTCACTACTTCTTGTTCGTGTTTTTAATTTAATTTTTTTATTTTTTATTACAGCAAGTTTGATTACAATGTTTGGCTTGTTGTAGGTGTGGAAGATGTGGTTCCTTTACACATATACAGATGACTGTTCTTCTTGGGATCCTTTTCCCATGTACGTTATGACAGAATATTCAGTAGTCCTCTCTTGGTATTCTGTAGGTCTTTGGTGATTATATATGTCACCTGTGTTTGTATATGTCTGTTAACCCCGATATCGTAATGAAACCAATCCTCACACCTTTCCATTGGTGAACCATAAGTTTGTTTAATGAATCTGTGATTGCCCTTCTCCGTGGAAATATCTGCCCTGGTATCCATTTTTAGGTAACACCTATAAGTGATATGATATTATATGTGTCTTTCACTTTCTGACTTACTACAAGTCACGTGATTACTTCTAGACTCATCTACGGTGCTGCAAATGGCATTGTGTACTTTTTTCCCTTGGCTTCTCCTCTGCCTTAGCGGGGTCCATTTTCAACAATGTGATTCCCAGAGGGTTGTGGATTAGCTGACCTGGGCAGCCTTACCCTGCCGGCCCGCCCTCCCCAAGTGTGCCTCGTTGAGGTCAATATAAACAGAGCTCCAGGCAGCAATAGCCCCTGAAGCTGTGCCTGACTCCATATTCTCTGCCCCGTCAGCAGTCTCGGGGCTGTGCTGGTGGGAGGGAGTGAGGGGCCACATCTTTGTGGGTGGCCCGGTGTAAGTGGGGTTCTGCTGGCCTTTCTGCAGGAGTTGCCAGGCTGCCGCCTGTAAAGAAGAGGATGTGTCACCCATACCTTCCGCTGGAATTTCTCTCCGGACAGAGGTGAGGAAGGAAAAAAGCAGTGGGGGCCGGGACAGGAGGGGTATCTCAGGCAGGGCAATGGAAAGCTTCTGGAAGAGCGCCAGGGTCCAGGACCACGCTGGCTGGCCTGCAGGCACCAAGATGGCCTGCGTGCTGTCGCTGGTGTGGCTCCACGGTCCTTCCTCTAGGCTTTCAAGCCCTTGTACATATTCAGGTGTTTTACCTGGAAAGGGTGGGAACAGTTCAGCAGCAGCTGGCCTGGGGCTCAGCTCACGTTTACTCACAGATGCCTCGGCACGGTCCCCCAGCTTTGCAATGAGGACGCTCCTTGCGTGGGGGTTGGGTTGCTGGCTGTATGGGAGATGGTTCCCCACCTCTGACCAATTTCAGAATTGTTTACCACTGGAGCAAGTGCCGTGATAGGGTTTTCCTCTGTATAACTCGTGGGTTCACTTTTTGTTTCTTTTATGTTTCAAGTTAGATGTTATTCCTCTTTTATGTATTTATAGATATAAGCATGGAAATAATTCATTCCTATAAATACATCTGTGTGACGGGAAGAACTGTTTTCTGTTTTATTTTTAAATTTTATTTTTTAAAATTTTGAAATTTTATTTATTTTTTTATACAGCACGTTATTATTAGTTATGTATTTTATGCATATACATGTATACAGGTCAATCCCAAACTCCCAACTCATCCCACCACCACCACCCCATGGCTTCCCACACTTGGTGTCCATACGTTTGTTCTCTACCTCTGTGTCTCTATTTCTTCCCTGCAAACCAGTTCATCTGTACCATTTTTAGGCTCCACATATATGCATTAATATACAATATTTGTTTTCCTCTTTCTGACTTACTTCATTCTGTATGACAGTCTCTCGATCCATCGATGTCTCTACAGATGACCCAGTTTCATTCCTTTTTATGGCCGAGTCATATTCCATTTTATATATGTACCACATCTTTATCCATTCATCTGTCTGTGGGCATTTAGGTTGCTTCCATTACCTGGGTATTGTAAATAGTGCTGCAACGAACATTGTGGTGAATGTGCCTTTTTGAAATACGGTTTTATCTGGGTATATGCCCAGAAGTGGGATTGCTGGATCAGATGGTAATTCTATTTCTAATTTTTTTAAGGAAACTCCATACTGTTCTCCATAGGGACTGTATCAATTTACATTCCCGCCAATAGTGGAAGAGGGTTCCTTTTGTCCACACCCTCCCCAGAATTGGTTGTTTGTAGATTTTCTGATGATGCCGATTCTAACAGGTGTGAGGTGATACCTCATTGTAGTTTTGATTTGCATTTCTCTAATAATTAGTGCTGTTGAGCAGCTTTTCATGTGCGTCTTGGCCATCTCTGTGTCTCCTTTGAAGAAACGTCTCTTTAGATCTTCTGCCCATTTTTTTTGGGTTGTTTGTTTTTTTAATATTAAGCTGCATGAGCTGTTTATATATATTGGAGATTAAACCTCTGTCCATTGATTCGTCTGCAACGATTTTCGCCCATTCTGAGGGATGCCTTTTTCCATTCCCGTGTTTTTTTAACAAAAAAGGAAAGAAAGGAAAAGAAGCAGAACACTAATGTGCGTAAAATATGCCTTTTGAAACGGTCGTTTTGAAATATGGACGTCCTTTGAAGTTTTTGGTCGATATGTGACCCCAGGATTTGTTTTCAGGGCAGGTGTCATTTACAGGCCTGCAATGATTTTGAATATCAACTGACCATTAGCGTTGGGATTAAAGCTGCTGTTGTGTGAAACGGCCACAAGGTGGCAGCAGTTCACCCTTACCAAATCTGGTTACTAGGGCAAGAGAGCCTCAGTGGAAGTGGTGTTCTAGATTGGAGTTTAGAATGGAATGTGCCAGGAGAAAGCCCCTCACGTTTGTCTCACTACTTCTTGTTCGTGTTTTTAATTTAATTTTTTTATTTTTTATTACAGCAAGTTTGATTACAATGTTTGGCTTGTTGTAGGTGTGGAAGATGTGGTTCCTTTACACATATACAGATGACTGTTCTTCTTGGGATCCTTTTCCCATGTACGTTATGACAGAATGTTGAGTAGTCCTCTCTTGGTATTCTGTAGGTCTTTGGTGATTATATATGTCACCTGTGTTTGTATATGTCTGTTAACCCCGATATCGTAATGAAACCAATCCTCACACCTTTCCATTGGTGAACCATAAGTTTGTTTAATGAATCTGTGATTGCCCTTCTCCGTGGAAATATCTGCCCTGGTATCCATTTTTAGGTAACACCTATAAGTGATATGATATGATATGTGTCTTTCACTTTCTGACTTACTACAAGTCACGTGATTACTTCTAGACTCATCTACGGTGCTGCAAATGGCATTGTGTCCTTTTTTCCCTTGGCTTCTCTTCTGCCTTAGCGGGGTCCATTTTCAACAATGTGATTCCCTGAGGGTTGTGGATTAGCTGACCTGGGCAGCCTTACCCTGCCGGCCCGCCCTCCCCAGGTGTGCCTCGTTGAGGTCAATATAAACAGAGCTCCAGGCAGCAATAGCCCCTGAAGCTGTGCCTGACTCCATATTCTCTGCCCCGTCAGCAGTCTCGGGGCTGTGCTGGTGGGAGGGAGTGAGGGGCCACAGCTTTGTGGGTGGCCCGGTGTGAGTGGGGTTCTGCTGGCCTTTCTGCAGGAGTTGCCAGGCTGCCGCCTGTAAAGAAGAGGATGTGTCACCCATACCTTCCGCTGGAATTTCTCTCCGGACAGAGGTGAGGAAGGAAAAAAGCAGTGGGGGCCGGGACAGGAGGGGTATCTCAGGCAGGGCAATGGAAAGCTTCTGGAAGAGCGCCAGGGTCCAGGACCACGCTGGCTGGCCTGCAGGCACCAAGTTGGCCTGCGTGCTGTCGCTGGTGTGGCTCCACGGTCCTTCCTCTAGGCTTTCAAGCCCTTGTACATATTCAGGTGTTTTACCTGGAAAGGGTGGGAACAGTTCAGCAGCAGCTGGCCTGGGGCTCAGCTCACGTTTACTCACAGATGCCTCGGCACGGTCCCCTAGCTTTGCAATGAGGACGCTCCTTGCGTGGGGGTTGGGTTGCTGGCTGTATGGGAGATGGTTCCCCACCTCTGACCAATTTCAGAATTGTTTACCACTGGAGCAAGTGCCGTGATAGGGTTTTCCTCTGTATAACTCGTGGGTTCACTTTTTGTTTCTTTTATGTTTCAAGTTAGATGTTATTCCTCTTTTATGTATTTATAGATATAAGCATGGAAATAATTCATTCCTATAAATACATCTGTGTGACGGGAAGAACTTTTTTCTGTTTTATTTTTAAATTTTATTTTTTAAAATTTTGAAATTTTATTTATATTTTTATACAGCACGTTATTATTAGTTATGTATTTTATGCATATACATGTATACAGGTCAATCCCAAACTCCCAACTCATCCCACCACCACCACCCCATGGCTTCCCACACTTGGTGTCCATACGTTTGTTCTCTACCTCTGTGTCTCTATTTCTTCCCTGCAAACCAGTTCATCTGTACCATTTTTAGGCTCCACATATATGCATTAATATACAATATTTGTTTTCCTCTTTCTGACTTACTTCATTCTGTATGACAGTCTCTCGATCCATCGATGTCTCTACAGATGACCCAGTTTCATTCCTTTTTATGGCCGAGTCATATTCCATTTGATATATGTACCACATCTTTATCCATTCATCTGTCTGTGGGCATTTAGGTTGCTTCCATTACCTGGCTATTGTAAATAGTGCTGCAACGAACATTGTGGTGAATGTGCCTTTTTGAAATACGGTTTTCTCTGGGTATATGCCCAGAACTGGGATTGCTGGATCAGATGGTAATTCTATTTCTAGTTTTTTTAAGGAAACTCCATACTGTTCTCCATAGTGACTGTATCAATTTACATTCCCACCAATAGTGGAAGAGGGCTCCTTTTGTCCACACCCTCCCCAGAATTGGTTGTTTGTAGATTTTCTGATGATGCCGATTCTAACAGGTGTGAGGTGATACCTCATTGTAGTTTTGATTTGCATTTCTCTAATAATTAGTGCTGTTGAGCAGCTTTTCATGTGCGTCTTGGCCATCTCTGTGTCTCCTTTGAAGAAACGTCTCTTTAGATCTTCTGCCCATTTTTTTTGGGTTGTTTGTTTTTTTAATATTAAGCTGCATGAGCTGTTTATATATATTGGAGATTAAACCTCTGTCCATTGATTCGTCTGCAACGATTTTCGCCCATTCTGAGGGATGCCTTTTTCCATTCCCGTGTTTTTTAACAAAAAAGGAAAGAAAGGAAAAGAAGCAGAACACTAATGTGCGTAAAATATGCCTTTTGAAACGGTCGTTTTGAAATATGGACGTCCTTTGAATTTTTTGGTCGATATGTGACCCCAGGATTTGTTTTCAGGGCAGGTGTCATTTACAGGCCTGCAATGATTTTGAATATCAACTGACCATTAGCGTTGGGATTAAAGCTGCTGTTGTGTGAAACGGCTACAAGGTAGCAGCAGTTCACCCTTACCAAATCTGGTTACTAGGGCAAGAGAGCCTCAGTGGAAGTGGTGTTCTAGATTGGAGTTTAGAATGGAATGTGCCAGGAGAAAGCCCCTCACGTTTGTCTCACTACTTCTTGTTCGTGTTTTTAATTTAATTTTTTTATTTTTTATTACAGCAAGTTTGATTACAATGTTTGGCTTGTTGTAGGTGTGGAAGATGTGGTTCCTTTACACATATACAGATGACTGTTCTTCTTGGGATCCTTTTCCCATGTACGTTATGACAGAATATTCAGTAGTCCTCTCTTGGTATTCTGTAGGTCTTTGGTGATTATATATGTCACCTGTGTTTGTATATGTCTGTTAACCCCGATATCGTAATGAAACCAATCCTCACACCTTTCCATTGGTGAACCATAAGTTTGTTTAATGAATCTGTGATTGCCCTTCTCCGTGGAAATATCTGCCCTGGTATCCATTTTTAGGTAACACCTATAAGTGATATGATATGATATGTGTCTTTCACTTTCTGACTTACTACAAGTCACGTGATTACTTCTAGACTCATCTACGGTGCTGCAAATGGCATTGTGTCCTTTTTTCCCTTGGCTTCTCTTCTGCCTTAGCGGGGTCCATTTTCAACAATGTGATTCCCTGAGGGTTGTGGATTAGCTGACCTGGGCAGCCTTACCCTGCCGGCCCGCCCTCCCCAAGTGTGCCTCGTTGAGGTCAATATAAACAGAGCTCCAGGCAGCAATAGCCCCTGAAGCTGTGCCTGACTCCATATTCTCTGCCCCGTCAGCAGTCTCGGGGCTGTGCTGGTGGGAGGGAGTGAGGGGCCACATCTTTGTGGGTGGCCCGGTGTAAGTGGGGTTCTGCTGGCCTTTCTGCAGGAGTTGCCAGGCTGCCGCCTGTAAAGAAGAGGATGTGTCACCCATACCTTCCGCTGGAATTTCTCTCCGGACAGAGGTGAGGAAGGAAAAAAGCAGTGGGGGCCGGGACAGGAGGGGTATCTCAGGCAGGGCAATGGAAAGCTTCTGGAAGAGCGCCAGGGTCCAGGACCACGCTGGCTGGCCTGCAGGCACCAAGATGGCCTGCGTGCTGTCGCTGGTGTGGCTCCACGGTCCTTCCTCTAGGCTTTCAAGCCCTTGTACATATTCAGGTGTTTTACCTGGAAAGGGTGGGAACAGTTCAGCAGCAGCTGGCCTGGGGCTCAGCTCACGTTTACTCACAGATGCCTCGGCACGGTCCCCCAGCTTTGCAATGAGGACGCTCCTTGCGTGGGGGTTGGGTTGCTGGCTGTATGGGAGATGGTTCCCCACCTCTGACCAATTTCAGAATTGTTTACCACTGGAGCAAGTGCCGTGATAGGGTTTTCCTCTGTATAACTCGTGGGTTCACTTTTTTTTTCTTTTATGTTTCAAGTTAGATGTTATTCCTCTTTTATGTATTTATAGATATAAGCATGGAAATAATTCATTCCTATAAATACATCTGTGTGACGGGAAGAACTGTTTTCTGTTTTATTTTTAAATTTTATTTTTTAAAATTTTGAAATTTTATTTATTTTTTTATACAGCACGTTATTATTAGTTATGTATTTTATGCATATACATGTATACAGGTCAATCCCAAACTCCCAACTCATCCCACCACCACCACCCCATGGCTTCCCACACTTGGTGTCCATACGTTTGTTCTCTACCTCTGTGTCTCTATTTCTTCCCTGCAAACCAGTTCATCTGTACCATTTTTAGGCTCCACATATATGCATTAATATACAATATTTGTTTTCCTCTTTCTGACTTACTTCATTCTGTATGACAGTCTCTCGATCCATCGATGTCTCTACAGATGACCCAGTTTCATTCCTTTTTATGGCCGAGTCATATTCCATTTTATATATGTACCACATCTTTATCCATTCATCTGTCTGTGGGCATTTAGGTTGCTTCCATTACCTGGGTATTGTAAATAGTGCTGCAACGAACATTGTGGTGAATGTGCCTTTTTGAAATACGGTTTTCTCTGGGTATATGCCCAGAAGTGGGATTGCTGGATCAGATGGTAATTCTATTTCTAATTTTTTTAAGGAAACTCCATACTGTTCTCCATAGGGACTGTATCAATTTACATTCCCGCCAATAGTGGAAGAGGGTTCCTTTTGTCCACACCCTCCCCAGAATTGGTTGTTTGTAGATTTTCTGATGATGCCGATTCTAACAGGTGTGAGGTGATACCTCATTGTAGTTTTGATTTGCATTTCTCTAATAATTAGTGCTGTTGAGCAGCTTTTCATGTGCGTCTTGGCCATCTCTGTGTCTCCTTTGAAGAAACGTCTCTTTAGATCTTCTGCCCATTTTTTTTGGGTTGTTTGTTTTTTTAATATTAAGCTGCATGAGCTGTTTATATATATTGGAGATTAAACCTCTGTCCATTGATTCGTCTGCAACGATTTTCGCCCATTCTGAGGGATGCCTTTTTCCATTCCCGTGTTTTTTTAACAAAAAAGGAAAGAAAGGAAAAGAAGCAGAACACTAATGTGCGTAAAATATGCCTTTTGAAACGGTCGTTTTGAAATATGGACGTCCTTTGAAGTTTTTGGTCGATATGTGACCCCAGGATTTGTTTTCAGGGCAGGTGTCATTTACAGGCCTGCAATGATTTTGAATATCAACTGACCATTAGCGTTGGGATTAAAGCTGCTGTTGTGTGAAACGGCCACAAGGTGGCAGCAGTTCACCCTTACCAAATCAGGTTACTAGGGCAAGAGAGCCTCAGTGGAAGTGGTGTTCTAGATTGGAGTTTAGAATGGAATGTGCCAGGAGAAAGCCCCTCACGTTTGTCTCACTACTTCTTGTTCGTGTTTTTAATTTAATTTTTTTATTTTTTATTACAGCAAGTTTGATTACAATGTTTGGCTTGTTGTAGGTGTGGAAGATGTGGTTCCTTTACACATATACAGATGACTGTTCTTCTTGGGATCCTTTTCCCATGTACGTTATGACAGAATGTTGAGTAGTCCTCTCTTGGTATTCTGTAGGTCTTTGGTGATTATATATGTCACCTGTGTTTGTATATGTCTGTTAACCCCGATATCGTAATGAAACCAATCCTCACACCTTTCCATTGGTGAACCATAAGTTTGTTTAATGAATCTGTGATTGCCCTTCTCCGTGGAAATATCTGCCCTGGTATCCATTTTTAGGTAACACCTATAAGTGATATGATATGATATGTGTCTTTCACTTTCTGACTTACTACAAGTCACGTGATTACTTCTAGACTCATCTACGGTGCTGCAAATGGCATTGTGTCCTTTTTTCCCTTGGCTTCTCTTCTGCCTTAGCGGGGTCCATTTTCAACAATGTGATTCCCTGAGGGTTGTGGATTAGCTGACCTGGGCAGCCTTACCCTGCCGGCCCGCCCTCCCCAGGTGTGCCTCGTTGAGGTCAATATAAACAGAGCTCCAGGCAGCAATAGCCCCTGAAGCTGTGCCTGACTCCATATTCTCTGCCCCGTCAGCAGTCTCGGGGCTGTGCTGGTGGGAGGAGGGAGTGAGGGGCCACAGCTTTGTGGGTGGCCCGGTGTGAGTGGGGTTCCGCTGGCCTTTCTGCAGGAGTTGCCAGGCTGCCGCCTGTAAAGAAGAGGATGTGTCACCCATACCTTCCGCTGGAATTTCTCTCCGGACAGAGGTGAGGAAGGAAAAAAGCAGTGGGGGCCGGGACAGGAGGGGTATCTCAGGCAGGGCAATGGAAAGCTTCTGGAAGAGCGCCAGGTTCCAGGACCAGGCTGGCTGGCCTGCAGGCACCAACTTGGCCTGCGTGCTGTCGCTGGTGTGGCTCCACGGTCCTTCCTCTAGGCTTTCAAGCCCTTGTACATATTCAGGTGTTTTACCTGGAAAGGGTGGGAACAGTTCAGCAGCAGCTGGCCTGGGGCTCAGCTCACGTTTACTCACAGATGCCTCGGCACGGTCCCCCAGCTTTGCAATGAGGACGTTCCTTGCGTGGGGGTTGGGTTGCTGGCTGTATGGGAGATGGTTCCCCACCTCTGACCAATTTCAGAATTGTTTACCACTGGAGCAAGTGCCGTGATAGGGTTTTCCTCTGTATAACTCGTGGGTTCACTTTTTTTTTCTTTTATGTTTCAAGTTAGATGTTATTCCTCTTTTATGTATTTATAGATATAAGCATGGAAATAATTCATTCCTATAAATACATCTGTGTGACGGGAAGAACTGTTTTCTGTTTTATTTTTAAATTTTATTTTTTAAAATTTTGAAATTTTATTTATTTTTTTATACAGCACGTTATTATTAGTTATGTATTTTATGCATATACATGTATACAGGTCAATCCCAAACTCCCAACTCATCCCACCACCACCACCCCATGGCTTCCCACACTTGGTGTCCATACGTTTGTTCTCTACCTCTGTGTCTCTATTTCTTCCCTGCAAACCAGTTCATCTGTACCATTTTTAGGCTCCACATATATGCATTAATATACAATATTTGTTTTCCTCTTTCTGACTTACTTCATTCTGTATGACAGTCTCTCGATCCATCGATGTCTCTACAGATGACCCAGTTTCATTCCTTTTTATGGCCGAGTCATATTCCATTTTATATATGTACCACATCTTTATCCATTCATCTGTCTGTGGGCATTTAGGTTGCTTCCATTACCTGGCTATTGTAAATAGTGCTGCAACGAACATTGTGGTGAATGTGCCTTTTTGAAATACGGTTTTCTCTGGGTATATGCCCAGAACTGGGATTGCTGGATCAGATGGTAATTCTATTTCTAGTTTTTTTAAGGAAACTCCATACTGTTCTCCATAGTGACTGTATCAATTTACATTCCCACCAATAGTGGAAGAGGGCTCCTTTTGTCCACACCCTCCCCAGAATTGGTTGTTTGTAGATTTTCTGATGATGCCGATTCTAACAGGTGTGAGGTGATACCTCATTGTAGTTTTGATTTGCATTTCTCTAATAATTAGTGCTGTTGAGCAGCTTTTCATGTGCGTCTTGGCCATCTCTGTGTCTCCTTTGAAGAAACGTCTCTTTAGATCTTCTGCCCATTTTTTTTGGGTTGTTTGTTTTTTTAATATTAAGCTGCATGAGCTGTTTATATATATTGGAGATTAAACCTCTGTCCATTGATTCGTCTGCAACGATTTTCGCCCATTCTGAGGGATGCCTTTTTCCATTCCCGTGTTTTTTAACAAAAAAGGAAAGAAAGGAAAAGAAGCAGAACACTAATGTGCGTAAAATATGCCTTTTGAAACGGTCGTTTTGAAATATGGACGTCCTTTGAATTTTTTGGTCGATATGTGACCCCAGGATTTGTTTTCAGGGCAGGTGTCATTTACAGGCCTGCAATGATTTTGAATATCAACTGACCATTAGCGTTGGGATTAAAGCTGCTGTTGTGTGAAACGGCCACAAGGTGGCAGCAGTTCACCCTTACCAAATCTGGTTACTAGGGCAAGAGAGCCTCAGTGGAAGTGGTGTTCTAGATTGGAGTTTAGAATGGAATGTGCCAGGAGAAAGCCCCTCACGTTTGTCTCACTACTTCTTGTTCGTGTTTTTAATTTAATTTTTTTATTTTTTATTACAGCAAGTTTGATTACAATGTTTGGCTTGTTGTAGGTGTGGAAGATGTGGTTCCTTTACACATATACAGATGACTGTTCTTCTTGGGATCCTTTTCCCATGTACGTTATGACAGAATATTCAGTAGTCCTCTCTTGGTATTCTGTAGGTCTTTGGTGATTATATATGTCACCTGTGTTTGTATATGTCTGTTAACCCCGATATCGTAATGAAACCAATCCTCACACCTTTCCATTGGTGAACCATAAGTTTGTTTAATGAATCTGTGATTGCCCTTCTCCGTGGAAATATCTGCCCTGGTATCCATTTTTAGGTAACACCTATAAGTGATATGATATGATATGTGTCTTTCACTTTCTGACTTACTACAAGTCACGTGATTACTTCTAGACTCATCTACGGTGCTGCAAATGGCATTGTGTCCTTTTTTCCCTTGGCTTCTCTTCTGCCTTAGCGGGGTCCATTTTCAACAATGTGATTCCCTGAGGGTTGTGGATTAGCTGACCTGGGCAGCCTTACCCTGCCGGCCCGCCCTCCCCAAGTGTGCCTCGTTGAGGTCAATATAAACAGAGCTCCAGGCAGCAATAGCCCCTGAAGCTGTGCCTGACTCCATATTCTCTGCCCCGTCAGCAGTCTCGGGGCTGTGCTGGTGGGAGGGAGTGAGGGGCCACATCTTTGTGGGTGGCCCGGTGTAAGTGGGGTTCTGCTGGCCTTTCTGCAGGAGTTGCCAGGCTGCCGCCTGTAAAGAAGAGGATGTGTCACCCATACCTTCCGCTGGAATTTCTCTCCGGACAGAGGTGAGGAAGGAAAAAAGCAGTGGGGGCCGGGACAGGAGGGGTATCTCAGGCAGGGCAATGGAAAGCTTCTGGAAGAGCGCCAGGGTCCAGGACCACGCTGGCTGGCCTGCAGGCACCAAGATGGCCTGCGTGCTGTCGCTGGTGTGGCTCCACGGTCCTTCCTCTAGGCTTTCAAGCCCTTGTACATATTCAGGTGTTTTACCTGGAAAGGGTGGGAACAGTTCAGCAGCAGCTGGCCTGGGGCTCAGCTCACGTTTACTCACAGATGCCTCGGCACGGTCCCCCAGCTTTGCAATGAGGACGCTCCTTGCGTGGGGGTTGGGTTGCTGGCTGTATGGGAGATGGTTCCCCACCTCTGACCAATTTCAGAATTGTTTACCACTGGAGCAAGTGCCGTGATAGGGTTTTCCTCTGTATAACTCGTGGGTTCACTTTTTTTTTCTTTTATGTTTCAAGTTAGATGTTATTCCTCTTTTATGTATTTATAGATATAAGCATGGAAATAATTCATTCCTATAAATACATCTGTGTGACGGGAAGAACTGTTTTCTGTTTTATTTTTAAATTTTATTTTTTAAAATTTTGAAATTTTATTTATTTTTTTATACAGCACGTTATTATTAGTTATGTATTTTATGCATATACATGTATACAGGTCAATCCCAAACTCCCAACTCATCCCACCACCACCACCCCATGGCTTCCCACACTTGGTGTCCATACGTTTGTTCTCTACCTCTGTGTCTCTATTTCTTCCCTGCAAACCAGTTCATCTGTACCATTTTTAGGCTCCACATATATGCATTAATATACAATATTTGTTTTCCTCTTTCTGACTTACTTCATTCTGTATGACAGTCTCTCGATCCATCGATGTCTCTACAGATGACCCAGTTTCATTCCTTTTTATGGCCGAGTCATATTCCATTTTATATATGTACCACATCTTTATCCATTCATCTGTCTGTGGGCATTTAGGTTGCTTCCATTACCTGGGTATTGTAAATAGTGCTGCAACGAACATTGTGGTGAATGTGCCTTTTTGAAATACGGTTTTCTCTGGGTATATGCCCAGAAGTGGGATTGCTGGATCAGATGGTAATTCTATTTCTAATTTTTTTAAGGAAACTCCATACTGTTCTCCATAGGGACTGTATCAATTTACATTCCCGCCAATAGTGGAAGAGGGTTCCTTTTGTCCACACCCTCCCCAGAATTGGTTGTTTGTAGATTTTCTGATGATGCCGATTCTAACAGGTGTGAGGTGATACCTCATTGTAGTTTTGATTTGCATTTCTCTAATAATTAGTGCTGTTGAGCAGCTTTTCATGTGCGTCTTGGCCATCTCTGTGTCTCCTTTGAAGAAACGTCTCTTTAGATCTTCTGCCCATTTTTTTTGGGTTGTTTGTTTTTTTAATATTAAGCTGCATGAGCTGTTTATATATATTGGAGATTAAACCTCTGTCCATTGATTCGTCTGCAACGATTTTCGCCCATTCTGAGGGATGCCTTTTTCCATTCCCGTGTTTTTTTAACAAAAAAGGAAAGAAAGGAAAAGAAGCAGAACACTAATGTGCGTAAAATATGCCTTTTGAAACGGTCGTTTTGAAATATGGACGTCCTTTGAAGTTTTTGGTCGATATGTGACCCCAGGATTTGTTTTCAGGGCAGGTGTCATTTACAGGCCTGCAATGATTTTGAATATCAACTGACCATTAGCGTTGGGATTAAAGCTGCTGTTGTGTGAAACGGCCACAAGGTGGCAGCAGTTCACCCTTACCAAATCAGGTTACTAGGGCAAGAGAGCCTCAGTGGAAGTGGTGTTCTAGATTGGAGTTTAGAATGGAATGTGCCAGGAGAAAGCCCCTCACGTTTGTCTCACTACTTCTTGTTCGTGTTTTTAATTTAATTTTTTTATTTTTTATTACAGCAAGTTTGATTACAATGTTTGGCTTGTTGTAGGTGTGGAAGATGTGGTTCCTTTACACATATACAGATGACTGTTCTTCTTGGGATCCTTTTCCCATGTACGTTATGACAGAATGTTGAGTAGTCCTCTCTTGGTATTCTGTAGGTCTTTGGTGATTATATATGTCACCTGTGTTTGTATATGTCTGTTAACCCCGATATCGTAATGAAACCAATCCTCACACCTTTCCATTGGTGAACCATAAGTTTGTTTAATGAATCTGTGATTGCCCTTCTCCGTGGAAATATCTGCCCTGGTATCCATTTTTAGGTAACACCTATAAGTGATATGATATGATATGTGTCTTTCACTTTCTGACTTACTACAAGTCACGTGATTACTTCTAGACTCATCTACGGTGCTGCAAATGGCATTGTGTCCTTTTTTCCCTTGGCTTCTCTTCTGCCTTAGCGGGGTCCATTTTCAACAATGTGATTCCCTGAGGGTTGTGGATTAGCTGACCTGGGCAGCCTTACCCTGCCGGCCCGCCCTCCCCAGGTGTGCCTCGTTGAGGTCAATATAAACAGAGCTCCAGGCAGCAATAGCCCCTGAAGCTGTGCCTGACTCCATATTCTCTGCCCCGTCAGCAGTCTCGGGGCTGTGCTGGTGGGAGGAGGGAGTGAGGGGCCACAGCTTTGTGGGTGGCCCGGTGTGAGTGGGGTTCCGCTGGCCTTTCTGCAGGAGTTGCCAGGCTGCCGCCTGTAAAGAAGAGGATGTGTCACCCATACCTTCCGCTGGAATTTCTCTCCGGACAGAGGTGAGGAAGGAAAAAAGCAGTGGGGGCCGGGACAGGAGGGGTATCTCAGGCAGGGCAATGGAAAGCTTCTGGAAGAGCGCCAGGTTCCAGGACCAGGCTGGCTGGCCTGCAGGCACCAACTTGGCCTGCGTGCTGTCGCTGGTGTGGCTCCACGGTCCTTCCTCTAGGCTTTCAAGCCCTTGTACATATTCAGGTGTTTTACCTGGAAAGGGTGGGAACAGTTCAGCAGCAGCTGGCCTGGGGCTCAGCTCACGTTTACTCACAGATGCCTCGGCACGGTCCCCCAGCTTTGCAATGAGGACGTTCCTTGCGTGGGGGTTGGGTTGCTGGCTGTATGGGAGATGGTTCCCCACCTCTGACCAATTTCAGAATTGTTTACCACTGGAGCAAGTGCCGTGATAGGGTTTTCCTCTGTATAACTCGTGGGTTCACTTTTTTTTTCTTTTATGTTTCAAGTTAGATGTTATTCCTCTTTTATGTATTTATAGATATAAGCATGGAAATAATTCATTCCTATAAATACATCTGTGTGACGGGAAGAACTGTTTTCTGTTTTATTTTTAAATTTTATTTTTTAAAATTTTGAAATTTTATTTATTTTTTTATACAGCACGTTATTATTAGTTATGTATTTTATGCATATACATGTATACAGGTCAATCCCAAACTCCCAACTCATCCCACCACCACCACCCCATGGCTTCCCACACTTGGTGTCCATACGTTTGTTCTCTACCTCTGTGTCTCTATTTCTTCCCTGCAAACCAGTTCATCTGTACCATTTTTAGGCTCCACATATATGCATTAATATACAATATTTGTTTTCCTCTTTCTGACTTACTTCATTCTGTATGACAGTCTCTCGATCCATCGATGTCTCTACAGATGACCCAGTTTCATTCCTTTTTATGGCCGAGTCATATTCCATTTTATATATGTACCACATCTTTATCCATTCATCTGTCTGTGGGCATTTAGGTTGCTTCCATTACCTGGCTATTGTAAATAGTGCTGCAACGAACATTGTGGTGAATGTGCCTTTTTGAAATACGGTTTTCTCTGGGTATATGCCCAGAAGTGGGATTGCTGGATCAGATGGTAATTCTATTTCTAATTTTTTTAAGGAAACTCCATACTGTTCTCCATAGGGACTGTATCAATTTACATTCCCGCCAATAGTGGAAGAGGGTTCCTTTTGTCCACACCCTCCCCAGAATTGGTTGTTTGTAGATTTTCTGATGATGCCGATTCTAACAGGTGTGAGGTGATACCTCATTGTAGTTTTGATTTGCATTTCTCTAATAATTAGTGCTGTTGAGCAGCTTTTCATGTGCGTCTTGGCCATCTCTGTGTCTCCTTTGAAGAAACGTCTCTTTAGATCTTCTGCCCATTTTTTTTGGGTTGTTTGTTTTTTTAATATTAAGCTGCATGAGCTGTTTATATATATTGGAGATTAAACCTCTGTCCATTGATTCGTCTGCAACGATTTTCGCCCATTCTGAGGGATGCCTTTTTCCATTCCCGTGTTTTTTTAACAAAAAAGGAAAGAAAGGAAAAGAAGCAGAACACTAATGTGCGTAAAATATGCCTTTTGAAACGGTCGTTTTGAAATATGGACGTCCTTTGAAGTTTTTGGTCGATATGTGACCCCAGGATTTGTTTTCAGGGCAGGTGTCATTTACAGGCCTGCAATGATTTTGAATATCAACTGACCATTAGCGTTGGGATTAAAGCTGCTGTTGTGTGAAACGGCCACAAGGTGGCAGCAGTTCACCCTTACCAAATCAGGTTACTAGGGCAAGAGAGCCTCAGTGGAAGTGGTGTTCTAGATTGGAGTTTAGAATGGAATGTGCCAGGAGAAAGCCCCTCACGTTTGTCTCACTACTTCTTGTTCGTGTTTTTAATTTAATTTTTTTATTTTTTATTACAGCAAGTTTGATTACAATGTTTGGCTTGTTGTAGGTGTGGAAGATGTGGTTCCTTTACACATATACAGATGACTGTTCTTCTTGGGATCCTTTTCCCATGTACGTTATGACAGAATGTTGAGTAGTCCTCTCTTGGTATTCTGTAGGTCTTTGGTGATTATATATGTCACCTGTGTTTGTATATGTCTGTTAACCCCGATATCGTAATGAAACCAATCCTCACACCTTTCCATTGGTGAACCATAAGTTTGTTTAATGAATCTGTGATTGCCCTTCTCCGTGGAAATATCTGCCCTGGTATCCATTTTTAGGTAACACCTATAAGTGATATGATATGATATGTGTCTTTCACTTTCTGACTTACTACAAGTCACGTGATTACTTCTAGACTCATCTACGGTGCTGCAAATGGCATTGTGTCCTTTTTTCCCTTGGCTTCTCTTCTGCCTTAGCGGGGTCCATTTTCAACAATGTGATTCCCTGAGGGTTGTGGATTAGCTGACCTGGGCAGCCTTACCCTGCCGGCCCGCCCTCCCCAGGTGTGCCTCGTTGAGGTCAATATAAACAGAGCTCCAGGCAGCAATAGCCCCTGAAGCTGTGCCTGACTCCATATTCTCTGCCCCGTCAGCAGTCTCGGGGCTGTGCTGGTGGGAGGAGGGAGTGAGGGGCCACAGCTTTGTGGGTGGCCCGGTGTGAGTGGGGTTCCGCTGGCCTTTCTGCAGGAGTTGCCAGGCTGCCGCCTGTAAAGAAGAGGATGTGTCACCCATACCTTCCGCTGGAATTTCTCTCCGGACAGAGGTGAGGAAGGAAAAAAGCAGTGGGGGCCGGGACAGGAGGGGTATCTCAGGCAGGGCAATGGAAAGCTTCTGGAAGAGCGCCAGGGTCCAGGACAACGCTGGCTGGCCTGCAGGCACCAAGTTGGCCTGCGTGCTGTCGCTGGTGTGGCTCCACGGTCCTTCCTCTAGGCTTTCAAGCCCTTGTACACATTCAGTTGTTTTACCTGGAAAGGGTGGGAACAGTTCAGCAGCAGCTGGCCTGGGGCTCAGCTCACGTTTACTCACAGATGCCTCGGCACGGTCCCCCAGCTTTGCAATGAGGACGCTCCTTGCGTGGGGGTTGGGTTGCTGGCTGTATGGGAGATGGTTCCCCACCTCTGACCAATTTCAGAATTGTTTACCACTGGAGCAAGTGCCGTGATAGTGTTTTCCTCTGTATAACTCGTGGGTTCACTTTTTTTTTTCTTTTATGTTTCAAGTTAGATGTTATTCCTCTTTTATGTATTTATAGATATAAGCATGGAAATAATTCATTCCTATAAATACATCTGTGTGACGGGAAGAACTTTTTTCTGTTTTATTTTTAAATTTTATTTTTTAAAATTTTGAAATTTTATTTATTTTTTTATACAGCACGTTATTATTAGTTATGTATTTTATGCATATACATGTATACAGGTCAATCCCAAACTCCCAACTCATCCCACCACCACCACCCCATGGCTTCCCACACTTGGTGTCCATACGTTTGTTCTCTACCTCTGTGTCTCTATTTCTTCCCTGCAAACCAGTTCATCTGTACCATTTTTAGGCTCCACATATATGCATTAATATACAATATTTGTTTTCCTCTTTCTGACTTACTTCATTCTGTATGACAGTCTCTCGATCCATCGATGTCTCTACAGATGACCCAGTTTCATTCCTTTTTATGGCCGAGTCATATTCCATTTTATATATGTACCACATCTTTATCCATTCATCTGTCTGTGGGCATTTAGGTTGCTTCCATTACCTGGCTATTGTAAATAGTGCTGCAACGAACATTGTGGTGAATGTGCCTTTTTGAAATACGGTTTTCTCTGGGTATATGCCCAGAACTGGGATTGCTGGATCAGATGGTAATTCTATTTCTAGTTTTTTTAAGGAAACTCCATACTGTTCTCCATAGGGACTGTATCAATTTACATTCCCACCAATAGTGGAAGAGGGTTCCTTTTGTCCACACCCTCCCCAGAATTGGTTGTTTGTAGATTTTCTGATGATGCCGATTCTAACAGGTGTGAGGTGATACCTCATTGTAGTTTTGATTTGCATTTCTCTAATAATTAGTGCTGTTGAGCAGCTTTTCATGTGCGTCTTGGCCATCTCTGTGTCTCCTTTGAAGAAACGTCTCTTTAGATCTTCTGCCCATTTTTTTTGGGTTGTTTGTTTTTTTAATATTAAGCTGCATGAGCTGGTTATATATATTGGAGATTAAACCTCTGTCCATTGATTCGTCTGCAATGATTTTCGCCCATTCTGAGGGATGCCTTTTTCCATTCCCGTGTTTTTTTAACAAAAAAGGAAAGAAAGGAAAAGAAGCAGAACACTAATGTGCGTAAAATATGCCTTTTGAAACGGTCGTTTTGAAATATGGACGTCCTTTGAAGTTTTTGGTCGATATGTGACCCCAGGATTTGTTTTCAGGGCAGGTGTCATTTACAGGCCTGCAATGATTTTGAATATCAACTGACCATTAGCGTTGGGATTAAATCTGCTGTTGTGTGAAACGGCCACAAGGTGGCAGCAGTTCACCCTTACCAAATCTGGTTACTAGGGCAAGAGAGCCTCAGTGGAAGTGGTGTTCTAGATTGGAGTTTAGAATGGAATGTGCCAGGAGAAAGCCCCTCACGTTTGTCTCACTACTTCTTGTTCGTGTTTTTAATTTAATTTTTTTATTTTTTATTACAGCAAGTTTGATTACAATGTTTGGCTTGTTGTAGGTGTGGAAGATGTGGTTCCTTTACACATATACAGATGACTGTTCTTCTTGGGATCCTTTTCCCATGTACGTTATGACAGAATGTTGAGTAGTCCTCTCTTGGTATTCTGTAGGTCTTTGGTGATTATATATGTCACCTGTGTTTGTATATGTCTGTTAACCCCGATATCGTAATGAAACCAATCCTCACACCTTTCCATTGGTGAACCATAAGTTTGTTTAATGAATCTGTGATTGCCCTTCTCCGTGGAAATATCTGCCCTGGTATCCATTTTTAGGTAACACCTATAAGTGATATGATATGATATGTGTCTTTCACTTTCTGACTTACTACAAGTCACGTGATTACTTCTAGACTCATCTACGGTGCTGCAAATGGCATTGTGTCCTTTTTTCCCTTGGCTTCTCTTCTGCCTTAGCGGGGTCCATTTTCAACAATGTGATTCCCTGAGGGTTGTGGATTAGCTGACCTGGGCAGCCTTACCCTGCCGGCCCGCCCTCCCCAGGTGTGCCTCGTTGAGGTCAATATAAACAGAGCTCCAGGCAGCAATAGCCCCTGAAGCTGTGCCTGACTCCATATTCTCTGCCCCGTCAGCAGTCTCGGGGCTGTGCTGGTGGGAGGAGGGAGTGAGGGGCCACAGCTTTGTGGGTGGCCCGGTGTGAGTGGGGTTCTGCTGGCCTTTCTGCAGGAGTTGCCAGGCTGCCGCCTGTAAAGAAGAGGATGTGTCACCCATACCTTCCGCTGGAATTTCTCTCCGGACAGAGGTGAGGAAGGAAAAAAGCAGTGGGGGCCGGGACAGGAGGGGTATCTCAGGCAGGGCAATGGAAAGCTTCTGGAAGAGCGCCAGGGTCCAGGACCACGCTGGCTGGCCTGCAGGCACCAAGTTGGCCTGCGTGCTGTCGCTGGTGTGGCTCCACGGTCCTTCCTCTAGGCTTTCAAGCCCTTGTACACATTCAGGTGTTTTACCTGGAAAGGGTGGGAACAGTTCAGCAGCAGCTGGCCTGGGGCTCAGCTCACGTTTACTCACAGATGCCTCGGCACGGTCCCCCAGCTTTGCAATGAGGACGCTCCTTGCGTGGGGGTTGGGTTGCTGGCTGTATGGGAGATGGTTCCCCACCTCTGACCAATTTCAGAATTGTTTACCACTGGAGCAAGTGCCGTGATAGGGTTTTCCTCTGTATAACTCGTGGGTTCACTTTTTTTTTCTTTTATGTTTCACGTTAGATGTTATTCCTCTTTTATGTATTTATAGATATAAGCATGGAAATAATTCATTCCTATAAATACATCTGTGTGACGGGAAGAACTTTTTTCTGTTTTATTTTTAAATTTTATTTTTTAAAATTTTGAAATTTTATTTATTTTTTTATACAGCACGTTATTATTAGTTATGTATTTTATGCATATACATGTATACAGGTCAATCCCAAACTCCCAACTCATCCCACCACCACCACCCCATGGCTTCCCACACTTGGTGTCCATACGTTTGTTCTCTACCTCTGTGTCTCTATTTCTTCCCTGCAAACCAGTTCATCTGTACCATTTTTAGGCTCCACATATATGCATTAATATACAATATTTGTTTTCCTCTTTCTGACTTACTTCATTCTGTATGACAGTCTCTCGATCCATCGATGTCTCTACAGATGACCCAGTTTCATTCCTTTTTATGGCCGAGTCATATTCCATTTTATATATGTACCACATCTTTATCCATTCATCTGTCTGTGGGCATTTAGGTTGCTTCCATTACCTGGCTATTGTAAATAGTGCTGCAACGAACATTGTGGTGAATGTGCCTTTTTGAAATACGGTTTTCTCTGGGTATATGCCCAGAAGTGGGATTGCTGGATCAGATGGTAATTCTATTTCTAATTTTTTTAAGGAAACTCCATACTGTTCTCCATAGGGACTGTATCAATTTACATTCCCGCCAATAGTGGAAGAGGGTTCCTTTTGTCCACACCCTCCCCAGAATTGGTTGTTTGTAGATTTTCTGATGATGCCGATTCTAACAGGTGTGAGGTGATACCTCATTGTAGTTTTGATTTGCATTTCTCTAATAATTAGTGCTGTTGAGCAGCTTTTCATGTGCGTCTTGGCCATCTCTGTGTCTCCTTTGAAGAAACGTCTCTTTAGATCTGCCCATTTTTTTTGGGTTGTTTGTTTTTTTAATATTAAGCTGCATGAGCTGTTTATATATATTGGAGATTAAACCTCTGTCCATTGATTCGTCTGCAATGATTTTCGCCCATTCTGAGGGATGCCTTTTTCCATTCCCGTGTTTTTTTAACAAAAAAGGAAAGAAAGGAAAAGAAGCAGAACACTAATGTGCGTAAAATATGCCTTTTGAAACGGTCGTTTTGAAATATGGACGTCCTTTGAAGTTTTTGGTCGATATGTGACCCCAGGATTTGTTTTCAGGGCAGGTGTCATTTACAGGCCTGCAATGATTTTGAATATCAACTGACCATTAGCGTTGGGATTAAAGCTGCTGTTGTGTGAAATGGCCACAAGGTGGCAGCAGTTCACCCTTACCAAATCTGGTTACTAGGGCAAGAGAGCCTCAGTGGAAGTGGTGTTCTAGATTGGAGTTTAGAATGGAATGTGCCAGGAGAAAGCCCCTCACGTTTGTCTCACTACTTCTTGTTCGTGTTTTTAATTTAATTTTTTTATTTTTTATTACAGCAAGTTTGATTACAATGTTTGGCTTGTTGTAGGTGTGGAAGATGTGGTTCCTTTACACATATACAGATGACTGTTCTTCTTGGGATCCTTTTCCCATGTACGTTATGACAGAATGTTGAGTAGTCCTCTCTTGGTATTCTGTAGGTCTTTGGTGATTATATATATCACCTGTGTTTGTATATGTCTGTTAACCCCGATATCGTAATGAAACCAATCCTCACACCTTTCCATTGGTGAACCATAAGTTTGTTTAATGAATCTGTGATTGCCCTTCTCCGTGGAAATATCTGCCCTGGTATCCATTTTTAGGTAACACCTATAAGTGATATGATATGATATGTGTCTTTCACTTTCTGACTTACTACAAGTCACGTGATTACTTCTAGACTCATCTACGGTGCTGCAAATGGCATTGTGTCCTTTTTTCCCTTGGCTTCTCTTCTGCCTTAGCGGGGTCCATTTTCAACAATGTGATTCCCTGAGGGTTGTGGATTAGCTGACCTGGGCAGCCTTACCCTGCCGGCCCGCCCTCCCCAGGTGTGCCTCGTTGAGGTCAATATAAACAGAGCTCCAGGCAGCAATAGCCCCTGAATCTGTGCCTGACTCCATATTCTCTGCCCCGTCAGCAGTCTCGGGGCTGTGCTGGTGGGAGGAGGGAGTGAGGGGCCACAGCTTTGTGGGTGGCCCGGTGTGAGTGGGGTTCCGCTGGCCTTTCTGCAGGAGTTGCCAGGCTGCCGCCTGTAAAGAAGAGGATGTGTCACCCATACCTTCCGCTGGAATTTCTCTCCGGACAGAGGTGAGGAAGGAAAAAAGCAGTGGGGGCCGGGACAGGAGGGGTATCTCAGGCAGGGCAATGGAAAGCTTCTGGAAGAGCGCCAGGGTCCAGGACCACGCTGGCTGGCCTGCAGGCACCAAGTTGGCCTGCGTGCTGTCGCTGGTGTGGCTCCACGGTCCTTCCTCTAGGCTTTCAAGCCCTTGTACACATTCAGGTGTTTTACCTGGAAAGGGTGGGAACAGTTCAGCAGCAGCTGGCCTGGGGCTCAGCTCACGTTTACTCACAGATGCCTCGGCACGGTCCCCCAGCTTTGCAATGAGGACGCTCCTTGCGTGGGGGTTGGGTTGCTGGCTGTATGGGAGATGGTTCCCCACCTCTGACCAATTTCAGAATTGTTTACCACTGGAGCAAGTGCCCTGATAGGGTTTTCCTCTGTATAACTCGTGGGTTCACTTTTTTTTTCTTTTATGTTTCAAGTTAGATGTTATTCCTCTTTTATGTATTTATAGATATAAGCATGGAAATAATTCATTCCTATAAATACATCTGTGTGACGGGAAGAACTTTTTTCTGTTTTATTTTTAAATTTTATTTTTTAAAATTTTGAAATTTTATTTATTTTTTTATACAGCACGTTATTATTAGTTATGTATTTTATGCATATACATGTATACAGGTCAATCCCAAACTCCCAACTCATCCCACCACCACCACCCCATGGCTTCCCACACTTGGTGTCCATACGTTTGTTCTCTACCTCTGTGTCTCTATTTCTTCCCTGCAAACCAGTTCATCTGTACCATTTTTAGGCTCCACATATATGCATTAATATACAATATTTGTTTTCCTCTTTCTGACTTACTTCATTCTGTATGACAGTCTCTCGATCCATCGATGTCTCTACAGATGACCCAGTTTCATTCCTTTTTATGGCCGAGTCATGTTCCATTTTATATATGTACCACATCTTTATCCATTCATCTGTCTGTGGGCATTTAGGTTGCTTCCATTACCTGGCTATTGTAAATAGTGCTGCAACGAACATTGTGGTGAATGTGCCTTTTTGAAATACGGTTTTCTCTGGGTATATGCCCAGAACTGGGATTGCTGGATCAGATGGTAATTCTATTTCTAGTTTTTTTAAGGAAACTCCATACTGTTCTCCATAGTGACTGTATCAATTTACATTCCCACCAATAGTGGAAGAGGGCTCCTTTTGTCCACACCCTCCCCAGAATTGGTTGTTTGTAGATTTTCTGATGATGCCGATTCTAACAGGTGTGAGGTGATACCTCATTGTAGTTTTGATTTGCATTTCTCTAATAATTAGTGCTGTTGAGCAGCTTTTCATGTGCGTCTTGGCCATCTCTGTGTCTCCTTTGAAGAAACGTCTCTTTAGATCTTCTGCCCATTTTTTTTGGGTTGTTTGTTTTTTTAATATTAAGCTGCATGAGCTGTTTATATATATTGGAGATTAAACCTCTGTCCATTGATTCGTCTGCAACGATTTTCGCCCATTCTGAGGGATGCCTTTTTCCATTCCCGTGTTTTTTAACAAAAAAGGAAAGAAAGGAAAAGAAGCAGAACACTAATGTGCGTAAAATATGCCTTTTGAAACGGTCCTTTTGAAATATGGACGTCCTTTGAATTTTTTGGTCGATATGTGACCCCAGGATTTGTTTTCAGGGCAGGTGTCATTTACAGGCCTGCAATGATTTTGAATATCAACTGACCATTAGCGTTGGGATTAAAGCTGCTGTTGTGTGAAACGGCCACAAGGTGGCAGCAGTTCACCCTTACCAAATCTGGTTACTAGGGCAAGAGAGCCTCAGTGGAAGTGGTGTTCTAGATTGGAGTTTAGAATGGAATGTGCCAGGAGAAAGCCCCTCACGTTTGTCTCACTACTTCTTGTTCGTGTTTTTAATTTAATTTTTTTATTTTTTATTACAGCAAGTTTGATTACAATGTTTGGCTTGTTGTAAGTGTGGAAGATGTGGTTCCTTTACACATATACAGATGACTGTTCTTCTTGGGATCCTTTTCCCATGTACGTTATGACAGAATGTTGAGTAGTCCTCTCTTGGTATTCTGTAGGTCTTTGGTGATTATATATGTCACCTGTGTTTGTATATGTCTGTTAACCCCGATATCGTAATGAAACCAATCCTCACACCTTTCCATTGGTGAACCATAAGTTTGTTTAATGAATCTGTGATTGCCCTTCTCCGTGGAAATATCTGCCCTGGTATCCATTTTTAGGTAACACCTATAAGTGATATGATATGATATGTGTCTTTCACTTTCTGACTTACTACAAGTCACGTGATTACTTCTAGACTCATCTACGGTGCTGCAAATGGCATTGTGTCCTTTTTTCCCTTGGCTTCTCTTCTGCCTTAGCGGGGTCCATTTTCAACAATGTGATTCCCTGAGGGTTGTGGATTAGCTGACCTGGGCAGCCTTACCCTGCCGGCCCGCCCTCCCCAGGTGTGCCTCGTTGAGGTCAATATGAACAGAGCTCCAGGCAGCAATAGCCCCTGAAGCTGTGCCTGACTCCATATTCTCTGCCCCGTCAGCAGTCTCGGGGCTGTGCTGGTGGGAGGAGGGAGTGAGGGGCCACAGCTTTGTGGGTGGCCCGGTGTGAGTGGGGTTCTGCTGGCCTTTCTGCAGGAGTTGCCAGGCTGCCGCCTGTAAAGAAGAGGATGTGTCACCCATACCTTCCGCTGGAATTTCTCTCCGGACAGAGGTGAGGAAGGAAAAAAGCAGTGGGGGCCGCGACAGGAGGGGTATCTCAGGCAGGGCAATGGAAAGCTTCTGGAAGAGCGCCAGGGTCCAGGACCACACTGGCTGGCCTGCAGGCACCAAGTTGGCCTGCGTGCTGTCGCTGGTGTGGCTCCACGGTCCTTCCTGTAGGCTTTCAAGCCCTTGTACATATTCAGGTGTTTTACCTGGAAAGGGTGGGAACAGTTCAGCAGCAGCTGGCCTGGGGCTCAGCTCACGTTTACTCACAGATGCCTCGGCACGGTCCCCCAGCTTTGCAATGAGGACGCTCCTTGCGTGGGGGTTGGGTTGCTGGCTGTATGGGAGATGGTTCCCCACCTCTGACCAATTTCAGAATTGTTTACCACTGGAGCAAGTGCCGTGATAGGGTTTTCCTCTGTATAACTCGTGGGTTCACTTTTTGTTTCTTTTATGTTTCAAGTTAGATGTTATTCCTCTTTTATGTATTTATAGATATAAGCATGGAAATAATTCATTCCTATAAATACATCTGTGTGACGGGAAGAACTTTTTTCTGTTTTATTTTTAAATTTTATTTTTTAAAATTTTGCAATTTTATTTATTTTTTTATACAGCACGTTATTATTAGTTATGTATTTTATGCATATACATGTATACAGGTCAATCCCAAACTCCCAACTCATCCCACCACCACCACCCCATGGCTTCCCACACTTGGTGTCCATACGTTTGTTCTCTACCTCTGTGTCTCTATTTCTTCCCTGCAAACCAGTTCATCTGTACCATTTTTAGGCTCCACATATATGCATTAATATACAATATTTGTTTTCCTCTTTCTGACTTACTTCATTCTGTATGACAGTCTCTCGATCCATCGATGTCTCTACAGATGACCCAGTTTCATTCCTTTTTATGGCCGAGTCATATTCCATTTTATATATGTACCACATCTTTATCCATTCATCTGTCTGTGGGCATTTAGGTTGCTTCCATTACCTGGCTATTGTAAATAGTGCTGCAACGAACATTGTGGTGAATGTGCCTTTTTGAAATACGGTTTTCTCTGGGTATATGCCCAGAACTGGGATTGCTGGATCAGATGGTAATTCTATTTCTAGTTTTTTTAAGGAAACTCCATACTGTTCTCCATAGTGACTGTATCAATTTACATTCCCACCAATAGTGGAAGAGGGCTCCTTTTGTCCACACCCTCCCCAGAATTGGTTGTTTGTAGATTTTCTGATGATGCCGATTCTAACAGGTGTGAGGTGATACCTCATTGTAGTTTTGATTTGCATTTCTCTAATAATTAGTGCTGTTGAGCAGCTTTTCATGTGCGTCTTGGCCATCTCTGTGTCTCCTTTGAAGAAACGTCTCTTTAGATCTTCTGCCCATTTTTTTTGGGTTGTTTGTTTTTTTAATATTAAGCTGCATGAGCTGTTTATATATATTGGAGATTAAACCTCTGTCCATTGATTCGTCTGCAACGATTTTCGCCCATTCTGAGGGATGCCTTTTTCCATTCCCGTGTTTTTTAACAAAAAAGGAAAGAAAGGAAAAGAAGCAGAACACTAATGTGCGTAAAATATGCCTTTTGATACGGTCCTTTTGAAATATGGACGTCCTTTGAATTTTTTGGTCGATATGTGACCCCAGGATTTGTTTTTAGGGCAGGTGTCATTTACAGGCCTGCAATGATTTTGAATATCAACTGACCATTAGCGTTGGGATTAAAGCTGCTGTTGTGTGAAACGGCCACAAGGTGGCAGCAGTTCACCCTTACCAAATCTGGTTACTAGGGCAAGAGAGCCTCAGTGGAAGTGGTGTTCTAGATTGGAGTTTAGAATGGAATGTGCCAGGAGAAAGCCCCTCACGTTTGTCTCACTACTTCTTGTTCGTGTTTTTAATTTAATTTTTTTATTTTTTATTACAGCAAGTTTGATTACAATGTTTGGCTTGTTGTAAGTGTGGAAGATGTGGTTCCTTTACACATATACAGATGACTGTTCTTCTTGGGATCCTTTTCCCATGTACGTTATGACAGAATGTTGAGTAGTCCTCTCTTGGTATTCTGTAGGTCTTTGGTGATTATATATGTCACCTGTGTTTGTATATGTCTGTTAACCCCGATATCGTAATGAAACCAATCCTCACACCTTGCAATTGGTGAACCATAAGTTTGTTTAATGAATCTGTGATTGCCCTTCTCCGTGGAAATATCTGCCCTGGTATCCATTTTTAGGTAACACCTATAAGTGATATGATATGATATGTGTCTTTCACTTTCTGACTTACTACAAGTCACGTGATTACTTCTAGACTCATCTACGGTGCTGCAAATGGCATTGTGTCCTTTTTTCCCTTGGCTTCTCTTCTGCCTTAGCGGGGTCCATTTTCAACAATGTGATTCCCTGAGGGTTGTGGATTAGCTGACCTGGGCAGCCTTACCCTGCCGGCCCGCCCTCCCCAGGTGTGCCTCATTGAGGTCAATATAAACAGAGCTCCAGGCAGCAATAGCCCCTGAAGCTGTGCCTGACTCCATATTCTCTGCCCCGTCAGCAGTCTCGGGGCTGTGCTGGTGGGAGGAGGGAGTGACGGGCCACAGCTTTGTGGGTGGCCCGGTGTGAGTGGGGTTCCGCTGGCCTTTCTGCAGGAGTTGCCAGGCTGCTGCCTGTAAAGAAGAGGATGTGTCACCCATACCTTCCGCTGGAATTTCTCTCCGGACAGAGGTGAGGAAGGAAAAAAGCAGTGGGGGCCGGGACAGGAGGGGTATCTCAGGCAGGGCAATGGAAAGCTTCTGGAAGAGCGCCAGGTTCCAGGACCAGGCTGGCTGGCCTGCAGGCACCAACTTGGCCTGCGTGCTGTCGCTGGTGTGGCTCCACGGTCCTTCCTCTAGGCTTTCAAGCCCTTGTACATATTCAGGTGTTTTACCTGGAAAGGGTGGGAACAGTTCAGCAGCAGCTGGCCTGGGGCTCAGCTCACGTTTACTCACAGATGCCTCGGCACGGTCCCCCAGCTTTGCAATGAGGACGCTCCTTGCGTGGGGGTTGGGTTGCTGGCTGTATGGGAGATGGTTCCCCACCTCTGACCAATTTCAGAATTGTTTACCACTGGAGCAAGTGCCGTGATAGGGTTTTCCTCTGTATAACTCGTGGGTTCACTTTTTTTTTCTTTTATGTTTCAAGTTAGATGTTATTCCTCTTTTATGTATTTATAGATATAAGCATGGAAATAATTCATTCCTATAAATACATCTGTGTGACGGGAAGAACTTTTTTCTGTTTTATTTTTAAATTTTATTTTTTAAAATTTTGAAATTTTATTTATTTTTTTATACAGCACGTTATTATTAGTTATGTATTTTATGCATATACATGTATACAGGTCAATCCCAAACTCCCAACTCATCCCACCACCACCACCCCATGGCTTCCCACACTTGGTGTCCATACGTTTGTTCTCTACCTCTGTGTCTCTATTTCTTCCCTGCAAACCAGTTCATCTGTACCATTTTTAGGCTCCACATATATGCATTAATATACAATATTTGTTTTCCTCTTTCTGACTTACTTCATTCTGTATGACAGTCTCTCGATCCATCGATGTCTCTACAGATGACCCAGTTTCATTCCTTTTTATGGCCGAGTCATATTCCATTTTATATATGTACCACATCTTTATCCATTCATCTGTCTGTGGGCATTTAGGTTGCTTCCATTACCTGGCTATTGTAAATAGTGCTGCAACGAACATTGTGGTGAATGTGCCTTTTTGAAATACGGTTTTCTCTGGGTATATGTCCAGAAGTGGGATTGCTGGATCAGATGGTAATTCTATTTCTAGTTTTTTTAAGGAAACTCCATACTGTTCTCCATAGTGACTGTATCAATTTACATTCCCACCAATAGTGGAAGAGGGCTCCTTTTGTCCACACCCTCCCCAGAATTGGTTGTTTGTAGATTTTCTGATGATGCCGATTCTAACAGGTGTGAGGTGATACCTCATTGTAGTTTTGATTTGCATTTCTCTAATAATTAGTGCTGTTGAGCAGCTTTTCATGTGCGTCTTGGCCATCTCTGTGTCTCCTTTGAAGAAACGTCTCTTTAGATCTTCTGCCCATTTTTTTTGGGTTGTTTGTTTTTTTTAATATTAAGCTGCATGAGCTGTTTATATATATTGGAGATTAAAACTCTGTCCATTGATTCGTCTGCAACGATTTTCGCCCATTCTGAGGGATGCCTTTTTCCATTCCCGTGTTTTTTAACAAAAAAGGAAAGAAAGGAAAAGAAGCAGAACACTAATGTGCGTAAAATATGCCTTTTGAAACGGTCGTTTTGAAATATGGACGTCCTTTGAATTTTTTGGTCGATATGTGACCCCAGGATTTGTTTTCAGGGCAGGTGTCATTTACAGGCCTGCAATGATTTTGAATATCAACTGACCATTAGCGTTGGGATTAAAGCTGCTGTTGTGTGAAACGGCCACAAGGTGTCAGCAGTTCACCCTTACCAAATCTGGTTACTAGGGCAAGAGAGCCTCAGTGGAAGTGGTGTTCTAGATTGGAGTTTAGAATGGAATGTGCCAGGAGAAAGCCCCTCACGTTTGTCTCACTACTTCTTGTTCGTGTTTTTAATTTAATTTTTTTATTTTTTATTACAGCAAGTTTGATTACAATGTTTGGCTTGTTGTAGGTGTGGAAGATGTGGTTCCTTTACACATATACAGATGACTGTTCTTCTTGGGATCCTTTTCCCATGTACGTTATGACAGAATGTTGAGTAGTCCTCTCTTGGTATTCTGTAGGTCTTTGGTGATTATATATGTCACCTGTGTTTGTATATGTCTGTTAACCCCGATATCGTAATGAAACCAATCCTCACACCTTTCCATTGGTGAACCATAAGTTTGTTTAATGAATCTGTGATTGCCCTTCTCCGTGGAAATATCTGCCCTGGTATCCATTTTTAGGTAACACCTATAAGTGATATGATATGATATGTGTCTTTCACTTTCTGACTTACTACAAGTCACGTGATTACTTCTAGACTCATCTACGGTGCTGCAAATGGCATTGTGTCCTTTTTTCCCTTGGCTTCTCTTCTGCCTTAGCGGGGTCCATTTTCAACAATGTGATTCCCTGAGGGTTGTGGATTAGCTGACCTGGGCAGCCTTACCCTGCCGGCCCGCCCTCCCCAGGTGTGCCTCGTTGAGGTCAATATAAACAGAGCTCCAGGCAGCAATAGCCCCTGAAGCTGTGCCTGACTCCATATTCTCTGCCCCGTCAGCAGTCTCGGGGCTGTGCTGGTGGGAGGAGGGAGTGAGGGGCCACAGCTTTGTGGGTGGCCCGGTGTGAGTGGGGTTCTGCTGGCCTTTCTGCAGGAGTTGCCAGGCTGCCGCCTGTAAAGAAGAGGATGTGTCACCCATACCTTCCGCTGGAATTTCTCTCCGGACAGAGGTGAGGAAGGAAAAAAGCAGTGGGGGCCGGGACAGGAGGGGTATCTCAGGCAGGGCAATGGAAAGCTTCTGGAAGAGCGCCAGGGTCCAGGACCACGCTGGCTGGCCTGCAGGCACCAAGTTGGCCTGCGTGCTGTCGCTGGTGTGGCTCCACGGTCCTTCCTCTAGGCTTTCAAGCCCTTGTACATATTCAGGTGTTTTACCTGGAAAGGGTGGGAACAGTTCAGCAGCAGCTGGCCTGGGGCTCAGCTCACGTTTACTCACAGATGCCTCGGCACGGTCCCCCAGCTTTGCAATGAGGACGCTCCTTGCGTGGGGGTTGGGTTGCTGGCTGTATGGGAGATGGTTCCCCACCTCTGACCAATTTCAGAATTGTTTACCACTGGAGCAAGTGCCGTGATAGGGTTTTCCTCTGTATAACTCGTGGGTTCACTTTTTTTTTTCTTTTATGTTTCAAGTTAGATGTTATTCCTCTTTTATGTATTTATAGATATAAGCATGGAAATAATTCATTCCTATAAATACATCTGTGTGACGGGAAGAACTTTTTTCTGTTTTATTTTTAAATTTTATTTTTTAAAATTTTGAAATTTTATTTATTTTTTTATACAGCACGTTATTATTAGTTATGTATTTTATGCATATACATGTATACAGGTCAATCCCAAACTCCCAACTCATCCCACCACCACCACCCCATGGCTTCCCACACTTGGTGTCCATACGTTTGTTCTCTACCTCTGTGTCTCTATTTCTTCCCTGCAAACCAGTTCATCTGTACCATTTTTAGGCTCCACATATATGCATTAATATACAATATTTGTTTTCCTCTTTCTGACTTACTTCATTCTGTATGACAGTCTCTCGATCCATCGATGTCTCTACAGATGACCCAGTTTCATTCCTTTTTATGGCCGAGTCATATTCCATTTTATATATGTACCACATCTTTATCCATTCATCTGTCTGTGGGCATTTAGGTTGCTTCCATTACCTGGCTATTGTAAATAGTGCTGCAACGAACATTGTGGTGAATGTGCCTTTTTGAAATACGGTTTTCTCTGGGTATATGCCCAGAAGTGGGATTGCTGGATCAGATGGTAATTCTATTTCTAGTTTTTTTAAGGAAACTCCATACTGTTCTCCATAGGGACTGTATCAATTTACATTCCCACCAATAGTGGAAGAGGGTTCCTTTTGTCCACACCCTCCCCAGAATTGGTTGTTTGTAGATTTTCTGATGATGCCGATTCTAACAGGTGTGAGGTGATACCTCATTGTAGTTTTGATTTGCATTTCTCTAATAATTAGTGCTGTTGAGCAGCTTTTCATGTGCGTCTTGGCCATCTCTGTGTCTCCTTTGAAGAAACGTCTCTTTAGATCTTCTGCCCATTTTTTTTGGGTTGTTTGTTTTTTTTAATATTAAGCTGCATGAGCTGTTTATATATATTGGAGATTAAACCTCTGTCCATTGATTCGTCTGCAACGATTTTCGCCCATTCTGAGGGATGCCTTTTTCCATTCCCGTGTTTTTTAACAAAAAAGGAAAGAAAGGAAAAGAAGCAGAACACTAATGTGCGTAAAATATGCCTTTTGAAACGGTCGTTTTGAAATATGGACGTCCTTTGAATTTTTTGGTCGATATGTGACCCCAGGATTTGTTTTCAGGGCAGGTGTCATTTACAGGCCTGCAATGATTTTGAATATCAACTGACCATTAGCGTTGGGATTAAAGCTGCTGTTGTGTGAAACGGCCACAAGGTGTCAGCAGTTCACCCTTACCAAATCTGGTTACTAGGGCAAGAGAGCCTCAGTGGAAGTGGTGTTCTAGATTGGAGTTTAGAATGGAATGTGCCAGGAGAAAGCCCCTCACGTTTGTCTCACTACTTCTTGTTCGTGTTTTTAATTTAATTTTTTTATTTTTTATTACAGCAAGTTTGATTACAATGTTTGGCTTGTTGTAGGTGTGGAAGATGTGGTTCCTTTACACATATACAGATGACTGTTCTTCTTGGGATCCTTTTCCCATGTACGTTATGACAGAATGTTGAGTAGTCCTCTCTTGGTATTCTGTAGGTCTTTGGTGATTATATATGTCACCTGTGTTTGTATATGTCTGTTAACCCCGATATCGTAATGAAACCAATCCTCACACCTTTCCATTGGTGAACCATAAGTTTGTTTAATGAATCTGTGATTGCCCTTCTCCGTGGAAATATCTGCCCTGGTATCCATTTTTAGGTAACACCTATAAGTGATATGATATGATATGTGTCTTTCACTTTCTGACTTACTACAAGTCACGTGATTACTTCTAGACTCATCTACGGTGCTGCAAATGGCATTGTGTCCTTTTTTCCCTTGGCTTCTCTTCTGCCTTAGCGGGGTCCATTTTCAACAATGTGATTCCCTGAGGGTTGTGGATTAGCTGACCTGGGCAGCCTTACCCTGCCGGCCCGCCCTCCCCAGGTGTGCCTCGTTGAGGTCAATATAAACAGAGCTCCAGGCAGCAATAGCCCCTGAAGCTGTGCCTGACTCCATATTCTCTGCCCCGTCAGCAGTCTCGGGGCTGTGCTGGTGGGAGGAGGGAGTGAGGGGCCACAGCTTTGTGGGTGGCCCGGTGTGAGTGGGGTTCTGCTGGCCTTTCTGCAGGAGTTGCCAGGCTGCCGCCTGTAAAGAAGAGGATGTGTCACCCATACCTTCCGCTGGAATTTCTCTCCGGACAGAGGTGAGGAAGGAAAAAAGCAGTGGGGGCCGGGACAGGAGGGGTATCTCAGGCAGGGCAATGGAAAGCTTCTGGAAGAGCGCCAGGGTCCAGGACCACGCTGGCTGGCCTGCAGGCACCAAGTTGGCCTGCGTGCTGTCGCTGGTGTGGCTCCACGGTCCTTCCTCTAGGCTTTCAAGCCCTTGTACATATTCAGGTGTTTTACCTGGAAAGGGTGGGAACAGTTCAGCAGCAGCTGGCCTGGGGCTCAGCTCACGTTTACTCACAGATGCCTCGGCACGGTCCCCCAGCTTTGCAATGAGGACGCTCCTTGCGTGGGGGTTGGGTTGCTGGCTGTATGGGAGATGGTTCCCCACCTCTGACCAATTTCAGAATTGTTTACCACTGGAGCAAGTGCCGTGATAGGGTTTTCCTCTGTATAACTCGTGGGTTCACTTTTTTTTTTCTTTTATGTTTCAAGTTAGATGTTATTCCTCTTTTATGTATTTATAGATATAAGCATGGAAATAATTCATTCCTATAAATACATCTGTGTGACGGGAAGAACTTTTTTCTGTTTTATTTTTAAATTTTATTTTTTAAAATTTTGAAATTTTATTTATTTTTTTATACAGCACGTTATTATTAGTTATGTATTTTATGCATATACATGTATACAGGTCAATCCCAAACTCCCAACTCATCCCACCACCACCACCCCATGGCTTCCCACACTTGGTGTCCATACGTTTGTTCTCTACCTCTGTGTCTCTATTTCTTCCCTGCAAACCAGTTCATCTGTACCATTTTTAGGCTCCACATATATGCATTAATATACAATATTTGTTTTCCTCTTTCTGACTTACTTCATTCTGTATGACAGTCTCTCGATCCATCGATGTCTCTACAGATGACCCAGTTTCATTCCTTTTTATGGCCGAGTCATATTCCATTTTATATATGTACCACATCTTTATCCATTCATCTGTCTGTGGGCATTTAGGTTGCTTCCATTACCTGGCTATTGTAAATAGTGCTGCAACGAACATTGTGGTGAATGTGCCTTTTTGAAATACGGTTTTCTCTGGGTATATGCCCAGAAGTGGGATTGCTGGATCAGATGGTAATTCTATTTCTAGTTTTTTTAAGGAAACTCCATACTGTTCTCCATAGGGACTGTATCAATTTACATTCCCACCAATAGTGGAAGAGGGTTCCTTTTGTCCACACCCTCCCCAGAATTGGTTGTTTGTAGATTTTCTGATGATGCCGATTCTAACAGGTGTGAGGTGATACCTCATTGTAGTTTTGATTTGCATTTCTCTAATAATTAGTGCTGTTGAGCAGCTTTTCATGTGCGTCTTGGCCATCTCTGTGTCTCCTTTGAAGAAACGTCTCTTTAGATCTTCTGCCCATTTTTTTTGGGTTGTTTGTTTTTTTAATATTAAGCTGCATGAGCTGTTTATATATATTGGAGATTAAACCTCTGTCCATTGATTCGTCTGCAACGATTTTCGCCCATTCTGAGGGATGCCTTTTTCCATTCCCGTGTTTTTTTAACAAAAAAGGAAAGAAAGGAAAAGAAGCAGAACACTAATGTGCGTAAAATATGCCTTTTGAAACGGTCGTTTTGAAATATGGACGTCCTTTGAAGTTTTTGGTCGATATGTGACCCCAGGATTTGTTTTCAGGGCAGGTGTCATTTACAGGCCTGCAATGATTTTGAATATCAACTGACCATTAGCGTTGGGATTAAAGCTGCTGTTGTGTGAAACGGCCACAAGGTGGCAGCAGTTCACCCTTACCAAATCTGGTTACTAGGGCAAGAGAGCCTCAGTGGAAGTGGTGTTCTAGATTGGAGTTTAGAATGGAATGTGCCAGGAGAAAGCCCCTCACGTTTGTCTCACTACTTCTTGTTCGTGTTTTTAATTTAATTTTTTTATTTTTTATTACAGCAAGTTTGATTACAATGTTTGGCTTGTTGTAGGTGTGGAAGATGTGGTTCCTTTACACATATACAGATGACTGTTCTTCTTGGGATCCTTTTCCCATGTACGTTATGACAGAATGTTGAGTAGTCCTCTCTTGGTATTCTGTAGGTCTTTGGTGATTATATATATCACCTGTGTTTGTATATGTCTGTTAACCCCGATATCGTAATGAAACCAATCCTCACACCTTTCCATTGGTGAACCATAAGTTTGTTTAATGAATCTGTGATTGCCCTTCTCCGTGGAAATATCTGCCCTGGTATCCATTTTTAGGTAACACCTATAAGTGATATGATATGATATGTGTCTTTCACTTTCTGACTTACTACAAGTCACGTGATTACTTCTAGACTCATCTACGGTGCTGCAAATGGCATTGTGTCCTTTTTTCCCTTGGCTTCTCTTCTGCCTTAGCGGGGTCCATTTTCAACAATGTGATTCCCTGAGGGTTGTGGATTAGCTGACCTGGGCAGCCTTACCCTGCCGGCCCGCCCTCCCCAGGTGTGCCTCGTTGAGGTCAATATAAACAGAGCTCCAGGCAGCAATAGCCCATGAAGCTGTGCCTGACTCCATATTCTCTGCCCCGTCAGCAGTCTCGGGGCTGTGCTGGTGGGAGGAGGGAGTGAGGGGCCACAGCTTTGTGGGTGGCCCGGTGTGAGTGGGGTTCCGCTGGCCTTTCTGCAGGAGTTGCCAGGCTGCCGCCTGTAAAGAAGAGGATGTGTCACCCATACCTTCCGCTGGAATTTCTCTCCGGACAGAGGTGAGGAAGGAAAAAAGCAGTGGGGGCCGGGACAGGAGGGGTATCTCAGGCAGGGCAATGGAAAGCTTCTGGAAGAGCGCCAGGGTCCAGGACCACGCTGGCTGGCCTGCAGGCACCAAGTTGGCCTGCGTGCTGTCGCTGGTGTGGCTCCACGGTCCTTCCTCTAGGCTTTCAAGCCCTTGTACATATTCAGGTGTTTTACCTGGAAAGGGTGGGAACAGTTCAGCAGCAGCTGGCCTGGGGCTCAGCTCACGTTTACTCACAGATGCCTCGGCACGGTCCCCCAGCTTTGCAATGAGGACGCTCCTTGCGTGGGGGTTGGGTTGCTGGCTGTATGGGAGATGGTTCCCCACCTCTGACCAATTTCAGAATTGTTTACCACTGGAGCAAGTGCCGTGATAGGGTTTTCCTCTGTATAACTCGTGGGTTCACTTTTTGTTTCTTTTATGTTTCAAGTTAGATGTTATTCCTCTTTTATGTATTTATAGATATAAGCATGGAAATAATTCATTCCTATAAATACATCTGTGTGACGGGAAGAACTATTTTCTGTTTTATTTTTAAATTTTATTTTTTAAAATTTTGAAATTTTATTTATTTTTTTATACAGCACGTTATTATTAGTTATGTATTTTATGCATATACATGTATACAGGTCAATCCCAAACTCCCAACTCATCCCACCACCACCACCCCATGGCTTCCCACACTTGGTGTCCATACGTTTGTTCTCTACCTCTGTGTCTCTATTTCTTCCCTGCAAACCAGTTCATCTGTACCATTTTTAGGCTCCACATATATGCATTAATATACAATATTTGTTTTCCTCTTTCTGACTTACTTCATTCTGTATGACAGTCTCTCGATCCATCGATGTCTCTACAGATGACCCAGTTTCATTCCTTTTTATGGCCGAGTCATATTCCATTTTATATATGTACCACATCTTTATCCATTCATCTGTCTGTGGGCATTTAGGTTGCTTCCATTACCTGGCTATTGTAAATAGTGCTGCAACGAACATTGTGGTGAATGTGCCTTTTTGAAATACGGTTTTCTCTGGGTATATGCCCAGAACTGGGATTGCTGGATCAGATGGTAATTCTATTTCTAGTTTTTTTAAGGAAACTCCATACTGTTCTCCATAGTGACTGTATCAATTTACATTCCCACCAATAGTGGAAGAGGGTTCCTTTTGTCCACACCCTCCCCAGAATTGGTTGTTTGTAGATTTTCTGATGATGCCGATTCTAACAGGTGTGAGGTGATACCTCATTGTAGTTTTGATTTGCATTTCTCTAATAATTAGTGCTGTTGAGCAGCTTTTCATGTGCGTCTTGGCCATCTCTGTGTCTCCTTTGAAGAAACGTCTCTTTAGATCTTCTGCCCATTTTTTTTGGGTTGTTTGTTTTTTTAATATTAAGCTGCATGAGCTGTTTATATATATTGGAGATTAAACCTCTGTCCATTGATTCGTCTGCAACGATTTTCGCCCATTCTGAGGGATGCCTTTTTCCATTCCCGTGTTTTTTAACAAAAAAGGAAAGAAAGGAAAAGAAGCAGAACACTAATGTGCGTAAAATATGCCTTTTGAAACGGTGGTTTTGAAATATGGACGTCCTTTGAAATTTTTGGTCGATATGTGACCCCAGGATTTGTTTTCAGGGCAGGTGTCATTTACAGGCCTGCAATGATTTTGAATATCAACTGACCATTAGCGTTGGGATTAAAGCTGCTGTTGTGTGAAACGGCCACAAGGTGGCAGCAGTTCACCCTTACCAAATCTGGTTACTAGGGCAAGAGAGCCTCAGTGGAAGTGGTGTTCTAGATTGGAGTTTAGAATGGAATGTGCCAGGAGAAAGCCCCTCACGTTTGTCTCACTACTTCTTGTTCGTGTTTTTAATTTAATTTTTTTATTTTTTATTACAGCAAGTTTGATTACAATGTTTGGCTTGTTGTAGGTGTGGAAGATGTGGTTCCTTTACACATATACAGATGACTGTTCTTCTTGGGATCCTTTTCCCATGTACGTTATGACAGAATGTTGAGTAGTCCTCTCTTGGTATTCTGTAGGTCTTTGGTGATTATATATGTCACCTGTGTTTGTATATGTCTGTTAACCCCGATATCGTAATGAAACCAATCCTCACACCTTTCCATTGGTGAACCATAAGTTTGTTTAATGAATCTGTGATTGCCCTTCTCCGTGGAAATATCTGCCCTGGTATCCATTTTTAGGTAACACCTATAAGTGATATGATATGATATGTGTCTTTCACTTTCTGACTTACTACAAGTCACGTGATTACTTCTAGACTCATCTACGGTGCTGCAAATGGCATTGTGTCCTTTTTTCCCTTGGCTTCTCTTCTGCCTTAGCGGGGTCCATTTTCAACAATGTGATTCCCTGAGGGTTGTGGATTAGCTGACCTGGGCAGCCTTACCCTGCCGGCCCGCCCTCCCCAGGTGTGCCTCGTTGAGGTCAATATAAACAGAGCTCCAGGCAGCAATAGCCCCTGAAGCTGTGCCTGACTCCATATTCTCTGCCCCGTCAGCAGTCTCGGGGCTGTGCTGGTGGGAGGAGGGAGTGAGGGGCCACAGCTTTGTGGGTGGCCCGGTGTGAGTGGGGTTCTGCTGGCCTTTCTGCAGGAGTTGCCAGGCTGCCGCCTGTAAAGAAGAGGATGTGTCACCCATACCTTCCGCTGGAATTTCTCTCCGGACAGAGGTGAGGAAGGAAAAAAGCAGTGGGGGCCGGGACAGGAGGGGTATCTCAGGCAGGGCAATGGAAAGCTTCTGGAAGAGCGCCAGGGTCCAGGACCACGCTGGCTGGCCTGCAGGCACCAAGTTGGCCTGCGTGCTGTCGCTGGTGTGGCTCCACGGTCCTTCCTCTAGGCTTTCAAGCCCTTGTACATATTCAGGTGTTTTACCTGGAAAGGGTGGGAACAGTTCAGCAGCAGCTGGCCTGGGGCTCAGCTCACGTTTACTCACAGATGCCTCGGCACGGTCCCCCAGCTTTGCAATGAGGACGCTCCTTGCGTGGGGGTTGGGTTGCTGGCTGTATGGGAGATGGTTCCCCACCTCTGACCAATTTCAGAATTGTTTACCACTGGAGCAAGTGCCGTGATAGGGTTTTCCTCTGTATAACTCGTGGGTTCACTTTTTTTTTTCTTTTATGTTTCAAGTTAGATGTTATTCCTCTTTTATGTATTTATAGATATAAGCATGGAAATAATTCATTCCTATAAATACATCTGTGTGACGGGAAGAACTTTTTTCTGTTTTATTTTTAAATTTTATTTTTTAAAATTTTGAAATTTTATTTATTTTTTTATACAGCACGTTATTATTAGTTATGTATTTTATGCATATACATGTATACAGGTCAATCCCAAACTCCCAACTCATCCCACCACCACCACCCCATGGCTTCCCACACTTGGTGTCCATACGTTTGTTCTCTACCTCTGTGTCTCTATTTCTTCCCTGCAAACCAGTTCATCTGTACCATTTTTAGGCTCCACATATATGCATTAATATACAATATTTGTTTTCCTCTTTCTGACTTACTTCATTCTGTATGACAGTCTCTCGATCCATCGATGTCTCTACAGATGACCCAGTTTCATTCCTTTTTATGGCCGAGTCATATTCCATTTTATATATGTACCACATCTTTATCCATTCATCTGTCTGTGGGCATTTAGGTTGCTTCCATTACCTGGCTATTGTAAATAGTGCTGCAACGAACATTGTGGTGAATGTGCCTTTTTGAAATACGGTTTTCTCTGGGTATATGCCCAGAAGTGGGATTGCTGGATCAGATGGTAATTCTATTTCTAGTTTTTTTAAGGAAACTCCATACTGTTCTCCATAGTGACTGTATCAATTTACATTCCCACCAATAGTGGAAGAGGGCTCCTTTTGTCCACACCCTCCCCAGAATTGGTTGTTTGTAGATTTTCTGATGATGCCGATTCTAACAGGTGTGAGGTGATACCTCATTGTAGTTTTGATTTGCATTTCTCTAATAATTAGTGCTGTTGAGCAGCTTTTCATGTGCGTCTTGGCCATCTCTGTGTCTCCTTTGAAGAAACGTCTCTTTAGATCTTCTGCCCATTTTTTTTGGGTTGTTTGTTTTTTTTAATATTAAGCTGCATGAGCTGTTTATATATATTGGAGATTAAACCTCTGTCCATTGATTCGTCTGCAACGATTTTCGCCCATTCTGAGGGATGCCTTTTTCCATTCCCGTGTTTTTTAACAAAAAAGGAAAGAAAGGAAAAGAAGCAGAACACTAATATGCGTAAAATATGCCTTTTGAAACGGTCCTTTTGAAATATGGACGTCCTTTGAAATTTTTGGTCGATATGTGACCCCAGGATTTGTTTTCAGGGCAGGTGTCATTTACAGGCCTGCAATGATTTTGAATATCAACTGACCATTAGCTTTGGGATTAAAGCTGCTGTTGTGTGAAACGGCCACAAGGTGGCAGCAGTTCACCCTTACCAAATCTGGTTACTAGGGCAAGAGAGCCTCAGTGGAAGTGGTGTTCTAGATTGGAGTTTAGAATGGAATGTGCCAGGAGAAAGCCCCTCACGTTTGTCTCACTACTTCTTGTTCGTGTTTTTAATTTAATTTTTTTATTTTTTATTACAGCAAGTTTGATTACAATGTTTGGCTTGTTGTAGGTGTGGAAGATGTGGTTCCTTTACACATATACAGATGACTGTTCTTCTTGGGATCCTTTTCCCATGTACGTTATGACAGAATGTTGAGTAGTCCTCTCTTGGTATTCTGTAGGTCTTTGGTGATTATATATGTCACCTGTGTTTGTATATGTCTGTTAACCCCGATATCGTAATGAAACCAATCCTCACACCTTTCCATTGGTGAACCATAAGTTTGTTTAATGAATCTGTGATTGCCCTTCTCCGTGGAAATATCTGCCCTGGTATCCATTTTTAGGTAACACCTATAAGTGATATGATATGATATGTGTCTTTCACTTTCTGACTTACTACAAGTCACGTGATTACTTCTAGACTCATCTACGGTGCTGCAAATGGCATTGTGTCCTTTTTTCCCTTGGCTTCTCTTCTGCCTTAGCGGGGTCCATTTTCAACAATGTGATTCCCTGAGGGTTGTGGATTAGCTGACCTGGGCAGCCTTACCCTGCCGGCCCGCCCTCCCCAGGTGTGCCTCGTTGAGGTCAATATAAACAGAGCTCCAGGCAGCAATAGCCCCTGAAGCTGTGCCTGACTCCATATTCTCTGCCCCGTCAGCAGTCTCGGGGCTGTGCTGGTGGGTGGGAGTGAGGGGCCACAGCTTTGTGGGTGGCCCGGTGTGAGTGGGGTTCTGCTGGCCTTTGTGCAGGAGTTGCCAGGCTGCTGCCTGTAAAGAAGAGGATGTGTCACCCATACCTTCCGCTGGAATTTCTCTCCGGACAGAGGTGAGGAAGGAAAAAAGCAGTGGGGGCCGGGACAGGAGGGGTATCTCAGGCAGGGCAATGGAAAGCTTCTGGAAGAGCGCCAGGGTCCAGGATCACGCTGGCTGGCCTGCAGGCACCAAGTTGGCCTGCGTGCTGTCGCTGGTGTGGCTCCACGGTCCTTCCTCTAGGCTTTCAAGCCCTTGTACATATTCAGGTGTTTTACCTGGAAAGGGTGGGAACAGTTCAGCAGCAGCTGGCCTGGGGCTCAGCTCACGTTTACTCACAGATGCCTCGGCACGGTCCCCCAGCTTTGCAATGAGGACGCTCCTTGCGTGGGCGTTGGGTTGCTGGCTGTATGGGAGATGGTTCCCCACCTCTGACCAATTTCAGAATTGTTTACCACTGGAGCAAGTGCCGTGATAGGCTTTTCCTCTGTATAACTCGTGGGTTCACTTTTTTTTTCTTTTATGTTTCAAGTTAGATGTTATTCCTCTTTTATGTATTTATAGATATAAGCATGGAAATAATTCATTCCTATAAATACATCTGTGTGACGGGAAGAACTTTTTTCTGTTTTATTTTTAAATTTTATTTTTTAAAATTTTGAAATTTTATTTATTTTTTTATACAGCACGTTATTATTAGTTATGTATTTTATGCATATACATGTATACAGGTCAATCCCAAACTCCCAACTCATCCCACCACCACCACCCCATGGCTTCCCACACTTGGTGTCCATACGTTTGTTCTCTACCTCTGTGTCTCTATTTCTTCCCTGCAAACCAGTTCATCTGTACCATTTTTAGGCTCCACATATATGCATTAATATACAATATTTGTTTTCCTCTTTCTGACTTACTTCATTCTGTATGACAGTCTCTCGATCCATCGATGTCTCTACAGATGACCCAGTTTCATTCCTTTTTATGGCCGAGTCATATTCCATTTTATATATGTACCACATCTTTATCCATTCATCTGTCTGTGGGCATTTAGGTTGCTTCCATTACCTGGCTATTGTAAATAGTGCTGCAACGAACATTGTGGTGAATGTGCCTTTTTGAAATACGGTTTTCTCTGGGTATATGCCCAGAAGTGGGATTGCTGGATCAGATGGTAATTCTATTTCTAGTTTTTTTAAGGAAACTCCATACTGTTCTCCATAGTGACTGTATCAATTTACATTCCCACCAATAGTGGAAGAGGGCTCCTTTTGTCCACACCCTCCCCAGATTTTGTTGTTTGTAGATTTTCTGATGATGCCGATTCTAACAGGTGTGAGGTGATACCTCATTGTAGTTTTGATTTGCATTTCTCTAATAATTAGTGCTGTTGAGCAGCTTTTCATGTGCGTCTTGGCCATCTCTGTGTCTCCTTTGAAGAAACGTCTCTTTAGATCTTCTGCCCATTTTTTTTGGGTTGTTTGTTTTTTTAATATTAAGCTGCATGAGCTGTTTATATATATTGGAGATTAAACCTCTGTCCATTGATTCGTCTGCAACGATTTTCGCCCATTCTGAGGGATGCCTTTTTCCATTCCCGTGTTTTTTAACAAAAAAGGAAAGAAAGGAAAAGAAGCAGAACACTAATGTGCGTAAAATATGCCTTTTGAAATGGTCGTTTTGAAATATGGACGTCCTTTGAATTTTTTGGTCGATATGTGACCCCAGGATATGTTTTCAGGGCAGGTGTCATTTACAGGCCTGCAATGATTTTGAATATCAACTGACCATTAGCGTTGGGATTAAAGCTGCTGTTGTGTGAAACGGCCACAAGGTGGCAGCAGTTCACCCTTACCAAATCTGGTTACTAAGGCAAGAGAGCCTCAGTGGAAGTGGTGTTCTAGATTGGAGTTTAGAATGGAATGTGCCAGGAGAAAGCCCCTCACGTTTGTCTCACTACTTCTTGTTCGTGTTTTTAATTTAATTTTTTTATTTTTTATTACAGCAAGTTTGATTACAATGTTTGGCTTGTTGTAGGTGTGGAAGATGTGGTTCCTTTACACATATACAGATGACTGTTCTTCTTGGGATCCTTTTCCCATGTACGTTATGACAGAATGTTGAGTAGTCCTCTCTTGGTATTCTGTAGGTCTTTGGTGATTATATATGTCACCTGTGTTTGTATATGTCTGTTAACCCCGATATCGTAATGAAACCAATCCTCACACCTTTCCATTGGTGAACCATAAGTTTGTTTAATGAATCTGTGATTGCCCTTCTCCGTGGAAATATCTGCCCTGGTATCCATTTTTAGGTAACACCTATAAGTGATATGATATGATATGTGTCTTTCACTTTCTGACTTACTACAAGTCACGTGATTACTTCTAGACTCATCTACGGTGCTGCAAATGGCATTGTGTCCTTTTTTCCCTTGGCTTCTCTTCTGCCTTAGCGGGGTCCATTTTCAACAATGTGATTCCCTGAGGGTTGTGGATTAGCTGACCTGGGCAGCCTTACCCTGCCGGCCCGCCCTCCCCAGGTGTGCCTCGTTGAGGTCAATATAAACAGAGCTCCAGGCAGCAATAGCCCCTGAAGCTGTGCCTGACTCCATATTCTCTGCCCCGTCAGCAGTCTCGGGGCTGTGCTGGTGGGAGGAGGGAGTGAGGGGCCACAGCTTTGTGGGTGGCCCGGTGTGAGTGGGGTTCTGCTGGCCTTTCTGCAGGAGTTGCCAGGCTGCCGCCTGTAAAGAAGAGGATGTGTCACCCATACCTTCCGCTGGAATTTCTCTCCGGACAGAGGTGAGGAAGGAAAAAAGCAGTGGGGGCCGGGACAGGAGGGGTATCTCAGGCAGGGCAATGGAAAGCTTCTGGAAGAGCGCCAGGGTCCAGGACCACGCTGGCTGGCCTGCAGGCACCAAGTTGGCCTGCGTGCTGTCGCTGGTGTGGCTCCACGGTCCTTCCTCTAGGCTTTCAAGCCCTTGTACATATTCAGGTGTTTTACCTGGAAAGGGTGGGAACAGTTCAGCAGCAGCTGGCCTGGGGCTCAGCTCACGTTTACTCACAGATGCCTCGGCACGGTCCCCCAGCTTTGCAATGAGGACGCTCCTTGCGTGGGGGTTGGGTTGCTGGCTGTATGGGAGATGGTTCCCCACCTCTGACCAATTTCAGAATTGTTTACCACTGGAGCAAGTGCCGTGATAGGGTTTTCCTCTGTATAACTCGTGGGTTCACTTTTTTTTTTCTTTTATGTTTCAAGTTAGATGTTATTCCTCTTTTATGTATTTATAGATATAAGCATGGAAATAATTCATTCCTATAAATACATCTGTGTGACGGGAAGAACTTTTTTCTGTTTTATTTTTAAATTTTATTTTTTAAAATTTTGAAATTTTATTTATTTTTTTATACAGCACGTTATTATTAGTTATGTATTTTATGCATATACATGTATACAGGTCAATCCCAAACTCCCAACTCATCCCACCACCACCACCCCATGGCTTCCCACACTTGGTGTCCATACGTTTGTTCTCTACCTCTGTGTCTCTATTTCTTCCCTGCAAACCAGTTCATCTGTACCATTTTTAGGCTCCACATATATGCATTAATATACAATATTTGTTTTCCTCTTTCTGACTTACTTCATTCTGTATGACAGTCTCTCGATCCATCGATGTCTCTACAGATGACCCAGTTTCATTCCTTTTTATGGCCGAGTCATATTCCATTTTATATATGTACCACATCTTTATCCATTCATCTGTCTGTGGGCATTTAGGTTGCTTCCATTACCTGGCTATTGTAAATAGTGCTGCAACGAACATTGTGGTGAATGTGCCTTTTTGAAATACGGTTTTCTCTGGGTATATGCCCAGAAGTGGGATTGCTGGATCAGATGGTAATTCTATTTCTAGTTTTTTTAAGGAAACTCCATACTGTTCTCCATAGTGACTGTATCAATTTACATTCCCACCAATAGTGGAAGAGGGCTCCTTTTGTCCACACCCTCCCCAGAATTGGTTGTTTGTAGATTTTCTGATGATGCCGATTCTAACAGGTGTGAGGTGATACCTCATTGTAGTTTTGATTTGCATTTCTCTAATAATTAGTGCTGTTGAGCAGCTTTTCATGTGCGTCTTGGCCATCTCTGTGTCTCCTTTGAAGAAACGTCTCTTTAGATCTTCTGCCCATTTTTTTTGGGTTGTTTGTTTTTTTAATATTAAGCTGCATGAGCTGTTTATATATATTGGAGATTAAACCTCTGTCCATTGATTCGTCTGCAACGATTTTCGCCCATTCTGAGGGATGCCTTTTTCCATTCCCATGTTTTTTTAACAAAAAAGGAAAGAAAGGAAAAGAAGCAGAACACTAATGTGCGTAAAATATGCCTTTTGAAACGGTCGTTTTGAAATATGGACGTCCTTTGATGTTTTTGGTCGATATGTGACCCCAGGATTTGTTTTCAGGGCAGGTGTCATTTACAGGCCTGCAATGATTTTGAATATCAACTGACCATTAGCGTTGGGATTAAAGCTGCTGTTGTGTGAAACGGCCACAAGGTGGCAGCAGTTCACCCTTACCAAATCTGGTTACTAAGGCAAGAGAGCCTCAGTGGAAGTGGTGTTCTAGATTGGAGTTTAGAATGGAATGTGCCAGGAGAAAGCCCCTCACGTTTGTCTCACTACATCTTGTTCGTGTTTTTAATTTAATTTTTTTATTTTTTATTACAGCAAGTTTGATTACAATGTTTGGCTTGTTGTAGGTGTGGAAGATGTGGTTCCTTTACACATATACAGATGACTGTTCTTCTTGGGATCCTTTTCCCATGTACGTTATGACAGAATGTTGAGTAGTCCTCTCTTGGTATTCTGTAGGTCTTTGGTGATTATATATGTCACCTGTGTTTGTATATGTCTGTTAACCCCGATATCGTAATGAAACCAATCCTCACACCTTTCCATTGGTGAACCATAAGTTTGTTTAATGAATCTGTGATTGCCCTTCTCCGTGGAAATATCTGCCCTGGTATCCATTTTTAGGTAACACCTATAAGTGATATGATATGATATGTGTCTTTCACTTTCTGACTTACTACAAGTCACGTGATTACTTCTAGACTCATCTACGGTGCTGCAAATGGCATTGTGTCCTTTTTTCCCTTGGCTTCTCTTCTGCCTTAGCGGGGTCCATTTTCAACAATGTGATTCCCTGAGGGTTGTGGATTAGCTGACCTGGGCAGCCTTACCCTGCCGGCCCGCCCTCCCCAGGTGTGCCTCGTTGAGGTCAATATAAACAGAGCTCCAGGCAGCAATAGCCCCTGAAGCTGTGACTGACTCCATATTCTCTGCCCCGTCAGCAGTCTCGGGGCTGTGCTGGTGGGAGGGAGTGAGGGGCCACAGCTTTGTGGGTGGCCCGGTGTGAGTGGGGTTCTGCTGGCCTTTCTGCAGGAGTTGCCAGGCTGCCGCCTGTAAAGAAGAGGATGTGTCACCCATACCTTCCGCTGGAATTTCTCTCCGGACAGAGGTGAGGAAGGAAAAAAGCAGTGGGGGCCGGGACAGGAGGGGTATCTCAGGCAGGGCAATGGAAAGCTTCTGGAAGAGCGCCAGGGTCCAGGACCACGCTGGCTGGCCTGCAGGCACCAAGTTGGCCTGCGTGCTGTCGCTGGTGTGGCTCCACGGTCCTTCCTCTAGGCTTTCAAGCCCTTGTACATATTCAGGTGTTTTACCTGGAAAGGGTGGGAACAGTTCAGCAGCAGCTGGCCTGGGGCTCAGCTCACGTTTACTCACAGATGCCTCGGCACGGTCCCCCAGCTTTGCAATGAGGACGCTCCTTGCGTGGGGGTTGGGTTGCTGGCTGTATGGGAGATGGTTCCCCACCTCTGACCAATTTCAGAATTGTTTACCACTGGAGCAAGTGCCCTGATAGGGTTTTCCTCTGTATAACTCGTGGGTTCACTTTTTTTTTCTTTTATGTTTCAAGTTAGATGTTATTCCTCTTTTATGTATTTATAGATATAAGCATGGAAATAATTCATTCCTATAAATACATCTGTGTGACGGGAAGAACTTTTTTCTGTTTTATTTTTAAATTTTATTTTTTAAAATTTTGAAATTTTATTTATTTTTTTATACAGCACGTTATTATTAGTTATGTATTTTATGCATATACATGTATACAGGTCAATCCCAAACTCCCAACTCATCCCACCACCACCACCCCATGGCTTCCCACACTTGGTGTCCATACGTTTGTTCTCTACCTCTGTGTCTCTATTTCTTCCCTGCAAACCAGTTCATCTGTACCATTTTTAGGCTCCACATATATGCATTAATATACAATATTTGTTTTCCTCTTTCTGACTTACTTCATTCTGTATGACAGTCTCTCGATCCATCGATGTCTCTACAGATGACCCAGTTTCATTCCTTTTTATGGCCGAGTCATATTCCATTTTATATATGTACCACATCTTTATCCATTCATCTGTCTGTGGGCATTTAGGTTGCTTCCATTACCTGGCTATTGTAAATAGTGCTGCAACGAACATTGTGGTGAATGTGCCTTTTTGAAATACGGTTTTCTCTGGGTATATGCCCAGAAGTGGGATTGCTGGATCAGATGGTAATTCTATTTCTAGTTTTTTTAAGGAAACTCCATACTGTTCTCCATAGTGACTGTATCAATTTACATTCCCACCAATAGTGGAAGAGGGCTCTTTTTGTCCACACCCTCCCCAGATTTTGTTGTTTGTAGATTTTCTGATGATGCCGATTCTAACAGGTGTGAGGTGATACCTCATTGTAGTTTTGATTTGCATTTCTCTAATAATTAGTGCTGTTGAGCAGCTTTTCATGTGCGTCTTGGCCATCTCTGTGTCTCCTTTGAAGAAACGTCTCTTTAGATCTTCTGCCCATTTTTTTTGGGTTGTTTGTTTTTTTAATATTAAGCTGCATGAGCTGTTTATATATATTGGAGATTAAACCTCTGTCCATTGATTCGTCTGCAACGATTTTCGCCCATTCTGAGGGATGCCTTTTTCCATTCCCGTGTTTTTTAACAAAAAAGGAAAGAAAGGAAAAGAAGCAGAACACTAATGTGCGTAAAATATGCCTTTTGAAACGGTCGTTTTGAAATATGGACGTCCTTTGAATTTTTTGGTCGATATGTGACCCCAGGATATGTTTTCAGGGCAGGTGTCATTTACAGGCCTGCAATGATTTTGAATATCAACTGACCATTAGCGTTGGGATTAAAGCTGCTGTTGTGTGAAACGGCCACAAGGTGGCAGCAGTTCACCCTTACCAAATCTGGTTATTAGGGCAAGAGAGCCTCAGTGGAAGTGGTGTTCTAGATTGGAGTTTAGAATGGAATGTGCCAGGAGAAAGCCCCTCACGTTTGTCTCACTACTTCTTGTTCGTGTTTTTAATTTAATTTTTTTATTTTTTATTACAGCAAGTTTGATTACAATGTTTGGCTTGTTGTAGGTGTGGAAGATGTGGTTCCTTTACACATATACAGATGACTGTTCTTCTTGGGATCCTTTTCCCATGTACGTTATGACAGAATGTTGAGTAGTCCTCTCTTGGTATTCTGTAGGTCTTTGGTGATTATATATGTCACCTGTGTTTGTATATGTCTGTTAACCCCGATATCGTAATGAAACCAATCCTCACACCTTTCCATTGGTGAACCATAAGTTTGTTTAATGAATCTGTGATTGCCCTTCTCCGTGGAAATATCTGCCCTGGTATCCATTTTTAGGTAACACCTATAAGTGATATGATATGATATGTGTCTTTCACTTTCTGACTTACTACAAGTCACGTGATTACTTCTAGACTCATCTACGGTGCTGCAAATGGCATTGTGTCCTTTTTTCCCTTGGCTTCTCTTCTGCCTTAGCGGGGTCCATTTTCAACAATGTGATTCCCTGAGGGTTGTGGATTAGCTGACCTGGGCAGCCTTACCCTGCCGGCCCGCCCTCCCCAGGTGTGCCTCGTTGAGGTCAATATAAACAGAGCTCCAGGCAGCAATAGCCCCTGAAGCTGTGCCTGACTCCATATTCTCTGCCCCGTCAGCAGTCTCGGGGCTGTGCTGGTGGGAGGAGGGAGTGAGGGTCCACAGCTTTGTGGGTGGCCCGGTGTGAGTGGGGTTCTGCTGGCCTTTCTGCAGGAGTTGCCAGGCTGCCGCCTGTAAAGAAGAGGATGTGTCACCCATACCTTCCGCTGGAATTTCTCTCCGGACAGAGGTGAGGAAGGAAAAAAGCAGTGGGGGCCGGGACAGGAGGGGTATCTCAGGCAGGGCAATGGAAAGCTTCTGGAAGAGCGCCAGGGTCCAGGACCACGCTGGCTGGCCTGCAGGCACCAAGTTGGCCTGCGTGCTGTCGCTGGTGTGGCTCCACGGTCCTTCCTCTAGGCTTTCAAGCCCTTGTACATATTCAGGTGTTTTACCTGGAAAGGGTGGGAACAGTTCAGCAGCAGCTGGCCTGGGGCTCAGCTCACGTTTACTCACAGATGCCTCGGCACGGTCCCCCAGCTTTGCAATGAGGACGCTCCTTGCGTGGGGGTTGGGTTGCTGGCTGTATGGGAGATGGTTCCCCACCTCTGACCAATTTCAGAATTGTTTACCACTGGAGCAAGTGCCGTGATAGGGTTTTCCTCTGTATAACTCGTGGGTTCACTTTTTTTTTCTTTTATGTTTCAAGTTAGATGTTATTCCTCTTTTATGTATTTATAGATATAAGCATGGAAATAATTCATTCCTATAAATACATCTGTGTGACGGGAAGAACTTTTTTCTGTTTTATTTTTAAATTTTATTTTTTAAAATTTTGAAATTTTATTTATTTTTTTATACAGCACGTTATTATTAGTTATGTATTTTATGCATATACATGTATACAGGTCAATCCCAAACTCCCAACTCATCCCACCACCACCACCCCATGGCTTCCCACACTTGGTGTCCATACGTTTGTTCTCTACCTCTGTGTCTCTATTTCTTCCCTGCAAACCAGTTCATCTGTACCATTTTTAGGCTCCACATATATGCATTAATATACAATATTTGTTTTCCTCTTTCTGACTTACTTCATTCTGTATGACAGTCTCTCGATCCATCGATGTCTCTACAGATGACCCAGTTTCATTCCTTTTTATGGCCGAGTCATATTCCATTTTATATATGTACCACATCTTTATCCATTCATCTGTCTGTGGGCATTTAGGTTGCTTCCATTACCTGGCTATTGTAAATAGTGCTGCAACGAACATTGTGGTGAATGTGCCTTTTTGAAATACGGTTTTCTCTGGGTATATGCCCAGAAGTGGGATTGCTGGATCAGATGGTAATTCTATTTCTAGTTTTTTTAAGGAAACTCCATACTGTTCTCCATAGTGACTGTATCAATTTACATTCCCACCAATAGTGGAAGAGGGCTCCTTTTGTCCACACCCTCCCCAGATTTTGTTGTTTGTAGATTTTCTGATGATGCCGATTCTAACAGGTGTGAGGTGATACCTCATTGTAGTTTTGATTTGCATTTCTCTAATAATTAGTGCTGTTGAGCAGCTTTTCATGTGCGTCTTGGCCATCTCTGTGTCTCCTTTGAAGAAACGTCTCTTTAGATCTTCTGCCCATTTTTTTTGGGTTGTTTGTTTTTTTAATATTAAGCTGCATGAGCTGTTTATATATATTGGAGATTAAACCTCTGTCCATTGATTCGTCTGCAACGATTTTCGCCCATTCTGAGGGATGCCTTTTTCCATTCCCGTGTTTTTTAACAAAAAAGGAAAGAAAGGAAAAGAAGCAGAACACTAATGTGCGTAAAATATGCCTTTTGAAACGGTCGTTTTGAAATATGGACGTCCTTTGAATTTTTTGGTCGATATGTGACCCCAGGATATGTTTTCAGGGCAGGTGTCATTTACAGGCCTGCAATGATTTTGAATATCAACTGACCATTAGCGTTGGGATTAAAGCTGCTGTTGTGTGAAACGGCCACAAGGTGGCAGCAGTTCACCCTTACCAAATCTGGTTATTAGGGCAAGAGAGCCTCAGTGGAAGTGGTGTTCTAGATTGGAGTTTAGAATGGAATGTGCCAGGAGAAAGCCCCTCACGTTTGTCTCACTACTTCTTGTTCGTGTTTTTAATTTAATTTTTTTATTTTTTATTACAGCAAGTTTGATTACAATGTTTGGCTTGTTGTAGGTGTGGAAGATGTGGTTCCTTTACACATATACAGATGACTGTTCTTCTTGGGATCCTTTTCCCATGTACGTTATGACAGAATGTTGAGTAGTCCTCTCTTGGTATTCTGTAGGTCTTTGGTGATTATATATGTCACCTGTGTTTGTATATGTCTGTTAACCCCGATATCGTAATGAAACCAATCCTCACACCTTTCCATTGGTGAACCATAAGTTTGTTTAATGAATCTGTGATTGCCCTTCTCCGTGGAAATATCTGCCCTGGTATCCATTTTTAGGTAACACCTATAAGTGATATGATATGATATGTGTCTTTCACTTTCTGACTTACTACAAGTCACGTGATTACTTCTAGACTCATCTACGGTGCTGCAAATGGCATTGTGTCCTTTTTTCCCTTGGCTTCTCTTCTGCCTTAGCGGGGTCCATTTTCAACAATGTGATTCCCTGAGGGTTGTGGATTAGCTGACCTGGGCAGCCTTACCCTGCCGGCCCGCCCTCCCCAGGTGTGCCTCGTTGAGGTCAATATAAACAGAGCTCCAGGCAGCAATAGCCCCTGAAGCTGTGCCTGACTCCATATTCTCTGCCCCGTCAGCAGTCTCGGGGCTGTGCTGGTGGGAGGAGGGAGTGAGGGGCCACAGCTTTGTGGGTGGCCCGGTGTGAGTGGGGTTCTGCTGGCCTTTCTGCAGGAGTTGCCAGGCTGCCGCCTGTAAAGAAGAGGATGTGTCACCCATACCTTCCGCTGGAATTTCTCTCCGGACAGAGGTGAGGAAGGAAAAAAGCAGTGGGGGCCGGGACAGGAGGGGTATCTCAGGCAGGGCAATGGAAAGCTTCTGGAAGAGCGCCAGGGTCCAGGACCACGCTGGCTGGCCTGCAGGCACCAAGTTGGCCTGCGTGCTGTCGCTGGTGTGGCTCCACGGTCCTTCCTCTAGGCTTTCAAGCCCTTGTACATATTCAGGTGTTTTACCTGGAAAGGGTGGGAACAGTTCAGCAGCAGCTGGCCTGGGGCTCAGCTCACGTTTACTCACAGATGCCTCGGCACGGTCCCCCAGCTTTGCAATGAGGACGCTCCTTGCGTGGGGGTTGGGTTGCTGGCTGTATGGGAGATGGTTCCCCACCTCTGACCAATTTCAGAATTGTTTACCACTGGAGCAAGTGCCCTGATAGGGTTTTCCTCTGTATAACTCGTGGGTTCACTTTTTTTTTCTTTTATGTTTCAAGTTAGATGTTATTCCTCTTTTATGTATTTATAGATATAAGCATGGAAATAATTCATTCCTATAAATACATCTGTGTGACGGGAAGAACTTTTTTCTGTTTTATTTTTAAATTTTATTTTTTAAAATTTTGAAATTTTATTTATTTTTTTATACAGCACGTTATTATTAGTTATGTATTTTATGCATATACATGTATACAGGTCAATCCCAAACTCCCAACTCATCCCACCACCACCACCCCATGGCTTCCCACACTTGGTGTCCATACGTTTGTTCTCTACCTCTGTGTCTCTATTTCTTCCCTGCAAACCAGTTCATCTGTACCATTTTTAGGCTCCACATATATGCATTAATATACAATATTTGTTTTCCTCTTTCTGACTTACTTCATTCTGTATGACAGTCTCTCGATCCATCGATGTCTCTACAGATGACCCAGTTTCATTCCTTTTTATGGCCGAGTCATATTCCATTTTATATATGTACCACATCTTTATCCATTCATCTGTCTGTGGGCATTTAGGTTGCTTCCATTACCTGGCTATTGTAAATAGTGCTGCAACGAACATTGTGGTGAATGTGCCTTTTTGAAATACGGTTTTCTCTGGGTATATGCCCAGAAGTGGGATTGCTGGATCAGATGGTAATTCTATTTCTAGTTTTTTTAAGGAAACTCCATACTGTTCTCCATAGGGACTGTATCAATTTACATTCACACCAATAGTGGAAGAGGGCTCCTTTTGTCCACACCCTCCCCAGAATTGGTTGTTTGTAGATTTTCTGATGATGCCGATTCTAACAGGTGTGAGGTGATACCTCATTGTAGTTTTGATTTGCATTTCTCTAATAATTAGTGCTGTTGAGCAGCTTTTCATGTGTGTCTTGGCCATCTCTGTGTCTCCTTTGAAGAAACGTCTCTTTAGATCTTCTGCCCATTTTTTTTGGGTTGTTTGTTTTTTTAATATTAAGCTGCATGAGCTGTTTATATATATTGGAGATTAAACCTCTGTCCATTGATTCGTCTGCAATGATTTTCGCCCATTCTGAGGGATGCCTTTTTCCATTCCCGTGTTTTTTTAACAAAAAAGGAAAGAAAGGAAAAGAAGCAGAACACTAATGTGCGTAAAATATGCCTTTTGAAACGGTCGTTTTGAAATATGGACGTCCTTTGATGTTTTTGGTCGATATGTGACCCCAGGATTTGTTTTCAGGGCAGGTGTCATTTACAGGCCTGCAATGATTTTGAATATCAACTGACCATTAGCGTTGGGATTAAAGCTGCTGTTGTGTGAAACGGCCACAAGGTGGCAGCAGTTCACCCTTACCAAATCTGGTTACTAGGGCAAGAGAGCCTCAGTGGAAGTGGTGTTCTAGATTGGAGTTTAGAATGGAATGTGCCAGGAGAAAGCCCCTCACGTTTGTCTCACTACTTCTTGTTCGTGTTTTTAATTTATTTTTTTTATTTTTTATTACAGCAAGTTTGATTACAATGTTTGGCTTGTTGTAGGTGTGGAAGATGTGGTTCCTTTACACATATACAGATGACTGTTCTTCTTGGGATCCTTTTCCCATGTACGTTATGACAGAATGTTGAGTAGTCCTCTCTTGGTATTCTGTAGGTCTTTGGTGATTATATATGTCACCTGTGTTTGTATATGTCTGTTAACCCCGATATCGTAATGAAACCAATCCTCACACCTTTCCATTGGTGAACCATAAGTTTGTTTAATGAATCTGTGATTGCCCTTCTCCGTGGAAATATCTGCCCTGGTATCCATTTTTAGGTAACACCTATAAGTGATATGATATGATATGTGTCTTTCACTTTCTGACTTACTACAAGTCACGTGATTACTTCTAGACTCATCTATGGTGCTGCAAATGGCATTGTGTCCTTTTTTCCCTTGGCTTCTCTTCTGCCTTAGCGGGGTCCATTTTCAACAATGTGATTCCCTGAGGGTTGTGGATTAGCTGACCTGGGCAGCCTTACCCTGCCGGCCCGCCCTCCCCAGGTGTGCCTCGTTGAGGTCAATATAAACAGAGCTCCAGGCAGCAATAGCCCCTGAAGCTGTGCCTGACTCCATATTCTCTGCCCCGTCAGCAGTCTCGGGGCTGTGCTGGTGGGAGGGAGTGAGGGGCCACAGCTTTGTGGGTGGCCCGGTGTGAGTGGGGTTCTGCTGGCCTTTCTGCAGGAGTTGCCAGGCTGCCGCCTGTAAAGAAGAGGATGTGTCACCCATACCTTCCGCTGGAATTTCTCTCCGGACAGAGGTGAGGAAGGAAAAAAGCAGTGGGGGCCGGGACAGGAGGGGTATCTCAGGCAGGGCAATGGAAAGCTTCTGGAAGAGCGCCAGGGTCCAGGACCACGCTGGCTGGCCTGCAGGCACCAAGTTGGCCTGCGTGCTGTCGCTGGTGTGGCTCCACGGTCCTTCCTCTAGGCTTTCAAGCCCTTGTACATATTCAGGTGTTTTACCTGGAAAGGGTGGGAACAGTTCAGCAGCAGCTGGCCTGGGGCTCAGCTCACGTTTACTCACAGATGCCTCGGCACGGTCCCCCAGCTTTGCAATGAGGACGCTCCTTGCGTGGGGGTTGGGTTGCTGGCTGTATGGGAGATGGTTCCCCACCTCTGACCAATTTCAGAATTGTTTACCACTGGAGCAAGTGCCCTGATAGGGTTTTCCTCTGTATAACTCGTGGGTTCACTTTTTTTTCTTTTATGTTTCAAGTTAGATGTTATTCCTCTTTTATGTATTTATAGATATAAGCATGGAAATAATTCATTCCTATAAATACATCTGTGTGACGGGAAGAACTTTTTTCTGTTTTATTTTTAAATTTTATTTTTTAAAATTTTGAAATTTTATTTATTTTTTTATACAGCACGTTATTATTAGTTATGTATTTTATGCATATACATGTATACAGGTCAATCCCAAACTCCCAACTCATCCCACCACCACCACCCCATGGCTTCCCACACTTGGTGTCCATACGTTTGTTCTCTACCTCTGTGTCTCTATTTCTTCCCTGCAAACCAGTTCATCTGTACCATTTTTAGGCTCCACATATATGCATTAATATACAATATTTGTTTTCCTCTTTCTGACTTACTTCATTCTGTATGACAGTCTCTCGATCCATCGATGTCTCTACAGATGACCCAGTTTCATTCCTTTTTATGGCCGAGTCATATTCCATTTTATATATGTACCACATCTTTATCCATTCATCTGTCTGTGGGCATTTAGGTTGCTTCCATTACCTGGCTATTGTAAATAGTGCTGCAACGAACATTGTGGTGAATGTGCCTTTTTGAAATACGGTTTTCTCTGGGTATATGCCCAGAAGTGGGATTGCTGGATCAGATGGTAATTCTATTTCTAGTTTTTTTAAGGAAACTCCATACTGTTCTCCATAGTGACTGTATCAATTTACATTCCCACCAATAGTGGAAGAGGGCTCCTTTTGTCCACACCCTCCCCAGAATTGGTTGTTTGTAGATTTTCTGATGATGCCGATTCTAACAGGTGTGAGGTGATACCTCATTGTAGTTTTGATTTGCATTTCTCTAATAATTAGTGCTGTTGAGCAGCTTTTCATGTGCGTCTTGGCCATCTCTGTGTCTCCTTTGAAGAAACGTCTCTTTAGATCTTCTGCCCATTTTTTTTGGGTTGTTTGTTTTTTTAATATTAAGCTGCATGAGCTGTTTATATATATTGGAGATTAAACCTCTGTCCATTGATTCGTCTGCAACGATTTTCGCCCATTCTGAGGGATGCCTTTTTCCATTCCCGTGTTTTTTAACAAAAAAGGAAAGAAAGGAAAAGAAGCAGAACACTAATGTGCGTAAAATATGCCTTTTGAAACGGTCGTTTTGAAATATGGACGTCCTTTGATGTTTTTGGTCGATATGTGACCCCAGGATTTGTTTTCAGGGCAGGTGTCATTTACAGGCCTGCAATGATTTTGAATATCAACTGACCATTAGCGTTGGGATTAAAGCTGCTGTTGTGTGAAACGGCCACAAGGTGGCAGCAGTTCACCCTTACCAAATCTGGTTACTAGGGCAAGAGAGCCTCAGTGGAAGTGGTGTTCTAGATTGGAGTTTAGAATGGAATGTGCCAGGAGAAAGCCCCTCACGTTTGTCTCACTACTTCTTGTTCGTGTTTTTAATTTAATTTTTTTATTTTTTATTACAGCAAGTTTGATTACAATGTTTGGCTTGTTGTAGGTGTGGAAGATGTGGTTCCTTTACACATATACAGATGACTGTTCTTCTTGGGATCCTTTTCCCATGTACGTTATGACAGAATGTTGAGTAGTCCTCTCTTGGTATTCTGTAGGTCTTTGGTGATTATATATGTCACCTGTGTTTGTATATGTCTGTTAACCCCGATATCGTAATGAAACCAATCCTCACACCTTTCCATTGGTGAACCATAAGTTTGTTTAATGAATCTGTGATTGCCCTTCTCCGTGGAAATATCTGCCCTGGTATCCATTTTTAGGTAACACCTATAAGTGATATGATATGATATGTGTCTTTCACTTTCTGACTTACTACAAGTCACGTGATTACTTCTAGACTCATCTACGGTGCTGCAAATGGCATTGTGTCCTTTTTTCCCTTGGCTTCTCTTCTGCCTTAGCGGGGTCCATTTTCAACAATGTGATTCCCTGAGGGTTGTGGATTAGCTGACCTGGGCAGCCTTACCCTGCCGGCCCGCCCTCCCCAGGTGTGCCTCGTTGAGGTCAATATAAACAGAGCTCCAGGCAGCAATAGCCCCTGAAGCTGTGCCTGACTCCATATTCTCTGCCCCGTCAGCAGTCTCGGGGCTGTGCTGGTGGGAGGGAGTGAGGGGCCACAGCTTTGTGGGTGGCCCGGTGTGAGTGGGGTTCTGCTGGCCTTTCTGCAGGAGTTGCCAGGCTGCCGCCTGTAAAGAAGAGGATGTGTCACCCATACCTTCCGCTGGAATTTCTCTCCGGACAGAGGTGAGGAAGGAAAAAAGCAGTGGGGGCCGGGACAGGAGGGGTATCTCAGGCAGGGCAATGGAAAGCTTCTGGAAGAGCGCCAGGGTCCAGGACCACGCTGGCTGGCCTGCAGGCACCAAGTTGGCCTGCGTGCTGTCGCTGGTGTGGCTCCACGGTCCTTCCTCTAGGCTTTCAAGCCCTTGTACATATTCAGGTGTTTTACCTGGAAAGGGTGGGAACAGTTCAGCAGCAGCTGGCCTGGGGCTCAGCTCACGTTTACTCACAGATGCCTCGGCACGGTCCCCCAGCTTTGCAATGAGGACGCTCCTTGCGTGGGGGTTGGGTTGCTGGCTGTATGGGAGATGGTTCCCCACCTCTGACCAATTTCAGAATTGTTTACCACTGGAGCAAGTGCCCTGATAGGGTTTTCCTCTGTATAACTCGTGGGTTCACTTTTTTTTTCTTTTATGTTTCAAGTTAGATGTTATTCCTCTTTTATGTATTTATAGATATAAGCATGGAAATAATTCATTCCTATAAATACATCTGTGTGACGGGAAGAACTTTTTTCTGTTTTATTTTTAAATTTTATTTTTTAAAATTTTGAAATTTTATTTATTTTTTTATACAGCACGTTATTATTAGTTATGTATTTTATGCATATACATGTATACAGGTCAATCCCAAACTCCCAACTCATCCCACCACCACCACCCCATGGCTTCCCACACTTGGTGTCCATACGTTTGTTCTCTACCTCTGTGTCTCTATTTCTTCCCTGCAAACCAGTTCATCTGTACCATTTTTAGGCTCCACATATATGCATTAATATACAATATTTGTTTTCCTCTTTCTGACTTACTTCATTCTGTATGACAGTCTCTCGATCCATCGATGTCTCTACAAATGACCCAGTTTCATTCCTTTTTATGGCCGAGTCATATTCCATTTTATATATGTACCACATCTTTATCCATTCATCTGTCTGTGGGCATTTAGGTTGCTTCCATTACCTGGCTATTGTAAATAGTGCTGCAACGAACATTGTGGTGAATGTGCCTTTTTGAAATACGGTTTTCTCTGGGTATATGCCCAGAAGTGGGATTGCTGGATCAGATGGTAATTCTATTTCTAGTTTTTTTAAGGAAACTCCATACTGTTCTCCATAGTGACTGTATCAATTTACATTCCCACCAATAGTGGAAGAGGGTTCCTTTTGTCCACACCCTCCCCAGAATTGGTTGTTTGTAGATTTTCTGATGATGCCGATTCTAACAGGTGTGAGGTGATACCTCATTGTAGTTTTGATTTGCATTTCTCTAATAATTAGTGCTGTTGAGCAGCTTTTCATGTGCGTCTTGGCCATCTCTGTGTCTCCTTTGAAGAAACGTCTCTTTAGATCTTCTGCCCATTTTTTGGGGGTTGTTTGTTTTTTTAATATTAAGCTGCATGAGCTGTTTATATATATTGGAGATTAAACCTCTGTCCATTGATTCGTCTGCAATGATTTTCGCCCATTCTGAGGGATGCCTTTTTCCATTCCCGTGATTTTTAACAATAAAGGAAAGAAAGGAAAAGAAGCAGAACACTAATGTGCGTAAAATATGCCTTTTGAAACGGTCGTTTTGAAATATGGACGTCCTTTGAAGTTTTTGGTCGATATGTGACCCCAGGATTTGTTTTCAGGGCAGGTGTCATTTACAGGCCTGCAATGATTTTGAATATCAACTGACCATTAGCGTTGGGATTAAAGCTGCTGTTGTGTGAAACGGCCACAAGGTGGCAGCAGTTCACCCTTACCAAATCTGGTTACTAGGGCAAGAGAGCCTCAGTGGAAGTGGTGTTCTAGATTGGAGTTTAGAATGGAATGTGCCAGGAGAAAGCCCCTCACGTTTGTCTCACTACTTCTTGTTCGTGTTTTTAATTTAATTTTTTTATTTTTTATTACAGCAAGTTTGATTACAATGTTTGGCTTGTTGTAGGTGTGGAAGATGTGGTTCCTTTACACATATACAGATGACTGTTCTTCTTGGGATCCTTTTCCCATGTACGTTATGACAGAATGTTGAGTAGTCCTCTCTTGGTATTCTGTAGGTCTTTGGTGATTATATATGTCACCTGTGTTTGTATATGTCTGTTAACCCCGATATCGTAATGAAACCAATCCTCACACCTTTCCATTGGTGAACCATAAGTTTGTTTAATGAATCTGTGATTGCCCTTCTCCGTGGAAATATCTGCCCTGGTATCCATTTTTAGGTAACACCTATAAGTGATATGATATGATATGTGTCTTTCACTTTCTGACTTACTACAAGTCACGTGATTACTTCTAGACTCATCTACGGTGCTGCAAATGGCATTGTGTCCTTTTTTCCCTTGGCTTCTCTTCTGCCTTAGCGGGGTCCATTTTCAACAATGTGATTCCCTGAGGGTTGTGGATTAGCTGACCTGGGCAGCCTTACCCTGCCGGCCCGCCCTCCCCAGGTGTGCCTCGTTGAGGTCAATATAAACAGAGCTCCAGGCAGCAATAGCCCCTGAAGCTGTGCCTGACTCCATATTCTCTGCCCCGTCAGCAGTCTCGGGGCTGTGCTGGTGGGAGGAGGGAGTGAGGGGCCACAGCTTTGTGGGTGGCCCGGTGTCAGTGGGGTTCTGCTGGCCTTTCTGCAGGAGTTGCCAGGCTGCCGCCTGTAAAGAAGAGGATGTGTCACCCATACCTTCCGCTGGAATTTCTCTCCGGACAGAGGTGAGGAAGGAAAAAAGCAGTGGGGGCCGGGACAGGAGGGGTATCTCAGGCAGGGCAATGGAAAGCTTCTGGAAGAGCGCCAGGGTCCAGGACCACGCTGGCTGGCCTGCAGGCACCAAGTTGGCCTGCGTGCTGTCGCTGGTGTGGCTCCACGGTCCTTCCTCTAGGCTTTCAAGCCCTTGTACATATTCAGGTGTTTTACCTGGAAAGGGTGGGAACAGTTCAGCAGCAGCTGGCCTGGGGCTCAGCTCACGTTTACTCACAGATGCCTCGGCACGGTCCCCCAGCTTTGCAATGAGGACGCTCCTTGCGTGGGGGTTGGGTTGCTGGCTGTATGGGAGATGGTTCCCCACCTCTGACCAATTTCAGAATTGTTTACCACTGGAGCAAGTGCCGTGATAGGGTTTTCCTCTGTATAACTCGTGGGTTCACTTTTTTTTTTCTTTTATGTTTCAAGTTAGATGTTATTCCTCTTTTATGTATTTATAGATATAAGCATGGAAATAATTCATTCCTATAAATACATCTGTGTGACGGGAAGAACTTTTTTCTGTTTTATTTTTAAATTTTATTTTTTAAAATTTTGAAATTTTATTTATTTTTTTATACAGCACGTTATTATTAGTTATGTATTTTATGCATATACATGTATACAGGTCAATCCCAAACTCCCAACTCATCCCACCACCACCACCCCATGGCTTCCCACACTTGGTGTCCATACGTTTGTTCTCTACCTCTGTGTCTCTATTTCTTCCCTGCAAACCAGTTCATCTGTACCATTTTTAGGCTCCACATATATGCATTAATATACAATATTTGTTTTCCTCTTTCTGACTTACTTCATTCTGTATGACAGTCTCTCGATCCATCGATGTCTCTACAGATGACCCAGTTTCATTCCTTTTTATGGCCGAGTCATATTCCATTTTATATATGTACCACATCTTTATCCATTCATCTGTCTGTGGGCATTTAGGTTGCTTCCATTACCTGGCTATTGTAAATAGTGCTGCAACGAACATTGTGGTGAATGTGCCTTTTTGAAATACGGTTTTCTCTGGGTATATGCCCAGAAGTGGGATTGCTGGATCAGATGGTAATTCTATTTCTAGTTTTTTTAAGGAAACTCCATACTGTTCTCCATAGTGACTGTATCAATTTACATTCCCACCAATAGTGGAAGAGGGCTCCTTTTGTCCACACCCTCCCCAGAATTGGTTGTTTGTAGATTTTCTGATGATGCCGATTCTAACAGGTGTGAGGTGATACCTCATTGTAGTTTTGATTTGCATTTCTCTAATAATTAGTGCTGTTGAGCAGCTTTTCATGTGCGTCTTGGCCATCTCTGTGTCTCCTTTGAAGAAACATCTCTTTAGATCTTCTGCCCATTTTTTTTGGGTTGTTTGTTTTTTTAATATTAAGCTGCATGAGCTGTTTATATATATTGGAGATTAAACCTCTGTCCATTGATTCGTCTGCAACGATTTTCGCCCATTCTGAGGGATGCCTTTTTCCATTCCCATGTTTTTTTAACAAAAAAGGAAAGAAAGGAAAAGAAGCAGAACACTAATGTGCGTAAAATATGCCTTTTGAAACGGTCGTTTTGAAATATGGACGTCCTTTGAATTTTTTGGTCGATATGTGACCCCAGGATTTGTTTTCAGGGCAGGTGTCATTTACAGGCCTGCAATGATTTTGAATATCAACTGACCATTAGCGTTGGGATTAAAGCTGCTGTTGTGTGAAACGGCCACAAGGTGGCAGCAGTTCACCCTTACCAAATCTGGTTACTAAGGCAAGAGAGCCTCAGTGGAAGTGGTGTTCTAGATTGGAGTTTAGAATGGAATGTGCCAGGAGAAAGCCCCTCACGTTTGTCTCACTACTTCTTGTTCGTGTTTTTAATTTAATTTTTTTATTTTTTATTACAGCAAGTTTGATTACAATGTTTGGCTTGTTGTAGGTGTGGAAGATGTGGTTCCTTTACACATATACAGATGACTGTTCTTCTTGGGATCCTTTTCCTATGTACGTTATGACAGAATGTTGAGTAGTCCTCTCTTGGTATTCTGTAGGTCTTTGGTGATTATATATGTCACCTGTGTTTGTATATGTCTGTTAACCCCGATATCGTAATGAAACCAATCCTCACACCTTTCCATTGGTGAACCATAAGTTTGTTTAATGAATCTGTGATTGCCCTTCTCCGTGGAAATATCTGCCCTGGTATCCATTTTTAGGTAACACCTATAAGTGATATGATATGATATGTGTCTTTCACTTTCTGACTTACTACAAGTCACGTGATTACTTCTAGACTCATCTACGGTGCTGCAAATGGCATTGTGTCCTTTTTTCCCTTGGCTTCTCTTCTGCCTTAGCGGGGTCCATTTTCAACAATGTGATTCCCTGAGGGTTGTGGATTAGCTGACCTGGGCAGCCTTACCCTGCCGGCCCGCCCTCCCCAGGTGTGCCTCGTTGAGGTCAATATAAACAGAGCTCCAGGCAGCAATAGCCCCTGAAGCTGTGCCTGACTCCATATTCTCTGCCCCGTCAGCAGTCTCGGGGCTGTGCTGGTGGGAGGGAGGGAGGGGCCACAGCTTTGTGGGTGGCCCGGTGTGAGTGGGGTTCTGCTGGCCTTTCTTCAGGAGTTGCCAGGCTGCCGCCTGTAAAGAAGAGGATGTGTCACCCATACCTTCCGCTGGAATTTCTCTCCGGACAGAGGTGAGGAAGGAAAAAAGCAGTGGGGGCCGGGACAGGAGGGGTATCTCAGGCAGGGCAATGGAAAGCTTCTGGAAGAGCGCCAGGGTCCAGGACCACGCTGGCTGGCCTGCAGGCACCAAGTTGGCCTGCGTGCTGTCGCTGGTGTGGCTCCACGGTCCTTCCTCTAGGCTTTCAAGCCCTTGTACATATTCAGGTGTTTTACCTGGAAAGGGTGGGAACAGTTCAGCAGCAGCTGGCCTGGGGCTCAGCTCACGTTTACTCACAGATGCCTCGGCACGGTCCCCCAGCTTTGCAATGAGGACGCTCCTTGCGTGGGGTTTGGGTTGCTGGCTGTATGGGAGATGGTTCCCCACCTCTGACCAATTTCAGAATTGTTTACCACTGGAGCAAGTGCCGTGATAGGGTTTTCCTCTGTATAACTCGTGGGTTCACTTTTTGTTTCTTTTATGTTTCAAGTTAGATGTTATTCCTCTTTTATGTATTTATAGATATAAGCATGGAAATAATTCATTCCTATAAATACATCTGTGTGACGGGAAGAACTTTTTTCTGTTTTATTTTTAAATTTTATTTTTTAAAATTTTGAAATTTTATTTATTTTTTTTATACAGCACGTTATTATTAGTTATGTATTTTATGCATATACATGTATACAGGTCAATCCCAAACTCCCAACTCATCCCACCACCACCACCCCATGGCTTCCCACACTTGGTGTCCATACGTTTGTTCTCTACCTCTGTGTCTCTATTTCTTCCCTGCAAACCAGTTCATCTGTACCATTTTTAGGCTCCACATATATGCATTAATATACAATATTTGTTTTCCTCTTTCTGACTTACTTCATTCTGTATGACAGTCTCTCGATCCATCGATGTCTCTACAGATGACCCAGTTTCATTCCTTTTTATGGCCGAGTCATATTCCATTTTATATATGTACCACATCTTTATCCATTCATCTGTCTGTGGGCATTTAGGTTGCTTCCATTACCTGGCTATTGTAAATAGTGCTGCAACGAACATTGTGGTGAATGTGCCTTTTTGAAATACGGTTTTCTCTGGGTATATGCCCAGAACTGGGATTGCTGGATCAGATGGTAATTCTATTTCTAGTTTTTTTAAGGAAACTCCATACTGTTCTCCATAGTGACTGTATCAATTTACATTCCCACCAATAGTGGAAGAGGGCTCCTTTTGTCCACACCCTCCCCAGAATTGGTTGTTTGTAGATTTTCTGATGATGCCGATTCTAACAGGTGTGAGGTGATACCTCATTGTAGTTTTGATTTGCATTTCTCTAATAATTAGTGCTGTTGAGCAGCTTTTCATGTGCGTCTTGGCCATCTCTGTGTCTCCTTTGAAGAAACGTCTCTTTAGATCTTCTGCCCATTTTTTTTGGGTTGTTTGTTTTTTTTAATATTAAGCTGCATGAGCTGTTTATATATATTGGAGATTAAACCTCTGTCCATTGATTCGTCTGCAACGATTTTCGCCCATTCTGAGGGATGCCTTTTTCCATTCCCGTGTTTTTTAACAAAAAAGGAAAGAAAGGAAAAGAAGCAGAACACTAATATGCGTAAAATATGCCTTTTGAAACGGTCCTTTTGAAATATGGACGTCCTTTGAAATTTTTGGTCGATATGTGACCCCAGGATTTGTTTTCAGGGCAGGTGTCATTTACAGGCCTGCAATGATTTTGAATATCAACTGACCATTAGCTTTGGGATTAAAGCTGCTGTTGTGTGAAACGGCCACAAGGTGGCAGCAGTTCACCCTTACCAAATCTGGTTACTAGGGCAAGAGAGCCTCAGTGGAAGTGGTGTTCTAGATTGGAGTTTAGAATGGAATGTGCCAGGAGAAAGCCCCTCACGTTTGTCTCACTACTTCTTGTTCGTGTTTTTAATTTAATTTTTTTATTTTTTATTACAGCAAGTTTGATTACAATGTTTGGCTTGTTGTAGGTGTGGAAGATGTGGTTCCTTTACACATATACAGATGACTGTTCTTCTTGGGATCCTTTTCCCATGTACGTTATGACAGAATGTTGAGTAGTCCTCTCTTGGTATTCTGTAGGTCTTTGGTGATTATATATGTCACCTGTGTTTGTATATGTCTGTTAACCCCGATATCGTAATGAAACCAATCCTCACACCTTTCCATTGGTGAACCATAAGTTTGTTTAATGAATCTGTGATTGCCCTTCTCCGTGGAAATATCTGCCCTGGTATCCATTTTTAGGTAACACCTATAAGTGATATGATATGATATGTGTCTTTCACTTTCTGACTTACTACAAGTCACGTGATTACTTCTAGACTCATCTACGGTGCTGCAAATGGCATTGTGTCCTTTTTTCCCTTGGCTTCTCTTCTGCCTTAGCGGGGTCCATTTTCAACAATGTGATTCCCTGAGGGTTGTGGATTAGCTGACCTGGGCAGCCTTACCCTGCCGGCCCGCCCTCCCCAGGTGTGCCTCGTTGAGGTCAATATAAACAGAGCTCCAGGCAGCAATAGCCCCTGAAGCTGTGCCTGACTCCATATTCTCTGCCCCGTCAGCAGTCTCGGGGCTGTGCTGGTGGGTGGGAGTGAGGGGCCACAGCTTTGTGGGTGGCCCGGTGTGAGTGGGGTTCTGCTGGCCTTTGTGCAGGAGTTGCCAGGCTGCTGCCTGTAAAGAAGAGGATGTGTCACCCATACCTTCCGCTGGAATTTCTCTCCGGACAGAGGTGAGGAAGGAAAAAAGCAGTGGGGGCCGGGACAGGAGGGGTATCTCAGGCAGGGCAATGGAAAGCTTCTGGAAGAGCGCCAGGGTCCAGGATCACGCTGGCTGGCCTGCAGGCACCAAGTTGGCCTGCGTGCTGTCGCTGGTGTGGCTCCACGGTCCTTCCTCTAGGCTTTCAAGCCCTTGTACATATTCAGGTGTTTTACCTGGAAAGGGTGGGAACAGTTCAGCAGCAGCTGGCCTGGGGCTCAGCTCACGTTTACTCACAGATGCCTCGGCACGGTCCCCCAGCTTTGCAATGAGGACGCTCCTTGCGTGGGCGTTGGGTTGCTGGCTGTATGGGAGATGGTTCCCCACCTCTGACCAATTTCAGAATTGTTTACCACTGGAGCAAGTGCCGTGATAGGCTTTTCCTCTGTATAACTCGTGGGTTCACTTTTTTTTTCTTTTATGTTTCAAGTTAGATGTTATTCCTCTTTTATGTATTTATAGATATAAGCATGGAAATAATTCATTCCTATAAATACATCTGTGTGACGGGAAGAACTTTTTTCTGTTTTATTTTTAAATTTTATTTTTTAAAATTTTGAAATTTTATTTATTTTTTTATACAGCACGTTATTATTAGTTATGTATTTTATGCATATACATGTATACAGGTCAATCCCAAACTCCCAACTCATCCCACCACCACCACCCCATGGCTTCCCACACTTGGTGTCCATACGTTTGTTCTCTACCTCTGTGTCTCTATTTCTTCCCTGCAAACCAGTTCATCTGTACCATTTTTAGGCTCCACATATATGCATTAATATACAATATTTGTTTTCCTCTTTCTGACTTACTTCATTCTGTATGACAGTCTCTCGATCCATCGATGTCTCTACAGATGACCCAGTTTCATTCCTTTTTATGGCCGAGTCATATTCCATTTTATATATGTACCACATCTTTATCCATTCATCTGTCTGTGGGCATTTAGGTTGCTTCCATTACCTGGCTATTGTAAATAGTGCTGCAACGAACATTGTGGTGAATGTGCCTTTTTGAAATACGGTTTTCTCTGGGTATATGCCCAGAAGTGGGATTGCTGGATCAGATGGTAATTCTATTTCTAGTTTTTTTAAGGAAACTCCATACTGTTCTCCATAGTGACTGTATCAATTTACATTCCCACCAATAGTGGAAGAGGGCTCCTTTTGTCCACACCCTCCCCAGATTTTGTTGTTTGTAGATTTTCTGATGATGCCGATTCTAACAGGTGTGAGGTGATACCTCATTGTAGTTTTGATTTGCATTTCTCTAATAATTAGTGCTGTTGAGCAGCTTTTCATGTGCGTCTTGGCCATCTCTGTGTCTCCTTTGAAGAAACGTCTCTTTAGATCTTCTGCCCATTTTTTTTGGGTTGTTTGTTTTTTTAATATTAAGCTGCATGAGCTGTTTATATATATTGGAGATTAAACCTCTGTCCATTGATTCGTCTGCAACGATTTTCGCCCATTCTGAGGGATGCCTTTTTCCATTCCCGTGTTTTTTAACAAAAAAGGAAAGAAAGGAAAAGAAGCAGAACACTAATGTGCGTAAAATATGCCTTTTGAAATGGTCGTTTTGAAATATGGACGTCCTTTGAATTTTTTGGTCGATATGTGACCCCAGGATATGTTTTCAGGGCAGGTGTCATTTACAGGCCTGCAATGATTTTGAATATCAACTGACCATTAGCGTTGGGATTAAAGCTGCTGTTGTGTGAAACGGCCACAAGGTGGCAGCAGTTCACCCTTACCAAATCAGGTTACTAAGGCAAGAGAGCCTCAGTGGAAGTGGTGTTCTAGATTGGAGTTTAGAATGGAATGTGCCAGGAGAAAGCCCCTCACGTTTGTCTCACTACTTCTTGTTCGTGTTTTTAATTTAATTTTTTTATTTTTTATTACAGCAAGTTTGATTACAATGTTTGGCTTGTTGTAGGTGTGGAAGATGTGGTTCCTTTACACATATACAGATGACTGTTCTTCTTGGGATCCTTTTCCCATGTACGTTATGACAGAATGTTGAGTAGTCCTCTCTTGGTATTCTGTAGGTCTTTGGTGATTATATATGTCACCTGTGTTTGTATATGTCTGTTAACCCCGATATCGTAATGAAACCAATCCTCACACCTTTCCATTGGTGAACCATAAGTTTGTTTAATGAATCTGTGATTGCCCTTCTCCGTGGAAATATCTGCCCTGGTATCCATTTTTAGGTAACACCTATAAGTGATATGATATGATATGTGTCTTTCACTTTCTGACTTACTACAAGTCACGTGATTACTTCTAGACTCATCTACGGTGCTGCAAATGGCATTGTGTCCTTTTTTCCCTTGGCTTCTCTTCTGCCTTAGCGGGGTCCATTTTCAACAATGTGATTCCCTGAGGGTTGTGGATTAGCTGACCTGGGCAGCCTTACCCTGCCGGCCCGCCCTCCCCAGGTGTGCCTCGTTGAGGTCAATATAAACAGAGCTCCAGGCAGCAATAGCCCCTGAAGCTGTGCCTGACTCCATATTCTCTGCCCCGTCAGCAGTCTCGGGGCTGTGCTGGTGGGAGGAGGGAGTGAGGGGCCACAGCTTTGTGGGTGGCCCGGTGTGAGTGGGGTTCTGCTGGCCTTTCTGCAGGAGTTGCCAGGCTGCCGCCTGTAAAGAAGAGGATGTGTCACCCATACCTTCCGCTGGAATTTCTCTCCGGACAGAGGTGAGGAAGGAAAAAAGCAGTGGGGGCCGGGACAGGAGGGGTATCTCAGGCAGGGCAATGGAAAGCTTCTGGAAGAGCGCCAGGGTCCAGGACCACGCTGGCTGGCCTGCAGGCACCAAGTTGGCCTGCGTGCTGTCGCTGGTGTGGCTCCACGGTCCTTCCTCTAGGCTTTCAAGCCCTTGTACATATTCAGGTGTTTTACCTGGAAAGGGTGGGAACAGTTCAGCAGCAGCTGGCCTGGGGCTCAGCTCACGTTTACTCACAGATGCCTCGGCACGGTCCCCCAGCTTTGCAATGAGGACGCTCCTTGCGTGGGGGTTGGGTTGCTGGCTGTATGGGAGATGGTTCCCCACCTCTGACCAATTTCAGAATTGTTTACCACTGGAGCAAGTGCCGTGATAGGGTTTTCCTCTGTATAACTCGTGGGTTCACTTTTTTTTTTCTTTTATGTTTCAAGTTAGATGTTATTCCTCTTTTATGTATTTATAGATATAAGCATGGAAATAATTCATTCCTATAAATACATCTGTGTGACGGGAAGAACTTTTTTCTGTTTTATTTTTAAATTTTATTTTTTAAAATTTTGAAATTTTATTTATTTTTTTATACAGCACGTTATTATTAGTTATGTATTTTATGCATATACATGTATACAGGTCAATCCCAAACTCCCAACTCATCCCACCACCACCACCCCATGGCTTCCCACACTTGGTGTCCATACGTTTGTTCTCTACCTCTGTGTCTCTATTTCTTCCCTGCAAACCAGTTCATCTGTACCATTTTTAGGCTCCACATATATGCATTAATATACAATATTTGTTTTCCTCTTTCTGACTTACTTCATTCTGTATGACAGTCTCTCGATCCATCGATGTCTCTACAGATGACCCAGTTTCATTCCTTTTTATGGCCGAGTCATATTCCATTTTATATATGTACCACATCTTTATCCATTCATCTGTCTGTGGGCATTTAGGTTGCTTCCATTACCTGGCTATTGTAAATAGTGCTGCAACGAACATTGTGGTGAATGTGCCTTTTTGAAATACGGTTTTCTCTGGGTATATGCCCAGAAGTGGGATTGCTGGATCAGATGGTAATTCTATTTCTAGTTTTTTTAAGGAAACTCCATACTGTTCTCCATAGTGACTGTATCAATTTACATTCCCACCAATAGTGGAAGAGGGCTCCTTTTGTCCACACCCTCCCCAGAATTGGTTGTTTGTAGATTTTCTGATGATGCCGATTCTAACAGGTGTGAGGTGATACCTCATTGTAGTTTTGATTTGCATTTCTCTAATAATTAGTGCTGTTGAGCAGCTTTTCATGTGCGTCTTGGCCATCTCTGTGTCTCCTTTGAAGAAACGTCTCTTTAGATCTTCTGCCCATTTTTTTGGGGTTGTTTGTTTTTTTAATATTAAGCTGCATGAGCTGTTTATATATATTGGAGATTAAACCTCTGTCCATTGATTCGTCTGCAACGATTTTCGCCCATTCTGAGGGATGCCTTTTTCCATTCCCGTGTTTTTTAACAAAAAAGGAAAGAAAGGAAAAGAAGCAGAACACTAATGTGCGTAAAATATGCCTTTTGAAACGGTCGTTTTGAAATATGGACGTCCTTTGAATTTTTTGGTCGATATGTGACCCCAGGATTTGTTTTCAGGGCAGGTGTCATTTACAGGCCTGCAATGATTTTGAATATCAACTGACCATTAGCGTTGGGATTAAAGCTGCTGTTGTGTGAAACGGCCACAAGGTGGCAGCAGTTCACCCTTACCAAATCTGGTTACTAGGGCAAGAGAGCCTCAGTGGAAGTGGTGTTCTAGATTGGAGTTTAGAATGGAATGTGCCAGGAGAAAGCCCCTCACGTTTGTCTCACTACTTCTTGTTCGTGTTTTTAATTTAATTTTTTTATTTTTTATTACAGCAAGTTTGATTACAATGTTTGGCTTGTTGTAGGTGTGGAAGATGTGGTTCCTTTACACATATACAGATGACTGTTCTTCTTGGGATCCTTTTCCCATGTACGTTATGACAGAATGTTGAGTAGTCCTCTCTTGGTATTCTGTAGGTCTTTGGTGATTATATATGTCACCTGTGTTTGTATATGTCTGTTAACCCCGATATCGTAATGAAACCAATCCTCACACCTTTCCATTGGTGAACCATAAGTTTGTTTAATGAATCTGTGATTGCCCTTCTCCGTGGCAATATCTGCCCTGGTATCCATTTTTAGGTAACACCTATAAGTGATATGATATGATATGTGTCTTTCACTTTCTGACTTACTACAAGTCACGTGATTACTTCTAGACTCATCCACGGTGCTGCAAATGGCATTGTGTCCTTTTTTCCCTTGGCTTCTCTTCTGCCTTAGCGGGGTCCATTTTCAACAATGTGATTCCCTGAGGGTTGTGGATTAGCTGACCTGGGCAGCCTTACCCTGCCGGCCCGCCCTCCCCAGGTGTGCCTCGTTGAGGTCAATATAAACAGAGCTCCAGGCAGCAATAGCCCCTGAAGCTGTGCCTGACTCCATATTCTCTGCCCCGTCAGCAGTCTCGGGGCTGTGCTGGTGGGAGGAGGGAGTGAGGGGCCACAGCTTTGTGGGTGGCCCGGTGTGAGTGGGGTTCTGCTGGCCTTTCTGCAGGAGTTGCCAGGCTGCCGCCTGTAAAGAAGAGGATGTGTCACCCATACCTTCCGCTGGAATTTCTCTCCGGACAGAGGTGAGGAAGGAAAAAAGCAGTGGGGGCCGGGACAGGAGGGGTATCTCAGGCAGGGCAATGGAAAGCTTCTGGAAGAGCGCCAGGGTCCAGGACCACGCTGGCTGGCCTGCAGGCACCAAGTTGGCCTGCGTGCTGTCGCTGGTGTGGCTCCACGGTCCTTCCTCTAGGCTTTCAAGCCCTTGTACATATTCAGGTGTTTTACCTGGAAAGGGTGGGAACAGTTCAGCAGCAGCTGGCCTGGGGCTCAGCTCACGTTTACTCACAGATGCCTCGGCACGGTCCCCCAGCTTTGCAATGAGGACGCTCCTTGCGTGGGGGTTGGGTTGCTGGCTGTATGGGAGATGGTTCCCCACCTCTGACCAATTTCAGAATTGTTTACCACTGGAGCAAGTGCCGTGATAGGGTTTTCCTCTGTATAACTCGTGGGTTCACTTTTTTTTTTCTTTTATGTTTCAAGTTAGATGTTATTCCTCTTTTATGTATTTATAGATATAAGCATGGAAATAATTCATTCCTATAAATACATCTGTGTGACGGGAAGAACTTTTTTCTGTTTTATTTTTAAATTTTATTTTTTAAAATTTTGAAATTTTATTTATTTTTTTATACAGCACGTTATTATTAGTTATGTATTTTATGCATATACATGTATACAGGTCAATCCCAAACTCCCAACTCATCCCACCACCACCACCCCATGGCTTCCCACACTTGGTGTCCATACGTTTGTTCTCTACCTCTGTGTCTCTATTTCTTCCCTGCAAACCAGTTCATCTGTACCATTTTTAGGCTCCACATATATGCATTAATATACAATATTTGTTTTCCTCTTTCTGACTTACTTCATTCTGTATGACAGTCTCTCGATCCATCGATGTCTCTACAGATGACCCAGTTTCATTCCTTTTTATGGCCGAGTCATATTCCATTTTATATATGTACCACATCTTTATCCATTCATCTGTCTGTGGGCATTTAGGTTGCTTCCATTACCTGGCTATTGTAAATAGTGCTGCAACGAACATTGTGGTGAATGTGCCTTTTTGAAATACGGTTTTCTCTGGGTATATGCCCAGAACTGGGATTGCTGGATCAGATGGTAATTCTATTTCTAGTTTTTTTAAGGAAACTCCATACTGTTCTCCATAGTGACTGTATCAATTTACATTCCCACCAATAGTGGAAGAGGGCTCCTTTTGTCCACACCCTCCCCAGAATTGGTTGTTTGTAGATTTTCTGATGATGCCGATTCTAACAGGTGTGAGGTGATACCTCATTGTAGTTTTGATTTGCATTTCTCTAATAATTAGTGCTGTTGAGCAGCTTTTCATGTGCGTCTTGGCCATCTCTGTGTCTCCTTTGAAGAAACGTCTCTTTAGATCTTCTGCCCATTTTTTTTGGGTTGTTTGTTTTTTTTAATATTAAGCTGCATGAGCTGTTTATATATATTGGAGATTAAACCTCTGTCCATTGATTCGTCTGCAACGATTTTCGCCCATTCTGAGGGATGCCTTTTTCCATTCCCGTGTTTTTTAACAAGAAAGGAAAGAAAGGAAAAGAAGCAGAACACTAATATGCGTAAAATATGCCTTTTGAAACGGTCCTTTTGAAATATGGACGTCCTTTGAAATTTTTGGTCGATATGTGACCCCAGGATTTGTTTTCAGGGCAGGTGTCATTTACAGGCCTGCAATGATTTTGAATATCAACTGACCATTAGCTTTGGGATTAAAGCTGCTGTTGTGTGAAACGGCCACAAGGTGGCAGCAGTTCACCCTTACCAAATCTGGTTACTAGGGCAAGAGAGCCTCAGTGGAAGTGGTGTTCTAGATTGGAGTTTAGAATGGAATGTGCCAGGAGAAAGCCCCTCACGTTTGTCTCACTACTTCTTGTTCGTGTTTTTAATTTAATTTTTTTATTTTTTATTACAGCAAGTTTGATTACAATGTTTGGCTTGTTGTAGGTGTGGAAGATGTGGTTCCTTTACACATATACAGATGACTGTTCTTCTTGGGATCCTTTTCCCATGTACGTTATGACAGAATGTTGAGTAGTCCTCTCTTGGTATTCTGTAGGTCTTTGGTGATTATATATGTCACCTGTGTTTGTATATGTCTGTTAACCCCGATATCGTAATGAAACCAATCCTCACACCTTTCCATTGGTGAACCATAAGTTTGTTTAATGAATCTGTGATTGCCCTTCTCCGTGGAAATATCTGCCCTGGTATCCATTTTTAGGTAACACCTATAAGTGATATGATATGATATGTGTCTTTCACTTTCTGACTTACTACAAGTCACGTGATTACTTCTAGACTCATCTACGGTGCTGCAAATGGCATTGTGTCCTTTTTTCCCTTGGCTTCTCTTCTGCCTTAGCGGGGTCCATTTTCAACAATGTGATTCCCTGAGGGTTGTGGATTAGCTGACCTGGGCAGCCTTACCCTGCCGGCCCGCCCTCCCCAGGTGTGCCTCGTTGAGGTCAATATAAACAGAGCTCCAGGCAGCAATAGCCCCTGAAGCTGTGCCTGACTCCATATTCTCTGCCCCGTCAGCAGTCTCGGGGCTGTGCTGGTGGGTGGGAGTGAGGGGCCACAGCTTTGTGGGTGGCCCGGTGTGAGTGGGGTTCTGCTGGCCTTTGTGCAGGAGTTGCCAGGCTGCTGCCTGTAAAGAAGAGGATGTGTCACCCATACCTTCCGCTGGAATTTCTCTCCGGACAGAGGTGAGGAAGGAAAAAAGCAGTGGGGGCCGGGACAGGAGGGGTATCTCAGGCAGGGCAATGGAAAGCTTCTGGAAGAGCGCCAGGGTCCAGGATCACGCTGGCTGGCCTGCAGGCACCAAGTTGGCCTGCGTGCTGTCGCTGGTGTGGCTCCACGGTCCTTCCTCTAGGCTTTCAAGCCCTTGTACATATTCAGGTGTTTTACCTGGAAAGGGTGGGAACAGTTCAGCAGCAGCTGGCCTGGGGCTCAGCTCACGTTTACTCACAGATGCCTCGGCACGGTCCCCCAGCTTTGCAATGAGGACGCTCCTTGCGTGGGCGTTGGGTTGCTGGCTGTATGGGAGATGGTTCCCCACCTCTGACCAATTTCAGAATTGTTTACCACTGGAGCAAGTGCCGTGATAGGCTTTTCCTCTGTATAACTCGTGGGTTCACTTTTTTTTTCTTTTATGTTTCAAGTTAGATGTTATTCCTCTTTTATGTATTTATAGATATAAGCATGGAAATAATTCATTCCTATAAATACATCTGTGTGACGGGAAGAACTTTTTTCTGTTTTATTTTTAAATTTTATTTTTTAAAATTTTGAAATTTTATTTATTTTTTTATACAGCACGTTATTATTAGTTATGTATTTTATGCATATACATGTATACAGGTCAATCCCAAACTCCCAACTCATCCCACCACCACCACCCCATGGCTTCCCACACTTGGTGTCCATACGTTTGTTCTCTACCTCTGTGTCTCTATTTCTTCCCTGCAAACCAGTTCATCTGTACCATTTTTAGGCTCCACATATATGCATTAATATACAATATTTGTTTTCCTCTTTCTGACTTACTTCATTCTGTATGACAGTCTCTCGATCCATCGATGTCTCTACAGATGACCCAGTTTCATTCCTTTTTATGGCCGAGTCATATTCCATTTTATATATGTACCACATCTTTATCCATTCATCTGTCTGTGGGCATTTAGGTTGCTTCCATTACCTGGCTATTGTAAATAGTGCTGCAACGAACATTGTGGTGAATGTGCCTTTTTGAAATACGGTTTTCTCTGGGTATATGCCCAGAAGTGGGATTGCTGGATCAGATGGTAATTCTATTTCTAGTTTTTTTAAGGAAACTCCATACTGTTCTCCATAGTGACTGTATCAATTTACATTCCCACCAATAGTGGAAGAGGGCTCCTTTTGTCCACACCCTCCCCAGATTTTGTTGTTTGTAGATTTTCTGATGATGCCGATTCTAACAGGTGTGAGGTGATACCTCATTGTAGTTTTGATTTGCATTTCTCTAATAATTAGTGCTGTTGAGCAGCTTTTCATGTGCGTCTTGGCCATCTCTGTGTCTCCTTTGAAGAAACGTCTCTTTAGATCTTCTGCCCATTTTTTTTGGGTTGTTTGTTTTTTTAATATTAAGCTGCATGAGCTGTTTATATATATTGGAGATTAAACCTCTGTCCATTGATTCGTCTGCAACGATTTTCGCCCATTCTGAGGGATGCCTTTTTCCATTCCCGTGTTTTTTAACAAAAAAGGAAAGAAAGGAAAAGAAGCAGAACACTAATGTGCGTAAAATATGCCTTTTGAAATGGTCGTTTTGAAATATGGACGTCCTTTGAATTTTTTGGTCGATATGTGACCCCAGGATATGTTTTCAGGGCAGGTGTCATTTACAGGCCTGCAATGATTTTGAATATCAACTGACCATTAGCGTTGGGATTAAAGCTGCTGTTGTGTGAAACGGCCACAAGGTGGCAGCAGTTCACCCTTACCAAATCAGGTTACTAAGGCAAGAGAGCCTCAGTGGAAGTGGTGTTCTAGATTGGAGTTTAGAATGGAATGTGCCAGGAGAAAGCCCCTCACGTTTGTCTCACTACTTCTTGTTCGTGTTTTTAATTTAATTTTTTTATTTTTTATTACAGCAAGTTTGATTACAATGTTTGGCTTGTTGTAGGTGTGGAAGATGTGGTTCCTTTACACATATACAGATGACTGTTCTTCTTGGGATCCTTTTCCCATGTACGTTATGACAGAATGTTGAGTAGTCCTCTCTTGGTATTCTGTAGGTCTTTGGTGATTATATATGTCACCTGTGTTTGTATATGTCTGTTAACCCCGATATCGTAATGAAACCAATCCTCACACCTTTCCATTGGTGAACCATAAGTTTGTTTAATGAATCTGTGATTGCCCTTCTCCGTGGAAATATCTGCCCTGGTATCCATTTTTAGGTAACACCTATAAGTGATATGATATGATATGTGTCTTTCACTTTCTGACTTACTACAAGTCACGTGATTACTTCTAGACTCATCTACGGTGCTGCAAATGGCATTGTGTCCTTTTTTCCCTTGGCTTCTCTTCTGCCTTAGCGGGGTCCATTTTCAACAATGTGATTCCCTGAGGGTTGTGGATTAGCTGACCTGGGCAGCCTTACCCTGCCGGCCCGCCCTCCCCAGGTGTGCCTCGTTGAGGTCAATATAAACAGAGCTCCAGGCAGCAATAGCCCCTGAAGCTGTGCCTGACTCCATATTCTCTGCCCCGTCAGCAGTCTCGGGGCTGTGCTGGTGGGAGGAGGGAGTGAGGGGCCACAGCTTTGTGGGTGGCCCGGTGTGAGTGGGGTTCTGCTGGCCTTTCTGCAGGAGTTGCCAGGCTGCCGCCTGTAAAGAAGAGGATGTGTCACCCATACCTTCCGCTGGAATTTCTCTCCGGACAGAGGTGAGGAAGGAAAAAAGCAGTGGGGGCCGGGACAGGAGGGGTATCTCAGGCAGGGCAATGGAAAGCTTCTGGAAGAGCGCCAGGGTCCAGGACCACGCTGGCTGGCCTGCAGGCACCAAGTTGGCCTGCGTGCTGTCGCTGGTGTGGCTCCACGGTCCTTCCTCTAGGCTTTCAAGCCCTTGTACATATTCAGGTGTTTTACCTGGAAAGGGTGGGAACAGTTCAGCAGCAGCTGGCCTGGGGCTCAGCTCACGTTTACTCACAGATGCCTCGGCACGGTCCCCCAGCTTTGCAATGAGGACGCTCCTTGCGTGGGGGTTGGGTTGCTGGCTGTATGGGAGATGGTTCCCCACCTCTGACCAATTTCAGAATTGTTTACCACTGGAGCAAGTGCCGTGATAGGGTTTTCCTCTGTATAACTCGTGGGTTCACTTTTTTTTTTCTTTTATGTTTCAAGTTAGATGTTATTCCTCTTTTATGTATTTATAGATATAAGCATGGAAATAATTCATTCCTATAAATACATCTGTGTGACGGGAAGAACTTTTTTCTGTTTTATTTTTAAATTTTATTTTTTAAAATTTTGAAATTTTATTTATTTTTTTATACAGCACGTTATTATTAGTTATGTATTTTATGCATATACATGTATACAGGTCAATCCCAAACTCCCAACTCATCCCACCACCACCACCCCATGGCTTCCCACACTTGGTGTCCATACGTTTGTTCTCTACCTCTGTGTCTCTATTTCTTCCCTGCAAACCAGTTCATCTGTACCATTTTTAGGCTCCACATATATGCATTAATATACAATATTTGTTTTCCTCTTTCTGACTTACTTCATTCTGTATGACAGTCTCTCGATCCATCGATGTCTCTACAGATGACCCAGTTTCATTCCTTTTTATGGCCGAGTCATATTCCATTTTATATATGTACCACATCTTTATCCATTCATCTGTCTGTGGGCATTTAGGTTGCTTCCATTACCTGGCTATTGTAAATAGTGCTGCAACGAACATTGTGGTGAATGTGCCTTTTTGAAATACGGTTTTCTCTGGGTATATGCCCAGAAGTGGGATTGCTGGATCAGATGGTAATTCTATTTCTAGTTTTTTTAAGGAAACTCCATACTGTTCTCCATAGTGACTGTATCAATTTACATTCCCACCAATAGTGGAAGAGGGCTCCTTTTGTCCACACCCTCCCCAGAATTGGTTGTTTGTAGATTTTCTGATGATGCCGATTCTAACAGGTGTGAGGTGATACCTCATTGTAGTTTTGATTTGCATTTCTCTAATAATTAGTGCTGTTGAGCAGCTTTTCATGTGCGTCTTGGCCATCTCTGTGTCTCCTTTGAAGAAACGTCTCTTTAGATCTTCTGCCCATTTTTTTGGGGTTGTTTGTTTTTTTAATATTAAGCTGCATGAGCTGTTTATATATATTGGAGATTAAACCTCTGTCCATTGATTCGTCTGCAACGATTTTCGCCCATTCTGAGGGATGCCTTTTTCCATTCCCGTGTTTTTTAACAAAAAAGGAAAGAAAGGAAAAGAAGCAGAACACTAATGTGCGTAAAATATGCCTTTTGAAACGGTCGTTTTGAAATATGGACGTCCTTTGAATTTTTTGGTCGATATGTGACCCCAGGATTTGTTTTCAGGGCAGGTGTCATTTACAGGCCTGCAATGATTTTGAATATCAACTGACCATTAGCGTTGGGATTAAAGCTGCTGTTGTGTGAAACGGCCACAAGGTGGCAGCAGTTCACCCTTACCAAATCTGGTTACTAGGGCAAGAGAGCCTCAGTGGAAGTGGTGTTCTAGATTGGAGTTTAGAATGGAATGTGCCAGGAGAAAGCCCCTCACGTTTGTCTCACTACTTCTTGTTCGTGTTTTTAATTTAATTTTTTTATTTTTTATTACAGCAAGTTTGATTACAATGTTTGGCTTGTTGTAGGTGTGGAAGATGTGGTTCCTTTACACATATACAGATGACTGTTCTTCTTGGGATCCTTTTCCCATGTACGTTATGACAGAATGTTGAGTAGTCCTCTCTTGGTATTCTGTAGGTCTTTGGTGATTATATATGTCACCTGTGTTTGTATATGTCTGTTAACCCCGATATCGTAATGAAACCAATCCTCACACCTTTCCATTGGTGAACCATAAGTTTGTTTAATGAATCTGTGATTGCCCTTCTCCGTGGCAATATCTGCCCTGGTATCCATTTTTAGGTAACACCTATAAGTGATATGATATGATATGTGTCTTTCACTTTCTGACTTACTACAAGTCACGTGATTACTTCTAGACTCATCCACGGTGCTGCAAATGGCATTGTGTCCTTTTTTCCCTTGGCTTCTCTTCTGCCTTAGCGGGGTCCATTTTCAACAATGTGATTCCCTGAGGGTTGTGGATTAGCTGACCTGGGCAGCCTTACCCTGCCGGCCCGCCCTCCCCAGGTGTGCCTCGTTGAGGTCAATATAAACAGAGCTCCAGGCAGCAATAGCCCCTGAAGCTGTGCCTGACTCCATATTCTCTGCCCCGTCAGCAGTCTCGGGGCTGTGCTGGTGGGAGGAGGGAGTGAGGGGCCACAGCTTTGTGGGTGGCCCGGTGTGAGTGGGGTTCTGCTGGCCTTTCTGCAGGAGTTGCCAGGCTGCCGCCTGTAAAGAAGAGGATGTGTCACCCATACCTTCCGCTGGAATTTCTCTCCGGACAGAGGTGAGGAAGGAAAAAAGCAGTGGGGGCCGGGACAGGAGGGGTATCTCAGGCAGGGCAATGGAAAGCTTCTGGAAGAGCGCCAGGGTCCAGGACCACGCTGGCTGGCCTGCAGGCACCAAGTTGGCCTGCGTGCTGTCGCTGGTGTGGCTCCACGGTCCTTCCTCTAGGCTTTCAAGCCCTTGTACATATTCAGGTGTTTTACCTGGAAAGGGTGGGAACAGTTCAGCAGCAGCTGGCCTGGGGCTCAGCTCACGTTTACTCACAGATGCCTCGGCACGGTCCCCCAGCTTTGCAATGAGGACGCTCCTTGCGTGGGGGTTGGGTTGCTGGCTGTATGGGAGATGGTTCCCCACCTCTGACCAATTTCAGAATTGTTTACCACTGGAGCAAGTGCCGTGATAGGGTTTTCCTCTGTATAACTCGTGGGTTCACTTTTTTTTTTCTTTTATGTTTCAAGTTAGATGTTATTCCTCTTTTATGTATTTATAGATATAAGCATGGAAATAATTCATTCCTATAAATACATCTGTGTGACGGGAAGAACTTTTTTCTGTTTTATTTTTAAATTTTATTTTTTAAAATTTTGAAATTTTATTTATTTTTTTATACAGCACGTTATTATTAGTTATGTATTTTATGCATATACATGTATACAGGTCAATCCCAAACTCCCAACTCATCCCACCACCACCACCCCATGGCTTCCCACACTTGGTGTCCATACGTTTGTTCTCTACCTCTGTGTCTCTATTTCTTCCCTGCAAACCAGTTCATCTGTACCATTTTTAGGCTCCACATATATGCATTAATATACAATATTTGTTTTCCTCTTTCTGACTTACTTCATTCTGTATGACAGTCTCTCGATCCATCGATGTCTCTACAGATGACCCAGTTTCATTCCTTTTTATGGCCGAGTCATATTCCATTTTATATATGTACCACATCTTTATCCATTCATCTGTCTGTGGGCATTTAGGTTGCTTCCATTACCTGGCTATTGTAAATAGTGCTGCAACGAACATTGTGGTGAATGTGCCTTTTTGAAATACGGTTTTCTCTGGGTATATGCCCAGAACTGGGATTGCTGGATCAGATGGTAATTCTATTTCTAGTTTTTTTAAGGAAACTCCATACTGTTCTCCATAGTGACTGTATCAATTTACATTCCCACCAATAGTGGAAGAGGGCTCCTTTTGTCCACACCCTCCCCAGAATTGGTTGTTTGTAGATTTTCTGATGATGCCGATTCTAACAGGTGTGAGGTGATACCTCATTGTAGTTTTGATTTGCATTTCTCTAATAATTAGTGCTGTTGAGCAGCTTTTCATGTGCGTCTTGGCCATCTCTGTGTCTCCTTTGAAGAAACGTCTCTTTAGATCTTCTGCCCATTTTTTTTGGGTTGTTTGTTTTTTTTAATATTAAGCTGCATGAGCTGTTTATATATATTGGAGATTAAACCTCTGTCCATTGATTCGTCTGCAACGATTTTCGCCCATTCTGAGGGATGCCTTTTTCCATTCCCGTGTTTTTTAACAAAAAAGGAAAGAAAGGAAAAGAAGCAGAACACTAATATGCGTAAAATATGCCTTTTGAAACGGTCCTTTTGAAATATGGACGTCCTTTGAAATTTTTGGTCGATATGTGACCCCAGGATTTGTTTTCAGGGCAGGTGTCATTTACAGGCCTGCAATGATTTTGAATATCAACTGACCATTAGCTTTGGGATTAAAGCTGCTGTTGTGTGAAACGGCCACAAGGTGGCAGCAGTTCACCCTTACCAAATCTGGTTACTAGGGCAAGAGAGCCTCAGTGGAAGTGGTGTTCTAGATTGGAGTTTAGAATGGAATGTGCCAGGAGAAAGCCCCTCACGTTTGTCTCACTACTTCTTGTTCGTGTTTTTAATTTAATTTTTTTATTTTTTATTACAGCAAGTTTGATTACAATGTTTGGCTTGTTGTAGGTGTGGAAGATGTGGTTCCTTTACACATATACAGATGACTGTTCTTCTTGGGATCCTTTTCCCATGTACGTTATGACAGAATGTTGAGTAGTCCTCTCTTGGTATTCTGTAGGTCTTTGGTGATTATATATGTCACCTGTGTTTGTATATGTCTGTTAACCCCGATATCGTAATGAAACCAATCCTCACACCTTTCCATTGGTGAACCATAAGTTTGTTTAATGAATCTGTGATTGCCCTTCTCCGTGGAAATATCTGCCCTGGTATCCATTTTTAGGTAACACCTATAAGTGATATGATATGATATGTGTCTTTCACTTTCTGACTTACTACAAGTCACGTGATTACTTCTAGACTCATCTACGGTGCTGCAAATGGCATTGTGTCCTTTTTTCCCTTGGCTTCTCTTCTGCCTTAGCGGGGTCCATTTTCAACAATGTGATTCCCTGAGGGTTGTGGATTAGCTGACCTGGGCAGCCTTACCCTGCCGGCCCGCCCTCCCCAGGTGTGCCTCGTTGAGGTCAATATAAACAGAGCTCCAGGCAGCAATAGCCCCTGAAGCTGTGCCTGACTCCATATTCTCTGCCCCGTCAGCAGTCTCGGGGCTGTGCTGGTGGGTGGGAGTGAGGGGCCACAGCTTTGTGGGTGGCCCGGTGTGAGTGGGGTTCTGCTGGCCTTTGTGCAGGAGTTGCCAGGCTGCTGCCTGTAAAGAAGAGGATGTGTCACCCATACCTTCCGCTGGAATTTCTCTCCGGACAGAGGTGAGGAAGGAAAAAAGCAGTGGGGGCCGGGACAGGAGGGGTATCTCAGGCAGGGCAATGGAAAGCTTCTGGAAGAGCGCCAGGGTCCAGGATCACGCTGGCTGGCCTGCAGGCACCAAGTTGGCCTGCGTGCTGTCGCTGGTGTGGCTCCACGGTCCTTCCTCTAGGCTTTCAAGCCCTTGTACATATTCAGGTGTTTTACCTGGAAAGGGTGGGAACAGTTCAGCAGCAGCTGGCCTGGGGCTCAGCTCACGTTTACTCACAGATGCCTCGGCACGGTCCCCCAGCTTTGCAATGAGGACGCTCCTTGCGTGGGCGTTGGGTTGCTGGCTGTATGGGAGATGGTTCCCCACCTCTGACCAATTTCAGAATTGTTTACCACTGGAGCAAGTGCCGTGATAGGCTTTTCCTCTGTATAACTCGTGGGTTCACTTTTTTTTTCTTTTATGTTTCAAGTTAGATGTTATTCCTCTTTTATGTATTTATAGATATAAGCATGGAAATAATTCATTCCTATAAATACATCTGTGTGACGGGAAGAACTTTTTTCTGTTTTATTTTTAAATTTTATTTTTTAAAATTTTGAAATTTTATTTATTTTTTTATACAGCACGTTATTATTAGTTATGTATTTTATGCATATACATGTATACAGGTCAATCCCAAACTCCCAACTCATCCCACCACCACCACCCCATGGCTTCCCACACTTGGTGTCCATACGTTTGTTCTCTACCTCTGTGTCTCTATTTCTTCCCTGCAAACCAGTTCATCTGTACCATTTTTAGGCTCCACATATATGCATTAATATACAATATTTGTTTTCCTCTTTCTGACTTACTTCATTCTGTATGACAGTCTCTCGATCCATCGATGTCTCTACAGATGACCCAGTTTCATTCCTTTTTATGGCCGAGTCATATTCCATTTTATATATGTACCACATCTTTATCCATTCATCTGTCTGTGGGCATTTAGGTTGCTTCCATTACCTGGCTATTGTAAATAGTGCTGCAACGAACATTGTGGTGAATGTGCCTTTTTGAAATACGGTTTTCTCTGGGTATATGCCCAGAAGTGGGATTGCTGGATCAGATGGTAATTCTATTTCTAGTTTTTTTAAGGAAACTCCATACTGTTCTCCATAGTGACTGTATCAATTTACATTCCCACCAATAGTGGAAGAGGGCTCCTTTTGTCCACACCCTCCCCAGATTTTGTTGTTTGTAGATTTTCTGATGATGCCGATTCTAACAGGTGTGAGGTGATACCTCATTGTAGTTTTGATTTGCATTTCTCTAATAATTAGTGCTGTTGAGCAGCTTTTCATGTGCGTCTTGGCCATCTCTGTGTCTCCTTTGAAGAAACGTCTCTTTAGATCTTCTGCCCATTTTTTTTGGGTTGTTTGTTTTTTTAATATTAAGCTGCATGAGCTGTTTATATATATTGGAGATTAAACCTCTGTCCATTGATTCGTCTGCAACGATTTTCGCCCATTCTGAGGGATGCCTTTTTCCATTCCCGTGTTTTTTAACAAAAAAGGAAAGAAAGGAAAAGAAGCAGAACACTAATGTGCGTAAAATATGCCTTTTGAAATGGTCGTTTTGAAATATGGACGTCCTTTGAATTTTTTGGTCGATATGTGACCCCAGGATATGTTTTCAGGGCAGGTGTCATTTACAGGCCTGCAATGATTTTGAATATCAACTGACCATTAGCGTTGGGATTAAAGCTGCTGTTGTGTGAAACGGCCACAAGGTGGCAGCAGTTCACCCTTACCAAATCAGGTTACTAAGGCAAGAGAGCCTCAGTGGAAGTGGTGTTCTAGATTGGAGTTTAGAATGGAATGTGCCAGGAGAAAGCCCCTCACGTTTGTCTCACTACTTCTTGTTCGTGTTTTTAATTTAATTTTTTTATTTTTTATTACAGCAAGTTTGATTACAATGTTTGGCTTGTTGTAGGTGTGGAAGATGTGGTTCCTTTACACATATACAGATGACTGTTCTTCTTGGGATCCTTTTCCCATGTACGTTATGACAGAATGTTGAGTAGTCCTCTCTTGGTATTCTGTAGGTCTTTGGTGATTATATATGTCACCTGTGTTTGTATATGTCTGTTAACCCCGATATCGTAATGAAACCAATCCTCACACCTTTCCATTGGTGAACCATAAGTTTGTTTAATGAATCTGTGATTGCCCTTCTCCGTGGAAATATCTGCCCTGGTATCCATTTTTAGGTAACACCTATAAGTGATATGATATGATATGTGTCTTTCACTTTCTGACTTACTACAAGTCACGTGATTACTTCTAGACTCATCTACGGTGCTGCAAATGGCATTGTGTCCTTTTTTCCCTTGGCTTCTCTTCTGCCTTAGCGGGGTCCATTTTCAACAATGTGATTCCCTGAGGGTTGTGGATTAGCTGACCTGGGCAGCCTTACCCTGCCGGCCCGCCCTCCCCAGGTGTGCCTCGTTGAGGTCAATATAAACAGAGCTCCAGGCAGCAATAGCCCCTGAAGCTGTGCCTGACTCCATATTCTCTGCCCCGTCAGCAGTCTCGGGGCTGTGCTGGTGGGAGGAGGGAGTGAGGGGCCACAGCTTTGTGGGTGGCCCGGTGTGAGTGGGGTTCTGCTGGCCTTTCTGCAGGAGTTGCCAGGCTGCCGCCTGTAAAGAAGAGGATGTGTCACCCATACCTTCCGCTGGAATTTCTCTCCGGACAGAGGTGAGGAAGGAAAAAAGCAGTGGGGGCCGGGACAGGAGGGGTATCTCAGGCAGGGCAATGGAAAGCTTCTGGAAGAGCGCCAGGGTCCAGGACCACGCTGGCTGGCCTGCAGGCACCAAGTTGGCCTGCGTGCTGTCGCTGGTGTGGCTCCACGGTCCTTCCTCTAGGCTTTCAAGCCCTTGTACATATTCAGGTGTTTTACCTGGAAAGGGTGGGAACAGTTCAGCAGCAGCTGGCCTGGGGCTCAGCTCACGTTTACTCACAGATGCCTCGGCACGGTCCCCCAGCTTTGCAATGAGGACGCTCCTTGCGTGGGGGTTGGGTTGCTGGCTGTATGGGAGATGGTTCCCCACCTCTGACCAATTTCAGAATTGTTTACCACTGGAGCAAGTGCCGTGATAGGGTTTTCCTCTGTATAACTCGTGGGTTCACTTTTTTTTTTCTTTTATGTTTCAAGTTAGATGTTATTCCTCTTTTATGTATTTATAGATATAAGCATGGAAATAATTCATTCCTATAAATACATCTGTGTGACGGGAAGAACTTTTTTCTGTTTTATTTTTAAATTTTATTTTTTAAAATTTTGAAATTTTATTTATTTTTTTATACAGCACGTTATTATTAGTTATGTATTTTATGCATATACATGTATACAGGTCAATCCCAAACTCCCAACTCATCCCACCACCACCACCCCATGGCTTCCCACACTTGGTGTCCATACGTTTGTTCTCTACCTCTGTGTCTCTATTTCTTCCCTGCAAACCAGTTCATCTGTACCATTTTTAGGCTCCACATATATGCATTAATATACAATATTTGTTTTCCTCTTTCTGACTTACTTCATTCTGTATGACAGTCTCTCGATCCATCGATGTCTCTACAGATGACCCAGTTTCATTCCTTTTTATGGCCGAGTCATATTCCATTTTATATATGTACCACATCTTTATCCATTCATCTGTCTGTGGGCATTTAGGTTGCTTCCATTACCTGGCTATTGTAAATAGTGCTGCAACGAACATTGTGGTGAATGTGCCTTTTTGAAATACGGTTTTCTCTGGGTATATGCCCAGAAGTGGGATTGCTGGATCAGATGGTAATTCTATTTCTAGTTTTTTTAAGGAAACTCCATACTGTTCTCCATAGTGACTGTATCAATTTACATTCCCACCAATAGTGGAAGAGGGCTCCTTTTGTCCACACCCTCCCCAGAATTGGTTGTTTGTAGATTTTCTGATGATGCCGATTCTAACAGGTGTGAGGTGATACCTCATTGTAGTTTTGATTTGCATTTCTCTAATAATTAGTGCTGTTGAGCAGCTTTTCATGTGCGTCTTGGCCATCTCTGTGTCTCCTTTGAAGAAACGTCTCTTTAGATCTTCTGCCCATTTTTTTTGGGTTGTTTGTTTTTTTAATATTAAGCTGCATGAGCTGTTTATATATATTGGAGATTAAACCTCTGTCCATTGATTCGTCTGCAACGATTTTCGCCCATTCTGAGGGATGCCTTTTTCCATTCCCATGTTTTTTTAACAAAAAAGGAAAGAAAGGAAAAGAAGCAGAACACTAATGTGCGTAAAATATGCCTTTTGAAACGGTCGTTTTGAAATATGGACGTCCTTTGATGTTTTTGGTCGATATGTGACCCCAGGATTTGTTTTCAGGGCAGGTGTCATTTACAGGCCTGCAATGATTTTGAATATCAACTGACCATTAGCGTTGGGATTAAAGCTGCTGTTGTGTGAAACGGCCACAAGGTGGCAGCAGTTCACCCTTACCAAATCTGGTTACTAAGGCAAGAGAGCCTCAGTGGAAGTGGTGTTCTAGATTGGAGTTTAGAATGGAATGTGCCAGGAGAAAGCCCCTCACGTTTGTCTCACTACTTCTTGTTCGTGTTTTTAATTTAATTTTTTTATTTTTTATTACAGCAAGTTTGATTACAATGTTTGGCTTGTTGTAGGTGTGGAAGATGTGGTTCCTTTACACATATACAGATGACTGTTCTTCTTGGGATCCTTTTCCCATGTACGTTATGACAGAATGTTGAGTAGTCCTCTCTTGGTATTCTGTAGGTCTTTGGTGATTATATATGTCACCTGTGTTTGTATATGTCTGTTAACCCCGATATCGTAATGAAACCAATCCTCACACCTTTCCATTGGTGAACCATAAGTTTGTTTAATGAATCTGTGATTGCCCTTCTCCGTGGAAATATCTGCCCTGGTATCCATTTTTAGGTAACACCTATAAGTGATATGATATGATATGTGTCTTTCACTTTCTGACTTACTACAAGTCACGTGATTACTTCTAGACTCATCTACGGTGCTGCAAATGGCATTGTGTCCTTTTTTCCCTTGGCTTCTCTTCTGCCTTAGCGGGGTCCATTTTCAACAATGTGATTCCCTGAGGGTTGTGGATTAGCTGACCTGGGCAGCCTTACCCTGCCGGCCCGCCCTCCCCAGGTGTGCCTCGTTGAGGTCAATATAAACAGAGCTCCAGGCAGCAATAGCCCCTGAAGCTGTGCCTGACTCCATATTCTCTGCCCCGTCAGCAGTCTCGGGGCTGTGCTGGTGGGAGGGAGTGAGGGGCCACAGCTTTGTGGGTGGCCCGGTGTGAGTGGGGTTCTGCTGGCCTTTCTGCAGGAGTTGCCAGGCTGCCGCCTGTAAAGAAGAGGATGTGTCACCCATACCTTCCGCTGGAATTTCTCTCCGGACAGAGGTGAGGAAGGAAAAAAGCAGTGGGGGCCGGGACAGGAGGGGTATCTCAGGCAGGGCAATGGAAAGCTTCTGGAAGAGCGCCAGGGTCCAGGACCACGCTGGCTGGCCTGCAGGCACCAAGTTGGCCTGCGTGCTGTCGCTGGTGTGGCTCCACGGTCCTTCCTCTAGGCTTTCAAGCCCTTGTACATATTCAGGTGTTTTACCTGGAAAGGGTGGGAACAGTTCAGCAGCAGCTGGCCTGGGGCTCAGCTCACGTTTACTCACAGATGCCTCGGCACGGTCCCCCAGCTTTGCAATGAGGACGCTCCTTGCGTGGGGGTTGGGTTGCTGGCTGTATGGGAGATGGTTCCCCACCTCTGACCAATTTCAGAATTGTTTACCACTGGAGCAAGTGCCCTGATAGGGTTTTCCTCTGTATAACTCGTGGGTTCACTTTTTTTTTCTTTTATGTTTCAAGTTAGATGTTATTCCTCTTTTATGTATTTATAGATATAAGCATGGAAATAATTCATTCCTATAAATACATCTGTGTGACGGGAAGAACTTTTTTCTGTTTTATTTTTAAATTTTATTTTTTAAAATTTTGAAATTTTATTTATTTTTTTATACAGCACGTTATTATTAGTTATGTATTTTATGCATATACATGTATACAGGTCAATCCCAAACTCCCAACTCATCCCACCACCACCACCCCATGGCTTCCCACACTTGGTGTCCATACGTTTGTTCTCTACCTCTGTGTCTCTATTTCTTCCCTGCAAACCAGTTCATCTGTACCATTTTTAGGCTCCACATATATGCATTAATATACAATATTTGTTTTCCTCTTTCTGACTTACTTCATTCTGTATGACAGTCTCTCGATCCATCGATGTCTCTACAGATGACCCAGTTTCATTCCTTTTTATGGCCGAGTCATATTCCATTTTATATATGTACCACATCTTTATCCATTCATCTGTCTGTGGGCATTTAGGTTGCTTCCATTACCTGGCTATTGTAAATAGTGCTGCAACGAACATTGTGGTGAATGTGCCTTTTTGAAATACGGTTTTCTCTGGGTATATGCCCAGAAGTGGGATTGCTGGATCAGATGGTAATTCTATTTCTAGTTTTTTTAAGGAAACTCCATACTGTTCTCCATAGTGACTGTATCAATTTACATTCCCACCAATAGTGGAAGAGGGCTCCTTTTGTCCACACCCTCCCCAGATTTTGTTGTTTGTAGATTTTCTGATGATGCCGATTCTAACAGGTGTGAGGTGATACCTCATTGTAGTTTTGATTTGCATTTCTCTAATAATTAGTGCTGTTGAGCAGCTTTTCATGTGCGTCTTGGCCATCTCTGTGTCTCCTTTGAAGAAACGTCTCTTTAGATCTTCTGCCCATTTTTTTTGGGTTGTTTGTTTTTTTAATATTAAGCTGCATGAGCTGTTTATATATATTGGAGATTAAACCTCTGTCCATTGATTCGTCTGCAACGATTTTCGCCCATTCTGAGGGATGCCTTTTTCCATTCCCGTGTTTTTTAACAAAAAAGGAAAGAAAGGAAAAGAAGCAGAACACTAATGTGCGTAAAATATGCCTTTTGAAACGGTCGTTTTGAAATATGGACGTCCTTTGAATTTTTTGGTCGATATGTGACCCCAGGATATGTTTTCAGGGCAGGTGTCATTTACAGGCCTGCAATGATTTTGAATATCAACTGACCATTAGCGTTGGGATTAAAGCTGCTGTTGTGTGAAACGGCCACAAGGTGGCAGCAGTTCACCCTTACCAAATCTGGTTATTAGGGCAAGAGAGCCTCAGTGGAAGTGGTGTTCTAGATTGGAGTTTAGAATGGAATGTGCCAGGAGAAAGCCCCTCACGTTTGTCTCACTACTTCTTGTTCGTGTTTTTAATTTAATTTTTTTATTTTTTATTACAGCAAGTTTGATTACAATGTTTGGCTTGTTGTAGGTGTGGAAGATGTGGTTCCTTTACACATATACAGATGACTGTTCTTCTTGGGATCCTTTTCCCATGTACGTTATGACAGAATGTTGAGTAGTCCTCTCTTGGTATTCTGTAGGTCTTTGGTGATTATATATGTCACCTGTGTTTGTATATGTCTGTTAACCCCGATATCGTAATGAAACCAATCCTCACACCTTTCCATTGGTGAACCATAAGTTTGTTTAATGAATCTGTGATTGCCCTTCTCCGTGGAAATATCTGCCCTGGTATCCATTTTTAGGTAACACCTATAAGTGATATGATATGATATGTGTCTTTCACTTTCTGACTTACTACAAGTCACGTGATTACTTCTAGACTCATCTACGGTGCTGCAAATGGCATTGTGTCCTTTTTTCCCTTGGCTTCTCTTCTGCCTTAGCGGGGTCCATTTTCAACAATGTGATTCCCTGAGGGTTGTGGATTAGCTGACCTGGGCAGCCTTACCCTGCCGGCCCGCCCTCCCCAGGTGTGCCTCGTTGAGGTCAATATAAACAGAGCTCCAGGCAGCAATAGCCCCTGAAGCTGTGCCTGACTCCATATTCTCTGCCCCGTCAGCAGTCTCGGGGCTGTGCTGGTGGGAGGAGGGAGTGAGGGGCCACAGCTTTGTGGGTGGCCCGGTGTGAGTGGGGTTCTGCTGGCCTTTCTGCAGGAGTTGCCAGGCTGCCGCCTGTAAAGAAGAGGATGTGTCACCCATACCTTCCGCTGGAATTTCTCTCCGGACAGAGGTGAGGAAGGAAAAAAGCAGTGGGGGCCGGGACAGGAGGGGTATCTCAGGCAGGGCAATGGAAAGCTTCTGGAAGAGCGCCAGGGTCCAGGACCACGCTGGCTGGCCTGCAGGCACCAAGTTGGCCTGCGTGCTGTCGCTGGTGTGGCTCCACGGTCCTTCCTCTAGGCTTTCAAGCCCTTGTACATATTCAGGTGTTTTACCTGGAAAGGGTGGGAACAGTTCAGCAGCAGCTGGCCTGGGGCTCAGCTCACGTTTACTCACAGATGCCTCGGCACGGTCCCCCAGCTTTGCAATGAGGACGCTCCTTGCGTGGGGGTTGGGTTGCTGGCTGTATGGGAGATGGTTCCCCACCTCTGACCAATTTCAGAATTGTTTACCACTGGAGCAAGTGCCCTGATAGGGTTTTCCTCTGTATAACTCGTGGGTTCACTTTTTTTTTCTTTTATGTTTCAAGTTAGATGTTATTCCTCTTTTATGTATTTATAGATATAAGCATGGAAATAATTCATTCCTATAAATACATCTGTGTGACGGGAAGAACTTTTTTCTGTTTTATTTTTAAATTTTATTTTTTAAAATTTTGAAATTTTATTTATTTTTTTATACAGCACGTTATTATTAGTTATGTATTTTATGCATATACATGTATACAGGTCAATCCCAAACTCCCAACTCATCCCACCACCACCACCCCATGGCTTCCCACACTTGGTGTCCATACGTTTGTTCTCTACCTCTGTGTCTCTATTTCTTCCCTGCAAACCAGTTCATCTGTACCATTTTTAGGCTCCACATATATGCATTAATATACAATATTTGTTTTCCTCTTTCTGACTTACTTCATTCTGTATGACAGTCTCTCGATCCATCGATGTCTCTACAGATGACCCAGTTTCATTCCTTTTTATGGCCGAGTCATATTCCATTTTATATATGTACCACATCTTTATCCATTCATCTGTCTGTGGGCATTTAGGTTGCTTCCATTACCTGGCTATTGTAAATAGTGCTGCAACGAACATTGTGGTGAATGTGCCTTTTTGAAATACGGTTTTCTCTGGGTATATGCCCAGAAGTGGGATTGCTGGATCAGATGGTAATTCTATTTCTAGTTTTTTTAAGGAAACTCCATACTGTTCTCCATAGTGACTGTATCAATTTACATTCCCACCAATAGTGGAAGAGGGCTCCTTTTGTCCACACCCTCCCCAGATTTTGTTGTTTGTAGATTTTCTGATGATGCCGATTCTAACAGGTGTGAGGTGACACCTCATTGTAGTTTTGATTTGCATTTCTCTAATAATTAGTGCTGTTGAGCAGCTTTTCATGTGCGTCTTGGCCATCTCTGTGTCTCCTTTGAAGAAACGTCTCTTTAGATCTTCTGCCCATTTATTTGGGGTTGTTTGTTTTTTTAATATTAAGCTGCATGAGCTGTTTATATATATTGGAGATTAAACCTCTGTCCATTGATTCGTCTGCAACGATTTTCGCCCATTCTGAGGGATGCCTTTTTCCATTCCCGTGTTTTTTAACAAAAAAGGAAAGAAAGGAAAAGAAGCAGAACACTAATGTGCGTAAAATATGCCTTTTGAAACGGTCGTTTTGAAATATGGACGTCCTTTGAATTTTTTGGTCGATATGTGACCCCAGGATATGTTTTCAGGGCAGGTGTCATTTACAGGCCTGCAATGATTTTGAATATCAACTGACCATTAGCGTTGGGATTAAAGCTGCTGTTGTGTGAAACGGCCACAAGGTGGCAGCAGTTCACCCTTACCAAATCTGGTTATTAGGGCAAGAGAGCCTCAGTGGAAGTGGTGTTCTAGATTGGAGTTTAGAATGGAATGTGCCAGGAGAAAGCCCCTCACGTTTGTCTCACTACTTCTTGTTCGTGTTTTTAATTTAATTTTTTTATTTTTTATTACAGCAAGTTTGATTACAATGTTTGGCTTGTTGTAGGTGTGGAAGATGTGGTTCCTTTACACATATACAGATGACTGTTCTTCTTGGGATCCTTTTCCCATGTACGTTATGACAGAATGTTGAGTAGTCCTCTCTTGGTATTCTGTAGGTCTTTGGTGATTATATATGTCACCTGTGTTTGTATATGTCTGTTAACCCCGATATCGTAATGAAACCAATCCTCACACCTTTCCATTGGTGAACCATAAGTTTGTTTAATGAATCTGTGATTGCCCTTCTCCGTGGAAATATCTGCCCTGGTATCCATTTTTAGGTAACACCTATAAGTGATATGATATGATATGTGTCTTTCACTTTCTGACTTACTACAAGTCACGTGATTACTTCTAGACTCATCTACGGTGCTGCAAATGGCATTGTGTCCTTTTTTCCCTTGGCTTCTCTTCTGCCTTAGCGGGGTCCATTTTCAACAATGTGATTCCCTGAGGGTTGTGGATTAGCTGACCTGGGCAGCCTTACCCTGCCGGCCCGCCCTCCCCAGGTGTGCCTCGTTGAGGTCAATATAAACAGAGCTCCAGGCAGCAATAGCCCCTGAAGCTGTGCCTGACTCCATATTCTCTGCCCCGTCAGCAGTCTCGGGGCTGTGCTGGTGGGAGGAGGGAGTGAGGGGCCACAGCTTTGTGGGTGGCCCGGTGTGAGTGGGGTTCTGCTGGCCTTTCTGCAGGAGTTGCCAGGCTGCCGCCTGTAAAGAAGAGGATGTGTCACCCATACCTTCCGCTGGAATTTCTCTCCGGACAGAGGTGAGGAAGGAAAAAAGCAGTGGGGGCCGGGACAGGAGGGGTATCTCAGGCAGGGCAATGGAAAGCTTCTGGAAGAGCGCCAGGGTCCAGGACCACGCTGGCTGGCCTGCAGGCACCAAGTTGGCCTGCGTGCTGTCGCTGGTGTGGCTCCACGGTCCTTCCTCTAGGCTTTCAAGCCCTTGTACATATTCAGGTGTTTTACCTGGAAAGGGTGGGAACAGTTCAGCAGCAGCTGGCCTGGGGCTCAGCTCACGTTTACTCACAGATGCCTCGGCACGGTCCCCCAGCTTTGCAATGAGGACGCTCCTTGCGTGGGGGTTGGGTTGCTGGCTGTATGGGAGATGGTTCCCCACCTCTGACCAATTTCAGAATTGTTTACCACTGGAGCAAGTGCCCTGATAGGGTTTTCCTCTGTATAACTCGTGGGTTCACTTTTTTTTTCTTTTATGTTTCAAGTTAGATGTTATTCCTCTTTTATGTATTTATAGATATAAGCATGGAAATAATTCATTCCTATAAATACATCTGTGTGACGGGAAGAACTTTTTTCTGTTTTATTTTTAAATTTTATTTTTTAAAATTTTGAAATTTTATTTATTTTTTTATACAGCACGTTATTATTAGTTATGTATTTTATGCATATACATGTATACAGGTCAATCCCAAACTCCCAACTCATCCCACCACCACCACCCCATGGCTTCCCACACTTGGTGTCCATACGTTTGTTCTCTACCTCTGTGTCTCTATTTCTTCCCTGCAAACCAGTTCATCTGTACCATTTTTAGGCTCCACATATATGCATTAATATACAATATTTGTTTTCCTCTTTCTGACTTACTTCATTCTGTATGACAGTCTCTCGATCCATCGATGTCTCTACAGATGACCCAGTTTCATTCCTTTTTATGGCCGAGTCATATTCCATTTTATATATGTACCACATCTTTATCCATTCATCTGTCTGTGGGCATTTAGGTTGCTTCCATTACCTGGCTATTGTAAATAGTGCTGCAACGAACATTGTGGTGAATGTGCCTTTTTGAAATACGGTTTTCTCTGGGTATATGCCCAGAAGTGGGATTGCTGGATCAGATGGTAATTCTATTTCTAGTTTTTTTAAGGAAACTCCATACTGTTCTCCATAGTGACTGTATCAATTTACATTCCCACCAATAGTGGAAGAGGGCTCCTTTTGTCCACACCCTCCCCAGAATTGGTTGTTTGTAGATTTTCTGATGATGCCGATTCTAACAGGTGTGAGGTGATACCTCATTGTAGTTTTGATTTGCATTTCTCTAATAATTAGTGCTGTTGAGCAGCTTTTCATGTGTGTCTTGGCCATCTCTGTGTCTCCTTTGAAGAAACGTCTCTTTAGATCTTCTGCCCATTTTTTTTGGGTTGTTTGTTTTTTTAATATTAAGCTGCATGAGCTGTTTATATATATTGGAGATTAAACCTCTGTCCATTGATTCGTCTGCAATGATTTTCGCCCATTCTGAGGGATGCCTTTTTCCATTCCCGTGTTTTTTTAACAAAAAAGGAAAGAAAGGAAAAGAAGCAGAACACTAATGTGCGTAAAATATGCCTTTTGAAACGGTCGTTTTGAAATATGGACGTCCTTTGATGTTTTTGGTCGATATGTGACCCCAGGATTTGTTTTCAGGGCAGGTGTCATTTACAGGCCTGCAATGATTTTGAATATCAACTGACCATTAGCGTTGGGATTAAAGCTGCTGTTGTGTGAAACGGCCACAAGGTGGCAGCAGTTCACCCTTACCAAATCTGGTTACTAGGGCAAGAGAGCCTCAGTGGAAGTGGTGTTCTAGATTGGAGTTTAGAATGGAATGTGCCAGGAGAAAGCCCCTCACGTTTGTCTCACTACTTCTTGTTCGTGTTTTTAATTTATTTTTTTTATTTTTTATTACAGCAAGTTTGATTACAATGTTTGGCTTGTTGTAGGTGTGGAAGATGTGGTTCCTTTACACATATACAGATGACTGTTCTTCTTGGGATCCTTTTCCCATGTACGTTATGACAGAATGTTGAGTAGTCCTCTCTTGGTATTCTGTAGGTCTTTGGTGATTATATATGTCACCTGTGTTTGTATATGTCTGTTAACCCCGATATCGTAATGAAACCAATCCTCACACCTTTCCATTGGTGAACCATAAGTTTGTTTAATGAATCTGTGATTGCCCTTCTCCGTGGAAATATCTGCCCTGGTATCCATTTTTAGGTAACACCTATAAGTGATATGATATGATATGTGTCTTTCACTTTCTGACTTACTACAAGTCACGTGATTACTTCTAGACTCATCTACGGTGCTGCAAATGGCATTGTGTCCTTTTTTCCCTTGGCTTCTCTTCTGCCTTAGCGGGGTCCATTTTCAACAATGTGATTCCCTGAGGGTTGTGGATTAGCTGACCTGGGCAGCCTTACCCTGCCGGCCCGCCCTCCCCAGGTGTGCCTCGTTGAGGTCAATATAAACAGAGCTCCAGGCAGCAATAGCCCCTGAAGCTGTGCCTGACTCCATATTCTCTGCCCCGTCAGCAGTCTCGGGGCTGTGCTGGTGGGAGGGAGTGAGGGGCCACAGCTTTGTGGGTGGCCCGGTGTGAGTGGGGTTCTGCTGGCCTTTCTGCAGGAGTTGCCAGGCTGCCGCCTGTAAAGAAGAGGATGTGTCACCCATACCTTCCGCTGGAATTTCTCTCCGGACAGAGGTGAGGAAGGAAAAAAGCAGTGGGGGCCGGGACAGGAGGGGTATCTCAGGCAGGGCAATGGAAAGCTTCTGGAAGAGCGCCAGGGTCCAGGACCACGCTGGCTGGCCTGCAGGCACCAAGTTGGCCTGCGTGCTGTCGCTGGTGTGGCTCCACGGTCCTTCCTCTAGGCTTTCAAGCCCTTGTACATATTCAGGTGTTTTACCTGGAAAGGGTGGGAACAGTTCAGCAGCAGCTGGCCTGGGGCTCAGCTCACGTTTACTCACAGATGCCTCGGCACGGTCCCCCAGCTTTGCAATGAGGACGCTCCTTGCGTGGGGGTTGGGTTGCTGGCTGTATGGGAGATGGTTCCCCACCTCTGACCAATTTCAGAATTGTTTACCACTGGAGCAAGTGCCCTGATAGGGTTTTCCTCTGTATAACTCGTGGGTTCACTTTTTTTTCTTTTATGTTTCAAGTTAGATGTTATTCCTCTTTTATGTATTTATAGATATAAGCATGGAAATAATTCATTCCTATAAATACATCTGTGTGACGGGAAGAACTTTTTTCTGTTTTATTTTTAAATTTTATTTTTTAAAATTTTGAAATTTTATTTATTTTTTTATACAGCACGTTATTATTAGTTATGTATTTTATGCATATACATGTATACAGGTCAATCCCAAACTCCCAACTCATCCCACCACCACCACCCCATGGCTTCCCACACTTGGTGTCCATACGTTTGTTCTCTACCTCTGTGTCTCTATTTCTTCCCTGCAAACCAGTTCATCTGTACCATTTTTAGGCTCCACATATATGCATTAATATACAATATTTGTTTTCCTCTTTCTGACTTACTTCATTCTGTATGACAGTCTCTCGATCCATCGATGTCTCTACAGATGACCCAGTTTCATTCCTTTTTATGGCCGAGTCATATTCCATTTTATATATGTACCACATCTTTATCCATTCATCTGTCTGTGGGCATTTAGGTTGCTTCCATTACCTGGCTATTGTAAATAGTGCTGCAACGAACATTGTGGTGAATGTGCCTTTTTGAAATACGGTTTTCTCTGGGTATATGCCCAGAAGTGGGATTGCTGGATCAGATGGTAATTCTATTTCTAGTTTTTTTAAGGAAACTCCATACTGTTCTCCATAGTGACTGTATCAATTTACATTCCCACCAATAGTGGAAGAGGGCTCCTTTTGTCCACACCCTCCCCAGAATTGGTTGTTTGTAGATTTTCTGATGATGCCGATTCTAACAGGTGTGAGGTGATACCTCATTGTAGTTTTGATTTGCATTTCTCTAATAATTAGTGCTGTTGAGCAGCTTTTCATGTGTGTCTTGGCCATCTCTGTGTCTCCTTTGAAGAAACGTCTCTTTAGATCTTCTGCCCATTTTTTTTGGGTTGTTTGTTTTTTTAATATTAAGCTGCATGAGCTGTTTATATATATTGGAGATTAAACCTCTGTCCATTGATTCGTCTGCAATGATTTTCGCCCATTCTGAGGGATGCCTTTTTCCATTCCCGTGTTTTTTTAACAAAAAAGGAAAGAAAGGAAAAGAAGCAGAACACTAATGTGCGTAAAATATGCCTTTTGAAACGGTCGTTTTGAAATATGGACGTCCTTTGATGTTTTTGGTCGATATGTGACCCCAGGATTTGTTTTCAGGGCAGGTGTCATTTACAGGCCTGCAATGATTTTGAATATCAACTGACCATTAGCGTTGGGATTAAAGCTGCTGTTGTGTGAAACGGCCACAAGGTGGCAGCAGTTCACCCTTACCAAATCTGGTTACTAGGGCAAGAGAGCCTCAGTGGAAGTGGTGTTCTAGATTGGAGTTTAGAATGGAATGTGCCAGGAGAAAGCCCCTCACGTTTGTCTCACTACTTCTTGTTCGTGTTTTTAATTTATTTTTTTTATTTTTTATTACAGCAAGTTTGATTACAATGTTTGGCTTGTTGTAGGTGTGGAAGATGTGGTTCCTTTACACATATACAGATGACTGTTCTTCTTGGGATCCTTTTCCCATGTACGTTATGACAGAATGTTGAGTAGTCCTCTCTTGGTATTCTGTAGGTCTTTGGTGATTATATATGTCACCTGTGTTTGTATATGTCTGTTAACCCCGATATCGTAATGAAACCAATCCTCACACCTTTCCATTGGTGAACCATAAGTTTGTTTAATGAATCTGTGATTGCCCTTCTCCGTGGAAATATCTGCCCTGGTATCCATTTTTAGGTAACACCTATAAGTGATATGATATGATATGTGTCTTTCACTTTCTGACTTACTACAAGTCACGTGATTACTTCTAGACTCATCTACGGTGCTGCAAATGGCATTGTGTCCTTTTTTCCCTTGGCTTCTCTTCTGCCTTAGCGGGGTCCATTTTCAACAATGTGATTCCCTGAGGGTTGTGGATTAGCTGACCTGGGCAGCCTTACCCTGCCGGCCCGCCCTCCCCAGGTGTGCCTCGTTGAGGTCAATATAAACAGAGCTCCAGGCAGCAATAGCCCCTGAAGCTGTGCCTGACTCCATATTCTCTGCCCCGTCAGCAGTCTCGGGGCTGTGCTGGTGGGAGGGAGTGAGGGGCCACAGCTTTGTGGGTGGCCCGGTGTGAGTGGGGTTCTGCTGGCCTTTCTGCAGGAGTTGCCAGGCTGCCGCCTGTAAAGAAGAGGATGTGTCACCCATACCTTCCGCTGGAATTTCTCTCCGGACAGAGGTGAGGAAGGAAAAAAGCAGTGGGGGCCGGGACAGGAGGGGTATCTCAGGCAGGGCAATGGAAAGCTTCTGGAAGAGCGCCAGGGTCCAGGACCACGCTGGCTGGCCTGCAGGCACCAAGTTGGCCTGCGTGCTGTCGCTGGTGTGGCTCCACGGTCCTTCCTCTAGGCTTTCAAGCCCTTGTACATATTCAGGTGTTTTACCTGGAAAGGGTGGGAACAGTTCAGCAGCAGCTGGCCTGGGGCTCAGCTCACGTTTACTCACAGATGCCTCGGCACGGTCCCCCAGCTTTGCAATGAGGACGCTCCTTGCGTGGGGGTTGGGTTGCTGGCTGTATGGGAGATGGTTCCCCACCTCTGACCAATTTCAGAATTGTTTACCACTGGAGCAAGTGCCCTGATAGGGTTTTCCTCTGTATAACTCGTGGGTTCACTTTTTTTTCTTTTATGTTTCAAGTTAGATGTTATTCCTCTTTTATGTATTTATAGATATAAGCATGGAAATAATTCATTCCTATAAATACATCTGTGTGACGGGAAGAACTTTTTTCTGTTTTATTTTTAAATTTTATTTTTTAAAATTTTGAAATTTTATTTATTTTTTTATACAGCACGTTATTATTAGTTATGTATTTTATGCATATACATGTATACAGGTCAATCCCAAACTCCCAACTCATCCCACCACCACCACCCCATGGCTTCCCACACTTGGTGTCCATACGTTTGTTCTCTACCTCTGTGTCTCTATTTCTTCCCTGCAAACCAGTTCATCTGTACCATTTTTAGGCTCCACATATATGCATTAATATACAATATTTGTTTTCCTCTTTCTGACTTACTTCATTCTGTATGACAGTCTCTCGATCCATCGATGTCTCTACAGATGACCCAGTTTCATTCCTTTTTATGGCCGAGTCATATTCCATTTTATATATGTACCACATCTTTATCCATTCATCTGTCTGTGGGCATTTAGGTTGCTTCCATTACCTGGCTATTGTAAATAGTGCTGCAACGAACATTGTGGTGAATGTGCCTTTTTGAAATACGGTTTTCTCTGGGTATATGCCCAGAAGTGGGATTGCTGGATCAGATGGTAATTCTATTTCTAGTTTTTTTAAGGAAACTCCATACTGTTCTCCATAGGGACTGTATCAATTTACATTCCCACCAATAGTGGAAGAGGGCTCCTTTTGTCCACACCCTCCCCAGAATTGGTTGTTTGTAGATTTTCTGATGATGCCGATTCTAACAGGTGTGAGGTGATACCTCATTGTAGTTTTGATTTGCATTTCTCTAATAATTAGTGCTGTTGAGCAGCTTTTCATGTGCGTCTTGGCCATCTCTGTGTCTCCTTTGAAGAAACGTCTCTTTAGATCTTCTGCCCATTTTTTTGGGGTTGTTTGTTTTTTTAATATTAAGCTGCATGAGCTGTTTATATATATTGGAGATTAAACCTCTGTCCATTGATTCGTCTGCAACGATTTTCGCCCATTCTGAGGGATGCCTTTTTCCATTCCCGTGTTTTTTAACAAAAAAGGAAAGAAAGGAAAAGAAGCAGAACACTAATGTGCGTAAAATATGCCTTTTGAAACGGTCGTTTTGAAATATGGACGTCCTTTGAATTTTTTGGTCGATATGTGACCCCAGGATTTGTTTTCAGGGCAGGTGTCATTTACAGGCCTGCAATGATTTTGAATATCAACTGACCATTAGCGTTGGGATTAAAGCTGCTGTTGTGTGAAACGGCCACAAGGTGGCAGCAGTTCACCCTTACCAAATCTGGTTACTAGGGCAAGAGAGCCTCAGTGGAAGTGGTGTTCTAGATTGGAGTTTAGAATGGAATGTGCCAGGAGAAAGCCCCTCACGTTTGTCTCACTACTTCTTGTTCGTGTTTTTAATTTAATTTTTTTATTTTTTATTACAGCAAGTTTGATTACAATGTTTGGCTTGTTGTAGGTGTGGAAGATGTGGTTCCTTTACACATATACAGATGACTGTTCTTCTTGGGATCCTTTTCCCATGTACGTTATGACAGAATGTTGAGTAGTCCTCTCTTGGTATTCTGTAGGTCTTTGGTGATTATATATGTCACCTGTGTTTGTATATGTCTGTTAACCCCGATATCGTAATGAAACCAATCCTCACACCTTTCCATTGGTGAACCATAAGTTTGTTTAATGAATCTGTGATTGCCCTTCTCCGTGGAAATATCTGCCCTGGTATCCATTTTTAGATAACACCTATAAGTGATATGATATGATATGTGTCTTTCACTTTCTGACTTACTACAAGTCACGTGATTACTTCTAGACTCATCTACGGTGCTGCAAATGGCATTGTGTCCTTTTTTCCCTTGGCTTCTCTTCTGCCTTAGCGGGGTCCATTTTCAACAATGTGATTCCCTGAGGGTTGTGGATTAGCTGACCTGGGCAGCCTTACCCTGCCGGCCCGCCCTCCCCAGGTGTGCCTCGTTGAGGTCAATATAAACAGAGCTCCAGGCAGCAATAGCCCCTGAAGCTGTGCCTGACTCCATATTCTCTGCCCCGTCAGCAGTCTCGGGGCTGTGCTGGTGGGAGGGAGTGAGGGGCCACAGCTTTGTGGGTGGCCCGGTGTGAGTGGGGTTCTGCTGGCCTTTCTGCAGGAGTTGCCAGGCTGCCGCCTGTAAAGAAGAGGATGTGTCACCCATACCTTCCGCTGGAATTTCTCTCCGGACAGAGGTGAGGAAGGAAAAAAGCAGTGGGGGCCGGGACAGGAGGGGTATCTCAGGCAGGGCAATGGAAAGCTTCTGGAAGAGCGCCAGGGTCCAGGACCACGCTGGCTGGCCTGCAGGCACCAAGTTGGCCTGCGTGCTGTCGCTGGTGTGGCTCCACGGTCCTTCCTCTAGGCTTTCAAGCCCTTGTACATATTCAGGTGTTTTACCTGGAAAGGGTGGGAACAGTTCAGCAGCAGCTGGCCTGGGGCTCAGCTCACGTTTACTCACAGATGCCTCGGCACGGTCCCCCAGCTTTGCAATGAGGACGCTCCTTGCGTGGGGGTTGGGTTGCTGGCTGTATGGGAGATGGTTCCCCACCTCTGAACAATTTCAGAATTGTTTACCACTGGAGCAAGTGCCCTGATAGGGTTTTCCTCTGTATAACTCGTGGGTTCACTTTTTTTTTCTTTTATGTTTCAAGTTAGATGTTATTCCTCTTTTATGTATTTATAGATATAAGCATGGAAATAATTCATTCCTATAAATACATCTGTGTGACGGGAAGAACTTTTTTCTGTTTTATTTTTAAATTTTATTTTTTAAAATTTTGAAATTTTATTTATTTTTTTATACAGCACGTTATTATTAGTTATGTATTTTATGCATATACATGTATACAGGTCAATCCCAAACTCCCAACTCATCCCACCACCACCACCCCATGGCTTCCCACACTTGGTGTCCATACGTTTGTTCTCTACCTCTGTGTCTCTATTTCTTCCCTGCAAACCAGTTCATCTGTACCATTTTTAGGCTCCACATATATGCATTAATATACAATATTTGTTTTCCTCTTTCTGACTTACTTCATTCTGTATGACAGTCTCTCGATCCATCGATGTCTCTACAAATGACCCAGTTTCATTCCTTTTTATGGCCGAGTCATATTCCATTTTATATATGTACCACATCTTTATCCATTCATCTGTCTGTGGGCATTTAGGTTGCTTCCATTACCTGGCTATTGTAAATAGTGCTGCAACGAACATTGTGGTGAATGTGCCTTTTTGAAATACGGTTTTCTCTGGGTATATGCCCAGAAGTGGGATTGCTGGATCAGATGGTAATTCTATTTCTAGTTTTTTTAAGGAAACTCCATACTGTTCTCCATAGGGACTGTATCAATTTACATTCCCACCAATAGTGGAAGAGGGTTCCTTTTGTCCACACCCTCCCCAGAATTGGTTGTTTGTAGATTTTCTGATGATGCCGATTCTAACAGGTGTGAGGTGATACCTCATTGTAGTTTTGATTTGCATTTCTCTAATAATTAGTGCTGTTGAGCAGCTTTTCATGTGCGTCTTGGCCATCTCTGTGTCTCCTTTGAAGAAACGTCTCTTTAGATCTTCTGCCCATTTTTTGGGGGTTGTTTGTTTTTTTAATATTAAGCTGCATGAGCTGTTTATATATATTGGAGATTAAACCTCTGTCCATTGATTCGTCTGCAATGATTTTCGCCCATTCTGAGGGATGCCTTTTTCCATTCCCGTGTTTTTTTAACAATAAAGGAAAGAAAGGAAAAGAAGCAGAACACTAATGTGCGTAAAATATGCCTTTTGAAACGGTCGTTTTGAAATATGGACGTCCTTTGAAGTTTTTGGTCGATATGTGACCCCAGGATTTGTTTTCAGGGCAGGTGTCATTTACAGGCCTGCAATGATTTTGAATATCAACTGACCATTAGCGTTGGGATTAAAGCTGCTGTTGTGTGAAACGGCCACAAGGTGGCAGCAGTTCACCCTTACCAAATCTGGTTACTAGGGCAAGAGAGCCTCAGTGGAAGTGGTGTTCTAGATTGGAGTTTAGAATGGAATGTGCCAGGAGAAAGCCCCTCACGTTTGTCTCACTACTTCTTGTTCGTGTTTTTAATTTAATTTTTTTATTTTTTATTACAGCAAGTTTGATTACAATGTTTGGCTTGTTGTAGGTGTGGAAGATGTGGTTCCTTTACACATATACAGATGACTGTTCTTCTTGGGATCCTTTTCCCATGTACGTTATGACAGAATGTTGAGTAGTCCTCTCTTGGTATTCTGTAGGTCTTTGGTGATTATATATGTCACCTGTGTTTGTATATGTCTGTTAACCCCGATATCGTAATGAAACCAATCCTCACACCTTTCCATTGGTGAACCATAAGTTTGTTTAATGAATCTGTGATTGCCCTTCTCCGTGGAAATATCTGCCCTGGTATCCATTTTTAGGTAACACCTATAAGTGATATGATATGATATGTGTCTTTCACTTTCTGACTTACTACAAGTCACGTGATTACTTCTAGACTCATCTACGGTGCTGCAAATGGCATTGTGTCCTTTTTTCCCTTGGCTTCTCTTCTGCCTTAGCGGGGTCCATTTTCAACAATGTGATTCCCTGAGGGTTGTGGATTAGCTGACCTGGGCAGCCTTACCCTGCCGGCCCGCCCTCCCCAGGTGTGCCTCGTTGAGGTCAATATAAACAGAGCTCCAGGCAGCAATAGCCCCTGAAGCTGTGCCTGACTCCATATTCTCTGCCCCGTCAGCAGTCTCGGGGCTGTGCTGGTGGGAGGAGGGAGTGAGGGGCCACAGCTTTGTGGGTGGCCCGGTGTGAGTGGGGTTCTGCTGGCCTTTCTGCAGGAGTTGCCAGGCTGCCGCCTGTAAAGAAGAGGATGTGTCACCCATACCTTCCGCTGGAATTTCTCTCCGGACAGAGGTGAGGAAGGAAAAAAGCAGTGGGGGCCGGGACAGGAGGGGTATCTCAGGCAGGGCAATGGAAAGCTTCTGGAAGAGCGCCAGGGTCCAGGACCACGCTGGCTGGCCTGCAGGCACCAAGTTGGCCTGCGTGCTGTCGCTGGTGTGGCTCCACGGTCCTTCCTCTAGGCTTTCAAGCCCTTGTACATATTCAGGTGTTTTACCTGGAAAGGGTGGGAACAGTTCAGCAGCAGCTGGCCTGGGGCTCAGCTCACGTTTACTCACAGATGCCTCGGCACGGTCCCCCAGCTTTGCAATGAGGACGCTCCTTGCGTGGGGGTTGGGTTGCTGGCTGTATGGGAGATGGTTCCCCACCTCTGACCAATTTCAGAATTGTTTACCACTGGAGCAAGTGCCCTGATAGGGTTTTCCTCTGTATAACTCGTGGGTTCACTTTTTTTTTCTTTTATGTTTCAAGTTAGATGTTATTCCTCTTTTATGTATTTATAGATATAAGCATGGAAATAATTCATTCCTATAAATACATCTGTGTGACGGGAAGAACTTTTTTCTGTTTTATTTTTAAATTTTATTTTTTAAAATTTTGAAATTTTATTTATTTTTTTATACAGCACGTTATTATTAGTTATGTATTTTATGCATATACATGTATACAGGTCAATCCCAAACTCCCAACTCATCCCACCACCACCACCCCATGGCTTCCCACACTTGGTGTCCATACGTTTGTTCTCTACCTCTGTGTCTCTATTTCTTCCCTGCAAACCAGTTCATCTGTACCATTTTTAGGCTCCACATATATGCATTAATATACAATATTTGTTTTCCTCTTTCTGACTTACTTCATTCTGTATGACAGTCTCTCGATCCATCGATGTCTCTACAGATGACCCAGTTTCATTCCTTTTTATGGCCGAGTCATATTCCATTTTATATATGTACCACATCTTTATCCATTCATCTGTCTGTGGGCATTTAGGTTGCTTCCATTACCTGGCTATTGTAAATAGTGCTGCAACGAACATTGTGGTGAATGTGCCTTTTTGAAATACGGTTTTCTCTGGGTATATGCCCAGAAGTGGGATTGCTGGATCAGATGGTAATTCTATTTCTAGTTTTTTTAAGGAAACTCCATACTGTTCTCCATAGGGACTGTATCAATTTACATTCACACCAATAGTGGAAGAGGGCTCCTTTTGTCCACACCCTCCCCAGAATTGGTTGTTTGTAGATTTTCTGATGATGCCGATTCTAACAGGTGTGAGGTGATACCTCATTGTAGTTTTGATTTGCATTTCTCTAATAATTAGTGCTGTTGAGCAGCTTTTCATGTGCGTCTTGGCCATCTCTGTGTCTCCTTTGAAGAAACGTCTCTTTAGATCTTCTGCCCATTTTTTTGGGTTGTTTGTTTTTTTTAATATTAAGCTGCATGAGCTGTTTATATATATTGGAGATTAAACCTCTGTCCATTGATTCGTCTGCAACGATTTTCGCCCATTCTGAGGGATGCCTTTTTCCATTCCCGTGTTTTTTAACAAAAAAGGAAAGAAAGGAAAAGAAGCAGAACACTAATGTGCGTAAAATATGCCTTTTGAAACGGTCGTTTTGAAATATGGACGTCCTTTGAATTTTTTGGTCGATATGTGACCCCAGGATTTGTTTTCAGGGCAGGTGTCATTTACAGGCCTGCAATGATTTTGAATATCAACTGACCATTAGTGTTGGGATTAAAGCTGCTGTTGTGTGAAACGGCCACAAGGTGGCAGCAGTTCACCCTTACCAAATCTGGTTACTAGGGCAAGAGAGCCTCAGTGGAAGTGGTGTTCTAGATTGGAGTTTAGAATGGAATGTGCCAGGAGAAAGCCCCTCACGTTTGTCTCACTACTTCTTGTTCGTGTTTTTAATTTAATTTTTTTATTTTTTATTACAGCAAGTTTGATTACAATGTTTGGCTTGTTGTAGGTGTGGAAGATGTGGTTCCTTTACACATATACAGATGACTGTTCTTCTTGGGATCCTTTTCCCATGTACGTTATGACAGAATGTTGAGTAGTCCTCTCTTGGTATTCTGTAGGTCTTTGGTGATTATATATGTCACCTGTGTTTGTATATGTCTGTTAACCCCGATATCGTAATGAAACCAATCCTCACACCTTTCCATTGGTGAACCATAAGTTTGTTTAATGAATCTGTGATTGCCCTTCTCCGTGGAAATATCTGCCCTGGTATCCATTTTTAGGTAACACCTATAAGTGATATGATATGATATGTGTCTTTCACTTTCTGACTTACTACAAGTCACGTGATTACTTCTAGACTCATCTACGGTGCTGCAAATGGCATTGTGTCCTTTTTTCCCTTGGCTTCTCTTCTGCCTTAGCGGGGTCCATTTTCAACAATGTGATTCCCTGAGGGTTGTGGATTAGCTGACCTGGGCAGCCTTACCCTGCCGGCCCACCCTCCCCAGGTGTGCCTCGTTGAGGTCAATATAAACAGAGCTCCAGGCAGCAATAGCCCCTGAAGCTGTGCCTGACTCCATATTCTCTGCCCCGTCAGCAGTCTCGGGGCTGTGCTGGTGGGAGGGAGTGAGGGGCCACAGCTTTGTGGGTGGCCCGGTGTGAGTGGGGTTCTGCTGGCCTTTGTGCAGGAGTTGCCAGGCTGCCGCCTGTAAAGAAGAGGATGTGTCACCCATACCTTCCGCTGGAATTTCTCTCCGGACAGAGGTGAGGAAGGAAAAAAGCAGTGGGGGCCGGGACAGGAGGGGTATCTCAGGCAGGGCAATGGAAAGCTTCTGGAAGAGCGCCAGGGTCCAGGACCACGCTGGCTGGCCTGCAGGCACCAAGTTGGCCTGCATGCTGTCGCTGGTGTGGCCCCACGGTCCTTCCTCTAGGCTTTCAAGCCCTTGTACATATTCAGGTGTTTTACCTGGAAAGGGTGGGAACAGTTCAGCAGCAGCTGGCCTGGGGCTCAGCTCACGTTTACTCACAGATGCCTCGGCACGGTCCCCCAGCTTTGCAATGAGGACGCTCCTTGCGTGGGGGTTGGGTTGCTGGCTGTATGGGAGATGGTTCCCCACCTCTGACCAATTTCAGAATTGTTTACCACTGGAGCAAGTGCCGTGATAGGGTTTTCCTCTGTATAACTCGTGGGTTCACTTTTTTTTTCTTTTATGTTTCAAGTTAGATGTTATTCCTCTTTTATGTATTTATAGATATAAGCATGGAAATAATTCATTCCTATAAATACATCTGTGTGACGGGAAGAAATTTTTTCTGTTTTATTTTTAAATTTTATTTTTTAAAATTTTGAAATTTTATTTATTTTTTTATACAGCACGTTATTATTAGTTATGTATTTTATGCATATACATGTATACAGGTCAATCCCAAACTCCCAACTCATCCCACCACCACCACCCCATGGCTTCCCACACTTGGTGTCCATACGTTTGTTCTCTACCTCTGTGTCTCTATTTCTTCCCTGCAAACCAGTTCATCTGTACCATTTTTAGGCTCCACATATATGCATTAATATACAATATTTGTTTTCCTCTTTCTGACTTACTTCATTCTGTATGACAGTCTCTCGATCCATCGATGTCTCTACAGATGACCCAGTTTCATTCCTTTTTATGGCCGAGTCATATTCCATTTTATATATGTACCACATCTTTATCCATTCATCTGTCTGTGGGCATTTAGGTTGCTTCCATTACCTGGCTATTGTAAATAGTGCTGCAACGAACATTGTGGTGAATGTGCCTTTTTGAAATACGGTTTTCTCTGGGTATATGCCCAGAAGTGGGATTGCTGGATCAGATGGTAATTCTATTTCTAGTTTTTTTAAGGAAACTCCATACTGTTCTCCATAGGGACTGTATCAATTTACATTCACACCAATAGTGGAAGAGGGCTCCTTTTGTCCACACCCTCCCCAGAATTGGTTGTTTGTAGATTTTCTGATGATGCCGATTCTAACAGGTGTGAGGTGATACCTCATTGTAGTTTTGATTTGCATTTCTCTAATAATTAGTGCTGTTGAGCAGCTTTTCATGTGCGTCTTGGCCATCTCTGTGTCTCCTTTGAAGAAACGTCTCTTTAGATCTTCTGCCCATTTTTTTGGGTTGTTTGTTTTTTTTAATATTAAGCTGCATGAGCTGTTTATATATATTGGAGATTAAACCTCTGTCCATTGATTCGTCTGCAACGATTTTCGCCCATTCTGAGGGATGCCTTTTTCCATTCCCGTGTTTTTTAACAAAAAAGGAAAGAAAGGAAAAGAAGCAGAACACTAATGTGCGTAAAATATGCCTTTTGAAACGGTCGTTTTGAAATATGGACGTCCTTTGAATTTTTTGGTCGATATGTGACCCCAGGATTTGTTTTCAGGGCAGGTGTCATTTACAGGCCTGCAATGATTTTGAATATCAACTGACCATTAGCGTTGGGATTAAAGCTGCTGTTGTGTGAAACGGCCACAAGGTGGCAGCAGTTCACCCTTACCAAATCTGGTTACTAGGGCAAGAGAGCCTCAGTGGAAGTGGTGTTCTAGATTGGAGTTTAGAATGGAATGTGCCAGGAGAAAGCCCCTCACGTTTGTCTCACTACTTCTTGTTCGTGTTTTTAATTTAATTTTTTTATTTTTTATTACAGCAAGTTTGATTACAATGTTTGTCTTGTTGTAGGTGTGGAAGATGTGGTTCCTTTACACATATACAGATGACTGTTCTTCTTGGGATCCTTTTCCCATGTACGTTATGACAGAATGTTGAGTAGTCCTCTCTTGGTATTCTGTAGGTCTTTGGTGATTATATATGTCACCTGTGTTTGTATATGTCTGTTAACCCCGATATCGTAATGAAACCAATCCTCACACCTTTCCATTGGTGAACCATAAGTTTGTTTAATGAATCTGTGATTGCCCTTCTCCGTGGAAATATCTGCCCTGGTATCCATTTTTAGGTAACACCTATAAGTGATATGATATGATATGTGTCTTTCACTTTCTGACTTACTACAAGTCACGTGATTACTTCTAGACTCATCTACGGTGCTGCAAATGGCATTGTGTCCTTTTTTCCCTTGGCTTCTCTTCTGCCTTAGCGGGGTCCATTTTCAACAATGTGATTCCCTGAGGGTTGTGGATTAGCTGACCTGGGCAGCCTTACCCTGCCGGCCCACCCTCCCCAGGTGTGCCTCGTTGAGGTCAATATAAACAGAGCTCCAGGCAGCAATAGCCCCTGAAGCTGTGCCTGACTCCATATTCTCTGCCCCGTCAGCAGTCTCGGGGCTGTGCTGGTGGGAGGGAGTGAGGGGCCACAGCTTTGTGGGTGGCCCGGTGTGAGTGGGGTTCTGCTGGCCTTTGTGCAGGAGTTGCCAGGCTGCCGCCTGTAAAGAAGAGGATGTGTCACCCATACCTTCCGCTGGAATTTCTCTCCGGACAGAGGTGAGGAAGGAAAAAAGCAGTGGGGGCCGGGACAGGAGGGGTATCTCAGGCAGGGCAATGGAAAGCTTCTGGAAGAGCGCCAGGGTCCAGGACCACGCTGGCTGGCCTGCAGGCACCAAGTTGGCCTGCATGCTGTCGCTGGTGTGGCCCCACGGTCCTTCTTCTAGGCTTTCAAGCCCTTGTACATATTCAGGTGTTTTACCTGGAAAGGGTGGGAACAGTTCAGCAGCAGCTGGCCTGGGGCTCAGCTCACGTTTACTCACAGATGCCTCGGCACGGTCCCCCAGCTTTGCAATGAGGACGCTCCTTGCGTGGGGGTTGGGTTGCTGGCTGTATGGGAGATGGTTCCCGACCTCTGACCAATTTCAGAATTGTTTACCACTGGAGCAAGTGCCGTGATAGGGTTTTCCTCTGTATAACTCGTGGGTTCACTTTTTTTTTCTTTTATGTTTCAAGTTAGATGTTATTCCTCTTTTATGTATTTATAGATATAAGCATGGAAATAATTCATTCCTATAAATACATCTGTGTGACGGGAAGAACTTTTTTCTGTTTTATTTTTAAATTTTATTTTTTAAAATTTTGAAATTTTATTTATTTTTTTATACAGCACGTTATTATTAGTTATGTATTTTATGCATATACATGTATACAGGTCAATCCCAAACTCCCAACTCATCCCACCACCACCACCCCATGGCTTCCCACACTTGGTGTCCATACGTTTGTTCTCTACCTCTGTGTCTCTATTTCTTCCCTGCAAACCAGTTCATCTGTACCATTTTTAGGCTCCACATATATGCATTAATATACAATATTTGTTTTCCTCTTTCTGACTTACTTCATTCTGTATGACAGTCTCTCGATCCATCGATGTCTCTACAAATGACCCAGTTTCATTCCTTTTTATGGCCGAGTCATATTCCATTTTATATATGTACCACATCTTTATCCATTCATCTGTCTGTGGGCATTTAGGTTGCTTCCATTACCTGGCTATTGTAAATAGTGCTGCAACGAACATTGTGGTGAATGTGCCTTTTTGAAATACGGTTTTCTCTGGGTATATGCCCAGAAGTGGGATTGCTGGATCAGATGGTAATTCTATTTCTAATTTTTTTAAGGAAACTCCATACTGTTCTCCATAGGGACTGTATCAATTTACATTCCCAACAATAGTGGAAGAGGGTTCCTTTTGTCCACACCCTCCCCAGAATTGGTTGTTTGTAGATTTTCTGATGATGCCGATTCTAACAGGTGTGAGGTGATACCTCATTGTAGTTTTGATTTGCATTTCTCTAATAATTAGTGCTGTTGAGCAGCTTTTCATGTGCGTCTTGGCCATCTCTGTGTCTCCTTTGAAGAAACGTCTCTTTAGATCTTCTGCCCATTTTTTTTGGGTTGTTTGTTTTTTTAATATTAAGCTGCATGAGCTGTTTATATATATTGGAGATTAAACCTCTGTCCATTGATTCATCTGCAATGATTTTCGCCCATTCTGAGGGATGCCTTTTTCCATTCCCGTGTTTTTTTAACAAAAAAGGAAAGAAAGGAAAAGAAGCAGAACACTAATGTGCGTAAAATATGCCTTTTGAAACGGTCGTTTTGAAATATGGACGTCCTTTGAAGTTTTTGGTCGATATGTGACCCCAGGATTTGTTTTCAGGGCAGGTGTCATTTACAGGCCTGCAATGATTTTGAATATCAACTGACCATTAGCGTTGGGATTAAAGCTGCTGTTGTGTGAAACGGCCACAAGGTGGCAGCAGTTCACCCTTACCAAATCTGGTTACTAGGGCAAGAGAGCCTCAGTGGAAGTGGTGTTCTAGATTGGAGTTTAGAATGGAATGTGCCAGGAGAAAGCCCCTCACGTTTGTCTCACTACTTCTTGTTCGTGTTTTTAATTTAATTTTTTTATTTTTTATTACAGCAAGTTTGATTACAATGTTTGGCTTGTTGTAGGTGTGGAAGATGTGGTTCCTTTACACATATACAGATGACTGTTCTTCTTGGGATCCTTTTCCCATGTACGTTATGACAGAATGTTGAGTAGTCCTCTCTTGGTATTCTGTAGGTCTTTGGTGATTATATATGTCACCTGTGTTTGTATATGTCTGTTAACCCCGATATCGTAATGAAACCAATCCTCACACCTTTCCATTGGTGAACCATAAGTTTGTTTAATGAATCTGTGATTGCCCTTCTCCGTGGAAATATCTGCCCTGGTATCCATTTTTAGGTAACACCTATAAGTGATATGATATGATATGTGTCTTTCACTTTCTGACTTACTACAAGTCACGTGATTACTTCTAGACTCATCTACGGTGCTGCAAATGGCATTGTGTCCTTTTTTCCCTTGGCTTCTCTTCTGCCTTAGCGGGGTCCATTTTCAACAATGTGATTCCCTGAGGGTTGTGGATTAGCTGACCTGGGCAGCCTTACCCTGCCGGCCCGCCCTCCCCAGGTGTGCCTCGTTGAGGTCAATATAAACAGAGCTCCAGGCAGCAATAGCCCCTGAAGCTGTGCCTGACTCCATATTCTCTGCCCCGTCAGCAGTCTCGGGGCTGTGCTGGTGGGAGGAGGGAGTGAGGGGCCACAGCTTTGTGGGTGGCCCGGTGTGAGTGGGGTTCTGCTGGCCTTTCTGCAGGAGTTGCCAGGCTGCCGCCTGTAAAGAAGAGGATGTGTCACCCATACCTTCCGCTGGAATTTCTCTCCGGACAGAGGTGAGGAAGGAAAAAAGCAGTGGGGGCCGGGACAGGAGGGGTATCTCAGGCAGGGCAATGGAAAGCTTCTGGAAGAGCGCCAGGGTCCAGGACCACGCTGGCTGGCCTGCAGGCACCAAGTTGGCCTGCGTGCTGTCGCTGGTGTGGCTCCACGGTCCTTCCTCTAGGCTTTCAAGCCCTTGTACATATTCAGGTGTTTTACCTGGAAAGGGTGGGAACAGTTCAGCAGCAGCTGGCCTGGGGCTCAGCTCACGTTTACTCACAGATGCCTCGGCACGGTCCCCCAGCTTTGCAATGAGGACGCTCCTTGCGTGGGGGTTGGGTTGCTGGCTGTATGGGAGATGGTTCCCCACCTCTGACCAATTTCAGAATTGTTTACCACTGGAGCAAGTGCCGTGATAGGGTTTTCCTCTGTATAACTCGTGGGTTCACTTTTTGTTTCTTTTATGTTTCAAGTTAGATGTTATTCCTCTTTTATGTATTTATAGATATAAGCATGGAAATAATTCATTCCTATAAATACATCTGTGTGACGGGAAGAACTTTTTTCTGTTTTATTTTTAAATTTTATTTTTTAAAATTTTGAAATTTTATTTATTTTTTTATACAGCACGTTATTATTAGTTATGTATTTTATGCATATACATGTATACAGGTCAATCCCAAACTCCCAACTCATCCCACCACCACCACCCCATGGCTTCCCACACTTGGTGTCCATACGTTTGTTCTCTACCTCTGTGTCTCTATTTCTTCCCTGCAAACCAGTTCATCTGTACCATTTTTAGGCTCCACATATATGCATTAATATACAATATTTGTTTTCCTCTTTCTGACTTACTTCATTCTGTATGACAGTCTCTCGATCCATCGATGTCTCTACAGATGACCCAGTTTCATTCCTTTTTATGGCCGAGTCATATTCCATTTTATATATGTACCACATCTTTATCCATTCATCTGTCTGTGGGCATTTAGGTTGCTTCCATTACCTGGCTATTGTAAATAGTGCTGCAACGAACATTGTGGTGAATGTGCCTTTTTGAAATACGGTTTTCTCTGGGTATATGCCCAGAAGTGGGATTGCTGGATCAGATGGTAATTCTATTTCTAATTTTTTTAAGGAAACTCCATACTGTTCTCCATAGGGACTGTATCAATTTACATTCCCACCAATAGTGGAAGAGGGCTCCTTTTGTCCACACCCTCCCCAGAATTGGTTGTTTGTAGATTTTCTGATGATGCCTATTCTAACAGGTGTGAGGTGATACCTCATTGTAGTTTTGATTTGCATTTCTCTAATAATTAGTGCTGTTGAGCAGCTTTTCATGTGCATCTTGGCCATCTCTGTGTCTCCTTTGAAGAAACGTCTCTTTAGATCTTCTGCCCATTTTTTTTGGGTTGTTTGTTTTCTTAATATTAAGCTGCATGAGCTGTTTATATATATTGGAGATTAAACCTCTGTCCATTGATTCGTCTGCAACGATTTTCGCCCATTCTGAGGGATGCCTTTTTCCATTCCCGTGTTTTTTAACAAAAAAGGAAAGAAAGGAAAAGAAGCAGAACACTAATGTGCGTAAAATATGCCTTTTGAAACGGTCGTTTTGAAATATGGACGTCCTTTGAATTTTTTGGTCGATATGTGACCCCAGGATTTGTTTTTAGGGCAGGTGTCATTTACAGGCCTGCAATGATTTTGAATATCAACTGACCATTAGCGTTGGGATTAAAGCTGCTGTTGTGTGAAACGGCCACAAGGTGGCAGCAGTTCACCCTTACCAAATCTGGTTACTAGGGCAAGAGAGCCTCAGTGGAAGTGGTGTTCTAGATTGGAGTTTAGAATGGAATGTGCCAGGAGAAAGCCCCTCACGTTTGTCTCACTACTTCTTGTTCGTGTTTTTAATTTAATTTTTTTATTTTTTATTACAGCAAGTTTGATTACAATGTTTGGCTTGTTGTAGGTGTGGAAGATGTGGTTCCTTTACACATATACAGATGACTGTTCTTCTTGGGATCCTTTTCCCATGTACGTTATGACAGAATGTTGAGTAGTCCTCTCTTGGTATTCTGTAGGTCTTTGGTGATTATATATGTCACCTGTGTTTGTATATGTCTGTTAACCCCGATATCGTAATGAAACCAATCCTCACACCTTTCCATTGGTGAACCATAAGTTTGTTTAATGAATCTGTGATTGCCCTTCTCCGTGGAAATATCTGCCCTGGTATCCATTTTTAGGTAACACCTATAAGTGATATGATATGATATGTGTCTTTCACTTTCTGACTTACTACAAGTCACGTGATTACTTCTAGACTCATCTACGGTGCTGCAAATGGCATTGTGTCCTTTTTTCCCTTGGCTTCTCTTCTGCCTTAGCGGGGTCCATTTTCAACAATGTGATTCCCTGAGGGTTGTGGATTAGCTGACCTGGGCAGCCTTACCCTGCCGGCCCGCCCTCCCCAGGTGTGCCTCGTTGAGGTCAATATAAACAGAGCTCCAGGCAGCAATAGCCCCTGAAGCTGTGCCTGACTCCATATTCTCTGCCCCGTCAGCAGTCTCGGGGCTGTGCTGGTGGGAGGGAGTGAGGGGCCACAGCTTTGTGGGTGGCCCGGTGTGAGTGGGGTTCTGCTGGCCTTTCTGCAGGAGTTGCCAGGCTGCCGCCTGTAAAGAAGAGGATGTGTCACCCATACCTTCCGCTGGAATTTCTCTCCGGACAGAGGTGAGGAAGGAAAAAAGCAGTGGGGGCCGGGACAGGAGGGGTATCTCAGGCAGGGCAATGGAAAGCTTCTGGAAGAGCGCCAGGGTCCAGGACCACGCTGGCTGGCCTGCAGGCACCAAGTTGGCCTGCGTGCTGTCGCTGGTGTGGCTCCACGGTCCTTCCTCTAGGCTTTCAAGCCCTTGTACATATTCAGGTGTTTTACCTGGAAAGGGTGGGAACAGTTCAGCAGCAGCTGGCCTGGGGCTCAGCTCACGTTTACTCACAGATGCCTCGGCACGGTCCCCCAGCTTTGCAATGAGGACGCTCCTTGCGTGGGGGTTGGGTTGCTGGCTGTATGGGAGATGGTTCCCCACCTCTGACCAATTTCAGAATTGTTTACCACTGGAGCAAGTGCCGTGATAGGGTTTTCCTCTGTATAACTCGTGGGTTCACTTTTTGTTTCTTTTATGTTTCAAGTTAGATGTTATTCCTCTTTTATGTATTTATAGATATAAGCATGGAAATAATTCATTCCTATAAATACATCTGTGTGACGGGAAGAACTTTTTTCTGTTTTATTTTTAAATTTTATTTTTTAAAATTTTGAAATTTTATTTATTTTTTTATACAGCACGTTATTATTAGTTATGTATTTTATGCATATACATGTATACAGGTCAATCCCAAACTCCCAACTCATCCCACCACCACCACCCCATGGCTTCCCACACTTGGTGTCCATACGTTTGTTCTCTACCTCTGTGTCTCTATTTCTTCCCTGCAAACCAGTTCATCTGTACCATTTTTAGGCTCCACATATATGCATTAATATACAATATTTGTTTTCCTCTTTCTGACTTACTTCATTCTGTATGACAGTCTCTCGATCCATCGATGTCTCTACAGATGACCCAGTTTCATTCCTTTTTATGGCCGAGTCATATTCCATTTTATATATGTACCACATCTTTATCCATTCATCTGTCTGTGGGCATTTAGGTTGCTTCCATTACCTGGCTATTGTAAATAGTGCTGCAACGAACATTGTGGTGAATGTGCCTTTTTGAAATACGGTTTTCTCTGGGTATATGCCCAGAAGTGGGATTGCTGGATCAGATGGTAATTCTATTTCTAATTTTTTTAAGGAAACTCCATACTGTTCTCCATAGGGACTGTATCAATTTACATTCCCACCAATAGTGGAAGAGGGCTCCTTTTGTCCACACCCTCCCCAGAATTGGTTGTTTGTAGATTTTCTGATGATGCCGATTCTAACAGGTGTGAGGTGATACCTCATTGTAGTTTTGATTTGCATTTCTCTAATAATTAGTGCTGTTGAGCAGCTTTTCATGTGCATCTTGGCCATCTCTGTGTCTCCTTTGAAGAAACGTCTCTTTAGATCTTCTGCCCATTTTTTTTGGGTTGTTTGTTTTCTTAATATTAAGCTGCATGAGCTGTTTATATATATTGGAGATTAAACCTCTGTCCATTGATTCGTCTGCAACGATTTTCGCCCATTCTGAGGGATGCCTTTTTCCATTCCCGTGTTTTTTAACAAAAAAGGAAAGAAAGGAAAAGAAGCAGAACACTAATGTGCGTAAAATATGCCTTTTGAAACGGTCGTTTTGAAATATGGACGTCCTTTGAATTTTTTGGTCGATATGTGACCCCAGGATTTGTTTTTAGGGCAGGTGTCATTTACAGGCCTGCAATGATTTTGAATATCAACTGACCATTAGCGTTGGGATTAAAGCTGCTGTTGTGTGAAACGGCCACAAGGTGGCAGCAGTTCACCCTTACCAAATCTGGTTACTAGGGCAAGAGAGCCTCAGTGGAAGTGGTGTTCTAGATTGGAGTTTAGAATGGAATGTGCCAGGAGAAAGCCCCTCACGTTTGTCTCACTACTTCTTGTTCGTGTTTTTAATTTAATTTTTTTATTTTTTATTACAGCAAGTTTGATTACAATGTTTGGCTTGTTGTAGGTGTGGAAGATGTGGTTCCTTTACACATATACAGATGACTGTTCTTCTTGGGATCCTTTTCCCATGTACGTTATGACAGAATGTTGAGTAGTCCTCTCTTGGTATTCTGTAGGTCTTTGGTGATTATATATGTCACCTGTGTTTGTATATGTCTGTTAACCCCGATATCGTAATGAAACCAATCCTCACACCTTTCCATTGGTGAACCATAAGTTTGTTTAATGAATCTGTGATTGCCCTTCTCCGTGGAAATATCTGCCCTGGTATCCATTTTTAGGTAACACCTATAAGTGATATGATATGATATGTGTCTTTCACTTTCTGACTTACTACAAGTCACGTGATTACTTCTAGACTCATCTACGGTGCTGCAAATGGCATTGTGTCCTTTTTTCCCTTGGCTTCTCTTCTGCCTTAGCGGGGTCCATTTTCAACAATGTGATTCCCTGAGGGTTGTGGATTAGCTGACCTGGGCAGCCTTACCCTGCCGGCCCGCCCTCCCCAGGTGTGCCTCATTGAGGTCAATATAAACAGAGCTCCAGGCAACAATAGCCCCTGAAGCTGTGCCTGACTCCATATTCTCTGCCCCGTCAGCAGTCTCGGGGCTGTGCTGGTGGGAGGGAGTGAGGGGCCACAGCTTTGTGGGTGGCCCGGTGTGAGTGGGGTTCTGCTGGCCTTTCTGCAGGAGTTGCCAGGCTGCCGCCTGTAAAGAAGAGGATGTGTCACCCATACCTTCCGCTGGAATTTCTCTCCGGACAGAGGTGAGGAAGGAAAAAAGCAGTGGGGGCCGGGACAGGAGGGGTATCTCAGGCAGGGCAATGGAAAGCTTCTGGAAGAGCGCCAGGGTCCAGGACCACGCTGGCTGGCCTGCAGGCACCAAGTTGGCCTGCGTGCTGTCGCTGGTGTGGCTCCACGGTCCTTCCTCTAGGCTTTCAAGCCCTTGTACATATTCAGGTGTTTTACCTGGAAAGGGTGGGAACAGTTCAGCAGCAGCTGGCCTGGGGCTCAGCTCACGTTTACTCACAGATGCCTCGGCACGGTCCCCCAGCTTTGCAATGAGGACGCTCCTTGCGTGGGGGTTGGGTTGCTGGCTGTATGGGAGATGGTTCCCCACCTCTGACCAATTTCAGAATTGTTTACCACTGGAGCAAGTGCCGTGATAGGGTTTTCCTCTGTATAACTCGTGGGTTCACTTTTTTTTTCTTTTATGTTTCAAGTTAGATGTTATTCCTCTTTTATGTATTTATAGATATAAGCATGGAAATAATTCATTCCTATAAATACATCTGTGTGACGGGAAGAACTTTTTTCTGTTTTATTTTTAAATTTTATTTTTTAAAATTTTGAAATTTTATTTATTTTTTTATACAGCACGTTATTATTAGTTATGTATTTTATGCATATACATGTATACAGGTCAATCCCAAACTCCCAACTCATCCCACCACCACCACCCCATGGCTTCCCACACTTGGTGTCCATACGTTTGTTCTCTACCTCTGTGTCTCTATTTCTTCCCTGCAAACCAGTTCATCTGTACCATTTTTAGGCTCCACATATATGCATTAATATACAATATTTGTTTTCCTCTTTCTGACTTACTTCATTCTGTATGACAGTCTCTCGATCCATCGATGTCTCTACAGATGACCCAGTTTCATTCCTTTTTATGGCCGAGTCATATTCCATTTTATATATGTACCACATCTTTATCCATTCATCTGTCTGTGGGCATTTAGGTTGCTTCCATTACCTGGCTATTGTAAATAGTGCTGCAACGAACATTGTGGTGAATGTGCCTTTTTGAAATACGGTTTTCTCTGGGTATATGCCCAGAAGTGGGATTGCTGGATCAGATGGTAATTCTATTTCTAGTTTTTTTAAGGAAACTCCATACTGTTCTCCATAGGGACTGTATCAATTTACATTCCCACCAATAGTGGAAGAGGGCTCCTTTTGTCCACACCCTCCCCAGAATTGGTTGTTTGTAGATTTTCTGATGATGCCGATTCTAACAGGTGTGAGGTGATACCTCATTGTAGTTTTGATTTGCATTTCTCTAATAATTAGTGCTGTTGAGCAGCTTTTCATGTGCGTCTTGGCCATCTCTGTGTCTCCTTTGAAGAAACGTCTCTTTAGATCTTCTGCCCATTTTTTTTGGGTTGTTTGTTTCCTTAATATTAAGCTGCATGAGCTGTTTATATATATTGGAGATTAAACCTCTGTCCATTGATTCGTCTGCAACGATTTTCGCCCATTCTGAGGGATGCCTTTTTCCATTCCCGTGTTTTTTAACAAAAAAGGAAAGAAAGGAAAAGAAGCAGAACACTAATGTGCGTAAAATATGCCTTTTGAAACGGTCGTTTTGAAATATGGACGTCCTTTGAATTTTTTGGTCGATATGTGACCCCAGGATTTGTTTTTAGGGCAGGTGTCATTTACAGGCCTGCAATGATTTTGAATATCAACTGACCATTAGCGTTGGGATTAAAGCTGCTGTTGTGTGAAACGGCCACAAGGTGGCAGCAGTTCACCCTTACCAAATCTGGTTACTAGGGCAAGAGAGCCTCAGTGGAAGTGGTGTTCTAGATTGGAGTTTAGAATGGAATGTGCCAGGAGAAAGCCCCTCACGTTTGTCTCACTACTTCTTGTTCGTGTTTTTAATTTAATTTTTTTATTTTTTATTACAGCAAGTTTGATTACAATGTTTGGCTTGTTGTAGGTGTGGAAGATGTGGTTCCTTTACACATATACAGATGACTGTTCTTCTTGGGATCCTTTTCCCATGTACGTTATGACAGAATGTTGAGTAGTCCTCTCTTGGTATTCTGTAGGTCTTTGGTGATTATATATGTCACCTGTGTTTGTATATGTCTGTTAACCCCGATATCGTAATGAAACCAATCCTCACACCTTTCCATTGGTGAACCATAAGTTTGTTTAATGAATCTGTGATTGCCCTTCTCCGTGGAAATATCTGCCCTGGTATCCATTTTTAGGTAACACCTATAAGTGATATGATATGATATGTGTCTTTCACTTTCTGACTTACTACAAGTCACGTGATTACTTCTAGACTCATCTACGGTGCTGCAAATGGCATTGTGTCCTTTTTTCCCTTGGCTTCTCTTCTGCCTTAGCGGGGTCCATTTTCAACAATGTGATTCCCTGAGGGTTGTGGATTAGCTGACCTGGGCAGCCTTACCCTGCCGGCCCGCCCTCCCCAGGTGTGCCTCGTTGAGGTCAATATAAACAGAGCTCCAGGCAGCAATAGCCCCTGAAGCTGTGCCTGACTCCATATTCTCTGCCCCGTCAGCAGTCTCGGGGCTGTGCTGGTGGGAGGGAGTGAGGGGCCACAGCTTTGTGGGTGGCCCGGTGTGAGTGGGGTTCTGCTGGCCTTTCTGCAGGAGTTGCCAGGCTGCCGCCTGTAAAGAAGAGGATGTGTCACCCATACCTTCCGCTGGAATTTCTCTCCGGACAGAGGTGAGGAAGGAAAAAAGCAGTGGGGGCCGGGACAGGAGGGGTATCTCAGGCAGGGCAATGGAAAGCTTCTGGAAGAGCGCCAGGGTCCAGGACCACGCTGGCTGGCCTGCAGGCACCAAGTTGGCCTGCGTGCTGTCGCTGGTGTGGCTCCACGGTCCTTCCTCTAGGCTTTCAAGCCCTTGTACATATTCAGGTGTTTTACCTGGAAAGGGTGGGAACAGTTCAGCAGCAGCTGGCCTGGGGCTCAGCTCACGTTTACTCACAGATGCCTCGGCACGGTCCCCCAGCTTTGCAATGAGGACGCTCCTTGCGTGGGGGTTGGGTTGCTGGCTGTATGGGAGATGGTTCCCCACCTCTGACCAATTTCAGAATTGTTTACCACTGGAGCAAGTGCCGTGATAGGGTTTTCCTCTGTATAACTCGTGGGTTCACTTTTTGTTTCTTTTATGTTTCAAGTTAGATGTTATTCCTCTTTTATGTATTTATAGATATAAGCATGGAAATAATTCATTCCTATAAATACATCTGTGTGACGGGAAGAACTTTTTTCTGTTTTATTTTTAAATTTTATTTTTTAAAATTTTGAAATTTTATTTATTTTTTTATACAGCACGTTATTATTAGTTATGTATTTTATGCATATACATGTATACAGGTCAATCCCAAACTCCCAACTCATCCCACCACCACCACCCCATGGCTTCCCACACTTGGTGTCCATACGTTTGTTCTCTACCTCTGTGTCTCTATTTCTTCCCTGCAAACCAGTTCATCTGTACCATTTTTAGGCTCCACATATATGCATTAATATACAATATTTGTTTTCCTCTTTCTGACTTACTTCATTCTGTATGACAGTCTCTCGATCCATCGATGTCTCTACAGATGACCCAGTTTCATTCCTTTTTATGGCCGAGTCATATTCCATTTTATATATGTACCACATCTTTATCCATTCATCTGTCTGTGGGCATTTAGGTTGCTTCCATTACCTGGCTATTGTAAATAGTGCTGCAACGAACATTGTGGTGAATGTGCCTTTTTGAAATACGGTTTTCTCTGGGTATATGCCCAGAAGTGGGATTGCTGGATCAGATGGTAATTCTATTTCTAATTTTTTTAAGGAAACTCCATACTGTTCTCCATAGGGACTGTATCAATTTACATTCCCACCAATAGTGGAAGAGGGCTCCTTTTGTCCACACCCTCCCCAGAATTGGTTGTTTGTAGATTTTCTGATGATGCCGATTCTAACAGGTGTGAGGTGATACCTCATTGTAGTTTTGATTTGCATTTCTCTAATAATTAGTGCTGTTGAGCAGCTTTTCATGTGCATCTTGGCCATCTCTGTGTCTCCTTTGAAGAAACGTCTCTTTAGATCTTCTGCCCATTTTTTTTGGGTTGTTTGTTTCCTTAATATTAAGCTGCATGAGCTGTTTATATATATTGAAGATTAAACCTCTGTCCATTGATTCGTCTGCAACGATTTTCGCCCATTCTGAGGGATGCCTTTTTCCATTCCCGTGTTTTTTAACAAAAAAGGAAAGAAAGGAAAAGAAGCAGAACACTAATGTGCGTAAAATATGCCTTTTGAAACGGTCGTTTTGAAATATGGACGTCCTTTGAATTTTTTGGTCGATATGTGACCCCAGGATTTGTTTTTAGGGCAGGTGTCATTTACAGGCCTGCAATGATTTTGAATATCAACTGACCATTAGCGTTGGGATTAAAGCTGCTGTTGTGTGAAACGGCCACAAGGTGGCAGCAGTTCACCCTTACCAAATCTGGTTACTAGGGCAAGAGAGCCTCAGTGGAAGTGGTGTTCTAGATTGGAGTTTAGAATGGAATGTGCCAGGAGAAAGCCCCTCACGTTTGTCTCACTACTTCTTGTTCGTGTTTTTAATTTAATTTTTTTATTTTTTATTACAGCAAGTTTGATTACAATGTTTGGCTTGTTGTAGGTGTGGAAGATGTGGTTCCTTTACACATATACAGATGACTGTTCTTCTTGGGATCCTTTTCCCATGTACGTTATGACAGAATGTTGAGTAGTCCTCTCTTGGTATTCTGTAGGTCTTTGGTGATTATATATGTCACCTGTGTTTGTATATGTCTGTTAACCCCGATATCGTAATGAAACCAATCCTCACACCTTTCCATTGGTGAACCATAAGTTTGTTTAATGAATCTGTGATTGCCCTTCTCCGTGGAAATATCTGCCCTGGTATCCATTTTTAGGTAACACCTATAAGTGATATGATATGATATGTGTCTTTCACTTTCTGACTTACTACAAGTCACGTGATTACTTCTAGACTCATCTACGGTGCTGCAAATGGCATTGTGTCCTTTTTTCCCTTGGCTTCTCTTCTGCCTTAGCGGGGTCCATTTTCAACAATGTGATTCCCTGAGGGTTGTGGATTAGCTGACCTGGGCAGCCTTACCCTGCCGGCCCGCCCTCCCCAGGTGTGCCTCATTGAGGTCAATATAAACAGCGCTCCAGGCAACAATAGCCCCTGAAGCTGTGCCTGACTCCATATTCTCTGCCCCGTCAGCAGTCTCGGGGCTGTGCTGGTGGGAGGGAGTGAGGGGCCACAGCTTTGTGGGTGGCCCGGTGTGAGTGGGGTTCTGCTGGCCTTTCTGCAGGAGTTGCCAGGCTGCCGCCTGTAAAGAAGAGGATGTGTCACCCATACCTTCCGCTGGAATTTCTCTCCGGACAGAGGTGAGGAAGGAAAAAAGCAGTGGGGGCCGGGACAGGAGGGGTATCTCAGGCAGGGCAATGGAAAGCTTCTGGAAGAGCGCCAGGGTCCAGGACCACGCTGGCTGGCCTGCAGGCACCAAGTTGGCCTGCGTGCTGTCGCTGGTGTGGCTCCACGGTCCTTCCTCTAGGCTTTCAAGCCCTTGTACATATTCAGGTGTTTTACCTGGAAAGGGTGGGAACAGTTCAGCAGCAGCTGGCCTGGGGCTCAGCTCACGTTTACTCACAGATGCCTCGGCACGGTCCCCCAGCTTTGCAATGAGGACGCTCCTTGCGTGGGGGTTGGGTTGCTGGCTGTATGGGAGATGGTTCCCCACCTCTGACCAATTTCAGAATTGTTTACCACTGGAGCAAGTGCCGTGATAGGGTTTTCCTCTGTATAACTCGTGGGTTCACTTTTTTTTTCTTTTATGTTTCAAGTTAGATGTTATTCCTCTTTTATGTATTTATAGATATAAGCATGGAAATAATTCATTCCTATAAATACATCTGTGTGACGGGAAGAACTTTTTTCTGTTTTATTTTTAAATTTTATTTTTTAAAATTTTGAAATTTTATTTATTTTTTTATACAGCACGTTATTATTAGTTATGTATTTTATGCATATACATGTATACAGGTCAATCCCAAACTCCCAACTCATCCCACCACCACCACCCCATGGCTTCCCACACTTGGTGTCCATACGTTTGTTCTCTACCTCTGTGTCTCTATTTCTTCCCTGCAAACCAGTTCATCTGTACCATTTTTAGGCTCCACATATATGCATTAATATACAATATTTGTTTTCCTCTTTCTGACTTACTTCATTCTGTATGACAGTCTCTCGATCCATCGATGTCTCTACAGATGACCCAGTTTCATTCCTTTTTATGGCCGAGTCATATTCCATTTTATATATGTACCACATCTTTATCCATTCATCTGTCTGTGGGCATTTAGGTTGCTTCCATTACCTGGCTATTGTAAATAGTGCTGCAACGAACATTGTGGTGAATGTGCCTTTTTGAAATACGGTTTTCTCTGGGTATATGCCCAGAAGTGGGATTGCTGGATCAGATGGTAATTCTATTTCTAGTTTTTTTAAGGAAACTCCATACTGTTCTCCATAGGGACTGTATCAATTTACATTCCCACCAATAGTGGAAGAGGGCTCCTTTTGTCCACACCCTCCCCAGAATTGGTTGTTTGTAGATTTTCTGATGATGCCGATTCTAACAGGTGTGAGGTGATACCTCATTGTAGTTTTGATTTGCATTTCTCTAATAATTAGTGCTGTTGAGCAGCTTTTCATGTGCGTCTTGGCCATCTCTGTGTCTCCTTTGAAGAAACGTCTCTTTAGATCTTCTGCCCATTTTTTTTGGGTTGTTTGTTTCCTTAATATTAAGCTGCATGAGCTGTTTATATATATTGGAGATTAAACCTCTGTCCATTGATTCGTCTGCAACGATTTTCGCCCATTCTGAGGGATGCCTTTTTCCATTCCCGTGTTTTTTAACAAAAAAGGAAAGAAAGGAAAAGAAGCAGAACACTAATGTGCGTAAAATATGCCTTTTGAAACGGTCGTTTTGAAATATGGACGTCCTTTGAATTTTTTGGTCGATATGTGACCCCAGGATTTGTTTTTAGGGCAGGTGTCATTTACAGGCCTGCAATGATTTTGAATATCAACTGACCATTAGCGTTGGGATTAAAGCTGCTGTTGTGTGAAACGGCCACAAGGTGGCAGCAGTTCACCCTTACCAAATCTGGTTACTAGGGCAAGAGAGCCTCAGTGGAAGTGGTGTTCTAGATTGGAGTTTAGAATGGAATGTGCCAGGAGAAAGCCCCTCACGTTTGTCTCACTACTTCTTGTTCGTGTTTTTAATTTAATTTTTTTATTTTTTATTACAGCAAGTTTGATTACAATGTTTGGCTTGTTGTAGGTGTGGAAGATGTGGTTCCTTTACACATATACAGATGACTGTTCTTCTTGGGATCCTTTTCCCATGTACGTTATGACAGAATGTTGAGTAGTCCTCTCTTGGTATTCTGTAGGTCTTTGGTGATTATATATGTCACCTGTGTTTGTATATGTCTGTTAACCCCGATATCGTAATGAAACCAATCCTCACACCTTTCCATTGGTGAACCATAAGTTTGTTTAATGAATCTGTGATTGCCCTTCTCCGTGGAAATATCTGCCCTGGTATCCATTTTTAGGTAACACCTATAAGTGATATGATATGATATGTGTCTTTCACTTTCTGACTTACTACAAGTCACGTGATTACTTCTAGACTCATCTACGGTGCTGCAAATGGCATTGTGTCCTTTTTTCCCTTGGCTTCTCTTCTGCCTTAGCGGGGTCCATTTTCAACAATGTGATTCCCTGAGGGTTGTGGATTAGCTGACCTGGGCAGCCTTACCCTGCCGGCCCGCCCTCCCCAGGTGTGCCTCGTTGAGGTCAATATAAACAGAGCTCCAGGCAGCAATAGCCCCTGAAGCTGTGCCTGACTCCATATTCTCTGCCCCGTCAGCAGTCTCGGGGCTGTGCTGGTGGGAGGGAGTGAGGGGCCACAGCTTTGTGGGTGGCCCGGTGTGAGTGGGGTTCTGCTGGCCTTTCTGCAGGAGTTGCCAGGCTGCCGCCTGTAAAGAAGAGGATGTGTCACCCATACCTTCCGCTGGAATTTCTCTCCGGACAGAGGTGAGGAAGGAAAAAAGCAGTGGGGGCCGGGACAGGAGGGGTATCTCAGGCAGGGCAATGGAAAGCTTCTGGAAGAGCGCCAGGGTCCAGGACCACGCTGGCTGGCCTGCAGGCACCAAGTTGGCCTGCGTGCTGTCGCTGGTGTGGCTCCACGGTCCTTCCTCTAGGCTTTCAAGCCCTTGTACATATTCAGGTGTTTTACCTGGAAAGGGTGGGAACAGTTCAGCAGCAGCTGGCCTGGGGCTCAGCTCACGTTTACTCACAGATGCCTCGGCACGGTCCCCCAGCTTTGCAATGAGGACGCTCCTTGCGTGGGGGTTGGGTTGCTGGCTGTATGGGAGATGGTTCCCCACCTCTGACCAATTTCAGAATTGTTTACCACTGGAGCAAGTGCCGTGATAGGGTTTTCCTCTGTATAACTCGTGGGTTCACTTTTTGTTTCTTTTATGTTTCAAGTTAGATGTTATTCCTCTTTTATATATTTATAGATATAAGCATGGAAATAATTCATTCCTATAAATACATCTGTGTGACGGGAAGAACTTTTTTCTGTTTTATTTTTAAATTTTATTTTTTAAAATTTTGAAATTTTATTTATTTTTTTATACAGCACGTTATTATTAGTTATGTATTTTATGCATATACATGTATACAGGTCAATCCCAAACTCCCAACTCATCCCACCACCACCACCCCATGGCTTCCCACACTTGGTGTCCATACGTTTGTTCTCTACCTCTGTGTCTCTATTTCTTCCCTGCAAACCAGTTCATCTGTACCATTTTTAGGCTCCACATATATGCATTAATATACAATATTTGTTTTCCTCTTTCTGACTTACTTCATTCTGTATGACAGTCTCTCGATCCATCGATGTCTCTACAGATGACCCAGTTTCATTCCTTTTTATGGCCGAGTAATATTCCATTTTATATATGTACCACATCTTTATCCATTCATCTGTCTGTGGGCATTTAGGTTGCTTCCATTACCTGGCTATTGTAAATAGTGCTGCAACGAACATTGTGGTGAATGTGCCTTTTTGAAATACGGTTTTCTCTGGGTATATGCCCAGAAGTGGGATTGCTGGATCAGATGGTAATTCTATTTCTAATTTTTTTAAGGAAACTCCATACTGTTCTCCATAGGGACTGTATCAATTTACATTCCCACCAATAGTGGAAGAGGGCTCCTTTTGTCCACACCCTCCCCAGAATTGGTTGTTTGTAGATTTTCTGATGATGCCGATTCTAACAGGTGTGAGGTGATACCTCATTGTAGTTTTGATTTGCATTTCTCTAATAATTAGTGCTGTTGAGCAGCTTTTCATGTGCGTCTTGGCCATCTCTGTGTCTCCTTTGAAGAAACGTCTCTTTAGATCTTCTGCCCATTTTTTTTGGGTTGTTTGTTTTCTTAATATTAAGCTGCATGAGCTGTTTATATATATTGGAGATTAAACCTCTGTCCATTGATTCGTCTGCAACGATTTTCGCCCATTCTGAGGGATGCCTTTTTCCATTCCCGTGTTTTTTAACAAAAAAGGAAAGAAAGGAAAAGAAGCAGAACACTAATGTGCGTAAAATATGCCTTTTGAAACGGTCGTTTTGAAATATGGACGTCCTTTGAATTTTTTGGTCGATATGTGACCCCAGGATTTGTTTTTAGGGCAGGTGTCATTTACAGGCCTGCAATGATTTTGAATATCAACTGACCATTAGCGTTGGGATTAAAGCTGCTGTTGTGTGAAACGGCCACAAGGTGGCAGCAGTTCACCCTTACCAAATCTGGTTACTAGGGCAAGAGAGCCTCAGTGGAAGTGGTGTTCTAGATTGGAGTTTAGAATGGAATGTGCCAGGAGAAAGCCCCTCACGTTTGTCTCACTACTTCTTGTTCGTGTTTTTAATTTAATTTTTTTATTTTTTATTACAGCAAGTTTGATTACAATGTTTGGCTTGTTGTAGGTGTGGAAGATGTGGTTCCTTTACACATATACAGATGACTGTTCTTCTTGGGATCCTTTTCCCATGTACGTTATGACAGAATGTTGAGTAGTCCTCTCTTGGTATTCTGTAGGTCTTTGGTGATTATATATGTCACCTGTGTTTGTATATGTCTGTTAACCCCGATATCGTAATGAAACCAATCCTCACACCTTTCCATTGGTGAACCATAAGTTTGTTTAATGAATCTGTGATTGCCCTTCTCCGTGGAAATATCTGCCCTGGTATCCATTTTTAGGTAACACCTATAAGTGATATGATATGATATGTGTCTTTCACTTTCTGACTTACTACAAGTCACGTGATTACTTCTAGACTCATCTACGGTGCTGCAAATGGCATTGTGTCCTTTTTTCCCTTGGCTTCTCTTCTGCCTTAGCGGGGTCCATTTTCAACAATGTGATTCCCTGAGGGTTGTAGATTAGCTGACCTGGGCAGCCTTACCCTGCCGGCCCGCCCTCCCCAGGTGTGCCTCGTTGAGGTCAATATAAACAGAGCTCCAGGCAGCAATAGCCCCTGAAGCTGTGCCTGACTCCATATTCTCTGCCCCGTCAGCAGTCTCGGGGCTGTGCTGGTGGGAGGGAGTGAGGGGCCACAGCTTTGTGGGTGGCCCGGTGTGAGTGGGGTTCTGCTGGCCTTTCTGCAGGAGTTGCCAGGCTGCCGCCTGTAAAGAAGAGGATGTGTCACCCATACCTTCCGCTGGAATTTCTCTCCGGACAGAGGTGAGGAAGGAAAAAAGCAGTGGGGGCCGGGACAGGAGGGGTATCTCAGGCAGGGCAATGGAAAGCTTCTGGAAGAGCGCCAGGGTCCAGGACCACGCTGGCTGGCCTGCAGGCACCAAGTTGGCCTGCGTGCTGTCGCTGGTGTGGCTCCACGGTCCTTCCTCTAGGCTTTCAAGCCCTTGTACATATTCAGGTGTTTTACCTGGAAAGGGTGGGAACAGTTCAGCAGCAGCTGGCCTGGGGCTCAGCTCACGTTTACTCACAGATGCCTCGGCACGGTCCCCCAGCTTTGCAATGAGGACGCTCCTTGCGTGGGGGTTGGGTTGCTGGCTGTATGGGAGATGGTTCCCCACCTCTGACCAATTTCAGAATTGTTTACCACTGGAGCAAGTGCCCTGATAGGGTTTTCCTCTGTATAACTCGTGGGTTCACTTTTTGTTTCTTTTATGTTTCAAGTTAGATGTTATTCCTCTTTTATGTATTTATAGATATAAGCATGGAAATAATTCATTCCTATAAATACATCTGTGTGACGGGAAGAACTTTTTTCTGTTTTATTTTTAAATTTTATTTTTTAAAATTTTGAAATTTTATTTATTTTTTTATACAGCACGTTATTATTAGTTATGTATTTTATGCATATACATGTATACAGGTCAATCCCAAACTCCCAACTCATCCCACCACCACCACCCCATGGCTTCCCACACTTGGTGTCCATACGTTTGTTCTCTACCTCTGTGTCTCTATTTCTTCCCTGCAAACCAGTTCATCTGTACCATTTTTAGGCTCCACATATATGCATTAATATACAATATTTGTTTTCCTCTTTCTGACTTACTTCATTCTGTATGACAGTCTCTCGATCCATCGATGTCTCTACAGATGACCCAGTTTCATTCCTTTTTATGGCCGAGTCATATTCCATTTTATATATGTACCACATCTTTATCCATTCATCTGTCTGTGGGCATTTAGGTTGCTTCCATTACCTGGCTATTGTAAATAGTGCTGCAACGAACATTGTGGTGAATGTGCCTTTTTGAAATACGGTTTTCTCTGGGTATATGCCCAGAAGTGGGATTGCTGGATCAGATGGTAATTCTATTTCTAATTTTTTTAAGGAAACTCCATACTGTTCTCCATAGGGACTGTATCAATTTACATTCCCACCAATAGTGGAAGAGGGCTCCTTTTGTCCACACCCTCCCCAGAATTGGTTGTTTGTAGATTTTCTGATGATGCCGATTCTAACAGGTGTGAGGTGATACCTCATTGTAGTTTTGATTTGCATTTCTCTAATAATTAGTGCTGTTGAGCAGCTTTTCATGTGCGTCTTGGCCATCTCTGTGTCTCCTTTGAAGAAACGTCTCTTTAGATCTTCTGCCCATTTTTTTTGGGTTGTTTGTTTTCTTAATATTAAGCTGCATGAGCTGTTTATATATATTGGAGATTAAACCTCTGTCCATTGATTCGTCTGCAACGATTTTCGCCCATTCTGAGGGATGCCTTTTTCCATTCCCGTGTTTTTTAACAAAAAAGGAAAGAAAGGAAAAGAAGCAGAACACTAATGTGCGTAAAATATGCCTTTTGAAACGGTCGTTTTGAAATATGGACGTCCTTTGAATTTTTTGGTCGATATGTGACCCCAGGATTTGTTTTTAGGGCAGGTGTCATTTACAGGCCTGCAATGATTTTGAATATCAACTGACCATTAGCGTTGGGATTAAAGCTGCTGTTGTGTGAAACGGCCACAAGGTGGCAGCAGTTCACCCTTACCAAATCTGGTTACTAGGGCAAGAGAGCCTCAGTGGAAGTGGTGTTCTAGATTGGAGTTTAGAATGGAATGTGCCAGGAGAAAGCCCCTCACGTTTGTCTCACTACTTCTTGTTCGTGTTTTTAATTTAATTTTTTTATTTTTTATTACAGCAAGTTTGATTACAATGTTTGGCTTGTTGTAGGTGTGGAAGATGTGGTTCCTTTACACATATACAGATGACTGTTCTTCTTGGGATCCTTTTCCCATGTACGTTATGACAGAATGTTGAGTAGTCCTCTCTTGGTATTCTGTAGGTCTTTGGTGATTATATATGTCACCTGTGTTTGTATATGTCTGTTAACCCCGATATCGTAATGAAACCAATCCTCACACCTTTCCATTGGTGAACCATAAGTTTGTTTAATGAATCTGTGATTGCCCTTCTCCGTGGAAATATCTGCCCTGGTATCCATTTTTAGGTAACACCTATAAGTGATATGATATGATATGTGTCTTTCACTTTCTGACTTACTACAAGTCACGTGATTACTTCTAGACTCATCTACGGTGCTGCAAATGGCATTGTGTCCTTTTTTCCCTTGGCTTCTCTTCTGCCTTAGCGGGGTCCATTTTCAACAATGTGATTCCCTGAGGGTTGTGGATTAGCTGACCTGGGCAGCCTTACCCTGCCGGCCCGCCCTCCCCAGGTGTGCCTCGTTGAGGTCAATATAAACAGAGCTCCAGGCAGCAATAGCCCCTGAAGCTGTGCCTGACTCCATATTCTCTGCCCCGTCAGCAGTCTCGGGGCTGTGCTGGTGGGAGGGAGTGAGGGGCCACAGCTTTGTGGGTGGCCCGGTGTGAGTGGGGTTCTGCTGGCCTTTCTGCAGGAGTTGCCAGGCTGCCGCCTGTAAAGAAGAGGATGTGTCACCCATACCTTCCGCTGGAATTTCTCTCCGGACAGAGGTGAGGAAGGAAAAAAGCAGTGGGGGCCGGGACAGGAGGGGTATCTCAGGCAGGGCAATGGAAAGCTTCTGGAAGAGCGCCAGGGTCCAGGACCACGCTGGCTGGCCTGCAGGCACCAAGTTGGCCTGCGTGCTGTCGCTGGTGTGGCTCCACGGTCCTTCCTCTAGGCTTTCAAGCCCTTGTACATATTCAGGTGTTTTACCTGGAAAGGGTGGGAACAGTTCAGCAGCAGCTGGCCTGGGGCTCAGCTCACGTTTACTCACAGATGCCTCGGCACGGTCCCCCAGCTTTGCAATGAGGACGCTCCTTGCGTGGGGGTTGGGTTGCTGGCTGTATGGGAGATGGTTCCCCACCTCTGACCAATTTCAGAATTGTTTACCACTGGAGCAAGTGCCGTGATAGGGTTTTCCTCTGTATAACTCGTGGGTTCACTTTTTGTTTCTTTTATGTTTCAAGTTAGATGTTATTCCTCTTTTATATATTTATAGATATAAGCATGGAAATAATTCATTCCTATAAATACATCTGTGTGACGGGAAGAACTTTTTTCTGTTTTATTTTTAAATTTTATTTTTTAAAATTTTGAAATTTTATTTATTTTTTTATACAGCACGTTATTATTAGTTATGTATTTTATGCATATACGTGTATACAGGTCAATCCCAAACTCCCAACTCATCCCACCACCACCACCCCATGGCTTCCCACACTTGGTGTCCATACGTTTGTTCTCTACCTCTGTGTCTCTATTTCTTCCCTGCAAACCAGTTCATCTGTACCATTTTTAGGCTCCACATATATGCATTAATATACAATATTTGTTTTCCTCTTTCTGACTTACTTCATTCTGTATGACAGTCTCTCGATCCATCGATGTCTCTACAGATGACCCAGTTTCATTCCTTTTTATGGCCGAGTCATATTCCATTTTATATATGTACCACATCTTTATCCATTCATCTGTCTGTGGGCATTTAGGTTGCTTCCATTACCTGGCTATTGTAAATAGTGCTGCAACGAACATTGTGGTGAATGTGCCTTTTTGAAATACGGTTTTCTCTGGGTATATGCCCAGAAGTGGGATTGCTGGATCAGATGGTAATTCTATTTCTAATTTTTTTAAGGAAACTCCATACTGTTCTCCATAGGGACTGTATCAATTTACATTCCCACCAATAGTGGAAGAGGGCTCCTTTTGTCCACACCCTCCCCAGAATTGGTTGTTTGTAGATTTTCTGATGATGCCGATTCTAACAGGTGTGAGGTGATACCTCATTGTAGTTTTGATTTGCATTTCTCTAATAATTAGTGCTGTTGAGCAGCTTTTCATGTGCGTCTTGGCCATCTCTGTGTCTCCTTTGAAGAAACGTCTCTTTAGATCTTCTGCCCATTTTTTTTGGGTTGTTTGTTTTCTTAATATTAAGCTGCATGAGCTGTTTATATATATTGGAGATTAAACCTCTGTCCATTGATTCGTCTGCAACGATTTTCGCCCATTCTGAGGGATGCCTTTTTCCATTCCCGTGTTTTTTAACAAAAAAGGAAAGAAAGGAAAAGAAGCAGAACACTAATGTGCGTAAAATATGCCTTTTGAAACGGTCCTTTTGAAATATGGACGTCCTTTGAATTTTTTGGTCGATATGTGACCCCAGGATTTGTTTTTAGGGCAGGTGTCATTTACAGGCCTGCAATGATTTTGAATATCAACTGACCATTAGCGTTGGGATTAAAGCTGCTGTTGTGTGAAACGGCCACAAGGTGGCAGCAGTTCACCCTTACCAAATCTGGTTACTAGGGCAAGAGAGCCTCAGTGGAAGTGGTGTTCTAGATTGGAGTTTAGAATGGAATGTGCCAGGAGAAAGCCCCTCACGTTTGTCTCACTACTTCTTGTTCGTGTTTTTAATTTAATTTTTTTATTTTTTATTACAGCAAGTTTGATTACAATGTTTGGCTTGTTGTAGGTGTGGAAGATGTGGTTCCTTTACACATATACAGATGACTGTTCTTCTTGGGATCCTTTTCCCATGTACGTTATGACAGAATGTTGAGTAGTCCTCTCTTGGTATTCTGTAGGTCTTTGGTGATTATATATGTCACCTGTGTTTGTATATGTCTGTTAACCCCGATATCGTAATGAAACCAATCCTCACACCTTTCCATTGGTGAACCATAAGTTTGTTTAATGAATCTGTGATTGCCCTTCTCCGTGGAAATATCTGCCCTGGTATCCATTTTTAGGTAACACCTATAAGTGATATGATATGATATGTGTCTTTCACTTTCTGACTTACTACAAGTCACGTGATTACTTCTAGACTCATCTACGGTGCTGCAAATGGCATTGTGTCCTTTTTTCCCTTGGCTTCTCTTCTGCCTTAGCGGGGTCCATTTTCAACAATGTGATTCCCTGAGGGTTGTGGATTAGCTGACCTGGGCAGCCTTACCCTGCCGGCCCGCCCTCCCCAGGTGTGCCTCGTTGAGGTCAATATAAACAGAGCTCCAGGCAGCAATAGCCCCTGAAGCTGTGACTGACTCCATATTCTCTGCCCCGTCAGCAGTCTCGGGGCTGTGCTGGTGGGAGGGAGTGAGGGGCCACAGCTTTGTGGGTGGCCCGGTGTGAGTGGGGTTCTGCTGGCCTTTCTGCAGGAGTTGCCAGGCTGCCGCCTGTAAAGAAGAGGATGTGTCACCCATACCTTCCGCTGGAATTTCTCTCCGGACAGAGGTGAGGAAGGAAAAAAGCAGTGGGGGCCGGGACAGGAGGGGTATCTCAGGCAGGGCAATGGAAAGCTTCTGGAAGAGCGCCAGGGTCCAGGACCACGCTGGCTGGCCTGCAGGCACCAAGTTGGCCTGCGTGCTGTCGCTGGTGTGGCTCCATGGTCCTTCCTCTAGGCTTTCAAGCCCTTGTACATATTCAGGTGTTTTACCTGGAAAGGGTGGGAACAGTTCAGCAGCAGCTGGCCTGGGGCTCAGCTCACGTTTACTCACAGATGCCTCGGCACGGTCCCCCAGCTTTGCAATGAGGACGCTCCTTGCGTGGGGGTTGGGTTGCTGGCTGTATGGGAGATGGTTCCCCACCTCTGACCAATTTCAGAATTGTTTACCACTGGAGCAAGTGCCGTGATAGGGATTTCCTCTGTATAACTCGTGGGTTCACTTTTTTTTTCTTTTATGTTTCAAGTTAGATGTTATTCTTCTTTTATGTATTTATAGACATAAGCATGGAAATAATTCATTCCTATAAATACATCTGTGTGACGGGAAGAACTTTTTTCTGTTTTATTTTTAAATTTTATTTTTTAAAATTTTGAAATTTTATTTATTTTTTTATACAGCACGTTATTATTAGTTATGTATTTTATGCATATACATGTATACAGGTCAATCCCAAACTCCCAACTCATCCCACCACCACCACCCCATGGCTTCCCACACTTGGTGTCCATACGTTTGTTCTCTACCTCTGTGTCTCTATTTCTTCCCTGCAAACCAGTTCATCTGTACCATTTTTAGGCTCCACATATATGCATTAATATACAATATTTGTTTTCCTCTTTCTGACTTACTTCATTCTGTATGACAGTCTCTCGATCCATCGATGTCTCTACAGATGACCCAGTTTCATTCCTTTGTATGGCCGAGTAATATTCCATTTTATATATGTACCACATCTTTATCCATTCATCTGTCTGTGGGCATTTAGGTTGCTTCCATTACCTGGCTATTGTAAATAGTGCTGCAACGAACATTGTGGTGAATGTGCCTTTTTGAAATACGGTTTTCTCTGGGTATATGCCCAGAAGTGGGATTGCTGGATCAGATGGTAATTCTATTTCTAATTTTTTTAAGGAAACTCCATACTGTTCTCCATAGGGACTGTATCAATTTACATTCCCACCAATAGTGGAAGAGGGCTCCTTTTGTCCACACCCTCCCCAGAATTGGTTGTTTGTAGATTTTCTGATGATGCCGATTCTAACAGGTGTGAGGTGATACCTCATTGTAGTTTTGATTTGCATTTCTCTAATAATTAGTGCTGTTGAGCAGCTTTTCATGTGCGTCTTGGCCATCTCTGTGTCTCCTTTGAAGAAACGTCTCTTTAGATCTTCTGCCCATTTTTTTTGGGTTGTTTGTTTTTTTAATATTAAGCTGCATGAGCTGTTTATATATATTGGAGATTAAACCTCTGTCCATTGATTCGTCTGCAACGATTTTCGCCCATTCTGAGGGATGCCTTTTTCCATTCCCGTGTTTTTTAACAAAAAAGGAAAGAAAGGAAAAGAAGCAGAACACTAATGTGCGTAAAATATGCCTTTTGAAACGGTCGTTTTGAAATATGGACGTCCTTTGAATTTTTTGGTCGATATGTGACCCCAGGATTTGTTTTCAGGGCAGGTGTCATTTACAGGCCTGCAATGATTTTGAATATCAACTGACCATTAGCTTTGGGATTAAAGCTGCTGTTGTGTGAAACGGCCACAAGGTGGCAGCAGTTCACCCTTACCAAATCTGGTTACTAGGGCAAGAGAGCCTCAGTGGAAGTGGTGTTCTAGATTGGAGTTTAGAATGGAATGTGCCAGGAGAAAGCCCCTCACGTTTGTCTCACTACTTCTTGTTCGTGTTTTTAATTTAATTTTTTTATTTTTTATTACAGCAAGTTTGATTACAATGTTTGGCTTGTTGTAGGTGTGGAAGATGTGGTTCCTTTACACATATACAGATGACTGTTCTTCTTGGGATCCTTTTCCCATGTACGTTATGACAGAATGTTGAGTAGTCCTCTCTTGGTATTCTGTAGGTCTTTGGTGATTATATATGTCACCTGTGTTTGTATATGTCTGTTAACCCCGATATCGTAATGAAACCAATCCTCACACCTTTCCATTGGTGAACCATAAGTTTGTTTAATGAATCTGTGATTGCCCTTCTCCGTGGAAATATCTGCCCTGGTATCCATTTTTAGGTAACACCTATAAGTGATATGATATGATATGTGTCTTTCACTTTCTGACTTACTACAAGTCACGTGATTACTTCTAGACTCATCTACGGTGCTGCAAATGGCATTGTGTCCTTTTTTCCCTTGGCTTCTCTTCTGCCTTAGCGGGGTCCATTTTCAACAATGTGATTCCCTGAGGGTTGTGGATTAGCTGACCTGGGCAGCCTTACCCTGCCGGCCCGCCCTCCCCAGGTGTGCCTCGTTGAGGTCAATATAAACAGAGCTCCAGGCAACAATAGCCCCTGAAGCTGTGCCTGACTCCATATTCTCTGCCCCGTCAGCAGTCTCGGGGCTGTGCTGGTGGGAGGGAGTGAGGGGCCACAGCTTTGTGGGTGGCCCGGTGTGAGTGGGGTTCTGCTGGCCTTTCTGCAGGAGTTGCCAGGCTGCCGCCTGTAAAGAAGAGGATGTGTCACCCATACCTTCCGCTGGAATTTCTCTCCGGACAGAGGTGAGGAAGGAAAAAAGCAGTGGGGGCCGGGACAGGAGGGGTATCTCAGGCAGGGCAATGGAAAGCTTCTGGAAGAGCGCCAGGGTCCAGGACCACGCTGGCTGGCCTGCAGGCACCAAGTTGGCCTGCGTGCTGTCGCTGGTGTGGCTCCACGGTCCTTCCTCTAGGCTTTCAAGCCCTTGTACATATTCAGGTGTTTTACCTGGAAAGGGTGGGAACAGTTCAGCAGCAGCTGGCCTGGGGCTCAGCTCACGTTTACTCACAGATGCCTCGGCACGGTCCCCCAGCTTTGCAATGAGGACGCTCCTTGCGTGGGGGTTGGGTTGCTGGCTGTATGGGAGATGGTTCCCCACCTCTGACCAATTTCAGAATTGTTTACCACTGGAGCAAGTGCCGTGATAGGGTTTTCCTCTGTATAACTCGTGGGTTCACTTTTTGTTTCTTTTATGTTTCAAGTTAGATGTTATTCCTCTTTTATGTATTTATAGATATAAGCATGGAAATAATTCATTCCTATAAATACATCTGTGTGACGGGAAGAACTTTTTTCTGTTTTATTTTTAAATTTTATTTTTTAAAATTTTGAAATTTTATTTATTTTTTTATACAGCACGTTATTATTAGTTATGTATTTTATGCATATACATGTATACAGGTCAATCCCAAACTCCCAACTCATCCCACCACCACCACCCCATGGCTTCCCACACTTGGTGTCCATACGTTTGTTCTCTACCTCTGTGTCTCTATTTCTTCCCTGCAAACCAGTTCATCTGTACCATTTTTAGGCTCCACATATATGCATTAATATACAATATTTGTTTTCCTCTTTCTGACTTACTTCATTCTGTATGACAGTCTCTCGATCCATCGATGTCTCTACAGATGACCCAGTTTCATTCCTTTTTATGGCCGAGTCATATTCCATTTTATATATGTACCACATCTTTATCCATTCATCTGTCTGTGGGCATTTAGGTTGCTTCCATTACCTGGCTATTGTAAATAGTGCTGCAACGAACATTGTGGTGAATGTGCCTTTTTGAAATACGGTTTTCTCTGGGTATATGCCCAGAAGTGGGATTGCTGGATCAGATGGTAATTCTATTTCTAATTTTTTTAAGGAAACTCCATACTGTTCTCCATAGGGACTGTATCAATTTACATTCCCACCAATAGTGGAAGAGGGCTCCTTTTGTCCACACCCTCCCCAGAATTGGTTGTTTGTAGATTTTCTGATGATGCCGATTCTAACAGGTGTGAGGTGATACCTCATTGTAGTTTTGATTTGCATTTCTCTAATAATTAGTGCTGTTGAGCAGCTTTTCATGTGCATCTTGGCCATCTCTGTGTCTCCTTTGAAGAAACGTCTCTTTAGATCTTCTGCCCATTTTTTTTGGGTTGTTTGTTTTCTTAATATTAAGCTGCATGAGCTGTTTATATATATTGGAGATTAAACCTCTGTCCATTGATTCGTCTGCAACGATTTTCGCCCATTCTGAGGGATGCCTTTTTCCATTCCCGTGTTTTTTAACAAAAAAGGAAAGAAAGGAAAAGAAGCAGAACACTAATGTGCGTAAAATATGCCTTTTGAAACGGTCGTTTTGAAATATGGACGTCCTTTGAATTTTTTGGTCGATATGTGACCCCAGGATTTGTTTTTAGGGCAGGTGTCATTTACAGGCCTGCAATGATTTTGAATATCAACTGACCATTAGCGTTGGGATTAAAGCTGCTGTTGTGTGAAACGGCCACAAGGTGGCAGCAGTTCACCCTTACCAAATCTGGTTACTAGGGCAAGAGAGCCTCAGTGGAAGTGGTGTTCTAGATTGGAGTTTAGAATGGAATGTGCCAGGAGAAAGCCCCTCACGTTTGTCTCACTACTTCTTGTTCGTGTTTTTAATTTAATTTTTTTATTTTTTATTACAGCAAGTTTGATTACAATGTTTGGCTTGTTGTAGGTGTGGAAGATGTGGTTCCTTTACACATATACAGATGACTGTTCTTCTTGGGATCCTTTTCCCATGTACGTTATGACAGAATGTTGAGTAGTCCTCTCTTGGTATTCTGTAGGTCTTTGGTGATTATATATGTCACCTGTGTTTGTATATGTCTGTTAACCCCGATATCGTAATGAAACCAATCCTCACACCTTTCCATTGGTGAACCATAAGTTTGTTTAATGAATCTGTGATTGCCCTTCTCCGTGGAAATATCTGCCCTGGTATCCATTTTTAGGTAACACCTATAAGTGATATGATATGATATGTGTCTTTCACTTTCTGACTTACTACAAGTCACGTGATTACTTCTAGACTCATCTACGGTGCTGCAAATGGCATTGTGTCCTTTTTTCCCTTGGCTTCTCTTCTGCCTTAGCGGGGTCCATTTTCAACAATGTGATTCCCTGAGGGTTGTGGATTAGCTGACCTGGGCAGCCTTACCCTGCCGGCCCGCCCTCCCCAGGTGTGCCTCGTTGAGGTCAATATAAACAGAGCTCCAGGCAGCAATAGCCCCTGAAGCTGTGCCTGACTCCATATTCTCTGCCCCGTCAGCAGTCTCGGGGCTGTGCTGGTGGGAGGGAGTGAGGGGCCACAGCTTTGTGGGTGGCCCGGTGTGAGTGGGGTTCTGCTGGCCTTTCTGCAGGAGTTGCCAGGCTGCCGCCTGTAAAGAAGAGGATGTGTCACCCATACCTTCCGCTGGAATTTCTCTCCGGACAGAGGTGAGGAAGGAAAAAAGCAGTGGGGGCCGGGACAGGAGGGGTATCTCAGGCAGGGCAATGGAAAGCTTCTGGAAGAGCGCCAGGGTCCAGGACCACGCTGGCTGGCCTGCAGGCACCAAGTTGGCCTGCGTGCTGTCGCTGGTGTGGCTCCACGGTCCTTCCTCTAGGCTTTCAAGCCCTTGTACATATTCAGGTGTTTTACCTGGAAAGGGTGGGAACAGTTCAGCAGCAGCTGGCCTGGGGCTCAGCTCACGTTTACTCACAGATGCCTCGGCACGGTCCCCCAGCTTTGCAATGAGGACGCTCCTTGCGTGGGGGTTGGGTTGCTGGCTGTATGGGAGATGGTTCCCCACCTCTGACCAATTTCAGAATTGTTTACCACTGGAGCAAGTGCCGTGATAGGGTTTTCCTCTGTATAACTCGTGGGTTCACTTTTTGTTTCTTTTATGTTTCAAGTTAGATGTTATTCCTCTTTTATGTATTTATAGATATAAGCATGGAAATAATTCATTCCTATAAATACATCTGTGTGACGGGAAGAACTTTTTTCTGTTTTATTTTTAAATTTTATTTTTTAAAATTTTGAAATTTTATTTATTTTTTTATACAGCACGTTATTATTAGTTATGTATTTTATGCATATACATGTATACAGGTCAATCCCAAACTCCCAACTCATCCCACCACCACCACCCCATGGCTTCCCACACTTGGTGTCCATACGTTTGTTCTCTACCTCTGTGTCTCTATTTCTTCCCTGCAAACCAGTTCATCTGTACCATTTTTAGGCTCCACATATATGCATTAATATACAATATTTGTTTTCCTCTTTCTGACTTACTTCATTCTGTATGACAGTCTCTCGATCCATCGATGTCTCTACAGATGACCCAGTTTCATTCCTTTTTATGGCCGAGTCATATTCCATTTTATATATGTACCACATCTTTATCCATTCATCTGTCTGTGGGCATTTAGGTTGCTTCCATTACCTGGCTATTGTAAATAGTGCTGCAACGAACATTGTGGTGAATGTGCCTTTTTGAAATACGGTTTTCTCTGGGTATATGCCCAGAAGTGGGATTGCTGGATCAGATGGTAATTCTATTTCTAATTTTTTTAAGGAAACTCCATACTGTTCTCCATAGGGACTGTATCAATTTACATTCCCACCAATAGTGGAAGAGGGCTCCTTATGTCCACACCCTCCCCAGAATTGGTTGTTTGTAGATTTTCTGATGATGCCGATTCTAACAGGTGTGAGGTGATACCTCATTGTAGTTTTGATTTGCATTTCTCTAATAATTAGTGCTGTTGAGCAGCTTTTCATGTGCGTCTTGGCCATCTCTGTGTCTCCTTTGAAGAAACGTCTCTTTAGATCTTCTGCCCATTTTTTTTGGGTTGTTTGTTTTCTTAATATTAAGCTGCATGAGCTGTTTATATATATTGGAGATTAAACCTCTGTCCATTGATTCGTCTGCAACGATTTTCGCCCATTCTGAGGGATGCCTTTTTCCATTCCCGTGTTTTTTAACAAAAAAGGAAAGAAAGGAAAAGAAGCAGAACACTAATGTGCGTAAAATATGCCTTTTGAAACGGTCGTTTTGAAATATGGACGTCCTTTGAATTTTTTGGTCGATATGTGACCCCAGGATTTGTTTTTAGGGCAGGTGTCATTTACAGGCCTGCAATGATTTTGAATATCAACTGACCATTAGCGTTGGGATTAAAGCTGCTGTTGTGTGAAACGGCCACAAGGTGGCAGCAGTTCACCCTTACCAAATCTGGTTACTAGGGCAAGAGAGCCTCAGTGGAAGTGGTGTTCTAGATTGGAGTTTAGAATGGAATGTGCCAGGAGAAAGCCCCTCACGTTTGTCTCACTACTTCTTGTTCGTGTTTTTAATTTAATTTTTTTATTTTTTATTACAGCAAGTTTGATTACAATGTTTGGCTTGTTGTAGGTGTGGAAGATGTGGTTCCTTTACACATATACAGATGACTGTTCTTCTTGGGATCCTTTTCCCATGTACGTTATGACAGAATGTTGAGTAGTCCTCTCTTGGTATTCTGTAGGTCTTTGGTGATTATATATGTCACCTGTGTTTGTATATGTCTGTTAACCCCGATATCGTAATGAAACCAATCCTCACACCTTTCCATTGGTGAACCATAAGTTTGTTTAATGAATCTGTGATTGCCCTTCTCCGTGGAAATATCTGCCCTGGTATCCATTTTTAGGTAACACCTATAAGTGATATGATATGATATGTGTCTTTCACTTTCTGACTTACTACAAGTCACGTGATTACTTCTAGACTCATCTACGGTGCTGCAAATGGAATTGTGTCCTTTTTTCCCTTGGCTTCTCTTCTGCCTTAGCGGGGTCCATTTTCAACAATGTGATTCCCTGAGGGTTGTGGATTAGCTGACCTGGGCAGCCTTACCCTGCCGGCCCGCCCTCCCCAGGTGTGCCTCGTTGAGGTCAATATAAACAGAGCTCCAGGCAGCAATAGCCCCTGAAGCTGTGCCTGACTCCATATTCTCTGCCCCGTCAGCAGTCTCGGGGCTGTGCTGGTGGGAGGGAGTGAGGGGCCACAGCTTTGTGGGTGGCCCGGTGTGAGTGGGGTTCTGCTGGCCTTTCTGCAGGAGTTGCCAGGCTGCCGCCTGTAAAGAAGAGGATGTGTCACCCATACCTTCCGCTGGAATTTCTCTCCGGACAGAGGTGAGGAAGGAAAAAAGCAGTGGGGGCCGGGACAGGAGGGGTATCTCAGGCAGGGCAATGGAAAGCTTCTGGAAGAGCGCCAGGGTCCAGGACCACGCTGGCTGGCCTGCAGGCACCAAGTTGGCCTGCGTGCTGTCGCTGGTGTGGCTCCACGGTCCTTCCTCTAGGCTTTCAAGCCCTTGTACATATTCAGGTGTTTTACCTGGAAAGGGTGGGAACAGTTCAGCAGCAGCTGGCCTGGGGCTCAGCTCACGTTTACTCACAGATGCCTCGGCACGGTCCCCCAGCTTTGCAATGAGGACGCTCCTTGCGTGGGGGTTGGGTTGCTGGCTGTATGGGAGATGGTTCCCCACCTCTGACCAATTTCAGAATTGTTTACCACTGGAGCAAGTGCCGTGATAGGGTTTTCCTCTGTATAACTCGTGGGTTCACTTTTTGTTTCTTTTATGTTTCAAGTTAGATGTTATTCCTCTTTTATATATTTATAGATATAAGCATGGAAATAATTCATTCCTATAAATACATCTGTGTGACGGGAAGAACTTTTTTCTGTTTTATTTTTAAATTTTATTTTTTAAAATTTTGAAATTTTATTTATTTTTTTATACAGCACGTTATTATTAGTTATGTATTTTATGCATATACATGTATACAGGTCAATCCCAAACTCCCAACTCATCCCACCACCACCACCCCATGGCTTCCCACACTTGGTGTCCATACGTTTGTTCTCTACCTCTGTGTCTCTATTTCTTCCCTGCAAACCAGTTCATCTGTACCATTTTTAGGCTCCACATATATGCATTAATATACAATATTTGTTTTCCTCTTTCTGACTTACTTCATTCTGTATGACAGTCTCTCGATCCATCGATGTCTCTACAGATGACCCAGTTTCATTCCTTTTTATGGCCGAGTCATATTCCATTTTATATATGTACCACATCTTTATCCATTCATCTGTCTGTGGGCATTTAGGTTGCTTCCATTACCTGGCTATTGTAAATAGTGCTGCAACGAACATTGTGGTGAATGTGCCTTTTTGAAATATGGTTTTCTCTGGGTATATGCCCAGAAGTGGGATTGCTGGATCAGATGGTAATTCTATTTCTAATTTTTTTAAGGAAACTCCATACTGTTCTCCATAGGGACTGTATCAATTTACATTCCCACCAATAGTGGAAGAGGGCTCCTTTTGTCCACACCCTCCCCAGAATTGGTTGTTTGTAGATTTTCTGATGATGCCGATTCTAACAGGTGTGAGGTGATACCTCATTGTAGTTTTGATTTGCATTTCTCTAATAATTAGTGCTGTTGAGCAGCTTTTCATGTGCGTCTTGGCCATCTCTGTGTCTCCTTTGAAGAAACGTCTCTTTAGATCTTCTGCCCATTTTTTTTGGGTTGTTTTTTTTTTAATATTAAGCTGCATGAGCTGTTTATATATATTGGAGATTAAACCTCTGTCCATTGATTCGTCTGCAACGATTTTCGCCCATTCTGAGGGATGCCTTTTTCCATTCCCGTGTTTTTTAACAAAAAAGGAAAGAAAGGAAAAGAAGCAGAACACTAATGTGCGTAAAATATGCCTTTTGAAACGGTCGTTTTGAAATATGGACGTCCTTTGAATTTTTTGGTCGATATGTGACCCCAGGATTTGTTTTCAGGGCAGGTGTCATTTACAGGCCTGCAATGATTTTGAATATCAACTGACCATTAGCGTTGGGATTAAAGCTGCTGTTGTGTGAAACGGCCACAAGGTGGCAGCAGTTCACCCTTACCAAATCTGGTTACTAGGGCAAGAGAGCCTCAGTGGAAGTGGTGTTCTAGATTGGAGTTTAGAATGGAATGTGCCAGGAGAAAGCCCCTCACGTTTGTCTCACTACTTCTTGTTCGTGTTTTTAATTTAATTTTTTTATTTTTTACTACAGCAAGTTTGATTACAATGTTTGGCTTGTTGTAGGTGTGGAAGATGTGGTTCCTTTACACATATACAGATGACTGTTCTTCTTGGGATCCTTTTCCCATGTACGTTATGACAGAATGTTGAGTAGTCCTCTCTTGGTATTCTGTAGGTCTTTGGTGATTATATATGTCACCTGTGTTTGTATATGTCTGTTAACCCCGATATCGTAATGAAACCAATCCTCACACCTTTCCATTGGTGAACCATAAGTTTGTTTAATGAATCTGTGATTGCCCTTCTCCGTGGAAATATCTGCCCTGGTATCCATTTTTAGGTAACACCTATAAGTGATATGATATGATATGTGTCTTTCACTTTCTGACTTACTACAAGTCACGTGATTACTTCTAGACTCATCTACGGTGCTGCAAATGGCATTGTGTCCTTTTTTCCCTTGGCTTCTCTTCTGCCTTAGCGGGGTCCATTTTCAACAATGTGATTCCCTGAGGGTTGTGGATTAGCTGACCTGGGCAGCCTTACCCTGCCGGCCCGCCCTCCCCAGGTGTGCCTCGTTGAGGTCAATATAAACAGAGCTCCAGGCAGCAATAGCCCCTGAAGCTGTGCCTGACTCCATATTCTCTGCCCCGTCAGCAGTCTCGGGGCTGTGCTGGTGGGAGGGAGTGAGGGGCCACAGCTTTGTGGGTGGCCCGGTGTGAGTGGGGTTCTGCTGGCCTTTCTGCAGGAGTTGCCAGGCTGCCGCCTGTAAAGAAGAGGATGTGTCACCCATACCTTCCGCTGGAATTTCTCTCCGGACAGAGGTGAGGAAGGAAAAAAGCAGTGGGGGCCGGGACAGGAGGGGTATCTCAGGCAGGGCAATGGAAAGCTTCTGGAAGAGCGCCAGGGTCCAGGACCACGCTGGCTGGCCTGCAGGCACCAAGTTGGCCTGCGTGCTGTCGCTGGTGTGGCTCCACGGTCCTTCCTCTAGGCTTTCAAGCCCTTGTACATATTCAGGTGTTTTACCTGGAAAGGGTGGGAACAGTTCAGCAGCAGCTGGCCTGGGGCTCAGCTCACGTTTACTCACAGATGCCTCGGCACGGTCCCCCAGCTTTGCAATGAGGACGCTCCTTGCGTGGGGGTTGGGTTGCTGGCTGTATGGGAGATGGTTCCCCACCTCTGACCAATTTCAGAATTGTTTACCACTGGAGCAAGTGCCGTGATAGGGTTTTCCTCTGTATAACTCGTGGGTTCACTTTTTGTTTCTTTTATGTTTCAAGTTAGATGTTATTCCTCTTTTATATATTTATAGATATAAGCATGGAAATAATTCATTCCTATAAATACATCTGTGTGACGGGAAGAACTTTTTTCTGTTTTATTTTTAAATTTTATTTTTTAAAATTTTGAAATTTTATTTATTTTTTTATACAGCACGTTATTATTAGTTATGTATTTTATGCATATACATGTATACAGGTCAATCCCAAACTCCCAACTCATCCCACCACCACCACCCCATGGCTTCCCACACTTGGTGTCCATACGTTTGTTCTCTACCTCTGTGTCTCTATTTCTTCCCTGCAAACCAGTTCATCTGTACCATTTTTAGGCTCCACATATATGCATTAATATACAATATTTGTTTTCCTCTTTCTGACTTACTTCATTCTGTATGACAGTCTCTCGATCCATCGATGTCTCTACAGATGACCCAGTTTCATTCCTTTTTATGGCCGAGTCATATTCCATTTTATATATGTACCACATCTTTATCCATTCATCTGTCTGTGGGCATTTAGGTTGCTTCCATTACCTGGCTATTGTAAATAGTGCTGCAACGAACATTGTGGTGAATGTGCCTTTTTGAAATACGGTTTTCTCTGGGTATATGCCCAGAAGTGGGATTGCTGGATCAGATGGTAATTCTATTTCTAATTTTTTTAAGGAAACTCCATACTGTTCTCCATAGGGACTGTATCAATTTACATTCCCACCAATAGTGGAAGAGGGTTCCTTTTGTCCACACCCTCCCCAGAATTGGTTGTTTGTAGATTTTCTGATGATGCCGATTCTAACAGGTGTGAGGTGATACCTCATTGTAGTTTTGATTTGCATTTCTCTAATAATTAGTGCTGTTGAGCAGCTTTTCATGTGCGTCTTGGCCATCTCTGTGTCTCCTTTGAAGAAACGTCTCTTTAGATCTTCTGCCCATTTTTTTTGGGTTGTTTGTTTTCTTAATATTAAGCTGCATGAGCTGTTTATATATATTGGAGATTAAACCTCTGTCCATTGATTCGTCTGCAACGATTTTCGCCCATTCTGAGGGATGCCTTTTTCCATTCCCGTGTTTTTTAACAAAAAAGGAAAGAAAGGAAAAGAAGCAGAACACTAATGTGCGTAAAATATGCCTTTTGAAACGGTCGTTTTGAAATATGGACGTCCTTTGAATTTTTTGGTCGATATGTGACCCCAGGATTTGTTTTTAGGGCAGGTGTCATTTACAGGCCTGCAATGATTTTGAATATCAACTGACCATTAGCGTTGGGATTAAAGCTGCTGTTGTGTGAAACGGCCACAAGGTGGCAGCAGTTCACCCTTACCAAATCTGGTTACTAGGGCAAGAGAGCCTCAGTGGAAGTGGTGTTCTAGATTGGAGTTTAGAATGGAATGTGCCAGGAGAAAGCCCCTCACGTTTGTCTCACTACTTCTTGTTCGTGTTTTTAATTTAATTTTTTTATTTTTTATTACAGCAAGTTTGATTACAATGTTTGGCTTGTTGTAGGTGTGGAAGATGTGGTTCCTTTACACATATACAGATGACTGTTCTTCTTGGGATCCTTTTCCCATGTACGTTATGACAGAATGTTGAGTAGTCCTCTCTTGGTATTCTGTAGGTCTTTGGTGATTATATATGTCACCTGTGTTTGTATATGTCTGTTAACCCCGATATCGTAATGAAACCAATCCTCACACCTTTCCATTGGTGAACCATAAGTTTGTTTAATGAATCTGTGATTGCCCTTCTCCGTGGAAATATCTGCCCTGGTATCCATTTTTAGGTAACACCTATAAGTGATATGATATGATATGTGTCTTTCACTTTCTGACTTACTACAAGTCACGTGATTACTTCTAGACTCATCTACGGTGCTGCAAATGGCATTGTGTCCTTTTTTCCCTTGGCTTCTCTTCTGCCTTAGCGGGGTCCATTTTCAACAATGTGATTCCCTGAGGGTTGTGGATTAGCTGACCTGGGCAGCCTTACCCTGCCGGCCCGCCCTCCCCAGGTGTGCCTCGTTGAGGTCAATATAAACAGAGCTCCAGGCAGCAATAGCCCCTGAAGCTGTGCCTGACTCCATATTCTCTGCCCCGTCAGCAGTCTCGGGGCTGTGCTGGTGGGAGGGAGTGAGGGGCCACAGCTTTGTGGGTGGCCCGGTGTGAGTGGGGTTCTGCTGGCCTTTCTGCAGGAGTTGCCAGGCTGCCGCCTGTAAAGAAGAGGATGTGTCACCCATACCTTCCGCTGGAATTTCTCTCCGGACAGAGGTGAGGAAGGAAAAAAGCAGTGGGGGCCGGGACAGGAGGGGTATCTCAGGCAGGGCAATGGAAAGCTTCTGGAAGAGCGCCAGGGTCCAGGACCACGCTGGCTGGCCTGCAGGCACAAAGTTGGCCTGCGTGCTGTCGCTGGTGTGGCTCCACGGTCCTTCCTCTAGGCTTTCAAGCCCTTGTACATATTCAGGTGTTTTACCTGGAAAGGGTGGGAACAGTTCAGCAGCAGCTGGCCTGGGGCTCAGCTCACGTTTACTCACAGATGCCTCGGCACGGTCCCCCAGCTTTGCAATGAGGACGCTCCTTGCGTGGGGGTTGGGTTGCTGGCTGTATGGGAGATGGTTCCCCACCTCTGACCAATTTCAGAATTGTTTACCACTGGAGCAAGTGCCGTGATAGGGTTTTCCTCTGTATAACTCGTGGGTTCACTTTTTGTTTCTTTTATGTTTCAAGTTAGATGTTATTCCTCTTTTATGTATTTATAGATATAAGCATGGAAATAATTCATTCCTATAAATACATCTGTGTGACGGGAAGAACTTTTTTCTGTTTTATTTTTAAATTTTATTTTTTAAAATTTTGAAATTTTATTTATTTTTTTATACAGCACGTTATTATTAGTTATGTATTTTATGCATATACATGTATACAGGTCAATCCCAAACTCCCAACTCATCCCACCACCACCACCCCATGGCTTCCCACACTTGGTGTCCATACGTTTGTTCTCTACCTCTGTGTCTCTATTTCTTCCCTGCAAACCAGTTCATCTGTACCATTTTTAGGCTCCACATATATGCATTAATATACAATATTTGTTTTCCTCTTTCTGACTTACTTCATTCTGTATGACAGTCTCTCGATCCATCGATGTCTCTACAGATGACCCAGTTTCATTCCTTTTTATGGCCGAGTCATATTCCATTTTATATATGTACCACATCTTTATCCATTCATCTGTCTGTGGGCATTTAGGTTGCTTCCATTACCTGGCTATTGTAAATAGTGCTGCAACGAACATTGTGGTGAATGTGCCTTTTTGAAATACGGTTTTCTCTGGGTATATGCCCAGAAGTGGGATTGCTGGATCAGATGGTAATTCTATTTCTAATTTTTTTAAGGAAACTCCATACTGTTCTCCATAGGGACTGTATCAATTTACATTCCCACCAATAGTGGAAGAGGGCTCCTTTTGTCCACACCCTCCCCAGAATTGGTTGTTTGTAGATTTTCTGATGATGCCGATTCTAACAGGTGTGAGGTGATACCTCATTGTAGTTTTGATTTGCATTTCTCTAATAATTAGTGCTGTTGAGCAGCTTTTCATGTGCGTCTTGGCCATCTCTGTGTCTCCTTTGAAGAAACGTCTCTTTAGATCTTCTGCCCATTTTTTTTGGGTTGTTTGTTTTTTTAATATTAAGCTGCATGAGCTGTTTATATATATTGGAGATTAAACCTCTGTCCATTGATTCGTCTGCAACGATTTTCGCCCATTCTGAGGGACGCCTTTTTCCATTCCCGTGTTTTTTAACAAAAAAGGAAAGAAAGGAAAAGAAGCAGAACACTAATGTGCGTAAAATATGCCTTTTGAAACGGTCGTTTTGAAATATGGACGTCCTTTGAATTTTTTGGTCGATATGTGACCCCAGGATTTGTTTTTAGGGCAGGTGTCATTTACAGGCCTGCAATGATTTTGAATATCAACTGACCATTAGCGTTGGGATTAAAGCTGCTGTTGTGTGAAACGGCCACAAGGTGGCAGCAGTTCACCCTTACCAAATCTGGTTACTAGGGCAAGAGAGCCTCAGTGGAAGTGGTGTTCTAGATTGGAGTTTAGAATGGAATGTGCCAGGAGAAAGCCCCTCACGTTTGTCTCACTACTTCTTGTTCGTGTTTTTAATTTAATTTTTTTTATTTTTTATTACAGCAAGTTTGATTACAATGTTTGGCTTGTTGTAGGTGTGGAAGATGTGGTTCCTTTACACATATACAGATGACTGTTCTTCTTGGGATCCTTTTCCCATGTACGTTATGACAGAATGTTGAGTAGTCCTCTCTTGGTATTCTGTAGGTCTTTGGTGATTATATATGTCACCTGTGTTTGTATATGTCTGTTAACCCCGATATCGTAATGAAACCAATCCTCACACCTTTCCATTGGTGAACCATAAGTTTGTTTAATGAATCTGTGATTGCCCTTCTCCGTGGAAATATCTGCCCTGGTATCCATTTTTAGGTAACACCTATAAGTGATATGATATGATATGTGTCTTTCACTTTCTGACTTACTACAAGTCACGTGATTACTTCTAGACTCATCTACGGTGCTGCAAATGGCATTGTGTCCTTTTTTCCCTTGGCTTCTCTTCTGCCTTAGCGGGGTCCATTTTCAACAATGTGATTCCCTGAGGGTTGTGGATTAGCTGACCTGGGCAGCCTTACCCTGCCGGCCCGCCCTCCCCAGGTGTGCCTCGTTGAGGTCAATATAAACAGAGCTCCAGGCAGCAATAGCCCCTGAAGCTGTGCCTGACTCCATATTCTCTGCCCCGTCAGCAGTCTCGGGGCTGTGCTGGTGGGAGGGAGTGAGGGGCCACAGCTTTGTGGGTGGCCCGGTGTGAGTGGGGTTCTGCTGGCCTTTCTGCAGGAGTTGCCAGGCTGCCGCCTGTAAAGAAGAGGATGTGTCACCCATACCTTCCGCTGGAATTTCTCTCCGGACAGAGGTGAGGAAGGAAAAAAGCAGTGGGGGCCGGGACAGGAGGGGTATCTCAGGCAGGGCAATGGAAAGCTTCTGGAAGAGCGCCAGGGTCCAGGACCACGCTGGCTGGCCTGCAGGCACCAAGTTGGCCTGCGTGCTGTCGCTGGTGTGGCTCCACGGTCCTTCCTCTAGGCTTTCAAGCCCTTGTACATATTCAGGTGTTTTACCTGGAAAGGGTGGGAACAGTTCAGCAGCAGCTGGCCTGGGGCTCAGCTCACGTTTACTCACAGATGCCTCGGCACGGTCCCCCAGCTTTGCAATGAGGACGCTCCTTGCGTGGGTGTTGGGTTGCTGGCTGTATGGGAGATGGTTCCCCACCTCTGACCAATTTCAGAATTGTTTACCACTGGAGCAAGTGCCGTGATAGGGTTTTCCTCTGTATAACTCGTGGGTTCACTTTTTGTTTCTTTTATGTTTCAAGTTAGATGTTATTCCTCTTTTATATATTTATAGATATAAGCATGGAAATAATTCATTCCTATAAATACATCTGTGTGACGGGAAGAACTTTTTTCTGTTTTATTTTTAAATTTTATTTTTTAAAATTTTGAAATTTTATTTATTTTTTTATACAGCACGTTATTATTAGTTATGTATTTTATGCATATACATGTATACAGGTCAATCCCAAACTCCCAACTCATCCCACCACCACCACCCCATGGCTTCCCACACTTGGTGTCCATACGTTTGTTCTCTACCTCTGTGTCTCTATTTCTTCCCTGCAAACCAGTTCATCTGTACCATTTTTAGGCTCCACATATATGCATTAATATACAATATTTGTTTTCCTCTTTCTGACTTACTTCATTCTGTATGACAGTCTCTCGATCCATCGATGTCTCTACAGATGACCCAGTTTCATTCCTTTTTATGGCCGAGTCATATTCCATTTTATATATGTACCACATCTTTATCCATTCATCTGTCTGTGGGCATTTAGGTTGCTTCCATTACCTGGCTATTGTAAATAGTGCTGCAACGAACATTGTGGTGAATGTGCCTTTTTGAAATACGGTTTTCTCTGGGTATATGCCCAGAAGTGGGATTGCTGGATCAGATGGTAATTCTATTTCTAATTTTTTTAAGGAAACTCCATACTGTTCTCCATAGGGACTGTATCAATTTACATTCCCACCAATAGTGGAAGAGGGCTCCTTTTGTCCACACCCTCCCCAGAATTGGTTGTTTGTAGATTTTCTGATGATGCCGATTCTAACAGGTGTGAGGTGATACCTCATTGTAGTTTTGATTTGCATTTCTCTAATAATTAGTGCTGTTGAGCAGCTTTTCATGTGCGTCTTGGCCATCTCTGTGTCTCCTTTGAAGAAACGTCTCTTTAGATCTTCTGCCCATTTTTTTTGGGTTGTTTGTTTTCTTAATATTAAGCTGCATGAGCTGTTTATATATATTGGAGATTAAACCTCTGTCCATTGATTCGTCTGCAACGATTTTCGCCCATTCTGAGGGATGCCTTTTTCCATTCCCGTGTTTTTTAACAAAAAAGGAAAGAAAGGAAAAGAAGCAGAACACTAATGTGCGTAAAATATGCCTTTTGAAACGGTCGTTTTGAAATATGGACGTCCTTTGAATTTTTTGGTCGATATGTGACCCCAGGATTTGTTTTTAGGGCAGGTGTCATTTACAGGCCTGCAATGATTTTGAATATCAACTGACCATTAGCGTTGGGATTAAAGCTGCTGTTGTGTGAAACGGCCACAAGGTGGCAGCAGTTCACCCTTACCAAATCTGGTTACTAGGGCAAGAGAGCCTCAGTGGAAGTGGTGTTCTAGATTGGAGTTTAGAATGGAATGTGCCAGGAGAAAGCCCCTCACGTTTGTCTCACTACTTCTTGTTCGTGTTTTTAATTTAATTTTTTTATTTTTTATTACAGCAAGTTTGATTACAATGTTTGGCTTGTTGTAGGTGTGGAAGATGTGGTTCCTTTACACATATACAGATGACTGTTCTTCTTGGGATCCTTTTCCCATGTACGTTATGACAGAATGTTGAGTAGTCCTCTCTTGGTATTCTGTAGGTCTTTGGTGATTATATATGTCACCTGTGTTTGTATATGTCTGTTAACCCCGATATCGTAATGAAACCAATCCTCACACCTTTCCATTGGTGAACCATAAGTTTGTTTAATGAATCTGTGATTGCCCTTCTCCGTGGAAATATCTGCCCTGGTATCCATTTTTAGGTAACACCTATAAGTGATATGATATGATATGTGTCTTTCACTTTCTGACTTACTACAAGTCACGTGATTACTTCTAGACTCATCTACGGTGCTGCAAATGGCATTGTGTCCTTTTTTCCCTTGGCTTCTCTTCTGCCTTAGCGGGGTCCATTTTCAACAATGTGATTCCCTGAGGGTTGTGGATTAGCTGACCTGGGCAGCCTTACCCTGCCGGCCCGCCCTCCCCAGGTGTGCCTCGTTGAGGTCAATATAAACAGCGCTCCAGGCAGCAATAGCCCCTGAAGCTGTGCCTGACTCCATATTCTCTGCCCCGTCAGCAGTCTCGGGGCTGTGCTGGTGGGAGGGAGTGAGGGGCCACAGCTTTGTGGGTGGCCCGGTGTGAGTGGGGTTCTGCTGGCCTTTCTGCAGGAGTTGCCAGGCTGCCGCCTGTAAAGAAGAGGATGTGTCACCCATACCTTCCGCTGGAATTTCTCTCCGGACAGAGGTGAGGAAGGAAAAAAGCAGTGGGGGCCGGGACAGGAGGGGTATCTCAGGCAGGGCAATGGAAAGCTTCTGGAAGAGCGCCAGGGTCCAGGACCACGCTGGCTGGCCTGCAGGCACCAAGTTGGCCTGCGTGCTGTCGCTGGTGTGGCTCCACGGTCCTTCCTCTAGGCTTTCAAGCCCTTGTACATATTCAGGTGTTTTACCTGGAAAGGGTGGGAACAGTTCAGCAGCAGCTGGCCTGGGGCTCAGCTCACGTTTACTCACAGATGCCTCGGCACGGTCCCCCAGCTTTGCAATGAGGACGCTCCTTGCGTGGGGGTTGGGTTGCTGGCTGTATGGGAGATGGTTCCCCACCTCTGACCAATTTCAGAATTGTTTACCACTGGAGCAAGTGCCGTGATAGGGTTTTCCTCTGTATAACTCGTGGGTTCACTTTTTGTTTCTTTTCTGTTTCAAGTTAGATGTTATTCCTCTTTTATGTATTTATAGATATAAGCATGGAAATAATTCATTCCTATAAATACATCTGTGTGACGGGAAGAACTTTTTTCTGTTTTATTTTTAAATTTTATTTTTTAAAATTTTGAAATTTTATTTATTTTTTTATACAGCACGTTATTATTAGTTATGTATTTTATGCATATACATGTATACAGGTCAATCCCAAACTCCCAACTCATCCCACCACCACCACCCCATGGCTTCCCACACTTGGTGTCCATACGTTTGTTCTCTACCTCTGTGTCTCTATTTCTTCCCTGCAAACCAGTTCATCTGTACCATTTTTAGGCTCCACATATATGCATTAATATACAATATTTGTTTTCCTCTTTCTGACTTACTTCATTCTGTATGACAGTCTCTCGATCCATCGATGTCTCTACAGATGACCCAGTTTCATTCCTTTTTATGGCCGAGTCATATTCCATTTTATATATGTACCACATCTTTATCCATTCATCTGTCTGTGGGCATTTAGGTTGCTTCCATTACCTGGCTATTGTAAATAGTGCTGCAACGAACATTGTGGTGAATGTGCCTTTTTGAAATACGGTTTTCTCTGGGTATATGCCCAGAAGTGGGATTGCTGGATCAGATGGTAATTCTATTTCTAATTTTTTTAAGGAAACTCCATACTGTTCTCCATAGGGACTGTATCAATTTACATTCCCACCAATAGTGGAAGAGGGTTCCTTTTGTCCACACCCTCCCCAGAATTGGTTGTTTGTAGATTTTCTGATGATGCCGATTCTAACAGGTGTGAGGTGATACCTCATTGTAGTTTTGATTTGCATTTCTCTAATAATTAGTGCTGTTGAGCAGCTTTTCATGTGCGTCTTGGCCATCTCTGTGTCTCCTTTGAAGAAACGTCTCTTTAGATCTTCTGCCCATTTTTTTGGGGTTGTTTGTTTTCTTAATATTAAGCTGCATGAGCTGTTTATATATATTGGAGATTAAACCTCTGTCCATTGATTCGTCTGCAACGATTTTCGCCCATTCTGAGGGATGCCTTTTTCCATTCCCGTGTTTTTTAACAAAAAAGGAAAGAAAGGAAAAGAAGCAGAACACTAATGTGCGTAAAATATGCCTTTTGAAACGGTCGTTTTGAAATATGGACGTCCTTTGAATTTTTTGGTCGATATGTGACCCCAGGATTTGTTTTCAGGGCAGGTGTCATTTACAGGCCTGCAATGATTTTGAATATCAACTGACCATTAGCGTTGGGATTAAAGCTGCTGTTGTGTGAAACGGCCACAAGGTGGCAGCAGTTCACCCTTACCAAATCTGGTTACTAGGGCAAGAGAGCCTCAGTGGAAGTGGTGTTCTAGATTGGAGTTTAGAATGGAATGTGCCAGGAGAAAGCCCCTCACGTTTGTCTCACTACTTCTTGTTCGTGTTTTTAATTTAATTTTTTTATTTTTTATTACAGCAAGTTTGATTACAATGTTTGGCTTGTTGTAGGTGTGGAAGATGTGGTTCCTTTACACATATACAGATGACTGTTCTTCTTGGGATCCTTTTCCCATGTACGTTATGACAGAATGTTGAGTAGTCCTCTCTTGGTATTCTGTAGGTCTTTGGTGATTATATATGTCACCTGTGTTTGTATATGTCTGTTAACCCCGATATCGTAATGAAACCAATCCTCACACCTTTCCATTGGTGAACCATAAGTTTGTTTAATGAATCTGTGATTGCCCTTCTCCGTGGAAATATCTGCCCTGGTATCCATTTTTAGGTAACACCTATAAGTGATATGATATGATATGTGTCTTTCACTTTCTGACTTACTACAAGTCACGTGATTACTTCTAGACTCATCTACGGTGCTGCAAATGGCATTGTGTCCTTTTTTCCCTTGGCTTCTCTTCTGCCTTAGCGGGGTCCATTTTCAACAATGTGATTCCCTGAGGGTTGTGGATTAGCTGACCTGGGCAGCCTTACCCTGCCGGCCCGCCCTCCCCAGGTGTGCCTCGTTGAGGTCAATATAAACAGAGCTCCAGGCAGCAATAGCCCCTGAAGCTGTGCCTGACTCCATATTCTCTGCCCCGTCAGCAGTCTCGGGGCTGTGCTGGTGGGAGGGAGTGAGGGGCCACAGCTTTGTGGGTGGCCCGGTGTGAGTGGGGTTCTGCTGGCCTTTCTGCAGGAGTTGCCAGGCTGCCGCCTGTAAAGAAGAGGATGTGTCACCCATACCTTCAGCTGGAATTTCTCTCCGGACAGAGGTGAGGAAGGAAAAAAGCAGTGGGGGCCGGGACAGGAGGGGTATCTCAGGCAGGGCAATGGAAAGCTTCTGGAAGAGCGCCAGGGTCCAGGACCACGCTGGCTGGCCTGCAGGCACCAAGTTGGCCTGCGTGCTGTCGCTGGTGTGGCTCCACGGTCCTTCCTCTAGGCTTTCAAGCCCTTGTACATATTCAGGTGTTTTACCTGGAAAGGGTGGGAACAGTTCAGCAGCAGCTGGCCTGGGGCTCAGCTCACGTTTACTCACAGATGCCTCGGCACGGTCCCCCAGCTTTGCAATGAGGACGCTCCTTGCATGGGGGTTGGGTTGCTGGCTGTATGGGAGATGGTTCCCCACCTCTGACCAATTTCAGAATTGTTTACCACTGGAGCAAGTGCCGTGATAGGGTTTTCCTCTGTATAACTCGTGGGTTCACTTTTTTTTTCTTTTATGTTTCAAGTTAGATGTTATTCCTCTTTTATGTATTTATAGATATAAGCATGGAAATAATTCATTCCTATAAATACATCTGTGTGACGGGAAGAACTTTTTTCTGTTTTATTTTTAAATTTTATTTTTTAAAATTTTGAAATTTTATTTATTTTTTTATACAGCACGTTGTTATTAGTTATGTATTTTATGCATATACATGTATACAGGTCAATCCCAAACTCCCAACTCATCCCACCACCACCACCCCATGGCTTCCCACACTTGGTGTCCATACGTTTGTTCTCTACCTCTGTGTCTCTATTTCTTCCCTGCAAACCAGTTCATCTGTACCATTTTTAGGCTCCACATATATGCATTAATATACAATATTTGTTTTCCTCTTTCTGACTTACTTCATTCTGTATGACAGTCTCTCGATCCATCGATGTCTCTACAAATGACCCAGTTTCATTCCTTTTAATGGCCGAGTCATATTCCATTTTATATATGTACCACGTCTTTATCCATTCATCTGTCTGTGGGCATTTAGGTTGCTTCCATTACCTGGCTATTGTAAATAGTGCTGCAACGAACATTGTGGTGAATGTGCCTTTTTGAAATACGGTTTTCTCTGGGTATATGCCCAGAAGTGGGATTGCTGGATCAGATGGTAATTCTATTTCTAATTTTTTTAAGGAAACTCCATACTGTTCTCCATAGGGACTGTATCAATTTACATTCCCACCAATAGTGGAAGAGGGTTCCTTTTGTCCACACCCTCCCCAGAATTGGTTGTTTGTAGATTTTCTGATGATGCCGATTCTAACAGGTGTGAGGTGATACCTCATTGTAGTTTTGATTTGCATTTCTCTAATAATTAGTGCTGTTGAGCAGCTTTTCATGTGCGTCTTGGCCATCTCTGTGTCTCCTTTGAAGAAACGTCTCTTTAGATCTTCTGCCCATTTTTTTGGGGTTGTTTGTTTTCTTAATATTAAGCTGCATGAGCTGTTTATATATATTGGAGATTAAACCTCTGTCCATTGATTCGTCTGCAACGATTTTCGCCCATTCTGAGGGATGCCTTTTTCCATTCCCGTGTTTTTTAACAAAAAAGGAAAGAAAGGAAAAGAAGCAGAACACTAATGTGCGTAAAATATGCCTTTTGAAACGGTCGTTTTGAAATATGGACGTCCTTTGAATTTTTTGGTCGATATGTGACCCCAGGATTTGTTTTCAGGGCAGGTGTCATTTACAGGCCTGCAATGATTTTGAATATCAACTGACCATTAGCGTTGGGATTAAAGCTGCTGTTGTGTGAAACGGCCACAAGGTGGCAGCAGTTCACCCTTACCAAATCTGGTTACTAGGGCAAGAGAGCCTCAGTGGAAGTGGTGTTCTAGATTGGAGTTTAGAATGGAATGTGCCAGGAGAAAGCCCCTCACGTTTGTCTCACTACTTCTTGTTCGTGTTTTTAATTTAATTTTTTTATTTTTTATTACAGCAAGTTTGATTACAATGTTTGGCTTGTTGTAGGTGTGGAAGATGTGGTTCCTTTACACATATACAGATGACTGTTCTTCTTGGGATCCTTTTCCCATGTACGTTATGACAGAATGTTGAGTAGTCCTCTCTTGGTATTCTGTAGGTCTTTGGTGATTATATATGTCACCTGTGTTTGTATATGTCTGTTAACCCCGATATCGTAATGAAACCAATCCTCACACCTTTCCATTGGTGAACCATAAGTTTGTTTAATGAATCTGTGATTGCCCTTCTCCGTGGAAATATCTGCCCTGGTATCCATTTTTAGGTAACACCTATAAGTGATATGATATGATATGTGTCTTTCACTTTCTGACTTACTACAAGTCACGTGATTACTTCTAGACTCATCTACGGTGCTGCAAATGGCATTGTGTCCTTTTTTCCCTTGGCTTCTCTTCTGCCTTAGCGGGGTCCATTTTCAACAATGTGATTCCCTGAGGGTTGTGGATTAGCTGACCTGGGCAGCCTTACCCTGCCGGCCCGCCCTCCCCAGGTGTGCCTCGTTGAGGTCAATATAAACAGAGCTCCAGGCAGCAATAGCCCCTGAAGCTGTGCCTGACTCCATATTCTCTGCCCCGTCAGCAGTCTCGGGGCTGTGCTGGTGGGAGGGAGTGAGGGGCCACAGCTTTGTGGGTGGCCCGGTGTGAGTGGGGTTCTGCTGGCCTTTCTGCAGGAGTTGCCAGGCTGCCGCCTGTAAAGAAGAGGATGTGTCACCCATACCTTCCGCTGGAATTTCTCTCCGGACAGAGGTGAGGAAGGAAAAAAGCAGTGGGGGCCGGGACAGGAGGGGTATCTCAGGCAGGGCAATGGAAAGCTTCTGGAAGAGCGCCAGGGTCCAGGACCACGCTGGCTGGCCTGCAGGCACCAAGTTGGCCTGCGTGCTGTCGCTGGTGTGGCTCCACGGTCCTTCCTCTAGGCTTTCAAGCCCTTGTACATATTCAGGTGTTTTACCTGGAAAGGGTGGGAACAGTTCAGCAGCAGCTGGCCTGGGGCTCAGCTCACGTTTACTCACAGATGCCTCGGCACGGTCCCCCAGCTTTGCAATGAGGACGCTCCTTGCGTGGGGGTTGGGTTGCTGGCTGTATGGGACATGGTTCCCCACCTCTGACCAATTTCAGAATTGTTTACCACTGGAGCAAGTGCCGTGATAGGGTTTTCCTCTGTATAACTCGTGGGTTCACTTTTTGTTTCTTTTATGTTTCAAGTTAGATGTTATTCCTCTTTTATGTATTTATAGATATAAGCATGGAAATAATTCATTCCTATAAATACATCTGTGTGACGGGAAGAACTTTTTTCTGTTTTATTTTTAAATTTTATTTTTTAAAATTTTGAAATTTTATTTATTTTTTTATACAGCACGTTGTTATTAGTTATGTATTTTATGCATATACATGTATACAGGTCAATCCCAAACTCCCAACTCATCCCACCACCACCACCCCATGGCTTCCCACACTTGGTGTCCATACGTTTGTTCTCTACCTCTGTGTCTCTATTTCTTCCCTGCAAACCAGTTCATCTGTACCATTTTTAGGCTCCACATATATGCATTAATATACAATATTTGTTTTCCTCTTTCTGACTTACTTCATTCTGTATGACAGTCTCTCGATCCATCGATGTCTCTACAAATGACCCAGTTTCATTCCTTTTTATGGCCGAGTCATATTCCATTTTATATATGTACCACATCTTTATCCATTCATCTGTCTGTGGGCATTTAGGTTGCTTCCATTACCTGGCTATTGTAAATAGTGCTGCAACGAACATTGTGGTGAATGTGCCTTTTTGAAATACGGTTTTCTCTGGGTATATGCCCAGAAGTGGGATTGCTGGATCAGATGGTAATTCTATTTCTAATTTTTTTAAGGAAACTCCATACAGTTCTCCATAGGGACTGTATCAATTTACATTCCCACCAATAGTGGAAGAGGGCTCCTTTTGTCCACACCCTCCCCAGAATTGGTTGTTTGTAGATTTTCTGATGATGCCGATTCTAACAGGTGTGAGGTGATACCTCATTGTAGTTTTGATTTGCATTTCTCTAATAATTAGTGCTGTTGAGCAGCTTTTCATGTGCGTCTTGGCCATCTCTGTGTCTCCTTTGAAGAAACGTCTCTTTAGATCTTCTGCCCATTTTTTTTGGGTTGTTTGTTTTTTTAATATTAAGCTGCATGAGCTGTTTATATATATTGGAGATTGAACCTCTGTCCATTGATTCGTCTGCAATGATTTTCGCCCATTCTGAGGGATGCCTTTTTCCATTCCCGTGTTTTTTAACAAAAAAGGAAAGAAAGGAAAAGAAGCAGAACACTAATGTGCGTAAAATATGCCTTTTGAAACGGTCGTTTTGAAATATGGACGTCCTTTGAATTTTTTGGTCGATATGTGACCCCAGGATTTGTTTTCAGGGCAGGTGTCATTTACAGGCCTGCAATGATTTTGAATATCAACTGACCATTAGCGTTGGGATTAAAGCTGCTGTTGTGTGAAACGGCCACAAGGTGGCAGCAGTTCACCCTTACCAAATCTGGTTACTAGGGCAAGAGAGCCTCAGTGGAAGTGGTGTTCTAGATTGGAGTTTAGAATGGAATGTGCCAGGAGAAAGCCCCTCACGTTTGTCTCACTACTTCTTGTTCGTGTTTTTAATTTAATTTTTTATTTTTTGTTACAGCATGTTTGATTACAATGTTTGGCTTGTTGTAGGTGTGGAAGATGTGGTTCTTTTACACATATACAGATGACTGTTCTTCTTGGGATCCTTTTCCCATGTACGTTATGACAGAATGTTGAGTAGTCCTCTCTTGGTATTCTGTAGGTCTTTGGTGATTATATATGTCACCTGTGTTTGTATATGTCTGTTAAACCCGATATCATAATGAAACCAATCCTCACACCTTTCCATTGGTGAACCATAAGTTTGTTTAATGAATCTGTGATTGCCCTTCTCCGTGGAAATATCTGCCCTGGTATCCATTTTTAGGTAACACCTATAAGTGATATGATATGATATGTGTCTTTCACTTTCTGTCTTACTACAAGTCACGTGATTACTTCTAGACTCATCTACGGTGCTGCAAATGGCATTGTGTCCTTTTTTCCCTTGGCTTCTCTTCTGCCTTAGCGGGGTCCATTTTCAACAATGTGATTCCCTGAGGGTTGTGGATTAGCTGACCTGGGCGGCCTTACCCTGCCGGCCCGCCCTCCCCAGGTGTGCCTCGTTGAGGTCAATATAAACAGAGCTCCAGGCAGCAATAGCCCCTGAAGCTGTGCCTGACTCCATATTCTCTGCCCCGTCAGCAGTCTCGGGGCTGTGCTGGTGGGAGGGAGTGAGGGGCCACAGCTTTGTGGGTGGCCCGGTGTGAGTGGGGTTCTGCTGGCCTTTCTGCAGGAATTGCCAGGCTGCCGCCTGTAAAGAAGAGGATGTGTCACCCATACCTTCCGCTGGAATTTCTCTCCGGACAGAGGTGAGGAAGGAAAAAAGCAGTGGGGGCCGGGACAGGAGGGGTATCTCAGGCAGGGCAATGGAAAGCTTCTGGAAGAGCGCCAGTGTCCAGGACCACGCTGGCTGGCCTGCAGGCACCAAGTTGGCCTGCGTGCTGTCGCTGGTGTGGCTCCACGGTCCTTCCTCTAGGCTTTCAAGCCCTTGTACATATTCAGGTGTTTTACCTGGAAAGGGTGGGAACAGTTCAGCAGCAGCTGGCCTGGGGCTCAGCTCACGTTTACTCACAGATGCCTCGGCACGGTCCCCCAGCTTTGCAATGAGGACGCTCCTTGCGTGGGGGTTGGGTTGCTGGCTGTATGGGACATGGTTCCCCACCTCTGACCAATTTCAGAATTGTTTACCACTGGAGCAAGTGCCGTGATAGGGTTTTCCTCTGTATAACTCGTGGGTTCACTTTTTGTTTCTTTTATGTTTCAAGTTAGATGTTATTCCTCTTTTATGTATTTATAGATATAAGCATGGAAATAATTCATTCCTATAAATACATCTGTGTGACGGGAAGAACTTTTTTCTGTTTTATTTTTAAATTTTATTTTTTAAAATTTTGAAATTTTATTTATTTTTTTATACAGCACGTTATTATTAGTTATGTATTTTATGCATATACATGTATACAGGTCAATCCCAAACTCCCAACTCATCCCACCACCACCACCCCATGGCTTCCCACACTTGGTGTCCATACGTTTGTTCTCTACCTCTGTGTCTCTATTTCTTCCCTGCAAACCAGTTCATCTGTACCATTTTTAGGCTCCACATATATGCATTAATATACAATATTTGTTTTCCTCTTTCTGACTTACTTCATTCTGTATGACAGTCTCTCGATCCATCGATGTCTCTACAGATGACCCAGTTTCATTCCTTTTTATGGCCGAGTCATATTCCATTTTATATATGTACCACATCTTTATCCATTCATCTGTCTGTGGGCATTTAGGTTGCTTCCATTACCTGGCTATTGTAAATAGTGCTGCAACGAACATTGTGGTGAATGTGCCTTTTTGAAATACGGTTTTCTCTGGGTATATGCCCAGAAGTGGGATTGCTGGATCAGATGGTAATTCTATTTCTAATTTTTTTAAGGAAACTCCATACTGTTCTCCATAGGGACTGTATCAATTTACATTCCCACCAATAGTGGAAGAGGGTTCCTTTTGTCCACACCCTCCCCAGAATTGGTTGTTTGTAGATTTTCTGATGATGCCGATTCTAACAGGTGTGAGGTGATACCTCATTGTAGTTTTGATTTGCATTTCTCTAATAATTAGTGCTGTTGAGCAGCTTTTCATGTGCGTCTTGGCCATCTCTGTGTCTCCTTTGAAGAAACGTCTCTTTAGATCTTCTGCCCATTTTTTTTGGGTTGTTTGTTTTTTTAATATTAAGCTGCATGAGCTGTTTATATATATTGGAGATTAAACCTCTGTCCATTGATTCGTCTGCAACGATTTTCGCCCATTCTGAGGGATGCCTTTTTCCATTCCCGTATTTTTTAACAAAAAAGGAAAGAAAGGAAAAGAAGCAGAACACTAATGTGCGTAAAATATGCCTTTTGAAACGGTCGTTTTGAAATATGGACGTCCTTTGAAATTTTTGGTCGATATGTGACCCCAGGATTTGTTTCCAGGGCAGGTGTCATTTACAGGCCTGCAATGATTTTGAATATCAACTGACCATTAGCGTTGGGATTAAAGGTGCTGTTGTGTGAAACGGCCACAAGGTGGCAGCAGTTCACCCTTACCAAATCTGGTTACTAGGGCAAGAGAGCCTCAGTGGAAGTGGTGTTCTAGATTGGAGTTTAGAATGGAATGTGCCAGGAGAAAGCCCCTCACGTTTGTCTCACTACTTCTTGTTCGTGTTTTTAATTTAATTTTTTTATTTTTTACTACAGCAAGTTTGATTACAATGTTTGGCTTGTTGTAGGTGTGGAAGATGTGGTTCTTTTACACATATACAGATGACTGTTCTTCTTGGGATCCTTTTCCCATGTACGTTATGACAGAATGTTGAGTAGTCCTCTCTTGGTATTCTGTAGGTCTTTGGTGATTATATATGTCACCTGTGTTTGTATATGTCTGTTAACCCCGATATCGTAATGAAACCAATCCTCACACCTTTCCATTGGTGAACCATAAGTTTGTTTAATGAATCTGTGATTGCCCTTCTCCGTGGAAATATCTGCCCTGGTATCCATTTTTAGGTAACACCTATAAGTGATATGATATGATATGTGTCTTTCACTTTCTGACTTACTACAAGTCACGTGATTACTTCTAGACTCATCTACGGTGCTGCAAATGGCATTGTGTCCTTTTTTCCCTTGGCTTCTCTTCTGCCTTAGCGGGGTCCATTTTCAACAATGTGATTCCCTGAGGGTTGTGGATTAGCTGACCTGGGCGGCCTTACCCTGCCGGCCCGCCCTCCCCAGGTGTGCCTCGTTGAGGTCAATATAAACAGAGCTCCAGGCAGCAATAGCCCCTGAAGCTGTGCCTGACTCCATATTCTCTGCCCCGTCAGCAGTCTCGGGGCTGTCCTGGTGGGAGGGAGTGAGGGGCTACAGCTTTGTGGGTGGCCCGGTGTGAGTGGAGTTCTGCTGGCCTTTCTGCAGGAGTTGCCATGCTGCCGCCTGTAAAGAAGAGGATGTGTCACCCATACCTTCCGCTGGAATTTCTCTCCGGACAGAGGTGAGGAAGGAAAAAAGCAGTGGGGGCCGGGACAGGAGGGGTATCTCAGGCAGGGCAATGGAAAGCTTCTGGAAGAGCGCCAGGGTCCAGGACCACGCTGGCTGGCCTGCAGGCACCAAGTTGGCCTGCGTGCTGTCACTGGTGTGGCTCCACGGTCCTTCCTCTAGGCTTTCAAGCCCTTGTACATATTCAGGTGTTTTACCTGGAAAGGGTGGGAACAGTTCAGCAGCAGCTGGCCTGGGGCTCAGCTCACGTTTACTCACAGATGCCTCGGCACGGTCCCCCAGCTTTGCAATGAGGACGCTCCTTGCGTGGGGGTTGGGTTGCTGGCTGTATGGGAGATGGTTCCCCACCTCTGACCAATTTCAGAATTGTTTACCACTGGAGCAAGTGCCCTGATAGTGTTTTCCTCTGTATAACTCCTGGGTTCAGGTTTTTTATTTTCTTTTATGTTTCAAGTTAGATTTTATTCCCCTTTTATGTATTTATAGATATAAGCATGGAAATAATTCTTTCCTATAAATACATCTGTGTGATGGGAAGAATTTTTTCTGTTTTATTTATAAATTTTATTTTTTAAAATTTTGAAATTTTATTTTATTTATTTTTTTATACAGCACGTTATTATTAGTTATGTATTTTATGCATATACATGTATACAGGTCAATCCCAAACTCCCAACTCATCCCACCACCACCACCCCATGGCTTCCCACACTTGGTGTCCATACGTTTGTTCTCTACCTCTGTGTCTCTATTTCTTCCCTGCATACCAGTTCATCTGTACCATTTTTAGGCTCCACATATATGCATTAATATACAATATTTGTTTTCCTCTTTCTGACTTACTTCATTCTGTATGACAGTCTCTCGATCCATCGATGTCTCTACAGATGACCCAGTTTCATTCCTTTTTATGGCCGAGTAATATTCCATTTTATATATGTACCACATCTTTATCCATTCATCTGTCTGTGGGCATTTAGGTTGCTTCCATTACCTGGCTATTGTAAATAGTGCTGCAACGAACATTGTGGTGAATGTGCCTTTTTGAAATACGGTTTTCTCTGGGTATATGCCCAGAAGTGGGATTGCTGGATCAGACGGTAATTCTATTTCTAGTTTTTTTAAGGAAACTCCATACTGTTCTCCATAGGGACTGTATCAATTTACATTCCCACCAATAGTGGAAGAGGGTTCCTTTTGTCCACACCCTCCCCAGAATTGGTTGTTTGTAGATTTTCTGATGATGCCGATTCTAACAGGTGTGAGGTGATACCTCATTGTAGTTTTGATTTGCATTTCTCTAATAATTAGTGCTGTTGAGCAGCTTTTCATGTGCGTCTTGGCCATCTCTGTGTCTCCTTTGAAGAAACGTCTCTTTAGATCTTCTGCCCATTTTTTTGGGGTTGTTTGTTTTTTTAATATTAAGCTGCATGAGCTGTTTATATATATTGGAGATTAAACCTCTGTCCATTGATTCGTCTGCAACGATTTTCGCCCATTCTGAGGGATGCCTTTTTCCATTCCCGTGTTTTTTAACAAAAAAGGAAAGAAAGGAAAAGAAGCAGAACACTAATGTGCGTAAAATATGCCTTTTGAAACGGTCGTTTTGAAATATGGACGTCCTTTGAAATTTTTGGTCGATATGTGACCCCAGGATTTGTTTTCAGGGCAGGTGTCATTTACAGGCCTGCAATGATTTTGAATATCAACTGACCATTAGCGTTGGGATTAAAGGTGCTGTTGTGTGAAACGGCCACAAGGTGGCAGCAGTTCACCCTTACCAAATCTGGTTACTAGGGCAAGAGAGCCTCAGTGGAAGTGGTGTTCTAGATTGGAGTTTAGAATGGAATGTGCCAGGAGAAAGCCCCTCACGTTTGTCTCACTACTTCTTGTTCGTGTTTTTAATTTAATTTTTTTATTTTTTACTACAGCAAGTTTGATTACAATGTTTGGCTTGTTGTAGGTGTGGAAGATGTGGTTCTTTTACACATATACAGATGACTGTTCTTCTTGGGATCCTTTTCCCATGTACGTTATGACAGAATGTTGAGTAGTCCTCTCTTGGTATTCTGTAGGTCTTTGGTGATTATATATGTCACCTGTGTTTGTATATGTCTGTTAACCCCGATATCGTAATGAAACCAATCCTCACACCTTTCCATTGGTGAACCATAAGTTTGTTTAATGAATCTGTGATTGCCCTTCTCCGTGGAAATATCTGCCCTGGTATCCATTTTTAGGTAACACCTATAAGTGATATGATATGATATGTGTCTTTCACTTTCTGACTTACTACAAGTCACGTGATTACTTCTAGACTCATCTACGGTGCTGCAAATGGCATTGTGTCCTTTTTTCCCTTGGCTTCTCTTCTGCCTTAGCGGGGTCCATTTTCAACAATGTGATTCCCTGAGGGTTGTGGATTAGCTGACCTGGGCAGCCTTACCCTGCCGGCCCGCCCTCCTCAGGTGTGCCTCGTTGAGGTCAATATAAACAGCGCTCCAGGCAGCAATAGCCCCTGAAGCTGTGCCTGACTCCATATTCTCTGCCCCGTCAGCAGTCTCGGGGCTGTGCTGGTGGGAGGGAGTGAGGGGCCACAGCTTTGTGGGTGGCCCGGTGTGAGTGGGGTTCTGCTGGCCTTTCTGCAGGAGTTGCCAGGCTGCCGCCTGTAAAGAAGAGGATGTGTCACCCATACCTTCCGCTGGAATTTCTCTCCGGACAGAGGTGAGGAAGGAAAAAAGCAGTGGGGGCCGGGACAGGAGGGGTATCTCAGGCAGGGCAATGGAAAGCTTCTGGAAGAGCGCCTGGGGCCAGGACCACGCTGGCTGGCCTGCAGGCACCAAGTTGGCCTGTGTGCTGTCGCTGGTGTGGCTCCACGGTCCTTCCTCTAGGCTTTCAAGCCCTTGTACATATTCAGGTGTTTTACCTGGAAAGGGTGGGAACAGTTCAGCAGCAGCTGGCCTGGAACTCAGCTCACGTTTACTCACAGATGCCTCGGCACGGTCCCCCAGCTTTGCAATGAGGACACTCCTTGCGTGGGGGGTGGGTTGATGGCTGTATGGGAGATGGTTCCCCACCTCTGACCAATTTCAGAATTGTTTACCACTGGAGCAAGTGCCGTGATAGGGTTTTCCTCTGTATAACTCGTGGGTTCACTTTTTGTTTCTTTTATGTTTCAAGTTAGATGTTATTCCTCTTTTATGTATTTATAGATATAAGCATGGAAATAATTCATTCCTATAAATACATCTGTGTGACGGGAAGAACTTTTTTCTGTTTTATTTTTAAATTTTATTTTTTAAAATTTTGAAATTTTATTTATTTTTTTATACAGCACGTTATTATTAGTTATGTATTTTATGCATATACATGTATACAGGTCAATCCCAAACTCCCAACTCATCCCACCACCACCACCCCATGGCTTCCCACACTTGGTGTCCATACGTTTGTTCTCTACCTCTGTGTCTCTATTTCTTCCCTGCAAACCAGTTCATCTGTACCATTTTTAGGCTCCACATATATGCATTAATATACAATATTTGTTTTCCTCTTTCTGACTTACTTCATTCTGTATGACAGTCTCTCGATCCATCGATGTCTCTACAGATGACCCAGTTTCATTCCTTTTTATGGCCGAGTCATATTCCATTTTATATATGTACCACATCTTTATCCATTCATCTGTCTGTGGGCATTTAGGTTGCTTCCATTACCTGGCTATTGTAAATAGTGCTGCAACGAACATTGTGGTGAATGTGCCTTTTTGAAATACGGTTTTCTCTGGGTATATGCCCAGAAGTGGGATTGCTGGATCAGACGGTAATTCTATTTCTAGTTTTTTTAAGGAAACTCCATACTGTTCTCCATAGGGACTGTATCAATTTACATTCCCACCAATAGTGGAAGAGGGTTCCTTTTGTCCACACCCTCCCCAGAATTGGTTGTTTGTAGATTTTCTGATGATGCCGATTCTAACAGGTGTGAGGTGATACCTCATTGTAGTTTTGATTTGCATTTCTCTAATAATTAGTGCTGTTGAGCAGCTTTTCATGTGCGTCTTGGCCATCTCTGTGTCTCCTTTGAAGAAACGTCTCTTTAGATCTTCTGCCCATTTTTTTGGGGTTGTTTGTTTTTTTAATATTAAGCTGCATGAGCTGTTTATATATATTGGAGATTAAACCTCTGTCCATTGATTCGTCTGCAACGATTTTCGCCCATTCTGAGGGATGCCTTTTTCCATTCCCGTGTTTTTTAACAAAAAAGGAAAGAAAGGAAAAGAAGCAGAACACTAATGTGCGTAAAATATGCCTTTTGAAACGGTCGTTTTGAAATATGGACGTCCTTTGAAATTTTTGGTCGATATGTGACCCCAGGATTTGTTTTCAGGGCAGGTGTCATTTACAGGCCTGCAATGATTTTGAATATCAACTGACCATTAGCGTTGGGATTAAAGCTGCTGTTGTGTGAAACGGCCACAAGGTGGCAGCAGTTCACCCTTACCAAATCTGGTTACTAGGGCAAGAGAGCCTCAGTGGAAGTGGTGTTCTAGATTGGAGTTTAGAATGGAATGTGCCAGGAGAAAGCCCCTCACGTTTGTCTCACTACTTCTTGTTCGTGTTTTTAATTTAATTTTTTTATTTTTTATTACAGCAAGTTTGATTACAATGTTTGGCTTGTTGTAGGTGTGGAAGATGTGGTTCTTTTACACATATACAGATGACTGTTCTTCTTGGGATCCTTTTCCCATGTACGTTATGACAGAATGTTGAGTAGTCCTCTCTTGGTATTCTGTAGGTCTTTGGTGATTATATATGTCACCTGTGTTTGTATATGTCTGTTAACCCCGATATCGTAATGAAACCAATCCTCACACCTTTCCATTGGTGAACCATAAGTTTGTTTAATGAATCTGTGATTGCCCTTCTCCGTGGAAATATCTGCCCTGGTATCCATTTTTAGGTAACACCTATAAGTGATATGATATGATATGTGTCTTTCACTTTCTGACTTACTACAAGTCACGTGATTACTTCTAGACTCATCTACGGTGCTGCAAATGGCATTGTGTCCTTTTTTCCCTTGGCTTCTCTTCTGCCTTAGCGGGGTCCATTTTCAACAATGTGATTCCCTGAGGGTTGTGGATTAGCTGACCTGGGCAGCCTTACCCTGCCGGCCCGCCCTCCTCAGGTGTGCCTCGTTGAGGTCAATATAAACAGCGCTCCAGGCAGCAATAGCCCCTGAAGCTGTGCCTGACTCCATATTCTCTGCCCCGTCAGCAGTCTCGGGGCTGTGCTGGTGGGAGGGAGTGAGGGGCCACAGCTTTGTGGGTGGCCCGGTGTGAGTGGGGTTCTGCTGGCCTTTCTGCAGGAGTTGCCAGGCTGCCGCCTGTAAAGAAGAGGATGTGTCACCCATACCTTCCGCTGGAATTTCTCTCCGGACAGAGGTGAGGAAGGAAAAAAGCAGTGGGGGCCGGGACAGGAGGGGTATCTCAGGCAGGGCAATGGAAAGCTTCTGGAAGAGCGCCTGGGGCCAGGACCACGCTGGCTGGCCTGCAGGCACCAAGTTGGCCTGTGTGCTGTCGCTGGTGTGGCTCCACGGTCCTTCCTCTAGGCTTTCAAGCCCTTGTACATATTCAGGTGTTTTACCTGGAAAGGGTGGGAACAGTTCAGCAGCAGCTGGCCTGGAGCTCAGCTCACGTTTACTCACAGATGCCTCGGCACGGTCCCCCAGCTTTGCAATGAGGACACTCCGTGCGTGGGGGGTGGGTTGCTGGCTGTATGGGAGATGGTTCCCCACCTCTGACCAATTTCAGAATTGTTTACCACTGGAGCAAGTGCCGTGATAGGGTTTTCCTCTGTATAACTCCTGGATTCAGGTTTTTTTTTTCTTTTATGTTTCAAGTTAGATGTTATTCCTCTTTTATGTATTTATAGATATAAGCATGGAAATAATTCATTCCTATAAATACATCTGTGTGACGGGAAGAACTTTTTTCTGTTTTATTTATAAATTTTATTTTTTAAAATTTTGAAATTTTATTTTATTTATTTTTTTATACAGCACGTTATTATTAGTTATGTATTTTATGTATATACATTTATACAGGTCAATCCCAAACTCCCAACTCATCCCACCACCACCACCCCATGGCTTCCCACACTTGGTGTCCATACGTTTGTTCTCTACCTCTGTGTCTCTATTTCTTCCCTGCAAACCAGTTCATCTGTACCATTTTTAGGCTCCACATATATGCATTAATATACAATATTTGTTTTCCTCTTTCTGACTTACTTCATTCTGTATGACAGTCTCTCGATCCATCGATGTCTCTACAAATGAGCCAGTTTCATTCCTTTTTATGGCCGAGTCATATTCCATTTTATATATGTACCACATCTTTATCCATTCATCTGTCTGTGGGCATTTAGGTTGCTTCCATTACCTGGCTATTGTAAATAGTGCTGCAACGAACATTGTGGTGAATGTGCCTTTTTGAAATACGGTTTTCTCTGGGTATATGCCCAGAAGTGGGATTGCTGGATCAGATGGTAATTCTATTTCTAGTTTTTTTAAGGAAACTCCATACTGTTCTCCATAGTGACTGTATCAATTTACATTCCCACCAATAGTGGAAGAGGGCTCCTTTTGTCCACACCCTCCCCAGAATTGGTTGTTTGTAGATTTTCTGATGATGCCGATTCTAACAGGTGTGAGGTGATACCTCATTGTAGTTTTGATTTGCATTTCTCTAATAATTAGTGCTGTTGAGCAGCTTTTCATGTGCGTCTTGGCCATCTCTGTGTCTCCTTTGAAGAAACGTCTCTTTAGATCTTCTGCCCATTTTTTTTGGGTTGTTTGTTTTCTTAATATTAAGCTGCATGAGCTGTTTATATATATTGGAGATTAAACCTCTGTCCATTGATTCGTCTGCAACGATTTTCGCCCATTCTGAGGGATGCCTTTTTCCATTCCCGTGTTTTTTAACAAAAAAGGAAAGAAAGGAAAAGAAGCAGAACACTAATGTGCGTAAAATATGCCTTTTGAAACGGTCGTTTTGAAATATGGACGTCCTTTGAATTTTTTGGTCGATATGTGACCCCAGGATTTGTTTTCAGGGCAGGTGTCATTTACAGGCCTGCAATGATTTTGAATATCAACTGACCATTAGCGTTGGGATTAAAGCTGCTGTTGTGTGAAACGGCCACAAGGTGGCAGCAGTTCACCCTTACCAAATCTGGTTACTAGGGCAAGAGAGCCTCAGTGGAAGTGGTGTTCTAGATTGGAGTTTAGAATGGAATGTGCCAGGAGAAAGCCCCTCACGTTTGTCTCACTACTTCTTGTTCGTGTTTTTAATTTAATTTTTTTATTTTTTGTTACAGCAAGTTTGATTACAATGTTTGGCTTGTTGTAGGTGTGGAAGATGTGGTTCTTTTACACATATACAGATGACTGTTCTTCTTGGGATCCTTTTCCCATGTACGTTATGACAGAATATTGAGTAGTCCTCTCTTGGTATTCTGTAGGTCTTTGGTGATTATATATGTCACCTGTGTTTGTATATGTCTGTTAACCCCGATATCGTAATGAAACCAATCCTCACACCTTTCCATTGGTGAACCATAAGTTTGTTTAATGAATCTGTGATTGCCCTTCTCCGTGGAAATATCTGCCCTGGTATCCATTTTTAGGTAACACCTATAAGTGATATGATATGATATGTGTCTTTCACTTTCTGACTTACTACAAGTCACGTGATTACTTCTAGACTCATCTACGGTGCTGCAAATGGCATTGTGTCCTTTTTTCCCTTGGCTTCTCTTCTGCCTTAGCGGGGTCCATTTTCAACAATGTGATTCCCTGAGGGTTGTGGATTAGCTGACCTGGGCAGCCTTACCCTGCCGGCCCGCCCTCCCCAGGTGTGCCTCGTTGAGGTCAATATAAACAGAGCTCCAGGCAGCAATAGCCCCTGAAGCTGTGCCTGACTCCATATTCTCTGCCCCGTCAGCAGTCTCGGGGCTGTGCTGGTGGGAGGGAGTGAGGGGCCACAGCTTTGTGGGTGGCCCGGTGTGAGTGGGGTTCTGCTGGCCTTTCTGCAGGAGTTGCCAGGCTGCCGCCTGTAAAGAAGAGGATGTGTCACCCATACCTTCCGCTGGAATTTCTCTCCGGACAGAGGTGAGGAAGGAAAAAAGCAGTGGGGGCCGGGACAGGAGGGGTATCTCAGGCAGGGCAATGGAAAGCTTCTGGAAGAGCGCCAGGGTCCAGGACCACGCTGGCTGGCCTGCAGGCACCAAGTTGGCCTGCGTGCTGTCGCTGGTGTGGCTCCACGGTCCTTCCTCTAGGCTTTCAAGCCCTTGTACATATTCAGGTGTTTTACCTGGAAAGGGTGGGAACAGTTCAGCAGCAGCTGGCCTGGGGCTCAGCTCACGTTTACTCACAGATGCCTCGGCACGGTCCCCCAGCTTTGCAATGAGGACGCTCCTTGCGTGGGTGTTGGGTTGCTGGCTGTATGGGAGATGGTTCCCCACCTCTGACCAATTTCAGAATTGTTTACCACTGGAGCAAGTGCCGTGATAGGGTTTTCCTCTGTATAACTCGTGGGTTCACTTTTTGTTTCTTTTTTGGTTCAAGTTAGATTTTATTCCTCTTTTATGTATTTATAGATATAAGCATGGAAATAATTCATTCCTATAAATACATCTGTGTGACGGGAAGAACTTTTTTCTGTTTTATTTTTAAATTTTATTTTTTAAAATTTTGAAATTTTATTTATTTTTTTATACAGCACGTTATTATTAGTTATGTATTTTATGCATATACATGTATACAGGTCAATCCCAAACTCCCAACTCATCCCACCACCACCACCCCATGGCTTCCCACACTTGGTGTCCATACGTTTGTTCTCTACCTCTGTGTCTCTATTTCTTCCCTGCAAACCAGTTCATCTGTACCATTTTTAGGCTCCACATATATGCATTAATATACAATATTTGTTTTCCTCTTTCTGACTTACTTCATTCTGTATGACAGTCTCTCGATCCATCGATGTCTCTACAGATGACCCAGTTTCATTCCTTTTTATGGCCGAGTCATATTCCATTTTATATATGTACCACATCTTTATCCATTCATCTGTCTGTGGGCATTTAGGTTGCTTCCATTACCTGGCTATTGTAAATAGTGCTGCAACGAACATTGTGGTGAATGTGCCTTTTTGAAATACGGTTTTCTCTGGGTATATGCCCAGAAGTGGGATTGCTGGATCAGATGGTAATTCTATTTCTAATTTTTTTAAGGAAACTCCATACTGTTCTCCATAGGGACTGTATCAATTTACATTCCCACCAATAGTGGAAGAGGGTTCCTTTTGTCCACACCCTCCCCAGAATTGGTTGTTTGTAGATTTTCTGATGATGCCGATTCTAACAGGTGTGAGGTGATACCTCATTGTAGTTTTGATTTGCATTTCTCTAATAATTAGTGCTGTTGAGCAGCTTTTCATGTGCGTCTTGGCCATCTCTGTGTCTCCTTTGAAGAAACGTCTCTTTAGATCTTCTGCCCATTTTTTTTGGGTTGTTTGTTTTCTTAATATTAAGCTGCATGAGCTGTTTATATATATTGGAGATTAAACCTCTGTCCATTGATTCGTCTGCAACGATTTTCGCCCATTCTGAGGGATGCCTTTTTCCATTCCCGTGTTTTTTAACAAAAAAGGAAAGAAAGGAAAAGAAGCAGAACACTAATGTGCGTAAAATATGCCTTTTGAAACGGTCGTTTTGAAATATGGACGTCCTTTGAAATTTTTGGTCGATATGTGACCCCAGGATTTGTTTTCAGGGCAGGTGTCATTTACAGGCCTGCAATGATTTTGAATATCAACTGACCATTAGCGTTGGGATTAAAGCTGCTGTTGTGTGAAACGGCCACAAGGTGGCAGCAGTTCACCCTTACCAAATCTGGTTACTAGGGCAAGAGAGCCTCAGTGGAAGTGGTGTTCTAGATTGGAGTTTAGAATGGAATGTGCCAGGAGAAAGCCCCTCACGTTTGTCTCACTACTTCTTGTTCGTGTTTTTAATTTAATTTTTTTATTTTTTATTACAGCAAGTTTGATTACAATGTTTGGCTTGTTGTAGGTGTGGAAGATGTGGTTCTTTTACACATATACAGATGACTGTTCTTCTTGGGATCCTTTTCCCATGTACGTTATGACAGAATGTTGAGTAGTCCTCTCTTGGTATTCTGTAGGTCTTTGGTGATTATATATGTCACCTGTGTTTGTATATGTCTGTTAACCCCGATATCGTAATGAAACCAATCCTCACACCTTTCCATTGGTGAACCATAAGTTTGTTTAATGAATCTGTGATTGCCCTTCTCCGTGGAAATATCTGCCCTGGTATCCATTTTTAGGTAACACCTATAAGTGATATGATATGATATGTGTCTTTCACTTTCTGACTTACTACAAGTCACGTGATTACTTCTAGACTCATCTACGGTGCTGCAAATGGCATTGTGTCCTTTTTTCCCTTGGCTTCTCTTCTGCCTTAGCGGGGTCCATTTTCAACAATGTGATTCCCTGAGGGTTGTGGATTAGCTGACCTGGGCAGCCTTACCCTGCCGGCCCGCCCTCCTCAGGTGTGCCTCGTTGAGGTCAATATAAACAGAGCTCCAGGCAGCAATAGCCCCTGAAGCTGTGCCTGACTCCATATTCTCTGCCCCGTCAGCAGTCTCGGGGCTGTGCTGCTGGGAGGGAGTGAGGGGCCACAGCTTTGTGGGTGGCCCGGTGTGAGTGGGGTTCTGCTGGCCTTTCTGCAGGAGTTGCCAGGCTGCCGCCTGTAAAGAAGAGGATGTGTCACCCATACCTTCCGCTGGAATTTCTCTCCGGACAGAGGTGAGGAAGGAAAAAAGCAGTGGGGGCCGGGACAGGAGGGGTATCTCAGGCAGGGCAATGGAAAGCTTCTGGAAGAGCGCCTGGGGCCAGGACCACGCTGGCTGGCCTGCAGGCACCAAGTTGGCCTGTGTGCTGTCGCTGGTGTGGCTCCACGGTCCTTCCTCTAGGCTTTCAAGCCCTTGTACATATTCAGGTGTTTTACCTGGAAAGGGTGGGAACAGTTCAGCAGCAGCTGGCCTGGAGCTCAGCTCACGTTTACTCACAGATGCCTCGGCACGGTCCCCCAGCTTTGCAATGAGGACACTCCGTGCGTGGGGGGTGGGTTGCTGGCTGTATGGGAGATGGTTCCCCACCTCTGACCAATTTCAGAATTGTTTACCACTGGAGCAAGTGCCGTGATAGGGTTTTCCTCTGTATAACTCCTGGATTCAGGTTTTTTTTTTCTTTTATGTTTCAAGTTAGATGTTATTCCTCTTTTATGTATTTATAGATATAAGCATGGAAATAATTCATTCCTATAAATACATCTGTGTGACGGGAAGAACTTTTTTCTGTTTTATTTATAAATTTTATTTTTTAAAATTTTGAAATTTTATTTTATTTATTTTTTTATACAGCACGTTATTATTAGTTATGTATTTTATGTATATACATTTATACAGGTCAATCCCAAACTCCCAACTCATCCCACCACCACCACCCCATGGCTTCCCACACTTGGTGTCCATACGTTTGTTCTCTACCTCTGTGTCTCTATTTCTTCCCTGCAAACCAGTTCATCTGTACCATTTTTAGGCTCCACATATATGCATTAATATACAATATTTGTTTTCCTCTTTCTGACTTACTTCATTCTGTATGACAGTCTCTCGATCCATCGATGTCTCTACAAATGAGCCAGTTTCATTCCTTTTTATGGCCGAGTCATATTCCATTTTATATATGTACCACATCTTTATCCATTCATCTGTCTGTGGGCATTTAGGTTGCTTCCATTACCTGGCTATTGTAAATAGTGCTGCAACGAACATTGTGGTGAATGTGCCTTTTTGAAATACGGTTTTCTCTGGGTATATGCCCAGAAGTGGGATTGCTGGATCAGATGGTAATTCTATTTCTAGTTTTTTTAAGGAAACTCCATACTGTTCTCCATAGTGACTGTATCAATTTACATTCCCACCAATAGTGGAAGAGGGCTCCTTTTGTCCACACCCTCCCCAGAATTGGTTGTTTGTAGATTTTCTGATGATGCCGATTCTAACAGGTGTGAGGTGATACCTCATTGTAGTTTTGATTTGCATTTCTCTAATAATTAGTGCTGTTGAGCAGCTTTTCATGTGCGTCTTGGCCATCTCTGTGTCTCCTTTGAAGAAACGTCTCTTTAGATCTTCTGCCCATTTTTTTTGGGTTGTTTGTTTTCTTAATATTAAGCTGCATGAGCTGTTTATATATATTGGAGATTAAACCTCTGTCCATTGATTCGTCTGCAACGATTTTCGCCCATTCTGAGGGATGCCTTTTTCCATTCCCGTGTTTTTTAACAAAAAAGGAAAGAAAGGAAAAGAAGCAGAACACTAATGTGTGTAAAATATGCCTTTTGAAACGGTCGTTTTGAAATATGGACGTCCTTTGAATTTTTTGGTCGATATGTGACCCCAGGATTTGTTTTCAGGGCAGGTGTCATTTACAGGCCTGCAATGATTTTGAATATCAACTGACCATTAGCGTTGGGATTAAAGCTGCTGTTGTGTGAAACGGCCACAAGGTGGCAGCAGTTCACCCTTACCAAATCTGGTTACTAGGGCAAGAGAGCCTCAGTGGAAGTGGTGTTCTAGATTGGAGTTTAGAATGGAATGTGCCAGGAGAAAGCCCCTCACGTTTGTCTCACTACTTCTTGTTCGTGTTTTTAATTTAATTTTTTTATTTTTTGTTACAGCAAGTTTGATTACAATGTTTGGCTTGTTGTAGGTGTGGAAGATGTGGTTCTTTTACACATATACAGATGACTGTTCTTCTTGGGATCCTTTTCCCATGTACGTTATGACAGAATATTGAGTAGTCCTCTCTTGGTATTCTGTAGGTCTTTGGTGATTATATATGTCACCTGTGTTTGTATATGTCTGTTAACCCCGATATCATAATGAAACCAATCCTCACACCTTTCCATTGGTGAACCATAAGTTTGTTTAATGAATCTGTGATTGCCCTTCTCCGTGGAAATATCTGCCCTGGTATCCATTTTTAGGTAACACCTATAAGTGATATGATATGATATGTGTCTTTCACTTTCTGACTTACTACAAGTCACGTGATTACTTCTAGACTCATCTACGGTGCTGCAAATGGCATTGTGTCCTTTTTTCCCTTGGCTTCTCTTCTGCCTTAGCGGGGTCCATTTTCAACAATGTGATGCCCTGAGGGTTGTGGATTAGCTGACCTGGGCAGCCTTACCCTGCCGGCCCGCCCTCCCCAGGTGTGCCTCGTTGAGGTCAATATAAACAGAGCTCCAGGCAGCAATAGCCCCTGAAGCTGTGCCTGACTCCATATTCTCTGCCCCGTCAGCAGTCTCGGGGCTGTGCTGGTGGGAGGGAGTGAGGGGCCACAGCTTTGTGGGTGGCCCGGTGTGAGTGGGGTTCTGCTGGCCTTTCTGCAGGAGTTGCCAGGCTGCCGCCTGTAAAGAAGAGGATGTGTCACCCATACCTTCCGCTGGAATTTCTCTCCGGACAGAGGTGAGGAAGGAAAAAAGCAGTGGGGGCCGGGACAGGAGGGGTATCTCAGGCAGGGCAATGGAAAGCTTCTGGAAGAGCGCCAGGGTCCAGGACCACGCTGGCTGGCCTGCAGGCACCAAGTTGGCCTGCGTGCTGTCGCTGGTGTGGCTCCACGGTCCTTCCTCTAGGCTTTCAAGCCCTTGTACATATTCAGGTGTTTTACCTGGAAAGGGTGGGAACAGTTCAGCAGCAGCTGGCCTGGGGCTCAGCTCACGTTTACTCACAGATGCCTCGGCACGGTCCCCCAGCTTTGCAATGAGGATGCTCCTTGCCTGGGTGGTGGGTGGCTGGCTGTATGGGAGATGGTTTCCCACCTCTGACCAATTTCAGAATTGTTTACCGCTGGAGAAAGTGCCGTTATAGGGTTTTCCTCTGTATAACTCGTGGGTTCATTTTTTTTTCTTTTTTGGTTCAAGTTAGATTTTATTCCTCTTTTATGTATTTATAAATATAAGCATGGAAATACTTCATTCCTATAAATACATCTGTGTGACGGGAAGAATTTTTTCTGTTTTATTTTTAAATTTTATTTTTTAAAATTTTGAAATTTTATTTATTTTTTTATACAGCACGTTATTATTAGTTATGTATTTTATGCATATACATGTATACAGGTCAATCCCAAACTCCCAACTCATCCCACCACCACCACCCCATGGCTTCCCACACTTGGTGTCCATACGTTTGTTCTCTACCTCTGTGTCTCTATTTCTTCCCTGCAAACCAGTTCATCTGTACCATTTTTAGGCTCCACATATATGCATTAATATACAATATTTGTTTTCCTCTTTCTGACTTACTTCATTCTGTATGACAGTCTCTCGATCCATCGATGTCTCTACAGATGACCCAGTTTCATTCCTTTTTATGGCCGAGTCATATTCCATTTTATATATGTACCACATCTTTATCCATTCATCTGTCTGTGGGCATTTAGGTTGCTTCCATTACCTGGCTATTGTAAATAGTGCTGCAACGAACATTGTGGTGAATGTGCCTTTTTGAAATACGGTTTTCTCTGGGTATATGCCCAGAAGTGGGATTGCTGGATCAGATGGTAATTCTATTTCTAGTTTTTTTAAGGAAACTCCATACTGTTCTCCATAGTGACTGTATCAATTTACATTCCCACCAATAGTGGAAGAGGGCTCCTTTTGTCCACACCCTCCCCAGAATTGGTTGTTTGTAGATTTTCTGATGATGCCGATTCTAACAGGTGTGAGGTGATACCTCATTGTAGTTTTGATTTGCATTTCTCTAATAATTAGTGCTGTTGAGCAGCTTTTCATGTGCGTCTTGGCCATCTCTGTGTCTCCTTTGAAGAAACGTCTCTTTAGATCTTCTGCCCATTTTTTTTTGGGTTGTTTGTTTTTTTAATATTAAGCTGCATGAGCTGTTTATATATATTGGAGATTAAACCTCTGTCCATTGATTCGTCTGCAACGATTTTCGCCCATTCTGAGGGATGCCTTTTTCCATTCCTGTGTTTTTTAACAAAAAAGGAAAGAAAGGAAAAGAAGCAGAACACTAATGTGCATAAAATATGCCTTTTGAAACGGTCGTTTTGAAATATGGACGTCCTTTGAATTTTTTGGTCGATATGTGACCCCAGGATTTGTTTTCAGGGCAGGTGGCATTTACAGGCCTGCAATGATTTTGAATATCAACTGACCATTAGCGCTGGGATTAAAGCTGCTGTTGTGTGAAACGGCCACAAGGTGGCAGCAGTTCACCCTTACCAAATCTGGTTACTAGCGCAAGAGAGCCTCAGTGGAAGTGGTGTTCTAGATTGGAGTTTAGAATGGAATGTGCCAGGAGAAAGCCCCTCACGTTTGTCTCACTACTTCTTGTTCGTGTTTTTAATTTAATTTTTTTATTTTTTATTACAGCAAGTTTGATTACAATGTTTGGTTTGCTGTAGGTGTGGAAGATGTGGTTCTTTTACACATATACAGATGACTGTTCTTCTTGGGATCCTTTTCCCATGTACGTTATGACAGAATGTTGAGTAGTCCTCTCTTGGTATTCTGTAGGTCTTTGGTGATTATATATGTCACCTGTGTTTGTATATGTCTGTTAACCCCGATATCGTAATGAAACCAATCCTCACACCTTTCCATTGGTGAACCATAAGTTTGTTTAATGAATCTGTGATTGCCCTTCTCCGTGGAAATATCTGCCCTGGTATCCATTTTTAGGTAACACCTCTAAGTGATATGATATGTGTCTTTCACTTTCTGACTTACTACAAGTCACGTGATTACTTCTAGACTCATCTACGGTGCTGCAAATGGCATTGTGTCCTTTTTTCCCTTGGCTTCTCTTCTGCCTTAGCGGGGTCCATTTTCAACAATGTGATTCCCTGAGGGTTGTGGATTAGCTGACCTGGGCAGCCTTACCCTGCCGGCCCGCCCTCCCCAGGTGTGCCTCGTTGAGGTCAATATAAACAGAGCTCCAGGCAGCAATAGCCCCTGAAGCTGTGCCTGACTCCATATTCTCTGCCCCGTCAGCAGTCTCGGGGCTGTGCTGGTGGGAGAGAGTGAGGGGCCACAGCTTTGTGGGTGGCCCGGTGTGAGTGGGGTTCTGCTGGCCTTTCTGCAGGAGATGCCAGGCTGCCGCCTGTAAAGAAGAGGATGTGTCACCCATACCTTCCGCTGGAATTTCTCTCTGGACAGAGGTGAGGAAGGAAAAAAGCAGTGGGGGCCGGGACAGGAGGGGTATCTCAGGCAGGGCAATGGAAAGCTTCTGGAAGAGCGCCAGGGTCCAGGACCACCATGGCTGGCCTGCAGGCACCAAGTTGGCCTGCGTGCTGTCGCTGGTGTGGCTCCACGGTCCTTCTTCTAGGCTTTCAAGCCCTTGTACATATTCAGGTGTTTTACCTGGAAAGGGTGGGAACAGTTCAGCAACAGCTGGCCTGGGGTTCAGCTCACATTTACTCACAGATGCCTCGGCACGGTCCCCCAGCTTTGCAATGAGGACGCTCCTTGCGTGGGGGTTGGGTTGCTGGCTGTATGGGAGATGGTTCCCCACCTCTGACCAATTTCAGAATTGTTTACTGCTGGAGCAAGTGCCCTGATAGGGTTTTCCTCTGTATAACTCGTGGGTTCACTTTTTGTTTCTTTTATGTTTCAAGTTAGATGTTATTCCTCTTTTATGTATTTATAGATATAAGCATGGAAATAATTCATTCCTATAAATACATCTGTGTGACGGGAAGAACTTTTTTCTGTTTTATTTTTAAATTTTATTTTTTGAAATTTTGAAATTTTATTTATTTTTTTATACAGCACGTTATTATTAGTTTTGTATTTTATGCATATACATGTATACAGGTCAATCCCAAACTCCCAACTCATCCCACCACCACCACCCCATGGCTTCCCACACTTGGTGTCCATACGTTTGTTCTCTACCTCTGTGTCTCTATTTCTTCCCTGCAAACCAGTTCATCTGTACCATTTTTAGGCTCCACATATATGCATTAATATACAATATTTGTTTTCCTCTTTCTGACTTACTTCATTCTGTATGACAGTCTCTCGATCCATCGATGTCTCTACAGATGACCCAGTTTCATTCCTTTTTATGGCCGAGTAATATTCCATTTTATATATGTACCACATCTTTATCCATTCATCTGTCTGTGGGCATTTAGGTTGCTTCCATTACCTGGCTATTGTAAATAGTGCTGCAACGAACATTGTGGTGAATGTGCCTTTTTGAAATACGGTTTTCTCTGGGTATATGCCCAGAAGTGGGATTGCTGGATCAGATGGTAATTCTATTTCTAGTTTTTTTAAGGAAACTCCATACTGTTCTCCATAGAGACTCTATCAATTTACATTCCCACCAATAGTGGAAGAGGGTTCCTTTTGTCCACACCCTCCCCAGAATTGGTTGTTTGTAGATTTTCTGATGATGCCGATTCTAACAGGTGTGAGGTGATACCTCATTGTAGTTTTCTCCTGAATATATTCAGGAGAAAACGCATACGCCCTTTTTGGCCAAGTGCATCATTGTCGAAGTTGTGCCCCTCTTCCTGTGCTTTACAGGCGATTCCAACGTACCTCTTGAAATCTGTTTCCTGCTATTCTGCCTCGCTTTCAAGTCCGCCTCGTTGCCTTCCCTCAACAGATTTTTGGACGATAGTTGGCCTTGATTACTCTGCCAGTTTGTGAATTGCTGTGCCCCTGAGCTCCATTTTTCAACTCGTTTTTTGTGAGCAGAACGCAAGTCCAAACTTTTGGTTCAGGACCTATACTGGTTCCCGGTGGGTGGCTGAGACTTTGGTTAATTCTTCTTCCTGCCGGGAAATTAGAGTGACATGGGCCCATCCAAATGTCTAACAGCTACTCTCTCATTGGTTCTCCCTCTTCCCTTTCATCCTCTGCCAGATTGGCAACCTGTGCGAACCAGGAGCTTAAAGGGGCTGTCTCTCCAAGTTGGGAGATTGATAGGAAAGCAGTTGGAAAGTCAAACCGCAGCACCAGGAGAGGGACTCTTCGTTGAGTTTTAGAAACCTTTCGTATTCACAGTGTGTCCATTCTCTAGGTTTCCCGTACATGTTATAGCTGTAGTAATATTCCCTTCAACCTGGAGAGTTGGGACCCATGGAATGGGTGCCATGCATTATTGCTTTAAAGGGTCTGCATTTGCTCACCCAATCTCACCAATCCTCTCAGTCCCAAGTGTCCAGCCTTATGCCACTTCCAGCTGTCATTGTAGATAGGGTCATTCCAGGTTGCATCAGAGACCCTGAAGGAATTGTAAAGAATTTCCGTGTTTCTTTGTTTTGTTTTTGAAATTCCTTTTTAGAGTGGGTTTGAGCTGATTCTCGCTGCCATGTTTATGCCAGTCTAGACACACTTGATTCCCTTACGGAGACATATCTATACATAGGTTTTAAGATTCTTACTAGTCAGATCTATTCCTCTGCGGGAAATATGGGGTTTTGAGTCCCTTTCACTGAGGAAGGTGTAGCTCTTGTCTATTCCATAGTTGGTTTTTGGAACGGTACCTGTGCTTATATCAAAATCTGGTTTGATGCATCACCCCACCTCTCCTTCCCCCTTAAGCAGGCATAAGAGTGTTTTCTAAATGTGAGACTCTGTTCTCTTTCCTAACTCAGTTCATGTGTAGCCATGTTTACAGGATCTTCCTAAGTGATATCTTATGATAAGTTTCTTTTTCTGTGTGACTTTTTCAATTAGAATCATCGTACAGGAATCCACTCATTTTGCTGCTACTGGTCTTATGACATTGATTTCATGGCTGAGGGATATTCCATCGTACGTAAATTCCACAATGTTTTGAACCATTTTTATATTTCCTGGGATATTTCCGGTGTACCCAGGTTGAGGTTCTTGTAAGCAGTGCAGCCCTCAATTTGGGGGTAGCTCTGTCTTATGGATTTTCAGTTTTCCCAAGGTATATTCCCTAGACTGGAAGTGCCCTTGGCTCTGTAGCTCTGTTGTTTACTTGTTTTAGGGAACACAATGCACTCCTCCAGTGAGGCAGTTGGCAACTTACATCCCCCCCATCAGCATAACAAGGCTCCCTCTTCTCCAGGGCCTGCCTTGCCTTTCTGGTTTTTACATATTTTGTGGATGTCCCTTTTGACCGGTGGGAAGTGATACTTCTTTGTAGTGCAGATTTGCATTGCCCGCTTGCTTGCTTGGCTAAAAAGGGCGTATGCGTTTTCTCCTGAATATATTCAGGAGAAAACGCATACGCCCTTTTTGGCCAAGTGCATCATTGTCGAAGTTGTGCCCCTCTTCCTGTGCTTTACAGGCGATTCCAACGTACCTCTTGAAATCTGTTTCCTGCTATTCTGCCTCGCTTTCAAGTCCGCCTCGTTGCCTTCCCTCAACAGATTTTTGGACGATAGTTGGCCTTGATTACTCTGCCAGTTTGTGAATTGCTGTGCCCCTGAGCTCCATTTTTCAACTCGCTTTTTGTGAGCTGAACGCAAGTCCAAACTTTTGGTTCAGGACCTATACTGGTTCCCGGTGGGTGGCTGAGACTTTGGTTAATTCTTCTTCCTGCCGGGAAATTAGAGTGACATGTGCCCATCCAAATGCCTAACAGCTACTCTCTCATTGGTTCTCCCTCTTCCCTTTCATCCTCTGCCAGATTGGCAACCTGTGCGAACCAGGAGCTTAAAGGGGCTGTCTCTCCAAGTTGGGAGATTGATAGGAAAGCAGTTGGAAAGTCAAACCGCAGCACCAGGAGAGGGACTCTTCGTTGAGTTTTAGAAACCTTTCGTATTCACAGGGTGTCCATTCTCTAGGTTTCCCGTACATGTTATAGCTGTAGTAATATTCCCTTCAACCTGGAGTGTTGGGACCCATGGAATGGGTGCCATGCATTATTGCTTTAAAGGGTCTGCATTTGCTCACCCAATCTCACCAATCCTCTCAGTCCCAAGTGTCCAGCCTCATGCCACATCCAGCTGTCATTGTAGATAGGGTCATTCCAGGTTGCATCAGAGACCCTGAAGGAATTGTAAAGAATTTCCCTGTTTCTTTGTTCTGTTTTTGAAATTCCTTTTTAGAGTGGGTTTGTGCTGATTCTCGCTGCCATGTTTATGCCAGTCTTGTCACCCTTGATTCCCTTACGGAGACATATCAATACATAGGTTTTAAGATTATTACTAGTCAGATCTATTCCTCTGCGGGAAATATGGGGTTTTGAGTCCCTTTCACTGAGGAAGGTGTAGGTCTTGTCTATTCCATAGTTGGATTTTGGAACGGTACCTGTGCTTATATCAAACTCTGGTTTGATGCATCACCCCACCTCTCCTTCCCCCTTAAGCACGCATAAGAGTGTTTTCTAAATGTGAGACTCTGTTCCCTTTGCTAACTCAGTTCATGTGTAGCCATGTTTACAGGATATTCCTAATTGATATCTTATGATAAGTTTCTTTTTCTGTGTGACTTCTTTCACTTAGAATCATCGTACCTGAATCCACTCATTTTGCTGCTACTGGTCTTATGACATTGATTTCATGGCTGAGGGATATTCCATCGTACGTAAGTTCCACAATGTTTTGAACCATTTTTATATTTCCTGGGATATTTCCGGTGTACCCAGGTTGAGGTTCTTGTAAGCAGTGCAGCCCTCAATTTGGGGGTGGCTGTGTTTTATGGATTTTCAGTTTTCCCGAGGTATATTCCCTAGACTGGAAGTGCCCTTGGCTCTGTAGCTCTGTTGTTTACTTGTGTTAGGGAACACAATGCACTCCTCCACTGAGGCAGTTGGCAGCTTACATCCCGCCCATCAGCATAACAAGGCTCCCTGTTCTCCAGGGCCTGTCTTGCCTTTCTGGTTTTTACACATTTTGTGGATGTCCCTTTTGACCGGTGGGAAGTGATACTTCTTTGTAGTGCAGATTTGCATTGCCCGCTTGCTTGCTTGGCCAAAAAGGGCGTATGCGTTTTCTCCTGAATATATTCAGGAGAAAACGCATACACCCTTTTTGGCCAAGTGCATCATTGTCGAAGTTGTGCCCCTCTTCCTGTGCTTTACAGGCGATTCCAACGTACCTCTTGAAATCTGTTTCCTGCTATTCTGCCTCGCTTTCAAGTCCGCCTCGTTGCCTTCCCTCAACAGATTTTTGGACGATAGTTGGCCTTGATTACTCTGCCAGTTTGTGAATTGCTGTGCCCCTGAGCTCCATTTTTCAACTCGTTTTTTGTGAGCAGAACGCAAGTCCAAACTTTTGGTTCAGGACCTATACTGGTTCCCGGTGGGTGGCTGAGACTTTGGTTAATTCTTCTTCCTGCCGGGAAATTAGAGTGACATGGGCCCATCCAAATGCCTAACAGCTACTCCCTCATTGGTTCTCCCTCTTCCCTTTCATCCTCTGCCAGATTGGCAACCTGTGCGAACCAGGAGCTTAAAGGGGCTGTCTCTCCAAGTTGGGAGATTGATAGGAAAGCAGTTGGAAAGTCAAACCGCAGCACCAGGAGAGGGACTCTTCGTTGAGTTTTAGAAACCATTCGTATTCACAGTGTGTCCATTCTCTAGGTTTCCCGTACATGTTATAGCTGTAGAAATATTCCCTTCAACCTGGAGAGTTGGGACCCAAGGAATGGGTGCCATGCATTATTGCTTTAAAGGGTCTGCATTTGCTTACCCAATCTCACCAATCCTCTCAGTCCCAAGTGTCCAGCCTTATGCCACTTCCAGCTGTCATTGTAGATAGGGTCATTCCAGGTTGCATCAGAGACCCTGAAGGAATTGTAAAGAATTTCCCTGTTTCTTTGTTTTGTTTTTGAAATTCCTTTTTAGAGTGGGTTTGAGCTGATTCTCGCTGCCATGTTAATGCCAGTCTAGACACACTTGATTCCCTTACGGAGACATATCAATACATAGGTTTTAAGATTCTTACTAGTCAGATGTATTCCTCTGCGGGAAATATGGGGTTTTGAGTCCCTTTCACTGAGGAAGGTGTAGGTCTTGTCTATTCCATAGTTGGTTTTTGGAACGGTACCTGTGCTTATATCAAAATCTGGTTTGATGCATCACCCCACCTCTCCTTCCCCCTTAAGCAGGCATAAGAGTGTTTTCTAAATGTGAGACTCTGTTCTCTTTCCTAACTCAGTTCATGTGTAGCCATGTTTACAGGATCTTCCTAAGTGATATCTTATGATAAGTTTCTTTTTCTGTGTGACTTTTTCAATTAGAATCATCGTACCTGAATCCACTCATTTTGCTGCTACTGGTCTTATGACATTGATTTCATGGCTGAGGGATATTCCATCGTACGTAAATTCCACAATGTTTTGAACCATTTTTATATTTCCTGGGATATTTCTGGTGTACCCAGGTTGAGGTTCTTGTAAGCAGTGCAGCCCTCAATTTGGGGGTGGCTCTGTCTTATGGATTTTCAGTTTTCCCAAGGTATATTCCCTAGACTGGAAGTGCCCTTGGCTCTGTAGCTCTGTTGTTTACTTGTTTTAGGGAACACAATGCACTCCTCCAGTGAGGCAGTTGGCAACTTACATCCCCCCCATCAGCATAACAAGGCTCCCTCTTCTCCAGGGCCTGCCTTGCCTTTCTGGTTTTTACATATTTTGTGGATGTCCCTTTTGACCGGTGGGAAGTGATACTTCTTTGTAGTGCAGATTTGCATTGCCCGCTTGCTTGCTTGGCTAAAAAGGGCGTATGCGTTTTCTCCTGAATATATTCAGGAGAAAACGCATACGCCCTTTTTGGCCAAGTGCATCATTGTCGAAGTTGTGCCCCTCTTCCTGTGCTTTACAGGCGATTCCAACGTACCTCTTGAAATCTGTTTCCTGCTATTCTGCCTCGCTTTCAAGTCCGCCTCGTTGCCTTCCCTCAACAGATTTTTGGACGATAGGTGGCTTTGATTACTCTGCAAGATTGTGAATTGCTGTGCCCCTGACCTCCATTTTCAACTCGTTTTTTGTGAGCTGAACGCAAGTCCAAACTTTTGGTTCAGGACCTATACTGGTTCCCGGTGGGTGGCTGAGACTTTGGTTAATTCTTCTTCCTGCCGGGAAATTAGAGTGACATGTGCCCATCCAAATGCCTAACAGCTACTCTCTCATTGGTTCTCCCTCTTCCCTTTCATCCTCTGCCAAATTGGCAACCTGTGCGAACCAGGAGCTTAAAGGGGCTGTCTCTCCAAGTTGGGAGATTGATAGGAAAGCAGTTGGAAAGTCAAACCGGAGCACCAGGAGAGGGGCTCTTCGTTGAGTTTTAGAAACCTTTCGTATTCACAGTGTGTCCATTCTCTAGGTTTCCCGTACATGTTATAGCTGTAGTAATATTCCCTTCAACCTGGAGAGTTGGGACCAATGGAATGGGTGCAATGCATTATTGCTTTAAAGGGTCTGCATTTGCTCACCCAATCTCACCAATCCTCTCAGTCCCAAGTGTCCAGCCTCATGCCACATCCAGCTGTCATTGTAGATAGGGTCATTCCAGGTTGCATCAGAGACCCTGAAGGAATTGTAAAGAAATTCCCTGTTTCTTTGTTCTGTTTTTGAAATTCCTTTTTAGAGTGGGTTTGAGCTGATTCTCGCTGCCATGTTTATGCCAGTCTAGACACACTTGATTCCCTTACGGAGACATATCAATACATAGGTTTTAAGATTCTTACTAGTCAGATCTATTCCTCTGCGGGAAATATGGGGTTTTGAGTCCCTTTCACTGAGGAAGGTGTAGGTCTTATCTATTCCATAGTTGGATTTTGGAACGGTACCTGTGCTTATATCAAACTCTGGGTGATGCAACACCCCAACTCTCCTTCCCCCTTAAGCAGGCATAAGAGTGTTTTCTAAATGTGAGACTCTGTTCTCTTTCCTAACTCAGTTCATGTGTAGCCATGTTTACAGGATCTTCCTAAGTGATATCTTATGATAAGTTTCTTTTTCTGTGTGACTTCTTTCACTTAGAATCATCGTACCTGAATCCACTCATTTTGCTGCTACTGGTCTTATGAGATTGATTTCATGGCTGAGGGATATTCCATCGTATGTAATTTCCACAATTTTTTGAACCATTTTTATATTTCCTGGGATATTTCCGGTGTACCCAGGTTGAGGTTCTTGTAAGCAGTGCAGCCCTCAATTTGGGGGTGGCTCTGTCTTATGGATTTTCAGTTTTCCCAAGGTATATTCCCTAGACTGGAAGTGCCCTTGGCTCTGTAGCTCTGTTGTTTACTTGTTTTAGGGAGCACAATGCACTCCTCCAGTGAGGCAGTTGGCAACTTACATCCTGCCCATCAGCATAACAAGGCTCCCATTTCGCCACGGCCTGTCTTGCCTTTCTGGTTTTTACACATTTTGTGGATGTCCCTTTTGACCCGTGGGAAGTGATACTTCTTTGTAGTGCAGATTTGCATTGCCCGCTTGCTTGCTTGGCCAAAAAGCGCGTATGCGTTTTCTCCTGAATATATTCAGGAGAAAACGCATACGCCCTTTTTGGCCAAGTGCATCATTGTCGAAGTTGTGCCCCTCTTCCTGTGCTTTACAGGCGATTCCAACGTACCTCTTGAAATCTGTTTCCTGCTATTCCGCCTCGATTTCAAGTCCGCCTCGTTGCCTTCCCTCAACAGATTTTTGGACGATTGTTGGCCTTGATTACTCTGCCAGTTTGTGAATTGCTGTGCCCCTGAGCTCCATTTTCAAACTCGTTTTTTGTGAGCTGAACGCAAGTCCAAACTTTTGGTTCAGGACCTATACTGGTTCCCGGTGGGTGGCTGAGACTTTGGTTAATTCTTCTTCCTGCCGGGAAATTAGAGTGACATGGGCCCATCCAAATGCCGAAAAGCGACTCTCTCATTGGTTCTCCCTCTTCCCTTTCATCCTCTGCCAAATTGGCAACCTGTGTGAACCAGGAGCTTAAAGGGGCTGTCTCTCCAAGTTGGGAGATTGATAGTAAAGCTGTTGGAAAGTCAAACCGGAGCACCAGGAGAGGGACTCTTCATTGAGTTTTAGAAACCTTTCGTATTCACAGTGTGTCCATTCTCTAGGTTTCCCGTACATGTTAAAGCTGTAGTAATATTCCCTTCAACCTGGAGAGTTGGGAACCATGGAATGGGTGCCATGCATTATTGCTATAAAGGGTCTGCCTTTGCTCACCCAATCTCTCCAATCCTCTCAGTCCCAAGTGTCCAGCCTCATGCCGCATCCAGCTGTCATTGTAGATAGGGTCATTCCAGGTTGCATCAGAGACCCTGAAGGAATTGTAAAGAATTTCCCTGTTTCTTTGTTCTGTTTTTGAAATTCCTTTTTAGAGTGGGTTTGAGCTGATTCTCGCTGCCATATTTATGCAAGTCTAGACACACTTGATTCCCTTACGGAGACATATCAATACATAGGTTTTAAGATTCTTACTAGTCAGATCTATTCCTCTGCGGGAAATATGGGGTTTTGAGTCCCTTTCATTGAGGAAGGTGTAGGTCTTGTCTATTCCATAGTTGGTTTTTGGAACAGTACCTGTGCTTATATCAAACTCTGGTTTGATGCATCACCCCACCTCTCCTTCCCCCTTAAGCAGGCATAAGAGTGTTTTCTAAATGTGAGACTCTGTTCTCTTTCCTAACTCAGTTCATGTGTAGCCATGTTTACAGGATCTTCCTAAGTGATATCTTATGATAAGTTTCTTTTTCTGTGTGACTTCTTTCACTTAGAATCATCGTACCTGAATCCACTCATTTTGCTGCTACTGGTCTTATGACATTGATTTCATGGCTGAGGGATATTCCATCGTACGTAAGTTCCACAATGTTTTGAACCATTTTTATATTTCCTGGGATATTTCAGGTGTACCCAGGTTGAGGTTCTTGTAAGCAGTGCAGCCCTCAATTTGGGGGTGGCTCTGTCTTATGGATTTTCAGTTTTCCCAAGGTATATTCCCTAGACTGGAAGTGCCCTTGGCTCTGTAGCTCTGTTGTTTACTTGTTTTAGGGAACACAATGCACTCCTCCAGTGAGGCAGTTGGCAACTTACATCCCGCCCATCAGCATAACAAGGCTCCCTGTTCTCCAGGGCCTGTCTTGCCTTTCTGGTTTTTACACATTTTGTGGATGTCCCTTTTGACCGGTGGGAAGTGATACTTCTTTGTAGTGCAGATTTGCATTGCCCGCTTGCTTGCTTGGCCAAAAAGGGCGTATGCGTTTTCTCCTGAATATATTCAGGAGAAAACGCATACGCCCTTTTTGGCCAAGTGCATCATTGTCGAAGTTGTGCCCCTCTTCCTGTGCTTTACAGGCGATTCTAACGTACCTCTTGAAATCTGTTTCCTGCTATTCTGCCTCGCATTCAAGTCCACCTCGTTGCCTTCCCTCAACAGATTTTTGGACGATAGTTGGCCTTGATTACTCTGCCAGATTGTGAATTGCTGTGCCCCTGAGCTCCATTTTTCAACTCGTTTTTTGTGAGCTGAACGCAAGACCAAACTTTTGGTTCAGGACCTATACTGGTTCCCGGTGGGTGGCTGAGACTTTGGTGAATTCTTCTTCCTGCCGGGAAATTAGAGTGACATGCGCCCATCCAAATGCCTAACAGCTACTCTCTCATTGGTTCTCCCTCTTCCCTTTCATCCTCTGCCAGATTGGCAACCTGTGCGAACCAGGAGCTTAAAGGGGCTGTCTCTCCAAGTTGGGAGATTGATAGGAAAGCAGTTGGAAAGTCAAACCGGAGCACCAGGAGAGGGACTCTTCGTTGAGTTTTAGAAACCTTTCGTATTCACAGTGTGTCCATTCTCTAGGTTTCCCGTACATGTTATAGCTGTAGTAATATTCCCTTCAACCTGGAGAGTTGGGACCCATGGAATGGGTGCCATGCATTATTGCTTTAAAGGGTCTGCATTTGCTCACCCAATCTCACCAATCCTCTCAGTCCCAAGTGTCCAGCCTCATGCCACATCCAGCTGTCATTGTAGATAGGGTCATTCCAGGTTGCATCAGAGACCCTGAAGGAATTGTAAAGAATTTCCCTGTTTCTTTGTTTTGTTTTTGAAATTCCTTTTTAGAGTGGGTTTGAGCTGATTCTCGCTGCCTTGTTTATGCCAGTCTAGTCACCCTTGATTCCCTTACAGAGACATATCAATACATAGGTTTTAAGATTCTTACTAGTCAGATCTATTCCTCTGCGGGAAATATGGGGTTTTGAGTCCCTTTCACTGAGGAAGGTGTAGGTCTTGTCTATTCCATAGTTGGTTTTTGGAATGGTACTTGTGCTTATATCAAAATCTGGTTTGATGCATCACCTCACCTCTCCTTCCCCCTTAAGCAGGCATAAGAGTGTTTTCTAAATGTGAGACTCTGTTCTCTTTCCTAACTCAGTTCATGTGTAGCCATGTTTACAGGATCTTCCTAAGTGATATCTTATGATAAGTTTCTTTTTCTGTGTGACTTCTTTCACTTAGAATCATCGTACCTGAATCCACTCATTTTGCTGCTACTGGTCTTATGACATTGATTTCATGGCTGAGGGATATTCCATCGTACGTAAGTTCCACAATGTTTTGAACCATTTTTATATTTCCTGGGATATTTCAGGTGTACCCAGGTTGAGGTTCTTGTAAGCAGTGCAGCCCTCAATTTGGGGGTGGCTCTGTCTTATGGATTTTCAGTTTTCCCAAGGTATATTCCCTAGACTGGAAGTGCCCTTGGCTCTGTAGCTCTGTTGTTTACTTGTTTTAGGGAGCACAATGCACTCCTCCAGTGAGGCAGTTGGCAACTTACATCCTGCCCATCAGCATAACAAGGCTCCCATTTCGCCACGGCCTGTCTTGCCTTTCTGGTTTTTACACATTTTGTGGATGTCCCTTTTGACCGGTGGGAAGTGATACTTCTTTGTAGTGCAGATTTGCATTGCCCGCTTGCTTGCTTGGCCAAAAAGCGCGTATGCGTTTTCTCATGAATATATTCAGGAGAAAACGCATACGCCCTTTTTGGCCAAGAGCATCATTGTCGAAGTTGTGCCCCTCTTCCTGTGCTTTACAGGCGATTCCAACGTACCTCTTGAAATCTGTTTCCTGCTATTCTGCCTCGATTTCAAGTCCGCCTCGTTGCCTTCCCTCAACAGATTTTTGGACGATTGTTGGCCTTGATTACTCTGCCAGTTTGTGAATTGCTGTGCCCCTGAGCTCCATATTCAAACTCGTTTTTTGTGAGCTGAACGCAAGTCCAAACTTTTGGTTCAGGACCTATACTGGTTCCCGGTGGGTGGCTGAGACTTTGGTTAATTCTTCTTCCTGCCGGGAAATTAGAGTGACATGTGCCCATCCAAATGCCGAAAAGCGACTCTCTCATTGGTTCTCCCTTTTCCCTTTCATCCTCTGCCAGATTGGCAACCTGTGTGAACCAGGAGCTTAAAGGGGCTGTCTCTCCAAGTTGGGAGATTGATAGTAAAGCAGTTGCAAAGTCAAACCGGAGCACCATGAGAGGGACTCTTCATTGAGTTTTAGAGACCTTTTGTATTCACAGTGTGTCCATTCTCTAGGTTTCCCGTACATGTTAAAGCTGTAGTAATATTCCCTTCCACCTGGAGAGTTGGGAACCATGGAATGGGTGCCATGCATTATTGCTATAAGGGGTCTGCCTTTGCTCACCCAATCTCTCCAATCCTCTCAGTCCCAAGTGTCCAGCCTCATGCCGCATCCAGCTGTCATTGTAGATAGGGTCATTCCAGGTTGCATCAGAGACCCTGAAGGAATTGTAAAGAATTTCCCTGTTTCTTTGTTCTGTTTTTGAAATTCCTTTTTAGAGTGGGTTTGAGCTGATTCTCGCTGCCATATTTATGCAAGTCTAGACACACTTGATTCCCTTACGGAGACATATCAATACATAGGTTTTAAGATTCTTACTAGTCAGATCTATTCCTCTGCGGGAAATATGGGGTTTTGAGTCCCTTTCACTGAGGAAGGTGTAGGTCTTGTCTATTCCATAGTTGGTTTTTGGAACAGTACCTGTGCTTATATCAAACTCTGGTTTGATGCATCACCCCACCTCTCCTTCCCCCTTAAGCAGGCATAAGAGTGTTTTCTAAATGTGAGACTCTGTTCTCTTTCCTAACTCAGTTCATGTGTAGCCATGTTTACAGGATCTTCCTAAGTGATATCTTATGATAAGTTTCTTTTTCTGTGTGACTTCTTTCACTTAGAATCATCGTACCTGAATCCACTCATTTTGCTGCTACTGGTCTTATGACATTGATTTCATGGCTGAGGGATATTCCATCGTACGTAAGTTCCACAATTTTTTGAACCATTTTTATATTTCCTGGGATATTTCAGGTGTACCCAGGTTGAGGTTCTTGTAAGCAGTGCAGCCCTCAATTTGGGGGTGGCTCTGTCTTATGGATTTTCAGTTTTCCCAAGGTATATTCCCTAGACTGGAAGTGCCCTTGGCTCTGTAGCTCTGTTGTTTACTTGTTTTAGGGAACACAATGCACTCCTCCAGTGAGGCAGTTGGCAACTTACATCCCGCCCATCAGCATAACAAGGCTCCCTGTTCTCCAGGGCCTGTCTTGCCTTTCTGGTTTTTACACATTTTGTGGATGTCCCTTTTGACCGGTGGGAAGTGATACTTCTTTGTAGTGCAGATTTGCATTGCCCGCTTGCTTGCTTGGCCAAAAAGGGCGTATGCGTTTTCTCCTGAATATATTCAGGAGAAAACGCATACGCCCTTTTTGGCCAAGTGCATCATTGTCGAAGTTGTGCCCCTCTTCCTGTGCTTTACAGGCGATTCTAACGTACCTCTTGAAATCTGTTTCCTGCTATTCTGCCTCGCATTCAAGTCCGCCTCGCTGCCTTCCCTCAACAGATTTTTGGACGATAGTTGGCCTTGATTACTCTGCCAGATTGTGAATTGCTGTGCCCCTGAGCTCCATTTTTCAACTCGTTTTTTGTGAGCTGAACGCAAGACCAAACTTTTGGTTCAGGACCTATACTGGTTCCCGGTGGGTGGCTGAGACTTTGGTGAATTCTTCTTCCTGCCGGGAAATTAGAGTGACATGCGCCCATCCAAATGCCTAACAGCTACTCTCTCATTGGTTCTCCCTCTTCCCTTTCATCCTCTGCCAGATTGGCAACCTGTGCGAACCAGGAGCTTAAAGGGGCTGTCTCTCCAAGTTGGGAGATTGATAGGAAAGCAGTTGGAAAGTCAAACCGGAGCACCAGGAGAGGGACTCTTCGTTGAGTTTTAGAAACCTTTCGTATTCACAGTGTGTCCATTCTCTAGGTTTCCCGTACATGTTATAGCTGTAGTAATATTCCCTTCAACCTGGAGAGTTGGGACCCATGGAATGGGTGCCATGCATTATTGCTTTAAAGGGTCTGCATTTGCTCACCCAATCTCACCAATCCTCTCAGTCCCAAGTGTCCAGCCTCATGCCACATCCAGCTGTCATTGTAGATAGGGTCATTCCAGGTTGCATCAGAGACCCTGAAGGAATTGTAAAGAATTTCCCTGTTTCTTTGTTTTGTTTTTGAAATTCCTTTTTAGAGTGGGTTTGAGCTGATTCTCGCTGCCTTGTTTATGCCAGTCTAGTCACCCTTGATTCCCTTACAGAGACATATCAATACATAGGTTTTAAGATTCTTACTAGTCAGATCTATTCCTCTGCGGGAAATATGGGGTTTTGAGTCCCTTTCACTGAGGAAGGTGTAGGTCTTGTCTATTCCATAGTTGGTTTTTGGAATGGTACTTGTGCTTATATCAAAATCTGGTTTGATGCATCACCTCACCTCTCCTTCCCCCTTAAGCAGGCATAAGAGTGTTTTCTAAATGTGAGACTCTGTTCTCTTTCCTAACTCAGTTCATGTGTAGCCATGTTTACAGGATCTTCCTAAGTGATATCTTATGATAAGTTTCTTTTTCTGTGTGACTTCTTTCACTTAGAATCATCGTACCGGAATCCACTCATTTTGCTGCTACTGGTCTTATGACATTGATTTCCTGGCTGAGGGATATTCCATCGTACATAAGTTCCACAATTTTTTGAACCATTTTTATATTTCCTGGGATATTTCAGGTGTGCCCAGGTTGAGGTTCTTGTAAGCAGTGCAGCCCTCAATTTGGGGGCGGCTGTGTCTTATTGATTTTCAGTTTTCCCAAGGTATATTCCCTAGACCTGAAGTGCCCTTGGCTCTGTAGCTCTGTTGTTTACTTGTTTTAGGGAACACAATGCACTCCTCCAGTGAGGCAGTTGGCAACTTACGTCCCGCCCATCAGCATAACAAGGCTCCCTGTTCTCCAGGGCCTGTCTTGCCTTTCTGGTTTTTACACATTTTGTGGATGTCCCTTTTGACCGGTGGGAATTGATACTTCTTTGTAGTGCAGATTTGCATTGCCCGCTTGCTTGTTTGGCCAAAAAGGGCGTATGCGTTTTCTCCTGATTTTATTCAGGAGAAAACGCATACGCCCTTTTTGGCCAAGTGCATCATTGTCGAAGTTTTGCCCCTCTTCCTGTGCTTTACAGGCAATTCCAACGTACCTCTTGAAATCTGTTTCCTGCTATTCTGCCTCGCTTTCAAGTCCACCTCGTTGCCTTCCCTCAACAGATTTTTGGACGATAGTTGGCCTTGATTACTCTGCCAGTTTGTGAATTGCTGTGCCCCGGACCTCCATTTTCAACTCGTTTTTTGTGAGCTGAACGCAAGTCCAAACTTTTGGTTCAGGACCTATACTGGTTCCCGGTGGGTGGCTGAGACTTTGGTTAATTCTTCTTCCTGCCGGGAAATTAGAGTGACATGTGCCCATCCAAATGCCTAACAGCTACTCTCTCATTGGTTCTCCCTCTTCCCTTTCATCCTCTGCCAAATTGGCAACCTGTGTGAACCAGGAGCTTAAAGGGGATGTCTCTCCAATTTGGGAGATTGATAGGAAAGCTGTTGGAAAGTCAAACCGGAGCACCAGGAGAGGGACTCTTCGTTGAGTTATAGAAACCTTTCGTATTCACAGTGTGTGCATTCTCTAGGTTTCCCGTACATGTTATAGCTGTAGTAATATTCCCTTCAACCTGGAGAGTTGGGACCCATTGAATGGTTGCCATGCATTATTGCATTAAAGGGTCTGCATTTGCTCACCCAATCTCACCAATCCTCTCAGTCCCAAGTGTCCAGCCTCATGCCACATCCAGCTGTCATTGTAGATAGGGTCATTCCAGGTTGCATCAGAGACCCTGAAGGAATTGTAAAGAATTTCCCTGTTTCTTTGTTTTGTTTTTGAAATTCCTTTTTAGAGTGGGTTTGAGCTGATTCTCGCTGCCTTGTTTATGCCAGTCTAGTCACCCTTGATTCCCTTACGGAGACATATCAATACATAGGTTTTAAGATTCTGACTAGTCAGATCTATTCCTCTGTGGGAAATATGGGGTTTTGAGTCCCTTTCACTGAGGAAGGTGTAGGTCTTGTATAATCCATAGTTGGTCTTTGGAACAGTACCTGTGCTTATATCAAACTCTGGTTTGATGCATCACCCCACCTCTCCTTCCCCCTTAAGCAGGCATAAGAGTGTTTTCTAAATGTGAGACTCTGTTCTCTTTCCTAACTCAGTTCATGTGTAGCCATGTTTACAGGATCTTCCTAAGTGATATCTTATGATAAGTTTCTTTTTCTGTGTGACTTCTTTCACTTAGAATCATCGTACCTGAATCCACTCATTTTGCTGCTACTGGTCTTATGACATTGATTTCATGGCTGAGGGATATTCCATCGTACGTAAGTTCCACAATGTTTTGAACCATTTTTATATTTCCTGGGATATTTCAGGTGTACCCAGGTTGAGGTTCTTGTAAGCAGTGCAGCCCTCAATTTGGGGGTGGCCCTGTCTTATGGATTTTCAGTTTTCCCAAGGTATATTCCCTAGACTGGAAGCGCCCTTGGCTCTGTAGCTCTGTTGTTTACTTGTTTTAGGGAGCACAATGCACTCCTCCAGTGAGGCAGTTGGCAACTTACATCCTGCCCATCAGCATAACAAGGCTCCCATTTCGCCACGGCCTGTCTTGCCTTTCTGGTTTTTACACATTTTGTGGATGTCCCTTTTGACCCGTGGGAAGTGATACTTCTTTGTAGTGCAGATTTGCATTGCCCGCTTGCTTGCTTGGCCATAAAGGGCGTATGCGTTTTCTCCTGAATATATTCAGGAGAAAACGCATACGCCCTTTTTGGCCAAGTGCATCATTGTCGAAGTTGTGCCCCTCTTCCTGTGCTTTACAGGCGATTCCAACGTACCTCTTGAAATCTGTTTCCTGCTATTCTGCCTCGATTTCAAGTCCGCCTCGTTGCCTTCCCTCAACAGATTTTTGGACGATTGTTGGCCTTGATTACTCTGCCAGTTTGTGAATTGCTGTGCCCCTGAGCTCCATATTCAAACTCGTTTTTTGTGAGCTGAACGCAAGTCCAAACTTTTGGTTCAGGACCTATACTGGTTCCCGGTGGGTGGCTGAGACTTTGGTTAATTCTTCTTCCTGCCGGGAAATTAGAGTGACATGTGCCCATCCAAATGCCGAAAAGCGACTCTCTCATTGGTTCTCCCTTTTCCCTTTCCTCCTCTGCCAAATTGGCAACCTGTGTGAACCAGGAGCTTAAAGGGGCTGTCTCTCCAAGTTGGGAGATTGATAGTAAAGCAGTTGCAAAGTCAAACCGGAGCACCATGAGAGGGACTCTTCATTGAGTTTTAGAGACCTTTTGTATTCACAGTGTGTCCATTCTCTAGGTTTCCCGTACATGTTAAAGCTGTAGTAATATTCCCTTCCACCTGGAGAGTTGGGAACCATGGAATGGGTGCCATGCATTATTGCTATAAGGGGTCTGCCTTTGCTCACCCAATCTCTCCAATCCTCTCAGTCCCAAGTGTCCAGCCTCATGCCGCATCCAGCTGTCATTGTAGATAGGGTCATTCCAGGTTGCATCAGAGACCCTGAAGGAATTGTAAAGAATTTCCCTGTTTCTTTGTTCTGTTTTTGAAATTCCTTTTTAGAGTGGGTTTGAGCTGATTCTCGCTGCCATATTTATGCAAGTCTAGACACACTTGATTCCCTTACGGAGACATATCAATACATAGGTTTTAAGATTCTTACTAGTCAGATCTATTCCTCTGCGGGAAATATGGGGTTTTGAGTCCCTTTCACTGAGGAAGGTGTAGGTCTTGTCTATTCCATAGTTGGTTTTTGGAACAGTACCTGTGCTTATATCAAACTCTGGTTTGATGCATCACCCCACCTCTCCTTCCCCCTTAAGCAGGCATAAGAGTGTTTTCTAAATGTGAGACTCTGTTCTTTTTCCTAACTCAGTTCATGTGTAGCCATGTTTACAGGATCTTCCTAAGTGATATCTTATGATAAGTTTCTTTTTCTGTGTGACTTCTTTCACTTAGAATCATCGTACCTGAATCCACTCATTTTGCTGCTACTGGTCTTATGACATTGATTTCATGGCTGAGGGATATTCCATCGTACGTAAGTTCCACAATTTTTTGAACCATTTTTATATTTCCTGGGATATTTCAGGTGTACCCAGGTTGAGGTTCTTGTAAGCAGTGCAGCCCTCAATTTGTGGGTGGCTCTGTCTTATGGATTTTCAGTTTTCCCAAGGTATATTCCCTAGACTGGAAGTGCCCTTGGCTCTGTAGCTCTGTTGTTTACTTGTTTTAGGGAACACAATGCACTCCTCCAGTGAGGCAGTTGGCAACTTACATCCCGCCCATCAGCATAACAGGGCTCCCTGTTCTCCAGGGCCTGTCTTGCCTTTCTGGTTTTTTACACATTTTGCGGATGTCCCTTTTGACCGGTGGGAAGTGATACTTCTTTGTAGTGCAGATTTGCATTGCCCGCTTGCTTGCTTGGCCAAAAAGGGCGTATGCGTTTTCTCCTGAATATATTCAGGAGAAAACGCATACGCCCTTTTTGGCCAAGTGCATCATTGTCGAAGTTGTGCCCCTCTTCCTGTGCTTTACAGGCGATTCTAACGTACCTCTTGAAATCTGTTTCCTGCTATTCTGCCTCGCATTCAAGTCCGCCTCGTTGCCTTCCCTCAACAGATTTTTGGACGATAGTTGGCCTTGATTACTCTGCCAGTTTGTGAATTGCTGTGCCCCTGAGCTCCATTTTTCAACTCGTTTTTTTGTGAGCTGAACGCAAGTCCAAACTTTTGGTTCAGGACCTATACTGGTTCCCGGTGGGTGGCTGAGACTTTGGTTAATTCTTCTTCCTGCCGGGAAATTAGAGTGACATGTGCCCATCCAAATGCCTAACAGCTACTCTCTCATTGGTTCTCCCTCTTCCCTTTCCTCCTCTGCCAAATGGGCAACCTGTGTGAACCAGGAGCTTAAAGGGGCTGTCTCTCCAAGTTGGAAGATTGATAGGAAAGCTGTTGGAAAGTCAAACCGGAGCACAAGGAGAGGGACTCTTCGTTGAGTTTTAGAAACCTTTCGTATTCACAGTGTGTCCATTCTCTAGGTTTCCCGTACATGTTATAGCTGTAGTAATATTCCCTTCAACCTGGAGAGTTGGGACCCATGGAATGGGTGCCATGCATTATTGCTTTAAAGGGTCTGCATTTGCTCACCCAATCTCACCAATCCTCTCAGTCCCAAGTGTCCAGCCTCATGCCGCATCCAGCTGTCATCGTAGATAGGGTCATTCCAGGTTGCATCAGAGACCCTGAAGGAATTGTAAAGAATTTCCCTGTTTCTTTGTTCTGTTTTTGAAATTCCTTTTTAGAGTGGGTTTGAGCTGATTCTCGCTGCCATGTTTATGCCAGTCTAGACACACTTGATTCCGTTACGGAGACATATCAATACATAGGTTTTAAGATTCTTACTAGTCAGATCTATTCCTCTGCGGGAAATATGGGGTTTTGAGTCCCTTTCACTGAGGAAGGTGTAGGTCTTGTCTATTCCATAGTTGGTTTTTGGAACAGTACCTGTGCTTATATCAAACTCTGGTTTGATGCATCACCCCACCTCTCCTTCCCCCTTAAGCAGGCATAAGAGTGTTTTCTAAATGTGAGACTCTGTTCTCTTTCCTAACTCAGTTCATGTGTAGCCATGTTTACAGGATCTTCCTAAGTGATATCTTATGATAAGTTTCTTTTTCTGTGTGACTTCTTTCACTTAGAATCATCGTACCTGAATCCACTCATTTTGCTGCTACTGGTCTTATGACATTGATTTCATGGCTGAGGGATATTCCATCGTATGTAATTTCCTCAATTTTTTGAACAATTTTTATATTTCCTGGGATATTTCCGGTGTACCCTGGTTGAGGTTCTTGTAATCAGTGCAGCCCTCAATTTGGGGGTGGCTCTGTCTTATGGATTTTCAGTTTTCCCAAGGTATATTCCCTAGACTGGAAGTGCCCTTGGCTCTGTAGCTCAGTTGTTTACTTGTTTTAGGGAGCACAATGCACTCCTCCAGTGAGGCAGTTGGCAACTTACATCCTGCCCATCAGCATAACAAGGCTCCCATTTCGCCACGGCCTGTCTTGCTTTTCTGGTTTTTACACATTTTGTGGATGTCCCTTTTGACCGGTGGGAAGTGATACTTCTTTGTAGTGCAGATTTGCATTGCCCGCTTGCTTGCTTGGCCAAAAAGGGCGTATGCGTTTTCTCATGAATATATTCAGGAGAAAATGCATACGCCCTTTTTGGCCAAGTGCATCATTGTCGAAGTTGTGCCCCTCTTACTGTGCTTTACAGGCGAGGACAACCCTGGCTGGCCTGCAGGCACCAAGTTGGCCTGCGTGCTGTCTCTGGTGTGGCGCCACGGTCCTTCCTCTAGGCTTTCAAGCCCTTGTACATATTCAGGTGTTTTACCTGGAAAGGGTGGGAACAGTTGTGCAGCAGCTGGCTTGGGGCTCAGCTCACGTTTACTCACAGATGCCTCGGCACGGTCCCCCAGCTTTGCAATGAGGACGCTCCTTGCGTGGGGGGTGGGTTGCTGGCTGTATGGGAGATGGTTCCCCACCTCTGACCAATTTCAGAATTGTTTACCGCTGGAGCAAGTGCGCAAATAGGGTTTTCCTCTGTATAACTCGTGATTTCAGGTTTTTTTTTTCTTTTATGGTTCAAGTTAGATTTTATTCCTCTTTTATGTATTTATAGATATAAGCATTGAAATAATTCATTCCTATAAATACATCTGTGTGACGGGATGAACTTTTTTTCTGTTTTATTTTTAAATTTTATTTTTTAAAATTTTGAAATTTAATTTTATTTATATTTTATACAGCACGTTATTATTAGTTATGTATTTTATGCATATACATGTATACAGGTCAGTCCCAAACTCCCAACTCATCCCATCACCACCACCCCATGGCTTCCCACACTTGGTGTCCATACGTTTGTTCTCTGCCTCTGTGTCTCTATTTCTTCCCTGCAAACCAGTTCATCTGTACCATTTTTAGGCTCCACATATATGCATTAATATACAATATTTGTTTTCCTCTTTCTGACTTACTTCATTCTGTATGACAGTCTCTCGATCCATCGATGTCTCTACAAATGACCCAGTTTCATTCCTTTTTATGGCCGAGTAATATTCCATTTTATATATGTACCACATCTTTATCCATTCATCTGTCTGTGGGCATTTAGGTTGCTTCCATTACCTGGCTATTGTAAATAGTGCCGCAACGAACATTGTGGTGAATGTGCCCTTTTGAAATACGGTTATCTCTGGGTATATGCCCAGAAGTGGGATTGCGGGATCTGATGGTAATTCTATTTCTAGTTTTTTTTAAGGAAACTCCATACTGTTCTCCATAGTGACTGTATCAATTTACATTCCCACCAATAGTGGAAGAGGGCTCCTTTTGTCCACACCCTCCCCAGAATTGGTTGTTTGTAGATTTTCTGATGATGCCGATTCTAACAGGTGTGAGGTGATACCTCATTGTAGTTTTGATTTGCATTTCTCTGATAATTAGTTCTGTTGAGCAGCTTTTCATGTGCGTCTTGACAATCTCTGTGTCTCCTTTGAAGAAACGTCTCTTTAGATCTTCTGCCCATTTTTTTGGGTTGTTTGTTTTTTTAATATTAAGCTGCATGAGCTGTTTATATATATTGGAGATTAAACCTCTGTCCATTGATTCGTCTGCAACGATTTTCGCCCATTCTGAGGGATGCCTTTTTCCATTCCCGTGTTTTTTAACAAAAAATGAAAGAAAGGAAAAGAAGCAGAACACTAATGTGCGTAAAATATGCCTTTTGAAACGGTCGTTTTGAAATATGGACGTCCTTTGAATTTTTTGGTCGATATGTGACCCCAGGATATGTTTTCAGGGCAGGTGTCATTTACAGGCCTGCAATGATTTTGAATATCAACTGACCATTAGCGTTGGGATTAAAGCTGCTGTTGTGTGAAACGGCCACAAGGTGGCAGCAGTTCACCCTTACCAAATCTGGTTACTAGGGCAAGAGAGCCTCAGTGGAAGTGGTGTTCTAGATTGGAGTTTAGAATGGAATGTGCCAGGAGAAAGCCCCTCACGTTTGTCTCACTACTTGTTGTTCGTGTATTTAATTTAATTTTTTATTTTTTATTACAGCAAGTTTGATTACAATGTTTGGCTTGTTGTAGGTGTGGAAGATGTGGTTCTTTTACACATATACACATGTCTGTACTTCCTGGGAACCTTTTCCCATGTACGTTATGACAGAATGTTGAGTAGTCCTCTCTTGGTATTCTGTAGGTCTTTGGTGATTATATATGTCACCTGTGTTTGTATATGTCTGTTAACCCCGATATCGTAATGAAACCAATCCTCACACCTTTCCATTGGTGAACCATAAGTTTTTTTAATGAATCTGTGATTGCCCTTCTCCGTGGAAATATCTGCCCTGGTATCCATTTTTAGGTAACACCTATAAGTGATATGATATGATATGTGTCTTTCAGTTTCTGACTTACTACAAGTCACGTGATTAATTCTATACTCATGTACGGTGCTGCAAATGGCATTGTGTCCTTTTTTCCCTTGGCTTCTCTTCTGCCTTAGCGGGGTCCATTTTCAACAATGTGATTCCCTGCGGGTTGTGGATTAGCTGACCTGGGCAGCCTTACCCTGCCGGCCCGCCCTCCCCAGGTGTGCCTCGTTGAGGTCAATATAAACAGCGCTCCAGGCAGCAATAGCCCCTGAAGCTGTGCCTGACTCCATATTCTCTGCCCCGTCAGCAGTCTCGGGGCTGTGCTGGTGGGAGGGAGTGAGGGGCCACAGCTTTGTGGGTGGCCCGGAGTGAGTGGGGCTCTGCTGGCCTTTCTGCAGGAGTTGCCAGGCTGCCGCCTGTAAAGAAGAGGATGTGTCACCCATACCTTCCGCTGGAATTTCTCTCCGGACAGAGGTGAGGAAGGAAAAAAGCAGTGGGGGCCGGGACAGGAGGAGTATCTCAGGCAGGGCAATGGAAATCTTGTGGAAGAGCGCCCGGTCCAGGAACACCCTGGCTGGCCTGCAGGCACCAAGTTGGCCTGCGTGCTGTTACTGGTGTGGCTCCACGGTCCTTCCTCTAGGCTTTCAAGCCCTTGTACATATTCAGGTGTTTTACCTGGCAAGGTTGGGAACAGTTCAGCAGCAGCTGGCCTGGGGCTCAGCTCACGTTTACTCACAGATGCCTCGGCACGGTCCCCCAGCTTTGCAATGAGGACGCTCCTTGCGTGGGGGGTGGGTTGCTGGCTGTATGGGAGATGGTTCCCCACCTCTGACCAATTTCAGAATTGTTTACCGCTGGAGCAAGTCCGCTGATAGGGTTTTCCTCTGTATAAGTCGTGGGTTCAGTTTTTTTTTCTTATATGGTTCAAGTTAGATTTTATTCCTCTTTTATGTATTTATAGATATAAGCATGGAAATAATTCATTCCTATAAATACATCTGTGTGACGGGAAGAACTTTTTTCTGTTTTATTTTTAAATTTTATTTTTTAAAATTTTGAAATTTAATTTTATTTATTTTTTTATACAGCACGTTATTATTAGTTATGTATTTTATGCATATATATGTATTCAGGTCAATCCCAATCTCCCAACTCATCCCACCACCACCACCCCATGGCTTCCCACACTTGGTGTCCATACGTTTGTTCTCTGCCTCTGTGTCTCTATTTCTTCCCTGCAAACAAGTTCATCTGTACCATTTTTTAGGCTCCACATATATGCATTAATATACAATATTTGTTTTCCTCTTTCTGACTTACTTCATTCTGTATGACAGCCTCTCGATCCATCGATGTCTCTACAAATGACCCAGTTTCATTCCTTTTTATGGCCGAGTAATATTCCATTTTATATATGTACCACATCTTTATCCATTCATCTGTCTGTGGGCATTTAGGTTGCTTCCATTACCTGGCTATTGTAAATAGTGCTGCAATGAACATTGTGGTGAATGTGCCTTTTAGATTTACGGTTTTCTCTGGGTATATGCCCAGAAGTGGGATTGCTGGATCAGATGGTAATTCTATTTCTAGTTTTTTTAAGGAAACTCCATACTGTTCTCCATAGTGACTGTATCAATTTACATTCCCACCAATAGTGGAAGAGGGCTCCTTTTGTCCACACCCTCCCCATAATTGGTTGTTTGTAGATTTTCTGATGATTCCGATTCTAACGGGTGTGAGGTGATACCTCATTGTAGTTTTGATTTGCATTTCTCTAATAATTAGTGCAGTTGAGCAGCTTTTCATGTGCGTCTTGGCCATCTCTGTGTCTTCTTTGAAGAAACGTCTCTTTAGATCTTCTGCCCATTTTTGTATTGGGTTGTTTGTTTTTTTAATATTAAGCTGCATGAGTTGTTTATATATATAGGAGATTAAACCTCTGTCCATTGATTCGTCTGCAACGATTTTCGCCCATTCTGAGGGATGCCTTTTTCCATTCCCGTGTTTTTTAACAAAAAAGGAAAGAAAGGAAAAGAAGCAGAACAGTAATGTGCGTAAAATATGCCTTTTGAAACGGTCGTTTTCAAATATGGACGTCCTTTGAATTTTTTGGTTGATATGTGACCCCAGGATTTGTTTTCAGGGAAGGTGTCATTTACAGGCCTGCAGTGATTTTGAATATCTACTGACCATTAGTGCTGGGATTAAAGCTGCTGTTGTGTGAAACGGCCACAAGGTGGCAGCAGTTCTCCCTTAACAAATCTGGTTACTAGGGCAACAGAGCGTCAGTGGAAGTGGTGTTCTAGATGGGAATTTAGAACGGAATATGCAGGAGAAAGCCCCTCAAGTTTGTCTCACTACTTATTGTTCGTGTTTTTAATTTAATTTTTTATTTTTTATTACAGCAAGTTTGATTACAATGTTTGGCTTGTTGTAGGTGTGGAAGATGTGGTTCCTTTACACATATACAGATGACTGTTCTTCTTGGGATCCTTTTCCCATGTACGTTATGACAGAATGTTGAGTAGTCCTCTCTTGGTATTCTGTAGGTCTTTGGTGATTATATATGTCACCTGTGTTTGTATATGTGTGTTAACCCCGATATCGTAATGAAGCCAATCCTTACACCTTTCCATTGGTGAACCATAAGTTTGTTTAATGAATCTGTGATTGCCCTTCTCCTTGGAAATATCTGCCCGGGTATCCATTTTTAGGTAACACCTATAAGTGATATGATATGATATGTGTCTTTCACTTTCTGACTTACTACAAGTCACGTGATTACTTCTAGACACATCTATGGTGTTGCAAATGGCATTGTGTCCTTTTTTCCGTTGGCTTCTATTCTGCCTTAGCGAGGTCCATTTTCAACAATGTGATTCCCTGAGGGTTGTGGATTAGCTGACCTGGGCAGCCTTACCCTGCCGGCCCGCCCTCCCCAGGTGTGCCTCATTTAGGTCAATATAAATAGAGCTCCAGGCAGCCATAGCCTCTGAAGCTGTGCCTGACTCCATATACTCTGCCCCTTCAGCAGTCTCGGGGCTGTGCTGGTGGGAGGGAGTGAGGGGCCACAGCTTTGTGGGTTGCCCGGTGTGAGTGGGGCTCTGCTGGCCTTTCTGCAGGAGTTGCCAAGCTGCCGCCTGTAAAGAAGAGGATGTGTCACCCATACCTTCCGCTGGAATTTCTCTCCTGACAGTGGTGAGGAAGGAAAAAAGCAGTGGGTGCCGGGAGAGGAGGGGTATCTCAGGCAGGGCAATGGAAAGCTTCCGGAAGAGCGTCAAGGGCCAGGACCACCCTGGCTGGACTGCAGGCACCAAGTTGGCCTGCGTGCTGTTGCTGGTGTGGCTCGACGGCCCTTCCTCTAGGCTTTCAAGCCCTTGTACATATTCAGGTGTTTTACCTGGGAAGGGTGGGAACAGTTCAGCAGCAGGTGGCCTGGGGCTCAGCTCACGTTTACTCACAGATGCCTCGGCACGGTCCCCCAGCTTTGCAATGAGGACGCTCCTTGCGTGGGGGGTGGGTTGCTGGCTGTATGGGAGATGGTTCCCCACCTCTGACCAATTTCAGAATTGTTTACCGCTGGAGCAAGTGCCCAGATAGGGTTTTACTCTGTAAAACTCGTGAGTTCAGGTTTTTTTTTTCTTTTATGGTTCAAGTTAGATTTTATTCCTCTTTTATGTATTTATAGATATAAGCATGGAAATAATTCATTCCTATAAATACATCTGTGTGACGGGAAGAACTTTTTTCTGTTTTATTTTTAAATTTTATTTTTTTAAATTTTGAAATACAATTTTATTTATGTTTTTATACAGCAGGTTTTTATTAGTTATGTATTTTATGCATATACATGTATACAGGTCAATCCCAAACTCCCAACTCATTCCACCATCAGCACCCCATGGCTTCCCAAACTTGGTGTCCATACGTTTGTTCTCTACCTCTGTGTCTCTATTTCTTCCCTGCAAACCAGTTCATCTGTACCGTTTTTTAGGCTCCACTTATATGCATTAATATACAATATTTGTTTTCCTCTTTCTGACTTACTTCATTCTGTATAACAGTCTCTCCATCCATCGATGTCTCTACAAATGACCCAGTTTCATTCCTTTATATGGCCAAGTAATATTCCATTTTATATATGTACCACATCTTTATCCATTCATCTGTCTGTGGGCATTTAGGTTGCTTCCATTACCTGGCTATTGTAAATCGTGCTGCAATGAACATTGTGGTGAATGTGCCTTTTAGATTTACGGTTTTATCTGGGTATATGCCCAGAAGTGGGATTGCTGGATCAGATGGTAATTCTATTTCTAATTTTCTTAAGGAAATTCCATACTGTTCTCCATAGTGAATGTATCAATTTACATTCCCACCAATAGTGGAAGAGGGCTCCTTTTGTCCACACCCTCCCCAGAATTGGTTGTTTGTAGATTTTCTGATGATGCCGATTCTAACAGGTGTGAGGTGATACCTCATTGTAGTTTTGATTTGCATTTCTCTAATAATTAGTGCTGTTGAGCAGCTTTTCATGTGCGTCTTGGCCATCTCTGTGTCTCCTTTGAAGAAACGTCTCTTTAGATCTTCTGCCCATTTTTGTATTGGGTTGTTTGTTTTTTTTTAATATTAAGCTGCATGAGCTGTTTATATATATTGGAGATTAAACCTCTGTCCATTGATTCGTTTGCAACGATTTTCGCCCATTCTGAGGGATGCCTTTTTCCATTGCCGTTTTTTTTAACAAAAAAGGAAAGAAAGGAAAAGAAGCAGAACACTACTGTGCGTAAAATTTGCCTTTTGAAATGGTCGTTTTGAAATATGGACGTCCTTTGAATTTTTTGGTCGATATGTGACCCCAGGATTTGTTTTCAGGGCAGGTGTCATTTACAGGCCTGCAATGATTTTGAATATCAACTGACCATTAGTGCTGGGATTAAAGCTGCTGTTGTGTGAAACGGCCACAAGGTGGCAGCAGTTCTCCCTTACCAAATCTGGTTACTAGGGCAAGAGAGCCTCAGTGGAAGTGGTGTTCTAGATTGGAATTTAGAATGGAATGTGCCAGGAGAAAGCCGCTCACGTTTGTCTCACTACTTCTTGTTCGTGCTTTTAATTTAATTTTTTATTTTTTATTACAGCAAGTTTGATTACAATGTTTGGCTTGTTGTAGGTGTGGAAGATGTGGTTCTTTTACACATATACAGATGTCTGTTCTTCCTGGGATCCTTTTCCCATGTACGTTATGACAGAATGTTGAGTGGTCCTCTCTTGGTATTCTGAAGGTCTTTGGTGATTATATATGTCACCTGTGTTTGTATATGTGTGTTAACCCCGATATCGTAATGAAACCAATCCTCACACCTTTCCATTGGTGAACCATAAGTTTGTTTAAAGAATCTGTGATTGCCCTTCTCCGTGGAAATATCTGCCCTGGTATCCATTTTTAGGTAACACCTATAAGTGATATGATATGATATGTGTCTTTCACTTTCTGAGTTCCTACAAGTCACGTGATTACTTCTAGACTCATCTACGGTGCTGCAAATGGCATTGTGTCCTTTTTTCCCTTGGCTTCTCTTCTGCCTTAGCGAGGTCCATTTTCAACAATGTGATTCCCTGGGGGTTGTGGATTAGCTGACCTGGGCAGCCTTACCCTGCCGGCCCTCCCTCCCCCGGTGTGCCTCGTTGAGGTCAATATAAACAGAGCTCCAGGCAGCAATAGCCCCTGAAGCTGTGCCTGACTCCATATTCTCTGCCCCGTCAGCAGTCTCGGGGCTGTTCTAGTGGGAGGGAGTTAGGGGCCACAGCTTTGTGGGTGGCCTGGTGTGAGTGGGGCTCTGCTGGCCTTTCTGCAGGAGTTGCCATACTGCCGCCTGTAAAGAAGAGGATGTGTCACCCATACCTTCCGCTGGAATTTCTCTCCGGACAGAGGTGAGGAAGGAAAAACGCAGTGGGGGCCGGGACAGGAGGGGTATCTCAGGCAGGGCAATGGAAAGCTTCTGGAAGTGATCCCGGGGCCAGGACCACCCTGGCTGGCCTGCAGGCAGCAAGTTGGCCTGCGTGCTGTCGCTGGTGTGGCTCCACGGCCCTTCCTCTAGGCATTCAAGCCCTTGTACATATTCAGGTGTTTTACCTGGTAATGGTGGGAACAGTTCAGCAGCAGCTGGCCTGAGGCGCAGCTCACGTTTACTCACAGATGCCTTGGCACGGTCCCCCAGCTTTGCAATGAGGACGCTCCTTGCCTGGGTGGTGGGTTGCTGGCTGTATGGGAGATGGTTCCCCACCTCTGACCAATTTCAGAATTGTTTACCACTGGAGCAAGTGCCCAGATAGGATTTTCCTCTGTAAAACTCGTGAGTTCAGGTTTTTTTTTTCTTTTATGGTTCAAGTTAGATTTTATTCCTCTTTTATGTATTTATAGATATAAGCATGGAAATAATTCATTCCTATAAATACACCTGTGTGACGGGAAGAAATTTTTTCTGTTTTATTTTTAAATTTTATTTTTTAAAATTTTAAAATTTAATTTTATTTATGTTTTTTATACAGAACGTTATTATTAGTTATATATTTTATGCATATATATGTATTCAGGTCAATCCCAAACTCCCAACTCATCCCACCACCACCACCCCATGGCTTCCCACACTTGGTGTCCATACGTTTGTTCTCTACCTCTGTGTCTCTATTTCTTCCCTGCAAACCAGTTCATCTGTACCATTTTTAGGCTCCACATATATGCATTAATATACAATATTTGTTTTCCTCTTTCTGACTTACTTCATTCTGTATGACAGTTTCTCGATCCATCGATGTCTCTACAGATGACCCAGTTTCATTCCTTTTTATGGCCGAGTCATATTCCATTTTATATATGTACCACATCTTTATCCATTCATCTGTCTGTGGGCATTTAGGTTGCTTCCATTACCTGGCTATTGTAAATAGTGCTGCAACGAACATTGTGGTGAATGTGCCTTTTTGAAATACGGTTTTCTCTGGGTATATGCCCAGAAGTGGGATTGCTGGATCAGATGGTAATTCTATTTCTAGTTTTTTTAAGGAAACTCCATACTGTTCTCCATAGGGACTGTATCAATTTACATTCACACCAATAGTGGAAGAGGGCTCCTTTTGTCCACACCCTCCCCAGAATTGGTTGTTTGTAGATTTTCTGATGATGCCGATTCTAACAGGTGTGAGGTGATACCTCATTGTAGTTTTGATTTGCATTTCTCTAATAATTAGTGCTGTTGAGCAGCTTTTCATGTGCGTCTTGGCCATCTCTGTGTCTCCTTTGAAGAAACGTCTCTTTAGATCTTCTGCCCATTTTTTTTGGGTTGTTTGTTTTGTTAATATTAAGCTGCATGAGCTGCTTATATATATTGGAGATTAAACCTCTGTCCATTGATTCGTCTGCAACGATTTTCGCCCATTCTGAGGGATGCCTTTTTCCATTCCCGTGTTTTTTAACAAAAAAGGAAAGAAAGGAAAAGAAGCAGAACACTAATGTGCGTAAAATATGCCTTTTGAAACGGTCGTTTTGAAATATGGACGTCCTTTGAATTTTTTGGTCGATATGTGACCCCAGGATTTGTTTTCAGGGCAGGTGTCATTTACAGGCCTGCAATGATTTTGAATATCAACTGACCATTAGCTTTGGGATTAAAGCTGCTGTTGTGTGAAACGGCCACAAGGTGGCAGCAGTTCACCCTTACCAAATCTGGTTACTAGGGCAAGAGAGCCTCAGTGGAAGTGGTGTTCTAGATTGGAGTTTAGAATGGAATGTGCCAGGAGAAAGCCCCTCACGTTTGTCTCACTACTTCTTGTTCGTGTTTTTAATTTAATTTTTTTATTTTTTATTACAGCAAGTTTGATTACAATGTTTGGCTTGTTGTAGGTGTGGAAGATGTGGTTCCTTTACACATATACAGATGTCTGTTCTTCCTGGGATCCTTTTCCCATGTACGTTATGACAGAATGTTGAGTAGTCCTCTCTTGGTATTCTGTAGGTCTTTGGTGATTATATATGTCACCTGTGTTTGTATATGTGTGTTAACCCCGATATCGTAATGAAACCAATCCTCACACCTTTCCATTGGTGAACGATAAGTTTGTTTAATGAATCTGTGATTGCCCTTCTCCGTGGAAATATTTGCCCTGGTATCCATTTTTAGGTAACACCTATAAGTGATATGATATGATATGTGTCTTTCACTTTCTTACTTACTACAAGTCACGTGATTACTTCTAGACTCATCTACGGTGCTGCAAATGGCATTGTGTCCTTTTTTCCCTTGGCTTCTCTTCTGCCTTAGTGGGGTCCATTTTCAACAATGTGATTCCCTGAGGGTTGTGGATTAGCTGACCTGGGCAGCCTTACCCTGCCGGCCCGCCCTCCACTGGTGTGCCTCGTCAGGCTGTATGCTGACATACCGGTCACTGCCAGCGTATGGGCCAGGAGTAGGCTATGGCTTGGGGGTAAGCTGTAGGGCTAGTGGTGGTTTTCCGTTTCGGACTAGGGTTAGGGTTAGGGAACGGCAAGTCTTAGGGCACAGGTGAGGGTACGGAAACGTGTGAGGGTCCGGCTACGTGCTGACGCACGGGTCAGTGCCAGCGTATGGGCCAGGAGTAGGCTACGGCTTAGGGTAAGGTGTAGGGCTGGTGGTGGGTTTCCGTGAAGGGCTAGGGTTAGGGTTAGGGAACGGCAAGTCTTAGGGCACAGGTGATGGTACGGAAACGTGGGAGGGTTAGGCTACGTGCTGACGCACGGCTCAGTGCCAGCGTACGGGCCAGGAGTAGGCTACAGCGTAGGGTAGAGTGTAGGGCTGGTGGTGGGTTTCCGTACGGCGCTAGTGTTAGGATTAGGGAACGGCAAGGCTTAGGGCACAGGTGAGGGTAGAGTAACATGGGAGGGTCAGGCTATGTGCTGAAGCACAGGTCAGTGCCCGCGTACGGGCCAGGAGTAGGCTATGGCGTAGGGTATGGTGTAGGGCTGGTGGTGGGTTTCCGTTCCGGGCTAGGGTTAGTGTTAGGGAACGGCAAGGCTTAGGGCACAGGTGAGGGTACGGAAACGTGTGAGGGTCAGGGTACGTGTTGACGCACGGGTCAGTGCCAGCGTACGGGCCAGGAGTAGGCTACGGCGTAGGGTAAGGTGTAGGGCTGGTGGTGGGTTTCCGTTCCGGGTTAGGGTTAGGGAACGGCAAGTCTTAGGGCAGATGTGAGTGTATGGAAACGTGGGAGGGTTATCCTACATGCTGACGCACGTGTCAGTGCCAGCGTACGGGGCAGGAGTAGGCTATGGCTTGGGAAATTTAGGTGTAGGGCTGGTGGTGGGTTTCCATTCCGTTCTAGGTTTAGGGTTAGGGAACGGCAAGGCTTAGGGCACAGGTGAGTGTACGGAAATGTGGAAAGGTCAGGCTACGTGCTGACGCACAAGTCCGTGCCAGTAACGGGCCAGGAGTAGGCTACGGCGTAGGGTAAGGTGTAGGGCTGGTGGTGGGTTTCCGTTCGGGCTAGGGTTAGGGTGAGGGAACTGCAAGGCTTAGGGCACAGGTGAGGGTACGGAAACGTGGGATGGTCAGGCTACATGCTGATTCACGGGTCAGTGCCAGCGTACGGGCCAGGAGTAGGCTACGGCGTAGGGTAAGGTGTAGGGCTTGTGGTGGTTTTCCGTTCCGGGCTAGGGTTAGGGTTAGGGAACGGCAAGGCTTAGGACACAGGTGAGGGTACGGAAACGTGGGAGGGTCAGGCTACGTGCTGACGCACGGGTCAGTGCCAGCGTACGGACCAGGTTTAGGCTACGGCTTGGGGGTAAGGTGTAGGGCTGATGGTGGATTTCCGTTCAGGTCTAGGGTTAGGGTTATGGAACCGCAAGACTTAGGGCCCACGTGAGGGTACGGAAACGTGGGAGGGTCAGGCTACGTGATGATGCACTGGTCAGTGCCAGCGTACTGGCCTGGAGTAAGCTACGGCTTGGGGGTTAGGTGTAGGGCTGGTGGTGGGTTTCCGTTCCGAGCTAGGGTTAGGGTTAGGGAATGGCAAGGCTTAGGGCACAGGTGACGGTACGGAAACGTAGGAGGGTCAGGCTACGTGCTGATGAAACAGTGAGTGCCGGCGTACGAGCCAGGAATAGGCTACGGCGTTGGGAAAGGTGTAGGGCTGGTGGTGTGTTTCCGTTCCGGGCTAGGGTTAGGGTTAGGGAAAGGCAAGACTTAGGGCACAGGTGAGGGTCTGCAAACGTGGGAGGGTCAGGCTACGTGCTGAAGCACAGGTCAGTGCCCGCGTATGGGCCAGGTGTAGGCTACGGCGTAGGGTAAGGTGTAGGGCTGGTGGTGGGTTTTCCCACCGGGCTAAGGTTAGTGTCAGGGAATGGCAAGGCTTAGGGCCCACGTGAGGTTACGGAAACGTGGGAGGGTCAAACTACATGCTGACGCACGGGTCAGTGCGAGCGTACTGGCGAGGAGTAGGCTACCCAGTAGGGAAAGGTTTAGGGATGGTGGTGGGTTTCCTTTCAGGGTTAGGGTTAGTGTTAGGGAACGGCAAGGCTTAGGGCACAGGTGAGGGTACGGAAACGTGGGAGGGTCAGGTTACGTGCTGACGCACGGGTCAGTGCCAGGGTACGGGCCAGGAGTAGGCTACGGCGTAGTGTAAGGTTTAGGGCTGGTGGTGGGTTTTCGTTCCGGGCTACGGTTACGGTTAGGGAATGGCAAGGCTTAGGGCACATGTGAGGGTACGGAAACGTGGGAGGGTATGGCTACGTGCTGAAGCAAGGGTCAGTGCCAGGGTACGGGCAAGGAGTAGGCTATGGCATAGGGTAAGGTGTAGGGCGGGTGGTGGGTTTCCGTTCCGGGCTAGGGTTAGGGTAAGGGAACGGCAAGGCTTAGGGCACAGGTGAGGGTACGGAAAAGTGGGACGGTCAGGCTACGTGATGACGCAAGGGTCAGTGCCAGCGTACGGGCCAGGAGTAGGCTACGGCGTAGGGAAAGGTGTAGGGCTGGTGGTGGGTTTGCGTTCCGGGCTAGGGTTAGGGATAGGGAACAGCAAGGCTTAGGTCACAGGTGATGGTACGGAAACGTGAGAGGGTCAGGCTACATGCTTACGCACGGGTCAGTGCCAGCGTACGGGCCAGGAGTAGGCTACGGTGTAGCGTATGGTGTAGGGCTGGTGGTGGGTTTCCGTTCCGGGCTAGGGTTAGGGTTATGGAACGGCAAGGCTTAGGGCACAGGTGAGGGTATGGAAAAGTGGGAGGGTCAGGCTACGTGCTGACACACGGGTCAATGCCAGCGTACGGGCCAGGAGTAGGCTACGGCTTGTGGCTTAGTTTTAGGGTTGGTGGTGCCTTTCTGTTCCGGGCTAGGGTTAGGGTTAGGGAACGGCAAGGCTTAGGGCACAGGTGAGGGTACGGAAACGTGGGTGGGTCAGGCTACGGGCTGACGCACGGGTCAGTGCCCGCGTACGGGCCATGTGTAGGCTACAGCATAGGGTAAGGTGTAGGGCTAGTGGTGGGTTTCCATTCCGCGCTAGGGTTAGGGTTAGGGAACGGCAAGGCTTAGGGCACAGGTGAGGGTACGGAAACGTGGGAGGGTCAGGCTACATGCTGACGCATGGGTCAGTGCCACCGTACAGGCCAGGAGTAGGCTACGGCTTGTGGGTAAGGTGTAGGGCTGGTGGTGGGTTTCCGTTCCGGGCTAGGGTTAGGGTTATGGAACGGCAAGGCTTAGGGCACGGGTGAGGGTACAGAAACTTGGGAGGGTCAGGCTACTTGCTGATGCTAGGGTTAGTGCCACAGAATGGGCCAGGACTAGGCTATGGCTTGGGGGTAAGTTGTAGGGCTGGTGGTGGGTTTCCGTTCCGGGCTCTGGTTAGGGTTAGTGAACGGCAAGGCTAAGGGCACAGGTGAGGGTACGGAAACATGGGAGGGTCAGGCTACATGCTGACGCAAGGGTCAGTGCCACCGTACAGACCAGGAGTAGGTTATGGCATAGGTTAAGGTTTAGGGCTGGTGGTGGGTTTCCGTTCCAGGCTAGGGTTAGGGTTAGGGAACGGCAAGGGTTAGGGCTGAGATGAGGGTACGGAAACGTGGGAGGGTCAGGCTACGTGCTGATGAAAGGGTCAGTGCCTGCGTACGGGCCAGGAATAGGCTACGGCTTGGGGGTACGCTGTATAGCTGGTGGTGGGTTTCTGTTCCGGACTAGGTTTAGGGTTAGGGAACGGCAAGGTTTAGGGCAGAGGTGAGGGTACGGAAACGTGTGAGGGTCAGGCTACGTGCTGACGCATGTGTCAGTGCCAACGTACGTGCCAGGAGTAGGCTACGGTGTAGGGTAAGGTATAGGGCTGCTGATGGGTTTCTGTTCCCGGCTAGGGTGAGGGTGAGGGAACGGCAAGGCTTAGGGCACAGTTGATAGTACCAAAACGTGGGAGGGTCAGGCTACGTGCTGACGCACGGGTCAGTGCCAGCGAACGGGCCAGGATTAGGCTATGGCTTGGGGGTAAGGTGTAGGGCTGGTGGTGGGTTTCCGTTCCGGGCTAGGGTTAGGGTTAGTAAACGGCAAGGCTTAGGGCACAGGTGAGGGTACGGAAACGTGGGAGGGTCAGGCTACGTGCTGATGAAACGGTGAGTGCCGGCGTACGAGCCAGGAATAGGCTGCGGCGTTGGGAAAGGTGTAGGGCTGGTGGTGGGTTTCCGTTCCGGGCTAGGGTTAGGGTTAGGGAAAGGCAAGGCTTAGGGCACAGGTGAGGGTCCGCAAACGTGGGAGGGTCAGGCTACGTGATGAAGCACAGGTCAGTGCCCGCGTATGGGCCAGGTGTAGGCTATGGCGTAGGGTAAGGTGTAGGGCTGGTGGTGGGTTTCCGTTCGGGGCTAGGGTTAGGGTTACGGAACGGCAAGGCTTAGTGCTAAGGAGAGGGTACGGAAACGTGGGAGGGTCACGCTACGTGCTGACACACGGGTCAGTGCCAGCGTACGGGCCAGGAGTAGGGTACGGCATAGGGTAAAGTGTAGGGCTGATGGTGGGTTTCCGTTCCGGGCTAGGGTTAGTGTTAGGAAACGGCAAGGCTTAGGGCACAGGTGAGGGTACGGAAACGTGTGAGGGTCAGGCTACGTGCTGACGCATGTGTCAGTGCCAGCGTATTGGCCAGGAGTAGGCTACGGCTTGGGGGTAAGTTGTAGGGCTGGTGGTCATTTTCCGTTCCGGTGTAGGGTTAGGGTTAGTGAACGGCAAGGCTTAGGGCACAGGTGAGGGTACAGAAACGTGGGAGGGGCAGGCTAAGTGCTGATGAAAGTGTCAGTGCCTGCGTACGAGCCAGGAATAGGCTACGGCGTAGGGAAATGTGTAGGGCTGGTGGTGGGTTTCCGTTCCGGGCTAGGGTTAGGGTTAGGGAACGGCAAGTCTTAGGGCACAGGTGAGGGTCCGCAAACGTGGGAGGGCCAGGCTACGTGCTGAAACACAGGTCAGTTCCCGCGTATGGGCCAGGTGTAGGCTACGGCTTGTGGCTAAGTTTTAGGGCTGGTGGTGGCTTTCTGTTCCGGGCTAGGGTTAGGTTTAGGGAACGGCAAGGCTTAGGGCACAGGTGAGGGTAAGGAAACGTGGGAGGGTCAGGCTACGTGCTGACGCATGGGTCAGTGACCGCGTACGGGCCATGTGTAGGCTACAGCATAGGGTAAGGTGTAGGGCTAGTGGTGGGTTTCCGTTCCGGGCTAGGGTTAGGGTTAGGGAACGGCAAGGCTTAGGGCACAGGTGAGGGTATGTAAAAGTGGGAGGGTCACGCTACGTGCTGACGCATGGGTCAGTGCCAGCATATGGGCCAGGAGTACGCTACGGCTTGGGGGTAAGTTGTAGGGCTGATGGTGGGTTTCCGTTCCGGGCTAGGGTTAGGGTTACGGAACGGCAAGGCTTAGGGCACGGGTGAGGGTACAGAAACGTGGGAGGGTCAGGCTACTTGATGATGCTAGGGTTACTGCCACCGAACGTGCCAGGAGTAGGCTACGGCTTGGGGGTAAGGTGTAGGGCTGGTGGTGGGTTTCCGTTCCGGGCTAGGGTTAGGGTTACAGAACGGCAAGGCTTAGGGCAGAGGTGAGGGTACGGAAACGTGGGAGGGTCAGGCTACATGCTGACGCAAGGGTAAGTGCCACCGTACAGGCCAGGAGTAGGCTACGGCGTAGGTTAAGGTGTAGGGCTGGTGGTGGGTTTCCGTTCCGGGCTAGGGTTAAGGTTAGGGAACGGCAAGGCTTAGGGCACAGGTGACGGTACGGAAACGTGGGACGGTCAGGCTACATACTGATGCATGAGTCAGTGCCAGCGAACCGGCCAGGAGTAGGCTATCGCTTGGGGGTAAGCTGTAGGGCTGGTGGTGGGTTTCCGTTTCGGGCTAGGGTTAGGGTTAGGGAACGGCAAGGCTTAGTTCACTGGTGAGGGTACGGAAACGTGTGAGGATCAGGCTACGTGCTGACGCACGGGTCAGTGCCAGCGTACGGGCCAGGAGTAGGCTACAGCGTAGGGTAAGGTGTAGGGCTGGTGATGGGTTTCCTTTCCTGGCTAGAGTTAGGGTGAGGGTACTGCAAGGCATAGGTCACAGATGAGGGAACGGAAACGTGTGATGGTCAGGCTACGTGCTGACTCACGGGTCAGTGCCAGTGTACGGGCCAGAAGTAGGCTACGGCGTAGGGTAAGGTGTAGGGCTGGTGGTGGGTTTCCGTTCCAGGCTAGGGTTAGGGGTAGGGAACAGCAAGGCTTAGGGCACAGGTGAGGGTACAGAAACGTGGGAGGGGCAGGCTAAGTGCTGATGAAAGTGTCAGTGCCTGCGTACGAGCCAGGAATAGGCTACGGCGTAGGGAAATGTGTAGGGCTGGTGGTGGGTTTCCGTTCCGGGCTAGGGTTAGGGTTAGGGAACGGCAAGTCTTAGGGCACAGGTGAGGGTCCGCAAACGTGGGAGGGCCAGGCTACGTGCTGAAACACTGGTCAGTTCCCGCGTATGGGCCAGGTGTAGGCTACGGCATAGCGTAATGTGTAGGGCTGGTGGTGGGTTTCCCTTCCGGGCTAAGCTTAGTGTTAGGGAATGGCAAGGCTTAGGGCCCACGTGAGGGTACGGAAACGTGGGAGGGTCAAACTACATGCTGACGCACGGGTCAGTGCGAGCGTACGGGCGAGGAGTAGGCTACCCAGTAGGGAAAGGTTTAGGGATGGTGGTGGTTTTCCGTTCAGGGTTAGGGTTAGGGTTAGGGAACGGCAAGGCTTAGGGCACAGGTGAGGGTACGGAAACGTGGGAGGGTCAGGCTACGTGCTGACGCACGGGTCATTGCCAGCGTACGGGCCAGAAGTAGGCTACGGCGTAGTGTAAGGTGTAGGGCTGGTGGTGGGTTTTCGTTCCGGGCTACGGTTACGGTTAGGGAATGGCAAGGCTCAGGGCACATGTGAGGGTACAGACACGTGGGAGTGTATGGCTACGTGCTGAAGCACGGGTCACTGCCAGGGTACGGGCAAGGAGTAGGCTACGGCATAGGGTAAGGTGTAGGGCGGGTGGTGGGTTTCCGTTCCGGGCTAGGGTTAGGGTAAGGGAACGGCAAGGCTTAGGGCACAGGTGAGGGTACGGAAACGTGGGACGGTCAGGCTACGTGATGACGCACGGGTCAGTGCCAGCGTAAGGGCCAGGAGTAGGCTACGGCGTAGGGAAAGGTGTAGGGCTGGTGGTGGGTTTGCATTCCGGGCTGGGGTTAGGGATAGGGAACGTCAAGTCTTAGGGCACATGTGAGGGTACGGAAACGTGAGAGGGTCAGGCTACATGATGACGCACGGGTCAGTGCCAGCGTACGGGCCAGGAGTAGGCTACGGTGTAGCGTATGGTGTAGGGCTGGTGGTGGGTTTCCGTTCCGGGCTAGGGTTAGGGATAGGGAACGGCAAGGCTTAGGGCACAGGTGAGGGTACGGAAAAGTGGGAGGGTCAGGCTACGTGCTGACGCACGGGTCAGTGCCAGCGTACGGGCCAGGAGTAGGCTACGGCTTGTGGCTAAGTTTTAGGGCTGGTGGTGGATTTCTGTTCCGGGCTAGGGTTAGGTTTAGGGAACGGCAAGGCTTAGGGCACAGGTGAGGGTACGGAAACGTGGGAGGGTCAGGCTACGTGCTGACGCACGGGTCAGTGACCGCGTACGGGCCATGTGTAGGCTACAGCATAGGGTAAGGTGTAGGGCTAGTGGTGGGTTTCCGTTCCGGGCTAGGGTTAGGGTGACGGAACTGCAAGGCTTAGGGCACAGGTGAGGGTACGGAAACGTGGGAGGGTCAGGCTACGTGCTAATTCACGGGTCAGTGCCAGCGTACGGGCCTGGATTAGGCTACGGCGTAGGGTATGGTGTAGGGCTGGTGGTGGGTTTCCGTTCGGGGCTAGGGTTACGGTTAGGGAACGGCAAGGCGTAGGGCACAGGTGAGGGTACGGAAACATGGGAGGGTCAGGCTACGTGCTGACGCACGGGTCAGTGCCAGCATATGGGCCAGGAGTACGCTACGGCTTGGGGGTAAGTTGTAGGGCTGATGGTGGGTTTCCGCTCCGGGCTAGGGTTAGGGTTACGGAACGGCAAGGCTTAGGGCACGGGTGAGGGTACAGAAACGTGGGAGGGTCAGGCTACTTGATGATGCTAGGGTTACTGCCACCGAACGTGCCAGGAGTAGGCTACGGCTTGGGGGTAAGGTGTAGGGATGGTGGTGGGTTTCCGTTCCGGGCTAGGGTTAGGGTTACAGAACGGCAAGGCTTAGGGCAGAGGTGAGGGTACGGAAACTTGGGAGGGTCAGGCTACATGCTGACGCAAGGGTAAGTGCCACCGTACAGGCCAGGAGTAGGCTACGGCGTAGGTTAAGGTGTAGGGCTGGTGGTGGGTTTCCGTTCCGGGCTAGGGTTAAGGTTAGGGAACGGCAAGGCTTAGGGCACAAATGAGGGTACGGAAACGTGGGAGGGTCAGGCTACGTGCTGATGAAAGGGTCAGTGCCTGCGTACGGGCCAGGAATAGGCTACGGCTTGGGGTAAGGTGTAGGGCTGGTGGTGGGTTTCTGTTCCGGGCTAGGGTTAGGGTTAGGGAACGGCAAGGCTTAGTGCTAAGGAGAGGGTACGGAAACGTGGGAGGGTCAGGCTACATGCTGACACACGGGTCAGTGCCAGCGTACGGGCCAGGACTAGGCTACGGCATAGGATAAGGTGTAGAGCTGGTGGTGAGATTCCGTGCCAGGCTAGGGTTAGGGTTAGGGAACGACAAGGCTTAGGTCACAGGTGAGTGTACGGTAACATGGGAGGGTCAGGCTACGTGCTGAAGCACAGGTCAGTGCCCGCGTACGGGCCAGGTGTAGGCTACGGCATAGAGTAAGGTGTAGGGCTGGTGGTGGGTTTCCGTTCTGGGCTAGGGTTAGGGTTAGTGAACGGCAAGGCTTAGGGCACAGCTGAGGGTACGGAAACGTGGGAGGGTCAGGCTACATGCTGACGCACGGGTCAGTGCCAGCGTACGGGCCAGGAATAGGCTATGGCTTGTGGGTAAGCTGTAGGGCTGGTGGTGGGTTTCCGCTCCGGACTCGGGTTAGGCTTAGGGAACGGCAAGGCTTAGGGCGCAGGTGAGGGTACGGAAACGTGTGAGGGTCAGGCTACGTGCTGACGCACCTGTCAGTGCCAGCGTACGTGCCAGGAGTAAGCTACGGCGTAGGGTAAGGTGTAGGGTTGCTGATGGGTTTCTGTACCTGGCTAGGGTGAGGGTGAGGGAACGGCAAGGCTTAGGGCACAGATGAGGGTACGGAAACGTGGGAGGCTCAGGCTACGTGCTGATGAATGGGTCAGTGCCTGCGTACGGGCCAGGAATAGGCTACGGCTTGGGGTAAGGTGTATGGCTGGTGGTGGGTTTCTGTTCCGGGCTAGGGTTAGGGTTAGGGAACGGCAAGGCTTAGTGCTAAGGAGAGGGTACGGAAACGTGGGAGGGTCAGGCTACATGCTGACACACGGGTCAGTGCCAGCGTACGGGCCAGGACTAGGCTACGGCATACGATAAGGTGTAGAGCTGGTGGTGAGATTCCGTGCCAGGCTAGGGTTAGGGTTAGGGAACGACAAGGCTTAGGGCACAGGTGAGAGTACGGAAATGTGGGAAGGTCAGGCTACGTGCTGACGAACAGGTCAGTGCCAGCGTACGGGCCAGGAGCAGGCTACGGCATAGGGTAAGGCTTAGGGCTGGTGGTGGGTTTCCGTTCGGGCTAGGGTTAGGTTGAGGGAACTGCAAGGCTTAAGGCACAGGTGAGGGAACGGAAACGTGGGTGGGTCAGGCTACGTGCTGATTCACGGGTCAGTGCCAGTGTACGGCCCAGGAGTAGGCTACGGCGTAGGGTAAGGTGCAGGGCTGGTGGTGGTTTTCCGTTCCAGGCTAGTGTTAGGGTTAGGGAACGGCAAGGCTTAGGGCACAGGTGAGGGTATGGAAACGTGGGAGTGTCAGGCTACGTGCTGACGCACGGGTCAGTGCCAGCGTACAGACCAGGAGTAGGCTACGGCTTGGGGTTAAGTTGTAGGGCTGGTGGTGGTTTTCCGTTCGGGTCTAGGGTTAGGTTTAGGGAACGGCAAGGCTTAGGGCACACGTGAGGGTACGGAAACTAGGGAGGGTCAGGCTACGTGCTGACGCACGGGTCAGTGCCAGCGTATGCACCAGGAGTAGGCTACAGCTTGTGTGTAAGTTGTAGGGCTGGTGATGTGTTTCTCTTCCGGGCTAGGGTTAGGGTTAGGGAACGGCATGGCTTAGGGCACAGGTGAGGGTACAGAAATGTGGGAGGGTCAGGCTAAGTGCTGACGCACGTGTCAGTGCCAGCGTAAGGACCAGGAGTAGGCGACGGCATACGGTAAAGCTTAGGGCTGGTGGTGGTTTTCTGTTCCGGGCTAGGGTTAGGGTTAGGGAACGGCAAGGCTTAGGGCACAAGTGAGGGTTCGGAAACGTGGGAGGGTCAGGCTACGTGCTGACACACGGGTCAGTGCCAGTGTACCGGCCAGGTGTAGGCTACGGCGTAGGGTAAGGTGTAGGGCTGGTGGTGGGTTTCCGTTCCCGGCTTGGTTAGGGTTAGGGAACCGGAAGGCTTACGGCACAGGTGAGGGTACAGAAACGTGAGAGGGTCAGGCTACTTGCTGACGCACGGGTCAGTGCCAGCGTATGGGCCAGGATTAGGCTACGGCTTGGTGGTAAGGTGTAGGGCTGGTGGTGGGTTTCCGTTCCGGGCTAGGTTTAGGGTTAGGGAACGGCAAGGCTTAGGGCACAGGTGAGGGTACGGAAACGTGGGAGGGTCAGGCTACGTGCTGACGCACGGGTCAGTGCCAGCGTACGGGCCCGGAATAGGCTAGGGCTTGGGGGTAACGTGTAGGGCTGGTGGTGGGTTTCCGTTCGGGGCTAGGGTTACGGTTAGGGAACGGCAAGGCGTAGGGCACAGGTGAGGGTACGGAAACATGGGAGGGTCAGGCTACGTGCTGACGCACGGGTCAGTGCCAGCATACGGGCCAGGATTAGGCTACGGCTTGGGGTTAAGGTGTAGGTCTGTTGGTGGGTTTAGGTTCCGGGCTAGGGTTAGGGTTAGGGAACGGCAAGGCTTAGGGCACATGTGAGGGTACAGAAACGTGGGAGGGTCAGCCTACGTGCTGACGCACCGGTCAGTGCCAGCGTACCGGCAAGGAGTAGGCTACGGCTTGTGGGTTAGGTGTAGGGCTAGTGGTGGGTTTCCATTCCGAGCTAGGGTTAGTGATAGGGAACGGCAAGGCTTAGAGCACTGGTGAGGGTACGGAAACGTGGGAGGGTCAGGCTACGTGCTGACGCACGGGTCAGTGCCAGCGTACGGGCCAGGATTAGGCTACGGCTTGGGGTTAAGGTGTAGGGCTGGTGGTGGGTTTCTTTTCCGTGCTAGGGTTAGGGTTAGGGAACGGCAAGGCTTAGGGCACAGGTGAGGGTACGGAAACGTGGGAGGGTCAGGCTACGTGCTGATGCACGGGTCAGTGCCAGCGTACCGTTCAGGAGGAGGCTACGGCTTGGGGGTTAGTTGTAGGCCTGGTAGTGGGTTTCCGTTACGGGCTAGGGTTAGGGTTAGGGAACGGCAAGGCTTAGGGCACAGGTGACGGTACGGAAACGTGGGACGGTCAGGCTACATACTGACGCATGAGTCAGTGCCAGCGAACCGGCCAGGAGTAGGCTATGGCTTGGGGGTAAGCTGTAGGGCTGGTGGTGGGTTTCCGTTTCGGGCTAGGGTTAGGGTTAGGGAACGGCAAGGCTTAGTTCACTGGTGAGGGTACGGAAACGTGTGAGGATCAGGCTACGTGCTGACGCACGGGTCAGTGCCAGCGTACGGGCCAGGAGTAGGCTACAGCGTAGGGTAAGGTGTAGGGCTGGTGATGGGTTTCCTTTCCTGGCTAGAGTTAGGGTGAGGGTACTGCAAGGCATAGGGCACAGATGAGGGAACGGAAACGTGTGATGGTCAGGCTACGTGCTGACTCACGGGTCAGTGCCAGTGTACGGGCCAGAAGTAGGCTACGGCGTAGGGTAAGGTGTAGGGCTGGTGGTGGGTTTCCGTTCGGGGCTAGGGTTAGGGTTACGGAACGGCAAGGCTTAGTGCTAAGGAGAGGGTACGGAAACGTGGGAGGGTCACGCTACGTGCTGACACATGGGTCAGTGCCAGCGTACGGGCCAGGAGTAGGGTACGGCATAGGGTAAAGTGTAGGGCTGATGGTGGGTTTCCGTTCCGGGCTAGGGTTCGGGTTAGGAAACGGCAAGGCTTAGGGCACAGGTGAGGGTACGGAAACGTGTGAGGGTCAGGCTACGTGCTGACGCATGTGTCAGTGCCAGCGTATTGGCCAGGAGTAGGCTACGGCTTGGGGGTAAGTTGTAGGGCTGGTGGTCATTTTCCGTTCCGGTGTAGGGTTAGGGTTAGTGAACGGCAAGGCTTAGGGCACAGGTAAGGGTACAGAAACGTGGGAGGGGCAGGCTAAGTGCTGATGAAAGTGTCAGTGCCTGCGTACGAGCCAGGAATAGGCTACGGCGTAGGGAAATGTGTAGGGCTGGTGGTGGGTTTCCGTTCCGGGCTAGGGTTAGGGTTAGGGAACGGCAAGTCTTAGGGCACAGGTGAGGGTCCGCAAACGTGGGAGGGCCAGGCTACGTGCTGAAACACAGGTCAGTTCCCGCGTATGGGCCAGGTGTAGGCTACGGCTTGTGGCTAAGTTTTAGGGCTGGTGGTGGCTTTCTGTTCCGGGCTAGGGTTAGGTTTAGGGAACGGCAAGGCTTAGGGCACAGGTGAGGGTAAGGAAACGTGGAAGGGTCAGGCTACGTGCTGACGCATGGGTCAGTGACCGCGTACGGGCCATGTGTAGTCTACAGCATAGGGTAAGGTGTAGGGCTAGTGGTGGGTTTCCGTTCCGGGCTAGGGTTAGGGTTAGGGAACGGCAAGGCTTAGGGCACAGGTGAGGGTATGGAAAAGTGGGAGGGTCACGCTACGTGCTGACGCATGGGTCAGTGCCAGCATATGGGCCAGGAGTACGCTACGGCTTGGGGGTAAGTTGTAGGGCTGATGGTGGGTTTCCGTTCCGGGCTAGGGTTAGGGTTACGGAACGGCAAGGCTTAGGGCACGGGTGAGGGTACAGAAACGTGGGAGGGTCAGGCTACTTGATGATGCTAGGGTTACTGCCACCGAACGTGCCAGGAGTAGGCTACGGCTTGGGGGTAAGTTGTAGGGCTGGTGGTGGGTTTCCGTTCCGGGCTAGGGTTAGGGTTACAGAACGGCAAGGCTTAGGGCAGAGGTGAGGGTACGGAAACGTGGGAGGGTCAGGCTACATGCTGACGCAAGGGTAAGTGCCACCGTACAGGCCAGGAGTAGGCTACGGCGTAGGTTAAGGTGTAGGGCTGGTGGTGGGTTTCCGTTCCGGGCTAGGGTTAAGGTTAGGGAACGGCAAGGCTTAGGGCACAGGTGACGGTACGGAAACGTGGGACGGTCAGGCTACATACTGATGCATGAGTCACTGCCAGCGAACCGGCCAGGAGTAGGCTATCGCTTGGGGGTAAGCTGTAGGGCTGGTGGTGGGTTTCCGTTTCGGGCTAGGGTTAGGGTTAGGGAACGGCAAGGCTTAGTTCACTGGTGAGGGTACGGAAACGTGTGAGGATCAGGCTACGTGCTGACGCACGGGTCAGTGCCAGCGTACGGGCCAGGAGTAGGCTACAGCGTAGGGTAAGGTGTAGGGCTGGTGATGGGTTTCCTTTCCTGGCTAGAGTTAGGGTGAGGGTACTGCAAGGCATAGGTCACAGATGAGGGAACGGAAACGTGTGATGGTCAGGCTACGTGCTGACTCACGGGTCAGTGCCAGTGTACGGGCCAGAAGTAGGCTACGGCGTAGGGTAAGGTGTAGGGCTGGTGGTGGGTTTCCGTTCCAGGCTAGGGTTAGGGGTAGGGAACAGCAAGGCTTAGGGCACAGGTGAGGGTACAGAAACGTGGGAGGGGCAGGCTAAGTGCTGATGAAAGTGTCAGTGCCTGCGTACGAGCCAGGAATAGGCTACGGCGTAGGGAAATGTGTAGGGCTGGTGGTGGGTTTCCGTTCCGGGCTAGGGTTAGGGTTAGGGAACGGCAAGTCTTAGGGCACAGGTGAGGGTCCGCAAACGTGGGAGGGCCAGGCTACGTGCTGAAACACTGGTCAGTTCCCGCGTATGGGCCAGGTGTAGGCTACGGCATAGCGTAATGTGTAGGGCTGGTGGTGGGTTTCCCTTCCGGGCTAAGCTTAGTGTTAGGGAATGGCAAGGCTTAGGGCCCACGTGAGGGTACGGAAACGTGGGAGGGTCAAACTACATGCTGACGCACGGGTCAGTGCGAGCGTACGGGCGAGGAGTAGGCTACCCAGTAGGGAAAGGTTTAGGGATGGTGGTGGTTTTCCGTTCAGGGTTAGGGTTAGGGTTAGGGAACGGCAAGGCTTAGGGCACAGGTGAGGGTACGGAAACGTGGGAGGGTCAGGCTACGTGCTGACGCACGGGTCATTGCCAGCGTACGGGCCAGGAGTAGGCTACGGCGTAGTGTAAGGTGTAGGGCTGGTGGTGGGTTTTCGTTCCGGGCTACGGTTACGGTTAGGGAATGGCAAGGCTCAGGGCACATGTGAGGGTACAGACACGTGGGAGTGTATGGCTACGTGCTGAAGCACGGGTCACTGCCAGGGTACGGGCAAGGAGTAGGCTACGGCATAGGGTAAGGTGTAGGGCGGGTGGTGGGTTTCCGTTCCGGGCTAGGGTTAGGGTAAGGGAACGGCAAGGCTTAGGGCACAGGTGAGGGTACGGAAACGTGGGACGGTCAGGCTACGTGATGACGCACGGGTCAGTGCCAGCGTAAGGGCCAGGAGTAGGCTACGGCGTAGGGAAAGGTGTAGGGCTGGTGGTGGGTTTGCATTCCGGGCTGGGGTTAGGGATAGGGAACGTCAAGTCTTAGGGCACATGTGAGGGTACGGAAACGTGAGAGGGTCAGGCTACATGATGACGCACGGGTCAGTGCCAGCGTACGGGCCAGGAGTAGGCTACGGTGTAGCGTATGGTGTAGGGCTGGTGGTGGGTTTCCGTTCCGGGCTAGGGTTAGGGATAGGGAACGGCAAGGCTTAGGGCACAGGTGAGGGTACGGAAAAGTGGGAGGGTCAGGCTACGTGCTGACGCACGGGTCAGTGCCAGCGTACGGGCCAGGAGTAGGCTACGGCTTGTGGCTAAGTTTTAGGGCTGGTGGTGGATTTCTGTTCCGGGCTAGGGTTAGGTTTAGGGAACGGCAAGGCTTAGGGCACAGGTGAGGGTACGGAAACGTGGGAGGGTCAGGCTACGTGCTGACGCACGGGTCAGTGACCGCGTACGGGCCATGTGTAGGCTACAGCATAGGGTAAGGTGTAGGGCTAGTGGTGGGTTTCCGTTCCGGGCTAGGGTTAGGGTGACGGAACTGCAAGGCTTAGGGCACAGGTGAGGGTACGGAAACGTGGGAGGGTCAGGCTACGTGCTAATTCACGGGTCAGTGCCAGCGTACGGGCCTGGATTAGGCTACGGCGTAGGGTATGGTGTAGGGCTGGTGGTGGGTTTCCGTTCGGGGCTAGGGTTACGGTTAGGGAACGGCAAGGCGTAGGGCACAGGTGAGGGTACGGAAACATGGGAGGGTCAGGCTACGTGCTGACGCACGGGTCAGTGCCAGCATATGGGCCAGGAGTACGCTACGGCTTGGGGGTAAGTTGTAGGGCTGATGGTGGGTTTCCGCTCCGGGCTAGGGTTAGGGTTACGGAACGGCAAGGCTTAGGGCACGGGTGAGGGTACAGAAACGTGGGAGGGTCAGGCTACTTGATGATGCTAGGGTTACTGCCACCGAACGTGCCAGGAGTAGGCTACGGCTTGGGGGTAAGGTGTAGGGATGGTGGTGGGTTTCCGTTCCGGGCTAGGGTTAGGGTTACAGAACGGCAAGGCTTAGGGCAGAGGTGAGGGTACGGAAACGTGGGAGGGTCAGGCTACATGCTGACGCAAGGGTAAGTGCCACCGTACAGGCCAGGAGTAGGCTACGGCGTAGGTTAAGGTGTAGGGCTGGTGGTGGGTTTCCGTTCCGGGCTAGGGTTAAGGTTAGGGAACGGCAAGGCTTAGGGCACAAATGAGGGTACGGAAACGTGGGAGGGTCAGGCTACGTGCTGATGAAAGGGTCAGTGCCTGCGTACGGGCCAGGAATAGGCTACGGCTTGGGGTAAGGTGTAGGGCTGGTGGTGGGTTTCTGTTCCGGGCTAGGGTTAGGGTTAGGGAACGGCAAGGCTTAGTGCTAAGGAGAGGGTACGGAAACGTGGGAGGGTCAGGCTACATGCTGACACACGGGTCAGTGCCAGCGTACGGGCCAGGACTAGGCTACGGCATAGGATAAGGTGTAGAGCTGGTGGTGAGATTCCGTGCCAGGCTAGGGTTAGGGTTAGGGAACGACAAGGCTTAGGTCACAGGTGAGCGTACGGTAACATGGGAGGGTCAGGCTACGTGCTGAAGCACAGGTCAGTGCCCGCGTACGGGCCAGGTGTAGGCTACGGCATAGAGTAAGGTGTAGGGATGGTGGTGGGTTTCCGTTCTGGGCTAGGGTTAGGGTTAGTGAACGGCAAGGCTTAGGGCACAGCTGAGGGTACGGAAACGTGGGAGGGTCAGGCTACATGCTGACGCACGGGTCAGTGCCAGCGTACGGGCCAGGAATAGGCTATGGCTTGTGGGTAAGCTGTAGGGCTGGTGGTGGGTTTCCGCTCCGGACTCGGGTTAGGCTTAGGGAACGGCAAGGCTTAGGGCGCAGGTGAGGGTACGGAAACGTGTGAGGGTCAGGCTACGTGCTGACGCACCTGTCAGTGCCAGCGTACGTGCCAGGAGTAAGCTACGGCGTAGGGTAAGGTGTAGGGTTGCTGATGGGTTTCTGTACCTGGCTAGGGTGAGGGTGAGGGAACGGCAAGGCTTAGGGCACAGATGAGGGTACGGAAACGTGGGAGGCTCAGGCTACGTGCTGATGAATGGGTCAGTGCCTGCGTACGGGCCAGGAATAGGCTACGGCTTGGGGTAAGGTGTATGGCTGGTGGTGGGTTTCTGTTCCGGGCTAGGGTTAGGGTTAGGGAACGGCAAGGCTTAGTGCTAAGGAGAGGGTACGGAAACGTGGGAGGGTCAGGCTACATGCTGACACACGGGTCAGTGCCAGCGTACGGGCCAGGACTAGGCTACGGCATACGATAAGGTGTAGAGCTGGTGGTGAGATTCCGTGCCGGGCTAGGGTTAGGGTTAGGGAACGACAAGGCTTAGGGCACAGGTGAGAGTACGGAAATGTGGGAAGGTCAGGCTACGTGCTGACGAACAGGTCAGTGCCAGCGTACGGGCCAGGAGCAGGCTACGGCATAGGGTAAGGCTTAGGGCTGGTGGTGGGTTTCCGTTCGGGCTAGGGTTAGGTTGAGGGAACTGCAAGGCTTAAGGCACAGGTGAGGGAACGGAAACGTGGGTGGGTCAGGCTACGTGCTGATTCACGGGTCAGTGCCAGTGTACGGCCCAGGAGTAGGCTACGGCGTAGGGTAAGGTGCAGGGCTGGTGGTGGTTTTCCGTTCCAGGCTAGTGTTAGGGTTAGGGAACGGCAAGGCTTAGGGCACAGGTGAGGGTATGGAAACGTGGGAGTGTCAGGCTACGTGCTGACGCACGGGTCAGTGCCAGCGTACAGACCAGGAGTAGGCTACGGCTTGGGGTTAAGTTGTAGGGCTGGTGGTGGTTTTCCGTTCGGGTCTAGGGTTAGGTTTAGGGAACGGCAAGGCTTAGGGCACACGTGAGGGTACGGAAACTAGGGAGGGTCAGGCTACGTGCTGACGCACGGGTCAGTGCCAGCGTATGCACCAGGAGTAGGCTACAGCTTGTGTGTAAGTTGTAGGGCTGGTGATGTGTTTCTCTTCCGGGCTAGGGTTAGGGTTAGGGAACGGCATGGCTTAGGGCACAGGTGAGGGTACAGAAATGTGGGAGGGTCAGGCTAAGTGCTGACGCACGTGTCAGTGCCAGCGTAAGGACCAGGAGTAGGCGACGGCATACGGTAAAGCTTAGGGCTGGTGGTGGTTTTCTGTTCCGGGCTAGGGTTAGGGTTAGGGAACGGCAAGGCTTAGGGCACAAGTGAGGGTTCGGAAACGTGGGAGGGTCAGGCTACGTGCTGACACACGGGTCAGTGCCAGTGTACCGGCCAGGTGTAGGCTACGGCGTAGGGTAAGGTGTAGGGCTGGTGGTGGGTTTCCGTTCCCGGCTTGGTTAGGGTTAGGGAACCGGAAGGCTTACGGCACAGGTGAGGGTACAGAAACGTGAGAGGGTCAGGCTACTTGCTGACGCACGGGTCAGTGCCAGCGTATGGGCCAGGATTAGGCTACGGCTTGGTGGTAAGGTGTAGGGCTGGTGGTGGGTTTCCGTTCCGGGCTAGGTTTAGGGTTAGGGAACGGCAAGGCTTAGGGCACAGGTGAGGGTACGGAAACGTGGGAGGGTCAGGCTACGTGCTGACGCACGGGTCAGTGCCAGCGTACGGGCCCGGAATAGGCTAGGGCTTGGGGGTAACGTGTAGGGCTGGTGGTGGGTTTCCGTTCGGGGCTAGGGTTACGGTTAGGGAACGGCAAGGCGTAGGGCACAGGTGAGGGTACGGAAACATGGGAGGGTCAGGCTACGTGCTGACGCACGGGTCAGTGCCAGCATACGGGCCAGGATTAGGCTACGGCTTGGGGTTAAGGTGTAGGTCTGTTGGTGGGTTTAGGTTCCGGGCTAGGGTTAGGGTTAGGGAACGGCAAGGCTTAGGGCACATGTGAGGGTACAGAAACGTGGGAGGGTCAGCCTACGTGCTGACGCACCGGTCAGTGCCAGCGTACCGGCAAGGAGTAGGCTACGGCTTGTGGGTTAGGTGTAGGGCTAGTGGTGGGTTTCCATTCCGAGCTAGGGTTAGTGATAGGGAACGGCAAGGCTTAGGGCACTGGTGAGGGTACGGAAACGTGGGAGGGTCAGGCTACGTGCTGACGCACGGGTCAGTGCCAGCGTACGGGCCAGGATTAGGCTACGGCTTGGGGTTAAGGTGTAGGGCTGGTGGTGGGTTTCTTTTCCGTGCTAGGGTTAGGGTTAGGGAACGGCAAGGCTTAGGGCACAGGTGAGGGTACGGAAACGTGGGAGGGTCAGGCTACGTGCTGATGCACGGGTCAGTGCCAGCGTACCGTTCAGGAGGAGGCTACGGCTTGGGGGTTAGTTGTAGGCCTGGTAGTGGGTTTCCGTTACGGGCTAGGGTTAGGGTTAGGGAACGGCAAGGCTTAGGGCACAGGTGACGGTACGGAAACGTGGGACGGTCAGGCTACATACTGACGCATGAGTCAGTGCCAGCGAACCGGCCAGGAGTAGGCTATGGCTTGGGGGTAAGCTGTAGGGCTGGTGGTGGGTTTCCGTTTCGGGCTAGGGTTAGGGTTAGGGAACGGCAAGGCTTAGTTCACTGGTGAGGGTACGGAAACGTGTGAGGATCAGGCTACGTGCTGACGCACGGGTCAGTGCCAGCGTACGGGCCAGGAGTAGGCTACAGCGTAGGGTAAGGTGTAGGGCTGGTGATGGGTTTCCTTTCCTGGCTAGAGTTAGGGTGAGGGTACTGCAAGGCATAGGTCACAGATGAGGGAACGGAAACGTGTGATGGTCAGGCTACGTGCTGACTCACGGGTCAGTGCCAGTGTACGGGCCAGAAGTAGGCTACGGCGTAGGGTAAGGTGTAGGGCTGGTGGTGGGTTTCCGTTCCAGGCTAGGGTTAGGGGTAGGGAACAGCAAGGCTTAGGGCACAGGTGAGGGTACAGAAACGTGGGAGGGGCAGGCTAAGTGCTGATGAAAGTGTCAGTGCCTGCGTACGAGCCAGGAATAGGCTACGGCGTAGGGAAATGTGTAGGGCTGGTGGTGGGTTTCCGTTCCGGGCTAGGGTTAGGGTTAGGGAACGGCAAGTCTTAGGGCACAGGTGAGGGTCCGCAAACGTGGGAGGGCCAGGCTACGTGCTGAAACACTGGTCAGTTCCCGCGTATGGGCCAGGTGTAGGCTACGGCATAGCGTAATGTGTAGGGCTGGTGGTGGGTTTCCCTTCCGGGCTAAGCTTAGTGTTAGGGAATGGCAAGGCTTAGGGCCCACGTGAGGGTACGGAAACGTGGGAGGGTCAAACTACATGCTGACGCACGGGTCAGTGCGAGCGTACGGGCGAGGAGTAGGCTACCCAGTAGGGAAAGGTTTAGGGATGGTGGTGGTTTTCCGTTCAGGGTTAGGGTTAGGGTTAGGGAACGGCAAGGCTTAGGGCACAGGTGAGGGTACGGAAACGTGGGAGGGTCAGGCTACGTGCTGACGCACGGGTCATTGCCAGCGTACGGGCCAGGAGTAGGCTACGGCGTAGTGTAAGGTGTAGGGCTGGTGGTGGGTTTTCGTTCCGGGCTACGGTTACGGTTAGGGAATGGCAAGGCTCAGGGCACATGTGAGGGTACAGACACGTGGGAGTGTATGGCTACGTGCTGAAGCACGGGTCACTGCCAGGGTACGGGCAAGGAGTAGGCTACGGCATAGGGTAAGGTGTAGGGCGGGTGGTGGGTTTCCGTTCCGGGCTAGGGTTAGGGTAAGGGAACGGCAAGGCTTAGGGCACAGGTGAGGGTACGGAAAAGTGGGACGGTCAGGCTACGTGATGACGCACGGGTCAGTGCCAGCGTAAGGGCCAGGAGTAGGCTACGGCGTAGGGAAAGGTGTAGGGCTGGTGGTGGGTTTGCATTCCGGGCTGGGGTTAGGGATAGGGAACGTCAAGTCTTAGGGCACATGTGAGGGTACGGAAACGTGAGAGGGTCAGGCTACATGATGACGCACGGGTCAGTGCCAGCGTACGGGCCAGGAGTAGGCTACGGTGTAGCGTATGGTGTAGGGCTGGTGGTGGGTTTCCGTTCCAGGCTAGGGTTAGGGATAGGGAACGGCAAGGCTTAGGGCACAGGTGAGGGTACGGAAAAGTGGGAGGGTCAGGCTACGTGCTGACGCACGGGTCAGTGCCAGCGTACGGGCCAGGAGTAGGCTACGGATTGTGGCTAAGTTTTAGGGCTGGTGGTGGATTTCTGTTCCGGGCTAGGGTTAGGTTTAGGGAACGGCAAGGCTTAGGGCACAGGTGAGGGTACGGAAACGTGGGAGGGTCAGGCTACGTGCTGACGCACGGGTCAGTGACCGCGTACGGGCCATGTGTAGGCTACAGCATAGGGTAAGGTGTAGGGCTAGTGGTGGGTTTCCGTTCCGGGCTAGGGTTAGGGTGACGGAACTGCAAGGCTTAGGGCACAGGTGAGGGTACGGAAACGTGGGAGGGTCAGGCTACGTGCTAATTCACGGGTCAGTGCCAGCGTACGGGCCTGGATTAGGCTACGGCGTAGGGTATGGTGTAGGGCTGGTGGTGGGTTTCCGTTCGGGGCTAGGGTTACGGTTAGGGAACGGCAAGGCGTAGGGCACAGGTGAGGGTACGGAAACATGGGAGGGTCAGGCTACGTGCTGACGCACGGGTCAGTGCCAGCATATGGGCCAGGAGTACGCTACGGCTTGGGGGTAAGTTGTAGGGCTGATGGTGGGTTTCCGCTCCGGGCTAGGGTTAGGGTTACGGAACGGCAAGGCTTAGGGCACGGGTGAGGGTACAGAAACGTGGGAGGGTCAGGCTACTTGATGATGCTAGGGTTACTGCCACCGAACGTGCCAGGAGTAGGCTACGGCTTGGGGGTAAGGTGTAGGGATGGTGGTGGGTTTCCGTTCCGGGCTAGGGTTAGGGTTACAGAACGGCAAGGCTTAGGGCAGAGGTGAGGGTACGGAAACGTGGGAGGGTCAGGCTACATGCTGACGCAAGGGTAAGTGCCACCGTACAGGCCAGGTGTAGGCTACGGCGTAGGTTAAGGTTTAGGGCTGGTGGTGGGTTTCCGTTCCGGGCTAGGGTTAAGGTTAGGGAACGGCAAGGCTTAGGGCACAAATGAGGGTACGGAAACGTGGGAGGGTCAGGCTACGTGCTGATGAAAGGGTCAGTGCCTGCGTACGGGCCAGGAATAGGCTACGGCTTGGGGTAAGGTGTAGGGCTGGTGGTGGGTTTCTGTTCCGGGCTAGGGTTAGGGTTAGGGAACGGCAAGGCTTAGTGCTAAGGAGAGGGTACGGAAACGTGGGAGGGTCAGGCTACATGCTGACACACGGGTCAGTGCCAGCGTACGGGCCAGGACTAGGCTACGGCATAGGATAAGGTGTAGAGCTGGTGGTGAGATTCCGTGCCAGGCTAGGGTTAGGGTTAGGGAACGACAAGGCTTAGGTCACAGGTGAGCGTACGGTAACATGGGAGGGTCAGGCTACGTGCTGAAGCACAGGTCAGTGCCCGCGTACGGGCCAGGTGTAGGCTACGGCATAGAGTAAGGTGTAGGGATGGTGGTGGGTTTCCGTTCTGGGCTAGGGTTAGGGTTAGTGAACGGCAAGGCTTAGGGCACAGCTGAGGGTACGGAAACGTGGGAGGGTCAGGCTACATGCTGACGCACGGGTCAGTGCCAGCGTACGGGCCAGGAATAGGCTATGGCTTGTGGGTAAGCTGTAGGGCTGGTGGTGGGTTTCCGCTCCGGACTCGGGTTAGGCTTAGGGAACGGCAAGGCTTAGGGCGCAGGTGAGGGTACGGAAACGTGTGAGGGTCAGGCTACGTGCTGACGCACCTGTCAGTGCCAGCGTACGTGCCAGGAGTAAGCTACGGCGTAGGGTAAGGTGTAGGGTTGCTGATGGGTTTCTGTACCTGGCTAGGGTGAGGGTGAGGGAACGGCAAGGCTTAGGGCACAGATGAGGGTACGGAAACGTGGGAGGCTCAGGCTACGTGCTGATGAATGGGTCAGTGCCTGCGTACGGGCCAGGAATAGGCTACGGCTTGGGGTAAGGTGTATGGCTGGTGGTGGGTTTCTGTTCCGGGCTAGGGTTAGGGTTAGGGAACGGCAAGGCTTAGTGCTAAGGAGAGGGTACGGAAACGTGGGAGGGTCAGGCTACATGCTGACACACGGGTCAGTGCCAGCGTACGGGCCAGGACTAGGCTACGGCATACGATAAGGTGTAGAGCTGGTGGTGAGATTCCGTGCCGGGCTAGGGTTAGGGTTAGGGAACGACAAGGCTTAGGGCACAGGTGAGAGTACGGAAATGTGGGAAGGTCAGGCTACGTGCTGACGAACAGGTCAGTGCCAGCGTACGGGCCAGGAGCAGGCTACGGCATAGGGTAAGGCTTAGGGCTGGTGGTGGGTTTCCGTTCGGGCTAGGGTTAGGTTGAGGGAACTGCAAGGCTTAAGGCACAGGTGAGGGAACGGAAACGTGGGTGGGTCAGGCTACGTGCTGATTCACGGGTCAGTGCCAGTGTACGGCCCAGGAGTAGGCTACGGCGTAGGGTAAGGTGCAGGGCTGGTGGTGGTTTTCCGTTCCAGGCTAGTGTTAGGGTTAGGGAACGGCAAGGCTTAGGGCACAGGTGAGGGTATGGAAACGTGGGAGTGTCAGGCTACGTGCTGACGCACGGGTCAGTGCCAGCGTACAGACCAGGAGTAGGCTACGGCTTGGGGTTAAGTTGTAGGGCTGGTGGTGGTTTTCCGTTCGGGTCTAGGGTTAGGTTTAGGGAACGGCAAGGCTTAGGGCACACGTGAGGGTACGGAAACTAGGGAGGGTCAGGCTACGTGCTGACGCACGGGTCAGTGCCAGCGTATGCACCAGGAGTAGGCTACAGCTTGTGTGTAAGTTGTAGGGCTGGTGATGTGTTTCTCTTCCGGGCTAGGGTTAGGGTTAGGGAACGGCATGGCTTAGGGCACAGGTGAGGGTACAGAAATGTGGGAGGGTCAGGCTAAGTGCTGACGCACGTGTCAGTGCCAGCGTAAGGACCAGGAGTAGGCGACGGCATACGGTAAAGCTTAGGGCTGGTGGTGGTTTTCTGTTCCGGGCTAGGGTTAGGGTTAGGGAACGGCAAGGCTTAGGGCACAAGTGAGGGTTCGGAAACGTGGGAGGGTCAGGCTACGTGCTGACACACGGGTCAGTGCCAGTGTACCGGCCAGGTGTAGGCTACGGCGTAGGGTAAGGTGTAGGGCTGGTGGTGGGTTTCCGTTCCCGGCTTGGTTAGGGTTAGGGAACCGGAAGGCTTACGGCACAGGTGAGGGTACAGAAACGTGAGAGGGTCAGGCTACTTGCTGACGCACGGGTCAGTGCCAGCGTATGGGCCAGGATTAGGCTACGGCTTGGTGGTAAGGTGTAGGGCTGGTGGTGGGTTTCCGTTCCGGGCTAGGTTTAGGGTTAGGGAACGGCAAGGCTTAGGGCACAGGTGAGGGTACGGAAACGTGGGAGGGTCAGGCTACGTGCTGACGCACGGGTCAGTGCCAGCGTACGGGCCCGGAATAGGCTAGGGCTTGGGGGTAACGTGTAGGGCTGGTGGTGGGTTTCCGTTCGGGGCTAGGGTTACGGTTAGGGAACGGCAAGGCGTAGGGCACAGGTGAGGGTACGGAAACATGGGAGGGTCAGGCTACGTGCTGACGCACGGGTCAGTGCCAGCATACGGGCCAGGATTAGGCTACGGCTTGGGGTTAAGGTGTAGGTCTGTTGGTGGGTTTAGGTTCCGGGCTAGGGTTAGGGTTAGGGAACGGCAAGGCTTAGGGCACATGTGAGGGTACAGAAACGTGGGAGGGTCAGCCTACGTGCTGACGCACCGGTCAGTGCCAGCGTACCGGCAAGGAGTAGGCTACGGCTTGTGGGTTAGGTGTAGGGCTAGTGGTGGGTTTCCATTCCGAGCTAGGGTTAGTGATAGGGAACGGCAAGGCTTAGGGCACTGGTGAGGGTACGGAAACGTGGGAGGGTCAGGCTACGTGCTGACGCACGGGTCAGTGCCAGCGTACGGGCCAGGATTAGGCTACGGCTTGGGGTTAAGGTGTAGGGCTGGTGGTGGGTTTCTTTTCCGTGCTAGGGTTAGGGTTAGGGAACGGCAAGGCTTAGGGCACAGGTGAGGGTACGGAAACGTGGGAGGGTCAGGCTACGTGCTGATGCACGGGTCAGTGCCAGCGTACCGTTCAGGAGGAGGCTACGGCTTGGGGGTTAGTTGTAGGCCTGGTAGTGGGTTTCCGTTACGGGCTAGGGTTAGGGTTAGGGAACGGCAAGGCTTAGGGCACAGGTGACGGTACGGAAACGTGGGACGGTCAGGCTACATACTGACGCATGAGTCAGTGCCAGCGAACCGGCCAGGAGTAGGCTATGGCTTGGGGGTAAGCTGTAGGGCTGGTGGTGGGTTTCCGTTTCGGGCTAGGGTTAGGGTTAGGGAACGGCAAGGCTTAGTTCACTGGTGAGGGTACGGAAACGTGTGAGGATCAGGCTACGTGCTGACGCACGGGTCAGTGCCAGCGTACGGGCCAGGAGTAGGCTACAGCGTAGGGTAAGGTGTAGGGCTGGTGATGGGTTTCCTTTCCTGGCTAGAGTTAGGGTGAGGGTACTGCAAGGCATAGGGCACAGATGAGGGAACGGAAACGTGTGATGGTAAGGCTACGTGCTGACTCACGGGTCAGTGCCAGTGTACGGGCCAGAAGTAGGCTACGGCGTAGGGTAAGGTGTAGGGCTGGTGGTGGGTTTCCGTTCCAGGCTAGGGTTAGGGGTAGGGAACAGCAAGGCTTAGGGCACAGGTGAGGGTACGGAAAGGAGGGAGTGTCAGGCTACATGCTGACGCATGTGTCAGTGCCAGCGTACTGGCCAGGAGTAGGCTACGGCATACGGTAAGGTGTAGGGCTGGCGTTGGATTTCCGTTCCGGGCTAGGGTTAGGGTTAGTGAACGACAAGTCTTAGGGAACAGGTGAGGGTACGGAAACGTGGGAGGGTCAGGCTACGTGCTGACACACGGGACAGTGTCAGCGTATGGACCAGGAGTAGGCTACGGTGTAGGAAAAGGTGTAGGGCTGGTGGTGGGTTTCCGTTCCGGGCTAGAGTTAGGGTTAGGGAACGGCAAGGCTTAGGGCACAGGTGAGGGTACAGAAACGTGGGAGGGTCAGGCTACGTGCTGACGCACGGGTCAGTGCCAGCGTACGGGCCAGGAGTAGGCTACGGCGTAGGGTAAGGTGTAGGGCTTATGGTGGGTTTCCAGTGCGTTCTAGGGTTAAGGTTAGGGAACAGCAAGGCTTAGGGCACAGGTGAGGGTACGGAAAGGGTGGAGGGTGTGGCTACGTGCTGACGCATGGGTCAGTGCCAGCATACGGACCAGGAGTATGCTACGGCTTGGGGGTAAGTTGTAGGGCTGGTGGAGGGTTTCCGTTCCGGGCTAGGGTTAGGTTTAGGGAACCGCAAGGCTTAGGGCACAGGTGAGGGTACAGAAACGTGGGAGTGTCAGGCTACATGCTGACGCATGGGTCAGTGCCGGCGTACGGGCCAGGAGTAGGCTACGGCTTGTGGGTAAGTTGTAGGGCTGGTGGTGGGTTTCCGTTCCGGGCTAGGGTTAGGGTTAGGGAACGGCAAGGCTTAGGGAACAGGTGACGGTACGGAAACGTGGGAGGGTCAGGCTATGTGCTGACGCACGCGTCAGTGCCAGCGTACGGGCCAGGAGTAAGCTATGGCGTAGGGTAAGGTGTAGGGCTGGTGGTGGGTTTCCGTTCTGTGCTAGGGTTAGGCGTTGGGATCGGCAAGGCTTAGGGCACAGGTGAGGGTACGGAAACGTGGGTGGGTCAGACTACATGCTGACGCACGGGTCAGTGCCAGCGTATGGGCCAGGAGTAGGCTACGGCATAGGGAAAGGTTTAGGGCTGGTGGTAGTTTTCCGTTCCGGGCTAGGGTTAGGGTTAGGGAACGGCAAGTCTTAGGGCACAAGTGAGGGTACGGAAACGTGGGAGGGTCAGGTTACGTGCTGATGAATGGGTCACTGCCAGCGTACGGGCCAGGTGTAGGCTACGGCTTGGGGGTAATGTGTAGGGCTAGTGGTGGGTTTCCGTTCCGGGCTAGGGTTAGGGTTAGGGAACGGAAAGGCTTAGGGCACAGGTGAGGGTACGGAAACGTGGGAGGGTCAGGCTACGTGCTGACGCATGGTTCATTGCCAGCGTACGGGCCAGGAGTAGGCTACGGCTTGGGGGTAAGGTGTAGGGCTGGTGGTGTGTTTCCGTTCCGGGCTAGGGTTAGGGTGAGGGAACGGCAAGACTTAGGGCACAGGTGAGGGTGCGGAAACGTGGGAGGGTCATGCTACGTGCTGACGCAGGCGTCAGTGCCAGTGTACGGGTCAGGAGTAGGCTACAGCGTAGGGTAAGGTTTAGGGCTCGTGGTGGGTTTCCGTTCTGTGCTAGGGTTAGGCTTAGGGAACGGCAAGTATTAGGGCACAGGTGAGGGTACGGAAACGTGGGTGGGTCAGACTACGTGCTGACGCATGGGTCAGTGCCAGCGTACGGGCCAGGAGTAGGCTACGGCGTAGGGTAAGGTGTAGGGCTGGTGGTGGGTTTCCGTTCCCGGCTTGGTTAGGGTTAGGGAACCGGAAGGCTTACGACACAGGTGAGGGTACAGAAACGTTAGAGGGTCAGGCTACTTGCTGACGCAAGGGTCAGTGCCAGCGTATGGGCCAGGAGTAGGCTACGGCTTGGTGGTAAGGTGTAGGGCTGGTGGTGGGTTTCCGTTCCGGGCTAGGGTTAGGGTTAGGGAACGGCAAGGCTTAGGGCACAGGTGAGGGTACGGAAACGTCGGAGGGTCAGGCTACGTGCTGACGCACGGGTCAGTGCCAGCGTACGGGCCAAGAGTAGGCTATGGCTTGGGGGTTAGTTCTAGGGCTTGTGGTGGGTTTCCGTTCCCTACTAGGTTTACGGTTAGGGAACGGCAAGGCTTAGGGCACAGGTGAGGGTACGGACATGTGGGAAGGTCAGGCTACGTGCTGACGCACAGGTCAGTGCCAGCGTACGGGCCAGGAGTAGGGTACGGCGTAGGGTAAGTTGTAGGGCTGATGGTGGGTTTCCGTTCTGGGCTAGGTTTAGGGTGTGGGAACTGCAAGGCTTAGGGCACAGGTGAGGGTACGGAAACGTTGGAGGGTCAGGCTACGTGCTAATTCACGGGTCAGTGCCAGCGTACGGGCCTGGATTAGGCTACGGCGTAGGGTATGGTGTAGGGCTTGTGGTGGTTTTCCGTTCCAGGCTAGGGTTAGGGTTAGGGAATGGCAAGGCTTAGGGCACAGGTGAGGGTACGGAAACGTGGGAGAGTCAGGCTATGTGCTGACGCACGGGTCAGTGCCAGCCTACGGACCAGGATTAGGCTACGGTTTGGGGTAAGGTGTAGGGCTGGTGGTGGGTTTCCGTTCAGGGCTAGGGTTAGGGTTAGGGAACGGCAAGGCTTAGGGCACAGGTGAGGGTACAGAAAAGTGGGAGGGTCAGGCTACGTGCTGACGCACGTGTCAGTGCCAGCGTACGGGCCAGGAGTAGGCTACGGCTTGTGGCTAAGATTTAGGGCTGGTGGTGGCTTTCCGTTCCAGGCTAGGGTTAGGGTTAGAGAACGGCAAGGCTTAGGGTACAGGTGAGGTTACGGAAACGTGGGACGGTCAGGTTACGTGCTGACGCACAGGTCAGTGCCCGCGTACGGGCCAGGTGTATGCTACAGCATAGGGTAAGGTTTAGGGCTGTTGGTGGTTTTCCATTCTGGGCTAGGGTTAGGGTTAGGGAACGGCAAGGCTTAGGGCACAGGTGAGGGTACGGAAAAGTGGGAGGGTCAGGCTACGTGCTGACGCATGGGTCAGTGCCAGCGTAAGGGCCAGGAGTAGGCTACGGCTTGGGGGTAAGCTGTAGGGCTGGTGGTGGGTTTCCGTTCCGGGCTAGGGTTAGGGTGAGGGAACGGCAAGACTTAGGGCACAGGTGAGGGTGCGGAAACGTGGGTGGGTCAGACTACGTGCTGACGCATGGGTCAGTGCCAGCGTACGGGCCAGGAGTAGGCTACGGCGTAGGGAAAGGTTTAGGGCTGGTGGTGGATTTCCGTTCCGGGCTAGGGTTAGGGTTATGGAACGCAAGGCTTAGGGCACAGGTGAGGGTACGGAAACGTGGTAGGGTCAGGCTACGTGCTGACGCACGGGTCATGCCTGCGTACGGGCCAGGTGTAGGCTACGGCGTAGGGTAAGGTGTAGGGCTGGTGGTGGGTTTCCATTCCCGGCTTGGTTAGGGTTAGGGAACCGGAAGGCTTACGGCACAGGTGAGGGTACAGAAACGTGAGAGGGTCAGGCTACTTGCTGACGCACGGGTCAGTGCCAGCGTATGGGCCAGGATTAGGCTACGGCTTGGTGGTAAGGTGTAGGGATGGTGGTGGGTTTCCGTTCCGGGCTAGGTTTAGGGTTAGGGAACGGCAAGGCTTAGGGCACAGGTGAGGGTACGGACATGTGGGAAGGTCAGGCTACGTGCTGACGCACAGGTCAGTGCCAGCGTACGGGCCAGGAGTAGGCTACGGCTTGGGGTAAGTTGTAGGGCTGCTGGTGGGTTTCCGTTCTGGGCTAGGTTTAGGGTGACGGAACTGCAAGGCTTAGGGCACAGGTGAGGGTACGGAAACGTGGGAGGGTCAGGCTACGTGCTAATTCACGGGTCAGTGCCAGCGTACGGGCCTGGATTAGGCTACGGCGTAGGGTATGGTGTAGGGCTGGTGGTGGGTTTCCGTTCGGGGCTAGGGTTACGGTTAGGGAACGGCAAGGCGTAGGGCACAGGTGAGGGTATGGAAACATGGGAGGGTCAGGCTACGTGCTGACGCACTGGTCAGTGCCAGCATACGGGCCAGGATTAGGCTAAGGCTTGGGGTTAAGGTGTAGGTCTGTTGGTGGGTTTAGGTTCCGGGCTAGGGTTAGGGTTAGGGAACGGCAAGGCTTAGGGCACATGTGAGGGTACAGAAACGTGGGAGGGTCAGCCTACGTGCTGACGCACCGGTCAGTGCCAGCGTACCGGCAAGGAGTCGGCTACGGCTTGTGGGTTAGGTGTAGGGCTAGTGGTGGGTTTCCGTTCCGAGCTAGGGTTAGTGATAGGGAACGGCAAGGCTTAGGGCACTGGTGAGGGTACGGAAACGTGGGAGGGTCAGGCTACGTGCTGACGCACGGGTCAGTGCCAGCGTACGGGCCAGGATTAGGCTACGGCTTGGGGTTAAGGTGTAGGGCTGGTGGTGGGTTTCTTTTCCGTGCTAGGGTTAGGGTTAGGGAACGGCAAGGCTTAGGGCACAGGTGAGGGTACGGAAACGTGGGAGGGTCAGGCTACGTGCTGATGCACGGGTCAGTGCCAGTGTACCGTTCAGGAGGAGGCTACGGCTTGGGGGTTAGTTGTAGGCCTGGTAGTGGGTTTCCGTTACGGGCTAGGGTTAGGGTTAGGGAACGGCAAGGCTTAGGGCACAGGTGACGGTACGGAAACGTGGGACGGTCAGGCTACATACTGATGCATGAGTCAGTGCCAGCGAACCGGCCAGGAGTAGGCTATGGCTTGGGGGTAAGCTGTAGGGCTGGTGGTGGGTTTCCGTTTCGGGCTAGGGTTAGGGTTAGGGAACGGCAAGGCTTAGTTCACTGGTGAGGGTACGGAAACGTGTGAGGATCAGGCTACGTGCTGACGCACGGGTCAGTGCCAGCGTACGGGCCAGGAGTAGGCTACAGCGTAGGGTAAGGTGTAGGGCTGGTGGTGGGTTTCCTTTCCTGGCTAGAGTTAGGGTGAGGGTACTGCAAGGCATAGGGCACAGATGAGGGAACGGAAACGTGTGATGGTCAGGCTACGTGCTGACTCATGGGTCAGTGCCAGTGTACGGGCCAGAAGTAGGCTACGGCGTAGGGTAAGGTGTAGGGCTGGTGGTGGGTTTCCGTTCCAGGCTAGGGTTAGGGGTAGGGAACAGCAAGGCTTAGGGCACAGGTGAGGGTACGGAAAGGGGTGAGTGTCAGGCTACATGCTGACGCATGTGTCAGTGCCAGCGTAGTGGCCAGGAGTAGGCTACGGCATACAGTAAGGTGTAGGGCTGGCGTTGGATTTCCGTTCCGGGCTAGGGTTAGTGTTAGTGAACGACAAGTCTTAGGGAACAGGTGAGGGTACGGAAACGTGGGAGGGTCAGGCTACGTGCTGACATACGGGACAGTGTCAGCGTATGGACCAGGAGTAGGCTACGGTGTAGGAAAAGGTGTAGGGCTGGTGGTGGGTTTCCTTTCCGGGCTAGAGTTAGGGTTAGGGAACGGCAAGGCTTAGGGCACAGGTGAGGGTACAGAAACGTGGGAGGGTCAGGCTACGTGCTGACGCACGTGTCAGTGCCAGCGTACGGGCCAGGAGTAGGCTACGGCGTAGGGTAAGGTGTAGGGATTATGGTGGGTTTCCGGTGCGTTCTAGGGTTAAGGTTAGGGAACAGCAAGGCTTAGGGCACAGGTGAGGGTACGGAAAGGGTGGAGGGTGAGGCTACGTGCTGACGCATGAGTCAGTGCCAGCATACGGACCAGGAGTATGCTACGGCTTGGGGGTAAGTTGTAGGGCTGGTGGAGGGTTTCCGTTCCGGGCTAGGGTTAGGTTTAGGGAACCGCAAGGCTTAGGGCACAGGTGAGGGTACAGAAACGTGGGAGTGTCAGGCTACTTGCTGACGCATGGGTCAGTGCCGGCGTACGGGCCAGGAGTAGGCTACGGCTTGTGGGTAAGTTGTAGGGCTGGTGGTGGGTTTCCGTTCCGGGCTAGGGTTAGGGTTAGGGAACGGAAAGGCTTAGGGCACAGGTGAGGGTACGGAAACGTGGGAGGGTCAGGCTACGTGCTGACGCATGGTTCATTGCCAGCGTACGGGCCAGGAGTAGGCTACGGCTTGGGGGTAAGGTGTAGGGCTGGTGGTGTGTTTCCGTTCCGGGCTAGGGTTAGGGTGAGGGAACGGCAAGACTTAGGGCACAGGTGAGGGTGCGGAAACGTGGGAGGGTCATGCTACGTGCTGACGCAGGCGTCAGTGCCAGTGTACGGGTCAGGAGTAGGCTACAGCGTAGGGTAAGGTTTAGGGCTCGTGGTGGGTTTCCGTTCTGTGCTAGGGTTAGGCTTAGGGAACGGCAAGGATTAGGGCACAGGTGAGGGTACGGAAACGTGGGTGGGTCAGACTACGTGCTGACACATGGGTCAGTGCCAGCGTATGGGCCAGGAGTAGGCTACGGCGTAGGGAAAGGTTTAGGGCTGGTGGTGGGTTTCCGTTCCGGGCTAAGGTTATGGTTAGGGAACGGCAAGGCTTAGGGCCCAGGTGAGGGTCCGCAAACGTGGGAGGGTCAGGCTACGTGCTGACGCACGGGTCAGTGCCAACGTATGGGCCAGGAGTAGGCTACGGCTTGGGGGTAAGTTTTAGGGTTGGTGGTGGGTTTCCGTTCCGGTTTAGGGTTAGGGTTAGGGAACGGCAAGGCTTAGGGCACAGGTGAGGGTACGGAAACGTGGGAGGGTCAGGGTACGTGATGATGCACGGGTCAGTGCCAGCGTACTGGCCAGGAGTAGGCTACGGCTTGGGTGTTAGGTGTAGGGCTGGTGGTGGTGTTCCGTTCCGGGCTACGGTTAGTGATAGGGAACGGCAAGGCTTAGGGCACAGGTGAGGGTACGGTAACATGGGAGGGTCAGGCTACGTGCTGAAGCACAGGTCAGTGCCCGTGTACAGGCCAGGTGTAGGCTACGGCATAGGGTAAGGTGTAGGGCTGGTGGTGGGTTTCCGTTCCGGGCTAGGGTTAGGATAAGGGAACGGCAAGTTTTAGGGCACAGGTGAGGGTACGGAAAAGTGGGAGGGTCAGGCTTCGTGATGACGCACGGGTCAGTGCCAGCGTACGGGCCAGGAGTAGGCTACGGCATAGGGAAAGGTTTAGGGCTGGTGGTGGGTTTGCGTTCCGGGCTAGGGTTAGGGATAGGGAATGTCAAGGCATAGGGCACATGTGAGGGTACAGAAACGTGAGAGGGTCAGGCTACATGCTGACGCACGGGTCAGTGCCAGCGTACGGGCCAGGAGTAGTCTACGGTGTAGCGTATGGTGTAGGGCTGGTGGTGGGTTTCCGTTCCGGGCTAGGGTTAGGGTTAGGGAACAGCAAGGCTTAGGGCACAGGTGAGGGTACAGAAAAGTGGGAGGGTCAGGCTACGTGCTGACGCACGGGTCAGTGCCAGCGTACGGGCCAGGAGTAGGCTACGGCTTGTGGCTAAGATTTAGGGCTGGTGGTGGCTTTCCGTTCCGGGCTAGGGTTAGGGTTAGAGAACGGCAAGGCTTAGGGTACAGGTGAGGTTACGGAAACGTGGGAGGGTCAGGTTACGTGCTGACGCACAGGTCAGTGCCCGCGTACGGGCCAGGTGTAGGCTACAGCATAGGGTAAGGTGTAGGGCTGTTGGTGGTTTTCCGTTCTGGGCTAGGGTTAGGGTTAGGGAACGGCAAGGCTTAGGGCACAGGTGAGGGTACAGAAAAGTGGGAGGGTCAGGCTACGTGCTGACGCATGGGTCAGTGCCAGCGTAAAGGCCAGGAGTAGGCTACGGCTTGGGGGTAAGCTGTAGGGCTGGTGGTGGTTTTCCGTTCCGGGCTAGGGTTAGGGTGAGGGAACAGCAAGACTTAGGGCACAGGTGAGGGTGCGGAAACGTGGGAGGGTCATGCGACGTGCTGAGGCAGGCGTCAGTGCCAGTGTACGGGTCCAGAGTAGGCTAAAGCGTAGGGTAAGGTTTAGGGCTCGTGGTGGGTTTCCGTTCTGTGCTAGGGTTAGGCTTAGGGAACGGCAAGGATTAGGGCACAGGTGAGGGTACGGAAACGTGGGTGGGTCAGACTACGTGCTGACGCATGGGTCAGTGCCAGCGTACGGGCCAGGAGTAGGCTACGGCGTAGGGAAAGGTTTAGGGCTGGTGGTGGGTTTCCATTCCGGGGTAGGGTTAGGGTTATGGAACGCAAGGCTTAGGGCACAGGTGAGGGTACGGAAACGTGGTAGGGTCAGGCTACGTGCTGACGCACGGTTCAGTGCCTGCGTAAGGGCCAGGTGTAGGCTACGGCGTAGGGTAAGGTGTAGGGCTGGTGGTGGGTTTCCGTTCCCGGCTTGGTTAGGGTTAGGGAACCGGAAGGCTTACGACACAGGTGAGGGTACAGAAAGGTGAGAGGGTCAGGCTACTTGCTGACGCACGGGTCAGTGCCAGCGTATCGGCCAGGAGTAGGCTACGGCTTGGTGGTAAGGTGTAGGGCTGGTGGTGGGTTTCCGTTCCGGGCTAGGGTTAGGGTTAGGGAACGGCAAGGCTTAAGGCACAGGTGAGGGTACGGAAACGTCGGAGGGTCAGGCTACGTGCTGACGCACGTGTCAGTGCCAGCGTACGGGCAAGGAGTGGCTACGGCATAGGGTAAGGTTTACAGCTGATGGTGGGTTTCAGTTCCGGCCTGGGGTTAGGGTTAGGGAACGGCAAGGCTTAGGGCACAGGTGAGGGTACGGAAACGTGGGAGGTTCAGGATACATGCTGACGCACGGGTCAGTGCCAGCGTACGGGCCAAGAGTAGGCTATGGCTTGGGGGTTAGTTGTAGGTCTGGTGGTGGGTTTCCGTTGCGTACTAGGTTTAGGGTTAGGGAACGGCAAGGCTTAGGGCACAGGTGAAGGTACGGACATGTGGGAAGGTCAGGCTACGTGCTGACGCACAGGTCAGTGCCAGCGTACGGGCCAGGAGTAGGCTACGGCGTAGGGTAAGTTGTAGGGCTGGTGGTGGTTTTCCGTTCTGGGCTAGGTTTAGGGTGAGGGAACTGCAAGGCTTAGGGCACAGGTGAGGGTACGGAAACGTGGGAGGGTCAGGCTACGTGCTAATTCACGGGTCAGTGCCAGCGTACGGGCCTGGATTAGGCTACGGCGTAGGGTATGGTGTAGGGCTTGTGGTGGTTTTCCGTTCCAGGCTAGGGTTAGGGTTAGGGAACGGCAAGGCTTAGGGCACAGGTGAGGGTACGGAAACGTGGGAGAGTCAGGCTATGTGCTGACGCACGGGTCAGTGCCAGCGTACGGACCAGGATTAGGCTACGGTTTGGGGTAAGGTGTAGGGCTGGTGGTGGGTTTCCGTTCAGGGCTAGGGTTAGGGTTAGGGAACGGCAAGGCTTAGGGCACATGTAAGGTTACGGAAAGGTGGAAGGGTCAGGCTACGTGCTGACGCACGGGTCACTGCCAGCATATGGGCCAGGAGTAGGCTACGGCGTGGTGGTAAGGTGTAGGGCTGTTGGTGGGTTTCTGTTCCGGGCTAGGGTTAGGGTTAGGGAACGGCAAGGCTTAGGGCACAGGTGAGGGTACGGAAACGTGTGAGGGTCAGGCTACGTGCTGACGCACGTGTCAGTGCCAGCGTACCGGCCAGGAGTAGGCTACGGCTTGGGGGTATGGTGTAGGGCTGGAGGTGGGTTTCCGTTCCGGGCTAGGTTTAGGGTTAGTGAACGGCATGTCTTAGGGCACAGGTGAGGGTACGTCAACGTGGGAGGGTCAGGATAGGTGCTGATGAAAGGGTCAGTGCCTGAGTACGAGCCAAGAATAGGCTACGGCATAGGGAAAGGTGTAGGGCTTGTGGTGGGTTTCCGTTCCGGGCTAGGGTTAGGGTTAGGGAACGGCAAGGCTTAGGGCCCAGGTGAGGGTCCGCAAACGTTGGACGGTAAGGCTACGTGCTGACGCACGGGTCAGTGCCAACGTATGGGCAGGAGTAGGCTACGGCTTGGGGGTAAGTTTTAGGGTTGGTGGTGGGTTTCCGTTCCGGTTTAGGGTTAGGGTTAGGGAACGGCAAGGCTTAGGGCACAGGTGAGGGTACGGAAACGTGGGAGGGTCAGGGTACGTGATGATGCACGGGTCAGTGCCAGCGTACTGGCCAGGAGTAGGCTACGGCTTGGGTGTTAGGTGTAGGGCTGGTGGTGGGGTTCCGTTCCGGGCTACGGTTAGGGTTAGGGAACGGCAAGGCTTAGGGCACAGGTGAGGGTACGGAAACGTGGGAGGGTCAGGGTACGTGATGATGCACGGGTCAGTGCCAGCGTACTGGCCAGGTGTAGGCTACGGCATAGGGTAAGGTGTAGGGCGGGTGGTGGGTTTCCGTTCTGGGCTAGGGTTAGGGTAAGGGAACGGCAAGTTTTAGGGCACAGGTGAGGGTACGGAAAAGTGGGAGGGTCAGGCTTCGTGATGACGCACGGGTCAGTGCCAGCGTACGGGCCAGGAGTAGGCTACGGCATAGGGAAATGTTTAGGGCTGGTGGTGGGTTTGCGTTCCGGGCTAGGGTTAGGGATAGGGAATGTCAAGGCTTAGGGCACATGTGAGGGTACAGAAACGTGAGAGGGTCAGGCTACATGCTGACGCACGGGTCTGTGCCAGCGTACGGGCCAGGAGTAGGCTACGGTGTAGCGTATGGTGTAGGGCTGGTGGTGGGTTTCCGTTCCGGGCTAGGGTTAGGGTTAGGGAACGGCAAGGCTTAGGGCACAGGTGAGGGTACAGAAAAGTGGGAGGGTCAGGCTACGTGCTGACGCACGGGTCAGTGCCAGCGTACGGGCCAGGAGTAGGCTACGGCTTGTGGCTAAGATTTAGGGCTGGTGGTGGCTTTCCGTTCTGGGCTAGGGTTAGGGTTAGAGAACGGCAAGGCTTAGGGTACAGGTGAGGTTACGGAAACGTGGGAGGGTCAGGTTACGTGCTGACGCACAGGTCAGTGCCCGCGTACGGGCCAGGTGTAGGCTACAGCATAGGGTAAGGTGTAGGGCTGTTGGTGGTTTTCCGTTCTGGGCTAGGGTTAGGGTTAGGGAACGGCAAGGCTTAGGGCACAGGTGAGGGTACGGAAAAGTGGAAGGGTCAGGCTACGTGCTGACGCATGGGTCAGTGCCAGCGTAAGGGCCAGGAGTAGGCTACGGCTTGGGGGTAAGCTGTAGGGCTGGTGGTGGGTTTCCGTTCCGGGCTAGGGATAGGGTTAGAGAACGGCAAGGCTTAGGGCACGGGGGAGGGTACAGAAACTTGGGAGGGTTAGGTTACTTGCTGATGCTAGGGTTAGTGCCACCGAACGGGCCAGGTGTAGGCTACGGCTTGGGGGTAAGGTGTAGGGCTGGTGGTGGGATTCCATTCCGGGCTAGGGTTAGGGTTACAGAACGGCAAGGCTTAGGGCACAGATGAGGGTACGGAAACGTGGGAGGGTCAGGCTACATGCTGACGCAAGGGTCAGTGCCAACGTACAGGCCAGGAGTAGGCTACGGTGGAGGTTAATGTGTAGGGCTGGTGGTGGGTTTCTGTTCCGGGCTAGGGTTAGGGTTAGGGAACGGCAAGGATTAGGGCACAGGTGATGTTACGGAAACGTGGGAGGGTCAGGCTACGTGCTAATTCACGGGTCAGTGCCAGCGTACGGGCCTGGATTAGGCTACGGCGTAGGGTATGGTGTAGGGCTTGTGGTGGTTTTCCGTTCCAGGCTAGGGTTAGGGTTAGGGAACGGCAAGGCTTAGGGCACAGGTGAGGGTACGGAAACGTGGGAGAGTAAGGCTATGTGCTGACGCACGGGTCAGTGCCAGCGTACGGACCAGGATTAGGCTACGGTTTGGGGTAAGGTGTAGGGCTGGTGGTGGGTTTCCGTTCAGGGCTAGGGTTAGGGTTAGGGAACGGCAAGGCTTAGGGCACAGGTGAGGGTACGGAAACGTGTGAGGGTCAGGCTACGTGCTGACGCACGTGTCAGTGCCAGCGTACCGGCCAGGAGTAGGCTACGGCTTGGGGGTAAGGTGTAGGGCTGGAGGTGGGTTTCCATTCGGGGCTAGGGTTAGGGTTAGTGAACGGCAAGGCTTAGGGCACAGGTGAGGGTACGTCAACGTGGGAGGGTCAGGCTAGGTGCTGATGAAAGGGTCAGTGCCTGAGTACGAGCCAAGAATAGGCTACGGCGTAGGGAAAGGTGTAGGGCTTGTGGTGGGTTTCCGTTCCGGGCTAGGGTTAGGGTTAGGGAAAGGCAAGGCTTAGGGCCCAGGTGAGGGTCCGCAAACGTTGGACGGTCAGGCTACGTGCTGACGCACGGGTCAGTGCCAACGTATGGGCCAGGAGTAGGCTACGGCTTGGGGGTAAGTTTTAGGGTTGGTGGTGGGTTTCCGTTCCGGTTTAGGGTTAGGGTTAGGGAACCGCAAGGCTTAGGGCACAGGTGAGGGTACGGAAACGTGGGAGGGTCAGGGTACGTGATGATGCACGGGTCAGTGCCAGCGTACTGGCCAGGAGTAGGCTACGGCTTGGGTGTTAGGTGTAGGGCTGGTGGTGGGGTTCCGTTCCGGGCTACGGTTAGGGTTAGGGAACGGCAAGGCTTAGGGCACAGGTGAGGGTACGGTAACATGGGAGGGTCAGGCTACGTGCTGAAGCACAGGTCAGTGCCCGTGTACGGGCCAGGTGTAGGCTACGGAATAGGGTAAAGTGTAGGGCGGGTGGTGGGTTTCCGTTCCGGGCTACGGTTAGGGTAAGGGAACGGCAAGTTTTAGGGCACAGGTGAGGGTACGGAAAAGTGGGAGTGTCAGGCTTCGTGATGACGCATGGGTCAGTGCCAGCGTACGGGCCAGGAGTAGGCTACGGCATAGGGAAAGGTTGAGGGCTGGTGGTGGGTTTGCGTTCCAGGCTAGGGTTAGGGATAGGGAATGTCAAGGCTTAGGGCACATGTGAGGGTACAGAAACGTGAGAGGGTCAGGCTACATGCTGACGCACGGGTCAGTGCCAGCGTACGGGCCAGGAGTAGGCTATGGTGTAGCGTATGGTTTAGGGCTGGTGGTGGGTTTCCATTCCGGGCTAGGGTTAGGGTTACAGAACGGCAAGGCTTAGGGCACGGGGGAGGGTACAGAAACTTGGGAGGGTCAGGCTACTTGCTGATGCTAGGGTTAGTGCCACCGAACGGGCCAGGTGTAGGCTACGGCTTGGGGGTAAGGTGTAGGGCTGGTGGTGGAATTCCGTTCCGGGCTAGGGTTAGGGTTACGGAACGGCAAGGCTTAGGGCACAGATGAGGGTACGGAAACGTGGGAGGGTCAGGCTACATGCTGACGCAAGGTTCATTGCCAACGTACAGGCCAGGAGTAGGCTACGGCGGAGGTTAAGGTCTAGGGCTGGTGGTGGGTTTCTGTTCCGGGCTACGGTTAGGGTTAGGGAACGGCAAGGATTAGGGCACAGGTGATGTTACGGAAACGTGGGAGGGTCAGGCTACATGCTGACACACGGGTCAGTGCCAGCGTACGGGCCAGGACTAGGCTACGGCATACGATAAGGTGTAGGGCTGGAGGTGGGATTCCGTGCCGGGCTAGGGTTAGTGTTAGGGAACGACAAGGCTTAGGGCACAGGTGAGGGTACAGAAACGTGGGAGGTTCAGGCTACGTGCTGATGAAACGTTGAGTGCCTGCGTACGAGCCAGGAATAGGCTACGGCGTTGGGAAAGGTGTAGGGCTGGTGGTGGGTTTCCGTTCCGGGCTAGGGTTAGGGTTAGGGAACGGCAAAGCTTAGGGCACAGGTGAGGGTACGGAAACGTGGGAGGGTCAGGCTACGTGCTGACGCACGTGTCAGTGTCAGCGTACAGGCCAGGAGTAGGCTACGCCATAGGGTAAGGTCTAGGGCTGGTGGTGTGTTTCCGTTCTGGGCTAGGGTTAGGGTTAGGGAACGTCAAGGCTTAGGGCACAGGTGAGGGTACAGAAACGTGGGAGGGTCAGGCTACGTGCTTACACATGGGTCAGTGCCAGCATACGGGCCAGCAGTAGGCTACAGCGTAGGGTAAGGTATAGGGCTGGAGGTGGGTTTCCGTTCTGTGCTAGGGTTAGGGATAGGGAATGGCAAGGCATAGGGCACAGGTGAGGGTACGGAAACGTGGGAGCGTCAGGCTACGTGCTGACGCACGGGTCAGTGCCAGCATACGGGCCAGGAGTAGGCTACAGCTTGGGGGTAAGGTTTAGGGTTTGTGGTGGTTTTCCGTTCCGGGCTAGGGTTAGGGTAAGGGAACGGCAAGGCTTAGGGCACAGGTGAGGGTACGGAAACGTGGGCCGGTCAGGCTACGTGTTGACGCACGGGTCAGTGCCAACGTACGGGCCAGGTGTAGGCTACGGCATAGTGTAAGGTGTAGGGCTGGAGGTGGGTTTCCGTTCTGTGCTAGGGTTAGGGTTAGGGAACGGCAAGGCATAGGGCACAGGTGAGGGTACGGAAACGTGGGAGGGTCAGGCTACGTTCTGACGCATGGGTCAGTGCCAGCGTACGGGCCAGGAGTAGGCTACGGCGTTGGGTAAGGTTTAGGGCAGGTTGTGGGTTTCCGTTCTGGGCTAGGGTTAGGGTTAGGGAACGGCAAGGCTTAGGGCACAGGTGTGGGTATGGAAACGTCGGAGGGTCAGGCTACTTGCTGACCCACGGGTCAGTGCCAGCGTATGGGCCAGGAGTAGTCTACGGCTTGGGGGTAAGATTTAGGGCTGGTGGTCCGTTTCCGTTCCGGGCTAGGGTTAGGGTTACGGAACGGCAAGGCTTAGGGCACTGGTGAGGGTTACGGAAACGTGGGAGGGTCAGGCTACGTGCTGACGCATGGGTCAGTGCCAGCGTACAGGCCAGGAGTAGGCTACGGCTTGGTGGTTAGGTGTAGGGCTGGTGGTGGGTTTCCATTCCAGGCTAGGGTTAGTGTTAGTGAACAGCAAGGCTTAGGGCACAGGTGAGGGTACGGAAATGTGGGAGGTTCAGGCTACGTGCTGACTCACGGGTCAGTGCGAGCGTACCGGCCAGGAGTAGGCTACGGCTTGGTGGTTAGGTGTAGGGCTGCTGGTGGGTTTCCATTCCTGGCTAGGGTTAGGGTGAGGGAACGGCAAGGCTTAGGGCACAGGTGAGGGTACGGAAACGTGGGAGGGTCAGGCTACGTGCTGACGCATGGGTCAGTGCCAGCGTACGGGTCAGGAGTAGGCTACAGCGTAGGGAAAGGTCTAGGGCTGGTGGTGGGTTTCCGTTCCGGGCTAGGGTTAGGGTTAGGGAACGGCAAGGCTTAGGGCACAGGTGAGGGTACGTAAAGGTGGGAGAGTCAGGCTACGTGCTGACGCACGGGTCATTGCCAGTGTATGGAGCAGGTGTAGGCTACGGCTTGGGGGTAAGTTGTTGGGCTGGTGGTGGGTTTCCATTCATGGCTAGGGTTAGGGTTAGGGAACGGCAAGGCTTAGGGCACAGGTGAGGGTACGGAAACGGGGGAGGGTCAGGCTATGTGTCGATGCACGGGTCAGTGCCAGCGTACCAGCCAGGAGTAGGCTACGGCTTGGTGGTTAGGTGTAGGGCTGGTGGTGGTTTTCCGTTCCGGGCTAGGGTTAGGGTGAGGGAACGGCAAGGCTTAGGGCACAGGTGAGGTTACGGAAACGTGGGAGGGTCAGGCTACGTTCTGACTCACGGGTCAGTGCCAGCGTACGCGCCAGGAGTAGGCTATGGCGTATGGTAAGGTGTAGGGCTTGTGGTGGGTTTCCGTTCCGGGCTAGTGTTAGGGTTAGGGAACGGCAAGTCTTAGGGCACAGGTGAGGGTACGGAAATGTGTGAGGGTCAGGCTACATGCTGACTCACGTGTCAGTGCCAGCGTACGGGCCAGGTATAGGCTACGGCATACGGTAAGGTGTAGGGATGGTCGTGGGATTCCGTTCCGGCTTGGGTTAGGGATAGGGAATGGCAAGGCTTAGGGCACAGGTGAGGGTACGGAAACGTGGGAGGATCAGGCTACATGCTGATGCACGTGTCAGTGCCAGCGTACCGGCCAGGAGTAGGCTACGGCGTAGGGTAAGGTGTAGGGCTGTTTCCCTTTCGGGCTACAGTTAGGGTTAGGGAATGGCAAAGCGTAGGGCACAGGTGAGGTTACGGAAACGTGGGAGGGTCAGGCTACATGCTGAGGCACATATCAGTGCCAGCGTACCGGCCAGGAGTAGGCTACGGCTTGGTGGTTAGGTGTAGGGTTGGTGGTGTGTTTCCGTTCCAGGCTAGGGTTAGTGTTAGGGAACAGCAAGGCTTAGGGCACAGGTGAGGGTACGGAAATGTGGGAGGGTCAGGCTACGTGCTGACGCACGGGTCAGTGCCAGCGTACGGGCCAGGAGTAGGCTATGGCTTGGGGTTTAGGTGTAGGGCTGGTGGTGTGTTTCCGTTCCGTACTAGGTTTAGGGTTAGGGAACGGCAAGGCTTAGGGCACAGGTGAGGTTACGGTAATGTGGGAAGTTCAGGCTACGTGCTGACGCACAGGTCAGTGCCAGCGTATGGACCAGGAGTAGGCTACGGCTTGGGGGTAAGGTGTAGGGCTGGTGGTGGGTTTCCGTTCTGTGCTACGGTTAGGGTTAGGGAATGGCAAGGCTTAGGGCACAGGTGAGGGTACGGAAACGTGGGAGGGTCAGGCTACGTGCTGATGAAAGGGTCAGTGCCTGCGTAGGGGCCAGGAATAGGCTACGTCGTAGGGAAAGTTATAGGGCTGGTGGTGGGTTTCCGTTCCAGGCTAGGGTTAGGGTTAGGGAATGGCAAGGCTTAGGGCACAGGTGAGGGTCCGCAAAGGTGGGAGGGTCAGGCTACTTGCTGACGCACTGGTCAGTGCCAGCGTAAGGTCCAGGAGTAGCCTACGGCTTGTGGGTAAGTTGTAGGGCTGGTGGTGGCTTTCCGTTCCTGGCTAGGATTAGGGTTAGGGAACGGCAAGGCTTAGGGCACAGGTGAGGGTACAGAAACGTGGGAGGGTCAGGCTATGTGCTGATGCACGGGTCAGTGCCAGCGTACCGGCTAGTAGTAGGCTACGGCTTGGGGGTTAGGTGTAGGGCTGGTGGTAGGTTTCCGTTCCAGGCTAGGGTTAGGGTTAGGGAACGGCAAGGCTTAGGGCACAGGTGAGGGTACGGAAACGTGGGAGCGTCAGGCTACATGATGACGCACGGGTCAGTGCCAGCGTACGGGCCAGGAATAGTCTATGGCTTGGGGGTAAGCTGTAGGGCTGGTGGTGGGTTTTTGTTCTGGACTAGGGTTAGGGTTAGGGAACGGTAAGGCTTAGGGCACAGGTGAGGGTACTGAAATGTGTGAGGGTCAGGCTATGTGCTGACGCACGTGTCAGAGCCAGCGTACGGGCCAGGAGTAGGCTAAGGCGTAGGGTAAGGTGTAGGACTGCTGGTGGATTTCCGTTCCTGTCTAGGGTTATGGTGAGGGAACGGCAAGGCTTAGGGCACAGGTGAGGGTACAGAAACGTGGGAGGGTCAGGCTACGGGCTGACTCACGGGTCAGTGCCAGCGTACGGGCCAGTAGTGGGCTACGGTGTATGGTAAGGTGTAGGGCTTCTGGTGGGTTTCCGTTCCTGGCTAGGGTTAGGGTTAGGGAACGGCAAGGCTTAGGGCACAGGTGAGGGTACGGAAACGTGGGAGGGTAACGCTATGTGCTGACGCACATGTCAGTGCCAGCGTACGGTCCAGGAATAGGCTACGGCATACGTTAAGGTGTAGGGCTGGTGGTGGGATTCCGTTCCGGGCTTGGGTTAGAGTTAGTGAATGCCAAGGCTTAGGGCTTAGCTGAGGGTACGGAAAAGTGGGAGGCTCAGGGTACGTGCTGACGCTCGGGTCAGTGCCTGTGTACGGGCCCGGAGTAGGCTATGGCATGGGGGTAAGTTTTAGGGCTGGTGGTGGGTTTCCCTTCCGGACTCGGGTTAGGGTTAGGCAACGGCAAGGCTTAGGGCACAGGTGAGGGTACAAAAAAGTGGTAGGGTCAGGCTACGTGCTGACGCACGGGTCAGTGCCAGCGTATGGGCCAGGAGTAGGCTACGGAGTAGGGTAAGGTGTAGGGCTGGTGGTGGGTTTCCCTGCCGGGCTAGGGTTAGGGTTAGGGAACGGCAAGGTTTAGGGCCCAGGTGAGGGTATCGAAACGTGGGTGGGTCAGTCTACATGCTGACGCACGGTTCAGTGCCAGCGTACGGGCCAGGAGTAGGCTACGGCGTAGGGAAATGTTTAGGGCTGGTGGTGGGTTTCCGTTCCGGGCTAGGGTTAGGGTTAGGGAACGGCAAGGCTTAGTGCACAGGTGAGGGTACGGAAATGTGGGAGAGTCAGGCTACGTGCTGACACACGTTTCAGTGTCAGCGTACAGGCCAGGAGTAGTCTACGTCATAGGGTGTGGTCTAGGGCTGGTGGTGGGTTTCCGTTCTGGGCTAGGGTTAGGGTTAGGGATCGTCAAGGCTTAGGGCACAGGTGAGGGTACGGAAACGTGGGAGGGTCAGGCTACGTGCTTACGCATGGGTCAGTGCCAGCATACGGGCCGGCAGTAGGCTACAGCGTAGGGTAAGGTATAGGGCTGGAGGGGGGTTTCCGTTCTGTGCTAGGGTTAGGTTTAGGGAATGGCAAGGCATAGGGCACAGGTGAGGGTACGGAAACGTGGGAGGGTCAGGCTACGTGCTGACGCATGGGTCAGTGTCAGCGTACAGGCCAGAATTAGGCTACGGCATAGGGTAAGGTGTAGGGCTGGTAGTGGGTTTCCGTTCCGGGCTAGGGTTAGGGTTATGGAACGGCAAGGCTTAGGGCACAGGTGATGGTACGGAAACGTGGGAGGGTCAGGCTACGTGATGACGCACGGGTCAGTGCCAGCGTACCGGCCAGGAGTAGGCTACGGCTTGGTGGTTAGGTGTAGGGCTCGTGGTGCGTTTCCGTTCCAGGCTAGGGTTAGTGTTAGGGAACAGCAAGGCTTAGGGCTCAGGTGAGGGTACGGAAATGTGGGAGGTTCAGGCTACGTGCTGACTCACGGATCAGTGCGAGCGTACCGGCCAGGAGTAGGCTATGGCTTGGTGGTTAGGTGTAGGGCTGCTGGTGGGTTTCCGTTCCTGGTTAGGGTTAGGGTGAGGGAACGGCAAGGCTTAGGGCACTGGTGAGTGTACGGAAACGTGGGAGGGTCAGGCTACGTGCTGACGCACGGGTCAGTGCCAGCGTACGGGCCAGGAGTAGGCTATGGCTTGTGGGTAAGTTGTAGGGCTGGTGGTGGGCTTCCGTTCCGGGCTAGGGTTAGGGTTAGGGAACGGCAAGGCTTAGGGCACAGGTGAGGGTACAGAAACATGGGAGGGTCAGGCTACGTGCTGACGCACGGGTCAGTGCCCGCGCACGGGCCAGGAGTAGGCTACGGCGTAGGGTAAGGTATAGGGCTGGTGGTGGGTTTCCGTTCCGGGCTAGGATTAGGGTTAGGGAACTGCAAGGCTTAGGGTACAGGTGAGGGTACGGAAACGTGGGAGGGTCAGGCTACGTGCTGACTCTCGTTTCAGTGCCAGCATACGGGTCAGGAGTAGGCTTCGGCATAGGGTAAGGTGTAGGGCTGGTGGTGGGTTTCCGTTCCCGGCTAGGTTTAGGGTTAGGGAACCGCAAGGCTCAGGGCACAGGTGAGGGTACAGAAACTTGGGAGTGTCTGACAACGTGCTGACGCACGGGTCAGTGCCAGCATTCGGGCCAGGAGTAGGCTACGGCGTGGGGTTAAGGTGTAGGGCTGGTGGTGGGTTTCCGTTCCGGGCTAGGGTTAGGGTTAGGGAACGGCAAGGCTTAGGGCACAGGTGAGGGTACGGAAACGTGGGAGGGTCACGCTACGTGCTGACGCACGGGTCATTGCCAGCGAACGGGCCAGGAGTAGGCTACGGCGTAGGGTAAGGTGTAGGGCTGGTGGTGGGTTTCCGTTCCGGGCTACGGTTAGGGTTAGGGAACGGCAAAGCTTAGGGCACAGGTGAGGGCACGGAAACGTGGGAGGGTCACGCTACGTGCTGAGGCACGGGTCACTGCCAGCGTACCGGCCAGGAGTAGGCTACGGCTTGGGGGTTAGGTGTAGGGCTGGTTTTCGGTTTCCGTTATGGGCTAGGGTTAGTGTTATGGAACGGCAAGGCTTAGGGAACAGGTGAGGGTACGGAAAAGTGGGAGGGTCAGGCTACGTGTTTTGCACGAGTCAGTGCCAGCGTACGGGCCAGGAGTAGGCTGTGGCTTGGGGGTTGGGTGTAGGGTTGTTGGTGTGTTTCCATTCTGTACTACGTTTAGGGTTAGGGAACGGCAAGGCTTAGGGCACAGGTGAGGGTACGGAAACGTGGGACAGTCAGGCTACATGCTGATGCACGGGTCAGTGCCAGCGTACCGGCCAGGAGTAGGCTATGGCTTTGGGGTAAGCTGTAGGGCTGGTGGTGGGTTTCCGTTCAGGACTAGGGTTCGCGTTAGGGAACGGCAAGGCTTAGGGCACAGGTGAGTGTACGGACACGTGTGAGGGTCTGGCTACGTGCTGACTCACGGGTCAGTGCCAGCGTATGGGCCAGGAGTAGTCTACGGTGTAGGGTAAGGTGTAGGGCTGGGGGTGTGTTTCTGTTCCGGGCTACGGTTAAGGTTAGAGAACAGCAAGGCTTAGGGCACAGGTGAGTATAGGGAAACGTGGGAGCGTCAGGCTACATGCTAACACACGTGTCAGTGCCAGCGTATGGACCAGGAGTAGGCTACGGCTTGGGGATAAGATGTAGGGCTGGTGGTGTGTTTCCGTTCAGGGCTAGGTTTAGGGATAGGGAACGGCAAGGCTTAGGGCCCAGGTGAGGGTACGGAAACGTGGGAGGGTCAGGCTACGTGCTGACTCACTTGTCAGTGCCAGCGTACGGGCCAGGAGTAGGCTACGGCTTGTGCGTAAGTTGTAGGGCTGGTGGTGGGTTTCCGTTCAGGGCTAGGGTTAGGGTTAGGGAACGGCAAGGCTTAGGGCAAAGGTGAGGGTACGGAAACGTGGGAGGGTCAGGCTACGTGCTGACGCACGGGTCAGTGCCCGCGTACGGGCCAGGAGTAGGCTGCGGCGTAGGGTAAAGTATAGGGCTTGTGGTGGGTTTCCATTCCGGGCTGGGATTAGGGTTTGGGAACCGCAAGGCATAGGGCACAGGTGAGGGTACGGAAACGTGGGAGGGTCAGGGTACATGCTGACGCACGGGTCATTGCCAGCGTACGGGCCAGGATTAGGCTTCAGCTTGGGGGTAAGGTGTAGGGCTGGTGGTGGGTTTCCGTTCAGGGCTAGGGTTAGGGTTACGGAACGGCAAGGCTTAGGGCACAGGTGAGGGTACGGGAACGTGTGAGGGTCAAGCTACGTGCTGACGCACGGGTCAGTGACAGTGTACGGGCCAGGAGTAGGATACAGCGTAGGGTAAGGTTTAGGGCTGTTGGTGGGTTTCCTTTCTGGGTTAGCGTTAGGGTGAGGGAACGGCAAGGCTTAGGGCACAGGTGAGGGTACGGAAAAGTGGGATGGTCAGGCTACGTGCTGACGCATGGGTCAGTGCCAGCGTACGGGCCAGGAGTAGGCTACGGCTAGGGGATAAGTTGTAGGGCTGGTGGTGTGTTTCCGTTCAGGGCTAGGTTTAGTGTTAGGGAATGGCAAGCCTTAGGGCACAGGTGAGGGTACGGAAACGTGGGAGGGTCAGGCTAAGTACTGACACACGGGTCAGTGCCAGCGTACCGGCCAGGAGTAGGCTATGGCTTGGGGGTAAGCTGTAGGGCTGGTGGTGTGTTTCCTTTCCGGACTAGGGTAAGGGTTAGGGAATGGCAAGGCTTAGGGCACTGGTGAGCGTAAGGAAACGTGGGAGGGTCAGGCTACGTGCTGACGCACGGGTCAGTGCCAGCATACGGGCCAGGAATAGGCTACGGCTTGGGGGTAAGGTGTAGGGCTGGTGGTGGTTTTCCGTTCCGAGTTAGGGTTAGTGTTAGGGAACGTCAAGGCTTAGGGCACAGGTGAGGGTACGGAAATGTGGGAAGGTCAGGCTTCGTGCTGACGCACAGGTCAGTGCCAGCGTACGGGCCTGGAGTAGGCTACGGCATAGGGATAGATGTAGGGCTGGTGGTGGGTTTCCGTTCCGGGCTAGGGTTAGGGTGAGGGAACTGCAAGGCTTAGGGCACTGGTGAGGGTACGGAAACGTGGGAGGGTCAGGCTACGTGCTGATTCACGGGTCAGTGCCAGCGTATGGGCCAGGAGTAGTGTATGGCGTAGGGTATGGTTTAGGGCTGGTCGTGGTTTTCCGTTCGGGGCTAGGGTTAGGGTTGGGGAACTGCAAGGCTTAGGGCACAGGTGAGGGTGCGGAAACGTGGGAGGTTCAGGCTACGTGCTGACGAACGTGTCAGTGCCAGCGTACGGGCCAGCAGTAGGCTTCAGCTTGGGGGTAAGGTTTAGGGCTGGTGGTGAGTTTCCGTTCCGGGCTAGGGTTAGGGTTAGGGAACTGCAAGGCTTAGGGCACAGGTGAGAGTACGGAAACGTGGGTGGGTCAGGCTATGTGATGACGCACGGGTCAGTGCCAGCATACGGGCCAGGAGTAGGCTTCGGCGTAGGGTAAGGTGTAGGGCTGGTGGTGGCTTTCCATCTCGGGCTAGGGTTAGGGATAGGGAACGGCAAGGCTTAGGGCACAGGTGAGTGTACAGAAACGTGGGAGGGTCAGGCTACATGCTGACGCACGTGTCAGTGCCAGCGTACGCGCCAGGAGTAGGCTATGGCATACGGTAAGGTGTAGGGCTGGTGGTGGGTTTCCGTTCCGGGCTAGGGTTAGGGTTAGGGAACAGCAAGGCTTAGGGCACAGGTGAGGGTACGAAACGTGGGAGGGTCAGGCTTCGTGCTGACGCAAGGGTCAGTGCCAGCGTATGGGCCAGGAGTAGGCTATGGCGTAGGGTAAGGTGTAGGGCTGGTGGTGGGTTTCCGTTCCTGGCTTGGGTTAGGGTGAGGGAACGGCTAGGCTTAGGGCACAGGTGAGGGTACGGAAACGTGGGATGGTCAGGCTACATGCTGACGCACGTGTCAGTGCCAGCGTATGGGGCAGGAGTAGGGTATGGCTTGGGAAATTTAGGTGTAGGGCTGGTGGTGGGTTTCCATTCCGTACTAGGTTTAGAGTTAGGGAACGGCAAGGCTTAGGGCACAGGTGAGGGAACGGAAACGTGGGAGGGTCAGGCTACGTGCTGATTCACGGGTCAGTGCCAGCGTACGGGCCAGGAGTAGGCTACGGCGTAGGGTAAGGTGTAGGGCTGGTGGTGGGTTTCCGTTCCGGGCTAGGGTTAGGGTTAGGGAACGGCAAGGCTTAGGGCACAGGTGAGGGTACAGAAACGTTGGAGGGTCAGGCTACGTGCTGACGCACAGGTCAGTGCCAGCGTACGGGCCAGGAGTAGGCTACGGCGTAGGGTAAGGTGTAGGGCTGGTGGTGGGTTTCCGTTCCTGGCTTGGGTTAGGGTGAGGGAACGGCTAGGCTTAGGGCACAGGTGAGGGTACGGAAATGTGGGAAGGTCAGTCTACGTGCTGACACACAGGTCAGTGCCAGCGTACGGGCCAGGAGTATGCTACGGTGTAGGGTAAGGTGTAGGGCTGGTCGTAGTTTTCCGCCCCGGGCTAGGGTTAGGGTGAGGGAACTGAAAGGCTTAGGGCCCAGGTGATGGTACGGAAACGTGGGAGGGTGAGGCTACGTGCTGACTCATGGGTCAGTGCCAGCGTACGGATCAGGAGTAGGCTACGGCTTGGGGGTAAGATGTAGGGCTGGTGGTGGGTTTCCGTTCCGGGCTAGGTTTAGGGTTAGGGAACGGCAAGGCTTAGGGCCCAGGTGAGGGTACGGAAACGTGGGAGGGTCAGGCTACATGCTGACGCACGGGTCAGTGCCAGCGTACGGGCCAGGAGTAGGCTACGGCTTGTGGGTAAGTTGTAGGGCTGGTGGTGGGCTTCCGTTCCGGGCTAGGGTTAGGGTTAGGGAACGGCAAGGCTTAGGGCACAGGTGAGGGTACAGAAACATGGGAGGGTCAGGCTACGTGCTGACGCACGGGTCAGTGCCCGCGCACGGGCCAGGAGTAGGCTACGGCGTAGGGTAAGGTATAGGGCTGGTGGTGGGTTTCCGTTCCGGGCTAGGATTAGGGTTAGGGAACTGCAAGGCTTAGGGTACAGGTGAGGGTACGGAAACGTGGGAGGGTCAGGCTACGTGCTGACTCTCGTTTCAGTGCCAGCATACGGGTCAGGAGTAGGCTTCGGCATAGGGTAAGGTGTAGGGCTGGTGGTGGGTTTCCGTTCCCGGCTAGGTTTAGGGTTAGGGAACCGCAAGGCTCAGGGCACAGGTGAGGGTACAGAAACTTGGGAGTGTCTGACAACGTGCTGACGCACGGGTCAGTGCCAGCATTCGGGCCAGGAGTAGGCTACGGCGTGGGGTTAAGGTGTAGGGCTGGTGGTGGGTTTCCGTTCCGGGCTAGGGTTAGGGTTAGGGAACGGCAAGGCTTAGGGCACAGGTGAGGGTACGGAAACGTGGGAGGGTCACGCTACGTGCTGACGCACGGGTCAGTGCCAGCGAACGGGCCAGGAGTAGGCTACGGCGTAGGGTAAGGTGTAGGGCTGGTGGTGGGTTTCCGTTCCGGGCTACGGTTAGGGTTAGGGAACGGCAAAGCTTAGGGCACAGGTGAGGGCACGGAAACGTGGGAGGGTCACGCTACGTGCTGAGGCACGGGTCACTGCCAGCGTACCGGCCAGGAGTAGGCTACGGCTTGGGGGTTAGGTGTAGGGCTGGTTTTCGGTTTCCGTTATGGGCTAGGGTTAGTGTTATGGAACGGCAAGGCTTAGGGAACAGGTGAGGGTACGGAAAAGTGGGAGGGTCAGGCTACGTGTTTTGCACGAGTCAGTGCCAGCGTACGGGCCAGGAGTAGGCTGTGGCTTGGGGGTTGGGTGTAGGGTTGTTGGTGTGTTTCCATTCTGTACTACGTTTAGGGTTAGGGAACGGCAAGGCTTAGGGCACAGGTGAGGGTACGGAAACGTGGGACAGTCAGGCTACATGCTGATGCACGGGTCAGTGCCAGCGTACCGGCCAGGAGTAGGCTATGGCTTTGGGGTAAGCTGTAGGGCTGGTGGTGGGTTTCCGTTCAGGACTAGGGTTCGCGTTAGGGAACGGCAAGGCTTAGGGCACAGGTGAGTGTACGGACACGTGTGAGGGTCTGGCTACGTGCTGACTCACGGGTCAGTGCCAGCGTATGGGCCAGGAGTAGTCTACGGTGTAGGGTAAGGTGTAGGGCTGGGGGTGTGTTTCTGTTCCGGGCTACGGTTAAGGTTAGAGAACAGCAAGGCTTAGGGCACAGGTGAGTATAGGGAAACGTGGGAGCGTCAGGCTACATGCTAACACACGTGTCAGTGCCAGCGTATGGACCAGGAGTAGGCTACGGCTTGGGGATAAGATGTAGGGCTGGTGGTGTGTTTCCGTTCAGGGCTAGGTTTAGGGATAGGGAACGGCAAGGCTTAGGGCCCAGGTGAGGGTACGGAAACGTGGGAGGGTCAGGCTACGTGCTGACTCACTTGTCAGTGCCAGCGTACGGGCCAGGAGTAGGCTACGGCTTGTGCGTAAGTTGTAGGGCTGGTGGTGGGTTTCCGTTCAGGGCTAGGGTTAGGGTTAGGGAACGGCAAGGCTTAGGGCAAAGGTGAGGGTACGGAAACGTGGGAGGGTCAGGCTACGTGCTGACGCACGGGTCAGTGCCCGCGTACGGGCCAGGAGTAGGCTGCGGCGTAGGGTAAAGTATAGGGCTTGTGGTGGGTTTCCATTCCGGGCTGGGATTAGGGTTTGGGAACCGCAAGGCATAGGGCACAGGTGAGGGTACGGAAACGTGGGAGGGTCAGGGTACATGCTGACGCACGGGTCATTGCCAGCGTACGGGCCAGGATTAGGCTTCAGCTTGGGGGTAAGGTGTAGGGCTGGTGGTGGGTTTCCGTTCAGGGCTAGGGTTAGGGTTACGGAACGGCAAGGCTTAGGGCACAGGTGAGGGTACGGGAACGTGTGAGGGTCAAGCTACGTGCTGACGCACGGGTCAGTGACAGTGTACGGGCCAGGAGTAGGATACAGCGTAGGGTAAGGTTTAGGGCTGTTGGTGGGTTTCCTTTCTGGGTTAGCGTTAGGGTGAGGGAACGGCAAGGCTTAGGGCACAGGTGAGGGTACGGAAAAGTGGGATGGTCAGGCTACGTGCTGACGCATGGGTCAGTGCCAGCGTACGGGCCAGGAGTAGGCTACGGCTAGGGGATAAGTTGTAGGGCTGGTGGTGTGTTTCCGTTCAGGGCTAGGTTTAGTGTTAGGGAATGGCAAGCCTTAGGGCACAGGTGAGGGTACGGAAACGTGGGAGGGTCAGGCTAAGTACTGACACACGGGTCAGTGCCAGCGTACCGGCCAGGAGTAGGCTATGGCTTGGGGGTAAGCTGTAGGGCTGGTGGTGTGTTTCCTTTCCGGACTAGGGTAAGGGTTAGGGAATGGCAAGGCTTAGGGCAATGGTGAGGGTAAGGAAACGTGGGAGGTTCAGGCTACGTGCTGACGCACGGGTCAGTGCCAGCATACGGGCCAGGAATAGGCTACGGCTTGGGGGTAAGGTGTAGGGCTGGTGGTGGTTTTCCGTTCCGAGTTAGGGTTAGTGTTAGGGAACGTCAAGGCTTAGGGCACAGGTGAGGGTACGGAAATGTGGGAAGGTCAGGCTTCGTGCTGACGCACAGGTCAGTGCCAGCGTACGGGCCTGGAGTAGGCTACGGCATAGGGTTAGATGTAGGGCTGGTGGTGGGTTTCCGTTCCAGGCTTGGGTTAGGGTGAGGGAACTGCAAGGCTTAGGGCACTGGTGAGGGTACGGAAACGTGGGAGGGTCAGGCTACGTGCTGATTCACGGGTCAGTGCCAGCGTAAGGGCCAGGAGTATTGTATGGCGTAGGGTATGGTTTAGGGCTGGTCGTGGTTTTCCGTTCGGGGCTAGGGTTAGGGTTGGGGAACTGCAAGGCTTAGGGCACAGGTGAGGGTGCGGAAACGTGGGAGGTTCAGGCTACGTGCTGACGAACGTGTCAGTGCCAGCGTACGGGCCAGCAGTAGGCTTCAGCTTGGGGGTAAGGTTTAGGGCTGGTGGTGAGTTTCCGTTCCGGGCTAGGGTTAGGGTTAGGGAACTGCAAGGCTTAGGGCACAGGTGAGAGTACGGAAACGTGGGTGGGTCAGGCTATGTGATGACGCACGGGTCAGTGCCAGCATACGGGCCAGGAGTAGGCTTCGGCGTAGGGTAAGGTGTAGGGCTGGTGGTGGCTTTCCATCTCGGGCTAGGGTTAGGGATAGGGAAAGGCAAGGCTTAGGGCACAGGTGAGTGTACAGAAACGTGGGAGGGTCAGGCTACATGCTGACGCACGTGTCAGTGCCAGCGTACGCGCCAGGAGTAGGCTATGGCATACGGTAAGGTGTAGGGCTGGTGGTGGGTTTCCGTTCCGGGCTAGGGTTAGGGTTAGGGAACAGCAAGGCTTAGGGCACAGGTGAGGGTACGAAACGTGGGAGGGTCAGGCTTCGTGCTGACGCAAGGGTCAGTGCCAGCGTATGGGCCAGGAGTAGGCTATGGCGTAGGGTAAGGTGTAGGGCTGGTGGTGGGTTTCCGTTCCTGGCTTGGGTTAGGGTGAGGGAACGGCTAGGCTTAGGGCACAGGTGAGGGTACGGAAACGTGGGATGGTCAGGCTACATGCTGACGCACGTGTCAGTGCCAGCGTATGGGGCAGGAGTTGGGTATGGCTTGGGAAATTTAGGTGTAGGGCTGGTGGTGGGTTTCCATTCCGTACTAGGTTTAGAGTTAGGGAACGGCAAGGCTTAGGGCACAGGTGAGTGTACGGAAATGTGGAAAGGTCAGGCTACATGCTGACGCACAGGTCCGTGCCAGTAACGGGCCAGGAGTAGGCTACGGCGTAGGGTAAGGTGTATGGCTGGTGGTGGGTTTCCGTTAGGGCTAGGGTTAGGGTGAGGGAACTGCAAGGCTTAGGGCACAGGTGAGGGAACGGAAACGTGGGAGGGTCAGGCTACGTGCTGATTCACGGGTCAGTGCCAGCGTACGGGCCAGGAGTAGGCTACGGCGTAGGGTAAGGTGTAGGGCTTGTGGTGGCTTTCCGTTCCGGGCTAGGGTTAGGGTTAGGGAACGGCAAGGCTTAGGGCACAGGTGAGGGTACAGAAACGTTGGAGGGTCAGGCTACGTGCTGACGCACGGGTCAGTGCCAGCGTATGGGCCAGGAGTATGCTATGGCGTAGGGTAAGGTGTAGGGCTGGTGGTGGGTTTCCGTTCCGGGCTAGGGTTAGGGTTAGGGAACGGCAAGGCTTAGGGCACAGGTGAGGGTACAGAAACGTTGGAGGGTCAGGCTACGTGCTGACGCACGGGTCAGTGCCAGCGTACGGGCCAGGAGTAGGCTACGGCGTAGGGTAAGGTGTAGGGCTGGTGGTGGGTTTCCGTTCCTGGCTTGGGTTAGGGTGAGGGAACGGCTAGGCTTAGGGCACAGGTGAGGTTACGGAAATGTGGGAAGGTCAGTCTACGTGCTGACACACAGGTCAGTGCCAGCGTACGGGCCAGGAGTATGCTACGGTGTAGGGTAAGGTGTAGGGCTGGTCGTAGTTTTCCGCCCCGGGCTAGGGTTAGGGTGAGGGAACTGAAAGGCTTAGGGCCCAGGTGATGGTACGGAAACGTGGGAGGGTGAGGCTACGTGCTGACTCATGGGTCAGTGCCAGCGTACGGATCAGGAGTAGGCTACGGCTTGGGGGTATGATGTAGGGCTGGTGGTGGGTTTCCGTTCCGGGATAGGTTTAGGGTTAGGGAACGGCAAGGCTTAGGGCCCACGTGAGGGTACGGAAACGTGGGAGGGTCAGGCTACATGCTGACGCACGGGTCAGTGCCAGCGTACGGGCCAGGAGTAGGCTACGGCTTGTGGGTAAGTTGTAGGGCTGGTGGAGGGTTTCCGTTCCGGGCTAGGGTTAGGGTTAGGGAACGGCAAGGCTTAGGGCACAGGTGAGGGTACAGAAACATGGGAGGGTCAGGCTACGTGCTGACGCACAGGTCAGTGCCAGCGTACGGGCCAGGAGTAGGCTACGGCGTAGGGTAAGGTGTAGGGCTGGTGGTGTGTTTCCGTTCCTGGCTTGGGTTAGGGTGAGGGAACGGCTAGGCTTAGGGCACAGGTGAGGGTACGGAAATGTGGGAAGGTCAGTCTACGTGCTGACACACAGGTCAGTGCCAGCGTACGGGCCAGGAGTATGCTACGGTGTAGGGTAAGGTGTAGGGCTGGTCGTAGTTTTCCGCCCCGGGCTAGGGTTAGGGTGAGGGAACTGAAAGGCTTAGGGCCCAGGTGATGGTACGGAAACGTGGGAGGGTGAGGCTACGTGCTGACTCATGGGTCAGTGCCAGCGTACGGATCAGGAGTAGGCTACGGCTTGGGGGTAAGATGTAGGGCTGGTGGTGGGTTTCCGTTCCGGGCTAGGTTTAGGGTTAGGGAACGGCAAGGCTTAGGGCCCAGGTGAGGGTACGGAAACGTGGGAGGGTCAGGCTACATGCTGACGCACGGGTCAGTGCCAGCGTACAGGCCAGGAGTAGGCTACGGCTTGTGGGTAAGTTGTAGGGCTGGTGGTGGGCTTCCGTTCCGGGCTAGGGTTAGGGTTAGGGAACGGCAAGGCTTAGGGCACAGGTGAGGGTACAGAAACATGGGAGGGTCAGGCTACGTGCTGACGCACGGGTCAGTGCCCGCGCACGGGCCAGGAGTAGGCTACGGCGTAGGGTAAGGTATAGGGCTGGTGGTGGGTTTCCGTTCCGGGCTAGGATTAGGGTTAGGGAACTGCAAGGCTTAGGGTACAGGTGAGGGTACGGAAACGTGGGAGGGTCAGGCTACGTGCTGACTCTCGTTTCAGTGCCAGCATACGGGTCAGGAGTAGGCTTCGGCATAGGGTAAGGTGTAGGGCTGGTGGTGGGTTTCCGTTCCCGGCTAGGTTTAGGGTTAGGGAACCGCAAGGCTCAGGGCACAGGTGAGGGTACAGAAACTTGGGAGTGTCTGACAACGTGCTGACGCACGGGTCAGTGCCAGCATTCGGGCCAGGAGTAGGCTACGGCGTGGGGTTAAGGTGTAGGGCTGGTGGTGGGTTTCCGTTCCGGGCTAGGGTTAGGGTTAGGGAACGGCAAGGCTTAGGGCACAGGTGAGGGTACGGAAACGTGGGAGGGTCACGCTACGTGCTGACGCACGGGTCAGTGCCAGCGAACGGGCCAGGAGTAGGCTACGGCGTAGGGTAAGGTGTAGGGCTGGTGGTGGGTTTCCGTTCCGGGCTACGGTTAGGGTTAGGGAACGGCAAAGCTTAGGGCACAGGTGAGGGCACGGAAACGTGGGAGGGTCACGCTACGTGCTGAGGCACGGGTCAGTGCCAGCGTACCGGCCAGGAGTAGGCTACGGCTTGGGGGTTAGGTGTAGGGCTGGTTTTCGGTTTCCGTTATGGGCTAGGGTTAGTGTTATGGAACGGCAAGGCTTAGGGAACAGGTGAGGGTATGGAAAAGTGGGAGGGTCAGGCTACGTGTTTCGCACGAGTCAGTGCCAGCGTACGGGCCAGGAGTAGGCTGTGGCTTGGGGGTTAGGTGTAGGGTTGTTGGTGTGTTTCCATTCTGTACTACGTTTAGGGTTAGGGAACGGCAAGGCTTAGGGCACAGGTGAGGGTACGGAAACGTGGGACAGTCAGGCTACATGCTGATGCACGGGTCAGTGCCAGCGTACCGGCCAGGAGTAGGCTATGGCTTTGGGGTAAGCTGTAGGGCTGGTGGTGGGTTTCCGTTCAGGACTAGGGTTCGCGTTAGGGAACGGCAAGGCTTAGGGCACAGGTGAGTGTACGGACACGTGTGAGGGTCTGGCTACGTGCTGACTCACGGGTCAGTGCCAGCGTACGGGCCAGGAGTAGTCTACGGTGTAGGGTAAGGTGTAGGGCTGGGGGTGTGTTTCTGTTCCGGGCTACGGTTAAGGTTAGAGAACAGCAAGGCTTAGGGCACAGGTGAGTATAGGGAAACGTGGGAGCGTCAGGCTACATGCTAACACACGTGTCAGTGCCAGCGTATGGACCAGGAGTAGGCTACGGCTTGGGGATAAGATGTAGGGCTGGTGGTGTGTTTCCGTTCAGGGCTAGGTTTAGGGATAGGGAACGGCAAGGCTTAGGGCCCAGGTGAGGGTACGGAAACGTGGGAGGGTCAGGCTACGTGCTGACTCACTTGTCAGTGCCAGCGTACGGGCCAGGAGTAGGCTACGGCTTGTGCGTAAGTTGTAGGGCTGGTGGTGGGTTTCCGTTCAGGGCTAGGGTTAGGGTTAGGGAACGGCAAGGCTTAGGGCAAAGGTGAGGGTACGGAAACGTGGGAGGGTCAGGCTACGTGCTGACGCACGGGTCAGTGCCCGCGTACGGGCCAGGAGTAGGCTGCGGCGTAGGGTAAAGTATAGGGCTTGTGGTGGGTTTCCATTCCGGGCTGGGATTAGGGTTTGGGAACCGCAAGGCATAGGGCACAGGTGAGGGTACGGAAACGTGGGAGGGTCAGGGTACATGCTGACGCACGGGTCATTGCCAGCGTACGGGCCAGGATTAGGCTTCAGCTTGGGGGTAAGGTGTAGGGCTGGTGGTGGGTTTCCGTTCAGGGCTAGGGTTAGGGTTACGGAACGGCAAGGCTTAGGGCACAGGTGAGGGTACGGGAACGTGTGAGGGTCAAGCTACGTGCTGACGCACGGGTCAGTGACAGTGTACGGGCCAGGAGTAGGATACAGCGTAGGGTAAGGTTTAGGGCTGTTGGTGGGTTTCCTTTCTGGGTTAGCGTTAGGGTGAGGGAACGGCAAGGCTTAGGGCACAGGTGAGGGTACGGAAAAGTGGGATGGTCAGGCTACGTGCTGACGCATGGGTCAGTGCCAGCGTACGGGCCAGGAGTAGGCTACGGCTAGGGGATAAGTTGTAGGGCTGGTGGTGTGTTTCCGTTCAGGGCTAGGTTTAGTGTTAGGGAATGGCAAGCCTTAGGGCACAGGTGAGGGTACGGAAACGTGGGAGGGTCAGGCTAAGTACTGACACACGGGTCAGTGCCAGCGTACCGGCCAGGAGTAGGCTATGGCTTGGGGGTAAGCTGTAGGGCTGGTGGTGTGTTTCCTTTCCGGACTAGGGTAAGGGTTAGGGAATGGCAAGGCTTAGGGCACTGGTGAGGGTAAGGAAACGTGGGAGGGTCAGGCTACGTGCTGACGCACGGGTCAGTGCCAGCATACGGGCCAGGAATAGGCTACGGCTTGGGGGTAAGGTGTAGGGCTGGTGGTGGTTTTCCGTTCCGAGTTAGGGTTAGTGTTAGGGAACGTCAAGGCTTAGGGCACAGGTGAGGGTACGGAAATGTGGGAAGGTCAGGCTTCGTGCTGACGCACAGGTCAGTGCCAGCGTACGGGCCTGGAGTAGGCTACGGCATAGGGTTAGATGTAGGGCTGGTGGTGGGTTTCCGTTCCGGGCTTGGGTTAGGGTGAGGGAACTGCAAGGCTTAGGGCACTGGTGAGGGTACGGAAACGTGGGAGGGTCAGGCTACGTGCTGATTCACGGGTCAGTGCCAGCGTAAGGGCCAGGAGTATTGTATGGCGTAGGGTATGGTTTAGGGCTGGTCGTGGTTTTCCGTTCGGGGCTAGGGTTAGGGTTGGGGAACTGCAAGGCTTAGGGCACAGGTGAGGGTGCGGAAACGTGGGAGGTTCAGGCTACGTGCTGACGAACGTGTCAGTGCCAGCGTACGGGCCAGCAGTAGGCTTCAGCTTGGGGGTAAGGTTTAGGGCTGGTGGTGAGTTTCCGTTCCGGGCTAGGGTTAGGGTTAGGGAACTGCAAGGCTTAGGGCACAGGTGAGAGTACGGAAACGTGGGTGGGTCAGGCTATGTGATGACGCACGGGTCAGTGCCAGCATACGGGCCAGGAGTAGGCTTCGGCGTAGGGTAAGGTGTAGGGCTGGTGGTGGCTTTCCATCTCGGGCTAGGGTTAGGGATAGGGAAAGGCAAGGCTTAGGGCACAGGTGAGTGTACAGAAACGTGGGAGGGTCAGGCTACATGCTGACGCACGTGTCAGTGCCAGCGTACGCGCCAGGAGTAGGCTATGGCATACGGTAAGGTGTAGGGCTGGTGGTGGGTTTCCGTTCCGGGCTAGGGTTAGGGTTAGGGAACAGCAAGGCTTAGGGCACAGGTGAGGGTACGAAACGTGGGAGGGTCAGGCTTCGTGCTGACGCAAGGGTCAGTGCCAGCGTATGGGCCAGGAGTAGGCTATGGCGTAGGGTAAGGTGTAGGGCTGGTGGTGGGTTTCCGTTCCTGGCTTGGGTTAGGGTGAGGGAACGGCTAGGCTTAGGGCACAGGTGAGGGTACGGAAACGTGGGATGGTCAGGCTACATGCTGACGCACGTGTCAGTGCCAGCGTATGGGGCAGGAGTTGGGTATGGCTTGGGAAATTTAGGTGTAGGGCTGGTGGTGGGTTTCCATTCCGTACTAGGTTTAGAGTTAGGGAACGGCAAGGCTTAGGGCACAGGTGAGTGTACGGAAATGTGGAAAGGTCAGGCTACATGCTGACGCACAGGTCCGTGCCAGTAACGGGCCAGGAGTAGGCTACGGCGTAGGGTAAGGTGTATGGCTGGTGGTGGGTTTCCGTTAGGGCTAGGGTTAGGGTGAGGGAACTGCAAGGCTTAGGGCACAGGTGAGGGAACGGAAACGTGGGAGGGTCAGGCTACGTGCTGATTCACGGGTCAGTGCCAGCGTACGGGCCAGGAGTAGGCTACGGCGTAGGGTAAGGTGTAGGGCTTGTGGTGGCTTTCCGTTCCGGGCTAGGGTTAGGGTTAGGGAACGGCAAGGCTTAGGGCACAGGTGAGGGTACAGAAACGTTGGAGGGTCAGGCTACGTGCTGACGCACGGGTCAGTGCCAGCGTATGGGCCAGGAGTATGCTATGGCGTAGGGTAAGGTGTAGGGCTGGTGGTGGGTTTCCGTTCCGGGCTAGGGTTAGGGTTAGGGAACGGCAAGGCTTAGGGCACAGGTGAGGGTACAGAAACGTTGGAGGGTCAGGCTACGTGCTGACGCACGGGTCAGTGCCAGCGTACGGGCCAGGAGTAGGCTACGGCGTAGGGTAAGGTGTAGGGCTGGTGGTGGGTTTCCGTTCCTGGCTTGGGTTAGGGTGAGGGAACGGCTAGGCTTAGGGCACAGGTGAGGTTACGGAAATGTGGGAAGGTCAGTCTACGTGCTGACACACAGGTCAGTGCCAGCGTACGGGCCAGGAGTATGCTACGGTGTAGGGTAAGGTGTAGGGCTGGTCGTAGTTTTCCGCCCCGGGCTAGGGTTAGGGTGAGGGAACTGAAAGGCTTAGGGCCCAGGTGATGGTACGGAAACGTGGGAGGGTGAGGCTACGTGCTGACTCATGGGTCAGTGCCAGCGTACGGATCAGGAGTAGGCTACGGCTTGGGGGTATGATGTAGGGCTGGTGGTGGGTTTCCGTTCCGGGATAGGTTTAGGGTTAGGGAACGGCAAGGCTTAGGGCCCACGTGAGGGTACGGAAACGTGGGAGGGTCAGGCTACATGCTGACGCACGGGTCAGTGCCAGCGTACGGGCCAGGAGTAGGCTACGGCTTGTGGGTAAGTTGTAGGGCTGGTGGAGGGTTTCCGTTCCGGGCTAGGGTTAGGGTTAGGGAACGGCAAGGCTTAGGGCACAGGTGAGGGTACAGAAACATGGGAGGGTCAGGCTACGTGCTGACGCACAGGTCAGTGCCAGCGTACGGGCCAGGAGTAGGCTACGGCGTAGGGTAAGGTGTAGGGCTGGTGGTGTGTTTCCGTTCCTGGCTTGGGTTAGGGTGAGGGAACGGCTAGGCTTAGGGCACAGGTGAGGGTACGGAAATGTGGGAAGGTCAGTCTACGTGCTGACACACAGGTCAGTGCCAGCGTACGGGCCAGGAGTATGCTACGGTGTAGGGTAAGGTGTAGGGCTGGTCGTAGTTTTCCGCCCCGGGCTAGGGTTAGGGTGAGGGAACTGAAAGGCTTAGGGCCCAGGTGATGGTACGGAAACGTGGGAGGGTGAGGCTACGTGCTGACTCATGGGTCAGTGCCAGCGTACGGATCAGGAGTAGGCTACGGCTTGGGGGTAAGATGTAGGGCTGGTGGTGGGTTTCCGTTCCGGGCTAGGTTTAGGGTTAGGGAACGGCAAGGCTTAGGGCCCAGGTGAGGGTACGGAAACGTGGGAGGGTCAGGCTACATGCTGACGCACGGGTCAGTGCCAGCGTACAGGCCAGGAGTAGGCTACGGCTTGTGGGTAAGTTGTAGGGCTGGTGGTGGGCTTCCGTTCCGGGCTAGGGTTAGGGTTAGGGAACGGCAAGGCTTAGGGCACAGGTGAGGGTACAGAAACATGGGAGGGTCAGGCTACGTGCTGACGCACGGGTCAGTGCCCGCGCACGGGCCAGGAGTAGGCTACGGCGTAGGGTAAGGTATAGGGCTGGTGGTGGGTTTCCGTTCCGGGCTAGGATTAGGGTTAGGGAACTGCAAGGCTTAGGGTACAGGTGAGGGTACGGAAACGTGGGAGGGTCAGGCTACGTGCTGACTCTCGTTTCAGTGCCAGCATACGGGTCAGGAGTAGGCTTCGGCATAGGGTAAGGTGTAGGGCTGGTGGTGGGTTTCCGTTCCCGGCTAGGTTTAGGGTTAGGGAACCGCAAGGCTCAGGGCACAGGTGAGGGTACAGAAACTTGGGAGTGTCTGACAACGTGCTGACGCACGGGTCAGTGCCAGCATTCGGGCCAGGAGTAGGCTACGGCGTGGGGTTAAGGTGTAGGGCTGGTGGTGGGTTTCCGTTCCGGGCTAGGGTTAGGGTTAGGGAACGGCAAGGCTTAGGGCACAGGTGAGGGTACGGAAACGTGGGAGGGTCACGCTACGTGCTGACGCACGGGTCAGTGCCAGCGAACGGGCCAGGAGTAGGCTACTGCGTAGGGTAAGGTGTAGGGCTGGTGGTGGGTTTCCGTTCCGGGCTACGGTTAGGGTTAGGGAACGGCAAAGCTTAGGGCACAGGTGAGGGCACGGAAACGTGGGAGGGTCACGCTACGTGCTGAGGCACGGGTCAGTGCCAGCGTACCGGCCAGGAGTAGGCTACGGCTTGGGGGTTAGGTGTAGGGCTGGTTTTCGGTTTCCGTTATGGGCTAGGGTTAGTGTTATGGAACGGCAAGGCTTAGGGAACAGGTGAGGGTATGGAAAAGTGGGAGGGTCAGGCTACGTGTTTCGCACGAGTCAGTGCCAGCGTACGGGCCAGGAGTAGGCTGTGGCTTGGGGGTTAGGTGTAGGGTTGTTGGTGTGTTTCCATTCTGTACTACGTTTAGGGTTAGGGAACGGCAAGGCTTAGGGCACAGGTGAGGGTACGGAAACGTGGGACAGTCAGGCTACATGCTGATGCACGGGTCAGTGCCAGCGTACCGGCCAGGAGTAGGCTATGGCTTTGGGGTAAGCTGTAGGGCTGGTGGTGGGTTTCCGTTCAGGACTAGGGTTCGCGTTAGGGAACGGCAAGGCTTAGGGCACAGGTGAGTGTACGGACACGTGTGAGGGTCTGGCTACGTGCTGACTCACGGGTCAGTGCCAGCGTACGGGCCAGGAGTAGTCTACGGTGTAGGGTAAGGTGTAGGGCTGGGGGTGTGTTTCTGTTCCGGGCTACGGTTAAGGTTAGAGAACAGCAAGGCTTAGGGCACAGGTGAGTATAGGGAAACGTGGGAGCGTCAGGCTACATGCTAACACACGTGTCAGTGCCAGCGTATGGACCAGGAGTAGGCTACGGCTTGGGGATAAGATGTAGGGCTGGTGGTGTGTTTCCATTCAGGGCTAGGTTTAGGGATAGGGAACGGCAAGGCTTAGGGCCCAGGTGAGGGTACGGAAACGTGGGAGGGTCAGGCTACGTGCTGACTCACTTGTCAGTGCCAGCGTACGGGCCAGGAGTAGGCTACGGCTTGTGCGTAAGTTGTAGGGCTGGTGGTGGGTTTCCGTTCAGGGCTAGGGTTAGGGTTAGGGAACGGCAAGGCTTAGGGCAAAGGTGAGGGTACGGAAACGTGGGAGGGTCAGGCTACGTGCTGACGCACGGGTCAGTGCCCGCGTACGGGCCAGGAGTAGGCTGTGGCGTAGGGTAAAGTATAGGGCTTGTGGTGGGTTTCCATTCCGGGCTGGGATTAGGGTTTGGGAACCGCAAGGCATAGGGCACAGGTGAGGGTACGGAAACGTGGGAGGGTCAGGGTACATGCTGACGCACGGGTCATTGCCAGCGTACGGGCCAGGATTAGGCTTCAGCTTGGGGGTAAGGTGTAGGGCTGGTGGTGGGTTTCCGTTCAGGGCTAGGGTTAGGGTTACGGAACGGCAAGGCTTAGGGCACAGGTGAGGGTACGGGAACGTGTGAGGGTCAAGCTACGTGCTGACGCACGGGTCAGTGACAGTGTATGGGCCAGGAGTAGGATACAGCGTAGGGTAAGGTTTAGGGCTGTTGGTGGGTTTCCTTTCTGGGTTAGCGTTAGGGTGAGGGAACGGCAAGGCTTAGGGCACAGGTGAGGGTACGGAAAAGTGGGATGGTCAGGCTACGTGCTGACGCATGGGTCAGTGCCAGCGTACGGGCCAGGAGTAGGCTACGGCTAGGGGATAAGTTGTAGGGCTGGTGGTGTGTTTCCGTTCAGGGCTAGGTTTAGTGTTAGGGAATGGCAAGCCTTAGGGCACAGGTGAGGGTACGGAAACGTGGGAGGGTCAGGCTAAGTACTGACACACGGGTCAGTGCCAGCGTACCGGCCAGGAGTAGGCTATGGCTTGGGGGTAAGCTGTAGGGCTGGTGGTGTGTTTCCTTTCCGGACTAGGGTAAGGGTTAGGGAATGGCAAGGCTTAGGGCACTGGTGAGGGTAAGGAAACGTGGGAGGGTCAGGCTACGTGCTGACGCACGGGTCAGTGCCAGCATACGGGCCAGGAATAGGCTACGGCTTGGGGGTAAGGTGTAGGGCTGGTGGTGGTTTTCCGTTCCGAGTTAGGGTTAGTGTTAGGGAACGTCAAGGCTTAGGGCACAGGTGAGGGTACGGAAATGTGGGAAGGTCAGGCTTCGTGCTGACGCACAGGTCAGTGCCAGCGTACGGGCCTGGAGTAGGCTACGGCATAGGGTTAGATGTAGGGCTGGTGGTGGGTTTCCGTTCCGGGCTAGGGTTAGGGTGAGGGAACTGCAAGGCTTAGGGCACTGGTGAGGGTACGGAAACGTGGGAGGGTCAGGCTACGTGCTGATTCACGGGTCAGTGCCAGCGTATGGGCCAGGAGTAGTGTATGGCGTAGGGTATGGTTTAGGGCTGGTCGTGGTTTTCCGTTCGGGGCTAGGGTTAGGGTTGGGGAACTGCAAGGCTTAGGGCACAGGTGAGGGTGCGGAAACGTGGGAGGTTCAGGCTACGTGCTGACGAACGTGTCAGTGCCAGCGTACGGGCCAGCAGTAGGCTTCAGCTTGGGGGTAAGGTTTAGGGCTGGTGGTGAGTTTCCGTTCCGGGCTAGGGTTAGGGTTAGGGAACTGCAAGGCTTAGGGCACAGGTGAGAGTACGGAAACGTGGGTGGGTCAGGCTATGTGATGACGCACGGGTCAGTGCCAGCATACGGGCCAGGAGTAGGCTTCGGCGTAGGGTAAGGTGTAGGGCTGGTGGTGGCTTTCCATCTCGGGCTAGGGTTAGGGATAGGGAACGGCAAGGCTTAGGGCACAGGTGAGTGTACAGAAACGTGGGAGGGTCAGGCTACATGTTGACGCACGTGTCAGTGCCAGCGTACGCGCCAGGAGTAGGCTATGGCATACGGTAAGGTGTAGGGCTGGTGGTGGGTTTCCGTTCCGGGCTAGGGTTAGGGTTAGGGAACAGCAAGGCTTAGGGCACAGGTGAGGGTACGAAACGTGGGAGGGTCAGGCTTCGTGCTGACGCAAGGGTCAGTGCCAGCGTATGGGCCAGGAGTAGGCTATGGCGTAGGGTAAGGTGTAGGGCTGGTGGTGGGTTTCCGTTCCTGGCTTGGGTTAGGGTGAGGGAACGGCTAGGCTTAGGGCACAGGTGAGGGTACGGAAACGTGGGATGGTCAGGCTACATGCTGACGCACGTGTCAGTGCCAGCGTATGGGGCAGGAGTAGGGTATGGCTTGGGAAATTTAGGTGTAGGGCTGGTGGTGGGTTTCCATTCCGTACTAGGTTTAGAGTTAGGGAACGGCAAGGCTTAGGGCACAGGTGAGTGTACGGAAATGTGGAAAGGTCAGGCTACATGCTGACGCACAGGTCCGTGCCAGTAACGGGCCAGGAGTAGGCTACGGCGTAGGGTAAGGTGTATGGCTGGTGGTGGGTTTCCGTTAGGGCTAGGGTTAGGGTGAGGGAACTGCAAGGCTTAGGGCACAGGTGAGGGAACGGAAACGTGGGAGGGTCAGGCTACGTGCTGATTCACGGGTCAGTGCCAGCGTACGGGCCAGGAGTAGGCTACGGCGTAGGGTAAGGTGTAGGGCTTGTGGTGGCTTTCCGTTCCGGGCTAGGGTTAGGCTTAGGGAACGGCAAGGCTTAGGGCACAGGTGAGGGTACAGAAACGTTGGAGGGTCAGGCTACGTGCTGAGGCACGGGTCAGTGCCAGCGTATGGGCCAGGAGTATGCTATGGCGTAGGGTAAGGTGTAGGGCTGGTGGTGGGTTTCCGTTCCGGGCTAGGGTTAGGGTTAGGGAACGGCAAGGCTTAGGGCACAGGTGAGGGTACAGAAACGTTGGAGGGTCAGGCTACGTGCTGACGCACAGGTCAGTGCCAGCGTACGGGCCAGGAGTAGGCTACGGCGTAGGGTAAGGTGTAGGGCTGGTGGTGGGTTTCCGTTCCTGGCTTGGGTTAGGGTGAGGGAACGGCTAGGCTTAGGGCACAGGTGAGGGTACGGAAACGTGGGATGGTCAGGCTACGTGCTGACTCACGGGTCAGTGCCAGCGTACGGGCCAGGAGTAGGCTACGGTGTAGGGTAAGGTGTAGGGCTGGTGGTGGTTTTCCGTTCCGGGCTAGGGTTAGGGTTAGGGAACGGCAAGTCTTAGGGCAGAGGTGAGTGTACGGAAACGTGGGAGGGTTATGCTACATGCTGACGCACGTGTCAGTGCCAGCGTACGGGGCAGGAGTAGGCTATGGCTTGGGAAATTTAGGTGTAGGGCTGGTGGTGGATTTCCATTCCGTACTAGGTTTACGGTTAGGGAACGGCAAGGCTTAGGGCACAGGTGAGGGTACGGAAAAGTGGGATGGTCAGGCTACGTGCTGACGCATGGGTCAGTGCCAGCGTACCCTCCAGGAGTAGGCTACGGCTAGGGGATAAGTTGTAGGGCTGGTGGTGTGTTTCCGTTCAGGGCTAGGTTTAGTGTTAGGGAATGGCAAGCCTTAGGGCACAGGTGAGGGTACGGCAACGTGGGAGGGTCAGGCTAAGTACTGACACACGGGTCAGTGCCAGCGTACCGGCCAGGAGTAGGCTATGGCTTGGGGGTAAGCTGTAGGGCTGGTGGTGTGTTTCCTTTCCGGACTAGGGTAAGGGTTAGGGAATGGCAAGGCTTAGGGCACTGGTGAGGGTAAGGAAACGTGGGAGGGTCAGGCTACGTGCTGACGCACGGGTCAGTGCCAGCATACGGGCCAGGAATAGGCTACGGCTTGGGGGTAAGGTGTAGGGCTGGTGGTGGTTTTCCGTTCCGAGTTAGGGTTAGTGTTAGGGAACGTCAAGGCTTAGGGCACAGGTGAGGGTACGGAAATGTGGGAAGGTCAGGCTTCGTGCTGACGCACAGGTCAGTGCCAGTGTACGGGCCTGGAGTAGGCTACGGCATAGGGTTAGATGTAGGGCTGGTGGTGGGTTTCCGTTCCGGGCTAGGGTTAGGGTGAGGGAACTGCAAGGCTTAGGGCACTGGTGAGGGTACGGAAACGTGGGAGGGTCAGGCTACGTGCTGATTCACGGGTCAGTGCCAGCGTATGGGCCAGGAGTAGTGTATGGCGTAGGGTATGGTTTAGGGCTGGTCGTGGTTTTCCGTTCGGGGCTAGGGTTAGGGTTGGGGAACTGCAAGGCTTAGGGCACAGGTGAGGGTGCGGAAACGTGGGAGGTTCAGGCTACGTGCTGACGAACGTGTCAGTGCCAGCGTACGGGCCAGCAGTAGGCTTCAGCTTGGGGGTAAGGTTTAGGGCTGGTGGTGAGTTTCCGTTCCGGGCTAGGGTTAGGGTTAGGGAACTGCAAGGCTTAGGGCACAGGTGAGAGTACGGAAACGTGGGTGGGTCAGGCTATGTGATGACGCATGGGTCAGTGCCAGCATACGGGCCAGGAGTAGGCTTCGGCGTAGGGTAAGGTGTAGGGCTGGTGGTGGCTTTCCATCTCGGGCTAGGGTTAGGGATAGGGAACGGCAAGGCTTAGGGCACAGGTGAGTGTACAGAAACGTGGGAGGGTCAGGCTACATGCTGACGCACGTGTCAGTGCCAGCGTACGCGCCAGGAGTAGGCTATGGCATACGGTAAGGTGTAGGGCTGGTGGTGGGTTTCCGTTCCGGGCTAGGGTTAGGGTTAGGGAACAGCAAGGCTTAGGGCACAGGTGAGGGTACGAAACGTGGGAGGGTCAGGCTTCGTGCTGACGCAAGGGTCAGTGCCAGCGTATGGGCCAGGAGTAGGCTATGGCGTAGGGTAAGGTGTAGGGCTGGTGGTGGGTTTCCGTTCCTGGCTTGGGTTAGGGTGAGGGAACGGCTAGGCTTAGGGCACAGGTGAGGGTACGGAAACGTGGGATGGTCAGGCTACATGCTGACTCATGGGTCAGTGCCAGCGTACGGGCCAGGAGTAGGCTACGGTGTAGGGTAAGGTGTAGGGCTGGTGGTGAGTTTCCATTCCGGGCTAGGGTTAGGGTTAGGGAACGGCAAGTCTTAGGGCAGAGGTGAGTGTACGGAAACGTGGGAGGGTTATTCTACATGCTGACGCACGTGTCAGTGCCAGCGTATGGGGCAGGAGTAGGGTATGGCTTGGGAAATTTAGGTGTAGGGCTGGTGGTGGGTTTCCATTCCATACTAGGTTTAGGGTTAGGGAACGGCAAGGCTTAGGGCACAGGTGAGTGTACGGAAATGTGGAAAGGTCAGGCTACATGCTGACGCACAGGTCCGTGCCAGTAACGGGCCAGGAGTATGCTACGGTGTAGGGTAAGGTGTAGGGCTGGTCGTAGTTTTCCGCCCCGGGCTAGGGTTAGGGTGAGGGAACTGAAAGGCTTAGGGCCCAGGTGATGGTACGGAAACGTGGGAGGGTGAGGCTACGTGCTGACTCATGGGTCAGTGCCAGCGTACGGATCAGGAGTAGGCTACGGCTTGGGGGTAAGATGTAGGGCTGGTGGTGGGTTTCCGTTCCGGGCTAGGTTTAGGGTTAGGGAACGGCAAGGCTTAGGGCCCAGGTGAGGGTACGGAAACGTGGGAGGGTCAGGCTACATGCTGACGCACGGGTCAGTGCCAGCGTACGGGCCAGGAGTAGGCTACGGCTTGTGGGTAAGTTGTAGGGCTGGTGGTGGGTTTCCGTTCCGGGCTAGGGTTAGGGTTAGGGAACGGCAAGGCTTAGGGCACAGGTGAGGGTACAGAAACATGGGAGGGTCAGGCTACGTGCTGACGCACGGGTCAGTGCCCGCGCACGGGCTAGGAGTAGGCTACGGCGTAGGGTAAGGTATAGGGCTGGTGGTGGGTTTCCGTTCCGGGCTAGGATTAGGGTTAGGGAACTGCAAGGCTTAGGGCACAGGTGAGGGTACGGAAACGTGGGAGGGTCACGCTACGTGCTGACGCACGGGTCAGTGCCAGCGAACGGGCCAGGAGTAGGCTACGGCGTAGGGTAAGGTGTAGGGCTGGTGGTGGGTTTCCGTTCCCGGCTAGGTTTAGGGTTAGGGAACCGCAAGGCTCAGAACACAGGTGAGGGTACAGAAACTTGGGAGTGTCTGACAACGTGCAGACGCACGGGTCAGTGCCAGCATTCGGGCCAGGAGTAGGCTACGGCGTGGGGTTAAGGTGTAGGGCTGGTGGTGGGTTTCCGTTCCGGGCTAGGGTTAGGGTTAGGGAACGGCAAGGCTTAGGGCACAGGTGAGGGTACGGAAACGTGGGAGGGTCACGCTACGTGCTGACGCACGGGTCAGTGCCAGCGAACGGGCCAGGAGTAGGCTACGGCGTAGGGTAAGGTGTAGGGCTGGTGGTGGGTTTCCGTTCCGGGCTACGGTTAGGGTTAGGGAACGGCAAAGCTTAGGGCACAGGTGAGGGCACGGAAACGTGGGAGGGTCACGCTACGTGCTGAGGCACGGGTCAGTGCCAGCGTACCGGCCAGGAGTAGGCTACGGCTTGGGGGTTAGGTGTAGGGCTGGTTTTCGGTTTCCGTTATGGGCTAGGGTTAGTGTTATGGAACGGCAAGGCTTAGGGAACAGGTGAGGGTACGGAAAAGTGGGAGGGTCAGGCTACATGTTTCGCACGAGTCAGTGCCAGCGTACGGGCCAGGAGTAGGCTGTGGCTTGGGGGTTAGGTGTAGGGTTGTTGGTGTGTTTCCATTCTGTACTACGTTTAGGGTTAGGGAACGGCAAGGCTTAGGGCACAGGTGAGGGTACGGAAACGTGGGACAGTCAGGCTACATGCTGATGCACGGGTCAGTGCCAGCGTACCGGCCAGGAGTAGGCTATGGCTTTGGGGTAAGCTGTAGGGCTGGTGGTGGGTTTCCGTTCAGGACTAGGGTTCGCGTTAGGGAACGGCAAGGCTTAGGGCACAGGTGAGTGTACGGACACGTGTGAGGGTCTGGCTACGTGCTGACTCACGGGTCAGTGCCAGCGTACGGGCCAGGAGTAGTCTACGGTGTAGGGTAAGGTGTAGGGCTGGGGGTGTGTTTCTGTTCCGGGCTACGGTTAAGGTTAGAGAACAGCAAGGCTTAGGGCACAGGTGAGTATAGGGAAACGTGGGAGCGTCAGGCTACATGCTAACACACGTGTCAGTGCCAGCGTATGGACCAGGAGTAGGCTACGGCTTGGGGATAAGATGTAGGGCTGGTGGTGTGTTTCCGTTCAGGGCTAGGTTTAGGGATAGGGAACGGCAAGGCTTAGGGCCCAGGTGAGGGTACGGAAACGTGGGAGGGTCAGGCTACGTGCTGACTCACTTGTCAGTGCCAGCGTACGGGCCAGGAGTAGGCTACGGCTTGTGCGTAAGTTGTAGGGCTGGTGGTGGTTTTCCGTTCAGGGCTAGGGTTAGGGTTAGGGAACGGCAAGGCTTAGGGCAAAGGTGAGGGTACGGAAACGTGGGAGGGTCAGGCTACGTGCTGACGCACGGGTCAGTGCCCGCGTACGGGCCAGGAGTAGGCTGCGGCGTAGGGTAAAGTATAGGGCTTGTGGTGGGTTTCCATTCCGGGCTGGGATTAGGGTTTGGGAACCGCAAGGCATAGGGCACAGGTGAGGGTACGGAAACGTGGGAGGGTCAGGGTACATGCTGACGCACGGGTCATTGCCAGCGTACGGGCCAGGATTAGGCTTCAGCTTGGGGGTAAGGTGTAGGGCTGGTGGTGGGTTTCCGTTCAGGGCTAGGGTTAGGGTTACGGAACGGCAAGGCTTAGGGCACAGGTGAGGGTACGGGAACGTGTGAGGGTCAAGCTACGTGCTGACGCACGGGTCAGTGACAGTGTACGGGCCAGGAGTAGGATACAGCGTAGGGTAAGGTTTAGGGCTGTTGGTGGGTTTCCTTTCTGGGTTAGCGTTAGGGTGAGGGAACGGCAAGGCTTAGGGCACAGGTGAGGGTACGGAAAAGTGGGATGGTCAGGCTACGTGCTGACGCATGGGTCAGTGCCAGCGTACGGGCCAGGAGTAGGCTACGGCTAGGGGATAAGTTGTAGGGCTGGTGGTGTGTTTCCGTTCAGGGCTAGGTTTAGTGTTAGGGAATGGCAAGCCTTAGGGCACAGGTGAGGGTACGGCAACGTGGGAGGGTCAGGCTAAGTACTGACACACGGGTCAGTGCCAGCGTACCGGCCAGGAGTAGGCTATGGCTTGGGGGTAAGCTGTAGGGCTGGTGGTGTGTTTCCTTTCCGGACTAGGGTAAGGGTTAGGGAATGGCAAGGCTTAGGGCACTGGTGAGGGTAAGGAAACGTGGGAGGGTCAGGCTACGTGCTGACGCACGGGTCAGTGCCAGCATACGGGCCAGGAATAGGCTACGGCTTGGGGGTAAGGTGTAGGGCTGGTGGTGGTTTTCCGTTCCGAGTTAGGGTTAGTGTTAGGGAACGTCAAGGCTTAGGGCACAGGTGAGGGTACGGAAATGTGGGAAGGTCAGGCTTCGTGCTGACGCACAGGTCAGTGCCAGCGTACGGGCCTGGAGTAGGCTACGGCATAGGGTTAGATGTAGGGCTGGTGGTGGGTTTCCGTTCCGGGCTAGGGTTAGGGTGAGGGAACTGCAAGGCTTAGGGCACTGGTGAGGGTACGGAAACGTGGGAGGGTCAGGCTACGTGCTGATTCACGGGTCAGTGCCAGCGTATGGGCCAGGAGTAGTGTATGGCGTAGGGTATGGTTTAGGGCTGGTCGTGGTTTTCCGTTCGGGGCTAGGGTTAGGGTTGGGGAACTGCAAGGCTTAGGGCACAGGTGAGGGTGCGGAAACGTGGGAGGTTCAGGCTACGTGCTGACGAACGTGTCAGTGCCAGCGTACGGGCCAGCAGTAGGCTTCAGCTTGGGGGTAAGGTTTAGGGCTGGTGGTGAGTTTCCGTTCCGGGCTAGGGTTAGGGTTAGGGAACTGCAAGGCTTAGGGCACAGGTGAGAGTACGGAAACGTGGGTGGGTCAGGCTATGTGATGACGCACGGGTCAGTGCCAGCATACGGGCCAGGAGTAGGCTTCGGCGTAGGGTAAGGTGTAGGGCTGGTGGTGGCTTTCCATCTCGGGCTAAGGTTAGGGATAGGGAACGGCAAGGGTTAGGGCACAGGTGAGTGTACAGAAACGTGGGAGGGTCAGGCTACATGCTGACGCACGTGTCAGTGCCAGCGTACGCGCCAGGAGTAGGCTATGGCATACGGTAAGGTGTAGGGCTGGTGGTGGGTTTCCGTTCCGGGCTAGGGTTAGGGTTAGGGAACAGCAAGGCTTAGGGCACAGGTGAGGGTACGAAACGTGGGAGGGTCAGGCTTCGTGCTGACGCAAGGGTCAGTGCCAGCGTATGGGCCAGGAGTAGGCTATGGCGTAGGGTAAGGTGTAGGGCTGGTGGTGGGTTTCCGTTCCTGGCTTGGGTTAGGGTGAGGGAACGGCTAGGCTTAGGGCACAGGTGAGGGTACGGAAACGTGGGATGGTCAGGCTACATGCTGACGCACGTGTCAGTGCCAGCGTATGGGGCAGGAGTAGGGTATGGCTTGGGAAATTTAGGTGTAGGGCTGGTGGTGGGTTTCCATTCCGTACTAGGTTTAGAGTTAGGGAACGGCAAGGCTTAGGGCACAGGTGAGTGTACGGAAATGTGGAAAGGTCAGGCTACATGCTGACGCACAGGTCCGTGCCAGTAACGGGCCAGGAGTAGGCTACGGCGTAGGGTAAGGTGTATGGCTGGTGGTGGGTTTCCGTTAGGGCTAGGGTTAGGGTGAGGGAACTGCAAGGCTTAGGGCACAGGTGAGGGAACGGAAACGTGGGAGGGTCAGGCTACGTGCTGATTCACGGGTCAGTGCCAGCGTACGGGCCAGGAGTAGGCTACGGCGTAGGGTAAGGTGTAGGGCTTGTGGTGGCTTTCCGTTCCGGGCTAGGGTTAGGCTTAGGGAACGGCAAGGCTTAGGGCACAGGTGAGGGTACAGAAACGTTGGAGGGTCAGGCTACGTGCTGAGGCACGGGTCAGTGCCAGCGTATGGGCCAGGAGTATGCTATGGCGTAGGGTAAGGTGTAGGGCTGGTGGTGGGTTTCCGTTCCGGGCTAGGGTTAGGGTTAGGGAACGGCAAGGCTTAGGGCACAGGTGAGGGTACAGAAAAGTTGGAGGGTCAGGCTACGTGCTGACGCACAGGTCAGTGCCAGCGTACGGGCCAGGAGTAGGCTACGGCGTAGGGTAAGGTGTAGGGCTGGTGGTGGGTTTCCGTTCCTGGCTTGGGTTAGGGTGAGGGAACGGCTAGGCTTAGGGCACAGGTGAGGGTACGGAAACGTGGGATGGTCAGGCTACGTGCTGACTCACGGGTCAGTGCCAGCGTACGGGCCAGGAGTAGGCTACGGTGTAGGGTAAGGTGTAGGGCTGGTGGTGGGTTTCCGTTCCGGGCTAGGGTTAGGGTTAGGGAACGGCAAGTCTTAGGGCAGAGGTGAGTGTACGGAAACGTGGGAGGGTTATGCTACATGCTGACGCACGTGTCAGTGCCAGCGTACGGGGCAGGAATAGGCTATGGCTTGGGAAATTTAGGTGTAGGGCTGGTGGTGGATTTCCATTCCATACTAGGTTTACGGTTAGGGAACGGCAAGGCTTAGGGCACAGGTGAGGGTACGGAAAAGTGGGATGGTCAGGCTACGTGCTGACGCATGGGTCAGTGCCAGCGTACCCTCCAGGAGTAGGCTACGGCTAGGGGATAAGTTGTAGGGCTGGTGGTGTGTTTCCGTTCAGGGCTAGGTTTCGTGTTAGGGAATGGCAAGCCTTAGGGCACAGGTGAGGGTACGGCAACGTGGGAGGGTCAGGCTAAGTACTGACACACGGGTCAGTGCCAGCGTACCGGCCAGGAGTAGGCTATGGCTTGGGGGTAAGCTGTAGGGCTGGTGGTGTGTTTCCTTTCCGGACTAGGGTAAGGGTTAGGGAATGGCAAGGCTTAGGGCACTGGTGAGGGTAAGGAAACGTGGGAGGGTCAGGCTACGTGCTGACGCACGGGTCAGTGCCAGCATACGGGCCAGGAATAGGCTACGGCTTGGGGGTAAGGTGTAGGGCTGGTGGTGGTTTTCCGTTCCGAGTTAGGGTTAGTGTTAGGGAACGTCAAGGCTTAGGGCACAGGTGAGGGTACGGAAATGTGGGAAGGTCAGGCTTCGTGCTGACGCACAGGTCAGTGCCAGTGTACGGGCCTGGAGTAGGCTACGGCATAGGGTTAGATGTAGGGCTGGTGGTGGGTTTCCGTTCCGGGCTAGGGTTAGGGTGAGGGAACTGCAAGGCTTAGGGCACTGGTGAGGGTACGGAAACGTGGGAGGGTCAGGCTACGTGCTGATTCACGGGTCAGTGCCAGCGTATGGGCCAGGAGTAGTGTATGGCGTAGGGTATGGTTTAGGGCTGGTCGTGGTTTTCCGTTCGGGGCTAGGGTTAGGGTTGGGGAACTGCAAGGCTTAGGGCACAGGTGAGGGTGCGGAAACGTGGGAGGTTCAGGCTACGTGCTGACGAACGTGTCAGTGCCAGCGTACGGGCCAGCAGTAGGCTTCAGCTTGGGGGTAAGGTTTAGGGCTGGTGGTGAGTTTCCGTTCCGGGCTAGGGTTAGGGTTAGGGAACTGCAAGGCTTAGGGCACAGGTGAGAGTACGGAAACGTGGGTGGGTCAGGCTATGTGATGACGCACGGGTCAGTGCCAGCATACGGGCCAGGAGTAGGCTTCGGCTTAGGGTAAGGTGTAGGGCTGGTGGTGGCTTTCCATCTCGGGCTAGGGTTAGGGATAGGGAACGGCAAGGCTTAGGGCACAGGTGAGTGTACAGAAACGTGGGAGGGTCAGGCTACATGCTGACGCACGTGTCAGTGCCAGCGTACGCGCCAGGAGTAGGCTATGGCATACGGTAAGGTGTAGGGCTGGTGGTGGGTTTCCGTTCCGGGCTAGGGTTAGGGTTAGGGAACAGCAAGGCTTAGGGCACAGGTGAGGGTACGAAACGTGGGAGGGTCAGGCTTCGTGCTGACGCAAGGGTCAGTGCCAGCGTATGGGCCAGGAGTAGGCTATGGCGTAGGGTAAGGTGTAGGGCTGGTGGTGGGTTTCCGTTCCTGGCTTGGGTTAGGGTGAGGGAACGGCTAGGCTTAGGGCACAGGTGAGGGTACGGAAACGTGGGATGGTCAGGCTACATGCTGACTCATGGGTCAGTGCCAGCGTACGGGCCAGGAGTAGGCTACGGTGTAGGGTAAGGTGTAGGGCTGGTGGTGAGTTTCCATTCCGGGCTAGGGTTAGGGTTAGGGAACGGCAAGTCTTAGGGCAGAGGTGTGTGTACGGAAACGTGGGAGGGTTATTCTACATGCTGACGCACGTGTCAGTGCCAGCGTATGGGGCAGGAGTAGGGTATGGCTTGGGAAATTTAGGTGTAGGGCTGGTGGTGGGTTTCCATTCCGTACTAGGTTTAGGGTTAGGGAACGGCAAGGCTTAGGGCACAGGTGAGTGTACGGAAATGTGGAAAGGTCAGGCTACATGCTGACGCACAGGTCCGTGCCAGTAACGGGCCAGGAGTAGGCTACGGCGTAGGGTAAGGTGTATGGCTGGTGGTGGGTTTCCGTTAGGGCTAGGGTTAGGGTGAGGGAACTGCAAGGCTTAGGGCACAGGTGAGGGAACAGAAACGTGGGAGGGTCAGGCTACGTGCTGATTCACGGGTCAGTGCCAGCGTACGGGCCAGGAGTAGGCTACGGCGTAGGGTAAGGTGTAGGGCTTGTGGTGGCTTTCCGTTCCGGGCTAGGGTTAGGGTTAGGGAACGGCAAGGCTTAGGGCACAGGTGAGGGTACAGAAACGTTGGAGGGTCAGGCTACGTGCTGACGCACGGGTCAGTGCCAGCGTATGGGCCAGGAGTATGCTATGGCGTAGGGTAAGGTGTAGGGCTGGTGGTGGGTTTCCGTTCCGGGCTAGGGTTAGGGTTAGGGAACGGCAAGGCTTAGGGCACAGGTGAGGGTACAGAAACGTTGGAGGGTCAGGCTACGTGCTGACGCACGGGTCAGTGCCAGCGTACGGGCCAGGAGTAGGCTACGGCGTAGGGTAAGGTGTAGGGCTGGTGGTGGGTTTCCGTTCCTGGCTTGGGTTAGGGTGAGGGAACGGCTAGGCTTAGGGCACAGGTGAGGGTACGGAAATGTGGGAAGGTCAGTCTACGTGCTGACACACAGGTCAGTGCCAGCGTACGGGCCAGGAGTATGCTACGGTGTAGGGTAAGGTGTAGGGCTGGTCGTAGTTTTCCGCCCCGGGCTAGGGTTAGGGTGAGGGAACTGAAAGGCTTAGGGCCCAGGTGATGGTACGGAAACGTGGGAGGGTGAGGCTACGTGCTGACTCATGGGTCAGTGCCAGCGTACGGATCAGGAGTAGGCTACGGCTTGGGGGTAAGATGTAGGGCTGGTGGTGGGTTTCCGTTCCGGGCTAGGTTTAGGGTTAGGGAACGGCAAAGCTTAGGGCCCAGGTGAGGGTACGGAAACGTGGGAGGGTCAGGCTACATGCTGACGCACGGGTCAGTGCCAGCGTACGGGCCAGGAGTAGGCTACGGCTTGTGGGTAAGTTGTAGGGCTGGTGGTGGGTTTCCGTTCCGGGCTAGGGTTAGGGTTAGGGAACGGCAAGGCTTAGGGCACAGGTGAGGGTACAGAAACATGGGAGGGTCAGGCTACGTGCTGACGCACGGGTCAGTGCCCGCGCACGGGCCAGGAGTAGGCTACGGCGTAGGGTAAGGTATAGGGATGGTGGTGGGTTTCCGTTCCGGGCTAGGATTAGGGTTAGGGAACTGCAAGGCTTAGGGTACAGGTGAGGGTACGGAAACGTGGGAGGGTCAGGCTACGTGCTGACTCTCGTTTCAGTGCCAGCATACGGGTCAGGAGTAGGCTTCGGCATAGGGTAAGGTGTAGGGCTGGTGGTGGGTTTCCGTTCCCGGCTAGGTTTAGGGTTAGGGAACCGCAAGGCTCAGGGCACAGGTGAGGGTACAGAAACTTGGGAGTGTCTGACAACGTGCTGACGCACGGGTCAGTGCCAGCATTCGGGCCAGGAGTAGGCTACGGCGTGGGGTTAAGGTGTAGGGCTGGTGGTGGGTTTCCGTTCCGGGCTACGGTTAGGGTTAGGGAACGGCAAGGCTTAGGGCACAGGTGAGGGTACGGAAACGTGGGAGGGTCACGCTACGTGCTGACGCACGGGTCAGTGCCAGCGAACGGGCCAGGAGTAGGCTACGGCGTAGGGTAAGGTGTAGGGCTGGTGGTGGGATTCCGTTCCGGGCTACGGTTAGGGTTAGGGAACGGCAAAGCTTAGGGCACAGGTGAGGGCACGGAAACGTGGGAGGGTCACGCTACGTGCTGAGGCACGGGTCAGTGCCAGCGTACCGGCCAGGAGTAGGCTACGGCTTGGGGGTTAGGTGTAGGGCTGGTTTTCGGTTTCCGTTATGGGCTAGGGTTAGTGTTATGGAACGGCAAGGCTTAGGGAACAGGTGAGGGTACGGAAAAGTGGGAGGGTCAGGCTACGTGTTTCGCACGAGTCAGTGCCAGCGTACGGGCCAGGAGTAGGCTGTGGATTGGGGGTTAGGTGTAGGGTTGTTGGTGTGTTTCCATTCTGTACTACGTTTAGGGTTAGGGAACGGCAAGGCTTAGGGCACAGGTGAGGGTACAGAAACGTGGGACAGTCAGGCTACATGCTGATGCACGGGTCAGTGCCAGCGTACCGGCCAGGAGTAGGCTATGGCTTTGGGGTAAGCTGTAGGGCTGGTGGTGGGTTTCCGTTCAGGACTAGGGTTCGCGTTAGGGAACGGCAAGGCTTAGGGCACAGGTGAGTGTACGGACACGTGTGAGGGTCTGGCTACGTGCTGACTCACGGGTCAGTGCCAGCGTACGGGCCAGGAGTAGTCTACGGTGTAGGGTAAGGTGTAGGGCTGGTGGTGGGTTTCCGTTCCGGGCTAGGGTTAGGGTTAGGGAACAGCAAGGCTTAGGGCACAGGTGAGGGTACGAAACGTGGGAGGGTCAGGCTTCGTGCTGACGCAAGGGTCAGTGCCAGCGTATTGGCCAGGAGTAGGCTATGGCGTAGGGTAAGGTGTAGGGCTGGTGGTGGGTTTCCGTTCCTGGCTTGGGTTAGGGTGAGGGAACGGCTAGGCTTAGGGCACAGGTGAGGGTACGGAAACGTGGGATGGTCAGGCTACATGCTGACTCATGGGTCAGTGCCAGCGTACGGGCCAGGAGTAGGCTACGGTGTAGGGTAAGGTGTAGGGCTGGTGGTGAGTTTCCATTCCGGGCTAGGGTTAGGGTTAGGGAACGGCAAATCTTAGGGCAGAGGTGAGTGTACGGAAACGTGGGAGGGTTATTCTACATGCTGACGCACGTGTCAGTGCCAGCGTATGGGGCAGGAGTAGGGTATGGCTTGGGAAATTTAGGTGTAGGGCTGGTGGTGGGTTTCCATTCCGTACTAGGTTTAGGGTTAGGGAACGGCAAGGCTTAGGGCACAGGTGAGTGTACGGAAATGTGGAAAGGTCAGGCTACATGCTGACGCACAGGTCCGTGCCAGTAACGGGCCAGGAGTAGGCTACGGCGTAGGGTAAAGTGTATGGCTGGTGGTGGGTTTCCGTTAGGGCTAGGGTTAGGGTGAGGGAACTGCAAGGCTTAGGGCACAGGTGAGGGAACGGAAACGTGGGAGGGTCAGGCTACGTGCTGATTCATGGGTCAGTGCCAGCGTACGGGCCAGGAGTAGGCTACGGCATAGGGTAAGGTGTAGGGCTTGTGGTGGCTTTCCGTTCCGTGCTAGGGTTAGGGTTAGGGAACGGCAAGGCTTAGGGCACAGGTGAGGGTACAGAAACGTTGGAGGGTCAGGCTACGTGCTGAGGCACGGGTCAGTGCCAGCGTATGGGCCAGGAGTATGCTATGGCGTAGGGTAAGGTGTAGGGCTGGTGGTGGGTTTCCGTTCCGGGCTAGGGTTAGGGTTAGGGAACGGCAAGGCTTAGGGCACAGGTGAGGGTACAGAAACGTTGGAGGGTCAGGCTACGTGCTGACGCACGGGTCAGTGCCAGCGTACGGGCCAGGAGTAGGCTACGGCGTAGGGTAAGGTGTAGGGCTGGTGGTGGGTTTCCGTTCCTGGCTTGGGTTAGGGTGAGGGAACGGCTAGGCTTAGGGCACAGGTGAGGGTACGGAAACGTGGGATGGTCAGGCTACGTGCTGACTCACGGGTCAGTGCCAGCGTACGGGCCAGGAGTAGGCTACGGTGTAGGGTAAGGTGTAGGGCTGGTGGTGGTTTTCCGTTCCGGGCTAGGGTTAGGGTTAGGGAACGGCAAGTCTTAGGGCAGAGGTGAGTGTACGTAAACGTGGGAGGGTTATGCTACATGCTGACGCACGTGTCAGTGCCAGCGTACGGGGCAGGAGTAGGCTATGGCTTGGGAAATTTAGGTGTAGGGCTGGTGGTGGATTTCCATTCCGTACTAGGTTTACGGTTAGGGAACGGCAAGGCTTAGGGCACAGGTGAGGGTACGGAAAAGTGGGATGGTCAGGCTACGTGCTGACGCATGGGTCAGTGCCAGCGTACCCTCCAGGAGTAGGCTACGGCTAGGGGATAAGTTGTAGGGCTGGTGGTGTGTTTCCGTTCAGGGCTAGGTTTAGTGTTAGGGAATGGCAAGCCTTAGGGCACAGGTGAGGGTACGGAAACGTGGGAGGGTCAGGCTAAGTACTGACACACGGGTCAGTGCCAGCGTACCAGCCAGGAGTAGGCTATGGTTTGGGGGTAAGCTGTAGGGCTGGTGGTGTGTTTCCTTTCCGGACTAGGGTAAGGGTTAGGGAATGGCAAGGCTTAGGGCACTGGTGAGGGTAAGGAAACGTGGGAGGGTCAGGCTACGTGCTGACGCACGGGTCAGTGCCAGCATACGGGCCAGGAATAGGCTACGGCTTGGGGGTAAGGTGTAGGGCTGGTGGTGGTTTTCCGTTCCGAGTTAGGGTTAGTGTTAGGGAACGTCAAGGCTTAGGGCACAGGTGAGGGTACGGAAATGTGGGAAGGTCAGGCTTCGTGCTGACGCACAGGTCAGTGCCAGTGTACGGGCCTGGAGTAGGCTACGGCATAGGGTTAGATGTAGGGCTGGTGGTGGGTTTCCTTTCCGGGCTAGGGTTAGGGTGAGGGAACTGCAAGGCTTAGGGCACTGGTGAGGGTACGGAAACGTGGGAGGGTCAGGATACGTGCTGATTCACGGGTCAGTGCCAGCGTTTGGGCCAGGAGTAGTGTATGGCATAGGGTATGGTTTAGGGCTGGTCGTGGTTTTCCGTTCGGGGCTAGGGTTAGGGTTGGGGAACTGCAAGGCTTAGGGCACAGGTGAGGGTGCGGAAACGTGGGAGGTTCAGGCTACGTGCTGACGAACGTGTCAGTGCCAGCGTACGGGCCAGCAGTAGGCTTCAGCTTGGGGGTAAGGTTTAGGGCTGGTGGTGAGTTTCCGTTCCGGGCTAGGCTTAGGGTTAGGGAACTGCAAGGCTTAGGGCACAGGTGAGAGTACGGAAACGTGGGTGGGTCAGGCTATGTGATGACGCACGGGTCAGTGCCAGCATACGGGCCAGGAGTAGGCTTCGGCGTAGGGTAAGGTGTAGGGCTGGTGGTGGCTTTCCATCTCGGGCTAGGGTTAGGGATAGGGAACGGCAAGGCTTAGGGCACAGGTGAGTGTACAGAAACGTGGGAGGGTCAGGCTACATGCTGACGCACGTGTCAGTGCCAGCGTACGCGCCAGGAGTAGGCTATGGCATACGGTAAGGTGTAGGGCTGGTGGTGGGTTTCCGTTCCGGGCTAGGGTTAGGGTTAGGGAACAGCAAGGCTTAGGGCACAGGTGAGGGTACGAAACGTGGGAGGGTCAGGCTTCGTGCTGACGCAAGGGTCAGTGCCAGCGTATGGGCCAGGAGTAGGCTATGGCGTAGGGTAAGGTGTAGGGCTGGTGGTGGGTTTCCGTTCCTGGCTTGGGTTAGGGTGAGGGAATGGCTAGGCTTAGGGCACAGGTGAGGGTACGGAAACGTGGGATGGTCAGGCTACATGCTGACTCATGGGTCAGTGCCAGCGTACGGGCCAGGAGTAGGCTACGGTGTAGGGTAAGGTGTAGGGCTGGTGGTGAGTTTCCATTCCGGGCTAGGGTTAGGGTTAGGGAACGGCAAGTCTTAGGGCAGAGGTGAGTGTACGGAAACGTGGGAGGGTTATTCTACATGCTGACGCAGGTGTCAGTGCCAGCGTATGGGGCAGGAGTAGGGTATGGCTTGGGAAATTTAGGTGTAGGGCTGGTGGTGGGTTTCCATTCCGTACTAGGTTTAGGGTTAGGGAACGGCAAGGCTTAGGGCACAGGTGAGTGTACGGAAATGTGGAAAGGTCAGGCTACATGCTGACGCACATGTCCGTGCCAGTAACGGGCCAGGAGTAGGCTACGGCGTAGGGTAAGGTGTATGGCTGGTGGTGGGTTTCCGTTAGGGCTAGGGTTAGGGTGAGGGAACTGCAAGGCTTAGGGCACAGGTGAGGGAACGGAAACGTGGGAGGGTCAGGCTACGTGCTGATTCACGGGTCAGTGCCAGCGTACGGGCCAGGAGCAGGCTACGGCGTAGGGTAAGGTGTAGGGCTTGTGATGGTTTTCCGTTCCGGGCTAGGGTTAGGGTTAGGGAACGGCAAGGCTTAGGGCACAGGTGAGGGTACAGAAACGTTGGAGGGTCAGGCTACGTGCTGACGCACGGGTCAGTGCCAGCGTATGGGCCAGGAGTATGCTATGGCGTAGGGTAAGGTGTAGGGCTGGTGGAGGGTTTCCGTTCCGGGCTAGGGTTAGGGTTAGGGAACGGCAAGGCTTAGGGCACAGGTGAGGGTACAGAAACGTTGGAGGGTCAGGCTACGTGCTGACGCACGGGTCAGTGCCAGCGTACGGGCCAGGAGTAGGCTACGGCGTAGGGTAAGGTGTAGGGCTGGTGGTGGGTTTCCGTTCCTGGCTTGGGTTAGGGTGAGGGAACGGCTAGGCTAAGGGCACAGGTGAGGGTACGGAAACGTGGGATGGTCAGGCTACGTGCTGACTCACGGGTCAGTGCCAGCGTACGGGCCAGGAGTAGGCTACGGTGTAGGGTAAGGTGTAGGGCTGGTGGTGGGTTTCCGTTCCGGGCTAGGGTTAGGGTTAGGGAACGGCAAGTCTTAGGGCAGAGGTGAGTGTACGGAAACGTGGGAGGGTTATGCTACATGCTGACGCACGTGTCAGTGCCAGCGTACGGGGCAGGAGTAGGCTATGGCTTGGGAAATTTAGGTGTAGGGCTGGTGGTGGATTTCCATTCCGTACTAGGTTTACGGTTAGGGAACGGCAAGGCTTAGGGCACAGGTGAGGGTACGGAAAAGTGGGATGGTCAGGCTACGTGCTGACGCATGGGTCAGTGCCAGCGTACCCTCCAGGAGTAGGCTACGGCTAGGGGATAAGTTGTAGGGCTGGTGGTGTGTTTCCGTTCAGGGCTAGGTTTAGTGTTAGGGAATGGCAAGCCTTAGGGCACAGGTGAGGGTACGGAAACGTGGGAGGGTCAGGCTAAGTACTGACACACGGGTTATTGCCAGCGTACCGGCCAGGAGTAGGCTATGGCTTGGGGGTAAGCTGTAGGGCTGGTGGTGTGTTTCCTTTCCGGACTAGGGTAAGGGTTAGGGAATGGCAAGGCTTAGGGCACTGGTGAGGGTAAGGAAACGTGGGAGGGTCAGGCTACGTGCTGACGCACGGGTCAGTGCCAGCATACGGGCCAGGAATAGGCTACGGCTTGGGGGTAAGGTGTAGGGCTGGTGGTGGTTTTCCGTTCCGAGTTAGGGTTATTGTTAGGGAACGTCAAGGCTTAGGGCACAGGTGAGGGTACGGAAATGTGGGAAGGTCAGGCTTCGTGCTGACGCACAGGTCAGTGCCAGTGTACGGGCCTGGAGTAGGCTACGGCATAGGGTTAGATGTAGGGCTGGTGGTGGGTTTCCGTTCCGGGCTAGGGTTAGGGTGAGGGAACTGCAAGGCTTAGGGCACTGGTGAGGGTACGGAAACGTGGGAGGGTCAGGCTACGTGCTGATTCACGGGTCAGTGCCAGCATATGGGCCAGGAGTAGTGTATGGCGTAGGGTATGGTTTAGGGCTGGTCGTGGTTTTCCGTTCGGGGCTAGGGTTAGGGTTGGGGAACTGCAAGGCTTAGGGCACAGGTGAGGGTGCGGAAACGTGGGAGGTTCAGGCTACGTGCTGACGAACGTGTCAGTGCCAGCGTACGGGCCAGCAGTAGGCTTCAGCTTGGGGGTAAGGTTTAGGGCTGGTGGTGAGTTTCCGTTCCGGGCTAGGGTTAGGGTTAGGGAACTGCAAGGCTTAGGGCACAGGTGAGAGTACGGAAACGTGGGTGGGTCAGGCTATGTGATGACGCACGGGTCAGTGCCAGCATACGGGCCAGGAGTAGGCTTCGGCTTAGGGTAAGGTGTAGGGCTGGTGGTGGCTTTCCATCTCGGGCTAGGGTTAGGGATAGGGAACGGCAAGGCTTAGGGCACAGGTGAGTGTACAGAAACGTGGGAGGGTCAGGCTACATGCTGACGCACGTGTCAGTGCCAGCGTACGCGCCAGGAGTAGGCTATGGCATACGGTAAGGTGTAGGGCTGGTGGTGGGTTTCCGTTCCGGGCTAGGGTTAGGGTTAGGGAACAGCAAGGCTTAGGGCACAGGTGAGGGTACGAAACGTGGGAGGGTCAGGCTTCGTGCTGACGCAAGGGTCAGTGCCAGCGTATGGGCCAGGAGTAGGCTATGGCATAGGGTAAGGTGTAGGGCTGGTGGTGGGTTTCCGTTCCTGGCTTGGGTTAGGGTGAGGGAACGGCTAGGCTTAGGGCACAGGTGAGGGTACGGAAACGTGGGATGGTCAGGCTACATGCTGACTCATGGGTCAGTGCCAGCGTACGGGCCAGGAGTAGGCTACGGTGTAGGGTAAGGTGTAGGGCTGGTGGTGAGTTTCCATTCCGGGCTAGGGTTAGGGTTAGGGAACGGCAAGTCTTAGGGCAGAGGTGTGTGTACGGAAACGTGGGAGGGTTATTCTACATGCTGACGCACGTGTCAGTGCCAGCGTATGGGGCAGGAGTAGGGTATGGCTTGGGAAATTTAGGTGTAGGGCTGGTGGTGGGTTTCCATTCCGTACTAGGTTTAGGGTTAGGGAACGGCAAGGCTTAGGGCACAGGTGAGTGTACGGAAATGTGGAAAGGTCAGGCTACATGCTGACGCACAGGTCCGTGCCAGTAACGGGCCAGGAGTAGGCTACGGCGTAGGGTAAGGTGTATGGCTGGTGGTGGGTTTCCGTTAGGGCTAGGGTTAGGGTGAGGGAACTGCAAGGCTTAGGGCACAGGTGAGGGAACAGAAACGTGGGAGGGTCAGGCTACGTGCTGATTCACGGGTCAGTGCCAGCGTACGGGCCAGGAGTAGGCTACGGCGTAGGGTAAGGTGTAGGGCTTGTGGTGGCTTTCCGTTCCGGGCTAGGGTTAGGGTTAGGGAACGGCAAGGCTTAGGGCACAGGTGAGGGTACAGAAACGTTGGAGGGTCAGGCTACGTGCTGACGCACGGGTCAGTGCCAGCGTATGGGCCAGGAGTATGCTATGGCGTAGGGTAAGGTGTAGGGCTGGTGGTGGGTTTCCGTTCCGGGCTAGGGTTAGGGTTAGGGAACGGCAAGGCTTAGGGCACAGGTGAGGGTACAGAAACGTTGGAGGGTCAGGCTACGTCCTGACGCACGGGTCAGTGCCAGCGTACGGGCCAGGAGTAGGCTACGGCGTAGGGTAAGGTGTAGGGCTGGTGGTGGGTTTCCGTTCCTGGCTTGGGTTAGGGTGAGGGAACGGCTAGGCTAAGGGCACAGGTGAGGGTACGGAAACGTGGGATGGTCAGGCTACGTGCTGACTCACGGGTCAGTGCCAGCGTACGGGCCAGGAGTAGGCTACGGTGTAGGGTAAGGTGTAGGGCTGGTGGTGGGTTTCCGTTCCGGGCTAGGGTTAGGGTTAGGGAACGGCAAGTCTTAGGGCAGAGGTGAGTGTACGGAAACGTGGGAGGGTTATGCTACATGCTGACGCACGTGTCAGTGCCAGCGTACGGGGCAGGAGTAGGCTATGGCTTGGGAAATTTAGGTGTAGGGCTGGTGGTGGATTTCCATTCCGTACTAGGTTTACGGTTAGGGAACGGCAAGGCTTAGGGCACAGGTGAGGGTACGGAAAAGTGGGATGGTCAGGCTACGTGCTGACGCATGGGTCAGTGCCAGCGTACCCTCCAGGAGTAGGCTACGGCTAGGGGATAAGTTGTAGGGCTGGTGGTGTGTTTCCGTTCAGGGCTAGGTTTAGTGTTAGGGAATGGCAAGCCTTAGGGCACAGGTGAGGGTACGGAAACGTGGGAGGGTCAGGCTAAGTACTGACACACGGGTCAGTGCCAGCGTACCGGCCAGGAGTAGGCTATGGCTTGGGGGTAAGCTGTAGGGCTGGTGGTGTGTTTCCTTTCCGGACTAGGGTAAGGGTTAGGGAATGACAAGGCTTAGGGCACTGGTGAGGGTAAGGAAACGTGGGAGGGTCAGGCTACGTGCTGACGCACGGGTCAGTGCCAGCATACGGGCCAGGAATAGGCTACGGCTTGGGGGTAAGGTGTAGGGCTGGTGGTGGTTTTCCGTTCCGAGTTAGGGTTAGTGTTAGGGAACGTCAAGGCTTAGGGCACAGGTGAGGGTACGGAAATGTGGGAAGGTCAGGCTTCGTGCTGACGCACAGGTCAGTGCCAGTGTACGGGCCTGGAGTAGGCTACGGCATAGGGTTAGATGTAGGGCTGGTGGTGGGTTTCCGTTCCGGGCTAGGGTTAGGGTGAGGGAACTGCAAGGCTTAGGGCACTGGTGAGGGTACGGAAACGTGGGAGGGTCAGGCTACGTGCTGATTCACGGGTCAGTGCCAGCGTATGGGCCAGGAGTAGTGTATGGCGTAGGGTATGGTTTAGGGCTGGTCGTGGTTTTCCGTTCGGGGCTAGGGTTAGGGTTGGGGAACTGCAAGGCTTAGGGCACAGGTGAGGGTGCGGAAACGTGGGAGGTTCAGGCTACGTGCTGACGAACGTGTCAGTGCCAGCGTACGGGCCAGCAGTAGGCTTCAGCTTGGGGGTAAGGTTTAGGGCTGGTGGTGAGTTTCCGTTCCGGGCTAGGGTTAGGGTTAGGGAACTGCAAGGCTTAGGGCACAGGTGAGAGTACGGAAACGTGGGTGGGTCAGGCTATGTGATGACGCACGGGTCAGTGCCAGCATACGGGCCAGGAGTAGGCTTCGGCTTAGGGTAAGGTGTAGGGCTGGTGGTGGCTTTCCATCTCGGGCTAGGGTTAGGGATAGGGAACGGCAAGGCTTAGGGCACAGGTGAGTGTACAGAAACGTGGGAGGGTCAGGCTACATGCTGACGCACGTGTCAGTGCCAGCGTACGCGCCAGGAGTAGGCTATGGCATACGGTAAGGTGTAGGGCTGGTGGTGGGTTTCCGTTCCGGGCTAGGGTTAGGGTTAGGGAACAGCAAGGCTTAGGGCACAGGTGAGGGTACGAAACGTGGGAGGGTCAGGCTTCGTGCTGACGCAAGGGTCAGTGCCAGCGTATGGGCCAGGAGTAGGCTATGGCGTAGGGTAAGGTGTAGGGCTGGTGGTGGGTTTCCGTTCCTGGCTTGGGTTAGGGTGAGGGAACGGCTAGGCTTAGGGCACAGGTGAGGGTACGGAAACGTGGGATGGTCAGGCTACATGCTGACTCATGGGTCAGTGCCAGCGTACGGGCCAGGAGTAGGCTACGGTGTAGGGTAAGGTGTAGGGCTGGTGGTGAGTTTCCATTCCGGGCTAGGGTTAGGGTTAGGGAACGGCAAGTCTTAGGGCAGAGGTGTGTGTACGGAAACGTGGGAGGGTTATTCTACATGCTGACGCACGTGTCAGTGCCAGCGTATGGGGCAGGAGTAGGGTATGGCTTGGGAAATTTAGGTGTAGGGCTGGTGGTGGGTTTCCATTCCGTACTAGGTTTAGGGTTAGGGAACGGCAAGGCTTAGGGCACAGGTGAGTGTACGGAAATGTGGAAAGGTCAGGCTACATGCTGACGCACAGGTCCGTGCCAGTAACGGGCCAGGAGTAGGCTACGGCGTAGGGTAAGGTGTATGGCTGGTGGTGGGTTTCCGTTAGGGCTAGGGTTAGGGTGAGGGAACTGCAAGGCTTAGGGCACAGGTGAGGGAACAGAAACGTGGGAGGGTCAGGCTACGTGCTGATTCACGGGTCAGTGCCAGCGTACGGGCCAGGAGCAGGCTACGGCGTAGGGTAAGGTGTAGGGCTTGTGGTGGCTTTCCGTTCCGGGCTAGGGTTAGGGTTAGGGAACGGCAAGGCTTAGGGCACAGGTGAGGGTACAGAAACGTTGGAGGGTCAGGCTACGTGCTGACGCACGGGTCAGTGCCAGCGTATGGGCCAGGAGTATGCTATGGCGTAGGGTAAGGTGTAGGGCTGGTGGTGGGTTTCCGTTCCGGGCTAGGGTTAGGGTTAGGGAACGGCAAGGCTTAGGGCACAGGTGAGGGTACAGAAACGTTGGAGGGTCAGGCTACGTCCTGACGCACGGGTCAGTGCCAGCGTACGGGCCAGGAGTAGGCTACGGCGTAGGGTAAGGTGTAGGGCTGGTGGTGGGTTTCCGTTCCTGGCTTGGGTTAGGGTGAGGGAACGGCTAGGCTAAGGGCACAGGTGAGGGTACGGAAACGTGGGATGGTCAGGCTACGTGCTGACTCACGGGTCAGTGCCAGCGTACGGGCCAGGAGTAGGCTACGGTGTAGGGTAAGGTGTAGGGCTGGTGGTGGGTTTCCGTTCCGGGCTAGGGTTAGGGTTAGGGAACGGCAAGTCTTAGGGCAGAGGTGAGTGTACGGAAACGTGGGAGGGTTATGCTACATGCTGACGCACGTGTCAGTGCCAGCGTACGGGGCAGGAGTAGGCTATGGCTTGGGAAATTTAGGTGTAGGGCTGGTGGTGGATTTCCATTCCGTACTAGGTTTACGGTTAGGGAACGGCAAGGCTTAGGGCACAGGTGAGGGTACGGAAAAGTGGGATGGTCAGGCTACGTGCTGACGCATGGGTCAGTGCCAGCGTACCCTCCAGGAGTAGGCTACGGCTAGGGGATAAGTTGTAGGGCTGGTGGTGTGTTTCCGTTCAGGGCTAGGTTTAGTGTTAGGGAATGGCAAGCCTTAGGGCACAGGTGAGGGTACGGAAACGTGGGAGGGTCAGGCTAAGTACTGACACACGGGTCAGTGCCAGCGTACCGGCCAGGAGTAGGCTATGGCTTGGGGGTAAGCTGTAGGGCTGGTGGTGTGTTTCCTTTCCGGACTAGGGTAAGGGTTAGGGAATGACAAGGCTTAGGGCACTGGTGAGGGTAAGGAAACGTGGGAGGGTCAGGCTACGTGCTGACGCACGGGTCAGTGCCAGCATACGGGCCAGGAATAGGCTACGGCTTGGGGGTAAGGTGTAGGGCTGGTGGTGGTTTTCCGTTCCGAGTTAGGGTTAGTGTTAGGGAACGTCAAGGCTTAGGGCACAGGTGAGGGTACGGAAATGTGGGAAGGTCAGGCTTCGTGCTGACGCACAGGTCAGTGCCAGTGTACGGGCCTGGAGTAGGCTACGGCATAGGGTTAGATGTAGGGCTGGTGGTGGGTTTCCGTTCCGGGCTAGGGTTAGGGTGAGGGAACTGCAAGGCTTAGGGCACTGGTGAGGGTACGGAAACGTGGGAGGGTCAGGCTACGTGCTGATTCACGGGTCAGTGCCAGCGTATGGGCCAGGAGTAGTGTATGGCGTAGGGTATGGTTTAGGGCTGGTCGTGGTTTTCCGTTCGGGGCTAGGGTTAGGGTTGGGGAACTGCAAGGCTTAGGGCACAGGTGAGGGTGCGGAAACGTGGGAGGTTCAGGCTACGTGCTGACGAACGTGTCAGTGCCAGCGTACGGGCCAGCAGTAGGCTTCAGCTTGGGGGTAAGGTTTAGGGCTGGTGGTGAGTTTCCGTTCCGGGCTAGGGTTAGGGTTAGGGAACTGCAAGGCTTAGGGCACAGGTGAGAGTACGGAAACGTGGGTGGGTCAGGCTATGTGATGACGCACGGGTCAGTGCCAGCATACGGGCCAGGAGTAGGCTTCGGCGTAGGGTAAGGTGTAGGGCTGGTGGTGGCTTTCCATCTCGGGCTAGGGTTAGGGATAGGGAACGGCAAGGCTTAGGGCACAGGTGAGTGTACAGAAACGTGGGAGGGTCAGGCTACATGTTGACGCACGTGTCAGTGCCAGCGTACGCGCCAGGAGTAGGCTATGGCATACGGTAAGGTGTAGGGCTGGTGGTGGGTTTCCGTTCCGGGCTAGGGTTAGGGTTAGGGAACAGCAAGGCTTAGGGCACAGGTGAGGGTACGAAACGTGGGAGGGTCAGGCTTCGTGCTGACGCAAGGGTCAGTGCCAGCGTATGGGCCAGGAGTAGGCTATGGCGTAGGGTAAGGTGTAGGGCTGGTGGTGGGTTTCCGTTCCTGGCTTGGGTTAGGGTGAGGGAACGGCTAGGCTTAGGGCACAGGTGAGGGTACGGAAACGTGGGATGGTCAGGCTACATGCTGACTCATGGGTCAGTGCCAGCGTACGGGCCAGGAGTAGGCTACGGTGTAGGGTAAGGTGTAGGGCTGGTGGTGAGTTTCCATTCCGGGCTAGGGTTAGGGTTAGGGAACGGCAAGTCTTAGGGCAGAGGTGAGTGTACGGAAACGTGGGAGGGTTATTCTACATGCTGACGCACGTGTCAGTGCCAGCGTATGGGGCAGGAGTAGGGTATGGCTTGGGAAATTTAGGTGTAGGGCTGGTGGTGGGTTTCCATTCCGTACTAGGTTTAGGGTTAGGGAACGGCAAGGCTTAGGGCACAGGTGAGTGTACGGAAATGTGGAAAGGTCAGGCTACATGCTGACGCACAGGTCCGTGCCAGTAACGGGCCAGGAGTAGGCTACGGCGTAGGGTAAGGTGTATGGCTGGTGGTGGGTTTCCGTTAGGGCTAGGGTTAGGGTGAGGGAACTGAAAGGCTTAGGGCACAGGTGAGGGAACGGAAACGTGGGAGGGTCAGGCTACGTGCTGATTCACGGGTCAGTGCCAGCATACGGGCCAGGAGCAGGCTACGGCGTAGGGTAAGGTGTAGGGCTTGTGATGGTTTTCCGTTCCGGGCTAGGGTTAGGGTTAGGGAACGGCAAGGCTTAGGGCACAGGTGAGGGTACAGAAACGTTGGAGGGTCAGGCTACGTGCTGACGCACGGGTCAGTGCCAGCGTATGGGCCAGGAGTATGCTATGGCGTAGGGTAAGGTGTAGGGCTGGTGGTGGGTTTCCGTTCCGGGCTAGGGTTAGGGTTAGGGAACGGCAAGGCTTAGGGCACAGGTGAGGGTACAGAAACGTTGGAGGTTCAGGCTACGTCCTGACGCACGGGTCAGTGCCAGCGTACGGGCCAGGAGTAGGCTACGGCGTAGGGTAAGGTGTAGGGCTGGTGGTGGGTTTCCGTTCCTGGCTTGGGTTAGGGTGAGGGAACGGCTAGGCTAAGGGCACAGGTGAGGGTACGGAAACGTGGGATGGTCAGGCTACGTGCTGACTCACGGGTCAGTGCCAGCGTACGGGCCAGGAGTAGGCTACGGTGTAGGGTAAGGTGTAGGGCTGGTGGTGGGTTTCCGTTCCGGGCTAGGGTTAGGGTTAGGGAACGGCAAGTCTTAGGGCAGAGGTGAGTGTACGGAAACGTGGGAGGGTTATGCTACATGCTGACGCACGTGTCAGTGCCAGCGTACGGGGCAGGAGTAGGCTATGGCTTGGGAAATTTAGGTGTAGGGCTGGTGGTGGATTTCCATTCCGTACTAGGTTTACGGTTAGGGAACGGCAAGGCTTAGGGCACAGGTGAGGGTACGGAAAAGTGGGATGGTCAGGCTACGTGCTGACGCATGGGTCAGTGCCAGCGTACCCTCCAGGAGTAGGCTACGGCTAGGGGATAAGTTGTAGGGCTGGTGGTGTGTTTCCGTTCAGGGCTAGGTTTAGTGTTAGGGAATGGCAAGCCTTAGGGCACAGGTGAGGGTACGGAAACGTGGGAGGGTCAGGCTAAGTACTGACACACGGGTCAGTGCCAGCGTACCGGCCAGGAGTAGGCTATGGCTTCGGGGTAAGCTGTAGGGCTGGTGGTGTGTTTCCTTTCCGGACTAGGGTAAGGGTTAGGGAATGACAAGGCTTAGGGCACTGGTGAGGGTAAGGAAACGTGGGAGGGTCAGGCTACGTGCTGACGCACGGGTCAGTGCCAGCATACGGGCCAGGAATAGGCTACGGCTTGGGGGTAAGGTGTAGGGCTGGTGGTGGTTTTCCGTTCCGAGTTAGGGTTAGTGTTAGGGAACGTCAAGGCTTAGGGCACAGGTGAGGGTACGGAAATGTGGGAAGGTCAGGCTTCGTGCTGACGCACAGGTCAGTGCCAGTGTACGGGCCTGGAGTAGGCTACGGCATAGGGTTAGATGTAGGGCTGGTGGTGGGTTTCCGTTCAGGTCTAGGGTTAGGCTTATGGAACCGCAAGACTTAGCGCCCACGTGAGGGTACGGAAACGTGGGAGGGTCAGGCTACGTGCTGACGCACGGGTCAGTGCCAGCGTACGGGCCAGGAGTAGGCTACAGCTTGCGGGTAAGTTGTAGGGATTGTGATGGCTTTTGGATCCTGGCTAGGGTTAGTGTTAGGGAATTGCAAGGCTTAGGGCACAGGTGAGAGTAGGGAAATGTGGGAAGGTCAGGCTACGTGCTGACGCAAAGGTCAGTGCCAGCGTACGGGCCAGGAGCAGGCTACGGCATAGGGTAAGGCTTAAGGCTTGTGGTGGGTTTCCGTTCGGGCTAGGGTTAGGTTGAGGGAACTGCAAGGCTTAGGGCACAGGTGAGAGTACGGAAACGTGGGTGGGTCAGGCTATGTGATGACGCACGGGTCAGTGCCAGCATACGGGCCAGGAGTAGGCTTCGGCGTAGGGTAAGGTGTAGGGCTGGTGGTGGCTTTCCATCTCGGGCTAAGGTTAGGGATAGGGAACGGCAAGGCTTAGGGCACAGGTGAGTGTACAGAAACGTGGGAGGGTCAGGCTACATGCTGACGCACGTGTCAGTGCCAGCGTACGCGCCAGGAGTAGGCTATGGCATACGGTAAGGTGTAGGGCTGGTGGTGGGTTTCCGTTCCGGGCTAGGGTTAGGGTTAGGGAACAGCAAGGCTTAGGGCACAGGTGAGGGTACGAAACGTGGGAGGGTCAGGCTTCGTGCTGACGCAAGGGTCAGTGCCAGCGTATGGGCCAGGAGTAGGCTATGGCGTAGGGTAAGGTGTAGGGCTGGTGGTGGGTTTCCGTTCCTGGCTTGGGTTAGGGTGAGGGAACGGCTAGGCTTAGGGCACAGGTGAGGGTACGGAAACGTGGGATGGTCAGGCTACATGCTGACGCACGTGTCAGTGCCAGCGTATGGGGCAGGAGTAGGGTATGGCTTGGGAAATTTAGGTGTAGGGCTGGTGGTGGGTTTCCATTCCGTACTAGGTTTAGAGTTAGGGAACGGCAAGGCTTAGGGCACAGGTGAGTGTACGGAAATGTGGAAAGGTCAGGCTACATGCTGACGCACAGGTCCGTGCCAGTAACGGGCCAGGAGTAGGCTACGGCGTAGGGTAAGGTGTATGGCTGGTGGTGGGTTTCCGTTAGGGCTAGGGTTAGGGTGAGGGAACTGCAAGGCTTAGGGCACAGGTGAGGGAACGGAAACGTGGGAGGGTCAGGCTACGTGCTGATTCACGGGTCAGTGCCAGCGTACGGGCCAGGAGTAGGCTACGGCGTAGGGTAAGGTGTAGGGCTTGTGGTGGCTTTCCGTTCCGGGCTAGGGTTAGGCTTAGGGAACGGCAAGGCTTAGGGCACAGGTGAGGGTACAGAAACGTTGGAGGGTCAGGCTACGTGCTGACGCACGGGTCAGTGCCAGCGTATGGGCCAGGAGTATGCTATGGCGTAGGGTAAGGTGTAGGGCTGGTGGTGGGTTTCCGTTCCGGGCTAGGGTTAGGGTTAGGGAACGGCAAGGCTTAGGGCACAGGTGAGGGTACAGAAACGTTGGAGGGTCAGGCTACGTGCTGACGCACAGGTCAGTGCCAGCGTATGGGCCAGGAGTAGGCTACGGCGTAGGGTAAGGTGTAGGGCTGGTGGTGGGTTTCCGTTCCTGGCTTGGGTTAGGGTGAGGGAACGGCTAGGCTTAGGCACAGGTGAGGGTACGGAAACGTGGGATGGTCAGGCTACGTGCTGACTCACGGGTCAGTGCCAGCGTACGGGCCAGGAGTAGGCTACGGTGTAGGGTAAGGTGTAGGGCTGGTGGTGGGTTTCCGTTCCGGGCTAGGGTTAGGGTTAGGGAACGGCAAGTCTTAGGGCAGAGGTGAGTGTACGGAAACGTGGGAGGGTTATGCTACATGCTGACGCACGTGTCAGTGCCAGCGTACGGGGCAGGAGTAGGCTATGGCTTGGGAAATTTAGGTGTAGGGCTGGTGGTGGATTTCCATTCCATACTAGGTTTACGGTTAGGGAACGGCAAGGCTTAGGGCACAGGTGAGGGTACGGAAAAGTGGGATGGTCAGGCTACGTGCTGACGCATGGGTCAGTGCCAGCGTACCCTCCAGGAGTAGGCTACGGCTAGGGGATAAGTTGTAGGGCTGGTGGTGTGTTTCCGTTCAGGGCTAGGTTTCGTGTTAGGGAATGGCAAGCCTTAGGGCACAGGTGAGGGTACGGCAACGTGGGAGGGTCAGGCTAAGTACTGACACACGGGTCAGTGCCAGCGTACCGGCCAGGAGTAGGCTATGGATTGGGGGTAAGCTGTAGGGCTGGTGGTGTGTTTCCTTTCCGGACTAGGGTAAGGGTTAGGGAATGGCAAGGCTTAGGGCACTGGTGAGGGTAAGGAAACGTGGGAGGGTCAGGCTACGTGCTGACGCACGGGTCAGTGCCATCATACGGGCCAGGAATAGGCTACGGCTTGGGGGTAAGCTGTAGGGCTGGTGGTGGTTTTCCGTTCCGAGTTAGGGTTAGTGTTAGGGAACGTCAAGGCTTAGGGCACAGGTGAGGGTACGGAAATGTGGGAAGGTCAGGCTTCGTGCTGACGCACAGGTCAGTGCCAGTGTACGGGCCTGGAGTAGGCTACGGCATAGGGTTAGATGTAGGGCTGGTGGTGGGTTTCCGTTCCGGGCTAGGGTTAGGGTGAGGGAACTGCAAGGCTTAGGGCACTGGTGAGGGTACGGAAACGTGGGAGGGTCAGGCTACGTGCTGATTCACGGGTCAGTGCCAGCGTATGGGCCAGGAGTAGTGTATGGCGTAGGGTATGGTTTAGGGCTGGTCGTGGTTTTCCGTTCGGGGCTAGGGTTAGGGTTGGGGAACTGCAAGGCTTAGGGCACAGGTGAGGGTGCGGAAACGTGGGAGGTTCAGGCTACGTGCTGACGAACGTGTCAGTGCCAGCGTACGGGCCAGCAGTAGGCTTCAGCTTGGGGGTAAGGTTTAGGGCTGGTGGTGAGTTTCCGTTCCGGGCTAGGGTTAGGGTTAGGGAACTGCAAGGCTTAGGGCACAGGTGAGAGTACGGAAACGTGGGTGGGTCAGGCTATGTGATGACGCACGGGTCAGTGCCAGCATACGGGCCAGGAGTAGGCTTCGGCGTAGGGTAAGGTGTAGGGCTGGTGGTGGCTTTCCATCTCGGGCTAGGGTTAGGGATAGGGAACGGCAAGGCTTAGGGCACAGGTGAGTGTACAGAAACGTGGGAGGGTCAGGCTACATGCTGACGCACGTGTCAGTGCCAGCGTACGCGCCAGGAGTAGGCTATGGCATACGGTAAGGTGTAGGGCTGGTGGTGGGTTTCCGTTCCGGGCTAGGGTTAGGGTTAGGGAACAGCAAGGCTTAGGGCACAGGTGAGGGTACGAAACGTGGGAGGGTCAGGCTTCGTGCTGACGCAAGGGTCAGTGCCAGCGTATGGGCCAGGAGTAGGCTATGGCGTAGGGTAAGGTGTAGGGCTGGTGGTGGGTTTCCGTTCCTGGCTTGGGTTAGGGTGAGGGAACGGCTAGGCTTAGGGCACAGGTGAGGGTACGGAAACGTGGGATGGTCAGGCTACATGCTGACTCATGGGTCAGTGCCAGCGTACGGGCCAGGAGTAGGCTACGGTGTAGGGTAAGGTGTAGGGCTGGTGGTGAGTTTCCATTCCGGGCTAGGGTTAGGGTTAGGGAACGGCAAGTCTTAGGGCAGAGGTGTGTGTACGGAAACGTGGGAGGGTTATTCTACATGCTGACGCACGTGTCAGTGCCAGCGTATGGGGCAGGAGTAGGGTATGGCTTGGGAAATTTAGGTGTAGGGCTGGTGGTGGGTTTCCATTCCGTACTAGGTTTAGGGTTAGGGAACGGCAAGGCTTAGGGCACAGGTGAGTGTACGGAAATGTGGAAAGGTCAGGCTACATGCTGACGCACAGGTCCGTGCCAGTAACGGGCCAGGAGTAGGCTACGGCGTAGGGTAAGGTGTATGGCTGGTGGTGGGTTTCCGTTAGGGCTAGGGTTAGGGTGAGGGAACTGCAAGGCTTAGGGCACAGGTGAGGGAACGGAAACGTGGGAGGGTCAGGCTACGTGCTGATTCACGGGTCAGTGCCAGCGTACGGGCCAGGAGTAGGCTACGGCGTAGGGTAAGGTGTAGGGCTTGTGGTGGCTTTCCGTTCCGGGCTAGGGTTAGGGTTAGGGAACGGCAAGGCTTAGGGCACAGGTGAGGGTACAGAAACGTTGGAGGGTCAGGCTACGTGCTGACGCACGGGTCAGTGCCAGCGTATGGGCCAGGAGTATGCTATGGCGTAGGGTAAGGTGTAGGGCTGGTGGTGGGTTTCCGTTCCGGGCTAGGGTTAGGGTTAGGGAACGGCAAGGCTTAGGGCACAGGTGAGGGTACAGAAACGTTGGAGGGTCAGGCTACGTGCTGACGCACGGGTCAGTGCCAGCGTACGGGCCAGGAGTAGGCTACGGCGTAGGGTAAGGTGTAGGGCTGGTGGTGGGTTTCCGTTCCTGGCTTGGGTTAGGGTGAGGGAACGGCTAGGCTTAGGGCACAGGTGAGGGTACGGAAATGTGGGAAGGTCAGTCTACGTGCTGACACACAGGTCAGTGCCAGCGTACGGGCCAGGAGTATGCTACGGTGTAGGGTAAGGTGTAGGGCTGGTCGTAGTTTTCCGCCCCGGGCTAGGGTTAGGGTGAGGGAACTGAAAGGCTTAGGGCCCAGGTGATGGTACGGAAACGTGGGAGGGTGAGGCTACGTGCTGACTCATGGGTCAGTGCCAGCGTACGGATCAGGAGTAGGCTACGGCTTGGGGGTAAGATGTAGGGCTGGTGGTGGGTTTCCGTTCCGGGCTAGGTTTAGGGTTAGGGAACGGCAAAGCTTAGGTCCCAGGTGAGGGTACGGAAACGTGGGAGGGTCAGGCTACATGCTGACGCACGGGTCAGTGCCAGCGTACGGGCCAGGAGTAGGCTACGGCTTGTGGGTAAGTTGTAGGGCTGGTGGTGGGTTTCCGTTCCGGGCTAGGGTTAGGGTTAGGGAACGGCAAGGCTTAGGGCACAGGTGAGGGTACAGAAACATGGGAGGGTCAGGCTACGTGCTGACGCACGGGTCAGTGCCCGCGCACGGGCCAGGAGTAGGCTACGGCGTAGGGTAAGGTATAGGGCTGGTGGTGGGTTTCCGTTCCGGGCTAGGATTAGGGTTAGGGAACTGCAAGGCTTAGGGTACAGGTGAGGGTACGGAAACGTGGGAGGGTCAGGCTACGTGCTGACTCTCGTTTCAGTGCCAGCATACGGGTCAGGAGTAGGCTTCGGCATAGGGTAAGGTGTAGGGCTGGTGGTGGGTTTCCGTTCCCGGCTAGGTTTAGGGTTAGGGAACCGCAAGGCTCAGGGCACAGGTGAGGGTACAGAAACTTGGGAGTGTCTGACAACGTGCTGACGCACGGGTCAGTGCCAGCGAACGGGCCAGGAGTAGGCTACGGCGTAGGGTAAGGTGTAGGGCTGGTGGTGGGTTTCCGTTCCAGGCTACGGTTAGGGTTAGGGAACGGCAAAGCTTAGGGCACAGGTGAGGGCACGGAAACGTGGGAGGGTCACGCTACGTGCTGAGGCACGGGTCAGTGCCAGCGTACCGGCCAGGAGTAGGCTACGGCTTGGGGGTTAGGTGTAGGGCTGGTTTTCGGTTTCCGTTATGGGCTAGGGTTAGTGTTATGGAACGGCAAGGCTTAGGGAACAGGTGAGGGTACGGAAAAGTGGGAGGGTCAGGCTACGTGTTTCGCACGAGTCAGTGCCAGCGTACGGGCCAGGAGTAGGCTGTGGCTTGGGGGTTAGGTGTAGGGTTGTTGGTGTGTTTCCATTCTGTACTACGTTTAGGGTTAGGGAACGGCAAGGCTTAGGGCACAGGTGAGGGTACAGAAACGTGGGACAGTCAGGCTACATGCTGATGCACGGGTCAGTGCCAGCGTACCGGCCAGGAGTAGGCTATGGCTTTGGGGTAAGCTGTAGGGCTGGTGGTGGGTTTCCGTTCAGGACTAGGGTTCGCGTTAGGGAACGGCAAGGCTTAGGGCACAGGTGAGTGTACGGACACGTGTGAGGGTCTGGCTACGTGCTGACTCACGGGTCAGTGCCAGCGTACGGGCCAGGAGTAGTCTACGGTGTAGGGTAAGGTGTAGGGCTGGTGGTGGGTTTCCGTTCCGGGCTAGGGTTAGGGTTAGGGAACAGCAAGGCTTAGGGCACAGGTGAGGGTACGAAACGTGGGAGGGTCAGGCTTCGTGCTGACGCAAGGGTCAGTGCCAGCGTATGGGCCAGGAGTAGGCTATGGCGTAGGGTAAGGTGTAGGGCTGGTGGTGGGTTTCCGTTCCTGGCTTGGGTTAGGGTGAGGGAACGGCTAGGCTTAGGGCACAGGTGAGGGTACGGAAACGTGGGATGGTCAGGCTACATGCTGACTCATGGGTCAGTGCCAGCGTACGGGCCAGGAATAGGCTACGGTGTAGGGTAAGGTGTAGGGCTGGTGGTGAGTTTCCATTCCGGGCTAGGGTTAGGGTTAGGGAACGGCAAATCTTAGGGCAGAGGTGAGTGTACGGAAACGTGGGAGGGTTATTCTACATGCTGACGCACGTGTCAGTGCCAGCGTATGGGGCAGGAGTAGGGTATGGCTTGGGAAATTTAGGTGTAGGGCTGGTGGTGGGTTTCCATTCCTTACTAGGTTTAGGGTTAGGGAACGGCAAGGCTTAGGGCACAGGTGAGTGTACGGAAATGTGGAAAGGTCAGGCTACATGCTGACGCACAGGTCCGTGCCAGTAACGGGCCAGGAGTAGGCTACGGCGTAGGGTAAGGTGTATGGCTGGTGGTGGGTTTCCGTTAGGGCTAGGGTTAGGGTGAGGGAACTGCAAGGCTTAGGGCACAGGTGAGGGAACGGAAACGTGGGAGGGTCAGGCTACGTGCTGATTCATGGGTCAGTGCCAGCGTACGGGCCAGGAGTAGGCTACGGCATAGGGTAAGGTGTAGGGCTTGTGGTGGCTTTCCGTTCCGTGCTAGGGTTAGGGTTAGGGAACGGCAAGGCTTAGGGCACAGGTGAGGGTACAGAAACGTTGGAGGGTCAGGCTACGTGCTGAGGCACGGGTCAGTGCCAGCGTATGGGCCAGGAGTATGCTATGGCGTAGGGTAAGGTGTAGGGCTGGTGGTGGGTTTCCGTTCCGGGCTAGGGTTAGGGTTAGGGAACGGCAAGGCTTAGGGCACAGGTGAGGGTACAGAAACGTTGGAGGGTCAGGCTACGTGCTGACGCACGGGTCAGTGCCAGCGTACGGGCCAGGAGTAGGCTACGGCGTAGGGTAAGGTGTAGGGCTGGTGGTGGGTTTCCGTTCCTGGCTTGGGTTAGGGTGAGGGAACGGCTAGGCTTAGGGCACAGGTGAGGGTACGGAAACGTGGGATGGTCAGGCTACGTGCTGACTCACGGGTCAGTGCCAGCGTACGGGCCAGGAGTAGGCTACGGTGTAGGGTAAGGTGTAGGGCTGGTGGTGGGTTTCCGTTCCGGGCTAGGGTTAGGGTTAGGGAACGGCAAGTCTTAGGGCAGAGGTGAGTGTACGGAAACGTGGGAGGGTTATGCTACATGCTGACGCACGTGTCAGTGCCAGCGTACGGGGCAGGAGTAGGCTATGGCTTGGGAAATTTAGGTGTAGGGCTGGTGGTGGATTTCCATTCCGTACTAGGTTTACGGTTAGGGAACGGCAAGGCTTAGGGCACAGGTGAGGGTACGGAAAAGTGGGATGGTCAGGCTACGTGCTGACGCATGGGTCAGTGCCAGCGTACCCTCCAGGAGTAGGCTACGGCTAGGGGATAAGTTGTAGGGCTGGTGGTGTGTTTCCGTTCAGGGCTAGGTTTAGTGTTAGGGAATGGCAAGCCTTAGGGCACAGGTGAGGGTACGGAAACGTGGGAGGGTCAGGCTAAGTACTGACACACGGGTCAGTGCCAGCGTACCGGCCAGGAGTAGGCTATGGCTTGGGGGTAAGCTGTAGGGCTGGTGGTGTGTTTCCTTTCCGGACTAGGGTAAGGGTTAGGGAATGGCAAGGCTTAGGGCACTGGTGAGGGTAAGGAAACGTGGGAGGGTCAGGCTACGTGCTGACGCACGGGTCAGTGCCAGCATACGGGCCAGGAATAGGCTACGGCTTGGGGGTAAGGTGTAGGGCTGGTGGTGGTTTTCCGTTCCGAGTTAGGGTTAGTGTTAGGGAACGTCAAGGCTTAGGGCACAGGTGAGGGTACGGAAATGTGGGAAGGTCAGGCTTCGTGCTGACGCACAGGTCAGTGCCAGTGTACGGGCCTGGAGTAGGCTACGGCATAGGGTTAGATGTAGGGCTAGTGGTGGGTTTCCTTTCCGGGCTAGGGTTAGGGTGAGGGAACTGCAAGGCTTAGGGCACTGGTGAGGGTACGGAAACGTGGGAGGGTCAGGATACGTGCTGATTCACGGGTCAGTGCCAGCGTTTGGGCCAGGAGTAGTGTATGGCATAGGGTATGGTTTAGGGCTGGTCGTGGTTTTCCGTTCGGGGCTAGGGTTAGGGTTGGGGAACTGCAAGGCTTAGGGCACAGGTGAGGGTGCGGAAACGTGGGAGGTTCAGGCTACGTGCTGACGAACGTGTCAGTGCCAGCGTACGGGCCAGCAGTAGGCTTCAGCTTGGGGGTAAGGTTTAGGGCTGGTGGTGAGTTTCCGTTCCGGGCTAGGGTTAGGGTTAGGGAACTGCAAGGCTTAGGGCACAGGTGAGAGTACGGAAACGTGGGTGGGTCAGGCTATGTGATGACGCACGGGTCAGTGCCAGCATACGGGCCAGGAGTAGGCTTCGGCGTAGGGTAAGGTGTAGGGCTGGTGGTGGCTTTCCATCTCGGGCTAGGGTTAGGGATAGGGAACGGCAAGGCTTAGGGCACAGGTGAGTGTACAGAAACGTGGGAGGGTCAGGCTACATGCTGACGCACGTGTCAGTGCCAGCGTACGCGCCAGGAGTAGGCTATGGCATACGGTAAGGTGTAGGGCTGGTGGTGGGTTTCCGTTCCGGGCTAGGGTTAGGGTTAGGGAACAGCAAGGCTTAGGGCACAGGTGAGGGTACGAAACGTGGGAGGGTCAGGCTTCGTGCTGACGCAAGGGTCAGTGCCAGCGTATGGGCCAGGAGTAGGCTATGGCGTAGGGTAAGGTGTAGGGCTGGTGGTGGGTTTCCGTTCCTGGCTTGGGTTAGGGTGAGGGAACGGCTAGGCTTAGGGCACAGGTGAGGGTACGGAAACGTGGGATGGTCAGGCTACATGCTGACTCATGGGTCAGTGCCAGCGTACGGGCCAGGAGTAGGCTACGGTGTAGGGTAAGGTGTAGGGCTGGTGGTGAGTTTCCATTCCGGGCTAGGGTTAGGGTTAGGGAACGGCAAGTCTTAGGGCAGAGGTGAGTGTACGGAAACGTGGGAGGGTTATTCTACATGCTGACGCACGTGTCAGTGCCAGCGTATGGGGCAGGAGTAGGGTATGGCTTGGGAAATTTAGGTGTAGGGCTGGTGGTGGGTTTCCATTCCGTACTAGGTTTAGGGTTAGGGAACGGCAAGGCTTAGGGCACAGGTGAGTGTACGGAAATGTGGAAAGGTCAGGCTACATGCTGACGCACATGTCCGTGCCAGTAACGGGCCAGGAGTAGGCTACGGCGTAGGGTAAGGTGTATGGCTGGTGGTGGGTTTCCGTTAGGGCTAGGGTTAGGGTGAGGGAACTGCAAGGCTTAGGGCACAGGTGAGGGAACGGAAACGTGGGAGGGTCAGGCTACGTGCTGATTCACGGGTCAGTGCCAGCGTACGGGCCAGGAGCAGGCTACGGCGTAGGGTAAGGTGTAGGGCTTGTGATGGTTTTCCGTTCCGGGCTAGGGTTAGGGTTAGGGAACGGCAAGGCTTAGGGCACAGGTGAGGGTACAGAAACGTTGGAGGGTCAGGCTACGTGCTGACGCACGGGTCAGTGCCAGCGTATGGGCCAGGAGTATGCTATGGCGTAGGGTAAGGTGTAGGGCTGGTGGTGGGTTTCCGTTCCGGGCTAGGGTTAGGGTTAGGGAACGGCAAGGCTTAGGGCACAGGTGAGGGTACAGAAACGTTGGAGGGTCAGGCTACGTGCTGACGCACGGGTCAGTGCCAGCGTACGGGCCAGGAGTAGGCTACGGCGTAGGGTAAGGTGTAGGGCTGGTGGTGGGTTTCCGTTCCTGGCTTGGGTTAGGGTGAGGGAACGGCTAGGCTAAGGGCACAGGTGAGGGTACGGAAACGTGGGATGGTCAGGCTACGTGCTGACTCACGGGTCAGTGCCAGCGTACGGGCCAGGAGTAGGCTACGGTGTAGGGTAAGGTGTAGGGCTGGTGGTGGGTTTCCGTTCCGGGCTAGGGTTAGGGTTAGGGAACGGCAAGTCTTAGGGCAGAGGTGAGTGTACGGAAACGTGGGAGGGTTATGCTACATGCTGACGCACGTGTCAGTGCCAGCGTACGGGGCAGGAGTAGGCTATGGCTTGGGAAATTTAGGTGTAGGGCTGGTGGTGGATTTCCATTCCGTACTAGGTTTACGGTTAGGGAACGGCAAGGCTTAGGGCACAGGTGAGGGTACGGAAAAGTGGGATGGTCAGGCTACGTGCTGACGCATGGGTCAGTGCCAGCGTACCCTCCAGGAGTAGGCTACGGCTAGGGGATAAGTTGTAGGGCTGGTGGTGTGTTTCCGTTCAGGGCTAGGTTTAGTGTTAGGGAATGGCAAGCCTTAGGGCACAGGTGAGGGTACGGAAACGTGGGAGTGTCAGGCTAAGTACTGACACACGGGTTATTGCCAGCGTACCGGCCAGGAGTAGGCTATGGCTTGGGGGTAAGCTGTAGGGCTGGTGGTGTGTTTCCTTTCCGGACTAGGGTAAGGGTTAGGGAATGGCAAGGCTTAGGGCACTGGTGAGGGTAAGGAAACGTGGGAGGGTCAGGCTACGTGCTGACGCACGGGTCAGTGCCAGCATACGGGCCAGGAATAGGCTACGGCTTGGGGGTAAGGTGTAGGGCTGGTGGTGGTTTTCCGTTCCGAGTTAGGGTTAGTGTTAGGGAACGTCAAGGCTTAGGGCACAGGTGAGGGTACGGAAATGTGGGAAGGTCAGGCTTCGTGCTGACGCACAGGTCAGTGCCAGTGTACGGGCCTGGAGTAGGCTACGGCATAGGGTTAGATGTAGGGCTGGTGGTGGGTTTCCGTTCCGGGATAGGGTTAGGGTGAGGGAACTGCAAGGCTTAGGGCACTGGTGAGGGTACGGAAACGTGGGAGGGTCAGGCTACGTGCTGATTCACGGGTCAGTGCCAGCATATGGGCCAGGAGTAGTGTATGGCGTAGGGTATGGTTTAGGGCTGGTCGTGGTTTTCCGTTCGGGGCTAGGGTTAGGGTTGGGGAACTGCAAGGCTTAGGGCACAGGTGAGGGTGCGGAAACGTGGGAGGTTCAGGCTACGTGCTGACGAACGTGTCAGTGCCAGCGTACGGGCCAGCAGTAGGCTTCAGCTTGGGGGTAAGGTTTAGGGCTGGTGGTGAGTTTCCGTTCCGGGCTAGGGTTAGGGTTAGGGAACTGCAAGGCTTAGGGCACAGGTGAGAGTACGGAAACGTGGGTGGGTCAGGCTATGTGATGACGCACGGGTCAGTGCCAGCATACGGGCCAGGAGTAGGCTTCGGCGTAGGGTAAGGTGTAGGGCTGGTGGTGGCTTTCCATCTCGGGCTAGGGTTAGGGATAGGGAACGGCAAGGCTTAGGGCACAGGTGAGTGTACAGAAACGTGGGAGGGTCAGGCTACATGCTGACGCACGTGTCAGTGCCAGCGTACGCGCCAGGAGTAGGCTATGGCATACGGTAAGGTGTAGGGCTGGTGGTGGGTTTCCGTTCCGGGCTAGGGTTAGGGTTAGGGAACAGCAAGGCTTAGGGCACAGGTGAGGGTACGAAACGTGGGAGGGTCAGGCTTCGTGCTGACGCAAGGGTCAGTGCCAGCGTATGGGCCAGGAGTAGGCTATGGCGTAGGGTAAGGTGTAGGGCTGGTGGTGGGTTTCCGTTCCTGGCTTGGGTTAGGGTGAGGGAACGGCTAGGCTTAGGGCACAGGTGAGGGTACGGAAACGTGGGATGGTCAGGCTACATGCTGACTCATGGGTCAGTGCCAGCGTACGGGCCAGGAGTAGGCTACGGTGTAGGGTAAGGTGTAGGGCTGGTGGTGAGTTTCCATTCCGGGCTAGGGTTAGGGTTAGGGAACGGCAAGTCTTAGGGCAGAGGTGAGTGTACGGAAACGTGGGAGGGTTATTCTACATGCTGACGCACGTGTCAGTGCCAGCGTATGGGGCAGGAGTAGGGTATGGCTTGGGAAATTTAGGTGTAGGGCTGGTGGTGGGTTTCCATTCCGTACTAGGTTTAGGGTTAGGGAACGGCAAGGCTTAGGGCACAGGTGAGTGTACGGAAATGTGGAAAGGTCAGGCTACATGCTGACGCACAGGTCCGTGCCAGTAACGGGCCAGGAGTAGGCTACGGCGTAGGGTAAGGTGTATGGCTGGTGGTGGGTTTCCGTTAGGGCTAGGGTTAGGGTGAGGGAACTGAAAGGCTTAGGGCACAGGTGAGGGAACGGAAACGTGGGAGGGTCAGGCTACGTGCTGATTCACGGGTCAGTGCCAGCATACGGGCCAGGAGCAGGCTACGGCGTAGGGTAAGGTGTAGGGCTTGTGATGGTTTTCCGTTCCGGGCTAGGGTTAGGGTTAGGGAACGGCAAGGCTTAGGGCACAGGTGAGGGTACAGAAACGTTGGAGGGTCAGGCTACGTGCTGACGCACGGGTCAGTGCCAGCGTATGGGCCAGGAGTATGCTATGGCGTAGGGTAAGGTGTAGGGCTGGTGGTGGGTTTCCGTTCCGGGCTAGGGTTAGGGTTAGGGAACGGCAAGGCTTAGGGCACAGGTGAGGGTACAGAAACGTTGGAGGGTCAGGCTACGTCCTGACGCACGGGTCAGTGCCAGCGTACGGGCCAGGAGTAGGCTACGGCGTAGGGTAAGGTGTAGGGCTGGTGGTGGGTTTCCGTTCCTGGCTTGGGTTAGGGTGAGGGAACGGCTAGGCTAAGGGCACAGGTGAGGGTACGGAAACGTGGGATGGTCAGGCTACGTGCTGACTCACGGGTCAGTGCCAGCGTACGGGCCAGGAGTAGGTTACGGTGTAGGGTAAGGTGTAGGGCTGGTGGTGGGTTTCCGTTCCGGGCTAGGGTTAGGGTTAGGGAACGGCAAGTCTTAGGGCAGAGGTGAGTGTACGGAAACGTGGGAGGGTTATGCTACATGCTGACGCACGTGTCAGTGCCAGCGTACGGGGCAGGAGTAGGCTATGGCTTGGGAAATTTAGGTGTAGGGCTGGTGGTGGATTTCCATTCCGTACTAGGTTTACGGTTAGGGAACGGCAAGGCTTAGGGCACAGGTGAGGGTACGGAAAAGTGGGATGGTCAGGCTACGTGCTGACGCATGGGTCAGTGCCAGCGTACCCTCCAGGAGTAGGCTACGGCTAGGGGATAAGTTGTAGGGCTGGTGGTGTGTTTCCGTTCAGGGCTAGGTTTAGTGTTAGGGAATGGCAAGCCTTAGGGCACAGGTGAGGGTACGGAAACGTGGGAGGGTCAGGCTAAGTACTGACACACGGGTCAGTGCCAGCGTACCGGCCAGGAGTAGGCTATGGCTTGGGGGTAAGCTGTAGGGCTGGTGGTGTGTTTCCTTTCCGGACTAGGGTAAGGGTTAGGGAATGACAAGGCTTAGGGCACTGGTGAGGGTAAGGAAACGTGGGAGGGTCAGGCTACGTGCTGACGCACGGGTCAGTGCCAGCATACGGGCCAGGAATAGGCTACGGCTTGGGGGTAAGGTGTAGGGCTGGTGGTGGTTTTCCGTTCCGAGTTAGGGTTAGTGTTAGGGAACGTCAAGGCTTAGGGCACAGGTGAGGGTACGGAAATGTGGGAAGGTCAGGCTTCGTGCTGACGCACAGGTCAGTGCCAGTGTACGGGCCTGGAGTAGGCTACGGCATAGGGTTAGATGTAGGGCTGGTGGTGGGTTTCCGTTCAGGTCTAGGGTTAGGCTTATGGAACCGCAAGACTTAGCGCCCACGTGAGGGTACGGAAACGTGGGAGGGTCAGGCTACGTGCTGACGCACGGGTCAGTGCCAGCGTACGGGCCAGGAGTAGGCTACAGCTTGCGGGTAAGTTGTAGGGATTGTGATGGGTTTTGGATCCTGGCTAGGGTTAGTGTTAGGGAATTGCAAGGCTTAGGGCACAGGTGAGAGTAGGGAAATGTGGGAAGGTCAGGCTACGTGCTGACGCACAGGTCAGTGCCAGCGTACGGGCCAGGAGCAGGCTACGGCATAGGGTAAGGCTTAAGGCTTGTGGTGGGTTTCCGTTCGGGCTAGGGTTAGGTTGAGGGAACTGCAAGGCTTAAGGCACAGGTGAGGGAACGGAAACATGGGTGGGTCAGGCTACGTGCTGATTCACGGGTCCGTGCCAGTGTACGGGCCAGGAGTAGTCTACGGCGTAGGGTAAGGTGTAGGGCTGGTGGTGGTTTTCCGTTACAGGCTAGTGTTAGGTTTAGGGAACTGCAAGGCTTAGGGCACAGGTGAGGGTATGGAAACGTGGGAGGGTCAGGCTACGTGCTGACGCACGGGTCAGTGCCAGCGTACGGACCAGGAGTAGGCTACGGCTTGGGGGTAAGGTGTAGGGCTGGTGGTGGGTTTCCGTACGGGTCTAGGGTTAGGGTTAGGGAATGGCAAGGCTTAGGGCACACGTGAGGGTACGGAAACTGGGGAGGGTCAGGCTACGTGCTGACGCACGGGTCAGTGCCAGCGTATGCACCAGGAGTAGGCTACAGCTTGTGTGTAAGTTGTAGGGCTGGTGATGGGTTTCTGTTCCGGGCTAGGGTTAGGGTTAGGGAACGGCATGGCTTAGGGCACAGGTGAGGGTACAGAAACGTGGGAGGGTCAGGCTAAGTGCTGACGCACGGGTCAGTGCCAGCGTACCGGCCAGGAGTAGGCTACGGCTTGGGGGTTAGGTTTAGGGCTGGTGGTGGGTTTCCGTTCCGGGCTAGGGTTAGTGTTAGGGAACGGCAAGGCTTAGGGCACATGTGAGGGTACGGAAACGTGGGAGGGTCAGGCTATGTGCTGATGCAAGGGTCAGTGCCAGCGTACAGGCCAGTAATAGCCTTCGTCGTAGGGTAAGGTGTAGGGCTAGTGGTGGGTTTCTGTTCCGGGCTAGGGTTAGGGATAGGGAACGGCAAGGCTTAGGGCACAGATGAGGGTACGGAAACGTGGGAGGGTCTGGCTACGTGCTGATGAGAGGGTCAGTGCCTGCGTACGGGCCAGGAATAGGTTACGGCGTAGGGAATGGTGTAGGGCTGGTGGTGGGTTTCCGTTCCGGGCTAGGGTTAGGGTTAGGGAACGGCAAGGCTTAGGGCACAGGTGAGGGTACGGAAACGTGGGAGGGTCAGGCTACATACTGACGCATGGGTCAGTGTCAGCGTATGGTCCAGGAGGAGGCTACGGCGTAGGGTAAGGTTTAGGGCTGGTGGTGGGATTCCGTTCTGAGCTAGGGTTAGGGTTACGGAACGGCAAGGCTTAGGGCACAGGTGAGGGTACGGAAAAGTGGGAGCGTCAGGCTACGTGCGGACGCATGGGTCAGTGCCAGCGTACACGCCAGGAGTAGGCTACGGTGTAGGGTAAGGTCTAGGGCTGGTAGTGGGTTTCCGTTCCGGGCTAGGGTTAGAGTTAGGGAAAGGCAAGGCTTAGGGCCCAGGTGAGGGTACGGAAACGTGGGAGGGTCAGGCTACGTGCTGACGCACGGGTCAATGCCAGCGAATTGGCCAGGAGTAGGCTACGGCTTGGGGGTTAGGTGTAGGCCTGGTGGTGGGTTTCCATTCCGGGCTAGGGTTAGTGTTAGGGAACAGGAAGGCTTAGGGCATAGGTGAGGGTACGGAAACCTGGGAGGGTCAGGCTACGTGCTGACGCACGGTTCAGTGCCAGCGTACGGGCCAGGAGTATGCTAATGTTTGGGGGTTAGGTTTAGGGCTTGTGGTGTGTTTCCGTCCCGTACTAGGGTTAGGGTTAGGGAACGGCAAGGCTTAGGGCACAGGTGACGTTATGGTAACGTGGGAAGGTCAGGCTACGTGCTGACGCACAGGTCAGTGCCAGCGTATGGACCACGAGTAGGCTACGGCTTGGGGGTAAGTTGTAGGGCTTGTGGTGGGTTTCCGTTCCGGGCTAGGGTTAGGGTTAGGGAATGGCAAGGTTTAGGGCACATGTGAGGGTACGGCAACGTGGCAGGGTCAGGATACGTTCTGACGCACGGGTCAGTGCCAGCGTATGGACCAGTAGTAGGCTACGGCTTGGGGGTAAGTTGTAGGGCTGGTGGTGGGTTTCCGTTCAGGGCTACAGTTAGGGTTAGGGAACGGCCAAGCTTCGGGCACATGTGAGGGTACGGAAACGTGGGAGGGTCAGGCTACGTGATGACGCACGGGTCAGTGCCAGCGTACTGGCCAGGAGTAGGCTACGGCTTGGTCGTTAGGTGTAGGGCTGGTGGTGGGTTTCCGTTCCAGGCTAGGGTTAGTGTTAGGGAACAGCAAGGCTTAGGGCACAAGTGAGGGTACGGAAACTTGGGAGGGTCAGGCTACTTGCTGACGCACGTGTCAGTGCCAGCGTATGGGCCAGGAGTAGGCTACGGATTGGGGGTAAGTTGTAGGGCTGGTGGTGGTTTTCCGTTCCGGGCTAGGGTTAGGGTTAGGGAACGGCAAGGCTTAGGGCCCAGGTGAGGGTACGGAAACGTGGGAGGGTCTGGCTACGTGCTGACGCACGGGTCAGTGCCAGCGTATGGGCCAGGAGTAGGCTACGGCGTAGGGTAAGGTGTAGGGCTGGTGGTGGGTTTCCGTTCATGGGCTAGGGTTAGGGTTAGGAAACGGCAAGGCTTAGGGCCCAGGTGAGGGGACGGAAACGTGGGAGGGTCAGACTACGTGCTGACGCATGGGTCAGTGCCAGCGTACGGGCCAGGTGTAGGCTACGGCGTAGGGAAAGGTTTAGGGCTAGTGGTGGGTTTCCGTTCCGGGCTAGGGTTAGGGTTAGGGAACGGCAAGGCTTAGGGCACGGGTGAGGGTACGGAAACGTGGGAGGTCAGGCTACGTGCTGACGCACGTGTCAGTGCCAGCGTACCGGCCAGGAGTAGGCTACGGCTTGGTGGTTAGGTGTAGGGCTGATGGTGTGTTTCCGTTCCAGGCTAGGGTTAGTGTTAGGGAACAGCAAGTCTTAGGGCACAGGTGAGGGTACCGAAACGTGGGAGAGTCAGGCTACGTGCTGACGCACGGGTCAGTGCCAGCGTACGGGCCAGGAGTAGGCTAGGCTTGGGGGTTTGGTGTAGGGCTTGTGGTGTGTTTCCGTTCCGTACTAGGGTTAGGGTTAGGGAACGGCAAGGGTTAGGGAACGGCAAGGCTTAGGGCACAGGTTAGGGTACGGTAATGTGGGAAGTTCAGGTTATGTGCTGACGCACAGGTCATTGCCAGCGTATGGACCAGGAGTAGGCTACGGTTTGGGGGTAAGGTTTAGGGCTGGTGGTGGGTTTCCGTTCCGGGCTAGGGTTAGGGTTAGGGAACGGCAAGGCTTAGGGCACAGGTGAGGGTACGGAAATGTGGGAGTGTCAGGCTACGTGCTGATGAAAGGGTCAGTGCCTGCGTACGGGCCAGGAATAGGCTACGGCGTAGGGAAAGGTGTAGGGCTGGTAGTGGGTTTCCGTTCCGGACTAGGGTTAGGGTTAGGGAATGGCAAGGCTTAGGGCACAGGTGAGGGTCCGCAAACGTGGGAGGGTCAGGCTACGTGCTGACGCACGGGTCAGTGCCAGCGTACGGGCCAGGAGTAGGCTATGGCGTAGTGTAAGGTTTAGGGCTAGTGGTGGGTTTTCGTTCCGGGCTACAGTTAGGGTTATGGAACGGCAAGGCTTAGGGCACATGTGAGGGTACGGAAACGTGGGAGGGTATGGCTACGTGCTGAAGCATGGGTCAGTGCCAGGGTACGGGCAAGGAGTAGGCTACGGCATAGGGTAAGGTGTAGGGCGGGTGGTGGGTTTCGGTTCCGCGCTAGGGTTAGGGTTAGGGAACGGCAAGGCTTAGGGCACAGGTGAGGGTCCACAAACGTGGGAGGGTCAGGCTTCGTGCTGATGCACGGGTCTCTGCCAGCGTACGGGCCAGGAGTAGGCTACGGCTTGGGGGTAAGTTGTAGGGCTGGTGGTGGGTTTCCGTTCCGGGCTACGGCTAGGGTTAGGGAACGGCAAGGCTTAGGGCACAGGTGAGGGTACGGAAATGTGGGAGGGTCAGTCTACGTGCTGACTCACGGGTCAGTGCCAGCGTACGGGCCAGGACTAGGCTACGGCATACGATAAGGTGTAGGGGTGGTTGTGGGATTCCGTGCCGGGCTCGGGTTAGGGTTAGGGAACGGCAAGGCTTAGGGCACAGGTGAGGGTACAGTAACATGGGAGGGTCAGGCTACATGCTGAACCACAGGTCAGTGCCCGCGTACGGGCAAGGTGTAGTCTAAGGCATAGAGTAAGGTGTAGGGCTGGTGGTGGTTTTCCGTTCCGGGCTAGGGTTAGGGTTAGGGAATGGCAAGGCTTAGGGCACATGTGAGGTTACGGAAACTTGGGAGGGTCAGGCTACGTGCTGACGATGGGTCAGTGCCAGCATATGGGCCAGGAGTAGGCTACGGCGTTGTGGTAAGTTGTAGGGCTGTTGGTGGGTTTCTGTTCCGGGCTAGGGTTAGGGTTAGGGAACGTCAAAGCTTAGGGCACAGGTGAGGGTACGAAACGTGGGAGGGTCAGGCTACGTGCTGACGTACGGGTCAGTGCCAGCGTACGGGCCAGGAATAGGCTATGGCGTAGGGTAGAGTGTAGGGCTTGTGGTGGGTTTCTGTTCAGGGCTAAGGTTAGGGTTAGGGAACGGCAAGGCTTAGGGCACAGGTGAGGGTTCCCAAACGTGGGAGGGTCAGGCTACGTGCTGACGCACGGGTCAGTGCCAGCATAAGGTCCAGGAATAGGCTACGGCTTGGGGGTAAGTTGTAGGGCTGGTGGTGGGTTTCCGTTCCGGTCTACGGTTAGGTTTAGGGAACGGCAAGGCTTAGGGCACAGGTGAGGGTACGGAAACGTGGGAGCATCAGGCTACGTGATGATGCACGTGTCAGTGCCAGCGTACAGGCCAGGAATAGGCTATGGCTTGGGTGTAAGCTGTAGGGCTGGTGGTGGGTTTCCGTTCCGCGCTAGGGTTAGGGTTAGGGAACGGCAAGTCTTAGGGAACAGGTGAGGGTACGGAAACGTGGGAGGGTCAGGCTACATGATGACGCATGGGTCAGTGCCAGCGTACAGGCCAGGAATAGGCTATGGCTTGGGTGTAAGCTGTAGGGCTGGTGGTGGGTTTCCGATCCGGACTAGGGTTAGGGTTAGGGAACGACAAGGCTTAGGGCACAGGTGAGGGTACGGAAACGTGTTAGGGTCAGGCTACGTGCTGAGGCACATGTCAGTGCCAGCGTACGTACCAGGAGTAGGCTACGGCGTAGGGTAAGGTGTAGGGCTGCTGATGGTTTTCTGTTCCTGGCTAGGGTGAGGGTGAGGGAACGGCAAGGCTTAGGGCACAGGTGATGGTACGGAAACATGGGAAGGTCAGGCTACGTGCTGACTCACGGGTCAGTGCCAGCGTACTGGCTAGGAGTAGGCTACGGCTTGTGGGTTAGATTTAGGGCTGGTGGTGGGTTTCCATTCAGGGCTAGGGTTAGGGTTAGGGAACGGCAAGGCTTAGGGCACATGTGAGGGTACGGTAACATGGGAGGGTCAGGCTACGTGCTGAAGCACAGGTCAGTGCCCGCGAACGGGCCAGGTGTAGGCTACGGCATAGGGTAAGGTTTAGGGCTGGTGGTGGGTTTCCGTTCCGGGCTAGGGTTAAGGTTAGGGAACGGCAAGGCTTAGGGCACATGTGAGGGTACGGAAACGTGGGAGGGTATGGCTACGTGCTGAAGCACGGGTCAGTGCCAAGGTACGGGCAAGGAGTAGGCTACGGCATAGGGTAAGGTTTAGGGCGGGTGGTGCGTTTCCGTTCCGGGCTAGGGTTAGCGTAAGGGAACGGCAAGGCTTAGGGCACAGGTGATGGTTCGCAAAGGTGGGAGGGTCAGGCTACATGATGACGCCCGGGTCAGTGCCAGCATACGGGCCAGGAGTAGGCTACGGCATAGGGAAAGGTGTAGGGCTGGTGGTGGGTTTGCGTTCCGGGATAGGGTTAGGGATAGGGAACGTCAAGGCTTAGGGCACATGTGAGGGTACGGAAACGTGAGAGTGTCAGGCTACATGCTGACGCACAGGTCAGTGCCAGCGTACGGGCCGGGAGTAGGCTACGGTGTAGCGTATGGTGTAGGGCTGGTGGTGGGTTTCCGTTCCGGGCTAGGGTTAGGGTTAGGGAACGGCAAGGCTTAGGGCACAGTTGAGGGTACGGAAACGTGGGAGGGTCAGGCTACGTGATGATGCATGGGTCAGTGCCAGCGTACTGGCCAGGAGTAAGCTACGGCTTGGGGGTTAGTTGTAGGGCTGGTGGTGGGTTTCTGTTCTGGGCTAGGGTTAGGGTTAGGGAACGGCAAGGCTTAGGGCACAGGTGAGGGTACGGAAACGTGGGAGGGTCAGGCTACATGCTGAGGCACGGGTCAGTGCCAGCGTACGGGACAGGAGTAGGCTATGCCGTAGTGTAAGGTTTAGGGCTAGTGGTGGGTTTTCGTTCCGGGCTACAGTTAGGGTTATGGAACGGCAAGGCTTAGGGCACATGTGAGGGTACGGAAACGTGGGAGGGTATGGCTACGTGCTGAAGCACGGGTCAGTGCCAGGGTACGGGCAAGGAGTAGGCTACGGCATAGGGTAAGGTGTAGGGCGGGTGGTGGGTTTCCGTTCCGGGCTAGGGTTAGGGTTAGGGAACGGCAAGGCTTAGGGCACAGGTGAGGGTCCACAAACTTGGGAGGGTCAGGCTTCGTGCTGATGCACGGGTCTCTGCCAGCGTACGGGCCAGGAGTAGGCTACGGCTTGGGGGTAAGTTGTAGGGCTGGTGGTGGGTTTCCGTTCCGGGCTACGGTTAGGGTTAGGGAACGGCAAGGCTTAGGGCACAGGTGAGGGTACGGAAATGTGGGAGGGTCAGGCTACGTGATGATGCACGGGTCAGTGCCAGCGTACTGGCCAGGAGTAAGCTACGGCTTGGGGGTTAGGTTTAGGGCTGGTGGTGGGTTTCCATTCCGGGCCAGGGTTAGGGTTAGGGAACGGCAAAGCTTAGGGCACAGGTGAGGGTAAGGAAACGTGGGAGGGTCAGGCTACATGCTGACGCACGGGTCAGTGCCAGCGTACAGGCCAGGAATAGGCTATGGCTTGGGGGTAAGCTGTAGGGCTGGTGGTGGGTTTCCGTTCCGGACTAGGGTTAGGGTTAGGGAACGGCAAGGCTTAGGGCACAGGTGAGGGTACGGAAACTTGGGAGGGTCAGGCTACTTGCTGACGCACGTGTCAGTGCCAGCGTATGGGCCAGGAGTAGGCTACGGATTGGGGGTAAGTTGTAGGGCTGGTGGTGGTTTTCCGTTCCGGGCTAGGGTTAGGGATAGGGAACGGCAAGGCTTAGGGCCCAGGTGAGGGTACGGAAACGTGGGAGGGTCTGGCTACGTGCTGACGCACGGGTCAGTGCCAGCGTACGGGCCAGGAGTAGGCTACGGCGTAGGGTAAGGTGTAGGGCTGGTGGTGGGTTTCCGTTCATGGGCTAGGGTTAGGGTTAGGAAACGGCAAGGCTTAGGGCCCAGGTGAGGGTACGGAAACGTGGGAGGGTCAGACTACGTGCTGACACATGGGTCAGTGCCAGCGTACGGGCCAGGTGTAGGCTACGGCGTAGGGAAAGGTTTAGGGCTAGTGGTGGGTTTCCGTTCCGGGCTAGGGTTAGGGTTAGGGAACGGCAAGGCTTAGGGCACGGGTGAGGGTACGGAAACGTGGGAGGTCAGGCTACGTGCTGACGCACGTGTCAGTGCCAGCGTACCGGCCAGGAGTAGGCTACGGCTTGGTGGTTAGGTGTAGGGCTGATGGTGTGTTTCCGTTCCAGGCTAGGGTTAGTGTTAGGGAACAGAAAGTCTTAGGGCACAGGTGAGGGTACCGAAACGTGGGAGAGTCAGGCTATGTGCTGACGCACGGGTCAGTGCCAGCGTACGGGCCAGGAGTAGGCTAGGCTTGGGGGTTTGGTGTAGGGCTTGTGGTGTGTTTCCGTTCCGTACTAGGGTTAGGGTTAGGGAACGGCAAGGGTTAAGGAACGGCAAGGCTTAGGGCACAGGTTAGGGTACGGTAATGTGGGAAGTTCAGGTTATGTGCTGACGCACAGGTCATTGCCAGCGTATGGACCAGGAGTAGGCTACGGTTTGGGGGTAAGGTTTAGGGCTGGTGGTGGGTTTCCGTTCCGGGCTAGGGTTAGGGTTAGGGAACGGCAAGGCTTAGGGCACAGGTGAGGATACGGAAATGTGGGAGTGTCAGGCTACGTGCTGATGAAAGGGTCAGTGCCTGCGTACGGGCCAGGAATAGGCTACGGCGTAGGGAAAGGTGTAGGGCTGGTAGTGGGTTTCCGTTCCGGACTAGGGTTAGGGTTAGGGAATGGCAAGGCTTAGGGCACAGGTGAGGGTCCGCAAACGTGGGAGGGTCAGGCTACGTGCTGACGCACGGGTCAGTGCCAGCATAATGTCCAGGAATAGGCTACGGCTTTTGGGTAAGTTGTAGGGCTGGTGGTGGGTTTCCGTGCGGAGCTAGGGTTAGGGATAGGGAACGGCAAGGCTTAGGGCACAGGTGAGGGTACGGAAACGTGGGAGGGTCAGGCTACGTGCTGATGCACGGGTCAGTGCCAGCGTACCAGCCAGGAGTAGGCTACGGCTTGGGTGTTAGCTGTAGGGCTGGTGGTGGGTTTCCGTTACGGGCTAGGGTTAGGGTTAGGGAATGGCAAGGCTTAGGGCACAGGTGAGGGTACGGAAACGTGGGAGGGTCAGGCTACATGCTGAAGCACGGGTCAGTGCCAGCGTACGGGCGAGGAATAGGCTATGGATTGGGGGTAAGCTTTAGGGCTGGTGGTGTGTTTCCGTTCCGGACTAGGGTTAGGGTTAGGGAACGACAAGGCTTAGGGCACAGGTGAGGGTACGGAAACGTGTGAGGGTCAGGCTACGTGCTGACGCACGGGTCAGTGCCAGCGTACGGGCCAGGAGTAGGCTATGGTGTAGGGTAAGGTTTAGGGCTGCTGGTGGGTTTCCGTTCTTGGCTAGGGTTAGGGTGAGGGAACGGCAAGCCTTAGGGCACAGGTGAGGGTACAGAAACGTGGGAGGGTCAGTCTACGTGCTGACTCACGGGTCAGTGCCAGCGTACGGGCCAGGAGTAGGCTACGGCGTATGGTAAGGTGTAAGGATTGTGGTGGGTTTCCGTTCTAGGCTAGGGTTAGGGTTAGGGAACGGCAAGGCTTAGGGCACAGGTGAGGGTACGGAGACGTGGGAGGTTCAGGATACGTGCTGACGCACGGGTCAGTGCCAGCGTACGGGCCAGGACTAGGCTACGGCATACAATAATTTGTAGGGCTGGTTGTGGGATTTCGTGCCGGGCTCGTGTTAGGGTTAGGGAACGGCAAGGCTTAGGGCACTGGTGAGGGTACAGTAACATGCGAGGGTCTGGCTACGTGCTGAAGCACAGGTCAGTGCCCACGTACGGGCCAGGTGTAGTCTACGGCATAGAGTAAGGTTTAGGGCTGGTGGTGGGTTTCCGTTCCGCGCTAGGGTTAGGGTTAGGGAATGGCAAGGCTTAGGGCACATGTAAGTTTACGGAAACGTGGGAGGGTCAGGCTACATGCTGACGCACGGGTCAGTGCCAGCATATGGGCCAGGAGTAGGCTACGGCGTGCTGGTAAGTTGTAGGGCTGTTGGTGGGTTTCTGTTCGGGGCTAGGGTTAGGGTTAGGGAACGGCAAGGTTAGGGCACAGGTGAGGGTACGGAAACGTGTGAGGGTCAAGCTACGTGCTGACGCAGGTGTCAGTGCCAGCGTACCGGCCAGGAGTAGGCTACGGCTTCGGGGTAAGGTGTAGGCCTGGAGGTGGGTTTCCGTTCCGGGCTAGGTTTAGGGTTAGTGAACGGCAAGGCTTAGGGCACAGGTGAGAGTACGTCAACGTGGGAGTGTCAGGTTACGTGCTGATGAAAGTGTCAGTGCCAGCGTACGTGCCAGGAGTAGGCTACGGCGTAGGGTAAGGTGTAGGGCTGCTGGTGGGTTTCTGTTCATGGCTAGGGTGAGGGTGAGGGAACGGCAAGGCTTAGGGCACAGGTGATGGTACAGAAACGTGGGAGGGTCAGGCTACGTGCTGACGCACGGGTCAGTGCGAGCGTACGGGCGAGGAGTATGCTACCCAGTAGGGAAAGGTTTAGGGATGGTGGTGGGTTTCCGTACCGGGATAGGCTTACAGTTAGGGAACGGCAAGGCTTAGGGCACAGGTGAGGGTACGGAAACGTGGGAGGGTCAGGCTACGTGCTGACGCACGGGTCAGTGCCAGCGTACGGGCCAGGAGTAGGCTATGGCGTAGTGTAAGGTTTAGGGCTAGTGGTGGGTTTTCGTTCCGGGCTACAGTTAGGGTTATGGAACGGCAAGGCTTAGGGCACATGTGAGGGTACGGAAACGTGGGAGGGTATGGCTACGTGCTGAAGCACGGGTCAGTGCCAGGGTACGGGCAAGGAGTAGGCTACGGCATAGGGTAAGGTGTAGGGCGGGTGGTGGGTTTCGGTTCCGCGCTAGGGTTAGGGTTAGGGAACGGCAAGGCTTAGGGCACAGGTGAGGGTCCACAAACGTGGGAGGGTCAGGCTTCGTGCTGATGCACGGGTCTCTGCCAGCGTACGGTCCAGGAGTAGGCTACGGCTTGGGGGTAAGTTGTAGGGCTGGTGGTGGGTTTCCGTTCCGGGCTACGGCTAGGGTTAGGGAACGGCAAGGCTTAGGGCACAGGTGAGGGTAAGGAAATGTTGGAGGGTCAGTCTACGTGCTGACTCACGGGTCAGTGCCAGCGTACGGGCCAGGACTAGGCTACGGCATACGATAAGGTGTAGGGGTGGTTGTGGGATTCCGTGCCGGGCTCGGGTTAGGGTTAGGGAACGGCAAGGCTTAGGGCACAGGTGAGGGTACAGTAACATGGGAGGGTCAGGCTACATGCTGAACCACAGGTCAGTGCCCGCGTACGGGCAAGGTGTAGTCTAAGGCATAGAGTAAGGTGTAGGGCTGGTGGTGGTTTTCCGTTCCGGGCTAGGGTTAGGGTTAGGGAATGGCAAGGCTTAGGGCACATGTGAGGTTACGGAAACTTGGGAGGGTCAGGCTACGTGCTGACGACGGGTCAGTGCCAGCATATGGGCCAGGAGTAGGCTACGGCGTTGTGGTAAGTTGTAGGGCTGTTGGTGGGTTTCTGTTCCGGGCTAGGGTTAGGGTTAGGGAACGTCAAAGCTTAGGGCACAGGTGAGGGTACGAAACGTGGGAGGGTCAGGCTACGTGCTGACGTACGGGTCAGTGCCAGCGTACGGGCCAGGAATAGGCTATGGCGTAGGGTAGAGTGTAGGGCTTGTGGTGGGTTTCTGTTCAGGGCTAAGGTTAGGGTTAGGGAATGGCAAGGCTTAGGGCACAGGTGAGGGTCCGCAAACGTGGGAGGGTCAGGCTACGTGCTGACGCACGGGTCAGTGCCAGCATAAGGTCCAGGAATAGGCTACGGCTTGGGGGTAAGTTGTAGGGCTGGTGGTGGGTTTCCGTTCCGGTCTACGGTTAGGTTTAGGGAACGGCAAGGCTTAGGGCACAGGTGAGGGTACGGAAACGTGGGAGCATCAGGCTACGTGATGATGCACGTGTCAGTGCCAGCGTACAGGCCAGGAATAGGCTATGGCTTGGGTGTAAGCTGTAGGGCTGGTGGTGGGTTTCCGTTCCGCGCTAGGGTTAGGGTTAGGGAACGGCAAGTCTTAGGGAACAGGTGAGGGTACGGAAACGTGGGAGGGTCAGGCTACATGATGACGCACGGGTCAGTGCCAGCGTACAGGCCAGGAATAGGCTATGGCTTGGGTGTAAGCTGTAGGGCTGGTGGTGGGTTTCCGATCCGGACTAGGGTTAGGGTTAGGGAACGACAAGGCTTAGGGCACAGGTGAGGGTACGGAAACGTGTTAGGGTCAGGCTACGTGCTGAGGCACGTGTCAGTGCCAGCGTACATACCAGGAGTAGGCTACGGCGTAGGGTAAGGTGTAGGGCTGCTGATGGGTTTCTGTTCCTGGCTAGGGTGAGGGTGAGGGAACGGCAAGGCTTAGGGCACAGGTGATGGTACGGAAAAATGGGAAGGTCAGGCTACGTGCTGACTCACGGGTCAGTGCCAGCGTACTGGCTAGGAGTAGGCTACGGCTTGTGGGTTAGATTTAGGGCTGGTGGTGGGTTTCCATTCAGGGCTAGGGTTAGGGTTAGGGAACGGCAAGGCTTAGGGCACATGTGAGGGTACGGTAACATGGGAGGGTCAGGCTACGTGCTGAAGCACAGGTCAGTGCCCGCGAACGGGCCAGGTGTAGGCTACGGCATAGGGTAAGGTTTAGGGCTGGTGGTGGGTTTCCGTTCCTGGCTAGGGTTAAGGTTAGGGAACGGCAAGGCTTAGGGCACAGGTGAGGGTACGGAAACTTGGGAGGGTCAGGCTACGTGCTGACGCACGGGTCAGTGCCAGCGTACGGGCCAGGAGTAGGCTACGGCGTAGTGTAAGGTGTAGGGCTGGTGGTGGGTTTTCGTTCCGGGCTATGGTTACTGTTAGGGAATGGCAAGGCTTAGGGCACATATGAGGGTACGGAAACGTGGGAGGGTATGGCTACGTGCTGAAGCACGGGTCAGTGCCAAGGTACGGGCAAGGAGTAGGCTACGGCATAGGGTAAGGTTTAGGGCGGGTGGTGCGTTTCCGTTCCGGGCTAGGGTTAGCGTAAGGGAACGGCAAGGCTTAGGGCACAGGTGATGGTTCGCAAAGGTGGGAGGGTCAGGCTACATGATGACGCCCGGGTCAGTGCCAGCATACGGGCCAGGAGTAGGCTACGGCATAGGGAAAGGTGTAGGGCTGGTGGTGGGTTTGCGTTCCGGGATAGGGTTAGGGATAGGGAACGTCAAGGCTTAGGGCACATGTGAGGGTACGGAAACGTGAGAGTGTCAGGCTACATGCTGACGCACAGGTCAGTGCCAGCGTACGGGCCGGGAGTAGGCTACGGTGTAGCGTATGGTGTAGGGCTGGTGGTGGGTTTCCGTTCCGGGCTAGGGTTAGGGTTAGGGAACGGCAAGGCTTAGGGCACAGTTGAGGGTACGGAAACGTGGGAGGGTCAGGCTACGTGATGATGCATGGGTCAGTGCCAGCGTACTGGCCAGGAGTAAGCTACGGCTTGGGGGTTAGTTGTAGGGCTGGTGGTGGGTTTCTGTTCTGGGCTAGGGTTAGGGTTAGGGAACGGCAAGGCTTAGGGCACAGGTGAGGGTACGGAAACGTGGGAGGGTCAGGCTACATGCTGAGGCACGGGTCAGTGCCAGCGTACGGGCCAGGAGTAGGCTATGCCGTAGTGTAAGGTTTAGGGCTAGTGGTGGGTTTTCGTTCCGGGCTACAGTTAGGGTTATGGAACGGCAAGGCTTAGGGCACATGTGAGGGTACGGAAACGTGGGAGGGTATGGCTACGTGCTGAAGCACGGGTCAGTGCCAGGGTACGGGCAAGGAGTAGGCTACGGCATAGGGTAAGGTGTAGGGCGGGTGGTGGGTTTCCGTTCCGGGCTAGGGTTAGGGTTAGGGAACGGCAAGGCTTAGGGCACAGGTGAGGGTCCACAAACTTGGGAGGGTCAGGCTTCGTGCTGATGCACGGGTCTCTGCCAGCGTACGGGCCAGGAGTAGGCTACGGCTTGGGGGTAAGTTGTAGGGCTGGTGGTGGGTTTCCGTTCCGGGCTACGGTTAGGGTTAGGGAACGGCAAGGCTTAGGGCACAGGTGAGGGTACGGAAATGTGGGAGGGTCAGGCTACGTGATGATGCACGGGTCAGTGCCAGCGTACTGGCCAGGAGTAAGCTACGGCTTGGGGGTTAGGTTTAGGGCTGGTGGTGGGTTTCCGTTCCGGGCCAGGGTTAGGGTTAGGGAACGGAAAAGCTTAGGGCACAGGTGAGGGTAAGGATACGTGGGAGGGTCAGGCTACATGCTGACGCACGGGTCAGTGCCAGCGTACAGGCCAGGAATAGGCTATGGCTTGGGGGTAAGCTGTAGGGCTGGTGGTGGGTTTCCGTTCCGGACTAGGGTTAGGGTTAGGGAACGGCAAGGCTTAGGGCACAGGTGAGGGTACGGAAACGTGTGAGGGTCAGGCTACGTGCTGACGCACATGTCAGTGCCAGCGTACATGCCAGGAGTAGGCTACGGCGTAGGGTAAGATGTAGGGCTGCTGATGGGTTTCTGTTCCTGGCTAGGGTGAGGGTGAGGGAACGGCAAGGCTTAGGGCACAGGTGAGGGTACGGAAACGTGGGAGGTTCAGGCTACGTGCTGACACACGCGTCAGTGCCCGCATATGGGCCAGGTGTAGGCTACAGCATAGGGTAAGGTGTATGGCTGGTGGTGGGTTTCCGTTCCGGGCCAGGGTTAGGGTTAGGGAACGGCAAGGCTTAGGGCACAGGTGAAGGTACGGAAACGTGCGAGGGTCACGCTACGTGCTGACACACGGGTCAGTGCCAGCATATGGGCCAGGAGTAGGCTACGGCTTGGGGGTAAGGTTTAGGGCTGGTGTTGTGTTTCCGTTCCGGGCTAGGGTAAGGTTTAGGGAACGGCAAGGCTTAGGGCACAGGTGAGGGTACGGAAACGTGGGAGGGTCAGGCTACGTGCTGATGAAAGGGTCAGTACCTGTGTACGGGCCAGGAATAGGCTACGGCGTAGGGAAAGGTATAGGGCTGGTGGTGGGTTTCTGTTCCGGGCTAGGGTTAGGGTTAGGGAACGGCAAGCCTTAGGGCACAGGTGAGGTTACGGAAACGTGGGAGGGTCAGGCTACATGCTGACGCACGGGTCAGTGCCAGCGTACGGGCCAGGACTTGGCTAATGCATACGATAAGGTGTAGGGCTGGTGGTGGTTTTCCGTTCCGGGCTCGTGTTAGGGTTAGGGAACGGCAAGGCTTAGGGCACAGGTGAGGGTACAGAAACGTGGGAGGGACAGGCTACATGCTGAAGCACGGGTCAGTGTCAGCGTACGGGCCAGGAATAGGCTATGGATTGGGGGTAAGCTGTAGGGCTGGTGGTGGGTTTCCGTTCCGGACTAGGGTTAGGGTTAGGGAACGACAAGGCTTAGGGTACAGGTGAGGGTACGGAAACGTGGGAGGGTCAGGCTACGTGCTGACGCAAGGGTCAGTGCCAGCGTACAGGCCAGGAGTAGGCTATGGTGTAGGGTAAGGTTTAGGGTTGCTGGTGTGTTTCCGTTCTTGGCTAGGGTTAGGGTGAGGGAACGGCAAGTCTTAGGGCACAGGTGAGGGTACGGAAACGTGGGAGGGTCAGTCTACGTGCTGACTCACGGGTCAGTGCCAGCGTACGGGCCAGGACTAGGCTACGGCATACGATAAGGTGTAGGGGTGGTTGTGGGATTCCGTGCCGGGCTCGGGTTAGGGTTAGGGAACGGCAAGGCTTAGGGCACAGGTGAGGGTACAGTAACATGGGAGGGTCAGGCTACATGCTGAACCACAGGTCAGTGCCCGCATACGGGCAAGGTGTAGTCTACGGCATAGAGTAAGGTGTAGGGCTGGTGGTGGTTTTCCGTTCCGGGCTAGGGTTAGGGTTAGGGAATGGCAAGGCTTAGGGCACATGTGAGGTTACGGAAACTTGGGAGGGTCAGGCTACGTGCTGACGACGGGTCAGTGCCAGCATATGGGCCAGGAGTAGGCTACGGCGTTGTGGTAAGTTGTAGGGCTGTTGGTGGGTTTCTGTTCCGGGCTAGGGTTAGGGTTAGGGAACGTCAAAGCTTAGGGCACAGGTGAGGGTACGAAACGTGGGAGGGTCAGGCTACGTGCTGACGTACGGGTCAGTGCCAGCGTACGGGCCAGGACTAGGCTATGGCTTGGGGGTAAGCTGTAGGGCTGGTGGTGTGTTTCCGTTCCGGACTAGGGTTAAGGTTAGGGAATGGCAAGGCTTAGGGCACAGGTGAGGGTACGGAAACGTGTGAGGTTCAGGCTACATGCTGACGCATGTGTCAGTGCCAGCGTACGTGCCAGGAGTAGGCTATGGCGTAGGGTAAGGTGTAGGGCTGCTTGTGGGTTTCTGTTCATGGCTAGGGTGAGGCTGAGGGAACGGCAAGGCTTAGGGCACAGGTGATGGTAGAGAAACGTGGGAGGGTCAGGCTACGTGCTGACGCACGGGTCAGTGCCAGCGTACGGGCCAGGAGTAGGCTTCGGCTTGTGGGTAAGTTTTAGGGCTGGTGGTGGCTTTCCGTTCCGGGCTAGGGTTAGGGTAAGGGAACGGCAAGGCTTAGGACACAGGTGAGGGTACGGAAAAGTGGGAGGGTCAGGCTACGTGATGACGCACCTTTCAGTGCCAGCGTACCGGCCAGGAGTAGGCTACGGCGTAGGGAAAGGTATATGCCTGGTGGTGGGTTTGCGTTCCGGGCTGGGTTTAGGGATAGGGAACGTCAAGGCTTAGGGCACATGTGAGGGTACGGAAACGTGAGAGGGTCAGGCTACATGCTGACGCACGGGTCAGTGCCAGCGTACGGGCCAGGAGTAGGCTACGGTGTAGCGTATGGTGTACGGCTGGTGGTGGGTTTCCGTTCCGGGCTAGGGTGAGGGTGAGGCAGCGGCAAGGCTTAGGGCACATGTGAGGGTACGGAAACGTGAGAGGGTTAGGCTACGTGCTGACGCACGGGTCAGTGCCAGCGTACGGGCCAAGAGTATGCTACAGCATAGGGTAAGGTGTAGGGCTGGTGGTGGGTTTCCGTTCATGGGCTAGGGTTAGGGTTAGGAAACGGCAAGGCTTAGGGACCAGGTGAGGGTACGGAAACGTGGGAGTGTCAGGCTACGTGCTGACGCATGGTTCAGTGCCAGCATACGGGACAGGTGTAGGCTACGGCGTAGGGAAAGGTTTAGGGCTAGTGGTGGGTTTCCGTTCCGGGCTAGGGTTAGGGTTAGGGAATGGCAAGGCTTAGGGCACAGGTGAGGGTACAAAAACGTGGGAGGGTCAGGTTACGTGCTGACGCACGGGTCAGTTCCAGTGTTCCGGCCAGAAGTAGGCTACGGCTTGGGGGTAAGGTGTAGGGCTGGTGGTGGGTTTCCATTCCGGGCTAGGGTTAGGGTTAGTGAACAGCAAGGCTTAGGGCACAGGTGAGGGTACGGAAACGTGGGAGGGTCAGGCTACATGCTGACGCACGGGTCAGTGCAAGCGTACGGGCCAGGAGTAGGCTACGGTGTAGCGTATGGTGTACGGCTGGTGGTGGGTTTCCGTTCCGGGCTAGGGTGAGGGTGAGGGAGCGGCAAGGCTTAGGGCAAAGGTGATGGTACGGAAACGTGGGAGGGTCAGGCTCCGTGCTGACGCACGGGTCAGTGCCAGCGTACGGGCCAGGAGTAGGATACGGCTTGGGGGTAAGGTGTAGGGCTGGTGGTGGGTTTCCATTCCGGGCTAGGGTTAGGGTTAGTGAACAGCAAGGCTTAGGGCACAGGTGAGGGTACGTAAACGTGGGAGGGTCAGGCTACGTGCTGATGAAACGGTGAGTGCCGGCGTACGAGCCAGGAAGAGGCTACGGCGTTGGGAAAGGTGTAGGGATGGTGGTGGGTTTCCGTTCCCGGCTAGGGTTAGAGTTAGGGAAAGGCAAGGCTTAGGGCACAGGTGAGGGTCCGCCAACGTGGGAGGGTCCGGCTACGTGCTGACGCATGGGTCAGTGCGAGCGTACGGGCGAGGAGTAGGCTACCCACTAGGGAAAGCTTTAGGGATGGTGGTGGGTTTCCGTTCCGGATTAGGGTTAGGGTTAGGGAACGGCAAGGCTTAGGGCACAGGTGAGGGTACGGAAACGTGGGAGGGTCAGGCTACGTGCTGACGCACGGGTCAGTGCCAGCGTACGGGCCAGGAGTAGGCTATGGCGTAGTTTAAGGTGTAGGGCTGGTGGTGGGTTTTCGTTCCGGGCTACGGTTACGGTTAGGGAATGGCATGGCTTAGGGCACATGTGAGGGTACGGAAACGTGGGAGGGAATGGCTACGTGCTGAAGCACGGGTCAGTGCCAGGGTACGGGCAAGGAGTAGGCTACGGCATAGGGTAAGGTGTAGGGCGGGTGGTGGGTTTCCGTTCCGGGCTAGGGTTAGCGTAAGGGAACGGCAAGGCTTAGGGCACAGGTGAGGGTACGGAAAAGTGGGAGGGTCAGGCTACGTGATGACGCACATGTCAGTGCCAGCGTACGGGCCAGGAGTAGGCTACGGCGTAGGGAATGGTTTAGGGCTGGTGGTGGGTTTGCGTTCCGGGCTAGGGTTAGGGATAGGGAACGTCAAGGCTTAGGGCACATGTGAGGGTACGGAAACGTGAGAGGGTCAGGCTACATGCTGACGCACGGGTCAGTGCCAGCGTATGGGCCTGGAGTAGGCTTCGGTGTAGCGTATGGTGTAGGGCTGGTTGTGGGTTTCCGTTCCGGGCTAGGGTTAGGGTTCGGGAACGGCAAGGCTTAGGGCACAGGTGAGGGTACGGAAAAGTGGGAGGGTCAGGCTACGTACTGACGCACGGGTCAGTGACAGCGTACGGGCCAGGAGTAGGCTACGGTTTGTGGCTCAGTTTTAGGGCTGGTGGTGTCTTTCCGTTCCGGGTTAGGGTTAGGGTTAGGGAACGGCAAGGCTTAGGGCACAGGTGAGGTTACGGAAACGTGGGAGGGTCAGGCTACGTGCTGACGCACGTGTCAGTGCCCGCGTACGGGCCATGTGTAGGCTACAGCATAGGGTAAGGTGTAGGGCTAGTGGTGGGTTTCCGTTCCGGGCTAGGGTTAGGGTTAGGGAACGGCAAGGCTTAGGGCACAGGTGAGGGTGCGGAAACGTGGGAGGGTCACGCTACGTGCTGACACACGGGTCAGTGCCAGCATATGGGCCAGGAGTACGCTACGGCTTGGGGGTAAGTTGTAGGGCTGGTGGTGGGTTTCCGTTCCGGGGTAGGGTTAGGGTTACGGAACAGCAAGGCTTAGGGCACGGGTGTGGGTACAGAAACGTGGGAGGGTCAGGCTACTTGCTGATGCTAGGGTTACTGCCACCGAACGGGCCAGGAGTAGGCTACGGCTTGGGGGTAAGTTGTAGGGCTGGTGGTGGGTTTCCATTCCGGGCTAGGGTTAGGGTTACAGAACGGCTAAGTTTAGGGCACAGGTGAGGGTACGGAAACGTGGGAGTGTCAGGCTACATGCTGACGCAAGTGTCAGTGCCACCGTACAGGCCAGGTGTAGGCTACGGCGTAGGTTATGGTGTAGGGCTGGTGGTGGGTTTCCGTTCCGGGCTAGGGTTAGGGTTAGGGAACCGCAAGGCTTAGGACACAGATGAGGGTACGGAAACGTGGGAGGGTCAGGTTACGTGCTGATGAAAGGGTCAGTGCCTGCGTACGGGCCAGGAATAGGCTATGGCTTGGGGTAAGGTGTAGGGCTGGTGGTGGGTTTCTGTTCCGGGCTAGGGTTAGGGTTAGGGAACGGCAAGGCTTAGGGCACAGGTGAGGTTATGGAAACGTGGGAGGGTCAGGCTACATGCTGATACACGGGTCAGTGCCAGCGTACGGGCCAGGACTAGGCTACGGCATGCGATATGGTGTAGAGCTGGTGGTGAGATTCCGTGCCGGGCTAGGGTTAGGGTTAGGGAACGACAAGGCTTAGGGCACAGGTGAGCGTACGGTAACATGGGAGAGTCAGTCTACGTGCTGAAGCACAGGTCAGTGCCCGCGTACGGGCCAGGTGTAGGTTACGGCATAGAGTAAGGTGTAGGGCTGGTGGTGGGTTTCCGTTCCGTACTAGGGTTAGGGTTAGGGAACGGCAAGGCTTAGGGCACAGGTGAGGGTATGGTAATGTGGGAAGTTCAGGCTACGTGCTGACGCACAGGTCATTGCCAGCGTATGGACCAGGAGTAGGCTACGGCTTGGGGGTTAGGTTTAGGGCTGGTGGTGGGTTTCCGTTCTGTACTAGGGTTAGGGTTAGGGAACGGCAAGGCTTAGGGCACAGGTGAGGGTATGGAAACGTGGGAGGGTCAGGCTACGTGCTGATGAAAGGGTCAGTGCCTGCGTACGGGCCAGGAATAGGCTACGGCGTAGGGAAAGGTGTAGGGCTGGTGGTGGGTTTCCGTTCCGGGCTAGGGTTAGGGTTAGGGAATGGCAAGGCTTAGGGCACAGGTGATGGTTCGCAAAGGTGGGAGGGTCAGGCTACGTGCTGACGCACGGGTCAGTGCCAGCATAAGGTCCAGGAATAGGCTACGGCTTTGGGTTAAGTTTTAGGGCTGGTGGTGGGTTTCCGTTCCGGGCTAGGGTTAGGGTTAGTGAACGGCAAGGCTTAGGGCACAGGTGAGGGTCCACAAATGTGGGAGGGTCAGGCTTCGTGCTGACGCACGGGTCAGTGCCAGCGTACGGGCCAGGAGTAGGCTACGGCTTGGGGGTAAGTTGTAGGGCTGGTGGTGGGTTTCCATTCCGGTCTACGGTTAGGTTTAGGGAACGGCAAGGCTTAGGGCACAGGTGAGGGTACGGAAACGTGGGAGCATCAGGCTACGTGATGATGCACGTGTCAGTGCCAGCATACTGGCCAGGAGTAAGCTACGGCTTGGGGGTTACGTTTAGGGCTGGTGGTGGGTTTCCGTTCCGCGCTATGGTTAGGGTTAGGGAACGGCAAGGCTTAGGGAACAGGTGAGGGTACGGAAACGTGGGAGGGTCAGGCTACATGATGACGCACGGGTCAGTGCCAGCATACGGGCCAGGAATAGGCTATGGCTTGGGGTTAAGCTGTAGGGCTGGTGGTCGGTTTCCGTTCCGGACTAGGTTTAGGGTTAGGGAACGACAAGGCTTAGGGCACAGGTGAGGGTACGGAAACGTGTGAGGGTCAGGCTACGTGCTGAGGCACGTGTCAGTGCCAGCGTACGTGCCAGGAGTAGGCTACGGCGTAGGGTATGGTGTAGGGCTGCTGATGGGTTTCTGTTCCTGGCTTGGGTGAGGGTGAGCGAACGGCAAGGCTTAGGGCACAGGTGATGGTACGGAAACATGGGAAGATCAGGCTACGTGCTGACTCACGGGTCAGTGCCAGCGTACTGGCTAGGAGTAGGCTACGGCTTGTGGGTTAGATTTAGGGCTGGTGGTGGGTTTCCATTCAGGGCTAGGGTTAGGGTTAGGGAACGGCAAGGCTTAGGGCACAGGTGAGGGTACGGTAACATGGGAGGGTCAGGCTACGTGCTGAAGCACAGGTCAGTGCCCGCAAACGGGCCAGGTGTAGGCTACGGCATAGGGTAAGGTTTAGGGCTGGTGGTGGGTTTCCGTTCCGGGCTAGGGTTAAGGTTAGGGAACGGCAAGGCTTAGGGCACAGGTGAGGGTACGGAAACGTGGGAGGGTCAGGCTACGTGCTGACGCACGGGTCAGTGCCAGCGTACGGGCCAGGAGTAGGCTACGGCGTAGTGTAAGGTGTAGGGCTGGTGGTGGGTTTTCGTTCAGGGCTATGGTTACTGTTAGGGAATGGCAAGTCTTAGGGCACATGTGAGGGTACGGAAACGTGGGAGGGTATGGCTACGTGCTGAAGCACGGGTCAGTGCCAAGGTACGGGCAAGGAGTAGGCTACGGCATAGGGTAAGGTGTAGGGCGGGTGGTGCGTTTCCGTTCCGGGCTAGGGTTAGCGTAAGGGAACGGCAAGGCTTAGGGCACAGGTGATGGTTCGCAAAGGTGGGAGGGTCAGGCTACATGATGACGCACGGGTCAGCGCCAGCGTACGGGCCAGTAGTAGGCTACCGCATAGGGAAAGGAGTAGGGCTGGTGGTGGGTTTGCGTTCCGGGCTAGGGTAAGGGATAGGGAACGTCAAGGCTTAGGGCACATGTGAGGGTACGGAAACGTGAGAGTGTCAGGCTACATGCTGACGCACAGGTCAGTGCCAGTGTACGGGCCAGGAGTAGGCTACGGTGTAGCGTATGGTGTAGGGCTGGTGGTGGGTTTCCGTTCCGGGCTAGGTTTAGGGTTAGGGAACGGCAAGGCTTAGGGCACAGTTGAGGGTACGGAAACGTGGGAGGGTCAGGCTACGTGATGATGCACGGGTCAGTGCCAGCGTACTGCCCAGGAGTAAGCTACGGCTTGGGGGTTAGTTGTAGGGCTGGTGGTGGGTTTCTGTTCTGGGCTAGGGTTAGGGTTAGGGAACGGCAAGGCTTAGGGCACAGGTGAGGGTACGGAAACGTGGGAGGGTCAGGCTACATGCTGACGCACGGGTCAGTGCCAGCGTACGGGCCAGGAATAGGCTATGGCTTTGGGGTAAGCTGTAGGGCTGGTGGTGTGTTTCCGTTCCGGACTAGGGTTAGGGTTAGGGAACGGCAAGGCTTAGGGCACAGGTGAGGGTACGGAAACTTGTGAGGTTCAGGCTCCGTGCTGACGCACGTGTCAGTGCCAGGTACGTGCCAGGAGTAGGCTACGGCGTAGGGCAAGGTGTAGGGCTGGTAGTGCGTTTCCGTTCCGGGCTTGGGTTAGGGTTAGGGAAAGGCAGGGCTTAGGGCCCATGTGAGGGTACGGAAACGTGGGAGGGTCAGGCTACGTGCTGACGCACGGGTCAGTGCCAGCGAACCGGCCAGGAGTAGGCTACGGCTTGGGGGTTAGGTGTAGGGCTGGTGGTGGGTTTCCGTTCCGGGCTAGGGTTAGTGTTAGGGAACAGGAAGGCTTAGGGCATAGGTGAGGGTACGGAAACCTGGGAGGGTCAGGCTACGTGCTGACGCACGGTTCAGTGCCAGCGTACGGGCCAGGAGTATGCTATGGCTTGTGGGTTAGGTGTAGGGCTTGTGGTGTGTTTCCGTCCAATACTAGGGTTAGGGTTAGGGAACGGCAAGGCTTAGGGCACAGGTGACGTTACGGTAACGTGGGAAGGTCAGGCTACGTGCTGACGCACAGGGCAGTGCCAGCGTATGGACCACGATTAGGCTACGGCTTGGGGGTAAGGTGTAGGGCTTGTGGTGGGTTTCCGTTCCGCGCTAGGGTTAGGGTTAGGGAACGGCAATGTTTAGGGCACATGTGAGGGTACGGCAACGTGGCAGGGTCAGGATACGTTCTCACGCATGGGTCAGTGCCAGCGTATGGACTAGGAGTAGGCTACGGCTTGGGGGTAAGTTGTACGGCTGGTGGTGGGTTTCCGTTCCGGGCTACAGTTAGGGTTAGTGAACGGCAAAGCTTAGGGCACAGGTGAGGGTACGGAAACGTGGGAGGGTCAGGCTACGTGATGACGCACGGGTCAGTGCCAGCGTACCGGCCAGGAGTAGGCTACGGCTTCGGGGTAAGGTGTAGGGCTGGTGGTGGGTTTCCGTTCTGGTCTAGGGTTAGGGTAAGGGAACGGCAAGGCTTAGGGCACAGGTGAGGGTACCGAAACGTGGGAGGGTCTGGCTACGTGCTGACGCACGGGTCATTGACAGCATTCGGGCCAGGAGTAGGCTACGGCGTAGGGTAAGGTGTAGGGCTGGTGGTGGGTTTCCGTTTCGGGCTAGTGTAAGGGTTAGGGAATGGCAAGGCTTACAGCACAGGTGAGGGTACGGAAACGTGAGAGGGTTAGGCTACGTGCTGACGCACGGGTCAGTGCCAGCGTACGGGCCAAGAGTATGCTACAGCATAGGGTAAGGTGTAGGGCTGGTGGTGGGTTTCCGTTCATGGGCTAGGGTTAGGGTTAGGAAACGGCAAGGCTTAGGGACCAGGTGAGGGTACGGAAACGTGGGAGTGTCAGGCTACGTGCTGACGCATGGTTCAGTGCCAGCATACGGGACAGGTGTAGGGTACGGCGTAGGGAAAGGTTTAGGGCTAGTGGTGGGTTTCCGTTCCGGGCTAGGGTTAGGGTTAGGGAATGGCAAGGCTTAGGGCACAGGTGAGGGTACGAAAACGTGGGAGGGTCAGGTTACGTGCTGACGCACGGGTCAGTTCCAGGGTTCCGGCCAGAAGTAGGCTACGGCTTGGTGGTTAGGTGTAGGTCTGATGGTGTGTTTCCGTTCCAGGCTAGGGTTAGTGTTAGGGAACAGCAAGTCTTAGGGCACAGGTGAGGGTACGGAAACGTGGGAGCATCAGGCTACCTGCTGACGCACGGGTCAGTGCCAGCGTACGGGCCAGGAGTAGGCTACGGCTTGGGGGTTAGGTGTAGGGCTTGTGGTGTGTTTCCGTTCCGTACTAGGGTTAGGGTTAGGGAACGGCAAGGCTTAGGGCACAGGTGAGGGTACGGTAATGTGGGAAGTTCAGGCTACGTGCTGACGCACAGGTCAGTGCCAGCGTATGGACCAGGAGTAGGCTACGGCTTGGGGGTAAGTTGTAGGGCTGGTGGTGGGTTTCCGTTCCGGGCTAGGGTTAGGGTTAGGGAATGGCAAGGCTTAGGGCACAGGTGAGGGTACGGAAACGTGGGAGGGTCAGGCTACGTGCTGATGAAAGGGTCAGTGCCTGCGTACGGGCCAGGAATAGGCTACGGCGTAGGGAAAGGTATAGGGCTGGTGGTGGGTTGCTGTTCCGGGCTAGGGTTAGGGTTAGGGAACGGCAAGGCTTAGGGCACAGGTGAGGGTACGGAAACGTGGGAGGGTCAGGCTACATGCTGACACACGGGTCAGTGCCAGCGTATGGGCCAGGACTAGGCTACGGCATACGATAAGGTTTAGGGCTTGTGGTGGTTTTCCGTGCCGGGCTAGGGTTAGGGTGAGGGAATGACAAGGCTTAGGGCACAGGTGAGCGTACGGTAACATGGCAGGGTCAGGCTACGTGCTGAAGCACAGGTCAGTGCCCGCGTACGGGCCAGGTGTAGGCTACGGCATAGAGTAAGGTGTAGGTCTGGTGGTGGGTTTCCGTTCCGGGCTAGGGTTAGGGTTAGGGAATGGCAAGGCTTAGGGCACATGTGAGGGTACGGAAACGTGGGAGGGTATGGCTACGTGCTGAAGCACTGGTCAGTGCCAGGGTACGGGCAAGGAGTAGGCTACGGCATAGGGTAAGGTGTAGGGCGGGTGGTGGGTTTCCGTTCCGGGCTAGGGTTAGGGTTAGGGAACGGCAAGGCTTAGGGCACAGGTGAGGGTCCACAAACTTGGGAGGGTCAGGCTTCGTGCTGATGCACGGGTCTCTGCCAGCGTACGGGCCAGGAGTAGGCTACGGCTTGGGGGTAAGTTGTAGGGCTGGTGGTGGGTTTCCGTTCCGGGCTACGGTTAGGGTTAGGGAACGGCAAGGCTTATGGCACAGGTGAGGGTACGGAAATGTGGGAGGGTCAGGCTACGTGATGATGCACGGGTCAGTGCCAGCGTACTGGCCAGGAGTAAGCTACGGCTTGGGGGTTAGGTTTAGGGCTGGTGGTGGGTTTCCGTTCCGGGCCAGGGTTAGGGTTAGGGAACGGCAAAGCTTAGGGCACAGGTGAGGGTAAGGAAACGTGGGAGGGTCAGGCTACATGCTGACGCACGGGTCAGTGCCAGCGTACAGGCCAGGAATAGGCTATGGCTTGGGGGTAAGCTGTAGGGCTGGTGGTGGGTTTCCGTTCCGGACTAGGGTTAGGGTTAGGGAACGGCAAGGCTTAGGGCACAGGTGAGGGTACGGAAACGTGTGAGGGTCAGGCTACGTGCTGACGCACATGTCAGTGCCAGCGTACATGCCAGGAGTAGGCTACGGCGTAGGGTAAGATGTAGGGCTGCTGATGGGTTTCTGTTCCTGGCTAGGGTGAGGGTGAGGGAACGGCAAGGCTTAGGGCACAGGTGAGGGTACGGAAACGTGGGAGGTTCAGGCTACGTGCTGACACACGCGTCAGTGCCCGCATATGGGCCAGGTGTAGGCTACAGCATAGGGTAAGGTGTATGGCTGGTGGTGGGTTTCCGTTCCGGGCCAGGGTTAGGGTTAGGGAACGGCAAGGCTTAGGGCACAGGTGAAGGTACGGAAACGTGCGAGGGTCACGCTACGTGCTGACACACGGGTCAGTGCCAGCATATGGGCCAGGAGTAGGCTACGGCTTGGGGGTAAGGTTTAGGGCTGGTGTTGTGTTTCCGTTCCGGGCTAGGGTAAGGGTTAGGGAACGGCAAGGCTTAGGGCACAGGTGAGGGTACGGAAACGTGGGAGGGTCAGGCTACGTGCTGATGAAAGGGTCAGTACCTGTGTACGGGCCAGGAATAGGCTACGGCGTAGGGAAAGGTATAGGGCTGGTGGTGGGTTTCTGTTCCGGGCTAGGGTTAGGGTTAGGGAACGGCAAGCCTTAGGGCACAGGTGAGGTTACGGAAACGTGGGAGGGTCAGGCTACATGCTGACGCACGGGTCAGTGCCAGCGTACGGGCCAGGACTTGGCTAATGCATACGATAAGGTGTAGGGCTAGTGGTGGTTTTCCGTTCCGGGCTCGTGTTAGGGTTAGGGAACGGCAAGGCTTAGGGCACAGGTGAGGGTACGGAAACGTGGGAGGGACAGGCTACATGCTGAAGCACGGGTCAGTGTCAGCGTACGGGCCAGGAATAGGCTATGGATTGGGGGTAAGCTGTAGGGCTGGTGGTGGGTTTCCGTTCCGGACTAGGGTTAGGGTTCGGGAACGACAAGGCTTAGGGCACAGGTGAGGGTACGGAAACGTGGGAGGGTCAGGCTACGTGCTGACGCAAGGGTCAGTGCCAGCGTACAGGCCAGGAGTAGGCTATGGTGTAGGGTAAGGTTTAGGGCTGCTGGTGGGTTTCCGTTCTTGGCTAGGGTTAGGGTGAGGGAACGGCAAGTCTTAGGGCACAGGTGAGGGTACGGAAACGTGGGAGGGTCATTTTACGTGCTGACTCACGGGTCAGTGCCAGCGTACGGGCCAGGACTAGGCTACGGCATACGATAAGGTGTAGGGGTGGTTGTGGGATTCCGTGCCGGGCTCGGGTTAGGGTTAGGGAACGGCAAGGCTTAGGGCACAGGTGAGGGTACAGTAACATGGGAGGGTCAGGCTACATGCTGAACCACAGGTCAGTGCCCGCATACGGGCAAGGTGTAGTCTACGGCATAGAGTAAGGTGTAGGGCTGGTGGTGGTTTTCCGTTCCGGGCTAGGGTTAGGGTTAGGGAATGGCAAGGCTTAGGGCACATGTGAGGTTACGGAAACTTGGGAGGGTCAGGCTACGTGCTGACGACGGGTCAGTGCCAGCATATGGGCCAGGAGTAGGCTACGGCGTTGTGGTAAGTTGTAGGGCTGTTGGTGGGTTTCTGTTCCGGGCTAGGGTTAGGGTTAGGGAACGTCAAAGCTTAGGGCACAGGTGAGGGTACGAAACGTGGGAGGGTCAGGCTACGTGCTGACGTACGGGTCAGTGCCAGCGTACGGGCCAGGAATAGGCTATGGCCTAGGGTAGAGTGTAGGGCTTGTGGTGGGTTTCTGTTCCGGGCTAAGGTTAGGGTTAGGGAACGGCAAGGCTTAGGGCACAGGTGAGGGTACGGAAACGTGTGATGGTCAGGCTACGTGCTGACGCACGTGTCAGTGCCAGCGTACCGGCCAGGAGTAGGCTATGGCTTTGGGGTAAGGTGTAGGGCTGGTGGTGGGTTTCCGTTCCGGGCTAGGGTTAGGGTTAGTGAACGGCAAGTCTTAGGGCACAGGTGAGGGTACGGAAACGTGGGAGGGTCAGGCTATGTGCTGATGCAAGGGTCAGTGTCAGCGTACGAGCCAGGAATAGGCTACGGCGTAGGGAAAGGTTTAGGGCTTGTGGTGGGTTTCCGTTCAGGGCTAGGGTTAGGGTTACGGAACGGCAAGTCTTAGGGCACAGGTGAGGGTCCGCAAAGGTGGGAGGGTCAGGCTACGTGCTGACGCACTGGTCAATGCCAACGTACAGGCCAGGAGTAGGCTACGGCTTGGGGGTAAGTTGTAGGGCTGGTGGTGTGTTTCCCTTCTGGGCTAGGGTTAGGGTTAGGGAACGGCAAGGCTTAGTGCCCAGGTGAGGGTACGGAAACGTGGGAGGCTCAGGGTACGTGATGATGCACGGGTCAGTGCCAGCGTAATGGCCAGGAGTAGGCTACGGCTTGGGGGTTAGGTGTAGGGCTGGTGGTGGGTTTCCGTTCCGCGCTAGGGTTAAGGTTAGGGAACGGCAAGGCTTAGGGCCCAGGTGAGGGTACGGAAACGTGGGAGTGTCAAACTAAATGCTGACGCACGGGTTAGTGCGAGCGTACGGGCGAGGAGTAGGCTACGGATTAGGGAAAGGTTTAGGGCTGGTGGTGGTTTTCCGTTCCGGGCTAGGGTTAGGTTTAGGAAACGGCAAGTCTTAGGGCACAGGTGAGGGTACGGAAACGTGGGCGGGTCAGGCTACGTGCTCACGTACGGGTCACTGCCAGCGTATGGACCAGGAGTAGGCTACGGCGTAGGGTCAGGTGTAAGGCTGTTGGTGGGTTTTCGTTCCGGGCTATGGTTAGGGTTAGGGAATGGCAAGGCTTAGGGCACAGGTGAGGGTACGGAAACGTGGGAGGCTCAGGCTACGTGCTGACGCACGGGTCAGTGGCAGCGTACGGGCCAGGAGTAGGCTACGGCTTGTGGGTAAGTTTTAGGGCTGGTGGTGTGTTTCCGTTCCGGGCTAGGGTTAGATTTAGGGAACGGCAAGGCTTAGGGTACAGGTGAGTGTACGGTAACATGGGAGGTTTAGGCTACGTGCTGAAGCACGGGTCATTACCCGCGTACGGGCCAGGTGTAGGCTACGGCATAGGGTAAGGTGTAGGTCTGGTGGTGGGTTTTCGTTCCGGGCTAGGGTTAGGGTTAGGGAACGGCAAGGCTTAGGGCACAGGTGAGGATACGGAAACGTGGGAGGGTCAGGCTACGTGCTGACGCACGGGTCAGTGACAGCGTAAGGGCCAGGTATAGGCTACGGCGTAGGATAGAGTGTAGGGCTGGTGGTGGGTTTCCGTTCAGGGCTAGGGTTAGGGTTACGGAACGGCAAGGCTTAGGGCACAGGTGAGGGTACGGAAACGTTGGAGGGTCAGGCTACGTGCTGATGTTCAGGTCAGTGCCAGCGTAAGGGCCAGGTATAGGCTACGGCGTAGGATAGAGTGTAGGGCTGGTGGTGGGTTTCCGTTCAGGTCTAGGGTTAGGGTTACGGAACGGCAAGGCTTAGGGCACAGGTGAGGGTACGGAAACGTGGGAGGGTCAGGCTACGTGCTGACGCACGGGTCAGTGCCAGCGTACGGGCCAGGAATAGGCTACGGCGTAGGGTAAGGTATAGTGCTGGTCGTGGGTTTCCGTTCCGGGCTAGGTTTAGGGTTAGGCAACGGCAAGGCTTAGGGCACAGGTGATGGTACGGAAACGTGGGAGGGTCAGGCTACGTGCTGACGCACGGGTCAGTGCCAGCGTACGGGCCAGGAGTAGGCTACGGCTTGTGGGTAAGGTTTAGGGCTGGTGGTGGGTTTCCGTTCCGGGCTACGGTTAGGGTAAGGGAACAGCAAGGCTTAGAGCACAGGTGAGGGTACGGTAACATGGTAGGGTCAGGCTACGTGCTGAAGCACAGGCTATTACCCGCGTACAGGCCAGGTATAGGCTACATCAAAGGGTAAGGTGTAGGGCTGGTAGTGGGTTTCTGTTCCGGGCTAGTGTTAGGTTTAGGGAACGGCAAGGCTTAGGGCACAGGTGAGGTTACGGAAACGTGGGAGAGTCAGGCTATGTGCTGACGCACGGGTCTGTGCCAGCATATGGGCCAGGAGTAGGCTACGGCGTGGTCGTAAGGTGTAGGGCTGGTAGTGGTTTTCTGTTCCAGGCTAGGGTTAGGGTTAGCGAACGTCAAGGCTTAGGGCACAGGTGAGGGTACGGGAACTTGGGAGGGTCAGGCTACGTGGTGACGCAAGGATCAGTGCCAGCGTATGGGCCAGGAATATGCTACGGCGTAGGGTAGAGTGTAGGGCTGGTGTTTGGATTCTGTTCCGGGCTAGGGTTAGTGTTAGGGAACGGCAAAGCTTAGGGCACAGGTGAGGGTACGGAAACGTGGGAGGGTCAGGGTACGTGCTGACGCACGTGTCAGTGCCAGCGTACCGGCCAGGAGTAGGCTACGGCTTGGGGGTTAGATGTAGGGCTGGTGGTGGGTTTCCATTCAAGGCTAGGGTTATGGTTAGGGAACAGCAAGGCTTAGGGCACAGGTGAGGGTACGGAAACGTGGGAGGGTCAGGCTACATGGTGACACACGGGTCAGTGCCAGCGTACGGTGCAGGAGTAGGCTATGGTTTGAGCGTTAGATTTAGGGCTGGTGGTGGGTTTCCATTCCGTACTAGGGTTAGGGTTAGGGAACGGCAAGCCTTAGGTCACAGGTGAGGGTATGGAAATGTGGTAAGGTCAGGCTAAGTGCTGACGCACATGTCAGTGCCTGTGTACGGGCCAGGAGTAGGCGACGGCGTAGGGTAAGGTGTAGGGCTGGTGGTGGGTTTCCGTTGCGGTCTAGGGTTAGGGTTAGGGAACGGCAAGGCTTAGGGCACAGGTGAGGGTACGGAAACGTGGGAGGGTCAGGCTACGTGCTGACGCACGGGTCAGTCCCAGAGTTCGGGCCAGGAGTAGGCTACGGCGTAGGGTAAGGTGTAGGGCTGGTGGTGGGTTTCCTTTCCAGGCTAGGGTTAGTGTTAGGGAACGGCAATGCTTAGGGCCCAGGTGAGTGTACGGAAATGTGGGAGGTTCAGGCTACGTGCTGACGCACGGGTCAGTGCCAGCGTATGGGCCAGGAGTAGGCTACAGCGTAGGGTAAGGTTTAGGGCTGGTGGTGGGTTTCCGTTCCGGGCTAGGGTTAGGGTTAGGGAATGGCAAGGTTTAGGGCACAGGTGAGGGTACAGCAACGTGGCAGGTTCAGGATACGTTCTGACGCACGGGTCAGTGCCAGCGTATGGACCAGGAGTAGGCTAAAGCTTGGGGGTAAGGTGTAGGGCTGTTGGTGGGTTTCCGTTCCGGGCTACAGTTAGGGTTAGGGAACGGCAAAGCTTAGGGCACATGTGAGGGTACGGAAACGTGGGAGGTTCAGGCTACGTGATGACGCACGGGTCAGTGCCAGCGTACCGGCCAGGAGTAGGCTACGGTTTGGTGGTTAGGTGTAGGGCTGGTGGTGGGTTTCCATTCCAGGCTAGGGTTAGTGTTAGGGAACAGCAAGGCTTAGGGCACAGGTGAGGGTACGGAAACGTGGGAGGTTCAGGCTACATGCTGACGCATGTGTCAGTGCCAGCGTACGTGCCAGGAGTAGGCTACGGCATAGGGTATGGTTTAGGGCTGCTGGTGGGGTTCTATTCCTGGCTAGGGTGAGGGTGAGGGAACGGCAAGGCTTAGGGCACAGGTGATGGTACAGAAACGTGGGAGGGTCAGGCTACGTGCTGACACACGGGTCAGTGCCAGCGTACGGGCCAGGAGTAGGCTACGGCTTGTGGGTAAGTTTTAGGGCTGGTGGTGGGTTTCCGTTCCGGGCTAGGGTTAGGGTTAGGGAACGGCAAGTCTTAGGGCACAGGTGAGGGTACGGTAACATGGGAGGTTCAGTCTACGTGCTGAAGCACAGGTCAGTGCCCGTGTATGGGCCAGGTGTAGGCTACGGCATAGGGTAAGGTTTAGGGCTGGTGGTGGGTTTCCGTTCCGGGCTAGGGTTAAGGTTATGGAACGGCAAGGCTTAGGGCACAGCTGAGTTTACGGAAACTTGGGAGGGTCAGGCTACGTGCTGACGCACGGGTCAGTGCCAGCATATGGGCCAAGAGTAGGCTACGGCGTGGTGGTAAGTTGTAGGGCTGGTGGTGGGTTTCTGTTCCGGGCTAGGTTTAGGGTTAGGGAACGTCAAGGCTTAGGGCACAGCTGAGGGTACGGAAACGTGGGAGGGTCAGGCTATGTGCGGACGCACGGCTCAGTGCCAGTGTACGGGCCAGGAATAGGCTATGGCGTAGGGTAGAGTATAGGGCTGGTGGTGGGTTTCTGTTCCGGGCTAGGGTTAGGGTTAGGAAACGGCAAGGCTTAGGGCACAGGTGAGGTTACGGAAACGTGTGAGGGTCAGGCTACGTGCTGACGCACGTGTCAGTGCCAGCGTACCGGCCAGGAGTAGGCTACGGCTTGGGGGTAAGTTGTAGGGCTGGTGGTGGATTTCCGTTCCGGGCTAGGGTTAGGGTTAGTGAACGGCAAGGCTTAGGGCACAGGTGAGGGTACAGAAACCTGGGAGGGTCAGGCTAAGTGCAGATGAAAGTGTCAGTGCCTGTGTACGAGCCAGGAATAGGCTACGGCGTAGGGAAAGGTGTAGGGCTGCTGGTGGGTTTCCGTTCCGGGCTAGGGTTAGGGTTAGGGAACGACAAGGCTTAGGGCACATTTGAGGGTACGGAAACGTGGGAGGGTCAGGCTACGTGCTGACGCACGTGTCAGTGCCAGCGTTCGGGCCAGGAGTAGGCTACTGTGTAGGGTAAGGTGTAGGGCTGTTGGTGGGTTTTCGTTCGGGGCTACGGTTAGTGTTAGGGAACGGCAAGGCTTAGGGCCCAGGTGAGGGTACGGAAACGTGGGAGTGTCAAACTAAATGCTGATGCACGGGTTAGTGCGAGCGTACGGGCGAGGAGTAGGCTACGGAGTAGGGAAACGTTTAGGGCTTGTGGTGGTTTTCCGTTCCGGGCTAGGGTTAGGTTTAGGAAACGGGAAGTCTTAGGGCACAGGTGAGGGTACGGAAACGTGGGCGGGTCAGGCTATGTGCTCACGTACGGGTCACTGCCAGCGTATGGACCAGGAGTAGGCTACGGCGTAGGGTCAGGTGTAAGGCTGGTGGTGGGTTTTCGTTCCGGGCTATCGTTAGGGTTAGGGAATGGCAAGGCTTAGGGCACAGGTGAGGGTACGGAAACGTGGGAGGCTCAGGCTACGTGCTGACGCATGGGTCAGTGGCAGCGTACGGGCCAGGAGTAGGCTACGGCTTGTGGGTAAGGTTTAGGGCTGGTGGTGTGTTTCCGTTCCGGGCTAGGGTTAGAGTTAGGGAACGGCAAGGCTTAGGGTACAGGTGAGTGTACGGTAACATGGGAGGTTTAGGCTACGTGCTGAAGCACGGGTCATTACCCGCGTACGGGCCAGGTGTAGGCTACGGCATAGGGTAAGGTGTAGGTCTGGTGGTGGGTTTTTTTTCCGGGCTAGGGTTAGGGTTAGGGAACGGCAAGGCTTAGGGCACAGGTGAGGTTACGGAAACGTGGGAGGGTCAGGCTACGTGCTGACGCACGGGTCAGTGACAGCATATGGGCCAGGAGTAGGCTACGGCGTGGTGGTATGGTGTAGGGCTGGTGGTGGGTTTTTGTTCCGGGCTAGGGTTAGGGTTAGCGAATGTCAATGCTTAGGGCACAGGTGAGGGTACGGAAACGTTGGAGGGTCAGGCTACGTGCTGATGTCCGGGTCAGTGCTAGCGTACGGGCCAGGTATAGGCTACGGCGTAGGATAGAGTGTAGGGCTGGTGGTGGGTTTCCGTTCAGGGGTAGGGTTAGGGTTACGGAACGGCAAGGCTTAGGGCACAGGTGAGGGTACGGAAACGTGGGAGGGTCAGGCTACGTGCTGACGCACGGGTCAGTGCCAGCGTACGGGCCAGGAATAGGCTACGGCGTAGGGTAAGGTTTAGTGCTGGTGGTGGGTTTCTGTTCCGGGCTAGGTTTAGGGTTAGGGAACGGCAAGGCTTAGGGCACAGGTGATGGTACGGAAACGTGGGAGGGTCAGGCTACGTGCTGACGCACGGGTCAGTGCCAGCGTACGGGCCAGGAGTAGGCTACGGCTTGTGGGTAAGGTTTAGGGCTGGTGGTGGGTTTCCGTTCCGGGCTACGTTTAGGGTAAGGGAACAGCAAGGCTTAGAGCACAGGTGAGGGTACGGTAACATGGTAGGGTCAGGCTACGTGCTGAAGCACAGGCTATTACCCGCGAACGGGCCAGGTATAGGCTACATCAAAGGGTAAGGTGTAGGGCTGGTAGTGGGTTTCTGTTCCGGGCTAGTGTTAGGTTTAGGGAACGGCAAGGCTTAGGGCACAGGTGAGGTTACGGAAACGTGGGAGAGTCAGGCTATGTGCTGACGCACGGGTCTGTGCCAGCATATGGGCCAGGAGTAGGCTACGGCGTGGTCGTAAGGTGTAGGGCTGGTAGTGGTTTTCTGTTCCAGGCTAGGGTTAGGGTTAGCGAACGTCAAGGCTTAGGGCACAGGTGAGGGTACGGGAACTTGGGAGGGTCAGGCTACGTGGTGACGCAAGGATCAGTGCCAGCGTATGGGCCAGGAATATGCTACGGCGTAGGGTAGAGTGTAGGGTTGGTGGTTGGATTCTGTTCCGGGCTAGGGTTAGTGTTAGGGAACGGCAAAGCTTAGGGCACAGGTGAGGGTACGGAAACGTGGGAGGGTCAGGGTACGTGCTGACGCACGTGTCAGTGCCAGCGTACCGGCCAGGAGTAGGCTACGGCTTGGGGGTTAGATGTAGGGCTGGTGGTGGGTTTCCATTCAAGGCTAGGGTTATGGTTAGGGAACAGCAAGGCTTAGGGCACAGGTGAGGGTACGGAAACGTGGGAGGGTCAGGCTACATGGTGACGCACGGGTCAGTGCCAGCGTACGGTGCAGGAGTAGGCTATGATTTGAGCGTTAGATTTAGGGCTGGTGGTGGGTTTCCATTCCGTACTAGGGTTAGGGTTAGGGAACGGCAAGCCTTAGGTCACAGGTGAGGGTATGGAAATGTAGTAAGGTCAGGCTAAGTGCTGACGCACATGTCAGTGCCTGTGTACGGGCCAGGAGTAGGCGACGGCGTAGGGTAAGGTGTAGGGCTGGTGGTGGGTTTCCGTTGCGGTCTAGGATTAGCGTTAGGGAACGGCAAGGCTTAGGGCACAGGTGAGGGTACGGAAACGTGGGAGGGTCAGGCTACGTGCTGACGCACGGGTCAGTCCCAGAGTTCGGGCCAGGAGTAGGCTACGGCGTAGGGTAAGGTGCAGGGCTGGTGGTGGGTTTCCTTTCCAGGCTAGGGTTAGTGTTAGGGAACGGCAATGCTTAGGGCCCAGGTGAGTGTACGGAAATGTGGGAGGTTCAGGCTACGTGCTGACGCACGGGTCAGTGCCAGCGTACGGGCCAGGAGTAGGCTACAGCGTAGGGTAAGGTTTAGGGCTGGTGGTGGGTTTCCGTTCCGGGCTAGGGTTAGGGTTAGGGAATGGCAAGGTTTAGGGCACAGGTGAGGGTACAGCAACGTGGCAGGTTCAGGATACGTTCTGACGCACGGGTCAGTGCCAGCGTATGGACCAGGAGTAGGCTAAAGCTTGGGGGTAAGGTGTAGGGCTGTTGGTGGGTTTCCGTTCCGGGCTACAGTTAGGGTTAGGGAACGGCAAAGCTTAGGGCACATGTGAGGGTACGGAAACGTGGGAGGTTCAGGCTACGTGATGACGCACGGGTCAGTGCCAGCGTACCGGCCAGGAGTAGGCTACGGTTTGGTGGTTAGGTGTAGGGCTGGTGGTGGGTTTCCATTCCAGGCTAGGGTTAGTGTTAGGGAACAGCAAGGCTTAGGGCACAGGTGAGGGTACGGAAACGTGGGAGGTTCAGGCTACATGCTGACGCATGTGTCAGTGCCAGCGTACGTGCCAGGAGTAGGCTACGGCATAGGGTATGGTGTAGGGCTGCTGGTGGGTTTCTATTCCTGGCTAGGGTGAGGGTGAGGGAACGGCAAGGCTTAGGGCACAGGTGATGGTACAGAAACGTGGGAGGGTCAGGCTACGTGCTGACACACGGGTCAGTGCCAGCGTACGGGTCAGGAGTAGGCTACGGCTTGTGGGTAAGTTTTAGGGCTGGTGGTGGGTTTCCGTTCCGGGCTAGGGTTAGGGTTAGGGAACGGCAAGTCTTAGGGCACAGGTGAGGGTACGGTAACATGGGAGGTTCAGTCTACGTGCTGAAGCACAGGTCAGTGCCCGTGTACGGGCCAGGTGTAGGCTACGGCATAGGGTAAGGTGTAGGGCTGGTGGTGGGTTTCCGTTCCGGGCTAGGGTTAAGGTTAGGGAACGGCAAGGCTTAGGGCACAGCTGAGGTTACGGAAACGTGGGAGGGTCAGGCTACGTGCTGACGCACGTGTCATTGCCAGCGTACCGGCCAGGAGTAGGCTACGGCTTGGGCGTAAGGTGTAGGGCTGGTGGTGGGTTTCTGTTCCGGGCTAGGGTTAGGGTTAGTGAACGGCAAGGCTTAGGGCACAGGTGAGGGTACAGAAACGTGGGAGGGTCAGGCTACGTACTGATGAAAGTGTCAGTGCCTTCGTACGAGCCAGGAATAGGCTACGGCGTAGGGAAAGGTGTAGGGCTGGTGGTGGGATTCCGTTCCGGGCTAGGGTTAGGGTTAGGGAACGGCAAGTCTTAGGGCACAGGTGAGGGTCCGCAAACGTTGGAGGGTCAGACTACGTGCTGAAGCACAGGTCAGTGCCTGCGTATGGGCCAGGTGTAGGCTACGGCATAGGGTAAGGTGTAGGGCTCGTGGTGGGTTTCCGTTCCGGACTAAGATTAGTGTTAGGGAATGGCAAGGCTTAGGGCCCAGGCGAGGGTACGGAAACGTGGGAGGGTCAGGCTACGTGATGACGCACGGGTCAGTGCCAGCGTACGGGCCAGGAGTAGGCTACGGCGTAGGGAAAGGTGTAGGGCTGGTGGTGGGACTGCATTCTGGGCTAGGGTTAGGGTTATGGAACGTCAAGGCGTAGGGCACAGGTGAGGGTACGGAAACGTGAGAGGGTCAGACTACATGCTGACGCATGGGTCAGTGCCAGCTTACGGGCCAGGAGTAGGCTACGGTGTAGGGTATGGTGTAGGGCTGGTGGTGGGTTTGTGTTCCGGGCTAGGGTTATGGTTAGGGAACGGCAAGGCTTAGGGCACAGGTGAGGGTACGGAAATGTGGGAAGGTCAGGCTACGTGCTGACGCATGGGTCAGTGCCAGCGTACGGGCCAGGAGTAGGCTACGGCATAGGGTAAGGTGTAGGGCTGGTGGTGGTTTTCCCTTCCGGGCTAGGGTTATGGTTATGGAACGGCAAGGCTTAGGGCACAGGTGAGGGTACGGAAACGTGGGAGGGTCAGGCTACCTGCTGACGCATGTGTCAGAGACAGCATACGGGCCAGGAGTAGGCTACGGCTTGGGGGTATGGTGTAGGGCTGGTGGTGGGTTTCCGTTCTGCGCTAGGGTTAGGGTTAGGGAACGGCAAGGCTTAGGGCACAGGTGAGGGTACGGAAAAGTGGGAGGGTCCGGCTACTTGCTGACGCATGGGTCAGTGCCAGCGTACGGGCCAGGAGTAGGCTACGGCGTAGGGTAATGTGTAGGGCTGGTGGTGGTTTTCCGTTCAGGGCTAGGGTTAGGGTTAGGGAACGGCAAGGCTTAGGGCACAGGTGAGGATACAGAAACGTGGGAGGGTCAGGCTACGTGCTGACGCACGGGTCAGTGCAAGCGTACCGGCCAGGAGTAGGCTATGGCTTGGGGTTTAGGTGTAGGGCTGGTGGTGGGTTTCTGTACCGGGCTAGGGTTAGGGTTAGGGAACGGCAAGGCTTAGGGCAAAGGTGAAGGTACGGAAACATGGGCGGGTCAGGCTACGTGCTGACACAAGTGTCTGTGCCAGTGTACGGACCAGGAGTAGGCTACGGCTTGGGGGTAAGGTGTAGGGCTGTTGGTGGGTTTCCGTTTCGGGCTAGGGTTAGGTTTAGGCAATGGCAAGGCTTAGGGCACAGGTGAGGGTACGGAAACGTGGGAGGGTCAGGCTACGTGCTGCCGCACGGGTCAGTGCCAGCGTACGGGCCAGGACTAGGCTATGGCTTGGGCGTTAGTTGTAGGGCTGGTGGTGGGTTTTCATTCTGGACTAGGGTTAGGGTTAGGGAATGGCAAGGCTTAGGGCACAGGTGAGGGTACGGAAACGTGGGAGGGTCAGGCTACGTGCTGACGCATGTGTCAGTGCCAGCGTACAGTCCAGGAGTAGGCTACGGCGTACGGTAAGGTCTAGGGCTGGTGGTGGGTTTCCGTTCTGGGCTAGGGTTATGGTTAGGGAACGTCAAGGCTTAGGGCACAGTTGAGGCTACGGAAACGTGGGTGGGTCAGGCTACGTGCTGACACACATGTCAGTGCTAGCATATGGGCCAGGAGTAGGCTACGGCTTGCGGATAAGGTGTAGGGCTGGTGGTGGGTTTTCATTCCGGGCTACGGTTAGGGTTAGGGAACGGCAAGGCTTAGGGCACAGGTGAGGGTACGGAAACGTGGGAGGGTCAGGCTACGTGCTGATGCACGTGTCAGTGCCAGTGTAAGGGCAAGGAGTAGGCTACGGCGTAGGGTAAGGTGTAGGGCTGGTGGTGGGTCTCCGTTCCGAGCTAGGGTTAGTGTTAGGGAACGTCAAGGCTTAGGGCACAGGTGAGGGTACAGAAAAGTTGGAGGTTCACGCTACGTGCTGATGCAAGTGTCAGTGCCAGCGTACGGGCCAGGAGTAGTCTACGTCGTAGGGAATTGTGTAGGGCTGGTGCTGGGTTTCCGTTCCGGGCTAGGGTTAGTGTTAGGGAACGGCAAGGCTTAGGGCCCAGGTGAGGGTACGGAAACGTGAGAGGGTCAAACTACATACTGACGCACGGGTCAGTGCGAGCGTACGGGCGAGGAGTAGGCTACCCAGTAGGGAAAGGTTTAGGGCTGGTGGTGGGTTTCTGTTCCGGACTATGGTTAGGGTGAGGGAACGACAAGGCTTAGGGCCCAGGTGAGGGTACGGAAACGTGGGAGGGTCAGGCTACGTGCTGACGCACGGGTCAGTGCCAGTGTACGGGCCAGGAGTAGGCTACGGCGTAGGGTTAGGTGTAGGGCTGCTGGTGGTTTTCCGTTCCTGGCTAGGGTTAGGGTGAGGGAACGGCAAGGCTTAGGGGACAGTTGAGGTTATGGAAACGTGGGAGGGTGAGGCTACGTGCAGACTCACGGGTCAGTGCCAGTGTACGGGCCAGGAGAACGCTACGGCGTATGGTAAGGTGTAGGGCTTGTGGTGGGTTTCCGTTCCGGGCTAGGGTTTGGGTTAGGGAACGGCAAGGCTTAGGGCCCAGGTGAGGGTACGGAAACGAGGGAGGGTCAGGCTACATTCTGACGCACGGGTCTGTGCCAGCGTACGGGCCAGGAGTAGGCTATGGTTGGGGCATTAGGTGTAGGGCTGGTGGTGGGTTTCCGTTCCGTACTAGGTTTAGGGTTAGGGAACGGCAAGGCTTAGGGCGCAGGTGAGGGTACGGAAATGTGGGAAGATCAGGCTATGTGATGACGCAAGGGTCAGTGCCAGAGTACGGGCCAGGAGTAGGCTACGGCGTAGGGTATGGTGTAGGGCTGGTGGTGGGTTTCCGTTCCGGGCTAGGGTTAGGGTTAGGGAATGGCAAGGCTTAGGGCACATTTGAGGGTACGGAAACGTGGGAGGGTCAGGCTACGTGCTGACGCACGTGTCAGTGTCAGCGTTCGGGCCAGGAGTAGGCTACTGCGTAGGGTAAGGTGTAGGGCTGGTGGTGGGTTTCCGTTCCGGGCTACGGTTAGTGTTAGGGAACGGCAAGGCTTAGGTCCCAGGTGAGGTTACGGAAACGTGGGAGGGTCAGGCTATGTGCTGACGCACGGGTCAGTGACAGCATATGGGCCAAGAGTAGGCTACGGCGTGGTGGTATTGTGTAGGGCTGGTGGTGGGTTTTTGTTCCGGGCTAGGGTTAGGGTTAGCGAACGTCAATGCTTAGGGCACAGGTGAGGGTACGGAAACGTTGGAGGGTCAGGCCACGTGCTGACGCTCGGGTCAGTGCCAGCGTACGGGCCAGGTATAGGCTACGGCGTAGGATAGAGTGTAGGGCTGGTGGTGGGTTTCCGTTCAGGGCTAGGGTTAGGGTTAGGGAACGGCAAGGCTTAGGGCACAGGTGAGGATACGGAAACGTGGGAGGGTCAGGCTACGTGCTGACGCACGGGTCAGTGCCAGCGTATGGGCCAGGAGTAGGCTACGGCGTAGGGTAAGGTTTAGTGCTGGTGGTGGGTTTCCGTTCCAGGCTAGGTTTAGGGTTAGGGAACGGCAAGGCTTAGGGCACAGGTGATGGTACGGAAACGTGGGAGGGTCAGGCTACGTGCTGACGCACGGGTCAGTGCCAGCGTACCAGCCAGGATTAGGCTACGGCTTGTGGGTAAGATTTAGGGCTGGTGGTGGGTTTCCGTTCGGGGCTAGGGTTAGGGTAAGGGAACAGCAAGGCTTAGAGCACAGGTGAGGGTACGGTAACATGGTAGGGTCAGGCTACGTGCTGAAGCACAGGCTATTACCCCGTACGGGCCAGGTATAGGCTACGTCATATGGTAAGGTGTAGGGCTGGTAGTGGGTTTCTGTTCCGGGCTAGGTTTAGGTTTAGGGAACGGCAAGGCTTAGGGCACAGGTGAGGTTACGGAAACGTGGGAGAGTCAGGCTATGTGCTGACGCACGGGTCAGTGCCAGCATATGGGCCAGGAGTAGGCTACGGCGTGGTCGTAAGGTGTAGGGCTGGTAGTGGGTTTCTGTTCCAGGCTAGGTTTAGGGTTAGCGAACGTCAAGGCTTAGGGCACAGGTGAGGGTACGGGAACTTGGGAGGGTCAGGCTACGTGCTGACGCAAGGATCAGTGCCAGCGTATGGGCCAGGAATATGCTACGGCGTAGGGTAGAGTGTAGGGCTGGTGGTTGGATTCTGTTCCGGGCTAGGGTTAGGGTTAGGGAACGGCAAAGCTTAGGGCACAGGTGAGGGTACGGAAACGTGGGAGGGTCAGGGTACGTGCTGACGCACGTGTCAGTGCCAGCGTACCGGCCAGGAGTAGGCTACGGCTTGGGGGTTAGATGTAGGGCTGGTGGCGGGTTTCCATTCAAGGCTAGGGTTATGGTTAGGGAACGGCAAGGCTTAGGGCACAGGTGAGGGTACGGAAACGTGGGAGGGTCAGGCTACATGGTGACGCACGCGTCAGTGCCAGCGTACGGTGCAGGAGTAGGCTATGGTTTGGGCGTTAGATTTAGGGTTGGTGGTGGGTTTCCGTTCCGTACTAGGGTTAGGGTTAGGGAAGGGCAAGCCTTAGGTCACAGGTGAGGGTATGGAAATGTGGTAAGGTCAGGCTAAGTGCTGACGCACATGTCAGTGCCTGTGTACGGGCCAGGAGTAGGCGACGGCGTAGGGTAAGGTGTAGGGCTGGTGGTGGGTTTCCGTTGCGGTCTAGGGTTAGGGTTAGGGAACGGCAAGGCTTAGGGCACAGGTGAGGGTACGGAAACGTGGGAGGGTCAGGCTACGTGCTGACGCACGGGTCAGTCCCAGAGTTCGGGCCAGGAGTAGGCTACGGCGTAGGGTAAAGTGTAGGGCTGGTGGTGGGTTTCCTTTCCAGGCTAGGGTTAGTGTTAGGGAACGGCAATGCTTAGGGCCCAGGTGAGTGTACGGAAACGTGGGAGGTTCAGGCTACGTGCTGATGCACGGATCAGTGCCACCATACAGGGCAGGAGTAGGCTACAGTGTAGGGTAAGGTTTAGGGCTGGTGGTGGGTTTCCGTTCCGGGCTAGGGTTAGGGTTAGGGAATGGCAAGGTTTAGGGCACAGGTGAGGGTACAGCAACGTGGCAGGTTCAGGATACGTTCTGACGCACGGGTCAGTGCCAGCGTATGGACCAGGAGTAGGCTAAAGCTTGGGGGTAAGTTGTAGGGCTGTTGGTGGGTTTCCGTTCCGGGCTACAGTTAGGGTTAGGGAACGGCAAAGCTTAGGGCACATGTGAGGGTACGGAAACGTGGGAGGTTCAGGCTACGTGATGACGCACGGGTCAGTGCCAGCGTACCGGCCAGGAGTAGGCTACGGTTTGGTGGTTAGGTGTAGGGCTGGTGGTGGGTTTCCATTCCAGGCTAGGGTTAGTGTTAGGGAACAGCAAGGCTTAGGGCACAGGTGAGGGTACGGAAACGTGGGAGGTTCAGGCTACATGCTGACGCATGTGTCAGTGCCAGCGTACGTGCCAGGAGTAGGCTACGGCATAGGGTAAGGTGTAGGGCTGCTGGTGGGTTTCTATTCCTGGCTAGGGTGAGGGTGAGGGAACGGAAAGGCTTAGGGCACAGGTGATGGTACAGAAACGTGGGAGGGTCAGGCTACGTGCTGACACACGGGTCAGTGCCAGCGTACGGGCCAGGAGTAGGCTACGGCTTGTGGGTAAGTTTTAGGGCTGGTGGTGGGTTTCCGTTCCGGGCTGGGGTTAGGGTTAGGGAACGGCAAGTCTTAGGGCACAGGTGTGGGTACGGTAACTTGGGAGGGTCAGGCTACGTGCTGAAGCACAGGTCAGTGCCCGGGTACGGGCCAGGTGTAGGCTATGGCATAGGGTAAGGTGTAGGGCTGGTGGTGGGTTTCCGTTACGGGCTAGGGTTAAGATTAGGGAACGGCAAGGCTTAGGGCACAGGTGAGGGTACGGAAAAGTGGGAGGGTCCGGCTACTTGCTGACGCACGGGTCAGTGCCAGCGTACGGGCCAGGAGTAGGCTACAGCGTAGGGTAAAGTGTACGGCTGGTGGTGGTTTTCCGTTCAGGGCTAGGGTTAGGGTTAGGGAACGGCAAGGCTTAGGGCACAGGTGAGGATACAGAAACGTGGGAGGGTCAGACTACATGCTGACGCACGGGTCAGTGCAAGAGTACTGGCCAGGAGTAGGCTACGGCTTGGGGGTTAGTGTAGGGCTGGTGGTGGGTTTCCGTTCCAGGCCAGGGTTAGTGTTAGGGAAGAGCAAGGCTTAGGGCATAGGTGAGGGTACGGAAACGTGGGAGGGTCAGGCTACGTGCTGACGCATGGGTCAGTGCCTGCGTACGGGCCAGGAGTAGGCTATGGCTTGTGGGTTAGGTGTAGGGCTTGTGGTGTGTTTCTGTCCCGTACTAGGGTTAGGGTTAGGGAACGGCAAGTCTTAGGGCACAGGTGACGTTACGGTAATGTGGGAAGGTCAGGCTACATGCTGACGCACAGGTCAGTGCCAGCGTATGGACCACGAGTAGGCTATGGCTTGGGGGTAAGTTGTAGGGCTTGTGGTGGGTTTCCGTTCCGGGCTAGGGTTAGGGTTAGGGAATGGCTAGGTTTAGGGCACAGGTGAGGGTACAGCAACGTGGCAGGTTCAGGATACGTTCTGACGCACGGGTCAGTGCCAGCGTATGGGCCAGGAGTAGGCTACAGTTGGGGGTAAGGTGTAGGGCTGTTGGTGGGTTTCCATTCCGGGCTACAGTTAGGGTTAGGGAACGGCAAAGCTTAGGGCACATGTGAGGGTTCGGAAATGAGGGAGGTTCAGGCTACGTGATGACGCACGTGTCAGTGCTAGCGTACCGGCCAGGAGTAGGCTACGGTTTGGTGGTTAGGTGTAGGGCTGGTGGTGGGTTTCCATTCCAGGCTAGGGTTAGTGTTCGGGAACAGCAAGGCTTAGGGCACAGGTGAGGGTACGGAAACGTTGGAGGGTCAGGCTACGTGCTGACGCACGGGTCAGTGCCAGCGTACGGGCCAGGAGTAGGCTACGGTTTGGGGGTAAGTTGTAGGGCTGGTGGTGGGTTTCCATTCCGGGCTAGGGTTAGGGTTAGGGAACGGCAAGTCTTAGGGCACAGCTGAGGGTATGGAAACGTGGGAGGGTCAGGCTACGTGCTGATGCACGGCTCAGTGGCAGCGTACCGGCCAGGAGTAGGCTACGGCATATGGTATGGTGTAGGGCTGGTGGTGGGATTCCGTTCCGGTCTAGGGTTAGGGTTAGGGAACGGCAAGTCTTAGGGCTCAGGTAAGGGTACAGAAAAGTGGGAAGGTCAGGCTACGTGCTGACACACGGGTCAGTGCCAGCGTACGGGTCAGGAGTAGGCTACGGCTTGTGGGTAAGTTTTAGGGCTGGTGGTGGGTTTCCGTTCCGGGCTAGGGTTAGGGTTAGGGAACGGCAAGTCTTAGGGCACAGGTGAGGGTACGGTAACATGGGAGGTTCAGTCTACGTGCTGAAGCACAGGTCAGTGCCCGTGTACGGGCCAGGTGTAGGCTACGGCATAGGGTAAGGTGTAGGGCTGGTGGTGGGTTTCCGTTCCGGGCTAGGGTTAAGGTTAGGGAACGGCAAGGCTTAGGGCACAGCTCAGGGTACGGAAACGTGGGAGGGTCAGGCTACGTGCTGACGCACGGGTCAGTGCCAGCATATGGGCCAGGAGTAGGCTACGGCGTGGTGGTAAGTTGTAGGGCTGGTGGTGGGTTTCTGTTCCGGGCTAGGGTGAGGGTTAGGAAACGGCAAGGCTTAGGGCACAGGTGAGGTTACGGAAACGTGTGAGGGTCAGGCTACGTGCTGACGCACGTGTCATTGCCAGCGTACCGGCCAGGAGTAGGCTACGGCTTGGGGGTAAGGTGTAGGGCTGGTGGTGGGTTTCTGTTCCGGGCTAGGGTTAGGGTTAGTGAACGGCAAGGCTTAGGGCACAGGTGAGGGTACAGAAACGTGGGAGTGTCAGGCTACGTACTGATGAAAGTGTCAGTGCCTTCGTACGAGCCAGGAATAGGCTACGGCGTAGGGAAAGGTGTAGGGCTGGTGGTGGGATTCCGTTCCAGGCTAGGGTTAGGGTTAGGGAACGGCAAGTCTTAGGGCACAGGTGAGGGTCCGCAAACGTTGGAGGGTCAGACTACGTGCTGAAGCACAGGTCAGTGCCTGCGTATGGGCCAGGTGTAGGCTACGGCATAGGGTAAGGTGTAGGGCTCGTGGTGGGTTTCCGTTCCGGACTAAGATTAGTGTTAGGGAATGGCAAGGCTTAGGGCCCAGGCGAGGGTACGGAAACGTGGGAGGGTCAGGCTACGTGCAGACGCACGGGTCAGTGCCAGCGTACGGGCCAGGAGTAGGCTACGGCGTAGGGAAAGGTGTAGGGCTGGTAGTGGGATTGCGTTCTGGGCTAGGGTTAGGGTTATGGAACGTCAAGGCGTAGGGCACAGGTGAGGGTACGGAAACGTGAGAGGGTCAGACTACATGCTGACGCATGGGTCAGTGCCAGCTTACCGTCCAGGAGAAGGCTACGGTGTAGGGTATGGTGTAGGGCTGGTGGTGGGTTTCTGTTCCGGGCTAGGGTTATGGTTAGGGAACGGCAAGGCTTAGGGCACAGGTGAGGGTACGGAAATGTGGGAGGGTCAGGCTACCTGCTGACGCATGTGTCAGAGACAGCATACGGGCCAGGAGTAGGCTACGGCTTGGGGGTATGGTGTAGGGCTGGTGGTGGGTTTCCGTTCTGCGCTAGGGTTAGGGTTAGGGAACGGCAAGGCTTAGGGCACAGGTGAGGGTACGGAAAAGTGGGAGGGTCCGGCTACTTGCTGACGCATGGGTCAGTGCCAGCGTACGGGCCAGGAGTAGGCTACGGCGTAGGGTAATGTGTAGGGCTGGTGGTGGTTTTCCGTTCAGGGCTAGGGTTAGGGTTAGGGAACGGCAAGGCTTAGGGCACAGGTGAGGATACAGAAACGTGGGAGGGTCAGGCTACGTGCTGACGCACGGGTCAGTGCAAGCGTACCGGCCAGGAGTAGGCTATGGCTTGGGGTTTAGGTGTAGGGCTGGTGGTGGGTTTCTGTACCGGGCTAGGGTTAGGGTTAGGGAACGGCAAGGCTTAGGGCAAAGGTGATGGTACGGAAACGTGGGCGGGTCAGGCTACGTGCTGACGCAAGTGTCTGTGCCAGTGTACGGACCAGGAGTAGGCTACGGCTTGGGGGTAAGGTGTAGGGCTGTTGGTGGGTTTCCGTTTCGGGCTAGGGTTAGGTTTAGGCAATGGCAAGGCTTAGGGCACAGGTGAGGGTACGGAAACGTGGGAGGGTCAGGCTACGTGCTGCCGCACGGGTCAGTGCCAGCGTACGGGCCAGGACTAGGCTATGGCTTGGGCGTTAGTTGTAGGGCTGGTGGTGGGTTTTCATTCTGGACTAGGGTTAGGGTTAGGGAATGGCAAGGCTTAGGGCACAGGTGAGGGTACGGAAACGTGGGAGGGTCAGGCTACGTGCTGACGCATGGGTCAGTGCCAGCGTACAGTCCAGGAGTAGGCTACGGCGTACGGTAAGGTCTAGGGCTGGTGGTGGGTTTCCGTTCTGGGCTAGGGTTATGGTTAGGGAACGTCAAGGCTTAGGGCACAGTTGAGGCTACGGAAACGTGGGCGGGTCAGGCTACGTGCTGACACACATGTCAGTGCTAGCATATGGGCCAGGAGTAGGCTACGGCTTGCGGATAAGGTGTAGGGCTGGTGGTGGGTTTTCATTCCGGGCTACGGTTAGGGTTAGGGAACGGCAAGGCTTAGGGCACAGGTGAGGGTACGGAAACGTGGGAGGGTCAGGCTACGTGCTGATGCACGTGTCAGTGCCAGTGTAAGGGCAAGGAGTAGGCTACGGCGTAGGGTAAGGTGTAGGGCTGGTGGTGGGTCTCCGTTCCGAGCTAGGGTTAGTGTTAGGGAACGTCAAGGCTTAGGGCACAGGTGAGGGTACAGAAAAGTTGGAGGTTCACGCTACGTGCTGATGCAAGTGTCAGTGCCAGCGTACGGGCCAGGAGTAGTCTACGTCGTAGGGAATTGTGTAGGGCTGGTGCTGGGTTTCCGTTCCGGGCTAGGGTTAGTGTTAGGGAACGGCAAGGCTTAGGGCCCAGGTGAGGGTACGGAAACGTGAGAGGGTCAAACTACATACTGACGCACGGGTCAGTGCGAGCGTACGGGCGAGGAGTAGGCTACCCAGTAGGGAAAGGTTTAGGGCTGGTGGTGGGTTTCTGTTCCGGACTATGGTTAGGGTGAGGGAACGACAAGGCTTAGGGCCCAGGTGAGGGTACGGAAACGTGGGAGGGTCAGGCTACGTGCTGACGCACGGGTCAGTGCCAGTGTACGGGCCAGGAGTAGGCTACGGCGTAGGGTTAGGTGTAGGGCTGCTGGTGGTTTTCCGTTCCTGGCTAGGGTTAGGGTGAGGGAACGGCAAGGCTTAGGGGACAGTTGAGGTTATGGAAACGTGGGAGGGTGAGGCTACGTGCAGACTCACGGGTCAGTGCCAGTGTACGGGCCAGGAGAACGCTACGGCGTATGGTAAGGTGTAGGGCTTGTGGTGGGTTTCCGTTCCGGGCTAGGGTTTGGGTTAGGGAACGGCAAGGCTTAGGGCCCAGGTGAGGGTACGGAAACGAGGGAGGGTCAGGCTACATTCTGACGCACGGGTCTGTGCCAGCGTACGGGCCAGGAGTAGGCTATGGTTGGGGCATTAGGTGTAGGGCTGGTGGTGGGTTTCCGTTCCGTACTAGGTTTAGGGTTAGGGAACGGCAAGGCTTAGGGCGCAGGTGAGGGTACGGAAATGTGGGAAGATCAGGCTATGTGCTGACGCAAGGGTCAGTGCCAGAGTACGGGCCAGGAGTAGGCTACGGCGTAGGGTATGGTGTAGGGCTGGTGGTGGGTTTCCGTTCCGGGCTAGGGTTAGGGTTAGGGAATGGCAAGGCTTAGGGCACATTTGAGGGTACGGAAACGTGGGAGGGTCAGGCTACGTGCTGACGCACGTGTCAGTGTCAGTGTTCGGGCCAGGAGTAGGCTACTGCGTAGGGTAAGGTGTAGGGCTGGTGGTGGGTTTCCGTTCCGGGCTACGGTTAGTGTTAGGGAACGGCAAGGCTTAGGGCCCAGGTGAGGTTACGGAAACGTGGGAGGGTCAGGCTACGTGCTGACGCATGGGTCAGTGACAGCATATGGGCCAGGAGTAGGCTACGGTGTGGTGGTATTGTGTAGGGCTGGTGGTGGGTTTTTGTTCCGGGCTAGGGTTAGGGTTAGCGAACGTCAATGCTTAGGGCACAGGTGAGGGTACGGAAACGTTGGAGTGTCAGGCTACGTGCTGACGCTCGGGTCAGTGCCAGCGTACGGGCCAGGTATAGGCTACGGCGTAGGATAGAGTGTAGGGCTGGTGGTGGGTTTCCGTTCAGGGCTAGGGTTAGGGTTAGGGAACGGCAAGGCTTAGGGCACAGGTGAGGGTACGGAAACGTGGGAGGGTCAGGCTACGTGCTGACGCACGGGTCAGTGCCAGCGTACCAGCCAGGCGTAGGCTACGGCTTGTGGGTAAGATTTAGGGGTGGTGGTGGGTTTCCGTTCGGGGCTAGGGTTAGGGTAAGGGAACAGCAAGGCTTAGAGCACAGGTGAGGGTACGGTAACATGGTAGGGTCAGGCTACGTGCTGAAGCACAGGCTATTACCCGCGTACGGGCCAGGTATAGGCTACGTCATAGGGTAAGGTGTAGGGCTGGTAGTGGGTTTCTGTTCCGGGCTAGGTTTAGGTTTAGGGAACGGCAAGGCTTAGGGCACAGGTGAGGTTACGGAAACGTGGGAGAGTCAGGCTATGTGATGACGCACGGGTCAGTGCCAGCATATGGGCCAGGAGTAGGCTACGGCGTGGTCGTAAGGTGTAGGGCTGGTAGTGGGTTTCTGTTCCAGGCTAGGTTTAGGGTTAGCGAACGTCAAGGCTTAGGGCACAGGTGAGGGTACGGGAAATTGGGAGGGTCAGGCTACGTGCTGACGCAAGGATCAGTGCCAGCGTATGGGCCAGGAATATGCTACGGCGTAGGGTAGAGTGTAGGGCTGGTGGTTGGATTCTGTTCCGGGCTAGGGTTAGGGTTAGGGAACGGCAAAGCTTAGGGCACAGGTGAGGGTACGGAAACGTGGGAGGGTCAGGGTACGTGCTGACGCACGTGTCAGTGCCAGCGTACCGGCCAGGAGTAGGCTACGGCTTGGGGGTTAGATGTAGGGCTGGTGGCGGGTTTCCATTCAAGGCTAGGGTTATGGTTAGGGAACGGCAAGGCTTAGGGCACAGGTGAGCGTACGGAAATGTGGGAGGGTCAGGCTACATGGTGACGCACGGGTCAGTGCCAGCGTACGGTGCAGGAGTAGGCTACGGTTTGGTGGTTAGGTGTAGGGCTGGTGGTGGGTTTCCATTCCAGGCTAGGGTTAGTGTTAGGGAACAGCAAGGCTTAGGGCACAGGTGAGGGTACGGAAACGTGGGAGGTTCAGGCTACATGCTTACGCATGTGTCAGTGCCAGCGTACGTGCCAGGAGTAGGCTACGGCATAGGGTAAGGTGTAGGGCTGCTGGTGGGTTTCTATTCCTGGCTAGGGTGAGGGTGAGGGAACGGAAAGGCTTAGGGCACAGGTGATGGTACAGAAACGTGGGAGGGTCAGGCTACGTGCTGACACACGGGTCAGTGCCAGCGTACGGGCCAGGAGTAGGCTACGGCTTGTGGGTAAGTTTTAGGACTGGTGGTGGGTTTCCGTTCCGGGCTGGGGTTAGGGTTAGGGAACGGCAAGTCTTAGGGCACAGGTGTGGGTACGGTAACTTGGGAGGGTCAGGCTACGTGCTGAAGCACAGGTCAGTGCCCGTGTACGGGCCAGGTGTAGGCTATGGCATAGGGTAAGGTGTAGGGCTGGTGGTGGGTTTCCGTTACGGGCTAGGGTTAAGGTTAGGGAACGGCAAGGCTTAGGGCACAGGTGAGGGTACGGAAAAGTGGGAGGGTCCGGCTACTTGCTGACGCACGGGTCAGTGCCAGCGTACGGGCCAGGAGTAGGCTACAGCGTAGGGTAAAGTGTACGGCTGGTGGTGGTTTTCCGTTCAGGGCTAGGGTTAGGGTTAGGGAACGGCAAGGCTTAGGGCACAGGTGAGGATACAGAAACGTGGGAGGGTCAGGCTACGTGCTGACGCACGGGTCAGTGCAAGAGTACTGGCCAGGAGTAGGCTATGGCTTGGGGTTTAGGTGTAGGGCTGGTGGTGGGTTTCTGTACTGGGCTAGGGTTAGGGTTAGGGAACGGCAAGGCTTAGTGCAAAGGTGATGGTACGGAAACGTGGGAGGGTCAGGCTACGTGCTGACGCACGGGTCAGTGCCAGTGTACGCGCCATAAGTAGGCTATGGCTTGGAGGTCAGTTGTAGGGCTGGTGGTGTTTTTCCGTTCCGTACTAGGGTTAGGGTTAGAGAACAGCAAGGCTTACGGCACAGGTGAAGGTACGGAAATGTGGGAAGGTCAGGCTACGTGCTGACGCACGGGTCAGTGCCAGCGTACGGGCCAGGAGTAGGCTACGGCATAGGGTAAGGTGTAGGGCTTGTGGTGGGTTTCCGTTCCAGGCTAGGGTTAGGGTTAGGGAACGGCAAGGCTTAGGGCCCAGGTGAGGGTACGAAACGTGTGGGGGTCAGACTACATGCTGACGCACGGGTCAGTGCCATCGTACCGGCCAGGATTAGGCTACGGCTTGGGGGTTAGTGTAGGGCTGGTGGTGGGTTTCCGTTCCAGGCCAGGGTTAGTGTTAGGGAAGAGCAAGGCTTAGGGCATAGGTGAGGGTACGGAAAGGTGGGAGGGTCAGGCTACGTGCTGACGCATGGGTCAGTGCCTGCGTACGGGCCAGGAGTAGGCTATGGCTTGTGGGTTAGGTGTAGGGCTTGTGGTGTGTTTCTGTCCCGTACTAGGGTTAGGGTTAGGGAACGGCAAGTCTTAGGGCACAGGTGACGTTACGGTAATGTGGGAAGGTCAGGCTACATGCTGACGCACAGGTCAGTGCCAGCGTATGGACCACGAGTAGGCTATGGCTTGGGGGTAAGTTGTAGGGCTTGTGGTGGGTTTCCGTTCCGGGCTAGGGTTAGGGTTAGGGAATGGCTAGGTTTAGGGCACAGGTGAGGGTACAGCAACGTGGCAGGTTCAGGATACGTTCTGACGCACGGGTCAGTGCCAGCGTATGGGCCAGGAGTAGGCTACAGTTGGGGGTAAGGTGTAGGGCTGTTGGTGGGTTTCCGTTCCGGGCTACAGTTAGGGTTAGGGAACGGCAAAGCTTAGGGCACATGTGAGGGTTCGGAAACGAGGGAGGTTCAGGCTACGTGATGACGCACGTGTCAGTGCTAGCGTACCGGCCAGGAGTAGGCTACGGTTTGGTGGTTAGGTGTAGGGCTGGTGGTGGGTTTCCATTCCAGGCTAGGGTTAGTGTTAGGGAACAGCAAGGCTTAGGGCACAGGTGAGGGTACGGAAACGTTGGAGGGTCAGGCTACGTGCTGACGCACGGGTCAGTGCCAGCGTACGGGCCAGGAGTAGGCTACGGTTTGGGGGTAAGTTGTAGGGCTGGTGGTGGGTTTCCGTTCCGGGCTAGGGTTAGGGTTAGGGAACGGCAAGTCTTAGGGCACAGCTGAGGGTATGGAAACGTGGGAGGGTCAGGCTACGTGCTGATGCACGGCTCAGTGGCAGCGTACCGGCCAGGAGTAGGCTACGGCATATGGTATGGTGTAGGGCTGGTGGTGGGATTCCGTTCCGGTCTAGGGTTAGGGTTAGGGAACGGCAAGTCTTAGGGCTCAGGTAAGGGTACAGAAAAGTGGGAAGGTCAGGCTACGTGCTGACACACGGGTCAGTGCCAGCGTACGGGTCAGGAGTAGGCTACGGCTTGTGGGTAAGTTTTAGGGCTGGTGGTGGGTTTCCGTTCCGGGCTAGGGTTAGGGTTAGGGAACGGCAAGTCTTAGGGCACAGGTGAGGGTACGGTAACATGGGAGGTTCAGTCTACGTGCTGAAGCACAGGTCAGTGCCCGTGTACGGGCCAGGTGTAGGCTACGGCATAGGGTAAGGTGTAGGGCTGGTGGTGGGTTTCCGTTCCGGGCTAGGGTTAAGGTTAGGGAACGGCAAGGCTTAGGGCACAGCTGAGGTTACGGAAACGTGGGAGGGTCAGGCTACGTGCTGACGCACGGGTCAGTGCCAGCATATGGGCCAGGAGTAGGCTACGGCGTGGTGGTAAGTTGTAGGGCTGGTGGTGGGTTTCTGTTCCGGGCTAGGGTGAGGGTTAGGAAACGGCAAGGCTTAGGGCACAGGTGAGGTTACGGAAACGTGTGAGGGTCAGGCTACGTGCTGACGCACGTGTCATTGCCAGCGTACCGGCCAGGAGTAGGCTACGGCTTGGGGGTAAGGTGTAGGGCTGGTGGTGGGTTTCTGTTCCGGGCTAGGGTTAGGGTTAGTGAACGGCAAGGCTTAGGGCACAGGTGAGGGTACAGAAACGTGGGAGGGTCAGGCTACGTACTGATGAAAGTGTCAGTGCCTTCGTACGAGCCAGGAATAGGCTACGGCGTAGGGAAAGGTGTAGGGCTGGTGGTGGGATTCCGTTCCAGGCTAGGGTTAGGGTTAGGGAACGGCAAGTCTTAGGGCACAGGTGAGGGTCCGCAAACGTTGGAGGGTCAGACTACGTGCTGAAGCACAGGTCAGTGCCTGCGTATGGGCCAGGTGTAGGCTACGGCATAGGGTAAGGTGTAGGGCTCGTGGTGGGTTTCCGTTCCGGACTAAGATTAGTGTTAGGGAATGGCAAGGCTTAGGGCCCAGGCGAGGGTACGGAAACGTGGGAGGGTCAGGCTACGTGCAGACGCACGGGTCAGTGCCAGCGTACGGGCCAGGAGTAGGCTACGGCGTAGGGAAAGGTGTAGGGCTGGTAGTGGGATTGCGTTCTGGGCTAGGGTTAGGGTTATGGAACGTCAAGGCGTAGGGCACAGGTGAGGGTACGGAAACGTGAGAGGGTCAGACTACATGCTGACGCATGGGTCAGTGCCAGCTTACGGGCCAGGAGAAGGCTACGGTGTAGGGTATGGTGTAGGGCTGGTGGTGGGTTTCTGTTCCGGGCTAGGGTTATGGTTAGGGAACGGCAAGGCTTAGGGCACAGGTGAGGGTACGGAAATGTGGGAGGGTCAGGCTACCTGCTGACGCATGTGTCAGAGACAGCATACGGGCCAGGAGTAGGCTACGGCTTGGGGGTATGGTGTAGGGCTGGTGGTGGGTTTCCGTTCTGCGCTAGGGTTAGGGTTAGGGAACGGCAAGGCTTAGGGCACAGGTGAGGGTACGGAAAAGTGGGAGGGTCCGGCTACTTGCTGACGCATGGGTCAGTGCCAGCGTACGGGCCAGGAGTAGGCTACGGCGTAGGGTAATGTGTAGGGCTGGTGGTGGTTTTCCGTTCAGGGCTAGGGTTAGGGTTAGGGAACGGCAAGGCTTAGGGCACAGGTGAGGATACAGAAACGTGGGAGGGTCAGGCTACGTGCTGACGCACGGGTCAGTGCAAGCGTACCGGCCAGGAGTAGGCTATGGCTTGGGGTTTAGGTGTAGGGCTGGTGGTGGGTTTCTGTACCGGGCTAGGGTTAGGGTTAGGGAACGGCAAGGCTTAGGGCAAAGGTGATGGTACGGAAACGTGGGCGGGTCAGGCTACGTGCTGACGCAAGTGTCTGTGCCAGTGTACGGACCAGGAGTAGGCTACGGCTTGGGGGTAAGGTGTAGGGCTGTTGGTGGGTTTCCGTTTCGGGCTAGGGTTAGGTTTAGGCAATGGCAAGGCTTAGGGCACAGGTGAGGGTACGGAAACGTGGGAGGGTCAGGCTACGTGCTGCCGCACGGGTCAGTGCCAGCGTACGGGCCAGGACTAGGCTATGGCTTGGGCGTTAGTTGTAGGGCTGGTGGTGGGTTTTCATTCTGGACTAGGGTTAGGGTTAGGGAATGGCAAGGCTTAGGGCACAGGTGAGGGTACGGAAACGTGGGAGGGTCAGGCTACGTGCTGACGCATGGGTCAGTGCCAGCGTACAGTCCAGGAGTAGGCTACGGCGTACGGTAAGGTCTAGGGCTGGTGGTGGGTTTCCGTTCTGGGCTAGGGTTATGGTTAGGGAACGTCAAGGCTTAGGGCACAGTTGAGGCTACGGAAACGTGGGCGGGTCAGGCTACGTGCTGACACACATGTCAGTGCTAGCATATGGGCCAGGAGTAGGCTACGGCTTGCGGATAAGGTGTAGGGCTGGTGGTGGGTTTTCATTCCGGGCTACGGTTAGGGTTAGGGAACGGCAAGGCTTAGGGCACAGGTGAGGGTACGGAAACGTGGGAGGGTCAGGCTACGTGCTGATGCACGTGTCAGTGCCAGTGTAAGGGCAAGGAGTAGGCTACGGCGTAGGGTAAGGTGTAGGGCTGGTGGTGGGTCTCCGTTCCGAGCTAGGGTTAGTGTTAGGGAACGTCAAGGCTTAGGGCACAGGTGAGGGTACAGAAAAGTTGGAGGTTCACGCTACGTGCTGATGCAAGTGTCAGTGCCAGCGTACGGGCCAGGAGTAGTCTACGTCGTAGGGAATTGTGTAGGGCTGGTGCTGGGTTTCCGTTCCGGGCTAGGGTTAGTGTTAGGGAACGGCAAGGCTTAGGGCCCAGGTGAGGGTACGGAAACGTGAGAGGGTCAAACTACATACTGACGCACGGGTCAGTGCGAGCGTACGGGCGAGGAGTAGGCTACCCAGTAGGGAAAGGTTTAGGGCTGGTGGTGGGTTTCTGTTCCGGACTATGGTTAGGGTGAGGGAACGACAAGGCTTAGGGCCCAGGTGAGGGTACGGAAACGTGGGAGGGTCAGGCTACGTGCTGACGCACGGGTCAGTGCCAGTGTACGGGCCAGGAGTAGGCTACGGCGTAGGGTTAGGTGTAGGGCTGCTGGTGGTTTTCCGTTCCTGGCTAGGGTTAGGGTGAGGGAACGGCAAGGCTTAGGGGACAGTTGAGGTTATGGAAACGTGGGAGGGTGAGGCTACGTGCAGACTCACGGGTCAGTGCCAGTGTACGGGCCAGGAGAACGCTACGGCGTATGGTAAGGTGTAGGGCTTGTGGTGGGTTTCCGTTCCGGGCTAGGGTTTGGGTTAGGGAACGGCAAGGCTTAGGGCCCAGGTGAGGGTACGGAAACGAGGGAGGGTCAGGCTACATTCTGACGCACGGGTCTGTGCCAGCGTACGGGCCAGGAGTAGGCTATGGTTGGGGCATTAGGTGTAGGGCTGGTGGTGGGTTTCCGTTCCGTACTAGGTTTAGGGTTAGGGAACGGCAAGGCTTAGGGCGCAGGTGAGGGTACGGAAATGTGGGAAGATCAGGCTATGTGCTGACGCAAGGGTCAGTGCCAGAGTACGGGCCAGGAGTAGGCTACGGCGTAGGGTATGGTGTAGGGCTGGTGGTGGGTTTCCGTTCCGGGCTAGGGTTAGGGTTAGGGAATGGCAAGGCTTAGGGCACATTTGAGGGTACGGAAACGTGGGAGGGTCAGGCTACGTGCTGACGCACGTGTCAGTGTCAGTGTTCGGGCCAGGAGTAGGCTACTGCGTAGGGTAAGGTGTAGGGCTGGTGGTGGGTTTCCGTTCCGGGCTACGGTTAGTGTTAGGGAACGGCAAGGCTTAGGGCCCAGGTGAGGTTACGGAAACGTGGGAGGGTCAGGCTACGTGCTGACGCATGGGTCAGTGACAGCATATGGGCCAGGAGTAGGCTACGGTGTGGTGGTATTGTGTAGGGCTGGTGGTGGGTTTTTGTTCCGGGCTAGGGTTAGGGTTAGCGAACGTCAATGCTTAGGGCACAGGTGAGGGTACGGAAACGTTGGAGTGTCAGGCTACGTGCTGACGCTCGGGTCAGTGCCAGCGTACGGGCCAGGTATAGGCTACGGCGTAGGATAGAGTGTAGGGCTGGTGGTGGGTTTCCGTTCAGGGCTAGGGTTAGGGTTAGGGAACGGCAAGGCTTAGGGCACAGGTGAGGGTACGGAAACGTGGGAGGGTCAGGCTACGTGCTGACGCACGGGTCAGTGCCAGCGTATGGGCCAGGAGTAGGCTACGGCGTAGGGTAAGGTTTAGTGCTGGTGGTGGGTTTCCGTTCCAGGCTAGGTTTAGGGTTAGGGAACGGCAAGTCTTAGGGCACAGGTGATGGTACGGAAACGTGGGAGGGTCAGGCTACGTGCTGACGCACGGGTCAGTGCCAGCGTACCAGCCAGGAGTAGGCTACGGCTTGTGGGTAAGATTTAGGGGTGGTGGTGGGTTTCCGTTCGGGGCTAGGGTTAGGGTAAGGGAACAGCAAGGCTTAGAGCACAGGTGAGGGTACGGTAACATGGTAGGGTCAGGCTACGTGCTGAAGCACAGGCTATTACCCGCGTACGGGCCAGGTATAGGCTACGTCATAGGGTAAGGTGTAGGGCTGGTAGTGGGTTTCTGTTCCGGGCTAGGTTTAGGTTTAGGGAACGGCAAGGCTTAGGGCACAGGTGAGGTTACGGAAACGTGGGAGAGTCAGGCTATGTGATGACGCACGGGTCAGTGCCAGCATATGGGCCAGGAGTAGGCTACGGCGTGGTCGTAAGGTGTAGGGCTGGTAGTGGGTTTCTGTTCCAGGCTAGGTTTAGGGTTAGCGAACGTCAAGGCTTAGGGCACAGGTGAGGGTACGGGAAATTGGGAGGGTCAGGCTACGTGCTGACGCAAGGATCAGTGCCAGCGTATGGGCCAGGAATATGCTACGGCGTAGGGTAGAGTGTAGGGCTGGTGGTTGGATTCTGTTCCGGGCTAGGGTTAGGGTTAGGGAACGGCAAAGCTTAGGGCACAGGTGAGGGTACGGAAACGTGGGAGGGTCAGGGTACGTGCTGACGCACGTGTCAGTGCCAGCGTACCGGCCAGGAGTAGGCTACGGCTTGGGGGTTAGATGTAGGGCTGGTGGCGGGTTTCCATTCAAGGCTAGGGTTATGGTTAGGGAACGGCAAGGCTTAGGGCACAGGTGAGCGTACGGAAATGTGGGAGGGTCAGGCTACATGGTGACGCACGGGTCAGTGCCAGCGTACGGTGCAGGAGTAGGCTACGGTTTGGTGGTTAGGTGTAGGGCTGGTGGTGGGTTTCCATTCCAGGCTAGGGTTAGTGTTAGGGAACAGCAAGGCTTAGGGCACAGGTGAGGGTACGGAAACGTGGGAGGTTCAGGCTACATGCTTACGCATGTGTCAGTGCCAGCGTACGTGCCAGGAGTAGGCTACGGCATAGGGTAAGGTGTAGGGCTGCTGGTGGGTTTCTATTCCTGGCTAGGGTGAGGGTGAGGGAACGGAAAGGCTTAGGGCACAGGTGATGGTACAGAAACGTGGGAGGGTCAGGCTACGTGCTGACACACGGGTCAGTGCCAGCGTACGGGCCAGGAGTAGGCTACGGCTTGTGGGTAAGTTTTAGGACTGGTGGTGGGTTTCCGTTCCGGGCTGGGGTTAGGGTTAGGGAACGGCAAGTCTTAGGGCACAGGTGTGGGTACGGTAACTTGGGAGGGTCAGGCTACGTGCTGAAGCACAGGTCAGTGCCCGTGTACGGGCCAGGTGTAGGCTATGGCATAGGGTAAGGTGTAGGGCTGGTGGTGGGTTTCCGTTACGGGCTAGGGTTAAGGTTAGGGAACGGCAAGGCTTAGGGCACAGGTGAGGGTACGGAAAAGTGGGAGGGTCCGGCTACTTGCTGACGCACGGGTCAGTGCCAGCGTACGGGCCAGGAGTAGGCTACAGCGTAGGGTAAAGTTTACGGCTGGTGGTGGTTTTCCGTTCAGGGCTAGGGTTAGGGTTAGGGAACGGCAAGGCTTAGGGCACAGGTGAGGATACAGAAACGTGGGAGGGTCAGGCTACGTGCTGACGCACGGGTCAGTGCAAGAGTACTGGCCAGGAGTAGGCTATGGCTTGGGGTTTAGGTGTAGGGCTGGTGGTGGGTTTCTGTACCGGGCTAGGGTTAGGGTTAGGGAACGGCAAGGCTTAGTGCAAAGGTGATGGTACGGAAACGTGGGAGGGTCAGGCTACGTGCTGACGCACGGGTCAGTGCCAGTGTACGCGCCATAAGTAGGCTATGGCTTGGAGGTCAGTTGTAGGGCTGGTGGTGTTTTTCCGTTCCGTACTAGGGTTAGGGTTAGAGAACAGCAAGGCTTACGGCACAGGTGAAGGTACGGAAATGTGGGAAGGTCAGGCTACGTGCTGACGCACGGGTCAGTGCCAGCGTTCGGGCCAGGAGTAGGCTACGGCATAGGGTAAGGTGTAGGGCTTGTGGTGGGTTTCCGTTCCGGGCTAGGGTTAGGGTTAGGGAACGGCAAGGCTTAGGGCCCAGGTGAGGGTACGAAACGTGTGGGGGTCAGACTACATGCTGACGCACGGATCAGTGCCATCGTACCGGCCAGGATTAGGCTACGGCTTGGGGGTTAGTGTAGGGCTGGTGGTGGGTTTCCGTTCCAGGCCAGGGTTAGTGTTAGGGAAGAGCAAGGCTTAGGGCATAGGTGAGGGTACGGAAAGGTGGGAGGGTCAGGCTACGTGCTGACGCATGGGTCAGTGCCTGCGTACGGGCCAGGAGTAGGCTATGGCTTGTTGGTTAGGTGTAGGGCTTGTGGTGTGTTTCTGTACCGTACTAGGGTTAGGGTTAGGGAACGGCAAGTCTTAGGGCACAGGTGACGTTACGGTAATGTGGGAAGGTCAGGCTACATGCTGACGCACAGGTCAGTGCCAGCGTATGGACCACGAGTAGGCTATGGCTTGGGGGTAAGTTGTAGGGCTTGTGGTGGGTTTCCGTTCCGGGCTAGGGTTAGGGTTAGGGAATGGCTAGGTTTAGGGCACAGGTGAGGGTACAGCAACGTGGCAGGTTCAGGATACGTTCTGACGCACGGGTCAGTGCCAGCGTATGGGCCAGGAGTAGGCTACAGTTGGGGGTAAGGTGTAGGGCTGTTGGTGGGTTTCCGTTCCGGGCTACAGTTAGGGTTAGGGAACGGCAAAACTTAGGGCACATGTGAGGGTTCGGAAACGAGGGAGGTTCAGGCTACGTGATGACGCACGTGTCAGTGCTAGCGTACCGGCCAGGAGTAGGCTACGGTTTGGTGGTTAGGTGTAGGGCTGGTGGTGGGTTTCCATTCCAGGCTAGGGTTAGTGTTAGGGAACAGCAAGGCTTAGGGCACAGGTGAGGGTACGGAAACGTTGGAGGGTCAGGCTACGTGCTGACGCACGGGTCAGTGCCAGCGTACGGGCCAGGAGTAGGCTACGGTTTGGGGGTAAGGTGTAGGGCTGGTGGTGGGTTTCCGTTCCGGGCTAGGGTTAGGGTTAGGGAACGGCAAGTCTTAGGGCACAGCTGAGGGTACGGAAACGTGGGAGGGTCAGGCTACGTGCTGATGCACGGCTCAGTGGCAGCGTACCGGCCAGGAGTAGGCTACGGCATATGGTTTTGTGTAGGGCTGGTGGTGGGATTCCGTTCCGGTCTAGGGTTAGGGTTAGGGAACGGCAAGTCTTAGGGCTCAGGTAAGGGTACAGAAAAGTGGGAGGGTCAGGCTCCGTGCTGACGCATGGGTCAGTGCCAGTGTACGGGCCAGGTGTAGGCTACGGCTTGTGGGTAAGGTTTAGGGCTGGTGGTGGGTTTCCGTTCCGGTCTAGGGTTATGGTTAGGGAACAGCAAGGCTTAGGGCACAGGTTAGGGTACGGAAACGTGGGAGGGTCAGGCTACGTGCTGACGCACGGGTCAGTGCCAGCGTTCGGGCCAGGAGTAGGCTACGGCGTAGGGTAAAGTGTAGGGCTGGTGGTGTGTTTCCGTTCAGGGCTAGGATTAGGGTTAGGGAACGGCAAGGCTTAAGGCACAGGTGATGGTACGGAAACGTGGGAGGGTCAGGCTACATGCTGAAGCACAGGTCAGTGCCCGCGTACGGTCCAGGGGTAGGCTACGGCATAGGGTAAGGTGTAGGGCTGCGGGTGGGTTTCCGTTCCGGGCTAGGATTAGGATTAGGGAACGGCAAGGCTTATGGCACTGGTGAGGTTACGGAATCGAGGGTGGGTCAGGCTACGTGCTGACACACGGCTCAGTGCCAGCATATGGGCCAGGAGCAGGCTACGGCGTGGTGCTAAGGTGTAGGGCTGGTGGTGGTTCTCTGTTCCGGGCTAGGGTTAGGGTTAGGGAACGTCAAGGCTTAGGGCACAGGTGAGGGTACGGAAACGTGGGAGGGTCAGGCTACGTGCAGACGCATGGGTCAGTGCCAGCGTACGGGCCAGGAATAGGCTACGGCGTAGGGTAGAGTTTAGGGCTGGTGGTGGTTTTCTGTTCTGGGCTAGGGTAAGTGTTAGGGAACGGCAAGGCTTAGGGCACAGGTGAGGGTAAGGAAAAGTGTGAGGGTCAGGCTACGTGCTGACGCACGTGTCAGTGCCAGCATACCAGCCAGGAGTAGGCTAAGGCTTCGGGGTTAGGTGTAGGGCTGATGGTGGGTTTCCATTCCGGGCTAGGGTTAGGGTTAGGGAACGGTAAGGCTTAGGGCACAGGTGAGGATACGGAAACGTGGGAGGGTTAGGCTATGTGCTGCCGTACGTGTCAGTGCCAGCGTACGGGCCTGGAGTAGGCTATGGCTTGGGCGTTAGGTGTAGGGCTGGTGGAGGGTTTCCGTTCCATCCTAGGGATAGGGTTAGGGAACAGCAAGGCTTAGGGAACAGGTGAGGGTACGCAAATGTGGGAAGGTCAGGTTACGTGCTGACGCACGGGTCAGTGCCAGCGTACGGGACAGGAGTAGGCTACGGCATAGGGTAAGGTATAGGGCTGGTGGTGGGTTTCCGTTTCGGGCTAGGGTTAGGGTTAGGGAACGGCAAGGCTAAGGGAACAGGTGAGGGTACGGAAACGTGGGAGGGTCAGGCTACGTGCTGACGCATGGGTCAGTGCCAGCGTTCGGGCCAGGAGTAGGCTACGGCGTAGGGTTCGGTGTAGGGCTGGTGGTGGTTTTCCGTTCCGGGCTAGGGTTAGGGTTACGGAACGGCAAGGCTTAGGGCACAGGTGAGGGTACAGAAACGTGGGAGTGTCAGGCTACCTGCTGACGCATGGGTCAGTGCCAGCGTACAGGCCAGCAATAGGCTACGGCGTAGGGTAAGGTCTAGGGCTCGCGGTGGGTTTCCATTCCGGGCTAGGGTTAGGGTTAGGGAACGGCAACGCTTAGGGCATAGGTGAGGGTACGGAAACGTGTGAGGGTCAGGCTACGAGCTGACGCACGGGTCAGTGTCAGCGTACGGGCCAGGAGTAGGCTACGGCGTAGGCTAAGGTGTAGGCCTGGTGGTGGATTTCCTTTCCTGGCTAGGGTTAGGGTTACGGAACGGCAAGGCTTAGGGCACAGGTGAGGGTACGGAAACGTGTGAGTATCAGGCTATGTGCTGACGCCTGGGTCAGTGCCAGCGTACGGGCCAGGAATAGGCCACGGCGTAGGGTAAGGTGTAGGGCAGGTGGTGGGTTTCCGTTCTGGGCTAGGGTTAGGGTTAGGGAACGGCAAAGCTAAGGGCACAGGTGAGGGTACGGAAACGTGGGAGGGTCAGGCTACTTGCTGACCCATGGGTCAGTGCCAGCGTATGGGCCATGAGTAGTCTACGGTTTGGGGGTAAGATGTAGGGCTGGTGGTGTGTTTCCGTTCCGGGCTAGGGTTAGTGTTAGGGAACGGCAAGGCTTAGGGCACAGGTGAGGGTACAGAAAAGTTGGAGTTTCAGGCTACGTGCTAATGCACGGGTCAGTGCCAGCGTACGGGCCAGGAGTAGGCTACGTCGTAGAGAAAGGTGTATGGCTGGTGGTGGGTTTCCGTTCCGGGCTAGGGTTAGTGTTAGGGAACGGCAAGGCTTAGGGCACAGTTGAGGGTACGGAAACGTGGGAGGGTCAGGCTACGTGCTGACGCATGGGTCAGTGCCAGCGTACAGGCCAGGAGTAGGCTACCGCGTACGGTAAGGTGTAGGGCTGGTGGTGGGTTTCCGTTCCGGGCTAGGGTTAGTGTTAGGGAACGGCAAGGCTTAGGGCCCAGGTGAGGGTACGGAAACGTGGGAGGGTCAAACTACATGCTGACGCACAGGTCAGTGCGAGCTTACGGGCGAGGACTAGGCTACCCAGTAGGGAAAGGTTTAGGGCTGGTGGTGCGTTTCTGTTCCGGGCTAGGGTTAGGGTTAGGGAACGTCAAGGCTTAGGGCACAGGTGAGGGTATGGAAACGTGGGAGGGTTAGGCTACGTGCTGACGCACGGGTCAGTGCCAGCATATGGGCCAGGAGTAGGCTACGGCGTAGGTTAAGGTGTAGGGCTGGTGGTGGGTTTCCGTTCCAGGCTAGGGTTAGTGTTAGGGAACAGCAAGGTTTAGGGCACAGGTGAGGGTACGGTAATGTTGGAAGGTCAGGCTACGTGCTGACACACAGTTCAGTGCCAGCGTATGGACCAGGAGTAGGCTACGGCTTGGAGGTAAGGTGTAGGGCTTGTGGTGCTTTTCCGTTCCGGGCTAGGGTTAGGGTTAAGGAACGGCAAGGCTTAGGGCACAGGTGAGCGTACGGCAACGAGGCAGGGTCAGGATACGTTCTGACGCACGGGTCAGTGCCAGCGTATGGACCAGGAGTAGGCTACGGCTTGGGGGTAAGGTGTAGGGCTGGTGGTGGGTTTCTGTTCTGGGCTAGGGTTAGGGTTAGTGAACGGCAAGGCTTAGGGCACAGGTGAGGTTACGGAAACGTGGGAGTGTCAGGCTACGTGCTGATGAATGTGTCAGTGACTGCGTACGAGCCAGGAGTAGACTACGGTGTAGGGAAAGGTGTAGGGCTGGTGGTGGGTTTCCTTTCAGGGCTAGGGTTAGGGTTAGGGAACGGCAAGGCTTAGGGCTCAGGTGAGGTTCCGCAAAAGTGGGAGGGTCAGGCTACGTGCTGACGCACGGGTCAGTTCCAGCGTACGGGCCAGGAGTAGGCTACGGCTTGGGGGTAAGGTGTACGGCTTGTGGTGGGTTTCCGTTCTGGGCTATGGTTAGGGTTAGGGAACGGCAAGTCTTAGGGCACAGGTGAGGGTACGGAAACGTGGGAGGGTCAGTCTACGTGCTGTCGCACGGTCAGTGCCAGCGTACAGGCCAGGAGTAAGCCACGGCTTGTGGGTTAGGATTAGGGCTGGTGGTGGGTTTCCATTCCGGGCTATGGTTAGAGTTAGGGAACGGCAAGGCTTAGGGCACAGGTGTGGGTACGGTAACATGGGAGGGTCAGGCTACATGCTGAAGCACAGGTCAGTGCCCGCGTACGGTCCAGGTGTAGGCTACAGCGTGGTGCTAAGTTGTAGGCCTGGTGGTGGGTCTCTGTTCCGGGCTAGGGTTAGGGTTAGGGAACGTCAAGGCTTAGGGCACAGGTGAGGGTACGGAAACGTGGGAGGGTCAGGCTACGTGCAGACGCATGGGTCAGTGCCAGCGTACGGGCCAGGAATAGGCTACGACTTAGGGTTAGGTGTAGGGCTGCTGGTGGGTTTCCGTTCGTGGCTAGGGTTAGGGTGAGGGAACGGCAAGGCTTAGGGCACAGTTGAGGTTACGGAAACGTGGGAGGGTGAGGCTACGTGCAGACTCACGGGTCAGCGACAGCGTACGGGCAAGGAGAACACTACGGCGTATGGTAAGGTGTAGGGCTTGTGGTGGGTTTCCGTTCCTGGCTAGGGTTAGGGTTAGGGAACGACAAGGCTTAGGGCACAGGTGAGTGTACAGAAACGTGGGAGGGTCAGGCTACATGCTGACGCACCGGTCTGTGCCAGCGTACGGGCCAGGACTAGGCTACGGCATACGATAATGTGTAGGGCTGGTGGTGGGTTTCCATTCCAGGCTATGGTTAGGGTTAGGGAACGGCAAGGCTTAGGGCGCAGGTGAGGGTACGGAAATGTGGGAAGGTCAGGCTATGTGCTGACGCACGGGTCAGTGCCAGTGTAAAGGCCAGGAGTAGGCTACGGCGTAGGGTAAGGTGTAGGGCTAGTGGTGGGTTTCCGTTCCGGGCTAGGGTTAGGGTTAGGGAACGGCAAGTCTTAGGGCACAGTTGAGGGTACAAAAACGTGGGAGGGTCAGGCTACGTGCTGACGCACGTGTCAGTGCCAGCGTTCGGGCTAGGAGTAGGCTACGGCGTAGGGTAAAGTGTAGGGCTGGTTGTGGGTTTCCGTTCCGGGTTACGGTTAGTGTTAGAGAACGGCACGGCTTAGGGCCCATGTGAGGGTACGGAAACGTGGGAGTGTCAAACTACATGCTGACGCACGGGTTAGTGCGAGCATACGGGCGAGGAGTAGGCTACGGAGTAGGGAAAGGTTTAGGGCTGGTGGTGGTTTTCCGTTCCGGGCTAGGGATAGGGTTAGGGAACGGCAAGGCTTAGGGCACAGGTGAGGGTACGGAAACGTGGGAGGGTCAGGCTACGTGCTGACGTATGGTTCACTGCCAGCGTATGGGCCAGGAGTAGGCTACGGCGTAGGGTATGGTGTAAGGCTGGTGGTGGGTTTTCGTTCCGGGCTACGGTTAGGGTTAAGGAACGGCAAGGCTTAGGGCACAGGTGAGGGTACGGAAACGTGGGAGGGTCACGCTACGTGCTGACGCACGTGTCAGTGCCAGCGTATGGGCCAGGAGTAGGCTACTGCTTGTGGGTAAGGTTTAGGGCTGGTGGTGGGTTTCCGTTCCGGGCTAGGGTTAGGGTTAGGGAATGCCAAGGCTTAGGGTACAGTTGAGGGTACGGTAACATGGGAGGGTTAGGCTACGTGCTGAAGCATAGGTCATTACCCACGTATGGGCCAGGTGTAGGCTACAGCATAGGGTAAGGTGTAGGGCTGGTGGTGGATTTTCGCTCCGGGCTAGGGTTAGGGTTAGGGAACAGCAAGGCTTAGGGCACAGTTGAGGTTACGGAAACGTGGGAGGGTCAGGCTACGTGCTGACGCATGGGTCAGTGCCAGCATATGGGCCAGGAATAGGCTACGGCGTGGTGGTAAGGTGTAGGGCTGGTGGTGGATTTCCGTTCCGTACTAGGGTTAGGGTTAGTGAACGGCAAGCCTTAGGGCACAGGTGAGGGTACGGAAATGTGGGAAGGTCAGGCTACGTGCTGACGCATGTGTCAGTGCCAGTGTACGGGCCAGGAGTAGGAGACGGCGTTGGGTAAGGTGTAGGGCTGGTGGTGGGTTACCGTTGTGGGCTAGGGTTAGAGTTAGGGAACGGCAAGGCTTAGGGCACAGGTGAGGGTAAGGAAACGTGGGAGGGTCAGGCTATTTGCTGACGCATGGGTCAGTGCCAGAGTTCAGGCCATGAGTAGGCTACGGCGTAGGGTAAGGTGTAGGGCTGGTGGTGGGTTTCCGTTCCTGGCTAGGGTTAGTGTTAGGGAACGGCAATGCTTAGGGCCCAGGTGAGGGTACGGAAATGTGGGAGTGTTAAACTACATGCTGACGCACGGGTCAGTGCGAGCGTACGGGCGAGGAGTAGGCTACCCAGTAGGGAAAGGTTTAGGGCTGGTGGTGGGTTTCCGTTCCGGGCTAGGGTTAGGGTTAGGGAACGGCAAGGCTTAGGGCACAGGTGAGGGTACGGAAACGTGGGAGGGTCAGACTACGTGCTGACGCACGGGTCAGTGCGAGCGTACGGGCGAGGAGTAGGCTACCCAGTAGGGAAAGGTTTAGGGCTGGTGGTGGGTTTCTGTTCCGGGGTATGTTTAGGGTTAGGGAACGTCAAGGCTTAGGGCACAGGTGAGGGTACGGAAATGTGGGAGGGTTAGGCTATGTGCTGACGCACAGGTCAGTGCCAGCATATGGGCCAGGAGTAGGCTACGGCGTAGGTTAAGGTGTAGGGCTGGTGGTGGGTTTCTGTTCCGGGCTACGGATAGGGTTAGGGAAAGGCAAAGCTTACGGCACAGGTGAGGGTACGGAACCGTGGGAGGGTCAGGCTACGTGATGACGCACGGGTCGGTGCCAGCGTACCGACCAGGAGTAGGCTACGGCTTGTTGGTTAGGTGTAGGGCTGGTGGTGGGTTTCCGTTCCAGGCTAGGGATAGTGTTAGGGAACGGCAAGGCTTAGGGCACAGGTGAGGGTACGGTAATGTTGGAAGGTCAAGCTACGTGCTGACGCACAGGTCAGTGCCAGCGTATGGACCAGGAGTAGGCTACGGCTTGGGGGTAAGGTGTAGGGCTTGTGGTGCTTTTCCGTTTGGGGCTAGGGTTAGGGTTAGGGAACGGCAAGGCTTAGGGCACAGGTGAGGGTACGGCAACGTGGCAGGGTCAGGATACGTTCTGACGCACGGGTCAGTGCCAGCGTATGGACCAGGAGTAGGCTACGGCTTGTGGGTAAGGAATAGGGCTGGTGGTGGGTTTCCGTTCCGGGCTAGGGTTAGTGTTAGGGAACGGCAATGCTTAGGGCCCAGGTGAGGGTACGGAAACGTGGGAGTGTTAAACTACATGCTGACGCACTGGTCAGTGCGTGCGTACGGGCGAGGAGTAGGCTACCCAGTAGGGAAAGGTTTAGGGCTGGTGGTGGTTTTCCGTTCCGGGCTAGGGTTAGGGTTAGGGAACGGCAAGGCTTAGGGCACAGGTGAGGGTACGGAAACGTGGGAGGGTCAGGCTACGTGCTGACGCACGGGTCAGTGCGAGCGTACGGGCGAGGAGTAGGCGACCCAGTAGGGAAAGGTTTAGGGCTGGTGGTGGGTTTCTGTTCCAGGCTAGGTTTAGGGTTAGGGAAGGTCAAGGCTTAGGGCACAGGTGAGGGTATGGAAATGTGGGAGGGTTAGGCTACGTGCTGACGAACAGGTCAGTGCCAGCATATGGGCCAGGAGTAGGCTATGGCGTAGGTTAAGGTGTAGGGCTGGTGGTGGGTTTCTGTTCCGGGCTACGGTTAGGGTTAGGGAAAGGCAAAGCTTAGGGCACAGGTGAGGGTACGGAACCGTGGGAGGGTCAGGCTACGTGATGACGCACGGGTCAGTGCCAGCGTACCGACCAGGAGTAGGCTACGGCTTGGGGGTAAGTTGTAGGGCTTGTGGTGCTTTTCCGTTCTGGGCTAGGGTTAGGGTTAGGGAACGGCAAGGCTTAGGGCACAGGTGAAGGTACGGGAACGTGGCAGGGTCAGGATACGTTCTAACGCACGGGTCAGTGCCAGCGTATGGACCAGGAGTAGGCTACGGCTTGTGGGTAAGGTGTAGGGCTGGTGGTGGTTTTCTGTTCTGGGCAAGGGTTAGGGTTAGTGAACGGCAAGGCTTAGGGCACAGGTGAGGTTACGGAAACGTGGGAGTGTCAGGCTACGTGCTGATGAAAGGGTCAGTGCCTGCGTACGAGCCAGGAATAGGCTACGGTGTAGGGAAAGGTGTAGGGCTTCTGGTGGGTTTCCTTTCATGGCTAGGGTTAGGGTGAGGGAACGGCAAGCCTTAGGGCACAGGTGAGGGTACGGTAACATGGGAGGGTTAGGCTACGTGCTGAAGAACAGGTCATTACCGACGTATGGGCCAGGTGTAGGCTACGGCATAGGGTAAGGTGTAGGTCTGGTGGTGGGTTTTCGTTCCGGGCTAGGGTTAGTGTTAGGGAACGGCAAGGCTTAGGGCACAGGTGAGGTCACGGAAACGTGGGAGGCTCAGGCTACGTGCTGACGCACGGGTCAGTGCCGGCATATGGGCAAGAAGTAGGTTACGGCGTGGTGGTAAGGTGTAGGGCTTGTGGTGTGTTTCTGTTCCAGGCTAGGGTTAGGGTTAACGAACGTCAAGGCTTAGGGCACAGGTGAGGGTACGGAAACGTGGGAGGGTCAGGCTACGTGCTGACGCAAGGGTCAGTGCCAGCGTATGGGCCAGGAATAGGCTACGGTGTAGGGAAGAGTGTATGGCTGGTGGTGGATTCTGTTCCGGGCTAGGGTTAGGGTTAGGGAACGGCAAATCTTAGGGCACAGGTGAGGGTACGGAAACGTGGGAGGGTCAGGCTACGTGCTGACGCACGTGTCAGTGCCAGCGTACCGGCCAGGAGTAGGCTACGGCTTGGGGGTTAGATGTAGGCCTGGTGGTGGGTTTCCATTCCAGGCTAGGGTTAGGGTTAGGGAACGGCAAGGCTTAGGGCACAGGTGAGGGTACGGAAACGTGGGAGGGTCAGGCTACATGCTGACGCATGGGTCAGTGCCAGCGTACGGGCCAGGAGTAGGCTATGGATTGGGCGTTATGTTTAGGGCTGGTGGTGGTTTTCCGTTCCGTACTAGGTTTAGGGTTACGGAACGGCAAGCCTTAGGGCACAGGTGAGGGTACGGAAATGTGGGATGGTCAGGCTACGTGCTGACACACGTGTCAGTGCCAGTGTACGTGCCAGGAGTAGGCGATGGCGTAGGGTAAGGTGTAGGGCTGGTGGTGGGTTTCCGTTGCGGGCTAGGGTTAATGTTAGGGAACGGCAAGGCTTAGGGCACAGGTGAGGGTTAGGGAACGTGGGAGGGTCAGGCTACGTGCTGACGCACGGGTCAGTGCCAGAGTTCGGGCCAGGAGTAGGCTACGGCGTAGGGTAAGGTGTAGGGCTGGTGGTGGGTTTCCGTTCCGGGATAGGGTTAGTGTTAGGGAACGGCAATGCTTAGGGCCCAGGTGAGGGTACGGAAACGTGGGAGTGTTAAACTACATGCTGACGCACAGGTCAGTGCGAGCGTACGGGCGAGGTGTAGGCTACCCAGTAGGGAAAGGTTTAGAGCTGGTTGTGGGTTTCCGTTCCGGGCTAGGGTTAGGGTTAGGGAACGGCAAGGCTTAGGGCACAGGTGAGGGTACGGAAACGTGGGAGTGTCAGGCTACGTGCTGACGCACGGGTCAGTGTCAGCGTACGGGCCAGGAGTAGGCTACGGCGTAGGCTAAGGTGTAGGCCTGGTGGTGGATTTCCTTTCCTGGCTAGGGTTAGGGTTACGGAACGGCAAGGCTTAGGGCACAGGTGAGGGTACGGAAACGTGTGAGTATCAGGCTACGTGCTCACGCCTGGGTCCGTGACAGCGTATGGGCCAGGAATAGGCCACGGCATAGGGTAAGGTGTAGGGCAGGTGGTGGGTTTCCGTTCTGGGCTAGGGTTAGGGTTAGGGAACAGCAAAGCTAAGGGCACAGGTGAGGGTACGGAATCGTGTGAGGGTCAGGCTACTTGCTGACCCACGGGTCAGTGCCAGCGTATGGGCCAGGAGTAGTCTACGGCTTGGGGGTAAGATGTAGGGCTGGTGGTGGGTTTCCGTTCTGCGCTAGGGTTAGTGTTAGGGAACAGCAAGGCTTAGGGCACAGGTGAGGGTACAGAAAAGTTGGAGGTTCAGGCTACGTGCTAATGCACGGGTCAGTGCCAGCGTACGGGCCAGGAGTAGGCTACGTCGTAGAGAAATGTGTATGGCTTGTGGTTGGTTTCCGTTCCGGGCTAGGGTTAGTGTTAGGGAACGGCAAGGCTTAGGGCACAGTTGAGGGTACGGAAACGTGGGAGGGTCAGGCTACGTGCTGACGCATGGGTCAGTGCCAGCGTACGGGCCAGGAGTAGGCTATGGTTTGTGCATTAGTTGTAGGGCTGGTGGTGTGTTTCCGTTCCGTACTAGGGTTAGGGTTAGGGAACGGCAAGCCTTAGGGCACAGGTGAGGGTACGGAAATGTGCGAAGGTCAGGCTACGTGCTGACGCACGTGTCAGTGCCAGTGTACGGGCCAGGAGTAGGCGACGGCGGTGGGTAAGGTGTAGGGCTGGTGGTGGGTTTCCGTTCCGGGCTAGGGTTAGTGTTAGGGAACGGCAAGGCTTAGGGCATAGGTGAGGGTACGGAAACGTGAGAGGTTCAGGCTACGTGCTGACGCACGGGTCAGTGCCAGCGTTTGGGCCAGGCGTAGGCTACGGCGTACAGTAAGGTGTAGGGTTGGTGGTGGGTTTCCATTCCGGGCTAGGGTTAGTGTTAGGGAACGGCAAGGCTTAGGGACCAGGTGAGGGTACGGAAACGTGGGAGGGTCAAACTACATGCTGACGCACGGGTCAGTGCGAGCGTACGGGCGAGGACTAGGCTACCCAGTAGGGAAAGGTTTAGGGCTGGTGGTGGCTTTCTGTTCCGGGCTAGGGTTAGGGTTAGGGAACGTCAAGGCTTAGGGCACAGGTGAGGGTACGGAAACGTGGGAGGGTTAGGCTACGTGCTGACGCACGGGTCAGTGCCAGCATATGGGCCAGGAGTAGGCTACGGCGTAGGTTAAGGTGTAGGGCTGGTGGTGGGTTTCCGTTCCAGGCTAGGGTTAGTGTTAGGGAACAGCAAGGCTTAGGGCACAGGTGAGGGTACGGTAATGTTGGAAGGTCAGGCTCCGTGCTGACACACATTTCAGTGCCAGCGTATGGACCAGGAGTAGGCTACGGCTTGGGGGTAAGCTGTAGGCCTGGTGGTGGGTTTCTGTTCCGGGCTAGGGTTAGGGTTAGTGAACGGCAAGGCTTAGGGCACAGGTGAGGGTACGTTAACGTGGGAGTGTTAGGCTACGTGCTGATGAAAGTGTCAGTGACTGCGTACGAGCCAGGAATAGACTACGGTGTAGGGAAAGGTGTAGGGCTGGTGGTGGGTTTCCTTTCAGGGCTAGGGTTAGGGTTAGGGAACGGCAAGGCTTAGGGCTCAGGTGAGGTTCCGCAAACGTGTGAGGGTCAGGCTACGTGCTGACGCACGGGTCAGTTCCAGCGTACGGGCCAGGAGTAGGCTACGGCTTGGAGGTAAGGTGTACGGCTGGTGGTGGGTTTCCGTTCTGGGCTAGGGTTAGGGTTAGGGAACGGCAAGTCTTAGGGCACAGGTGAGGGTACGGAAACGTGGGAGGGTCAGGCTACGTGCTGACGCACGGGTCAGTGCCAGTGTACGGGCCAGGAGTAGGCTACGACGTAGGGTTAGGTGTAGGGCTGCTGGTGGGTTTCCGTTCGTGGCTAGGGTTAGGGTGAGGGAACGGCAAGCCTTAGGGCACAGGTGAGGGTACGGTAACATGGGAGGGTTAGGCTACATGCTGAAGCACAGGTCATTACCCACGTATGGGCCAGGTGTAGGCTACGGCATAGGGTAAGGCTTAGGGCTGGTGGTGGGTTTTCGTTCCGGGCTAGGGTTAGGGTTAGGGAACGGCAAGGCTTAGGGCACAGGTGAGGTTACGGAAACGTGGGAGGGTCACGCTACGTGCTGACGCACGTGTCAGTGCCAGCATATGGGCCAGGAGTAGGCTACGGTGTGGTGGTAAGGTGTAGGGCTGGTGGTGTGTTTCTGTTCGGGGTAGGGTTAGGGTTAGCAAACGTCAATGCTTAGGGCACAGGTGAGGGTACGGAAACATGGGAGGGTCAGGCTACGTGCTGACGCACGGGTCAGTGCCAGCGTACGGGCCAGGAATAGGCTACGGCGTAGGATAGAGTGTAGGGCTGGTGGTGGGTTTCCGTTCAGGGCTAGGGTTAGGGTTAGGGAACGGCAAGGCTTAGGGCACAGGTGACGGTACCGAAACGTGGGAGGGTCAGGCTACGTGCTGACGCACGGGTCAGTGCCAGCGTACGGGCCAGGAGTAGGCTACGGCGTAGGGTAAGGTGTAGACCTGGTGGTGGGTTTCCGTTCCGGGCTAAGGTTAGGGTTAGGGAACGGCAAGGCTTAGGGCACAGGTGATGGTACGAAAACGTGGGAGGGTCAGGCTACGTGCTGATGCATGGGTCAGTGCCAGCGTACGGGCCAGGAGTAGGCTACGTCTTGGGGGTAAGATGTAGGGTTTGTGGTGGGTTTCCCTTCCGGGCTAGAGTTAGGGTAAGGGAACGGCAAGGCTTAGGACACAGGTGAGGATATGGTAACATGGGAGGGTCAGGCTACGTGCTGAAGCACATGTCATTACCCGCGTACGGGCCAGGTGTAGGCTACGGCATAGTGTAAGGTGTAGGTCTGGTGGTGGGTTTTCGTTCCGGGCTAGGGTTAGTGTTAGGGAACGGCAAGGCTTAGGACACAGGTGAGGTTACGGAAACGTGGGAGGGTCAGGCTACGTGCTGACGCACGGGTCAGTGCCGGCATATGGGCAAGAAGTAGGTTACAGTGTGGTGGTAAGTTGTAGGGCTGGTGGTGTGTTTCTGTTCCAGGCTAGGGTTAGGGTTAACGAACGTCAAGGCTTAGGGCACAGGTGAGGGTACGGAAACGTGGGAGGGTCAGGCTACATGCTGACGCAAGAGTCAGTGCCAGCGTATGGGCCAGGAATAGGCTACGGTGTAGGGAAGAGTGTATGGCTGGTGGTGGATTCTGTTCCGGGCTAGGGTTAGGGTTAGGGAACGGCAAATCTTAGGGCACAGGTGAGGGTACGGAAACGTGGGAGGGTCAGGCTACGTGCTGACGCACGTGTCAGTGCCAGCGTACCGGCCAGGAGTAGGCTACGGCTTGGGGGTTAGATGTAGGCCTGGTGGTGGGTTTCCATTCCAGGCTAGGGTTAGGGTTAGGGAACGGCAAGGCTTAGGGCACAGGTGAGGGTTAGGGAACGTGGGAGGGTCTGGCTACGTGCAGACGCATGGGTCAGTGCCAGAGTTCGGGCCAGGATTAGGCTACGGAGTAGGGTAAGGTGTAGGGCTGGTGGTGGGTTTCCGTTCCGGGATAGGGTTAGTGTTAGGGAACGGCAATGCTTAGGGCCCAGGTGAGGGTACGGAAACGTGGGAGTGTTAAACTACATGCTGTCGCACGGGTCAGTGCGAGCGTATGGGCCAGGAGTAGGCTACGGCGTAGGTTAAGGTTTAGGGCTGGTGGTGGGTTTCCGTTCCAGGCTACGGTTAGGGTTAGGGAACGGCAAAGCTTAGGGCACAGGTGAGGGTATGGAAACGTGGGAGGGTCAGGCTACGTGCTGATGCACGTGTCAGTGCCAGCGTACCAGCCAGGTGTAGGCTATGGCTTGGGGGTAAGCTTTAGGGCTGGTGGTGTGTTTCCGTTCCGGGCTAGGGTTAGCTTTAGGGTACGGCAAGGCTTAGGGCACAGGTGAGTTTACGGAAACGTGGGAGGGTCAGGCTACGTGCTGATGCACGGGTCAGTGCCAGCGTACCTGCCAGGAGTAGGCTACGGCTTGGGGGTTAGTTGTAGGGCTGGTGGTGGTTTTCCGTTCCGGGCTAGGGTTAGGGTTAGGGAATGGCAAGGCTTAGGGCACAGTTGAGGGTACGGAAATGTGAGAAGGTCAGGCTACGTGCTGACGCACGTGTCAGTGACAGCGTACGGGCCAGGAGTAGGCTACGGCGTAGGGTAAGGTGTAGGGCTGGTGGTGGATTTCCGTTCCGGGCTAGGTTTAGGGTTAGGGAACGGCAAGAGTTAGGGCCCAGGTGAGGGTACGGAAACCTGGTAGGGTCAGGCTATGTGCTGACCCATGGGTCAGTGCCAGCGTTCGGGCCAGGAGTAGGCTACGGCGTAGGGTAAGTTGTAGGACTGGTGGTGGGTTTCCGTTCCGGGCTAGGGTTAGTGTTAGGGAAAGGCAAGGCTTAGGGCCCCGGTGTGGGTACGGAAACGTGGGGGGCTCAGATTACATGCTGACGCACATGTCAGTGCCATCGTACGGGCCAGGAGTAGGCTACGGAGAAGGGAAAGGTTTAGGGCTGGTGGTGGGTTTCCGTTCCGGGCTAGGGTTAGGGTTAGGGAACGGCAAGGCTTAGGGCACAGGTGAGGGTACGGAAACGTGGGAGGGTCAGGCTACGTGCTGATGCATGGGTCAGTGCCAGCGTACCGGACAGGAGTAGGCTACGGCTTGGGAGTTAGGTGTAGGGCTAGTGGTGGGTTTCCGTTCCAGGCTAGGGTTAGTGTTAGGGAACAGCAAGGCTTAGGCACAGGGGAGGGTAAGGAAACGTGGGTGGGTCAGGCTACGTGCTGACGCACGGGTCAGTGCCAGCGTACGGGCCATGAGTAGGCTATGGCATGGAGTTTAGGTGTAAGGCTGTTGGTGGGTTTCCGTTCGGTACTAGGGTTAGGGTTAGGGAACGGCAAGGCTTAGGGCACAGGTGAGGGTACGGAAATGTGTGAAGGTTAGGCTACGTGCTGACGCACGGGTCAGTGCCAACGTACGGGCCAGGAGTAGGCTACGGCGTAGGGTAAGGTGTAGGGCTCGTGCAGGGTTTCCGTTCCGGGCTAGGGTTAGGTTTAGGGAATGGCAAGACTTAGGGCACAGGTGAGGGTACGGAAACGTGGTAGGGTCCGGCTACGTGCTGACGCAAGGGTCAGTGCCAGCGTTCGGGCCAGGAGTAGGCTACGGCGTAGGGTAAGGTGTAGGGCTGGTGGTGGGTTTCCGTTCCGGGCTAGGGTTAGGGTAAGGGAACGGCAAGGCATAGGGCACAGGTGAGGGTACAGAAACGTGGGAGTGTCAGGCTACATGCTGACGCACGGGTCAGTGCCAGCGTACGGGCCAGGAGTAGGCTATGGCTTGTGGGTAAGCTGTAGGGCTGGTGGTGTGTTTCCTTTTTGGAATAGGGTTAGGGTTAGGAAACGGCAAGGCTTAAGGCACAGGTGAGGGTATGGAAACGTGTGACGGTCAGGCTACGTGCTGACGCGCTGGTTAGTGCCAGCGTATGGGCCAGGAGTAGGCTACGGCGTAGGGTAAGGTGTAGGGCTGTTGGTGGGTTTCCGTTCCTGGCTAGGGTTAGGGTGAGGGAACGGCAAGGCTTAGGGCACAGGTGAGGGTACGGAAACGTGGGAGTGTCAGGCTACGTGATGACGCACGGGTCAGTGCCAACGTACAGGCCAGGAGTAGGCTACGGCGTAGGGTAATGTCTAGGGATGGTGGTGGGTTTCCGTTCCGGGCTAAGGTTAGGGTTAGGGAACGTCAAGGCTTAGGGCACAGGTGAGGGTACGGAAACGTTGGAGGGTCAGGCTACGTACTGATGCATGGGTCAGTGCCAGCGTACGGGCCAGGAGTAGGCTACTGCTTGGGGGTAAGGTGTAGGGCTTGTGGTGGGTTTCCGTTCCGGGCTAGGGTTAGGGTTAGGGAACAGCAAGGCTTAGGGCACAGGTGAGGGTACGGCAAAATGGCAGGGTCAGGATACGTGCTGATGAAAGGTTCAGTGCCTGCGTCCGGGCCAGGAATAGGCTACGGCGTAGGGAAAGGTATAGGGCTGGTGGTGGGTTTCCGTTCTGGGCTAGGGTTAGGGTTAGGGAACGGTAAGGCTTAGGAGTTGCCAGGCTGCCACCTGTAAAGAAGAGGATGTGTCACCCATAACGTCTGCTGAGATTTCTCTCCGGGCTGAGGTGAGGAAGGAAAAAAAGGAGTGGGGGCCGGGATAGGAGGGGTATCTCAGGCAGGAAAATGGAAAGCTTCCAGAAGAGCGCCTGTGGCCAGGACCATCCTGGCTGGCCTGCAGGCACCAAGTGGGCCTGTGTGCTGTCGCTGGTGTGACTCCACTGCCCTTCCTCTAGGCTTTCAAGCCCTTGTACATATTCAGGTGTTTTACCTGGGAAGGGTGGGAACAGTTCAGCAGCAGCTGGCCTGGGGCTCAGCTCACGTTTACTCACAGACGCCTCGGCACGGTCCCGCAGCTTTGCAATGAGGACCCTCCTTGCATGGGGTGGGGCTGCTGGCTGTATGGGAGATGATTCTCCACATCTGACCAATTTCAGAATTGTTTACCGCTGGAGTAAGTGCCTTGATAGGGTTTTCCTCTGTATAACTGTTGGGTTCAGGTTTTTTTTTTTCTCCATTGTTTCAAGTTAAATTTTATTCCTCTTTTATGTATTTATAGATATAAGCATGGAAATAAGTCATTCTTATAAATACATCTGTGTGATGGGAAGAACTTTTTTCTGTTTTATTTTTAAATTTTATTTTTTTAAATTTTGAAATTTAATTTTATTTTTTTTTATACAGCACGTTATTATTAGTTATGTATTTTATGCATATACATGTATACAGGTCAATCCCAAACTCCCAACTCATCCCAGCACCACCACCCCATGGCTTCCCACACTTGGTGTCCATACGTTTGTTCTCTACCTCTGTGTCTCTATTTCTTCCCTGCAAACCAGTTCATCTGTACCATTTTTAGGCTCCACATATATGCATTAATATACAATATTTGTTTTCCACTTTCTGACTTACTTCATTCTGTATGACATTCTCTCGATCCATCGATGTCTCTACAAATGACCCAGTTTCATTCCTTTTTATGGCCGAGTAATATTCCATTTTATATATGTACCACATCTTTATCCATTCATCTGTCTGTGGGCATTTAGGTTGCTTCCATTACCTGGCTATTGTAAATAGTGCTGCAACGAACATTGTGGTGAATGTGCCTTTTTGAAATACGGTTTTCTCTGGGTATATGCACAGAAGTGGGATTGCTGGATCAGATGGTAATTCTATTTCTAATTTTTTTAAGGAAACTCCATACTGTTCTCCATAGTGACTGTATCAATTTACATTCCCACCAATAGTGGAAGAGGGTTCCTTTGGTCCACACCCTCCCCAGAATTTTTGTTTGTAGATTTTCTGATGATGCCGACTCTAATGGGTGTGACGTCATACCTTATTGTAGTTTTGATTTGCATTTCTCTAATAATTAGTGCTGTGAGCAGATTTTCATGTGCGTCTTGGCCATCTCTGTGTCTTCTTTGAAGAAACGTCTATTTAGATCTTCTGCCCATTTTTGTATTGGGTTGTTTGTTTTAGTAATATTAAGCTGCATGTGCTGTTTATATATATTGGAGATTAAACCTTTGTCCATTGATTCGTTTGCAACGATTTTCGCCCATTCTGAGGGATGCCTTTTTCCATTCCCGTTTTTTTTAACAAAAAAGGAAAGAAAGGAAAAGAAGCAGAACACTAATGTGCGTAAAATATGCCTTTTGAAATGGTCGTTTTGAAATATGGACGTCCTTTGAATTTTTTGGTCGATATGTGACCCCAGGATTTGTTTTCAGGGCAGGTGTCATTTACAGGCCTGCAATGATTTTGAATATCAACTGACCATTAGCGCTGGGATTAAAGCTGCTGTTGTGTGAAACGGCCACAAGGTGGCAGCAGTTCACCCTTACCAAATCTGGTTACTAGGGCAAGAGAGCCTCAGTGGAAGTGGTGTTCTAGATTGGAGTTTAGAATGGAATGTGCCAGGAGAAAGCCCCTCACGTTTGTCTCACTACCTCTTGTTCGTGTTTTTAATTTAATTTTTTTATTTATTATTACAGCAAGTTTGATTACAATGTTTGGCTTGTTGTAAGTGTGGAAGATGTGGTTCTTTTACACATATACAGATGTCTGTTCTTCCTGGGATCCTTTTCCCATGTACGTTATGACAGAATGTTGAGTAGTCCTCTCTTGGTATTCTGTAGGTCTTTGGTGATTATATATGTCACCTGTGTTTGTATATGTCTGTTAACCCCGATATCGTAATGAAACCAATCCTCACACCATTCCATTGGTGAACCATAAGTTTGTTTAATGAATCTGTGATTGCCCTTCTCCGTGGAAATATCTGCCCTGGTATCCATTTTTAGGTAACACCTATAAGTGATATGATATGATATGTGTCTTTCACTTTCTGACTTACTACAAGTCACGTGATTACTTCTAGACTCATTTACGGTGCTGCAAATGGCATTGTGTCCTTTTTTTCCTTGGCTTCTCTTCTGCCTTAGCGAGGTCCATTTTCACCAATGTGATTCCCTGAGGGTTGTGGATTAGCTGACCTGGGCAGCCTTACCCTGCCGGCCCGCCCTCCCCAGGTGTGCCTCGTTGAGGTCAATATAAACAGCGCTCCAGGCAGCAATAGCCCCTGAAGCTGTGCCTGACTCCATATTCTCTGCCCCGTCAGCAGTCTCGGGGCTGTGCTGGTGGGAGGGAGTGAGGGGCCACAGCTTTGTGGGTGGCCCGGTGTGAGTGGGACTCTGCTGGCCTTTCTGCAGGAGTTGCCAGGCTGCCACCTGTAAAGAAGAGAATGTGTCACCCATACCTTCCGCTGGAATTTCTCTCCGTACAGAGGTGAGGAAGGAAAAAAGCAGTGGGGGCCGGGACAGGAGCGGTATCTCAGGCAGGGCAATGGAAAGCTTCTTGAAGAGCGCCCGGGGCCAAGACCAGCCTGGCTGGCCTGCAGGCACCAAGTTGGCCTGCGTGCTGTCCCTGGTGTGGCTCGACGGCCCTTCCTCTAGGCTTTCAAGCCCTTGTACATATTCAGGTGTTTTACCTGGGAAGGGTGGGAAGAGTTCAGCAGCAGCTGGCCTGGGGCTCAGCTCACGTTTACTCACAGATGCCTCGGCACGGTCCCCCAGCTTTGCAATGAGGACGCTCCTTGCGTGGGGCGTGGGTTGCTGGCTGTATGGGAGATGGTTTCCCACCTCTGACCAATTTCAGAATTGTTTACCGCTGGAGCAAGTGCGCTGATAGGGTTTTCCTCTGTATAACTCATGGGTTCAGGTGTTTTTTTCTTTTATGGTTCAAGTTAGATTTTATTCCTCTTTTATATATTTATAGATATAAGCATGGAAATAATTCATTCCTATAAATACATCTGTGTGACCGGAAAAATTTTTTTCTCTTTTATTTTTAAATTTTATTTTTTAAAATTTTGAAATTCAATTTTAGTTTTTTATACAGCACGTTATTATTAGTTATGTATTTTATGCATATACATGTATACAGGTCAATCCCAAACTCCAAACTCATCCCACCACCACCACCCCATGGCTTCCCACACTTGGTGTCCATACGTTTGTTCTCTACCTCTGTGTCTCTATTTCTTCCCTGCAAACCAGTTCATCTGTACCATTTTTTAGGATCCACATATATGCATTAATATACAGTATTTGTTTTCCTCTTTCTGACTTACTTCATTCTGTATGACAGTCTCTCGATCCATCGATGTCTCTACAAATGACCCAGTTTCATTCCTGTTTATGGCCGAGTAATATTTCATTTTATATATGTACCACATCTTTATCCATTCATCTGTCTGTGGGCATTTAGGTTGCTTCCATTACCTGGCTATTGTAAATAGTGCTGCAACGAACATTGTGGTGAATGTGCCTTTTTGATTTACGGTATTCTCTGGGTATATGCCCAGAAGTGGGATTGCTGGATCAGATGGTAATTCTATTTCTATTTTTTTTAAGGAAACTCCATACTGTTCTCCATAGTGACTGTATCAATTTACATTCCCACCAATAGTGGAAGAGGGCTCCTTTTGTCCACACCCTCCCCAGAATTGGTTGTTTGTAGATTTTCTGATGATGCCGATTCTAACAGGTGTGAGGTGATACCTCATTGTAGTTTAGATTTGCATTTCTCTAATAATTAGTGCTGTTGAGCAGCTTTTCATGTGCGTCTTGGCCATCTCTGTGTCTCCTTTGAAGAAACGTCTCTTTAGATCTTCTGCCCATTTTTTTTTGGGTTGTTTGTTTTTTTAATATTAAGCTGCATGAGCTGTTTATATATATTGGAGATTAAACCTCTGTCCATTGATTCGTCTGCAACGATTTTCGCCCATTCTGAGGGATGCCTTTTTCCATTCCCGTGTTTTTTAACAAAAAAGGAAAGAAAGGAAAAGAAGCAGAACACTAATGTGCGTAAAATATGCCTTTTGAAACGGTCGTTTTGAAATATGGACGTCCTTTGAATTTTTTGGTCGATATGTGACCCCAGGATTTGTTTTCAGGGCAGGTGTCATTTACAGGCCTGCAATGATTTTGAATATCAACTGACCATTAGCGTTGGGATTAAAGCTGCTGTTGTGTGAAACGGCCACAAGGTGGCAGCAGTTCACCCTTACCAAATCTGGTTACTAGGGCAAGAGAGCCTCAGTGGAAGTGGTGTTCTAGATTGGAGTTTAGAATGGAATGTGCCAGGAGAAAGCCCCTCACGTTTGTCTCACTACTTCTTGTTCGTGTTTTTAATTTAATTTTTTTATTTTTTGTTACAGCAAGTTTGATTACAATGTTTGGCTTGCTGTAGGTGTGGAAGATGTGGTTCTTTTACACATATACAGATGTCTGTTCTTCCTGGGATCCTTTGCCCATGTACGTTATGACAGAATGTTGAGTAGTCCTCTCTTGGTATTCTGTAGGTCTTTGGTGATTATATATGTCACCTGTGTTTGTATATGTCTGGTAACCCCGATATCGTAATGAAACCAATCCTCACACCTTTCCATTGGTGAACCATAAGTTTGTTTAATGAATCTGTGATTGCCCTTCTCCGTGGAAATATCTGCCCTGGTATCCATTTTTAGGTAACACCTATAAGTGATATGATATGATATGTGTCTTTCACTTTCTGACTTACTACAAGTCACGTGATTACTTCTAGACTCATCTACGGTGCTGCAAATGGCCTTGTGTCCTTTTTTCCCTTGGCTTCTCTTCTGCCTTAGCGGGGTCCATTTTCAACAATGTGATTCCCTGAGTGTTGTGGATTAGCTGACCTGGGCAGCCTTACCCTGCCTGCCCGCCCTCCCCAGGTGTGCCTCGTTGAGGTCAATATAAACAGCGCTCCAGGCAGCAATAGCCCCTGAAGCTGTGCCTGACTCCATATTCTCTGCCCCGTCAGCAGTCTCGGGGCTGTGCTTGTGGAGGGATTGAGGGGCCACAGCTTTGTGGGTGGCCCGGTGTGAGTGGGGTTCTGCTGGCCTTTCTGCAGGAGATGCCAGGCTGCCGCCTGTAAAGAAGAGGATGTGTCACCCATACCTTCCGCTGGAATTTCTCTCCGGACAGAGGTGAGGAAGGAAAAAAGCAGTGGGGTCCGGGAAGGAGGGGTTTTTCAGGCAGGGCAATGGAAAGCTTCTTGAAGAGCGCCCGGGGCCAGGACCACCCTGGCTGGCCTGCAGGCACCAAGTTGGCCTGCGTGCAGTCGCTGGTGTGGCTCCACGTTCCTGCCTCTAGGCTTTCAAGCCCTTGTACATATTCAGGTGTTTTACCTGGAAAGGGTGGGAACAGTTCAGCAGCAGCTGGCCTGGGGCTCAGCTCACGTTTACTCACAGATGCCTCGGCACGGTCCCCCAGCTTTGCAATGAGGACGCTCCTTGCGTGGGGGGTGGGTTGCTGGCTGTATGGGAGATGATTCCCCACCTCTGACCAATTTCAGAATTGTTTACCACTGGAGCAAGTGCCCTGATAGGGTTTTCCTCTGTATAACTCGTGGGTTCAGGATTTTTTTTTCTTTTATGGTTCAAGTTAGATTTTATTCCTCTTTTATGTATTTATAGATAGAAGCATGGAAATAATTCATTCCTATAAATACATCAGTGTGACGGGAAGAACTTTTTTCTGTTTTATTTTTAAATTTTATTTTTTAAAATTTTGAAATTTTATTTTATTTATTTTTTTATACAGCACGTTATTATTAGTTATGAATTTTATGCATATACATGTATACAGGTCAATCCCAAACTCCCAACTCATCCCACCACCACCACCCCATGGCTTCCCACACTTGGTGTCCATACGTTTGTTCTCTACCTCTGTGTCTCTATTTCTTCCCTGCAAACCAGTTCATCTGTACCATTTTTAGGCTCCACATATATGCGTTAATAGACAATATTTGTTTTCCTCTTTCTGACTTACTCCATTCTGTATGACAGTCTCTCGATCCATCGATGTCTCTACAAATGACCCAGTTTCATTCCTTTTTATGGCCGAGTAATATTCCATTTTATATGTACCACATCTTTATCCATTCATCTGTCTGTGGGCATTTAGGTTGCTTCCATTACCTGGCTATTGTAAATAGTGCTGCAACGAACATTGTGGTGAATGTGCCTTTTTGAAATACGGTTTTCTCTGGGTATATGCCCAGAAGTGGGATTGCTGGATCAGATGGTAATTCTATTTCTAGTTTTTTTAAGGAAACTCCACACTGTTCTCCATAGTGACTGTATCAATTTACATTCCCACCAATTGTGGAAAAGGGCTGCTTTTGTCCACACCCTCCCCAGAATTGGTTGTTTGTAGATTTTCTGATGATGTTGATTCTAACAGGTGTGAGGTGATACCTCATTGTAGTTTTGATTTGCATTTCTCTAATAATTAGTGCTGTTGAGCAGCTTTTCATGTGCGTCTTGGCCATCTCTGTGTCTCCTTTGAAGAAATGTCTCTTTTGATCTTCTGCCCATTTGTTTTTTTGGGTTGTTTGTTTTTTTTAATATTAAGCTGCATGAGCTGCTTATATATATTGGAGATTAAACCTCTGTCCATTGATTCGTCTGCAACGATTTTCGCCCTTCTGAGGGATGCCTTTTTCCATTCCCGTGTTTTTTAACAAAAAAGGAAAGAAAGGAAAAGAAGCAGAACACTAATGTGCGTAAAATATGCCTTTTGAAACGGTCGTTTTGAAATATGGACGTCCTTTGAATTTTTTGGTCGATATGTGATCCCAGGATTTGTTTTCAGGGCAGGTGTCATTTACAGGCCTGCAATGATTTTGAATATCAACTGACCATTAGCGTTGGGATTAAAGCTGCTGTTGTGTGAAACGGCCACAAGGTGGCAGCAGTTCACCCTTACCAAATCTGGTTACTAGGGCAAGAGAGCCTCAGTGGAAGTGGTGTTCTAGATTGGAGTTTAGAATGGAATGTACCAGGAGAAAGCCCCTCACGTTTGTCTCACTACTTCTTGTTCGTGTTTTTAATTTAATTTTTTATTTTTTATTACAGCAAGTTTGATTACAATGTTTGGCTTGCTGTAGGTGTGGAAGATGTGGTTCTTTTACACATATACAGATGTCTGTTCTTCCTGGGATCCTTTGCCCATGTAGGTTATGACAGAATGTTGAGTAGTCCTCTCTTGGTATTCTGTAGGTCTTTGGTGATTATATATGTCACCTGTGTTTGTATATGTCTGGTAACCCCGATATCGTAATGAAACCAATCCTCACACCTTTCCATTGGTGAACCATAAGTTTGTTTAATGAATCTGTGATTGCCCTTCTCCGTGGAAATATCTGCCCTGGTATCCATTTTTAGGTAACACCTATAAGTGATATGATATGATATGTGTCTTTCACTTTCTGACTTACTACAAGTCACGTGATTACTTCTAGACTCATCTACGGTGCTGCAAATGGCATTGTGTCCTTTTTTCCCTTGGCTTCTCTTCTGCCTTAGCGGGGTCCATTTTCAACAATGTGATTCCCTGAGGGTTGTGGATTAGCTGACCTGGGCAGCCTTACCCTGCCGGCCCGCCCTCCCCAGGTGTGCCTTGTTGAGGTCAATATAAACAGCGCTCCAGGCAGCAATAGCCCCTGAAGCTGTGCCTGACTCCATATTCTCTGCCCCGTCAGCAGTCTCGGGGCTGTGCTGGTGGGAGGGAGTGAGGGGCCACAGCTTTGTGGGTGGCCCGGTGTGAGTGGGGTTCTGCTGGCCTTTCTGCAGGAGATGCCAGGCTGCCGCCTGTAAAGAAGAGGATGTGTCACCCATACCTTCCGCTGGAATTTCTCTCCGGACAGAGGTGAGGAAGGAAAAAAGCAGTGGGGTCCGGGAAGGAGGGGTTTTTTAGGCAGGGCAATGGAAAGCTTCTTGAAGAGCGCCCGGGGCCAGGACCACCCTGGCTGGCCTGCAGGCACCAAGTTGGCCTGCGTGCTGTCGCTGGTGTGGCTCCACGTTCCTTCCTCTAGGCTTTCAAGCCCTTGTACATATTCAGGTGTTTTACCTGGAAAGGGTGGGAACAGTTCAGCAGCAGCTGGCCTGGGGCTCAGCTCACGTTTACTCACAGATGCCTCGGCACGGTCCCCCAGCTTTGCAATGAGGACGCTCCTTGCGTGGGGGGTGGGTTGCTGGCTGTATGGGAGATGATTCCCCACCTCTGACCAATTTCAGAATTGTTTACCACTGGAGCAAGTGCCCTGATAGGGTTTTCCTCTGTATAACTCGTGGGTTCAGGATTTTTTTTTCTTTTATGGTTCAAGTTAGATTTTATTCCTCTTTTATGTATTTATAGATATAAGCATGGAAATAATTCATTCCTATAAATACATCTGTGTGACGGGAAGAACTTTTTTCTGTTTTATTTTTAATTTTATTTTTTAAAATTTTGAAATTTTATTTTATTTATTTTTTTATACAGCACGTTATTATTAGTTATGTATTTTATGCATATACATGTATACAGGTCAATCCCGAACTCCCAACTCATCCCACCACCGCCACCCCATGGCTTCCCACACTTGGTGTCCATACGTTTGTTCTCTACCTCTATGTCTCTATTTCTTCCCTGCAAACCAGTTCATCTGTACCATTTTTAGGCTGCACATATATGCATTAATATACAATATTTGTTTTCCTCTTTCTGACTTACTTCATTCTGTATGACAGTCTCTCGATCCATCGATGTCTCTACAAATGACCCAGTTTCATTCCTTTTTATGGCCGAGTAATATTCCATTTTATATATGTACCACATCTTTATCCATTCATCTGTCTGTGGGCATTTAGGTTGCTTCCATTACCTGGCTATTGTAAATAGTGCTGCAACGAACATTGTGGTGAATGTGCCTTTTTGAAATACGGTTTTCTCTGGGTATATGCCCAGAAGTGGGATTGCTGGATCAGATGGTAATTCTATTTCTAATTTTTTTAAGGAAACTCCACACTGTTCTCCATAGTGACTGTATCAATTTACATTCCCACCAACTGTGGAAAAGGGCTGCTTTTGTCCACACCCTCCCCAGAATTGGTTGTTTGTAGATTTTCTGATGATGCTGATTCTAACAGGTGTGAGGTGATACCTCATTGTAGTTTTGATTTGCATTTCTCTAATAATTAGTGCTGTTGAGCAGCTTTTCATGTGCGTCTTGGCCATCTCTGTGTCTCCTTTGAAGAAACATCTCTTTAGATCTTCTGCCCATTTTTGTATTGGGTTGTTTGTTTTTTTAATATTAAGCTGCATGAGCTGTTTATATATATTGGAGATTAAACCTCTGTCCATTGATTCGTCTGCAACGATTTTCGCCCATTCTGAGGGATTCCTTTTTCCATTCCCGTGTTTTTTAACAAAAAAGGAAAGAAAGGAAAAGAAGCAGAACACTAATGTGCGTAAAATATGCCTTTTGAAACGGTCGTTTTGAAATATGGACGTCCTTTGAATTTTTTGGTCGATATGTGACCGCAGGATTTGTTTTCAGGGCAGGTGTCATTTACAGGCCTGCAATGATTTTGAATATCAACTGACCATTAGCGTTGGGATTAAAGCTGCTGTTGTGTGAAACGGCCACAAGGTGGCAGCAGTTCACCCTTACCAAATCTGGTTACTAGGGCAAGAGAGCCTCAGTGGAAGTGGTGTTCTAGATTGGAGTTTAGAATGGAATGTGCCAGGAGAAAGCCCCTCACGTTTGTCTCACTACTTCTTGTTCGTGTTTTTAATTTAATTTTTTATTTTTTATTACAGCAAGATTGATTACAATGTTTGGTTTGCTGTAGGTGTGGAAGATGTGGTTCTTTTACACATATACAGATGTCTGTTCTTCCTGGGATCCTTTTCCCATGTACGTTATGACAGAATGTTGAGTAGTCCTCTCTTGGTATTCTGTAGGTCTTTGGTGATTATATATGTCACCTGTGTTTGTATATGTCTGGTAACCCCGATATCGTAATGAAACCAATCCTCACACCTTTCCATTGGTGAACCATAAGTTCGTTTAATGAATCTGTGATTGCCCTTCTCCGTGGAAATATCTGCCCTGGTATCCATTTTTAGGTAACACCTATAAGTGATATGATATGATATGTGTCTTTCACTTTCTGACTTACTACAAGTCACGTGATTACTTCTAGACTCATCTACGGTGCTGCAAATGGCATTGTGTCCTTTTTTCCCTTGGCTTCTCTTCTGCCTTAGCGGGGTCGATTTTCAACAATGTGATTCCCTGAGGGTTGTGGATTAGCTGACCTGGGCAGCCTTACCCTGCCGGCCCGCCCTCCCCAGGTGTGCCTCTTTGAGGTCAATATAAACAGCGCTCCAGGCAGCAATAGCCCCTGAAGCTGTGCCTGACTCCATATTCTCTGTCCCGTCAGCAGTCTCGGGTCTGTGCTGGTGGGAGGGAGTGAGGGGCCACAGCTGTGTGGGTGGCCCGGTGTGAGTGGGGATCTGCTGGCCTTTCTGCAGGAGATGCCAGGCTGCCGCCTGTAAAGAAGAGGTTGTGTCACCCATACCTACCGCTGGAATTTCTCTCCGGACAGAGGTGAGGAAGGAAAAAAGCAGTGGGGGCCGGGAAGGAGAGTTTTTTCAGGCAGGGCAATGGAAAGCTTCTGGAAGTGCGCCCGGGGCCCGGACCACCCTGGCTGGCCTGCAGGCACCAAGTTGGCCTGCGTGCTGTCGCTGGTGTGGCTCCACGGTCCTTCCTCTAGGCTTTCAAGCCCTTGTACATATTCAGGTGTTTTACCTGGAAAGGGTGGGAACAGTTCAGCAGCAGCTGGCCTGGGGCTCAGCTCACGTTTACTCACAGATGCCTCGGCACGGTCCCCCAGATTTGCAATGAGGACGCTCCTTGCGTGGGGGGTGGGTTGCTGGCTGTATGGGAGACGATTCCCCACCTCTGACCTATTTCAGAATTGTTTACCGCTGGAGCAAGTGCCCTGATAGGGTTTTCCTCTGTATAACTCGTGGGTTCAGGATTTTATTTTCTTTTATATTTCAAGTTAGATTTTATTCCTCTTTTATGTATTTATAGATATAAGCATGGAAATAATTCATTCCTATAAATACATCTGTGTGACGGGAAGAACTTTTTTCTGTTTTATTTTTTAATTTTACTTTTTAAAATTTTGAAATTTAATTTTATTTATTTTTTTATACAGCACGTTATTATTAGTTATGTATTTTATGCATATACATGTATACAGGTCAATCCCAAACTCCCAACTCATCCCACCACCACCACCCCATGGCTTCCCACACTTGGTGTCCATACGTTTGTTCTCTACCTCTATGTCTCTATTACTTCCCTGAAAACCAGTTCATCTGTACCATTTTTAGGCTCCAAATATATGCATTAATATACAATATTTGATTTCCTCTTTCTGACTTACTTCATTCTGTATGACAGTCTCTCGATCTATCGATGTCTCTACAAATGACCCAGTTTCATTCCTTTTTATGGCCGAGTATTATTCCATTTTATATATGTACCACATTTTTATCCATTCATCTGTCTGTGGGCATTTAGGTTGCTTCCATTACCTGGCTATTGTAAATAGTGCTGCAACGAACATTGTGGTGAATGTGCCTTTTTGAAATACAGTTTTCTCTGGGTATATGCCCAGAAGTGGGATTGCTGGATCAGATGGTAATTCTATTTCTAATTTTTTTAAGGAAACTCCATACTGTTCTCCATATTGACTGTATCAATTTACATTCCCACCAATAGTGGAAGAGGGCTCCTTTTGTCCACACCCTCCCCAGAATTGGTTGTTTGTAGATTTTCTGATGATGCCGATTCTAACAGGTGTGAGGTGATACCTCATTGTAGTTTTGATTTGCATTTCTCTAATAATTAGTGCTGTTGAGCAGCTTTTCATGTGTGTCTTGGCCATCACTGTGTCTTATTTGAAGAAACGTCTCTTTAGATCTTCTGCCCATTTTTGTATTGGGTTTTTTGTTTTTTTAATATTAAGCTGCATGAGCTGTTTATATATATTGGAGATTAAACCTCTGTCCATTGATTCGTCTGCAACGATTTTCGCCCATTCTGAGGGATGCCTTTTTCCATTCCCGTGTTTTTTAACAAAAAAGGAAAGAAAGGAAAAGAAGCAGAACACTAATGTGCGTAAAATATGCCTTTTGAAACGGTCGTTTTGAAATATGGACGTCCTTTGAATTTTTTGGTCGATATGTGACCCCAGGATTTGTTTTCAGGGCAGGTGTCATTTACAGGCCTGCAATGATTTTGAATATCAACTGACCATTAGCGCTGGGATTAAAGCTGCTGTTGTGTGAAACGGCCACAAGGTGGCAGCAGTTCACCCTTACCAAATCTCCTTACTAGGGCAAGAGAGCCTCAGTGGAAGTGGTGTTCTAGATTGGAGTTTAGAATGAAATGTGCCAGGAGAAAGCCCCTCACGTTTGTCTCACTACTTCCTGTTCGTGTTTTTAATTTAATTTTTTATTTTTTATTACAGCAAGTTTGATTACAATGTTTGGATTTTTGTAGGTGTGGAAGATGTGGTTCTTTTACACATATACAGATGACTGTTCTTCCTGGGATCCTTTTCCCATGTACGTTATGACAGAATGTTGAGTAGTCCTCTCTTGGTATTCTGTAGGTCTTTGGTGATTATATATGTCACCTGTGTTTGTATATGTCTGTTAACCCCGATATCATAATGAAACCAATCCTCACACCTTTCCATTGGTGAACCAAAAGTTTGTTTAATGAATCTGTGATTGCCCTTCTCCCTGGAAATATCTGCCCTGGTATCCATTTTTAGGTAACACCTATAAGTGATATGATATGATATGTGTCTTTCACTTTCTGACTTACTACAAGTCACGTGATTACTTCTAGACTCATCTACGGTGCTGCAAATTGCATTGTGTCCTTTTTTTCCTTGGCATCTCTTCTGCCTTAGCGGGGTCCATTTTCAACAATGTGATTCCCTGAGGGTTGTGGATTAGCTGACCTGGGCAGCCTTACCCTGCCAGCCCGCCCTCCCCAGGTGTGCCTCTTTGAGGTCAATATAAACAGAGCTCCAGGCAGCAATAGCCCCTGAAGCTGTGCCTGACTCCATATTCTCTGTCCCGTCAGCAGTCTCGGGGCTGTGCTGGTGGGAGGGAGAGAGGAGCCACAGCTTTGTGGGTGGCCCGGTGTGAGTGGGGTTCTGCTGGCCTTTCTGCAGGAGTTGCCAGGCTGCCGCCTGTAAAGAAGAGGTTGTGTCACACATACCTTCCGCTGGAATTTCTCTCCGGACAGAGGTGAGGAAGGAAAAAAGCAGTGGGGGCCGGGACAGGAGGGGTATCTCAGGCAGGGCAATGGAAAGCTTCTGGAAGAGCGCCAGGGTCCAGGACCACCCTGGCTGGCCTGCAGGCACCAAGTTGGCCTGCGTGCTGTCGCTGGTGTGGCTCCACGGTCCTTCCTCTAGGCTTTCAAGCCCTTTTACATATTCAGGTGTTTTACCTGGAAAGGGTGGGGACAGTTCAGCAGCAGCTGGCCTGGGGCTCAGCTCACGTTTACTCACAGATGCCTCGGCATGGACCCCCAGCTTTGCAATGAGGACGCTCCTTGCGTGGGGGGTGGGTTGCTGGCTGTATGGGAGATGGTTCCCCACCTCTGACCAATTTCAGAATTGTTTACCACTGGAGCAAGTGCCGTGGTAGGGTTTTCCTCTGTATAACTCGTGGGTTCACTTTTTTTTTCTTTTATCGTTCAAGTTAGATTTTATTCCTCTTTTATGTATTTATAGATATAAGCATGGAAATAATTCATTCCTATAAATACATCTGTGTGATGGGAAGAACTTTTTTCTGTTTTATTTTTAAATTTTATTTTTTTAAATTTTGAAATTTAATTTTATTTTTTTTTATACAGCACGTTATTATTAGTTATGTATTTTATGCATATACATGTATACAGGTCAATCCCAAACTCCCAACTCATCCCACCACCACCACCCCATGGCTTCCCACACTTGGTGTCCATACGTTTGTTCTCTACCTCTGTGTCTCTATTTCTTCCCTGCAAACCAGTTCATCTGTACCATTTTTAGGCTCCACATATATGCATTAATATACAATATTTGTTTTCCTCTTTCTGACTTACTTCATTCTGTATGACATTCTCTCGATCCATCGATGTCTCTACAAATGACCCAGTTTCATTCCTTTTTATGGCCGAGTAATATTCCATTTTATATATGTACCACATCTTTATCCATTCATCTGTCTGTGGGCATTTAGGTTGCTTCCATTACCTGGCTATTGTAAATAGTGCTGCAACAAACATTGTGGTGAATGTGCCTTTTTGAAATACGGTTTTCTCTGGGTATATGCACAGAAGTGGGATTGCTGGATCAGATGGTAATTCTATTTCTAATTTTTTTAAGGAAACTCCATACTGTTCTCCATAGTGACTGTATCAATTTACATTCCCACCAATAGTGGAAGAGGGCTCCTTTTGTCCACACCCTCCCCAGAATTGGTTGTTTGTAGATTTCCTGATGATGCCGATTCTAACAGGTGTGAGGTGATACCTCATTGTAGTTTTGATTTGCATTTCTCTAATAATTAGTGCTGTTGAGCAGCTTTTCACGTGCGTCTTGGCCATCTCTGTGTCTCCTTTGAAGAAACGTCTCTTTAGATCTTTTGCCCATTTTTTTTTGGGTTGTTTGTTTTTTTAATATTAAGCTGCATGAGCTGTTTATATATATTGGAGATTAAACCTCTGTCCATTGATTCGTCTGCAACGATTTTCGCCCATTCTGAGGGATGCCTTTTTCCATTCCCGTGTTTTTTAACAAAAAAGGAAAGAAAGGAAAAGAAGCAGAACACTAATGTGCGTAAAATATGCCTTTTGAAACGGTCGTTTTGAAATATGGACGTCCTTTGAATTTTTTGGTCGATATGTGACCCCAGGATTTGTTTTCAGGGCAGGTGTCATTTACAGGCCTGCAATGATTTTGAATATCAACTGACCATTAGCGCTGGGATTAAAGCTGCTGTTGTGTGAAACGGCCACAAGGTGGCAGCATTTCACCCTTAACAAATATTTTTACTAGGGCAAGAGAGCCTCAGTGGAAGTGGTGTTCTAGATTGGAGTTTAGAATGGAATGTGCCAGGAGAAAGCCCCTCACGTTTGTCTCACTACTTCTTGTTCGTGTTTTTAATTTAATTTTTTATTTTTTATTACAGCAAGTTTGATTACAATGTTTGGATTTTTGTAGGTGTGGAAGATGTGGTTCTTTTACACATATACAGATGACTGTTCTTCCTGGGATCCTTTTCCCATGTACGTTATGACAGAATGTTGAGTAGTCCTCTCTTGGTATTCTGTAGGTCTTTGGTGATTATATATGTCACCTGTGTTTGTATATGTCTGTTAACCCCGATATCGTAATGAAACCAATCCTCACACCTTTCCATTGGTGAACCAAAAGTTTGTTTAATGAATCTGTGATTGCCCTTCTCCCTGGAAATATCTGCCCTGGTATCCATTTTTAGGTAACACCTATAAGTGATATGATATGATATGTGTCTTTCACTTTCTGACTTACTACAAGTCACGTGATTACTTCTAGACTCATCTACGGTGCTGCAAATTGCATTGTGTCCTTTTTTTCCTTGGCATCTCTTCTGCCTTAGCGGGGTCCATTTTCACCAATGTGATTCCCTGAGGGTTGTGGATTTGCTGACCTGGGCAGCCTTACCCTGCCAGCCCGCCCTCCCCAGGTGTGCCTCTTTGAGGTCAATATAAACAGAGCTCCAGGCAGCAATAGCCCCTGAAGCTGTGCCTGACTCCATATTCTCTGCCCCGTCAGCAGTCTCGGGGCTGTGCTGGTGGGAGGGAGAGAGGAGCCACAGCTTTGTGGGTGGCCCGGTGTGAGTGGGGTTCTGCTGGCCTTTCTGCAGGAGTTGCCAGGCTGCCGCCTGTAAAGAAGAGGTTGTGTCACACATACCTTCCGCTGGAATTTCTCTCCGGACAGAGGTGAGGAAGGAAAAAAGCAGTGGGGGCCGGGACAGGAGGGGTATCTCAGGCAGGGCAATGGAAAGCTTCTGGAAGAGCGCCAGGGTCCAGGACCACCCTGGCTGGCCTGCAGGCACCAAGTTGGCCTGCGTGCTGTCGCTGGTGTGGCTCCACGGTCCTTCCTCTAGGCTTTCAAGCCCTTTTACATATTCAGGTGTTTTACCTGGAAAGGGTGGGGACAGTTCAGCAGCAGCTGGCCTGGGGCTCAGCTCACGTTTACTCACAGATGCCTCGGCATGGACCCCCAGCTTTGCAATGAGGACGCTCCTTGCGTGGGGGGTGGGTTGCTGGCTGTATGGGAGATGGTTCCCCACCTCTGACCAATTTCAGAATTGTTTACCACTGGAGCAAGTGCCGTGGTAGGGTTTTCCTCTGTATAACTCGTGGGTTCACTTTTTTTTTCTTTTATCGTTCAAGTTAGATTTTATTCCTCTTTTATGTATTTATAGATATAAGCATGGAAATAATTCATTCCTATAAATACATCTGTGTGATGGGAAGAACTTTTTTCTGTTTTATTTTTAAATTTTATTTTTTTAAATTTTGAAATTTAATTTTATTTTTTTTTATACAGCACGTTATTATTAGTTATGTATTTTATGCATATACATGTATACAGGTCAATCCCAAACTCCCAACTCATCCCACCACCACCACCCCATGGCTTCCCACACTTGGTGTCCATACGTTTGTTCTCTACCTCTGTGTCTCTATTTCTTCCCTGCAAACCAGTTCATCTGTACCATTTTTAGGCTCCACATATATGCATTAATATACAATATTTGTTTTCCTCTTTCTGACTTACTTCATTCTGTATGACATTCTCTCGATCCATCGATGTCTCTACAAATGACCCAGTTTCATTCCTTTTTATGGCCGAGTAATATTCCATTTTATATATGTACCACATCTTTATCCATTCATCTGTCTGTGGGCATTTAGGTTGCTTCCATTACCTGGCTATTGTAAATAGTGCTGCAACAAACATTGTGGTGAATGTGCCTTTTTGAAATACGGTTTTCTCTGGGTATATGCACAGAAGTGGGATTGCTGGATCAGATGGTAATTCTATTTCTAATTTTTTTAAGGAAACTCCATACTGTTCTCCATAGTGACTGTATCAATTTACATTCCCACCAATAGTGGAAGAGGGCTCCTTTTGTCCACACCCTCCCCAGAATTGGTTGTTTGTAGATTTCCTGATGATGCCGATTCTAACAGGTGTGAGGTGATACCTCATTGTAGTTTTGATTTGCATTTCTCTAATAATTAGTGCTGTTGAGCAGCTTTTCACGTGCGTCTTGGCCATCTCTGTGTCTCCTTTGAAGAAACGTCTCTTTAGATCTTTTGCCCATTTTTTTTTGGGTTGTTTGTTTTTTTAATATTAAGCTGCATGAGCTGTTTATATATATTGGAGATTAAACCTCTGTCCATTGATTCGTCTGCAACGATTTTCGCCCATTCTGAGGGATGCCTTTTTCCATTCCCGTGTTTTTTAACAAAAAAGGAAAGAAAGGAAAAGAAGCAGAACACTAATGTGCGTAAAATATGCCTTTTGAAACGGTCGTTTTGAAATATGGACGTCCTTTGAATTTTTTGGTCGATATGTGACCCCAGGATTTGTTTTCAGGGCAGGTGTCATTTACAGGCCTGCAATGATTTTGAATATCAACTGACCATTAGCGCTGGGATTAAAGCTGCTGTTGTGTGAAACGGCCACAAGGTGGCAGCATTTCACCCTTAACAAATATTTTTACTAGGGCAAGAGAGCCTCAGTGGAAGTGGTGTTCTAGATTGGAGTTTAGAATGGAATGTGCCAGGAGAAAGCCCCTCACGTTTGTCTCACTACTTCTTGTTCGTGTTTTTAATTTAATTTTTTATTTTTTATTACAGCAAGTTTGATTACAATGTTTGGATTTTTGTAGGTGTGGAAGATGTGGTTCTTTTACACATATACAGATGACTGTTCTTCCTGGGATCCTTTTCCCATGTACGTTATGACAGAATGTTGAGTAGTCCTCTCTTGGTATTCTGTAGGTCTTTGGTGATTATATATGTCACCTGTGTTTGTATATGTCTGTTAACCCCGATATCGTAATGAAACCAATCCTCACACCTTTCCATTGGTGAACCAAAAGTTTGTTTAATGAATCTGTGATTGCCCTTCTCCCTGGAAATATCTGCCCTGGTATCCATTTTTAGGTAACACCTATAAGTGATATGATATGATATGTGTCTTTCACTTTCTGACTTACTACAAGTCACGTGATTACTTCTAGACTCATCTACGGTGCTGCAAATTGCATTGTGTCCTTTTTTTCCTTGGCATCTCTTCTGCCTTAGCGGGGTCCATTTTCAACAATGTGATTCCCTGAGGGTTGTGGATTTGCTGACCTGGGCAGCCTTACCCTGCCAGCCCGCCCTCCCCAGGTGTGCCTCTTTGAGGTCAATATAAACAGAGCTCCAGGCAGCAATAGCCCCTGAAGCTGTGCCTGACTCCATATTCTCTGTCCCGTCAGCAGTCTTGGGGCTGTGCTGGTGGGAGGGAGAGAGGAGCCACAGCTTTGTGGGTGGCCCGGTGTGAGTGGGGTTCTGCTGGCCTTTCTGCAGGAGTTGCCAGGCTGCCGCCTGTAAAGAAGAGGTTGTGTCACACATACCTTCCGCTGGAATTTCTCTCCGGACAGAGGTGAGGAAGGAAAAAAGCAGTGGGGGCCGGGACAGGAGGGGTATCTCAGGCAGGGCAATGGAAAGCTTCTGGAAGAGCGCCAGGGTCCAGGACCACCCTGGCTGGCCTGCAGGCACCAAGTTGGCCTGCGTGCTGTCGCTGGTGTGGCTCCACGGTCCTTCCTCTAGGCTTTCAAGCCCTTTTACATATTCAGGTGTTTTACCTGGAAAGGGTGGGGACAGTTCAGCAGCAGCTGGCCTGGGGCTCAGCTCACGTTTACTCACAGATGCCTCGGCATGGACCCCCAGCTTTGCAATGAGGACGCTCCTTGCGTGGGGGGTGGGTTGCTGGCTGTATGGGAGATGGTTCCCCACCTCTGACCAATTTCAGAATTGTTTACCACTGGAGCAAGTGCCGTGGTAGGGTTTTCCTCTGTATAACTCGTGGGTTCACTTTTTTTTTCTTTTATCGTTCAAGTTAGATTTTATTCCTCTTTTATGTATTTATAGATATAAGCATGGAAATAATTCATTCCTATAAATACATCTGTGTGATGGGAAGAACTTTTTTCTGTTTTATTTTTAAATTTTATTTTTTTAAATTTTGAAATTTAATTTTATTTTTTTTTATACAGCACGTTATTATTAGTTATGTATTTTATGCATATACATGTATACAGGTCAATCCCAAACTCCCAACTCATCCCACCACCACCACCCCATGGCTTCCCACACTTGGTGTCCATACGTTTGTTCTCTACCTCTGTGTCTCTATTTCTTCCCTGCAAACCAGTTCATCTGTACCATTTTTAGGCTCCACATATATGCATTAATATACAATATTTGTTTTCCTCTTTCTGACTTACTTCATTCTGTATGACATTCTCTCGATCCATCGATGTCTCTACAAATGACCCAGTTTCATTCCTTTTTATGGCCGAGTAATATTCCATTTTATATATGTACCACATCTTTATCCATTCATCTGTCTGTGGGCATTTAGGTTGCTTCCATTACCTGGCTATTGTAAATAGTGCTGCAACAAACATTGTGGTGAATGTGCCTTTTTGAAATACGGTTTTCTCTGGGTATATGCACAGAAGTGGGATTGCTGGATCAGATGGTAATTCTATTTCTAATTTTTTTAAGGAAACTCCATACTGTTCTCCATAGTGACTGTATCAATTTACATTCCCACCAATAGTGGAAGAGGGCTCCTTTTGTCCACACCCTCCCCAGAATTGGTTGTTTGTAGATTTCCTGATGATGCCGATTCTAACAGGTGTGAGGTGATACCTCATTGTAGTTTTGATTTGCATTTCTCTAATAATTAGTGCTGTTGAGCAGCTTTTCACGTGCGTCTTGGCCATCTCTGTGTCTCCTTTGAAGAAACGTCTCTTTAGATCTTCTGCCCATTTTTTTTTGGGTTGTTTGTTTTTTTAATATTAAGCTGCATGAGCTGTTTATATATATTGGAGATTAAACCTCTGTCCATTGATTCGTCTGCAACGATTTTCGCCCATTCTGAGGGATGCCTTTTTCCATTCCCGTGTTTTTTAACAAAAAAGGAAAGAAAGGAAAAGAAGCAGAACACTAATGTGCGTAAAATATGCCTTTTGAAACGGTCGTTTTGAAATATGGACGTCCTTTGAATTTTTTGGTCGATATGTGACCCCAGGATTTGTTTTCAGGGCAGGTGTCATTTACAGGCCTGCAATGATTTTGAATATCAACTGACCATTAGCGCTGGGATTAAAGCTGCTGTTGTGTGAAACGGCCACAAGGTGGCAGCATTTCACCCTTAACAAATATTTTTACTAGGGCAAGAGAGCCTCAGTGGAAGTGGTGTTCTAGATTGGAGTTTAGAATGGAATGTGCCAGGAGAAAGCCCCTCACGTTTGTCTCACTACTTCTTGTTCGTGTTTCTAATTTAATTTTTATTTTTTATTACAGCAAGTTTGATTACAATGTTTGGCTTCTTGTAGGTGTGGAAGACGTGGTTCTTTTACACATATACAGATGACTGCTTTTCCTGGGATCCTTTTCCCATGTACGTTATGACAGAATGTTGAGTAGTCCTCTCTTGGTATTCTGTAGGTCTTTGGTGATTATATATGTCACCTGTGTTTGTATATGTCTGTTAACCCCGATATCGTAATGAAACCAATCCTCACACCTTTCCATTGGTGAACCAAAAGTTTGTTTAATGAATCTGTGATTGCCCTTCTCCCTGGAAATATCTGCCCTGGTATCCATTTTTAGGTAACACCTATAAGTGATATGATATGATATGTGTCTTTCACTTTCTGACTTACTACAAGTCACGTGATTACTTCTAGACTCATCTACGGTGCTGCAAATTGCATTGTGTCCTTTTTTTCCTTGGCATCTCTTCTGCCTTAGCGGGGTCCATTTTCAACAATGTGATTCCCTGAGGGTTGTGGATTAGCTGACCTGGGCAGCCTTACCCTGCCAGCCCGCCCTCCCCAGGTGTGCCTCTTTGAGGTCAATATAAACAGAGCTCCAGGCAGCAATAGCCCCTGAAGCTGTGCCTGACTCCATATTCTCTGCCCCGTCAGCAGTCTCGGGGCTGTGCTGGTGGGAGGGAGAGAGGAGCCACAGCTTTGTGGGTGGCCCGGTGTGAGTGGGGTTCTGCTGGCCTTTCTGCAGGAGTTGCCAGGCTGCCGCCTGTAAAGAAGAGGTTGTGTCACACATACCTTCCGCTGGAATTTCTCTCCGGACAGAGGTGAGGAAGGAAAAAAGCAGTGGGGGCCGGGACAGGAGGGGTATCTCAGGCAGGGCAATGGAAAGCTTCTGGAAGAGCGCCAGGGTCCAGGACCACCCTGGCTGGCCTGCAGGCACCAAGTTGGCCTGCGTGCTGTCGCTGGTGTGGCTCCACGGTCCTTCCTCTAGGCTTTCAAGCCCTTGTACATATTCAGGTGTTTTACCTGGAAAGGGTGGGGACAGTTCAGCAGCAGCTGGCCTGGGCCTCAGCTCACGTTTACTCACAGATGCCTCGGCATGGACCCCCAGCTTTGCAATGAGGACGCTCCTTGCGTGGGGGGTGGGTTGCTGGCTGTATGGGAGATGGTTCCCCACCTCTGACCAATTTCAGAATTGTTTACCACTGGAGCAAGTGCCGTGGTAGGGTTTTCCTCTGTATAACTCGTGGGTTCACTTTTTTTTCTTTTATCGTTCAAGTTAGATTTTATTCCTCTTTTATGTATTTATAGATATAAGCATGGAAATAATTCATTCCTATAAATACATCTGTGTGATGGGAAGAACTTTTTTCTGTTTTATTTTTAAATTTTATTTTTTTAAATTTTGAAATTTAATTTTATTTTTTTTTATACAGCACGTTATTATTAGTTATGTATTTTATGCATATACATGTATACAGGTCAATCCCAAACTCCCAACTCATCCCAGCACCACCACCCCATGGCTTCCCACACTTGGTGTCCATACGTTTGTCCTCTACCTCTGTGTCTCTATTTCTTCCCTGCAAACCAGTTCATCTGTACCATTTTTAGGCTACACATATATGCATTAATATACAATATTTGTTTTCCTCTTTCTGACTTACTTCATTCTGTATGACATTCTCTCGATCCATCGATGTCTCTACAAATGACCCAGTTTCATTCCTTTTTATGGCCGAGTAATATTCCATTTTATATATGTACCACATCTTTATCCATTCATCTGTCTGTGGGCATTTAGGTTGCTTCCATTACCTGGCTATTGTAAATAGTGCTGCAACAAACATTGTGGTGAATGTGCCTTTTTGAAATACGGTTTTCTCTGGGTATATGCACAGAAGTGGGATTGCTGGATCAGATGGTAATTCTATTTCTAATTTTTTTAAGGAAACTCCATACTGTTCTCCATAGTGACTGTATCAATTTACATTCCCACCAATAGTGGAAGAGGGCTCCTTTTGTCCACACCCTCCCCAGAATTGGTTGTTTGTAGATTTTCTGATGATGCCGATTCTAACAGGTGTGAGGTGATACCTCATTGTAGTTTTGATTTGCATTTCTCTAATAATTAGTGCTGTTGAGCAGCTTTTCATGTGTGTCTTGGCCATCTCTGTGTCTTATTTGAAGAAACGTCTCTTTAGATCTTCTGCCCATTTTTGTATTGGGTTTTTTGTTTTTTTAATATTAAGCTGCATGAGCTGTTTATATATATTGGAGATTAAACCTCTGTCCATTGATTCGTCTGCAACGATTTTCGCCCATTCTGAGGGATGCCTTTTTCCATTCCCGTGTTTTTTAACAAAAAAGGAAAGAAAGGAAAAGAAGCAGAACACTAATGTGCGTAAAATATGCCTTTTGAAACGGTCGTTTTGAAATATGGACGTCCTTTGAATTTTTTGGTCGATATGTGACCCCAGGATTTGTTTTCAGGGCAGGTGTCATTTACAGGCCTGCAATGATTTTGAATATCAACTGACCATTAGCGCTGGGATTAAAGCTGCTGTTGTGTGAAACGGCCACAAGGTGGCAGCAGTTCACCCTTACCAAATCTCCTTACTAGGGCAAGAGAGCCTCAGTGGAAGTGGTGTTCTAGATTGGAGTTTAGAATGAAATGTGCCAGGAGAAAGCCCCTCACGTTTGTCTCACTACTTCCTGTTCGTGTTTTTAATTTAATTTTTTATTTTTTATTACAGCAAGGTTGATTACAATGTTTGGATTTTTGTAGGTGTGGAAGATGTGGTTCTTTTACACATATACAGATGACTGTTCTTCCTGGGATCCTTTTCCCATGTACGTTATGACAGAATGTTGAGTAGTCCTCTCTTGGTATTCTGTAGGTCTTTGGTGATTATATATGTCACCTGTGTTTGTATATGTCTGTTAACCCCGATATCGTAATGAAACCAATCCTCACACCTTTCCATTGGTGAACCAAAAGTTTGTTTAATGAATCTGTGATTGCCCTTCTCCCTGGAAATATCTGCCCTGGTATCCATTTTTAGGTAACACCTATAAGTGATATGATATGATATGTGTCTTTCACTTTCTGACTTACTACAAGTCACGTGATTACTTCTAGACTCATCTACGGTGCTGCAAATTGCATTGTGTCCTTTTTTTCCTTGGCATCTCTTCTGCCTTAGCGGGGTCCATTTTCAACAATGTGATTCCCTGAGGGTTGTGGATTAGCTGACCTGGGCAGCCTTACCCTGCCAGCCCGCCCTCCCCAGGTGTGCCTCTTTGAGGTCAATATAAACAGAGCTCCAGGCAGCAATAGCCCCTGAAGCTGTGCCTGACTCCATATTCTCTGCCCCGTCAGCAGTCTTGGGGCTGTGCTGGTGGGAGGGAGAGAGGAGCCACAGCTTTGTGGGTGGCCCGGTGTGAGTGGGGTTCTGCTGGCCTTTCTGCAGGAGTTGCCAGGCTGCCGCCTGTAAAGAAGAGGTTGTGTCACACATACCTTCCGCTGGAATTTCTCTCCGGACAGAGGTGAGGAAGGAAAAAAGCAGTGGGGGCCGGGACAGGAGGGGTATCTCAGGCAGGGCAATGGAAAGCTTCTGGAAGAGCGCCAGGGTCCAGGACCACCCTGGCTGGCCTGCAGGCACCAAGTTGGCCTGCGTGCTGTCGCTGGTGTGGCTCCACGGTCCTTCCTCTAGGCTTTCAAGCCCTTTTACATATTCAGGTGTTTTACCTGGAAAGGGTGGGGACAGTTCAGCAGCAGCTGGCCTGGGGCTCAGCTCACGTTTACTCACAGATGCCTCGGCATGGACCCCCAGCTTTGCAATGAGGACGCTCCTTGCGTGGGGGGTGGGTTGCTGGCTGTATGGGAGATGGTTCCCCACCTCTGACCAATTTCAGAATTGTTTACCACTGGAGCAAGTGCCGTGGTAGGGTTTTCCTCTGTATAACTCGTGGGTTCACTTTTTTTTTCTTTTATCGTTCAAGTTAGATTTTATTCCTCTTTTATGTATTTATAGATATAAGCATGGAAATAATTCATTCCTATAAATACATCTGTGTGATGGGAAGAACTTTTTTCTGTTTTATTTTTAAATTTTATTTTTTTAAATTTTGAAATTTAATTTTATTTTTTTTTATACAGCACGTTATTATTAGTTATGTATTTTATGCATATACATGTATACAGGTCAATCCCAAACTCCCAACTCATCCCACCACCACCACCCCATGGCTTCCCACACTTGGTGTCCATACGTTTGTTCTCTACCTCTGTGTCTCTATTTCTTCCCTGCAAACCAGTTCATCTGTACCATTTTTAGGCTCCACATATATGCATTAATATACAATATTTGTTTTCCTCTTTCTGACTTACTTCATTCTGTATGACATTCTCTCGATCCATCGATGTCTCTACAAATGACCCAGTTTCATTCCTTTTTATGGCCGAGTAATATTCCATTTTATATATGTACCACATCTTTATCCATTCATCTGTCTGTGGGCATTTAGGTTGCTTCCATTACCTGGCTATTGTAAATAGTGCTGCAACAAACATTGTGGTGAATGTGCCTTTTTGAAATACGGTTTTCTCTGGGTATATGCACAGAAGTGGGATTGCTGGATCAGATGGTAATTCTATTTCTAATTTTTTTAAGGAAACTCCATACTGTTCTCCATAGTGACTGTATCAATTTACATTCCCACCAATAGTGGAAGAGGGCTCCTTTTGTCCACACCCTCCCCAGAATTGGTTGTTTGTAGATTTCCTGATGATGCCGATTCTAACAGGTGTGAGGTGATACCTCATTGTAGTTTTGATTTGCATTTCTCTAATAATTAGTGCTGTTGAGCAGCTTTTCACATGCGTCTTGGCCATCTCTGTGTCTCCTTTGAAGAAACGTCTCTTTAGATCTTCTGCCCATTTTTTTTTGGGTTGTTTGTTTTTTTAATATTAAGCTGCATGAGCTGTTTATATATATTGGAGATTAAACCTCTGTCCATTGATTCGTCTGCAACGATTTTCGCCCATTCTGAGGGATGCCTTTTTCCATTCCCGTGTTTTTTAACAAAAAAGGAAAGAAAGGAAAAGAAGCAGAACACTAATGTGCGTAAAATATGCCTTTTGAAACGGTCGTTTTGAAATATGGACGTCCTTTGAATTTTTTGGTCGATATGTGACCCCAGGATTTGTTTTCAGGGCAGGTGTCATTTACAGGCCTGCAATGATTTTGAATATCAACTGACCATTAGCGCTGGGATTAAAGCTGCTGTTGTGTGAAACGGCCACAAGGTGGCAGCATTTCACCCTTAACAAATATTTTTACTAGGGCAAGAGAGCCTCAGTGGAAGTGGTGTTCTAGATTGGAGTTTAGAATGGAATGTGCCAGGAGAAAGCCCCTCACGTTTGTCTCACTACTTCTTGTTCGTGTTTCTAATTTAATTTTTATTTTTTATTACAGCAAGTTTGATTACAATGTTTGGCTTCTTGTAGGTGTGGAAGATGTGGTTCTTTTACACATATACAGATGACTGCTTTTCCTGGGATCCTTTTCCCATGTACGTTATGACAGAATGTTGAGTAGTCCTCTCTTGGTATTCTGTAGGTCTTTGGTGATTATATATGTCACCTGTGTTTGTATATGTCTGTTAACCCCGATATCGTAATGAAACCAATCCTCACACCTTTCCATTGGTGAACCAAAAGTTTGTTTAATGAATCTGTGATTGCCCTTCTCCCTGGAAATATCTGCCCTGGTATCCATTTTTAGGTAACACCTATAAGTGATATGATATGATATGTGTCTTTCACTTTCTGACTTACTACAAGTCACGTGATTACTTCTAGACTCATCTACGGTGCTGCAAATTGCATTGTGTCCTTTTTTTCCTTGGCATCTCTTCTGCCTTAGCGGGGTCCATTTTCAACAATGTGATTCCCTGAGGGTTGTGGATTAGCTGACCTGGGCAGCCTTACCCTGCCAGCCCGCCCTCCACAGGTGTGCCTCTTTGAGGTCAATATAAACAGAGCTCCAGGCAGCAATAGCCCCTGAAGCTGTGCCTGACTCCATATTCTCTGCCCCGTCAGCAGTCTCGGGGCTGTGCTGGTGGGAGGGAGAGAGGAGCCACAGCTTTGTGGGTGGCCCGGTGTGAGTGGGGTTCTGCTGGCCTTTCTGCAGGAGTTGCCAGGCTGCCGCCTGTAAAGAAGAGGTTGTGTCACACATACCTTCCGCTGGAATTTCTCTCCGGACAGAGGTGAGGAAGGAAAAAAGCAGTGGGGGCCGGGACAGGAGGGGTATCTCAGGCAGGGCAATGGAAAGCTTCTGGAAGAGCGCCAGGGTCCAGGACCACCCTGGCTGGCCTGCAGGCACCAAGTTGGCCTGCGTGCTGTCGCTGGTGTGGCTCCACGGTCCTTCCTCTAGGCTTTCAAGCCCTTTTACATATTCAGGTGTTTTACCTGGAAAGGGTGGGGACAGTTCAGCAGCAGCTGGCCTGGGGCTCAGCTCACGTTTACTCACAGATGCCTCGGCATGGACCCCCAGCTTTGCAATGAGGACGCTCCTTGCGTGGGGGGTGGGTTGCTGGCTGTATGGGAGATGGTTCCCCACCTCTGACCAATTTCAGAATTGTTTACCACTGGAGCAAGTGCCGTGGTAGGGTTTTCCTCTGTATAACTCGTGGGTTCACTTTTTTTTCTTTTATCGTTCAAGTTAGATTTTATTCCTCTTTTATGTATTTATAGATATAAGCATGGAAATAATTCATTCCTATAAATACATCTGTGTGATGGGAAGAACTTTTTTCTGTTTTATTTTTAAATTTTATTTTTTTAAATTTTGAAATTTAATTTTATTTTTTTTTATACAGCACGTTATTATTAGTTATGTATTTTATGCATATACATGTATACAGGTCAATCCCAAACTCCCAACTCATCCCAGCACCACCACCCCATGGCTTCCCACACTTGGTGTCCATACGTTTGTTCTCTACCTCTGTGTCTCTATTTCTTCCCTGCAAACCAGTTCATCTGTACCATTTTTAGGCTCCACATATATGCATTAATATACAATATTTGTTTTCCTCTTTCTGACTTACTTCATTCTGTATGACATTCTCTTGATCCATCGATGTCTCTACAAATGACCCAGTTTCATTCCTTTTTATGGCCGAGTAATATTCCATTTTATATATGTACCACATCTTTATCCATTCATCTGTCTGTGGGCATTTAGGTTGCTTCCATTACCTGGCTATTGTAAATAGTGCTGCAACAAACATTGTGGTGAATGTGCCTTTTTGAAATACGGTTTTCTCTGGGTATATGCACAGAAGTGGGATTGCTGGATCAGATGGTAATTCTATTTCTAATTTTTTTAAGGAAACTCCATACTGTTCTCCATAGTGACTGTATCAATTTACATTCCCACCAATAGTGGAAGAGGGCTCCTTTTGTCCACACCCTCCCCAGAATTGGTTGTTTGTAGATTTCCTGATGATGCCGATTCTAACAGGTGTGAGGTGATACCTCATTGTAGTTTTGATTTGCATTTCTCTAATAATTAGTGCTGTTGAGCAGCTTTTCACGTGCGTCTTGGCCATCTCTGTGTCTCCTTTGAAGAAACGTCTCTTTAGATCTTCTGCCCATTTTTTTTGGGTTGTTTGTTTTTTTAATATTAAGCTGCATGAGCTGTTTATATATATTGGAGATTAAACCTCTGTCCATTGATTCGTCTGCAACGATTTTCGCCCATTCTGAGGGATGCCTTTTTCCATTCCCGTGTTTTTTAACAAAAAAGGAAAGAAAGGAAAAGAAGCAGAACACTAATGTGCGTAAAATATGCCTTTTGAAACGGTCGTTTTGAAATATGGACGTCCTTTGAATTTTTTGGTCGATATGTGACCCCAGGATTTGTTTTCAGGGCAGGTGTCATTTACAGGCCTGCAATGATTTTGAATATCAACTGACCATTAGCGCTGGGATTAAAGCTGCTGTTGTGTGAAACGGCCACAAGGTGGCAGCAGTTCACCCTTACCAAATCTGGTTACTAGGGCAAGAGAGCCTCAGTGGAAGTGGTGTTCTAGATTGGAGTTTAGAATGGAATGTGCCAGGAGAAAGCCCCTCACGTTTGTCTCACTACTTCTTGTTCGTGTTTTTAATTTAATTTTTTATTTTTTATTACAGCAAGTTTGATTACAATGTTTGGCTTGTTGTAGGTGTGGAAGATGTGGTTCTTTTACACATATACAGATGACTGTTCTTCCTGGGAGCCTTTTCCCATGTACGTTATGACAGAATGTTGAGTAGTCCTCTCTTGGTATTCTGTAGGTCTTTGGTGATTATATATGTCACCTGTGTTTGTATATGTCTGTTAACCCCGATATCGTAATGAAACCAATCCTCACACATTTCCATTGGTGAACCATAAGTTTGTTTAATGAATCTGTGATTGCCCTTCTCCCTGGAAATATCTGCCCTGGTATCCATTTTTAGGTAACACCTATAAGTGATATGATATGATATGTGTCTTTCACTTTCTGACTTACTACAAGTCACGTGATTACTTCTAGACTCATCTACGGTGCTGCAAATTGCATTGTGTCCTTTTTTTCCTTGGCATCTCTTCTGCCTTAGCAGGGTCCATTTTCAACAATGTGATTCCCTGAGGGTTGTGGATTAGCTGACCTGGGCAGCCTTACCCTGCCAGCCCGCCCTCCCCAGGTGTGCCTCTTTGAGGTCAATATAAACAGAGCTCCAGGCAGCAATAGCCCCTGAAGCTGTGCCTGACTCCATATTCTCTGCCCCGTCAGCAGTCTCGGGGCTGTGCTGGTGGGAGGGAGTGAGGGGCCACAGCTTTGTGGGTGGCCCGGTGTGAGTGGGGTTCTGCTGGCCTTTCTGCAGGAGTTGCCAGGCTGCCGCCTGTAAAGAAGAGGATGTGTCACCCATACCTTGTGCTGGAATTTCTCTCTGGACAGAGGTGATGAAGGAAAAAAGCAGTGGGGGCCGGGACAAGAGGGTTATCTCAGGCAGGGCAATGGAAAGCTTCTGGAAGAGCGCCTGGGGACAGGACCACCCTGGCTGGCCTGCAGCCACCAAGTTGGCCTGCGTGCTGTCGCTGGTGTGGCTCCACGGTCCTTCCTCTAGGCTTTCAATCCCTTGTACATATTCAGGTGTTTTACCTGGAAAGGGTGGGGACAGTTCAGCAGCAGCTGGCCTGGGGCTCAGCTCACGTTTACTCACAGATGCCTCGGCACGGACCCCCAGCTTTGCAATGAGGACGCTCCTTGCGTGGGGGGTGGGTTGCTGGCTGTATGGGAGATGGTTCCCCACCACTGACCAATTTCAGAATTGTTTACCACTGGAGCAAGTGCCGTGGTAGGGTTTTCCTCTGTATAACTCGTGGGTTCACTTTTTTTTTCTTTTATCGTTCAAGTTAGATTTTATTCCTCTTTTATGTATTTATAGATATAAGCATGGAAATAATTCATTCCTATAAATACATCTGTGTGATGGGAAGAACTTTTTTCTGTTTTATTTTTAAATTTTATTTTTTTAAATTTTGAAATTTAATTTTATTTTTTTTTATACAGCACGTTATTATTAGTTATGTATTTTATGCATATACATGTATACAGGTCAATCCCAAACTCCCAACTCATCCCACCACCACCACCCCATGGCTTCCCACACTTGGTGTCCATACGTTTGTTCTCTACCTCTGTGTCTCTATTTCTTCCCTGCAAACGAGTTCATCTGTACCATTTTTAGGCTCCACATATATGCATTAATATACAATATTTGTTTTCCTCTTTCGACTTACTTCATTCTGTATGACAGTCTCTCGATCCATCGATGTCTCTACAAATGACCCAGTTTCATTCCTTTTTATGGCCGAGTCATATTCCATTTTATATATGTACCACATCTTTATCCATTCATCTGTCTGTGGGCATTTAGGTTGCTTCCATTACCTGGCTATTGTAAATAGTGCTGCAACAAACATTGTGGTGAATGTGCCTTTTTGAAATACGGTTTTCTCTGGGTATATGCACAGAAGTGGGATTGCTGGATCAGATGGTAATTCTATTTCTAATTTTTTTAAGGAAACTCCATACTGTTCTCCATAGTGACTGTATCAATTTACATTCCCACCAATAGTGGAAGAGGGCTCCTTTTGTCCACACCCTCCCTAGAATTGGTTGTTTGTAGATTTCCTGATGATGCCGATTCTAACAGGTGTGAGGTGATACCTCATTGTAGTTTTGATTTGCATTTCTCTAATAATTAGTGCTGTTGAGCAGCTTTTCATGTGCGTCTTGGCCATCTCTGTGTCTCCTTTGAAGAAACATCTCTTTAGATCTTCTGCCCATTTTTTTTGGGTTGTTTGTTTTTTTAATATTAAGCTGCATGAGCTGTTTATATATATTGGAGATTAAACCTCTGTCCATTGATTCGTCTGCAACGATTTTCGCCCATTCTGAGGGATGCCTTTTTCCATTCCCGTGTTTTTTAACAAAAAAGGAAAGAAAGGAAAAGAAGCAGAACACTAATGTGCGTAAAATATGCCTTTTGAAACGGTCGTTTTGAAATATGGACGTCCTTTGAATTTTTTGGTCGATATGTGACCCCAGGATTTGTTTTCAGGGCAGGTGTCATTTACAGGCCTGCAATGATTTTGAATATCAACTGACCATTAGCGCTGGGATTAAAGCTGCTGTTGTGTGAAACGGCCACAAGGTGGCAGCATTTCACCCTTAACCAATCTTTTTACTAGGGCAAGAGAGCCTCAGTGGAAGTGGTGTTCTAGATTGGAGTTTAGAATGGAATGTGCCAGGAGAAAGCCCCTCACGTTTGTCTCACTACTTCTTGTTCGTGTTTCTAATTTAATTTTTATTTTTTATTACAGCAAGTTTGATTACAATGTTTGGCTTCTTGTAGGTGTGGAAGATGTGGTTCTTTTACACATATACAGATGACTGTTTTTCCTGGGATCCTTTTCCCATGTACGTTATGACAGAATGTTGAGTAGTCCTCTCTTGGTATTCTGTAGGTCTTTGGTGATTATATATGTCACCTGTGTTTGTATATGTCTGTTAACCCCGATATCGTAATGAAACCAATCCTCACACCTTTCCATTGGTGAACCATAAGCTTGTTTAATGAATCTGTGATTGCCCTTCTCCGTGGAAATATCTGCCCTGGTATCCATTTTTAGGTAACACCTATAAGTGATATGATATGATATGTGTCTTTCACTTTCTGACTTACTACAAGTCACGTGAATACTTCTAGACACATCTACAGTGCTGCAAATGACATTGTGTCCTTTTTTTCCTTGGCTTCTCTTCTGCCTTAGTGGGGTCCATTTTCAACAATGTGATTCCCTGAGGGTTGTGGATTAGCTGACCTGGGCAGCCTTACCCTGCCGGCCCGCCCTCCCCAGGTGTGCCTCGTTGAGGTCAATATAAACAGAGCTCCAGGCAGCAATAGCCCCTGAAGCTGTGCCTGACTCCATATTCTCTGCCCCGTCAGCAGTCTCGGGGCTGTGCTGGTGGGAGGGAGTGAGGAGCCACAGCTTTGTGGGTGGCCCGGTGTGAGTGGGGTTCTGCTGGCCTTTCTGCAGGAGTTGCCAGGCTGCCGCCTGTAAAGAAGAAGATGTGTCACACATACCTTCCGCTGGAATTTCTCTCCGGACAGAGGTGAGGAAGGAAAAAAGCAGTGGGGGCCGGGACAGGAGGGGTATCTCAGGCAGGGCAATGGAAAGCTTCTGGAAGAGCGCCAGGGTCCAGGACTACCCTGGCTGGCCTGCAGGCACCAAGTTGGCCTGCGTGCTGTCGCTGGTGTGGCTCCACAGTCCTTCCTCTAGGGTTTCAAGCCCTTGTGCATATTCAGGTGTTTTACCTGGAAAGGGTGGGGACAGTTCAGCAGCAGCTGGCCTGGGGCTCAACTCACGTTTACTCACAGATGCCTCGGCACGGTCCCCCAGCTTTGCAATGAGGACGCTCCTTGCGTGGGGTGTGGGTTGCTGGCTGTATGGGAGAGGGTTCCCCACCTCTGACCAATTTCAGAATTGTTTACCGCTGGAGCAAGTGCCGTGATAGGGTTTTCCTCTGTATAACTCGTGGGTTCACTTTTTTCTTCTTTTATCGTTCAAGTTAGATTTTATTCCTCTTTTATGTATTTATAGATATAAGCATGGAAATAATTCATTCCTATAAATACATCTGTGTGACGGGAAGAACTTTTTTCTGTTTTATTTTTAAATTTTATTTTTTAAAATTTTGAAATTTAATTTTATTTATTGTTTTATACAGCACGTTATTATTAGTTATGTATTTTATGCATATACATGTATACAGGTCAATCCCAAACTCCCAACTCATCCCACCACCACCACCCCATGACTTCCCACACTTGGTGTCCATACGTTTGTTCTCTACCTCTATGTCTCTATTACTTCCCTGCAAACCAGTTCATCTGTACCATTTTTAGGCTCCACATATATGCATTAATATACAATATTTGTTTTCCTCTTTCTGACTTACTTCATTCTGTATGAAAGTCTGTCGATCCAACAATGTCTCTACAAATGACCCAGTTTCATTCCTTTTTATGGCCGAGTAATATTCCATTTTATATATGTACCACATCTTTATCCATTCATCTGTCTGTGGGCATTTAGGTTGCTTCCATTACCTGGCTATTGTAAATAGTGCTGCAACGAACATTGTGGTGAATGTGCCTTTTTGAAATACGGTTTTCTCTGGGTATATGCCCAGAAGTGCGATTGCTGGATCAGATGGTAATTCTATTTCTAATTTTTTTAAGGAAACTCCATACTGTTCTCCATAGTGACTGTATCAATTTACATTCCCACCAATAGTGGAAGAGGGCTCCTTTTGTCCACACCCTCCCCAGAATTGGTTGTTTGTAGATTTTCTGATGATGCCGATTCTAACAGGTGTGAGGTGATACCTCATTGTAGTTTTGATTTGCATTTCTCTAATAATTAGTGCCGTTGAGCAGCTTTTCATGTGTGTCTTGGCCATCTCTGTGTCTTATATGAAGAAACGTCTCTTTAGATCTTCTGCCCATTTTTGTATTGGGTTGTTTGTTTTTTTAATATTAAGCTGCATGAGCTGTTTATATATATTGGAGATTAAACCTCTGTCCATTGATTCGTTTGCAACAATTTTCGCCCATTCTGAGGGATGCCTTTTTCCATTCCCGTGTTTTTTAACAAAAAAGGAAAGAAAGGAAAAGAAGCAGAACACTAATGTGCGTAAAATATGCCTTTTGAAACGGTCGTTTTGAAATATGGACGTCCTTTGAATTTTTTGGTCAATATGTGACCCCAGGATTTGTTTTCAGGGCAGGTGTCATTTACAGGCCTGCAATGATTTTGAATATCAACTGACCATTAGCGCTGGGATTAAAGCTTCTGTTGTGTGAAACGGCCACAAGGTGGCAGCAGTTCACCCTTACCAAATCTGGTTACTAGGGCAAGAGAGCCTCAGTGGAAGTGGTGTTCTAGATTGGAGTTTAGAATGGAATGTGCCAGGAGAAAGCCCCTCACGTTTGTCTCACTACTTCTTGTTCGTGTTTTTAATTTAATTTTTTATTTTTTATTACAGCAAGTTTGATTACAATGTTTGGCTTGTTGTAGGTGTGGAAGATGTGGTTCTTTTACACATATACAGATGACTGTTCTTCCTGGGAGCCTTTTCCCATGTACGTTATGACAGAATGTTGAGTAGTCCTCTCTTGGTATTCTGTAGGTCTTTGGTGATTATATATGTCACCTGTGTTTGTATATGTCTGTTAACCCCGATATCGTAATGAAACCAATCCTCACACCTTTCCATTGGTGAACCATAAGTTTGTTTAATGAATCTGTGATTGCCCTTCTCCCTGGAAATATCTGCCCTGGTATCCATTTTTAGGTAACACCTATAAGTGATATGATATGATATGTGTCTTTCACTTTCTGACTTACTACAAGTCACGTGATTATTTCTAGACTCATCTACGGTGCTGCAAGTTGCATTGTGTCCTTTTTTTCCTTGTCATCTCTTCTGCCTTAGCGGGGTCCATTTTCAACAATGTGATTCTCTGAGGGTTGTGGATTACCTGACCTGGGCAGCCTTACCCTGCCAGCCCGCCCTCCCCAGGTGTGCCTCTTTGAGGTCAATATAAACAGAGCTCCAGGCAGCAATAGCCCCTGAAGCTGTGCCTGACTCCATATTCTCTGCCCCGTCAGCAGTCTCGGGGCTGTGCTGGTGGGAGGGAGAGAGGAGCCACAGCTTTGTGGGTGGCCCGGTGTGAGTGGGGTTCTGCTGGCCTTTCTGCAGGAGTTGCCAGGCTGCCGCCTGTAAAGAAGAGGTTGTGTCACACATACCTTCCGCTGGAATTTCTCTCCGGACAGAGGTGAGGAAGGAAAAAAGCAGTGGGGGCCGGGACAGGAGGGGTATCTCAGGAAGGGCAATGGAAAGCTTCTGGAAGAGCGCCAGGGTCCAGGACCACCCTGGCTGGCCTGCAGGCACCAAGTTGGCCTGCGTGCTGTCGCTGCTGTGGCTCCACAGTCCTTCCTCTAAGGTTTCAAGCCCTTGTACATATTCAGGTGTTTTACCTGGAAAGGGTGGGGACAGTTCAGCAGCAGCTGGCCTGGGGCTCAACTCACGTTTACTCACAGATGCCTCGGCACGGTCCCCCAGCTTTGCAATGAGGATGCTCCTTGCGTGGGGGGTGGGTTGCTGGCTGTATGGGAGAGGATTCCCCACCTCTGACCAATTTCAGAATTGTTTACCGCTGGAGCAAGTGCCGTGATAGGGTTTTCCTCTGTATAACTCGTGGGTTCTCTTTTTTTTTTCTTTTATCTTTCAAGTTAGATTTTATTCCTCTTTTATGTATTTATAGATATAAGCATGGAAATAATTCATTCCTTTAAATACATCTGTTTGACGGGAAGAATTTTTTCTGTTTTATTTTTAAATTTTATTTTTTAAAATTTTGAAATTTCATTTTATTTATGTTTTTATACAGCAGGTTATTATTAGTTATGTATTTTATGCATATACATGTATACAGGTCAATCCCAATCTCCAAACTCATCCCACCAACAGCACCCCATGGCTTCCCACAATTGGTGTCCATACGTTTGTTCTCTACCTCTGTGTCTCTATTTCTTCCCTGCAAACCAGTTCATCCGTACCATTTTTTTAGGTTCCACATATATGCATTAATATACAATATTTGTTTTCCTCTTTCTGACTTACTTCACTCTGTATGACAGTCTCTCGATCCATCGATGTCTCTACAAATGACCCAGTTTCATTCCTTTTTATGGCCGAGTAATATTCCATTTCATATATGTACCACATCTTTATCCATTCATCTGTCTGTGGGCATTTAGGTTGCTTCCATTACTTTGCTATTGTAAATAGTGCTGCAGCGAACATTGTGGTGAATGTGCCTTTTTGAAATACGGTTTTCTCTGGGTATATGCACAAAAGTGGGATTGCTGGATCAGATGGTAATTCTATTTCCAGTTTTTTTAAGGAAACTCCATACTGTTCTCCATATAGACTGTATCAATTTACATTCCCACCAATAGTGGAAGAGGGCTCCTTTTGTCCACACCCTCCCCAGAATTGGTTGTTTGTAGATTTTCTGATGATGCCGATTCTAACAGGTGTGAGGTGATACCTCATTGTAGTTTTCTCCTGAATATATTCAGCAGAAAACGCATACTCACTTTTTGGCCAAGTGCATCATTGTCGAATTTGTGCCCCACTTCCTGTGCTTTACAGGCGATTCCAACGTACCTCTTGAAATCTGTTTCCTGCTATTCTGCCTTGCTTTCAAGTCCGCCTCGTTGCCTTCCCTCAACAGATTTTTGGACGATAGTTGGCCTTGATTACTCTGCCAGTTTGTGAATTGCTGTGCCCCTGAGCTCCATTTATCAACTCGTTTCTTATGAGCTGAACGCAAGTCCAAACTTTTGGTTCAGGACCTATACTGGTTCCCGGTGGGTGGCTGAGACTTTGGTTACTTCTTCTTCCTGCCGGGAAATTAGAGTGACATGTGCCCATCCAAATGCCTAGCAGCTACTCTCTCATTGGTTCTCCCTCTTCCCTTTCATCCTCTGCCAAATTAGCAAACTGTGCGAACCAGGAGCTTAAAGGGGCTGTCTCTCCAAGTTGGGAGATTGATAGGAAAGCAGTTGGAAAGTCAAACCGGAGCACCAGGAGAGGGGCTCTTCGTTGAGTTTTAGAAACCTGTCGTATTCACAGTGTGTCCATTCTCTAGGTTTCCCGTACACGTTATAGCTGTAGTAATATTCCCTTCAACCTGGAGAGCTGGGACCCATGGAATGGGTGCCATGCGTTATTGCTTTAAAGGGTCTGCATTTGCTCACCCAATCTCACCAATCCTCTCAGTCCCAAGTGTCCAGCCTTATGCCACATCCAGCTGTCATTGTAGATAGGTTCATTCCAGGTTGCATCAGAGACCCTGAAGGAATTGTAAAGAATTTCCCTGTTTCTTTGTTCTGTTTTTGAAATTCCTTTTTAGAGTGGGTTTGAGCTGATTCTCGCTGCCATGTTTATGCCAGTCTAGAAACACTTGATTCCCTTACGGAGACATATCAATACATAGGTTTTAAGATTCTTACTAGTCAGATCTATTCCTCTGTGGGAAATATGGGGTTTTGAGTCCCTTTCACTGAGGAAGGTGGAGGTCTTGTCTATTCCATAGTTGGTTTTTGGAACGGTACCTGTGCTTATATCAAACTCGGGTTTGATGCATCACCCCACCTCTCCTTCCCCCTTAAGCAGGCATAAGAGTGTTTTCTAAATGTGAGACTCTGTTCTCTTGCCTAACTCAGTTCATGTGTAGCCATGTTTACAGGATCTTCCTAAGTGATATCTTATGATAAGTTTCTTTTTCTGTGTGACTTCTTTCACTTAGAATCATCGTACCTGAATCCACTCATTTTGCTGCTACTGGTCTTATGACATTGATTTCATGGCTGAGGGATATTCCATCGTACGTAAGTTCCACGATGTTTGGAACCATTTTTATATTTCCTGGGATATTTCAGGTGTACCCAGGTTGAGGTTCCTGTAAGCAGTGCAGCCCTCAATTTGGGGGTGGCTCTGTCTTATGGATTTTCAGTTTTCCCAAGGTTTATTCCCTAGACTGGAAGTGCCCTTGGCTCTGTAGCTCTGTTGTTTACTTGTTTTAGGGAACACAATGCACTCCTCCAGTGAGGCAGTTGGCAACTTACATCCCGCCCATCAGCATAACAAGGCTCCCTGTTCTCCAGGGCCTGTCTTGCCTTTCTGGTTTTTACACATTTTGTGGATGTCCCTTTTGACCGGTGGGAAGTGATACTTCTTTGTAGTGCAGATTTGCATTGCCCGCTTGCTTGCTTGGCCAAAAAGGGCGTATGCGTTTTCTCCTGAATATATTCAGGAGAAAACGCATACGCCCTTTTTGGCCAAGTGCATCATTGTCGAAGTTGTGCCCCTCTTCCTGTGCTTTACAGGCGATTCCCACATACCTCTTGAAATCTGTTTCCTGCTATTCTGCCTCGCTTTCAAGTCTGCCTCGTTGCCTTCCCTCAACAGATTTTTGGACGATAGTTGGCCTTGATTACTCTGCCAGTTTGTGAATTGCTGTGCCCCTGAGCTCCATTTTTCAACTCGTTTCTTGTGAGCTGAACGCAAGTCCAAACTTTTGGTTCAGGACCTATACTGGTTCCCGGTGGGTGGCTGAGACTTTGGTTAATTCTTCTTCCTGCCGGGAAATTAGAGTGACATGTGCCCATCCAAATGCCTAACAGCTACTCTCTCATTGGTTCTCCCTCTTCCCTTTCATCCTCTGCCAAATTGGCAACCTGTGCGAACCAGGAGCTTAAAGGGGCTGTCTCTCCAAGTTGGGAGATTGATAGGAAAGCAGTTGGAAAGTCAAACCGGAGCACCAGGAGAGGGACTCTTCGTTGAGTTTTAGAAACCTTTCGTATTCACAGTGTGTCCATTCTCTAGGTTTCCCGTACACGTTATAGCTGTAGTAATATTCCCTTCAACCTGGAGAGCTGGGACCCATGGAATGGGTGCCATGCGTTATTGCTTTAAAGGGTGTGCATTTGCTCACCCAATCTCACCAATCCTCTCAGTCCCAAGTGTCCAGCCTTATGCCACATCCAGCTGTCATTGTAGATAGGGTCATTCCAGGTTGCATCAGAGACCCTGAAGGAATTGTAAAGAATTTCCCTGTTTCTTTGTTCTGTTTTTGAAATTCCTTTTTAGAGTGGGTTTGAGCTGATTCTCGCTGCCCTGTTTATGCCAGTCTAGACACACTTGATTCCCTTACGGAGACATATCAATACATAGGTTTTAAGATTCTTACTAGTCAGATCTATTCCTCTGCGGGAAATATGGGGTTTTGAGTCCCTTTCACTGAGGAAGGTGCAGGTCTTGTCTATTCCATAGTTGGTTTTTGGAACGGTACCTGTGCTTATATCAAACTCTGGTTTGATGCATCACCCCACCTCTCCTTCCCCCTTAAGCAGGCATAAGAGTGTTTTCTAAATGTGAGACTCTGTTCTCTTGCCTAACTCAGTTCATGTGTAGCCATGTTTACAGGATCTTCCTAAGTGATATCTTATGATAAGTTTCTTTTTCTGTGTGACTTCTTTCACTTAGAATCATCGTACCTGAATCCACTCATTTTGCTGCTACTGGTCTTATGACATTGATTTCATGGCTGAGGGATATTCCATCGTACGTAAGTTCCACGATGTTTGGAATCATTTTTATATTTCCTGGGATATTTCAGGTGTACCCAGGTTGAGGTTCCTGTAAGCAGTGCAGCCCTCAATTTGGGGGTGGCTCTGTCTTATGGATTTTCAGTTTTCCCAAGGTATATTCCCTAGACTGGAAGTGCCCTTGGCTCTGTAGCTCTGTTGTTTACTTGTTTTAGGGAACACAATGCACTCCTCCAGTGAGGCAGTTGGCAACTTACATCCCGCCCATCAGCATAACAAGGCTCCCTGTTCTCCAGGGCCTGTCTTGCCTTTCTGGTTTTTACACATTTTGTGGATGTCCCTTTTAACCGTGGGAAGTGATACTTCTTTGTAGTGCAGATTTGCATTGCCCGCTTGCTTGCTTGGCCAAAAAGGGCGTATGCGTTTTCTCCTGAATATATTCAGGAGAAAACGCATACGCCCTTTTTGGCCAAGTGAATCATTGTCGAAGTTGTGCCCCTCTTCCTGTGCTTTACAGGCGATTCCAACGTACCTCTTGAAATCTGTTTCCTGCTATTCTGCCTCGCTTTCAAGTCCGCCTCGTTGCCTTCCCTCAACAGATTTTTGGACGATAGTTGGCCTTGATTACTCTGCCAGTTTGTGAATTGCTGTGCCCCTGAGCTCCATTTTTCAACTCGTTTTTTGTGAGCTGAACGCAAGTCCAAACTTTTGGTTCAGGACCTATACTGGTTCCCGGTGGGTGGCTGAGACTTTGGTTCATTCTTCTTCCTGCCGGGAAATTAGAGTGACATGTGCCCATCCAAATGCCTAACAGCTACTCTCTCATTGGTTCTCCCTCTTCCCTTTCATCCTCTGCCAAATTGGCAACCTGTGCGAACCAGGAGCTTAAAGGGGCTGTCTCTCCAAGTTGGGAGATTGATAGGAAAGCAGTTGGAAAGTCAAACCGGAGCACCAGGAGAGGGGCTCTTCGTTGAGTTTTAGAAACCTGTCGTATTCACAGTGTGTCCATTCTCTAGGTTTCCCGTACACGTTATAGCTGTAGTAATATTCCCTTCAACCTGGAGAGCTGGGACCCAAGGAATGGGTGCCATGCATTATTGCTTTAAAGGGTGTGCATTTGCTCACCCAATCTCACCAATCCTCTCAGTCCCAAGTGTCCAGCCTTATGCCACATCCAGCTGTCATTGTAGATAGGGTCATTCCAGGTTGCATCAGAGACCCTGAAGGAATTGTAAAGAATTTCCCTGTTTCTTTGTTCTGTTTTTGAAATTCCTTTTTAGAGTGGGTTTGAGCTGATTCTCGCTGCCATGTTTATGCCAGTCTAGACACACTTGATTCCCTTACGGAGACATATCAGTACATAGGTTTTAAGATTCTTACTAGTCAGATCTATTCCTCTGCGGGAAATATGGGGTTTTGAGTCCCTTTCACTGAGGAAGGTGTAGGTCTTGTCTATTCCATAGTTGGTTTTTGGAACGGTACCTGTCCTTATATCCAACTCGGGTTTGATACATCACCCCACCTCTCCTTCCCCCTTAAGCAGGCATTAGAGTGTTTTCTAAATGTGAGACTCTGTTCTCTTGCCTAACTCAGTTCATGTGTAGCCATGTTTACAGGATCTTCCTAAGTGATATCTTATGATAAGTTTCTTTTCCTGTGTGACTTCTTTCACTTAGAATCATCGTACCTGAATCCACTCATTTTGCTGCTACTGGTCTTATGACATTGATTTCGTGGCTGAGGGATATTCCATCGTACGTAAGTTCCACAATGTTTGGAACCATTTTTATATTGCCTGGGATATTTCAGGCGTACCCAGGTTGAGGTTCTTGTAAGCAGTGCAGCCCTCAATTTGGGGGTGGCTCTGTCTTATGGATTTTCAGTTTTCCCAAGGTATATTCCCTAGACTGGAAGTGCCCTTGGCTCTGTAGCTCTGTTGTTTACTTGTTTTAGGGAACACAGTGCACTCCTCCAGTGAGGCAGTTGGCAACTTACATCCCGCCCATCAGCATAACAAGGCTCCCTGTTCTCCAGGGCCTGTCTTGCCTTTCTGGTTTTTACACATTTTGTGGATGTCCCTTTTGACCGGTGGGAAGTGATACTTCTTTGTAGTGCAGATTTGCATTGCCCGCTTGCTTGCTTGGCCAAAAAGGGCGTATGCGTTTTCTCCTGAATATATTCAGGAGAAAACGCATACGCCCTTTTTGGCCAAGTGCATCATTGTCGAAGTTGTGCCCCTCTTCCTGTGCTTTACAGGCGAGTCCAACGTACCTCTTGAAATCTGTTTCCTGCTATTCTGCCTCGCTTTCAAGTCCGCCTCGTTGCCTTCCCTCAACAGATTTTTGGACGATAGTTGGCCTTGATTACTCTGCCAGTTTGTGAATTGCTGTGCCCCTGAGCTCCATTTTTCAACTCGTTTCTTGTGAGCTGAACACAAGTCCAAACTTTTGGTTCAGGACCTATACTGGTTCCCGGTGGGTGGCTGAGACTTTGGTTAATTCTTCTTCCTGCCGGGAAATTAGAGTGACATGTGCCCATCCAAATGCCTAGCAGCTACTCTCTCATTGGTTCTCCCTCTTCCCTTTCATCCTCTGCCAAATTGGCAACCTGTGCGAACCAGGAGCTTAAAGGGGCTGTCTCTCCAAGTTGGGAGATTGATAGGAAAGCAGTTGGGAAGTCAAACCGGAGCACCAGGAGAGGGGCTCTTCGTTGAGTTTTAGAAACCTGTCGTATTCACAGTGTGTCCATTCTCTAGGTTTCCCGTACACGTTATAGCTGTAGTAATATTCCCTTCAACCTGGAGAGCTGGGACCCATGGAATGGGTGCCATGCATTATTGCTTTAAAGGGTCTGCATTTGCTCACCCAATCTCACCAATCCTCTCAGTCGCAAGTGTCCAGCCTTATGCCATATCCAGCTGTCATTGTACATAGGGTCATTCCAGGTTGCATCAGAGACCCTGAAGGAATTGTAAAGAATTTCCCTGTTTCTTTGTTCTGTTTTTGAAATTCCTTTTTAGAGTGGGTTTGAGCTGATTCTCGCTGCCATGTTTATGCCAGTCTAGACACACTTGATTCCCTTACGGAGACATATCAATACATAGGTTTTAAGATTCTTACTAGCCAGATCTATTCCTCTGCGGGAAATATGGGGTTTTGAGTCCCTTTCACTGAGGAAGGTGTAGGTCTTGTCTATTCCATAGTTGGTTTTTGGAACGGTACCTGTGCTTATATCCAACTCGGGTTTGATACAACACCCCACCTCTCCTTCCCCCTTAAGCAGGCATAAGAGTGTTTTCTAAATGTGAGACTCTGTTCTCTTGCCTAACTCAGTTCATGTGTAGCCATGTTTACAGGATCTTCCTAAGTGATATCTTATGATAAGTTTCTTTTCCTGTGTGACTTCTTTCACTTAGAATCATCGTACCTGAATCCACTCATTTTGCTGCTACTGGTCTTATGACATTGATTTCGTGGCTGAGGGATATTCCATCGTACGTAAGTTCCACAATGTTTGGAACCATTTTTATATTGCCTGGGATATTTCAGGTGTACCCAGGTTGAGGTTCTTGTAAGCAGTGCAGCCCTCAATTTGGGGGTGGCTCTGTCTTATGGATTTTCAGTTTTCCCAAGGTATATTCCCTAGACTGGAAGTGCCCTTGGCTCTGTAGCTCTGTTGTTTACTTGTTTTAGGGAACACAATGCACTCCTCCAGTGAGGCAGTTGGCAACTTACATCCCGCCCATCAGCATAACAAGGCTCCCTGTTCTCCAGGGCCTGTCTTGCCTTTCTGGTTTTTACACATATTGTGGATGTCCCTTTTGACCGGTGGGAAGTGATACTTCTTTGTAGTGCAGATTTGCATTGCCCGCTTGCTTGCTTGGCCAAAAAGGGCGTATGCGTTTTCTCCTGAATATATTCAGGAGAAAACGCATACGCCCTTTTTGGCCAAGTGCATCATTGTCGAAGTTGTGCCCCTCTTCCTGTGCTTTACAGGCGAGTCCAACGTACCTCTTGAAATCTGTTTCCTGCTATTCTGCCTCGCTTTCAAGTCCGCCTCGTTGCCTTCCCTCAACAGATTTTTGGACGATAGTTGGCCTTGATTACTCTGCCAGTTTGTGAATTGCTGTGCCCCTGAGCTCCATTTTTCAACTCGTTTCTTGTGAGCTGAACACAAGTCCAAACTTTTGGTTCAGGACCTATACTGGTTCCCGGTGGGTGGCTGAGACTTTGGTTAATTCTTCTTCCTGCCGGGAAATTAGAGTGACATGTGCCCATCCAAATGCCTAGCAGCTACTCTCTCATTGGTTCTCCCTCTTCCCTTTCATCCTCTGCCAAATTGGCAACCTGTGCGAACCAGGAGCTTAAAGGGGCTGTCTCTCCAAGTTGGGAGATTGATAGGAAAGCAGTTGGGAAGTCAAACCGGAGCACCAGGAGAGGGGCTCTTCGTTGAGTTTTAGAAACCTGTCGTATTCACAGTGTGTCCATTCTCTAGGTTTCCCGTACACGTTATAGCTGTAGTAATATTCCCTTCAACCTGGAGAGCTGGGACCCATGGAATGGGTGCCATGCATTATTGCTTTAAAGGGTCTGCATTTGCTCACCCAATCTCACCAATCCTCTCAGTCGCAAGTGTCCAGCCTTATGCCACATCCAGCTGTCATTGTAGATAGGGACATTCCAGGTTGCATCAGAGACCCTGAAGGAATTGTAAAGAATTTCCCTGTTTCTTTGTTCTGTTTTTGAAATTCCTTTTTAGAGTGGGTTTGAGCTGATTCTCGCTGCCATGTTTATGCCAGTCTAGACACACTTGATTCCCTTACGGAGACATATCAATACATAGGTTTTCAGATTCTTACTAGTCAGATCTATTCCTCTGCGGGAAATATGGGGTTTTGAGTCCCTTTCACTGAGGAAGGTGTAGGTCTTGTCTATTCCATAGTTGGTTTTTGGAACGGTACCTGTGCTTATATCCAACTCGGGTTTGATGCATCACCCCACCTCTCCTTCCCCCTTAAGCAGGCATAAGAGTGTTTTCTAAATGTGAGACTCTGTTCTCTTGCCTAACTCAGTTCATGTGTAGCCATGTTTACAGGATCTTCCTAAGTGATATCTTATGATAAGTTTCTTTTCCTGTGTGACTTCTTTCACTTAGAATCATCGTACCTGAATCCACTCATTTTGCTGCTACTGGTCTTATGACATTGATTTCGTGGCTGAGGGATATTCCATCGTACGTAAGTTCCACAATGTTTGGAACCATTTTTATATTGCCTGGGATATTTCAGGTGTACCCAGGTTGAGGTTCTTGTAAGCAGTGCAGCCCTCAATTTGGGGGTGGCTCTGTCTTATGGATTTTCAGTTTTCCCAAGGTATATTCCCTAGACTGGAAGTGCCCTTGGCTCTGTAGCTCTGTTGTTTACTTGTTTTAGGGAACACAATGCACTCCTCCAGTGAGGCAGTTGGCAACTTACATCCCGCCCATCAGCATAACAAGGCTCCCTGTTCTCCAGGGCCTGTCTTGCCTTTCTGGTTTTTACACATATTGTGGATGTCCCTTTTGACCGGTGGGAAGTGATACTTCTTTGTAGTGCAGATTTGCATTGCCCGCTTGCTTGCTTGGCCAAAAAGGGCGTATGCGTTTTCTCCTGAATATATTCAGGAGAAAACGCATACGCCCTTTTTGGCCAAGTGCATCATTGTCGAAGTTGTGCCCCTCTTCCTGTGCTTTACAGGCGAGTCCAACGTACCTCTTGAAATCTGTTTCCTGCTATTCTGCCTCGCTTTCAAGTCCGCCTCGTTGCCTTCCCTCAACAGATTTTTGGACGATAGTTGGCCTTGATTACTCTGCCAGTTTGTGAATTGCTGTGCCCCTGAGCTCCATTTTTCAACTCGTTTCTTGTGAGCTGAACACAAGTCCAAACTTTTGGTTCAGGACCTATACTGGTTCCCGGTGGGTGGCTGAGACTTTGGTTAATTCTTCTTCCTGCCGGGAAATTAGAGTGACATGTGCCCATCCAAATGCCTAGCAGCTACTCTCTCATTGGTTCTCCCTCTTCCCTTTCATCCTCTGCCAAATTGGCAACCTGTGCGAACCAGGAGCTTAAAGGGGCTGTCTCTCCAAGTTGGGAGATTGATAGGAAAGCAGTTGGGAAGTCAAACCGGAGCACCAGGAGAGGGGCTCTTCGTTGAGTTTTAGAAACCTGTCGTATTCACAGTGTGTCCATTCTCTAGGTTTCCCGTACACGTTATAGCTGTAGTAATATTCCCTTCAACCTGGAGAGCTGGGACCCATGGAATGGGTGCCATGCATTATTGCTTTAAAGGGTCTGCATTTGCTCACCCAATCTCACCAATCCTCTCAGTCGCAAGTGTCCAGCCTTATGCCATATCCAGCTGTCATTGTACATAGGGTCATTCCAGGTTGCATCAGAGACCCTGAAGGAATTGTAAAGAATTTCCCTGTTTCTTTGTTCTGTTTTTGAAATTCCTTTTTAGAGTGGGTTTGAGCTGATTCTCGCTGCCATGTTTATGCCAGTCTAGACACACTTGATTCCCTTACGGAGACATATCAATACATAGGTTTTAAGATTCTTACTAGCCAGATCTATTCCTCTGCGGGAAATATGGGGTTTTGAGTCCCTTTCACTGAGGAAGGTGTAGGTCTTGTCTATTCCATAGTTGGTTTTTGGAACGGTACCTGTGCTTATATCCAACTCGGGTTTGATACAACACCCCACCTCTCCTTCCCCCTTAAGCAGGCATAAGAGTGTTTTCTAAATGTGAGACTCTGTTCTCTTGCCTAACTCAGTTCATGTGTAGCCATGTTTACAGGATCTTCCTAAGTGATATCTTATGATAAGTTTCTTTTCCTGTGTGACTTCTTTCACTTAGAATCATCGTACCTGAATCCACTCATTTTGCTGCTACTGGTCTTATGACATTGATTTCGTGGCTGAGGGATATTCCATCGTACGTAAGTTCCACAATGTTTGGAACCATTTTTATATTGCCTGGGATATTTCAGGTGTACCCAGGTTGAGGTTCTTGTAAGCAGTGCAGCCCTCAATTTGGGGGTGGCTCTGTCTTATGGATTTTCAGTTTTCCCAAGGTATATTCCCTAGACTGGAAGTGCCCTTGGCTCTGTAGCTCTGTTGTTTACTTGTTTTAGGGAACACAATGCACTCCTCCAGTGAGGCAGTTGGCAACTTACATCCCGCCCATCAGCATAACAAGGCTCCCTGTTCTCCAGGGCCTGTCTTGCCTTTCTGGTTTTTACACATTTTGTGGATGTCCCTTTTGACCGGTGGGAAGTGATACTTCTGTGTAGTGCAGATTTGCATTGCCCGCTTGCTTGCTTGGCCAAAAAGGCCGTATGCGTTTTCTCCTGAATATATTCAGGAGAAAACGCATACGGCCTTTTTGGCCAAGTGCATCATTGTCGAAGTTGTGCCCCTCTTCCTGTGCTTTACAGGCGAGTCCAACGTACCTCTTGAAATCTGTTTCCTGCTATTCTGCCTCGCTTTCAAGTCCGCCTCGTTGCCTTCCCTCAACAGATTTTTGGACGATAGTTGGCCTTGATTACTCTGCCAGTTTGTGAATTGCTGTGCCCCTGAGCTCCATTTTTCAACTCGTTTCTTGTGAGCTGAACACAAGTCCAAACTTTTGGTTCAGGACCTATACTGGTTCCCGGTGGGTGGCTGAGACTTTGGTTAATTCTTCTTCCTGCCGGGAAATTAGAGTGACATGTGCCCATCCAAATGCCTAGCAGCTACTCTCTCATTGGTTCTCCCTCTTCCCTTTCATCCTCTGCCAAATTGGCAACCTGTGCGAACCAGGAGCTTAAAGGGGCTGTCTCTCCAAGTTGGGAGATTGATAGGAAAGCAGTTGGGAAGTCAAACCGGAGCACCAGGAGAGGGGCTCTTCGTTGAGTTTTAGAAACCTGTCGTATTCACAGTGTGTCCATTCTCTAGGTTTCCCGTACACGTTATAGCTGTAGTAATATTCCCTTCAACCTGGAGAGCTGGGACCCATGGAATGGGTGCCATGCATTATTGCTTTAAAGGGTCTGCATTTGCTCACCCAATCTCACCAATCCTCTCAGTCGCAAGTGTCCAGCCTTATGCCACATCCAGCTGTCATTGTAGATAGGGACATTCCAGGTTGCATCAGAGACCCTGAAGGAATTGTAAAGAACTTCCCTGTTTCTTTGTTCTGTTTTTGAAATTCCTTTTTAGAGTGGGTTTGAGCTGATTCTCGCTGCCATGTTTATGCCAGTCTAGACACACTTGATTCCCTTACGGAGACATATCAATACATAGGTTTTCAGATTCTTACTAGTCAGATCTATTCCTCTGCGGGAAATATGGGGTTTTGAGTCCCTTTCACTGAGGAAGGTGTAGGTCTTGTCTATTCCATAGTTGGTTTTTGGAACGGTACCTGTGCTTATATCCAACTCGGGTTTGATGCATCACCCCACCTCTCCTTCCCCCTTAAGCAGGCATAAGAGTGTTTTCTAAATGTGAGACTCTGTTCTCTTGCCTAACTCAGTTCATGTGTAGCCATGTTTACAGGATCTTCCTAAGTGATATCTTATGATAAGTTTCTTTTCCTGTGTGACTTCTTTCACTTAGAATCATCGTACCTGAATCCACTCATTTTGCTGCTACTGGTCTTATGACATTGATTTCGTGGCTGAGGGATATTCCATCGTACGTAAGTTCCACAATGTTTGGAACCATTTTTATATTGCCTGGGATATTTCAGGTGTACCCAGGTTGAGGTTCTTGTAAGCAGTGCAGCCCTCAATTTGGGGGTGGCTCTGTCTTATGGATTTTCAGTTTTCCCAAGGTATATTCCCTAGACTGGAAGTGCCCTTGGCTCTGTAGCTCTGTTGTTTACTTGTTTTAGGGAACACAATGCACTCCTCCAGTGAGGCAGTTGGCAACTTACATCCCGCCCATCAGCATAACAAGGCTCCCTGTTCTCCAGGGCCTGTCTTGCCTTTCTGGTTTTTACACATATTGTGGATGTCCCTTTTGACCGGTGGGAAGTGATACTTCTTTGTAGTGCAGATTTGCATTGCCCGCTTGCTTGCTTGGCCAAAAAGGGCGTATGCGTTTTCTCCTGAATATATTCAGGAGAAAACGCATACGCCCTTTTTGGCCAAGTGCATCATTGTCGAAGTTGTGCCCCTCTTCCTGTGCTTTACAGGCGAGTCCAACGTACCTCTTGAAATCTGTTTCCTGCTATTCTGCCTCGCTTTCAAGTCCGCCTCGTTGCCTTCCCTCAACAGATTTTTGGACGATAGTTGGCCTTGATTACTCTGCCAGTTTGTGAATTGCTGTGCCCCTGAGCTCCATTTTTCAACTCGTTTCTTGTTAGCTGAACACAAGTCCAAACTTTTGGTTCAGGATCTATACTGGTTCCCGGTGGGTGGCTGAGACTTTGGTTAATTCTTCTTCCTGCCGGGAAATTAGAGTGACATGTGCCCATCCAAATGCCTAGCAGCTATTCTCTCATTGGTTCTCCCTCTTCCCTTTCCTGCTCTGCCAAATTGGCAACCTGTGCGAACCAGGAGCTTAAAGGGGCTGTCTCTCCAAGTTGGGAGATTGATAGGAAAGCAGTTGGGAAGTCAAACCGGAGCACCAGGAGAGGGGCTCTTCGTTGAGTTTTAGAAACCTGTCGTATTCACAGTGTGTCCATTCTCTAGGTTTCCCGTACACGTTATAGCTGTAGTAATATTCCCTTCAACCTGGAGAGCTGGGACCCATGGAATGGGTGCCATGCATTATTGCTTTAAAGGGTCTGCATTTGCTCACCCAATCTCACCAATCCTCTCAGTCCCAAGTGTCCAGCCTTATGCCACATCCAGCTGTCATTGTAGATAGGGTCATTCCAGGTTGCATCAGAGACCCTGAAGGAATTGTAAAGAACTTCCCTGTTTCTTTGTTCTGTTTTTGAAATTCCTTTTTAGAGTGGGTTTGAGCTGATTCTCGCTGCCATGTTTATGCCAGTCTAGACACACTTGATTCCCTTACGGAGACATATCAATACATAGGTTTTAAGATTCTTACTAGTCAGATCTATTCCTCTGCGGGAAATATGGGGTTTTGAGTCCCTTTCACTGAGGAAGGTGGACGTCTTGTCTATTCCATAGTTGGTTTTTGGAACGGTACCTGTGCTTATATCCAACTCGGGTTTGATGCATCACCCCACCTCTCCTTCCCCCTTAAGCAGGCATAAGAGTGTTTTCTAAATGTGAGACTCTGTTCTCTTGCCTAATTCAGTTCATGTGTAGCCATGTTTACAGGATCTTCCTAAGTGATATCTTATGATAAGTTTCTTTTCCTGTGTGACTTCTTTCACTTAGAATCATCGTACCTGAATCCACTCATTTTGCTGCTACTGGTCTTATGACATTGATTTCGGGGCTGAGGGATATTCCATCGTACGTAAGTTCCACAATGTTTGGAACCATTTTTATATTGCCTGGGATATTTCAGGTGTACCCAGGTTGAGGTTCTTGTAAGCAGTGCAGCCCTCAATTTGGGGGTGGCTCTGTCTTATGGATTTTCAGTTTTCCCAAGGTATATTCCCTAGACTGGAAGTGCCCTTGGCTCTGTAGCTCTGTTGTTTACTTGTTTTAGGGAACACAATGCACTCCTCCAGTGAGGCAGTTGGCAACTTACATCCCGCCCATCAGCATAACAAGGCTCCCTGTTCTCCAGGGCCTGTCTTGCCTTTCTGGTTTTTACACATATTGTGGATGTCCCTTTTGACCGGTGGGAAGTGATACTTCTTTGTAGTGCAGATTTGCATTGCCCGCTTGCTTGCTTGGCCAAAAAGGGCGTATGCGTTTTCTCCTGAATATATTCAGGAGAAAACGCATACGCCCTTTTTGGCCAAGTGCATCATTGTCGAAGTTGTGCCCCTCTTCCTGTGCTTTACAGGCGATTCCAACGTACCTCTTGAAATCTGTTTCCTGCTATTCTGCCTCGCTTTCAAGTCCGCCTCGTTGCCTTCCCTCAACAGATTTTTGGACGATAGTTGGCCTTGATTACTCTGCCAGTTTGTGAATTGCTGTGCCCCTGAGCTCCATTTTTCAACTCGTTTCTTGTGAGCTGAACACAAGTCCAAACTTTTGGTTCAGGACCTATACTGGTTCCCAGTGGGTGGCTGAGACTTTGGTTAATTCTTCTTCCTGCCGGGAAATTAGAGTGACATGTGCCAATCCAAATGCCTGGCAGCTACTCTCTCATTGGTTCTCCCTCTTCCCTTTCATCCTCTGCCAAATTGGCAACCTGTGCGAACCAGGAGCTTAAAGGGGCTGTCTCTCCAAGTTGGGAGATTGATAGGAAAGCAGTTGGAAAGTCAAACCGGAGCACCAGGAGAGGGGCTCTTCGTTGAGTTTTAGAAACCTGTCGTATTCACAGTGTGTCCATTCTCTAGGTTTCCTGTACACGTTATAGCTGTAGTAATATTCCCTTCAACCTGGAGAGCTGGGACCCATGGAATGGGTGCCATGCATTATTGCTTTAAAGGGTCTGCATTTGCTCACCCAATCTCACCAATCCTCTCAGTCGCAAGTGTCCAGCCTTATGCCACATCCAGCTGTCATTGTAGATAGGGTCATTCCAGGTTGCATCAGAGACCCTGAAGGAATTGTAAAGAACTTCCCTGTTTCTTTGTTCTGTTTTTGAAATTCCTTTTTAGAGTGGGTTTGAGCTGATTCTCGCTGCCATGTTTATGCCAGTCTAGACACACTTGATTCCCTTACGGAGACATATCAATACATAGGTTTTAAGATTCTTACTAGTCAGATCTATTCCTCTGCGGGAAATATGGGGTTTTGAGTCCCTTTCACTGAGGAAGGTGTAGGTCTTGTCTATTCCATAGTTGGTTTTTGGAACGGTACCTGTGCTTATATCCAACTCGGGTTTGATGCATCACCCCACCTCTCCTTCCCCCTTAAGCAGGCATAAGAGTGTTTTCTAAATGTGAGACTCTGTTCTCTTGCCTAACTCAGTTCATGTGTAGCCATGTTTACAGGATCTTCCTAAGTGATATCTTATGATAAGTTTCTTTTCCTGTGTGACTTCTTTCACTTAGAATCATCGTACCTGAATCCACTCATTTTGCTGCTACTGGTCTTATGACATTGATTTCGTGGCTGAGGGATATTCCATCGTACGTAAGTTCCACAATGTTTGGAACCATTTTTATATTGCCTGGGATATTTCAGGTGTACCCAGGTTGAGGTTCTTGTAAGCAGTGCAGCCCTCAATTTGGGGGTGGCTCTGTCTTATGGATTTTCAGTTTTCCCAAGGTATATTCCCTAGACTGGAAGTGCCCTTGGCTCTGTAGCTCTGTTGTTTACTTGTTTTAGGGAACACAATGCACTCCTCCAGTGAGGCAGTTGGCAACTTACATCCCGCCCATCAGCATAACAAGGCTCCCTGTTCTCCAGGGACTGTATGCCTTTCTGGTTTTTACACATATTGTGGATGTCCCTTTTGACCGGTGGGAAGTGATACTTCTTTGTAGTGCAGATTTGCATTGCCCGCTTGCTTGCTTGGCCAAAAAGGGCGTATGCGTTTTCTCCTGAATATATTCAGGAGAAAACGCATACGCCCTTTTTGGCCAAGTGCATCATTGTCGAAGTTGTGCCCCTCTTCCTGTGCTTTACAGGCGATTCCAACGTACCTCTTGAAATCTGTTTCCTGCTATTCTGCCTCGCTTTCAAGTCCGCCTCGTTGCCTTCCCTCAACAGATTTTTGGACGATAGTTGGCCTTGATTACTCTGCCAGTTTGTGAATTGCTGTGCCCCTGAGCTCCATTTTTCAACTCGTTTCTTGTGAGCTGAACACAAGTCCAAACTTTTGGTTCAGGACCTATACTGGTTCCCGGTGGGTGGCTGAGACTTTGGTTAATTCTTCTTCCTGCCAGGAAATTAGAGTGACATGTGCCCATCCAAATGCCTAGCAGCTACTCTCTCATTGGTTCTCCCTCTTCCCTTTCATCCTCTGCCAAATTGGCAACCTGTGCGAACCAGGAGCTTAAAGGGGCTGTCTCTCCAAGTTGGGAGATTGATAGGAAAGCAGTTGGGAAGTCAAACCGGAGCACCAGGAGAGGGGCTCTTCGTTGAGTTTTAGAAACCTGTCGTATTCACAGTGTGTCCATTCTCGAGGTTTCCCGTACACGTTATAGCTGTAGTAATATTCCCTTCAACCTGGAGAGCTGGGACCCATGGAATGGGTGCCATGCATTATTGCTTTAAAGGGTCTGCATTTGCTCACCCAATCTCACCAATCCTCTCAGTCCCAAGTGTCCAGCCTTATGCCACATCCAGCTGTCATTGTAGATAGGGTCATTCCAGGTTGCATCAGAGACCCTGAAGGAATTGTAAAGAACTTCCCTGTTTCTTTGTTCTGTTTTTGAAATTCCTTTTTAGAGTGGGTTTGAGCTGATTCTCGCTGCCATGTTTATGCCAGTCTAGACACACTTGATTCCCTTACGGAGACATATCAATACATAGGTTTTAAGATTCTTACTAGTCAGATCTATTCCTCTGCGGGAAATATGGGGTTTTGAGTCCCTTTCACTGAGGAAGGTGTAGGTCTTGTCTATTCCATAGTTGGTTTTTGGAACGGTACCTGTGCTTATATCCAACTCGGGTTTGATGCATCACCCCACCTCTCCTTCCCCCTTAAGCAGGCATAAGAGTGTTTTCTAAATGTGAGACTCTGTTCTCTTGCCTAACTCAGTTCATGTGTAGCCATGTTTACAGGATCTTCCTAAGTGATATCTTATGATAAGTTTCTTTTCCTGTGTGACTTCTTTCACTTAGAATCATCGTACCTGAATCCACTCATTTTGCTGCTACTGGTCTTATGACATTGATTTCGTGGCTGAGGGATATTCCATCGTACGTAAGTTCCACAATGTTTGGAACCATTTTTATATTGCCTGGGATATTTCAGGTGTACCCAGGTTGAGGTTCTTGTAAGCAGTGCAGCCCTCAATTTGGGGGTGGCTCTGTCTTATGGATTTTCAGTTTTCCCAAGGTATATTCCCTAGACTGGAAGTGCCCTTGGCTCTGTAGCTCTGTTGTTTACTTGTTTTAGGGAACACAATGCACTCCTCCAGTGAGGCAGTTGGCAACTTACATCCCGCCCATCAGCATAACAAGGCTCCCTGTTCTCCAGGGCCTGTCTTGCCTTTCTGGTTTTTACACATTTTGTGGATGTCCCTTTTGACCGGTGGGAAGTGATACTTCTTTGTAGTGCTGATTTGCATTGCCCGCTTGCTTGCTTGGCCAAAAAGGGCGTATGCATTTTCTCCTGAATATATTCAGGAGAAAACGCATACGCCCTTTTTGGCCAAGTGCATCATTGTCGAAGTTGTGCCCCTCTTCCTGTGCTTTACAGGCGATTCCAACGTACCTCTTGAAATCTGTTTCCTGCTATTCTGCCTCGCTTTCAAGTCCGCCTCGTTGCCTTCCCTCAACAGATTTTTGGACGATAGTTGGCCTTGATTACTCTGCCAGTTTGTGAATTGCTGTGCCCCTGAGCTCCATTTTTCAACTCGTTTCTTGTGAGCTGAACACAAGTCCAAACTTTTGGTTCAGGACCTATACTGGTTCCCGGTGGGTGGCTGAGACTTTGGTTAATTCTTCTTCCTGCCAGGAAATTAGAGTGACATGTGCCCATCCAAATGCCTAGCAGCTACTGTCTCATTGGTTCTCCCTCTTCCCTTTCATCCTCTGCCAAATTGGCAACCTGTGCGAACCAGGAGCTTAAAGGGGCTGTCTCTCCAAGTTGGGAGATTGATAGGAAAGCAGTTGGGAAGTCAAACCGGAGCACCAGGAGAGGGGCTCTTCGTTGAGTTTTAGAAACCTGTCGTATTCACAGTGTGTCCATTCTCTAGGTTTCCCGTACACGTTATAGCTGTAGTAATATTCCCTTCAACCTGGAGAGCTGGGACCCATGGAATGGGTGCCATGCATTATTGCTTTAAAGGGTCTGCATTTGCTCACCCAATCTCACCAATCCTCTCAGTCCCAAGTGTCCAGCCTTATGCCACATCCAGCTGTCATTGTAGATAGGGACATTCCAGGTTGCATCAGAGACCCTGAAGGAATTGTAAAGAATTTCCCTGTTTCTTTGTTCTGTTTTTGAAATTCCTTTTTAGAGTGGGTTTGAGCTGATTCTCGCTGCCATGTTTATGCCAGTCTAGACACACTTGATTCCCTTACGGAGACATATCAATACATAGGTTTTAAGATTCTTACTAGTCAGATCTATTCCTCTGCGGGAAATATGGGGTTTTGAGTCCCTTTCACTGAGGAAGGTGTAGGTCTTGTCTATTCCATAGTTGGTTTTTGGAACGGTACCTGTGCTTATATCCAACTCGGGTTTGATGCATCACCCCACCTCTCCTTCCCCCTTAAGCAGGCATAAGAGTGTTTTCTAAATGTGAGACTCTGTTCTCTTGCCTAACTCAGTTCATGTGTAGCCATGTTTACAGGATCTTCCTAAGTGATATCTTATGATAAGTTTCTTTTCCTGTGTGACTTCTTTCACTTAGAATCATCGTACCTGAATCCACTCATTTTGCTGCTACTGGTCTTATGACATTGATTTCGGGGCTGAGGGATATTCCATCGTACGTAAGTTCCACAATGTTTGGAACCATTTTTATATTGCCTGGGATATTTCAGGTGTACCCAGGTTGAGGTTCTTGTAAGCAGTGCAGCCCTCAATTTGGGGGTGGCTCTGTCTTATGGATTTTCAGTTTTCCCAAGGTATATTCCCTAGACTGGAAGTGCCCTTGGCTCTGTAGCTCTGTTGTTTACTTGTTTTAGGGAACACAATGCACTCCTCCAGTGAGGCAGTTGGCAACTTACATCCCGCCCATCAGCATAACAAGGCTCCCTGTTCTCCAGGGCCTGTCTTGCCTTTCTGGTTTTTACACATATTGTGGATGTCCCTTTTGACCGGTGGGACGTGATACTTCTTTGTAGTGCAGATTTGCATTGCCCGCTTGCTTGCTTGGCCAAAAAGGGCGTATGCGTTTTCTCCTGAATATATTCAGGAGAAAACGCATACGCCCTTTTTGGCCAAGTGCATCATTGTCGAAGTTGTGCCCCTCTTCCTGTGCTTTACAGGCGATTCCAACGTACCTCTTGAAATCTGTTTCCTGCTATTCTGCCTCGCTTTCAAGTCCGACACGTTGCCTTCCCTCAACAGATTTTTGGACGATAGTTGGCCTTGATTACTCTGCCAGTTTGTGAATTGCTGTGCCCCTGAGCTCCATTTTTCAACTCGTTTCTTGTGAGCTGAACACAAGTCCAAACTTTTGGTTCAGGACCTATACTGGTTCCCGGTGGGTGGCTGAGACTTTGGTTAATTCTTCTTCCTGCCAGGAAATTAGAGTGACATGTGCCCTTCCAAATGCCTAGCAGCTACTGTCTCATTGGTTCTCCCTCTTCCCTTTCATCCTCTGCCAAATTGGCAACCTGTGCGAACCAGGAGCTTAAAGGGGCTGTCTCTCCAAGTTGGGAGATTGATAGGAAAGCAGTTGGGAAGTCAAACCGGAGCACCAGGAGAGGGGCTCTTCGTTGAGTTTTAGAAACCTGTCGTATTCACAGTGTGTCCATTCTCTAGGTTTCCCGTACACGTTATAGCTGTAGTAATATTCCCTTCAACCTGGAGAGCTGGGACCCATGGAATGCGTGCCATGCATTATTGCTTTAAAGGGTCTGCATTTGCTCACCCAATCTCACCAATCCTCTCAGTCCCAAGTGTCCAGCCTTATGCCACATCCAGCTGTCATTGTAGATAGGGTCATTCCAGGTTGCATCAGAGACCCTGAAGGAATTGTAAAGAACTTCCCTGTTTCTTTGTTCTGTTTTTGAAATTCCTTTTTAGAGTGGGTTTGAGCTGATTCTCGCTGCCATGTTTATGCCAGTCTAGACACACTTGATTCCCTTACGGAGACATATCAATACATAGGTTTTAAGATTCTTACTAGTCAGATCTATTCCTCTGCGGGAAATATGGGGTTTTGAGTCCCTTTCACTGAGGAAGGTGGAGGTCTTGTCTATTCCATAGTTGGTTTTTGGAACGGTAACTGTGCTTATATCCAACTCGGGTTTGATGCATCACCCCACCTCTCCTTCCCCCTTAAGCAGGCATAAGAGTGTTTTCTAAATGTGAGACTCTGTTCTCTTGCCTAACTCAGTTCATGTGTAGCCATGTTTACAGGATCTTCCTAAGTGATATCTTATGATAAGTTTCTTTTCCTGTGTGACTTCTTTCACTTAGAATCATCGTACCTGAATCCACTCATTTTGCTGCTACTGGTCTTATGACATTGATTTCGGGGCTGAGGGATATTCCATCGTACGTAAGTTCCACAATGTTTGGAACCATTTTTATATTGCCTGGGATATTTCAGGTGTACCCAGGTTGAGGTTCTTGTAAGCAGTGCAGCCCTCAATTTGGGGGTGGCTCTGTCTTATGGATTTTCAGTTTTCCCAAGGTATATTCCCTAGACTGGAAGTGCCCTTGGCTCTGTAGCTCTGTTGTTTACTTGTTTTAGGGAACACAATGCACTCCTCCAGTGAGGCAGTTGGCAACTTACATCCCGCCCATCAGCATAACAAGGCTCCCTGTTCTCCAGGGCCTGTCTTGCCTTTCTGGTTTTTACACATTTTGTGGATGTCCCTTTTGACCGGTGGGAAGTGATACTTCTTTGTAGTGCAGATTTGCATTGCCCGCTTGCTTGCTTGGCCAAAAAGGGCGTATGCGTTTTCTCCTGAATATATTCAGGAGAAAACGCATACGCACTTTTTGGCCAAGTGCATCATTGTCGAAGTTGTGCCCCTCTTCCTCTGATTTACAGGCGAGTCCAACGTACCTCTTGAAATCTGTTTCCTGCTATTCTGCCTCACTTTCAAGTCCGCCTCGTTGCCTTCCCTCAACAGATTTTTGGACGATAGTTGGCCTTGATTACTCTGCCAGTTTGTGAATTGCTGTGCCCCTGAGCTCCATTTTTCAACTCGTTTCTTGTTAGCTGAACACAAGTCCAAACTTTTGGTTCAGGACCTATACTGGTTCCCGGTGGGTGGCTGAGACTTTGGTTAATTCTTCTTCCTGCCGGGAAATTAGAGTGACATGTGCCCATCCAAATGCCTAGCAGCTACTCTCTCATTGGTTCTCCCTCTTCCCTTTCCTCCTTTGCCAAATTGGCAACCTGTGCGAACCAGGAGCTTAAAGGGGCTGTCTCTCCAAGTTGGGAGATTGATAGGAAAGCAGTTGGAAAGTCAAACCGGAGCACCAGGAGAGGGGCTCTTCGTTGAGTTTTAGAAACCTGTCGTATTCACAGTGTGTCCATTCTCTAGGTTTCCCGTACACGTTATAGCTGTAGTAATATTCCCTTCAACCTGGAGAGCTGGGACCCATGGAATGGGTGCCATGCATTATTGCTTTAAAGGGTCTGCATTTGCTCACCCAATCTCACCAATCCTCTCAGTCGCAAGTGTCCAGCCTTATGCCACATCCAGCTGTCATTGTAGATAGGGTCATTCCAGGTTGCATCAGAGACCCTGAAGGAATTGTAAAGAACTTCCCTGTTTCTTTGTTCTGTTTTTGAAATTCCTTTTTAGAGTGGGTTTGAGCTGATTCTCGCTGCCATGTTTATGCCAGTCTAGACACACTTGATTCCCTTACGGAGACATATCAATACATAGGTTTTAAGATTCTTACTAGTCAGATCTATTCCTCTGCGGGAAATATGGGGTTTTGAGTCCCTTTCACTGAGGAAGGTGGACGTCTTGTCTATTCCATAGTTGGTTTTTGGAACGGTACCTGTGCTTATATCCAACTCGGGTTTGATGCATCACCCCACCTCTCCTTCCCCCTTAAGCAGGCATAAGAGTGTTTTCTAAATGTGAGACTCTGTTCTCTTGCCTAACTCAGTTCATGTGTAGCCATGTTTACAGGATCTTCCTAAGTGATATCTTATGATAAGTTTCTTTTCCTGTGTGACTTCTTTCACTTAGAATCATCGTACCTGAATCCACTCATTTTGCTGCTACTGGTCTTATGACATTGATTTCGGGGCTGAGGGATATTCCATCGTACGTAAGTTCCACAATGTTTGGAACCATTTTTATATTGCCTGGGATATTTCAGTTGTACCCAGGTTGAGGTTCTTGTAAGCAGTGCAGCCCTCAATTTGGGGGTGGCTCTGTCTTATGGATTTTCAGTTTTCCCAAGGTATATTCCCTAGACTGGAAGTGCCCTTGGCTCTGTAGCTCTGTTGTTTACTTGTTTTAGGGAACACAATGCACTCCTCCAGTGAGGCAGTTGGCAACTTACATCCCGCCCATCAGCATAACAAGGCTCCCTGTTCTCCAGGGCCTGTCTTGCCTTTCTGGTTTTTACACATATTGTGGATGTCCCTTTTGACCGGTGGGAAGTGATACTTATTTGTAGTGCAGATTTGCATTGCCCGCTTGCTTGCTTGGCCAAAGAGGGCGTATGCGTTTTCTCCTGAATATATTCAGGAGAAAACGCATACGCCCTTTTTGGCCAAGTGCATCATTGTCGAAGTTGTGCCCCTCTTCCTGTGCTTTACAGGCGATTCCAACGTACCTCTTGAAATCTGTTTCCTGCTATTCTGCCTCGCTTTCAAGTCCGCCTCGTTGCCTTCCCTCAACAGATTTTTGGACGATAGTTGGCCTTGATTACTCTGCCAGTTTGTGAATTGCTGTGCCCCTGAGCTCCATTTTTCAACTCGTTTCTTGTGAGCTGAACACAAGTCCAAACTTTTGGTTCAGGACCTATACTGGTTCCCGGTGGGTGGCTGAGACTTTGGTTAATTCTTCTTCCTGCCAGGAAATTAGAGTGACATGTGCCCATCCAAATGCCTAGCAGCTACTCTCTCATTGGTTCTCCCTCTTCCCTTTCCTCCTCTGCCAAATTGGCAACCTGTGCGAACCAGGAGCTTAAAGGGGCTGTCTCTCCAAGTTGGGAGATTGATAGGAAAGCAGTTGGAAAGTCAAACCGGAGCACCAGGAGAGGGGCTCTTCGTTGAGTTTTAGAAACCTGTCGTATTCACAGTGTGTCCATTCTCTAGGTTTCCCGTACACGTTATAGCTGTAGTAATATTCCCTTCAACCTGGAGAGCTGGGACCCATGGAATGGGTGCCATGCATTATTGCTTTAAAGGGTCTGCATTTGCTCACCCAATCTCACCAATCCTCTCAGTCCCAAGTGTCCAGCCTTATGCCACATCCAGCTGTCATTGTAGATAGGGTCATTCCAGGTTGCATCAGAGACCCTGAAGGAATTGTAAAGAACTTCCCTGTTTCTTGGTTCTGTTTTTGAAATTCCTTTTTAGAGTGGGTTTGAGCTGATTCTCGCTGCCCTGTTTATGCCAGTCTAGACACACTTGATTCCCTTACGGAGACATATCAGTACATAGGTTTTAAGATTCTTACTAGTCAGATCTATTCCTCTGCGGGAAATATGGGGTTTTGAGTCCCTTTCACTGAGGAAGGAGTAGGTCTTGTCTATTCCATAGTTGGTTTGTGGAACGGTACCTGTGCTTATATCCAACTCGGGTTTGATGCATCACCCCACCTCTCCTTCCCCCTTAAGCAGGCATAAGAGTGTTTTCTAAATGTGAGACTCTGTTCTCTTGCCTAACTCAGTTCATGTGTAGCCATGTTTACAGGATCTTCCTAAGTGATATCTTATGATAAGTTTCTTTTCCTGTGTGACTTCTTTCACTTAGAATCATCGTACCTGAATCCACTCATTTTGCTGCTACTGGTCTTATGACATTGATTTCGTGGCTGAGGGATATTCCATCGTACGTAAGTTCCACAATGTTTGGAACCATTTTTATATTGCCTGGGATATTTCAGGTGTACCCAGGTTGAGGTTCTTGTAAGCAGTGCAGCCCTCAATTTGGGGGTGGCTCTGTCTTATGGATTTTCAGTTTTCCCAAGGTATATTCCCTAGACTGGAAGTGCCCTTGGCTCTGTAGCTCTGTTGTTTACTTGTTTTAGGGAACACAATGCACTCCTCCAGTGAGGCAGTTGGCAACTTACATCCCGCCCATCAGCATAACAAGGCTCCCTGTTCTCCAGGGCCTGTCTTGCCTTTCTGGTTTTTACACATTTTGTGGATGTCCCTTTTGACCGGTGGGAAGTGATACTTCTTTGTAGTGCAGATTTGCATTGCCCGCTTGCTTGCTTGGCCAAAAAGGGCGTATGCGTTTTCTCCTGAATATATTCAGGAGAAAACGCATACGCCCTTTTTGGCAAAGTGCATCATTGTCGAAGTTGTGCCCCTCTTCCTGTGCTTTACAGGCGAGTCCAACGTACCTCTTGAAATCTGTTTCCTGCTATTCTGCCTCGCTTTCAAGTCCGCCTCGTTGCCTTCCCTCAACAGATTTTTGGACGATAGTTGGCCTTGATTACTCTGCCAGTTTGTGAATTGCTGTGCCCCTGAGCTCCATTTTTCAACTCGTTTCTTGTTAGCTGAACACAAGTCCAAACTTTTGGTTCAGGAACTATACTGGTTCCCGGTGGGTGGCTGAGACTTTGGTTAATTCTTCTTCCTGCCAGGAAATTAGAGTGACATGTGCCCATCCAAATGCCTAGCAGCTACTGTCTCATTGGTTCTCCCTCTTCCCTTTCATCCTCTGCCAAATTGGCAACCTGTGCGAACCAGGAGCTTAAAGGGGCTGTCTCTCCAAGTTGGGAGATTGATAGGAAAGCAGTTGGGAAGTCAAACCGGAGCACCAGGAGAGGGGCTCTTCGTTGAGTTTTAGAAACCTGTCGTATTCACAGTGTGTCCATTCTCTAGGTTTCCCGTACACGTTATAGCTGTAGTAATATTCCCTTCAACCTGGAGAGCTGGGACCCATGGAATGGGTGCCATGCATTATTGCTTTAAAGGGTCTGCATTTGCTCACCCAATCTCACCAATCCTCTCAGTCCCAAGTGTCCAGCCTTATGCCACATCCAGCTGTCATTGTAGATAGGGTCATTCCAGGTTGCATCAGAGACCCTGAAGGAAGTGTAAAGAATTTCCCTGTTTCTTTGTTCTGTTTTTGAAATTCCTTTTTAGAGTGGGTTTGAGCTGATTCTCGCTGCCATGTTTATGCCAGTCTAGACACACTTGATTCCCTTACGGAGACATATCAATACATAGGTTTTAAGATTCTTACTAGTCAGATCTATTCCTCTGCGGGAAATATGGGGTTTTGAGTCCCTTTCACTGAGGAAGGTGTAGGTCTTGTCTATTCCATAGTTGGTTTTTGGAACGGTACCTGTGCTTATATCCAACTCGGGTTTGATGCATCACCCCACCTCTCCTTCCCCCTTAAGCAGGCATAAGAGTGTTTTCTAAATGTGAGACTCTGTTCTCTTGCCTAACTCAGTTCATGTGTAGCCATGTTTACAGGATCTTCCTAAGTGATATCTTATGATAAGTTTCTTTTCCTGTGTGACTTCTTTCACTTAGAATCATCGTACATGAATCCACTCATTTTGCTGCTACTGGTCTTATGACATTGATTTCGGGGCTGAGGGATATTCCATCGTACGTAAGTTCCACAATGTTTGGAACCATTTTTATATTGCCTGGGATATTTCAGGTGTACCCAGGTTGAGGTTCTTGTAAGCAGTGCAGCCCTCAATTTGGGGGTGGCTCTGTCTTATGGATTTTCAGTTTTCCCAAGGTATATTCCCTAGACTGGAAGTGCCCTTGGCTCTGTAGCTCTGTTGTTTACTTGTTTTAGGGAACACAATGCACTCCTCCAGTGAGGCAGTTGGCAACTTACATCCCGCCCATCAGCATAACAAGGCTCCCTGTTCTCCAGGGCCTGTCTTGCCTTTCTGGTTTTTACACATTTTGTGGATGTCCCTTTTGACCGGTGGGAAGTGATACTTCTTTGTAGTGCAGATTTGCATTGCCCGCTTGCTTGCTTGGCCAAAAAGGGCGTATGCGTTTTCTCCTGAATATATTCAGGAGAAAACGCATACGCCCTTTTTGGCCAAGTGCATCATGGTCGAAGTTGTGCCCCTCTTCCTGTGCTTTACAGGCGATTCCAACGTACCTCTTGAAATCTGTTTCCTGCTATTCTGCCTCGCTTTCAAGTCCGCCTCCGTTGCCTTCCCTCAACAGATTTTTGGACGATAGTTGGCCTTGATTACTCTGCCAGTTTGTGAATTGCTGTGTCCCTGAGCTCCATTTTTCAACTCGTTTTTTGTGAGCTGAACGCAAGTCCAAACTTTTGGTTCAGGACCTATACTGGTTCCCGGTGGGTGGCTGAGACTTTGGTTAATTCTTCTTCCTGCCGGGAAATTAGAGTGACATGTGCCCATCCAAATGCCTAGCAGCTACTCTCTCATTGGTTCTCCCTCTTCCCTTTCATCCTCTGCCAAATTGGCAACCTGTGCGAACCAGGAGCTTAAAGGGGCTGTCTCTCCAAGTTGGGAGATTGATAGGAAAGCAGTTGGGAAGTCAAACCGGAGCACCAGGAGAGGGGCTCTTCGTTGAGTTTTAGAAACCTGTCGTATTCACAGTGTGTCCATTCTCTAGGTTTCCCGTACACGTTATAGCTGTAGTAATATTCCCTTCAACCTGGAGAGCTGGGACCCATGGAATGGGTGCCATGCATTATTGCTTTAAAGGGTCTGCAATTGCTCACCCAATCTCACCAATCCTCTCAGTCCCAAGTGTCCAGCCTTATGCCACATCCAGCTGTCATTGTAGATAGGGTCATTCCAGGTTGCATCAGAGACCCTGAAGGAATTGTAAAGAATTTCCCTGTTTCTTTGTTCTGTTTTTGAAATTCCTTTTTAGAGTGGGTTTGAGCTGATTCTCGCTGCCATGTTTATGCCAGTCTAGACACACTTGATTCCCTTACGGAGACATATCAATACATAGGTTTTAAGATTCTTACTAGTCAGATCTATTCCTCTGCGGGAAATATGGGGTTTTGAGTCCCTGTCACTGAGGAAGGTGTAGGTCTTGTCTATTCCATAGTTGGTTTTTGGAACGGTACCTGTGCTTATATCCAACTCGGGTTTGATGCATCACCCCACCTCTCCTTCCCCCTTAAGCAGGCATAAGAGTGTTTTCTAAATGTGAGACTCTGTTCTCTTGCCTAACTCAGTTCATGTGTAGCCATGTTTACAGGATCTTCCTAAGTGATATCTTATGATAAGTTTCTTTTCCTGTGTGACTTCTTTCACTTAGAATCATCGTACCTGAATCCACTCATTTTGCTGCTACTGGTCTTATGACATTGATTTCGGGGCTGAGGGATATTCCATCGTACGTAAGTTCCACAATGTTTGGAACCATTTTTATATTGCCTGGGATATTTCAGTTGTACCCAGGTTGAGGTTCTTGTAAGCAGTGCAGCCCTCAATTTGGTGGTGGCTCTGTCTTATGGATTTTCAGTTTTCCCAAGGTATATTCCCTAGACTGGAAGTGCCCTTGGCTCTGTAGCTCTGTTGTTTACTTGTTTTAGGGAACACAATGCACTCCTCCAGTGAGGCAGTTGGCAACTTACATCCCGCCCATCAGCATAACAAGGCTCCCTGTTCTCCAGGGCCTGTCTTGCCTTTCTGGTTTTTACACATATTTTGGATGTCCCTTTTGACCAGTGGGACGTGATAATTCTTTGTAGTGCAGATTTGCATTGCCCGCTTGCTTGCTTGGCCAAAAAGGGCGTATGCGTTTTCTCCTGAATATATTCAGGAGAAAACGCATACGCCCTTTTTGGCCAAGTGCATCATTGTCGAAGTTGTGCCCCTCTTCCTGTGCTTTACAGGCGATTCCAATGTACCTCTTGAAATCTGTTTCCTGCTATTCTGCCTCGCTTTCAAGTCCGACTCGTTGCCTTCCCTCAACAGATTTTTGGACGATAGTTGGCCTTGATTACTCTGCCAGTTTGTGAATTGCTGTGCCCCTGAGCTCCATTTTTCAACTCGTTTCTTGTGAGCTGAACACAAGTCCAAACTTTTGGTTCAGGACCTATAGTGGTTCCCGGTGGGTGGCTGAGACTTTGGTTAATTCTTCTTCCTGCCAGGAAATTAGAGTGACATGTGCCCATCCAAATGCCTAGCAGCTACTGTCTCATTGGTTCTCCCTCTTCCCTTTCATCCTCTGCCAAATTGGCAACCTGTGCGAACCAGGAGCTTAAAGGGGCTGTCTCTCCAAGTTGGGAGATTGATAGGAAAGCAGTTGGAAAGTCAAACCGGAGCACCAGGAGAGGGGCTCTTCGTTGAGTTTTAGAAACCTGTCGTATTCACAGTGTGTCCATTCTCTAGGTTTCCCGTACACGTTATAGCTGTAGTAATATTCCCTTCAACCTGGAGAGCTGGGACCCATGGACTGGGTGCCATGCATTATTGCTTTAAAGGGTCTGCATTTGCTCACCCAATCTCACCAATCCTCTCAGTCACAAGTGTCCAGCCTTATGCCACATCCAGCTGTCATTGTAGATAGGGTCATTCCAGGTTGCATCAGAGACCCTGAAGGAAGTGTAAAGAATTTCCCTGTTTCTTTGTTCTGTTTTTGAAATTCCTTTTTAGAGTGGGTTTGAGCTGATTCTCGCTGCCATGTTTATGCCAGTCTAGACACACTTGATTCCCTTACGGAGACATATCAATACATAGGTTTTAAGATTCTTACTAGTCAGATCTATTCCTCTGCGGGAAATATGGGGTTTTGAGTCCCTTTCACTGAGGAAGGTGTAGGTCTTGTCTATTCCATAGTTGGTTTTTGGAACGGTACCTGTGCTTATATCCAACTCGGGTTTGATGCATCACCCCACCTCTCCTTCCCCCTTAAGCAGGCATAAGAGTGTTTTCTAAATGTGAGACTCTGTTCTCTTGCCTAACTCAGTTCATGTGTAGCCATGTTTACAGGATCTTCCTAAGTGATATCTTATGATAAGTTTCTTTTCCTGTGTGACTTCTTTCACTTAGAATCATCGTATCTGAACCCACTCATTTTGCTGCTACTGGTCTTATGACATTGATTTCGGGGCTGAGGGATATTCCATCGTACGTAAGTTCCACAATGTTTGGAACCATTTTTATATTGCCTGGGATATTTCAGGTGTACCCAGGTTGAGGTTCTTGTAAGCAGTGCAGCCCTCAATTTGGGGGTGGCTCTGTCTTATGGATTTTCAGTTTTCCCAAGGTATATTCCCTAGACTGGAAGTGCCCTTGGCTCTGTAGCTCTGTTGTTTACTTGTTTTAGGGAACACAATGCACTCCTCCAGTGAGGCAGTTGGCAACTTACATCCCGCCCATCAGCATAACAGGGCTCCCTGTTCTCCAGGGCCTGTCTTGCCCTTCTGGTTTTTACACATTTTGTGGATGTCCCTTTTGACCAGTGGGAAGTGATACTTCTTTGTAGTGCAGATTTGCATTGCCCGCTTGCTTGCTTGGCCAAAAAGGGCGTATGCGTTTTCTCCTGAATATAATCAGGAGAAAACGCATACGCCCTTTTTGGCCAAGTGCATCATTGTCGAAGTTGTGCCCCTCTTCCTGTGCTTTACAGGCGATTCCAACATACCTCTTGAAATCTGTTTCCTGCTATTCTGCCTCGCTTTCAAGTCCGCCTCGTTGCCTTCCCTCAACAGATTTTTGGACGATAGTTGGCCTTGATTACTCTGCCAGTTTGTCAATTGCTGTGCCCCTGAGCTCCATTTTTCAACTCGTTTATTGTGAGCTGAACGCAAGTCCAAACTTTTGGTTCAGGACCTATACTGGTTCCCGGTGGGTGGCTGAGACTTTGGTTAATTCTTCTTCCTGCCGGGAAATTAGAGTGACATGTGCCCATCCAAATGCCTAGCAGCTACTCTCTCATTGGTTCTCCCTCTTCCCTTTCATCCTCTGCCAAATTGGCAACCTGTGCGAACCAGGAGCTTAAAGGGGCTGTCTCTCCAAGTTGGGAGATTGATAGGAAAGCAGTTGGGAAGTCAAACCGGAGCACCAGGAGAGGGGCTCTTCGTTGAGTTTTAGAAACCTGTCGTATTCACAGTGTGTCCATTCTCTAGGTTTCCCGTACACGTTATAGCTGTAGTAATATTCCCTTCAACCTGGAGAGCTGGGACCCATGGAATGGGTGCCATGCATTATTGCTTTAAAGGGTCTGCAATTGCTCACCCAATCTCACCAATCCTCTCAGTCGCAAGTGTCCAGCCTTATGCCACATCCAGCTGTCATTGTAGATAGGGTCATTCCAGGTTGCATCAGAGACCCTGAAGGAATTGTAAAGAATTTCCCTGTTTCTTTGTTCTGTTTTTGAAATTCCTTTTTAGAGTGGGTTTGAGCTGATTCTCGCTGCCATGTTTATGCCAGTCTAGACACACTTGATTCCCTTACGGAGACATATCAATACATAGGTTTTAAGATTCTTACTAGTCAGATCTATTCCTCTGCGGGAAATATGGGGTTTTGAGTCCCTTTCACTGAGGAAGGTGTAGGTCTTGTCTATTCCATAGTTGGTTTTTGGAACGGTACCTGTGCTTATATACAACTCGGGTTTGATACATCACCCCACCTCTCCTTCCCCCTTAAGCAGGCATAAGAGTGTTTTCTAAATGTGAGACTCTGTTCTCTTGCCTAACTCAGTTCATGTGTAGCCATGTTTACAGGATCTTCCTAAGTGATATCTTATGATGAGTTTCTTTTCCTGTGTGACTTCTTTCACTTAGAATCATCGTACCTGAATCCACTCATTTTGCTGCTACTGGTCTTATGACATTGATTTCGTGGCTGAGGGATATTCCATCGTACGTAAGTTCCACAATGTTTGGAACCATTTTTATATTGCCTGGGATATTTCAGGTGTACCCAGGTTGAGGTTCTTGTAAGCAGTGCAGCCCTCAATTTGGGGGTGGCTCTGTCTTATGGATTTTCAGTTTTCCCAAGGTATATTCCCTAGACTGGAAGTGCCCTTGGCTCTGTAGCTCTGTTGTTTACTTGTTTTAGGGAACACAATGCACTCCTCCAGTGAGGCAGTTGGCAACTTACATCCCGCCCATCAGCATAACAAGGCTCCCTGTTCTCCAGGGCCTGTCTTGCCTTTCTGGTTTTTACACATTTTGTGGATGTCCCTTTTGACCGGTGGGAAGTGATACTTCTTTGTAGTGCAGATTTGCATTGCCCGCTTGCTTGCTTGGCCAAAAAGGGCGTATGCGTTTTCTCCTGAATATATTCAGGAGAAAACGCATACGCCCTTTTTGGCCAAGTGCATCATTGTCGAAGTTGTGCCCCTCTTCCTGTGCTTTACAGGTGATTCCAACATACCTCTTGAAATCTGTTTCCTGCTATTCTGCCTCGCTTTCAAGTCCGCCTCGTTGCCTTCCCTCAACAGATTTTTGGACGATAGTTGGCCTTGATTACTCTGCCAGTTTGTGAATTGCTGTGCCCCTGAGCTCCATTTTTCAACTCGTTTCTTGTGAGCTGAACGCAAGTCCAAACTTTTGGTTCAGGACCTATACTGGTTCCCGGTGGGTGGCTGAGACTTTGGTTAATTCTTCTTCCTGCCGGGAAATTAGAGTGACATGTGCCCATCCAAATGCCTAGCAGCTACTCTCTCATTGGTTCTCCCTCTTCCCTTTCATCCTCTGCCAAATTGGCAACCTGTGCGAACCAGGAGCTTAAAGGGGCTGTCTCTCCAAGTTGGGAGATTGATAGGAAAGCAGTTGGAAAGTCAAACCGGAGCACCAGGAGAGGGGCTCTTCGTTGAGTTTTAGAAACCTGTCGTATTCACAGTGTGTCCATTCTCTAGGTTTCCCGTACACGTTATAGCTGTAGTAATATTCCCTTCAACCTGGAGAGCTGGGACCCATGGAATGGGTGCCATGCATTATTGCTTTAAAGGGTCTGCATTTGCTCACCCAATCTCACCAATCCTCTCAGTCCCAAGTGTCCAGCCTTATGCCACATCCAGCTGTCATTGTAGATAGGGTCATTCCAGGTTGCATCAGAGACCCTGAAGGAATTGTAAAGAACTTCCCTGTTTCTTTGTTCTGTTTTTGAAATTCCTTTTTAGAGTGGGTTTGAGCTGATTCTCGCTGCCATGTTTATGCCAGTCTAGACACACTTGATTCCCTTACGGAGACATATCAGTACATAGGTTTTAAGATTCTTACTAGTCAGATCTATTCCTCTGCGGGAAATATGGGGTTTTGAGTCCCTTTCACTGAGGAAGGTGTAGGTCTTGTCTATTCCATAGTTGGTTTTTGGAACGGTACCTGTGCTTATATCAAACTCGGGTTTGATGCATCACCCCACCTCTCCTTCCCCCTTAAGCAGGCATAAGAGTGTTTTCTAAATATGAGACTCTGTTCTCTTGCCTAACTCAGTTCATGTGTAGCCATGTTTACAGGATCTTCCTAAGTGATATCTTATGATTAGTTTCTTTTCCTGTCTGACTTCTTTCACTTAGAATCAGCGTACCTGAATCCACTCATTTTGCTGCTACTGGTCTTATGACATTGATTTCGTGGCTGAGGGATATTCCATCGTACGTAAGTTCCACAATGTTTGGAACCATTTTTATATTGCCTGGGATATTTCAGGTGTACCCAGGTTGAAGTTCTTGTAAGCAGTGCAGCCCTCAATTTGGGGGTGGCTCTGTCTTATGGATTTTCAGTTTTCCCAAGGTATATTCCCTAGACTGGAAGTGCCCTTGGCTCTGTAGCTCTGTTGTTTACTTGTTTTAGGGAACACAATGCACTCCTCCAGTGAGGCAGTTGGCAACTTACATCCCGCCCATCAGCATAACAGGGCTCCCTGTTCTCCAGGGCCTGTCTTGCCTTTCTGGTTTTTACATATTTTGTGGATGTCCCTTTTGACCGGTGGGAAGTGATACTTCTTTGTAGTGCAGATTTGCATTGCCCGCTTGCTTGCTTGGCCAAAAAGGGCGTATGCGTTTTCTCCTGAATATATTCAGGAGAAAACGCATACGCCCTTTTTGGCCAAGTGCATCATTGTCGAAGTTGTGCCCCTCTTCCTGTGCTTTACAGGCGAGTCCAACGTACCTCTTGAAATCTGTTTCCTGCTATTCTGCCTCGCTTTCAAGTCCGCCTCGTTGCCTTCCCTCAACAGATTTTTGGACGATAGTTGGCCTTGATTACTCTGCCAGTTTGTGAATTGCTGTGCCCCTGAGCTCCATTTTTCAACTCGTTGTTTGTGAGCTGAACGCAAGTCCAAACTTTTGGTTCAGGACCTATACTGGTTCCCGGTGGGTGGCTGAGACTTTGGTTAATTCTTCTTCCTGCCGGGAAATTAGAGTGACATGTGCCCATCCAAATGCCTAGCAGCTACTCTCTCATTGGTTCTCCCTCTTCCCTTTCATCCTCTGCCAAATTGGCAACCTGTGCGAACCAGGAGCTTAAAGGGGCTGTCTCTCCAAGTTGGGAGATTGATAGGAAAGCAGTTGGAAAGTCAAACCGGAGCACCAGGAGAGGGGCTCTTCGTTGAGTTTTAGAAACCTGTCGTATTCACAGTGTGTCCATTCTCTAGGTTTCCCGTACACGTTATAGCTGTAGTAATATTCCCTTCAACCTGGAGAGCTGGGACCCATGGAATGGGTGCCATGCATTATTGCTTTAAAGGGTCTGCATTTGCTCACCCAATCTCACCAATCCTCTCAGTCCCAAGTGTCCAGCCTTATGCCACATCCAGCTGTCATTGTAGATAGGGTCATTCCAGGTTGCATCAGAGACCCTGAAGGAATTGTAAAGAACTTCCCTGTTTCTTTGTTCTGTTTTTGAAATTCCTTTTTAGAGTGGGTTTGAGCTGATTCTCGCTGCCATGTTTATGCCAGTCTAGACACACTTGATTCCCTTACGGAGACATATCAGTACATAGGTTTTAAGATTCTTACTAGTCAGATCTATTCCTCTGCGGGAAATATGGGGTTTTGAGTCCCTTTCACTGAGGAAGGTGTAGGTCTTGTCTATTCCATAGTTGGTTTTTGGAACGGTACCTGTGCTTATATCAAACTCGGGTTTGATGCATCACCCCACCTCTCCTTCCCCCTTAAGCAGGCATAAGAGTGTTTTCTAAATGTGAGACTCTGTTCTCTTGCCTAACTCAGTTCATGTGTAGCCATGTTTACAGGATCTTCCTAAGTGATATCTTATGATGAGTTTCTTTTACTGTGTGACTTCTTTCACTTAGAATCAGCGTACCTGAATCCACTCATTTTGCTGCTACTGGTCTTATGACATTGATTTCGTGGCTGAGGGATATTCCATCGTACGTAAGTTCCACAATGTTTGGAACCATTTTTATATTGCCTGGGATATTTCAGGTGTACCCAGGTTGAGGTTCTTGTAAGCAGTGCAGCCCTCAATTTGGGGGTGGCTCTGTCTTATGGATTTTCAGTTTTCCCAAGGTATATTCCCTAGACTGGAAGTGCCCTTGGCTCTGTAGCTCTGTTGTTTACTTGTTTTAGGGAACACAATGCACTCCTCCAGTGAGGCAGTTGGCAACTTACATCCCGCCCATCAGCATAACAAGGCTCCCTGTTCTCCAGGGCCTGTCTTGCCTTTCTGGTTTTTACACATTTTGTGGATGTCCCTTTTGACCGGTGGGAAGTGATACTTCTTTGTAGTGCAGATTTGCATTGCCCGCTTGCTTGCTTGGCCAAAAAGGGCGTATGCGTTTTCTCCTGAATATATTCAGGAGAAAACGCATACGCCCTTTTTTGCCAAGTGCATCATTGTCGAAGTTGTGCCCCTCTTCCTGTGCTTTACAGGCGATTCCAACGTACCTCTTGAAATCTGTTTCCTGCTATTCTGCTTCGCTTTCAAGTCCGCCTCGTTGCCTTCCCTCAACAGATTTTTGGACGATAGTTGGCCTTGATTACTCTGCCAGTTTGTGAATTGCTGTGCCCCTGAGCTCCATTTTTCAACTCGTTTCTTGTGAGCTGAACGCAAGTCCAAACTTTTGGTTCAGGACCTATACTGGTTCCCGGTGGGTGGCTGAGACTTTGGTTAATACTTCTTCCTGCCGGGAAATTAGAGTGACATGTGCCCATCCAAATGCCTAGCAGCTACTCTCTCATTGGTTCTCCCTCTTCCCTTTCATCCTCTGCCAAATTGGCAACCTGTGCGAACCAGGAGCTTAAAGGGGCTGTCTCTCCAAGTTGGGAGATTGATAGGAAAGTAGTTGGGAAGTCAAACCGGAGCACCAGGAGAGGGGCTCTTCGTTGAGTTTTAGAAACCTGTCGTATTCACAGTGTGTCCATTCTCTAGGTTTCCCGTACACGTTATAGCTGTAGTAATATTCCCTTCAACCTGGAGAGCTGGGACCCATGGAATAGGTGCCATGCATTATTGCTATAAAGGGTCTGCATTTGCTCACCCAATCTCACCAATCCTCTCAGTCCCAAGTGTCCAGCCTTATGCCACATCCAGCTGTCATTGTAGATAGGGTCATTCCAGGTTGCATCAGAGACCCTGAAGGAATTGTAAAGAATTTCCCTGTTTCTTTGTTCTGTTTTTGAAATTCCTTTTTAGTGTGGGTTTGAGCTGATTCTCGCTGCCATGTTTATGCCAGTCTAGACACACTTGATTCCCTTTCGGAGACATATCAATACATAGGTTTAAAATTCTTACTAGTCAGATCTATTCCTCTGCGGGAAATATGGGGTTTTGAGTCCCTTTCACTGAGGAAGGTGTAGGTCTTGTCTATTCCATAGTTCGTTTTTGGAACGGTACCTGTGCTTATATCCAACACGGGTTTGATGCATCACCCCATCTCTCCTTCCCCCTTAAGCAGGCATAACAGTGTTTTCTAAATGTGAGACTCTGTTCTCTTGCCTAACTCAGTTCATGTGTAGCCATGTTTACAGGATCTTCCTAAGTGATATCTTATGATAAGTTTCTTTTCCTGTGTGACTTCTTTCACTTAGAATCATCGTACCTGAATCCACTCATTTTGCTGCTACTGGTCTTATGACATTGATTTCGTGGCTGAGGGATATTCCATCGTACGTAAGTTCCACAATGTTTGGAACCATTTTTATATTGCCTGGGATATTTCAGGTGTACCCAGGTTGAGGTTCTTGTAAGCAGTGCAGCCCTCAATTTGGGGGTGGCTCTGTCTTATGGATTTTCAGTTTTCCCAAGGTATATTCCCTAGACTGGAAGTGCCCTTGGCTCTGTAGCTCTGTTGTTTACTTGTTTTAGGGAACACAATGCACTCCTCCAGTGAGGCAGTTGGCAACTTACATCCCGCCCATCAGCATAACAAGGCTCCCTGTTCTCCAGGGCCTGTCTTGCCTTTCTGGTTTTTACACATTTTGTGGATGTCCCTTTTGACCGGTGGGAAGTGATACTTCTTTGTAGTGCAGATTTGCATTGCCCGCTTGCTTGCTTGGCCAAAAAGGGCGTATGCGTTTTCTCCTGAATATATTCAGGAGAAAACGCATACGCCCTTTTTGGCCAAGTGCATCATTGTCGAAGTTGTGCCCCTCTTCCTGTGCTTTACAGGCGATTCCCACATACCTCTTGAAATCTGTTTCCTGCTATTCTGCCTCGCTTTCAAGTCTGCCTCGTTGCCTTCCCTCAACAGATTTTTGGACGATAGTTGGCCTTGATTACTCTGCCAGTTTGTGAATTGCTGTGCCCCTGAGCTCCATTTTTCAACTCGTTTCTTGTGAGCTGAACGCAAGTCCAAAGTTTTGGTTCAGGACCTATACTGGTTCCCGGTGGGTGGCTGAGACTTTGGTTAATTCTTCTTCCTGCCGGGAAATTAGAGTGACATGTGCCCATCCAAATGCCTAGCAGCTACTCTCTCATTGGTTCTCCCTCTTCCCTTTCATCCTCTGCCAAATTGGCAACCTGTGCGAACCAGGAGCTTAAAGGGGCTGTCTCTCCAAGTTGGGAGATTGATAGGAAAGCAGTTGGGAAGTCAAACCGGAGCACCAGGAGAGGGGCTCTTCGTTGAGTTTTAGAAACCTGTCGTATTCACAGTGTGTCCATTCTCTAGGTTTCCCGTACACGTTATAGCTGTAGTAATATTCCCTTCAACCTGGAGAGCTGGGACCCATGGAATGGGTGCCATGCATTATTGCTTTAAAGGGTCTGCATTTGCTCACCCAATCTCACCAATCCTCTCAGTCCCAAGTGTCCAGCCTTATGCCACATCCAGCTGTCATTGTAGATAGGGTCATTCCAGGTTGCATCAGAGACCCTGAAGGAATTGTAAAGAATTTCCCTGTTTCTTTGTTCTGTTTTTGAAATTCCTTTTTAGAGTGGGTTTGAGCTGATTCTCGCTGCCATGTTTATGCCAGTCTAGACACACTTGATTCCCTTACGGAGACATATCAGTACATAGGTTTTAAGATTCTTACTAGTCAGATCTATTCCTCTGCGGGAAATATGGGGTTTTGAGTCCCTTTCACTGAGGAAGGAGTAGGTCTTGTCTATTCCATAGTTGGTTTTTGGAACGGTACCTGTGCTTATATCAAACTCGGGTTAGATGCATCACCCCACCTCTCCTTCCCCCTTAAGCAGGCATAAGAGTGTTTTCTAAATATGAGACTCTGTTCTCTTGCCTAACTCAGTTCATGTGTAGCCATGTTTACAGGATCTTCCTAAGTGATATCTTATGATTAGTTTCTTTTCCTGTCTGACTTCTTTCACTTAGAATCAGCGTACCTGAATCCACTCATTTTGCTGCTACTGGTCTTATGACATTGATTTCGTGGCTGAGGGATATTCCATCGTACGTAAGTTCCACAATGTTTGGAACCATTTTTATATTGCCTGGGATATTTCAGGTGTACCCAGGTTGAAGTTCTTGTAAGCAGTGCAGCCCTCAATTTGGGGGTGGCTCTGTCTTATGGATTTTCAGTTTTCCCAAGGTATATTCCCTAGACTGGAAGTGCCCTTGGCTCTGTAGCTCTGTTGTTTACTTGTTTTAGGGAACACAATGCACTCCTCCAGTGAGGCAGTTGGCAACTTACATCCCGCCCATCAGCATAACAGGGCTCCCTGTTCTCCAGGGCCTGTCTTGCCTTTCTGGTTTTTACATATTTTGTGGATGTCCCTTTTGACCGGTGGGAAGTGATACTTCTTTGTAGTGCAGATTTGCATTGCCCGCTTGCTTGCTTGGCCAAAAAGGGCGTATGCGTTTTCTCCTGAATATATTCAGGAGAAAACGCATACGCCCTTTTTGGCCAAGTGCATCATTGTCGAAGTTGTGCCCCTCTTCCTGTGCTTTACAGGCGAGTCCAACGTACCTCTTGAAATCTGTTTCCTGCTATTCTGCCTCGCTTTCAAGTCCGCCTCGTTGCCTTCCCTCAACAGATTTTTGGACGATAGTTGGCCTTGATTACTCTGCCAGTTTGTGAATTGCTGTGCCCCTGAGCTCCATTTTTCAACTCGTTTTTTGTGAGCTGAACGCAAGTCCAAACTTTTGGTTCTGGACCTATACTGGTTCCCGGTGGGTGGCTGAGACTTTGGTTAATTCTTCTTCCTGCCGGGAAATTAGAGTGACATGTGCCCATCCAAATGCCTAGCAGCTACTCTCTCATTGGTTCTCCCTCTTCCCTTTCATCCTCTGCCAAATTGGCAACCTGTGCGAACCAGGAGCTTAAAGGGGCTGTCTCTCCAAGTTGGGAGATTGATAGGAAAGCAGTTGGAAAGTCAAACCGGAGCACCAGGAGAGGGGCTCTTCGTTGAGTTTTAGAAACCTGTCGTATTCACAGTGTGTCCATTCTCTAGGTTTCCCGTACACGTTATAGCTGTAGTAATATTCCCTTCAACCTGGAGAGCTGGGACCCATGGAATGGGTGCCATGCATTATTGCTTTAAAGGGTCTGCATTTGCTCACCCAATCTCACCAATCCTCTCAGTCCCAAGTGTCCAGCCTTATGCCACATCCAGCTGTCATTGTAGATAGGGTCATTCCAGGTTGCATCAGAGACCCTGAAGGAATTGTAAAGAATTTCCCTGTTTCTTTGTTCTGTTTTTGAAATTCCTTTTTAGAGTGGATTTGAGCTGATTCTCGCTGCCCTGTTTATGCCAGTCTAGACACACTTGATTCCCTTACGGAGACATATCAGTACATAGGTTTTAAGATTCTTACTAGTCAGATCTATTCCTCTGCGGGAAATATGGGGTTTTGAGTCCCTTTCACTGAGGAAGGAGTAGGTCTTGTCTATTCCATAGTTGGTTTGTGGAACGGTACCTGTGCTTATATCAAACTCGGGTTAGATGCATCACCCCACCTCTCCTTCCCCCTTAAGCAGGCATAAGAGTGTTTTCTAAATGTGAGACTCTGTTCTCTTGCCTAACTCAGTTCATGTGTAGCCATGTTTAGAGGATCTTCCTAAGTGATATCTTATGATAAGTTTCTTTTCCTGTGTGACTTCTTTCACTTAGAATCATCGTACCTGAATCCACTCATTTTGCTGCTACTGGTCTTATGACATTGATTTCGTGGCTGAGCGATATTCCATCGTACGTAAGTTCCACAATGTTTGGAACCATTTTTATATTGCCTGGGATATTTCAGGTGTACCCAGGTTGAGGTTCTTGTAAGCAGTGCAGCCCTCAATTTGGGGGTGGCTCTGTCTTATGGATTTTCAGTTTTCCCAAGGTATATTCCCTAGACTGGAAGTGCCCTTGGCTCTGTAGCTCTGTTGTTTACTTGTTTTAGGGAACACAATGCACTCCTCCAGTGAGGCAGTTGGCAACTTACATCCCGCCCATCAGCATAACAGGGCTCCCTGTTCTCCAGGGCCTGTCTTGCCTTTCTGGTTTTTTACACATTTTGCGGATGTCCCTTTTGACCGGTGGGAAGTGATACTTCTTTGTAGTGCAGATTTGCATTGCCCGCTTGCTTGCTTGGCCAAAAAGGGCGTATGCGTTTTCTCCTGAATACATTCAGGAGAAAACGCATACGCCCTTTTTGGCCAAGTGCATCATTGTCGAATTTGTGCCCCTTTTCCTGTGCTTTACAGGCGATTCCAACGTACCTCTTGAAATCTGTTTCCTGCTATTCTGCCTCGCTTTCAAGTCCGCCTCGTTGCCTTCCCTGAACAGATTTTTGGACGATAGTTGGCCTTGATTACTCTGCCAGTTTGTGAATTGCTGTGCCCCTGAGCTCCATTTTTCAACTCGTTTTTTGTGAGCTGAACGCAAGTCCAAACTTTTGGTTCAGGACCTATACTGGTTCCCGGTGGGTGGCTGAGACTTTGGTTAATTCTTCTTCCTGCCGGGAAATTAGAGTGACATGTGCCCATCCAAATGCCTAGCAGCTACTCTCTCATTGGTTCTCCCTCTTCCCTTTCATCCTCTGCCAAATTGGCAACCTGTGCGAACCAGGAGCTTAAAGGGGCTGTCTCTCCAAGTTGGGAGATTGATAGGAAAGCAGTTGGAAAGTCAAACCGGAGCACCAGGAGAGGGGCTCTTCGTTGAGTTTTAGAAACCTGTCGTATTCACAGTGTGTCCATTCTCTAGGTTTCCCGTACACGTTATAGCTGTAGTAATATTCCCTTCAACCTGGAGAGCTGGGACCCATCGAATGGGTGCCATGCATTATTGCTTTAAAGGGTCTGCATTTGCTTACCCAATCTCACCAATCCTCTCAGTCCCAAGTGTCCAGCCTTATGCCACATCCAGCTGTCATTGTAGATAGGGTCATTCCAGGTTGCATCAGAGACCCTGAAGGAATTGTGAAGAATTTCCCTGTTTCTTTGTTCTGTTTTTGAAATTCCTTTTTAGAGTGGGTTTGAGCTGATTCTCGCTGCCCTGTTTATGCCAGTCTAGACACACTTGATTCCCTTACGGAGACATATCAGTACATAGGTTTTAAGATTCTTACTAGTCAGATCTATTCCTCTGCGGGAAATATGGGGTTTTGAGTCCCTTTCACTGAGGAAGGTGGAGGTCTTGTCTATTCCATAGTTGGTTTTTGGAACGGTACCTGTGCTTATATCAAACTCGGGTTTGATGCATCACCCCACCTCTCCTTCCCCCTTAAGCAGGCATAAGAGTGTTTTCTAAATGTGAGACTCTGTTCTCTTGCCTAACTCAGTTCATGTGTAGCCATGTTTACAGGATCTTCCTAAGTGATATCTTATGATAAGTTTCTTTTCCTGTGTGACTTCTTTCACTTAGAATCATCGTACCTGAATCCACTCATTTTGCTGCTACTGGTCTTATGACATTGATTTCGTGGCTGAGGGATATTCCATCGTACGTAAGTTCCACAATGTTTGGAACCATTTTTATATTGCCTGGGATATTTCAGGTGTACCCAGGTTGAGGTTCTTGTAAGCAGTGCAGCCCTCAATTTGGGGGTGGCTCTGTCTTATGGATTTTCAGTTTTCCCAAGGTATATTCCCTAGACTGGAAGTGCCCTTGGCTCTGTAGCTCTGTTGTTTACTTGTTTTAGGGAACACAATGCACTCCTCCAGTGAGGCAGTTGGCAACTTACATCCCGCCCATCAGCATAACAGGGCTCCCTGTTCTCCAGGGCCTGTCTTGCCTTTCTGGTTTTTTACACATTTTGCGGATGTCCCTTTTGACCGGTGGGAAGTGATACTTCTTTGTAGTGCAGATTTGCATTGCCCGCTTGCTTGCTTGGCCAAAAAGGGCGTATGCGTTTTCTTCTGAATACATTCAGGAGAAAACGCATACGCCCTTTTTGGCCAAGTGCATCATTGTCGAAGTTGTGCCCCTCTTCCTGTGCTTTACAGGCGATTCCAACGTACCTCTTGAAATCTGTTTCCTGCTATTCTGCCTCGCTTTCAAGTCCGCCTCGTTGCCTTCCCTCAACAGATTTTTGGACGATAGCTGGCCTTGATTACTCTGCCAGTTTGTGAATTGCTGTGCCCCTGAGCTCCATTTTTCAACTCGTTTTTTGTGAGCTGAACGCAAGTCCAAACTTTTGGTTCAGGACCTATACTGGTTCCCGGTGGGTGGCTGAGACTTTGGTTAATTCTTCTTCCTGCCGGGAAATTAGAGTGACATGTGCCCATCCAAATGCCTAGCAGCTACTCTCTCATTGGTTCTCCCTCTTCCCTTTCATCCTCTGCCAAATTGGCAACCTGTGCGAACCAGGAGCTTAAAGGGGCTGTCTCTCCAAGTTGGGAGATTGATAGGAAAGCAGTTGGGAAGTCAAACCGGAGCACCAGGAGAGGGGCTCTTCGTTGAGTTTTAGAAACCTGTCGTATTCACAGTGTGTCCATTCTCTAGGTTTCCCGTACACGTTATAGCTGTAATAATATTCCCTTCAACCTGGAGAGCTGGGACCCATGGAATGGGTGCCATGCATTATTGCTTTAAAGGGTCTGCATTTGCTCACCCAATCTCACCAATCCTCTCAGTCCCAAGTGTCCAGCCTTATGCCACATCCAGCTGTCATTGTAGATAGGGTCATTCCAGGTTGCATCAGAGACCCTGAAGGAATTGTAAAGAATTTCCCTGTTTCTTTGTTCTGTTTTTGAAATTCCTTTTTAGAGTGGGTTTGAGCTGATTCTCGCTGCCCTGTTTATGCCAGTCTAGACACACTTGATTCCCTTACGGAGACATATCAGTACATAGGTTTTAAGATTCTTACTAGTCAGATCTATTCCTCTGCGGGAAATATGGGGTTTTGAGTCCCTTTCACTGAGGAAGGTGTAGGTCTTGTCTATTCCATAGTTGGTTTTTGGAACGGTACCTGTGCTTATATCAAACTCTGGTTTGATGCATCACCGCACCTCTCCTTCCCCCTTAAGCAGGCATAAGAGTGTTTTCTAAATGTGAGACTCTGTTCTCTTGCCTAACTCAGTTCATGTGTAGCCATGTTTACAGGATCTTCCTAAGTGATATCTTATGATAAGTTTTTTTTCCTGTGTGACTTCTTTCACTTAGAATCATCGTACCTGAATCCACTCATTTTGCTGCTACTGGTCTTATGACATTGATTTCGTGGCTGAGGGATATTCCATCGTACGTAAGTTCCACAATGTTTGGAACCATTTTTATATTGCCTGGGATATTTCAGGTGTACCCAGGTTGAGGTTCTTGTAAGCAGTGCAGCCCTCAATTTGGGGGTGGCTCTGTCTTATGGATTTTCAGTTTTCCCAAGGTATATTCCCTAGACTGGAAGTGCCCTTGGCTCTGTAGCTCTGTTGTTTACTTGTTTTAGGGAACACAATGCACTCCTCCAGTGAGGCAGTTGGCAACTTACATCCCGCCCATCAGCATAACAGGGCTCCCTGTTCTCCAGGGCCTGTCTTTCCTTTCTGGTTTTTACACATTTTGTGGATGTCCCTTTTGACCGGTGGGAAGTGATACTTCTTTGTAGTGCAGATTTACATTGCCCGCTTGCTTGCTTGGCCAAAAAGGGCGTATGCGTTTTCTCCTGAATACATTCAGGAGAAAACGCATACGCCCTTTTTGGCCAAGTGCATCATTGTCGAAGTTGTGCCCCTCTTCCTGTGCTTTACAGGCGATTCCAACGTACCTCTTGAAATCTGTTTCCTGCTATTCTGCCTCGCTTTCAAGTCCGCCTCGTTGCCTTCCCTCAACAGATTTTTGGACGATAGTTGGCCTTGATTACTCTGCCAGTTTGTGAATTGCTGTGCCCCTGAGCTCCATTTTTCAACTCGTTTTTTGTGAGCTGAACGCAAGTCCAAACTTTTGGTTCAGGACCTATACTGGTTCCCGGTGGGTGGCTGAGACTTTGGTTAATTCTTCTTCCTGCCGGGAAATTAGAGTGACATGTGCCCATCCAAATGCCTAGCAGCTACTCTCTCATTGGTTCTCCCTCTTCCCTTTCATCCTCTGCCAAATTGGCAACCTGTGCGAACCAGGAGCTTAAAGGGGCTGTCTCTCCAAGTTGGGAGATTGATAGGAAAGCAGTTGGAAAGTCAAACCGGAGCACCAGGAGAGGGGCTCTTCGTTGAGTTTTAGAAACCTGTCGTATTCACAGTGTGTCCATTCTCTAGGTTTCCCGTACACGTTATAGCTGTAGTAATATACCCTTCAACCTGGAGAGCTGGGACCCATGGAATGGGTGCCATGCATTATTGCTTTAAAGGGTCTGCATTTGCTCACCCAATCTCACCAATCCTCTCAGTCCCAAGTGTCCAGCCTTATGCCACATCCAGCTGTCATTGTAGATAGGGTCATTCCAGGTTGCATCAGAGACCCTGAAGGAATTGTAAAGAATTTCCCTGTTTCTTTGTTCTGTTTTTGAAATTCCTTTTTAGAGTGGGTTTGAGCTGATTCTCGCTGCCCTGTTTATGCCAGTCTAGACACACTTGATTCCCTTACGGAGACATATCAGTACATAGGTTTTAAGATTCTTACTAGTCAGATCTATTCCTCTGCGGGAAATATGGGGTTTTGAGTCCCTTTCACTGAGGAAGGTGGAGGTCTTGTCTATTCCATAGTTGGTTTTTGGAACGGTACCTGTGCTTATATCAAACTCTGGTTTGATGCATCACCCCACCTCTCCTTCCCCCTTAAGCAGGCATAAGAGTGTTTTCTAAATGTGAGACTCTGTTCTCTTGCCTAACTCAGTTCATGTGTAGCCATGTTTACAGGATCTTCCTAAGTGATATCTTATGATAAGTTTTTTTTCCTGTGTGACTTCTTTCACTTAGAATCATCGTACCTGAATCCACTCATTTTGCTGCTACTGGTCTTATGACATTGATTTCGTGGCTGAGGGATATTCCATCGTACGTAAGTTCCACAATGTTTGGAACCATTTTTATATTGCCTGGAATATTTCAGGTGTACCCAGGTTGAGGTTCTTGTAAGCAGTGCAGCCCTCAATTTGGGGGTGGCTCTGTCTTATGGATTTTCAGTTTTCCCAAGGTATATTCCCTAGACTGGAAGTGCCCTTGGCTCTGTAGCTCTGTTGTTTACTTGTTTTAGGGAACACAATGCACTCCTCCAGTGAGGCAGTTGGCAACTTACATCCCGCCCATCAGCATAACAAGGCTCCCTGTTCTCCAGGGCCTGTCTTGCCTTTCAGGTTTTTACACATTTTGTGGATGTCCCTTTTGACCGGTGGGAAGTGATACTTCTTTGTAGTGCAGATTTGCATTGCCCGCTTGCTTGCTTGGCCAAAAAGGGCGTATGCGTTTTCTCCTGAATATATTCAGGAGAAAACGCATACACCCTTTGTGGCCAAGTGCATCATTGTCGAAGTTGTGCCCCTCGTCCTGTGCTTTACAGGTGATTCCAACGTACCTCTTGAAATCTGTTTCCTACTATTCTGCTTCGCTTTCAAGTCCGCCTCGTTGCCTTCCCTCAACAGATTTTTGGACGATAGTTGGCCTTGATTACTCTGCCAGTTTGTGAATTGCTCTGCCCCTGATCTCCATTTTTCATCTCGTTTTTTTGTGAGCTGAACGCAAGTCCAAACTTTTGGTTCAGGACCTATACTGGTTCCCGGTGGGTGGCTGAAACTTTGGTTAATTCTTCTTCCTGCTGGGAAATTAGAGTGGCATGTGCCCATCCAAATGCCTAACAGCTACTGTCTCATTGGTTCTCCCTCTTCCCTTTCATCCTCTGCCAAATTGGGAACCTGTGCGAACCAGGAGTTTAAAGGGGCTGTCTCTCCAAGTTGGGAGATTGATAGGAAAGCAGTTGGAAAGTCAAACCGGAGCACCAGGAGAGGGGCTCTTCGTTGAGTTTTAGAAACCTTTTGTATTCACAGTGTGTCCATTCTCTAGGTTTCCCGTACATGTTATAGCTGTAGTAATATTCCCTTCAACCTGGAGAGCTGGGACCCATGGAATGGGTGCCATGCGTTATTGCTTTAAAGGGTCTGCATTTGCTCACCCAATCTCACCAATCCTCTCAGTCCCAAGTGTCCAGCCTTATGCCACATCCAGCTGTCATTGTAGATAGGGTCATTCCAGGTTGCATCAGAGACCCTGAAGGAATTGTAAAGAATTTCCCTGTTTCTTTGTTCTGTTTTTGAAATTCCTTTTTAGAGTGGGTTTGAGCTGATTCTCGCTGTCCTGTTTATGCCAGTCTAGACACACTTGATTCCCTTATGGAGACATATCAATACATAGGTTTTAAGATTCTTACTAGTCAGGTCTATTCCTCTGCGGGAAATATGGGGTTTTGAGTCCCTTTCACTGAGGAAGGTGTAGGTCTTGTCTATTCCATAGTTGGTTTTTGGAACGGTACCGGTGCTTATATCAAACTCTGGTTTGATGCATCACCCCACCTCTCCTTCCCCCTTAAGCAGGCATAAGAGTGTTTTCTAAATGTGAGACTCTGTTCTCTTGCCTAACTCAGTTCATGTGTAGCCATGTTTACAGGATCATCCTAAGTGATATCTTATGATAAGTTTCTTTTCCTGTGTGACTTCTTTCACTTAGAATCATCGTACATGAATCCACTCATTTTGCTGCTACTGGTCTTATGATATTGATTTCATGGCTGAGGGATATTCCATCGTACGTAAGTTCCACAATGTTTGGAACCATTTTTATATTGCCTGGGATATTTCAGGTGTACCCAGGTTGAGGTTCTTGTAAGCAGCGCAGCCCTCAATTTGGGGGTGGCTCTGTCTTATGGATTTTCAGTTTTCCCAAGGTATATTCCCTAGACTGGAAGTGCCCTTGGCTCTGTAGCTCTGTTGTTTACTTGTTTTAGGGAACACAATGCACTCCTCCAGTGAGGCAGTTGGCAACTTACATCCCGCCCATCAGCATAACAAGGCTCCCTGTTCTCCAGGGCCTGTCTTGCCTTTCTGGTTTTTACACATTTTGTGGATGTCCCTTTTGACCCGTGGGAAGTGATACTTCTTTGTAGTGCAGATTTGCATTGCCTGCTTGCTTGCTTGGCCAAAAAGGGCGTATGCGTTTTCTCCTGAATATATTCAGGAGAAAACGCATACGCCCTTTTTGGCCAAGTGCATCATTGTCGAAGTTGTGCCCCTCTTCCTGTGCTTTACAGGTGATTCCAAAGTACCTCTTGAAATCTGTTTCCTGCTATTCTGCCTCGCTTTCAAGTCCGCCTCCTTGCCTTCTCTCAACAGATTTTTGGACGATAGTTGGCCTTGATTACTCTGCCAGTTTGTGAATTGCTGTGCCCCTGAGCTCCATTATTCAACTCGTTTTTTGTGAGCTGAACGCAAGTCCAAACTTTTGGTTCAGGACCTATACTGGTTCCCGGTGGGTGGCTGAGACTTTGGTTAATTCTTCTTCCTGCCGGGAAATTAGAGTGACATGTGCCTATCCAAATGCCTAACAGCTACTCTCTCATTGGTTCTCCCTCTTCCCTTTCATCCTCTGCCAAATTGGCAACTTGTGCGAACCAGGAGCTTAAATGGGCTGTCTCTCCAAGTAGGGAGATTGATAGGAAAGCAGTTGGAAAGTCAAACCGGAGCACCAGGAGTGGGACTCTTCGTTGTGTTTTAGAAACCTTTCGTATTCACAGTGTGTCCATTCTCTAGGTTTCCCGTACACGTTATAGCTGTAGTAATATTCCCTTCAACCTGGAGAGCTGGGACCCATGGAATGGGTGCCATGCATTATTGCTTTAAAGGGTCTGCATTTGCTCACCCAATCTCACCAATCCTCTCAGTCCCAAGTGTCCAGCCTTATGCCACATCCAGCTGTCATTGTAGATATTGTCATTCCAGGTTGCATCAGAGACCCTGAAGGAATTGTAAAGAATTTCCCTGTTTCTTTGTTCTGTTTTTGAAATTCCTTTTTAGAGTGGGTTTCAGCTGATTCTCGCTGCCATGTTTATGCCAGTCTAGACACACTTGATTCCCTTACGGAGACATATCAATACATAGGTTTTAAGATTCTTACTAGTCAGATCTATTCCTCTGCCGGACATATGGGGTTTTGAGTCCCTTTCACTGAGGAAGGTGGAGGTCTTGTCTATTCCATAGTTGGTTTTTGGAACGGTACCTGTGCTTATATCAAACTCTGGTTTGATGCATCACCCCACCTCTCCTTCCCCCTTAAGCAGGCATAAGAGTGTTTTCTAAATGTGAGACTCTGTTCTCTTGCCTAACTCAGTTCATGTGTAGCCATGTTTACAGGATCTTCCTAAGTGATATCTTATGATAAGTTTCTTTTCCTGTGTGACTTCTTTCACTTAGAATCATCGTACCTGAATCCACTCATTTTGCTGCTACTGGTATTATGACATTGATTTCATGGCTGAGGGATATTCCATCGTACGTAAGTTCCACAATGTTTGGAACCATTTTTATATTGCCTGGGATATTTCAGGTGTACCCAGGTTGAGGTTCTTGTAAGCAGTGCAGCCCACAATTTGGGGGTGGTTCTGTCTTATGGATTTTCAGTTTTCCCTATGTATATTCCCTAGACCGGAAGTGCCCTTGGCTCTGTAGCTCTGTTGTTTACTTGTTTTAGGGAACACAATGCACTCCTCCAGTGAAGCAGTTGGCAACTTACATCCCGCCCATCAGCATAACAAGGCTCCCTGTTCTCCAGGGCCTGTCTTGCCTTTCAGGTTTTTACACATTTTGTGGATGTCCCTTTTGACCGGTGGGAAGTGATACTTCTTTGTAGTGCAGATTTGCATTGCCCGCTTGCTTGCTTGGCCAAAAAGGGCGTATGCGTTTTCTCCTGAATATATTCAGGAGAAAACGCATACGCCCTTTTTGGCCAAGTGCATCATTGTCGAAGTTGTGCCCCTCTTCCTGTGCTTTACAGGCGATTCCAACGTACCTCTTGAAATCTGTTTCCTGCTATTCTGCCTCGCTTTCAAGTCCGCCTCGTTGCCTTCCCTCAACAGATTTTTGGACGATAGTTGGCCTTGATTACTCTGCCAGTTTGTGAATTGCTGCGCCCCTGAGCTCCATATTTCAACTCGTTTTTTGTGAGCTGAACGCAAGTCCAAACTTTTGGTTCAGGACCTATAATGGTCCACGGTGGGTGGCTGAGACTTTGGTTAATTCTTCTTCCTGCTGGGAAATTAGAGTGACATGTGCCCATCCAAATGCCTAGCAGCTACTCTCTCATTGGTTCCACAATGTTTGGAACCATTTTTATATTTCCTGGGATATTTCAGGTGTACCCAGGTTGAGGTTCCTGTAAGCAGTGCAGCCCTCAATTTGGGGGTGGCACTGTCTTATGGATTTTCAGTTTTCCCAAGGTATATTCCCTAGACTGGAAGTGCCCTTGGCTCTGTAGCTCTGTTGTTTACTTGTTTTAGGGAACACAATGCACTCCTCCAGTGAGGCAGTTGGCAACTTACATCCCGCCCATCAGCATAACAAGGCTCCCTGTTCTCCAGGGCCTGTCTTGCCTTTCTGGTTTATACACATTTTGTGGATGTCCCTTTTGACCGGTGGGAAGTGATACTTCTTTGTAGTGCAGATTTGCATTGCCCGCTTGCTTGCTTGGCCAAAAAGGGCGTATGCGTTTTCTCCTGAATATATTCAGGAGAAAACGCATACGCCCTTTTTGGCCAAGTGCATCATTGTCGAAGTTGTGCCCCTCTTCCTGTGCTTTACAGGCGATTCCAACGTACCTCTTGAAATCTGTTTCCTGCTATTCTGCCTCGCTTTCAAGTCCGCCTCGTTGCCTTCCCTCAACAGATTTTTGGACGATAGTTGGCCTTGATTACTCTGCCAGTTTGTGAATTGCTGTGCCCCTGAGCTCCATTTTTCAACTCGTTTTTTGTGAGCTGAACGCAAGTCCAAACTTTTGGTTCAGGACATCTACAGGTTCCCAGTGGGTGGCTGAGACTTTGGTTAATTCTTCTTCCTGCCGGGAAATTAGAGTGACATGTGCCTATCCAAATGCCTAACAGCTACTCTCTCATTGGTTCTCCCTCTTCCCTTTCATCCTCTGCCAAATTGGCAACCTGTGCGAACCAGGAGCTTAAAGGGGCTGTCTCTCCAAGTAGGGAGATTGATAGGAAAGCAGTTGGAAAGTCAAACCGGAGCACCAGGAGAGGGACTCTTCGTTGTGTTTTAGAAACCTTTCGTATTCACAGTGTGTCCATTCTCTAGGTTTCCCGTACACGTTATAACTGTAGTAATATTCCCTTCAACCTGGAGAGCTGGGACCCATGGAATGGGTGCCATGCATTATTGCTTTAAAGGGTCTGCATTTGCTCACCCAATCTCACCAATCCTCTCAGTCCCAAGTGTCCAGCCTTATGCCACATCCAGCTGTCATTGTAGATAGTGTCATTCCAGGTTGCATCAGAGACCCTGAAGGAATTGTAAAGAATTTCCCTGTTTCTTTGTTCTGTTTTTGAAATTCCTTTTTAGAGTGGGTTTGAGCTGATTCTCGCTGCCATGTTTATGCCAGTCTAGACACACTTGATTCCCTTACGGAGACATATCAATACATAGGTTTTAAGATTCTTACTAGTCAGATCTATTCCTCTGCCGGACATATGGGGTTTTGAGTCCCTTTCACTGAGGAAGGTGGAGGTCTTGTCTATTCCATAGTTGGTTTTTGGAACGGTACCTGTGCTTATATCAAACTCTGGTTTGATGCATCACCCCACCTCTCCTTCCCCCTTAAGCAGGCATAAGAGTGTTTTCTAAATGTGAGACTCTGTTCTCTTGCCTAACTCAGTTCATGTGTAGCCATGTTTACAGGATCTTCCTAAGTGATATCTTATGATAAGTTTCTTTTCCTGTGTGACTTCTTTCACTTAGAATCATCGTACCTGAATCCACTCATTTTGCTGCTACTGGTATTATGACATTGATTTCATGGCTGAGGGATATTCCATCGTACGTAAGTTCCACAATGTTTGGAACCATTTTTATATTGCCTGGGATATTTCAGGTGTACCCAGGTTGAGGTTCTTGTAAGCAGTGCAGCCCACAATTTGGGGGTGGTTCTGTCTTATGGATTTTCAGTTTTCCCTATGTATATTCCCTAGACCGGAAGTGCCCTTGGCTCTGTAGCTCTGTTGTTTACTTGTTTTAGGGAACACAATGCACTCCTCCAGTGAGGCAGTTGGCAACTTACATCCCGCCCATCAGCATAACAAGGCTCCCTGTTCTCCAGGGCCTGTCTTGCCTTTCAGGTTTTTACACATTTTGTGGATGTCCCTTTTGACCGGTGGGAAGTGATACTTCTTTGTAGTGCAGATTTGCATTGCCCGCTTGCTTGCTTGGCCAAAAAGGGCGTATGCGTTTTCTCCTGAATATATTCAGGAGAAAACGCATACGCCCTTTGTGGCCAAGTGCATCATTGTCGAAGTTGTGCCCCTCGTCCTGTGCTTTACAGGTGATTCCAACGTACCTCTTGAAATCTGTTTCCTACTATTCTGCCTCGCTTTCAAGTCCGCCTCGTTGCCTTCCCTCAACAGATTTTTGGACGATAGTTGGCCTTGATTACTCTGCCAGTTTGTGAATTGCTCTGCCCCTGAGCTCCATTTTTCATCTCGTTTTTTTGTGAGCTGAACGCAAGTCCAAACTTTTGGTTCAGGACCTATACTGGTTCCCGGTGGGTGGCTGAAACTTTGGTTATTTCTTCTACCTGCCGGGAAATTAGAGTGGCATGTGCCCATCCAAATGCCTAACAGCTACTGTCTCATTGGTTCTCCCTCTTCCCTTTCATCCTCTGCCAAATTGGCAACCTGTGCGAACCAGGAGCTTAAAGGGGCTGTCTCTCCAAGTTGGGAGATTGATAGGAAAGCAGTTGGAAAGTCAAACCGGAGCACCAGGAGAGGGATTCTTCGTTGAGTTTTAGAAACCTTTTGTATTCACAGTGTGTCCATTCTCTAGGTTTCCCGTACATGTTATAGCTGTAGTAATATTCCCTTCAACCTGGAGAGCTGGGACCCATGGAATGGGTGCCATGCGTTATTGCTTTAAAGGGTCTGCATTTGCTCACCCAATCTCACCAATCCTCTCAGTCCCAAGTGTCCAGCCTTATGCCACATCCAGCTGTCATTGTAGATAGGGTCATTCCAGGTTGCATCAGAGACCCTGAAGGAATTGTAAAGAATTTCCCTGTTTCTTTGTTCTGTTTTTGAAATTCCTTTTTAGAGTGGGTTTGAGCTGATTCTCGCTGTCCTGTTTATGCCAGTCTAGACACACTTGATTCCCTTACGGAGACATATCAATACATAGGTTTTAAGATTCTTACTAGTCAGGTCTATTCCTCTGCGGGAAATATGGGGTTTTGAGTCCCTTTCACTGCGGAAGGTGTAGGTCTTGTCTATTCCATAGTTGGTTTTTGGAACGGTACCGGTGCTTATATCAAACTCTGGTTTGATGCATCACCCCACCTCTCCTTCCCCCTTAAGCAGGCATAAGAGTGTTTTCTAAATGTGAGACTCTGTTCTCTTGCCTAACTCAGTTCATGTGTAGCCATGTTTACAGGATCATCCTAAGTGATATCTTATGATAAGTTTCTTTTCCTGTGTGACTTCTTTCACTTAGAATCATCGTACCTGAATCCACTCATTTTGCTGCTACTGGTCTTATGACATTGATTTCATGGCTGAGGGATATTCCATCGTACGTAAGTTCCACAATGTTTGGAACCATTTTTATATTTCCTGGGATATTTCAGGTGTACCCAGGTTGAGGTTCTTGTAAGCAGCGCAGCCCTCAATTTTGGGGTGGCTCTGTCTTATGGATTTTCAGTTTTCCCAAGGTATATTCCCTAGACTGGAAGTGCCCTTGGCTCTGTAGCTCTGTTGTTTACTTGTTTTAGGGAACACAATGCACTCCTCCAGTGAGGCAGTTGGCAACTTACATCCCGCCCATCAGCATAACAAGGCTCCCTGTTCTCCAGGGCCTGTCTTGCCTTTCTGGTTTTTACACATTTTGTGGATGTCCCTTTTGACCCGTGGGAAGTGATACTTCTTTGTAGTGCAGATTTGCATTGCCTGCTTGCTTGCTTGGCCAAAAAGGGCGTATGCGTTTTCTCCTGAATATATTCAGGAGAAAACGCATACGCCATTTTTGGCCAAGTGCATCATTGTCGAAGTTGTGCCCCTCTTCCTGTGCTTTACAGGTGATTCCAAAGTACCTCTTGAAATCTGTTTCCTGCTATTCTGCCTCGCTTTCAAGTCCGCCTCCTTTCCTTCTCTCAACAGATTTTTGGACGATAGTTGGCCTTGATTACTCTGCCAGTTTGTGAATTGCTGTGCCCCTGAGCTCCATTTTTCAACTCGTTTTTTGTGAGCTGAACGCAAGTCCAAACTTTTGGTTCAGGACCTATACTGGTTCCCGGTGGGTGGCTGAGACTTTGGTTAATTCTTCTTCCTGCCGGGAAATTAGAGTGACATGTGCCTATCCAAATGCCTAACAGCTACTCTCTCATTGGTTCTCCCTCTTCCCTTTCATCCTCTGCCAAATTGGCAACTTGTGCGAACCAGGAGCTTAAAGGGGCTGTCTCTCCAAGTAGGGAGATTGATAGGAAAGCAGTTGGAAAGTCAAACCGGAGCAACAGGAGTGGGACTCTTCGTTGTGTTTTAGAAACCTTTCGTATTCACAGTGTGTCCATTCTCTAGGTTTCCCGTACACGTTATAGCTGTAGTAATATTCCCTTCAACCTGGAGAGCTGGGACCCATGGAATGGGTGCCATGCATTATTGCTTTAAAGGGTCTGCATTTGCTCACCCAATCTCACCAATCCTCTCAGTCCCAAGTGTCCAGCCATATGCCACATCCAGCTGTCATTGTAGATAGTGTCATTCCAGGTTGCATCAGAGACCCTGAAGGAATTGTAAAGAATTTCCCTGTTTCTTTGTTCTGTTTTTGAAATTCCTTTTTAGAGTGGGTTTGAGCTGATTCTCGCTGCCATGTTTATGCCCGTCTAGACACACTTGATTCCCTTACGGAGACATATCAATACATAGGTTTTAAGATTCTTACTAGTCAGATCTATTCCTCTGCCGGACATATGGGGTTTTGAGCCCCTTTCACTGAGGAAGGTGGAGGTCTTGTCTATTCCATAGTTGGTTTTTGGAACGGTACCTGTGCTTATATCAAACTCTGGTTTGATGCATCACCCCACCTCTCCTTCCCCCTTAAGCAGGCATAAGAGTGTTTTCTAAATGTGAGACTCTGTTCTCTTGCCTAACTCAGTTCATGTGTAGCCATGTTTACAGGATCTTCCTAAGTGATATCTTATGATAAGTTTCTTTTCCTGTGTGACTTCTTTCACTTAGAATCATCGTACCTGAATCCACTCATTTTGCTGCTACTGGTATTATGACATTGATTTCATGGCTGAGGGATATTCCATCGTACGTAAGTTCCACAATGTTTGGAACCATTTTTATATTTCCTGGGATATTTCAGGTGTACCCAGGTTGAGGTTCTTGTAAGCAGTGCAGCCCACAATTTGGGGGTGGTTCTGTCTTATGGATTTTCAGTTTTCCCTATGTATATTCCCTAGACCGGAAGTGCCCTTGGCTCTGTAGCTCTGTTGTTTACTTGTTTTAGGGAACACAATGCACTCCTCCAGTGAGGCAGTTGGCAACTTACATCCCGCCCATCAGCATAACAAGGCTCCCTGTTCTCCAGGGCCTGTCTTGCCTTTCAGGTTTTTACACATTTTGTGGATGTCCCTTTTGACCGGTGGGAAGTGATACTTCTTTGTAGTGCAGATTTGCATTGCCCGCTTGCTTGCTTGGCCAAAAAGGGCGTATGCGTTTTCTCCTGAATATATTCAGGAGAAAACGCATACGCCCTTTGTGGCCAAGTGCATCATTGTCGAAGTTGTGCCCCTCGTCCTGTGCTTTACAGGTGATTCCAACGTACCTCTTGAAATCTGTTTCCTACTATTCTGCCTCGCTTTCAAGTCCGCCTCGTTGCCTTCCCTCAACAGATTTTTGGACGATAGTTGGCCTTGATTACTCTGCCAGTTTGTGAATTGCTCTGCCCCTGAGCTCCATTTTTCATCTCGTTTTTTTGTGAGCTGAACGCAAGTCCAAACTTTTGGTTCAGGACCTATACTGGTTCCCGGTGGGTGGCTGAAACTTTGGTTATTTCTTCTACCTGCCGGGAAATTAGAGTGGCATGTGCCCATCCAAATGCCTAACAGCTACTGTCTCATTGGTTCTCCCTCTTCCCTTTCATCCTCTGCCAAATTGGCAACCTGTGCGAACCAGGAGCTTAAAGGGGCTGTCTCTCCAAGTTGGGAGATTGATAGGAAAGCAGTTGTAAAGTCAAACCGGAGCACCAGGAGAGGGACTCTTCGTTGAGTTTTAGAAAACTTTCGTATTCACAGTGTGTCCATTCTCTAGGTTTCCCGTACATGTTATACTGTAGTAATATTCCCTTCAATCTGGAGAGTTGGGACCCATGGAATGGGTGCCATGCATTATTGCTTTAAAGGGTCTCCATTTGCTCACCCAATCTCACCAATCCTCTCAGTCCCAAGTGTCCAGCCTCATGCCACATCCAGCTGTCATTGTAGATAGGGTCATTCCAGGTTGCATCAGAGACCCTGAAGGAATTGTAAAGAATTTCCCTGTTTCTTTGTTCTGTTTTTGAAATTCCTTTTTAGAGTGGGTTTGAGCTGATTCTCGCTGCCATGTTTATGCCAGTCTAGACACACTTGATTCCCTTACGGAGACATATCAATACATAGGTTTTAAGATTCTTACTAGTCAGGTCTATTCCTCTGTGGGAAATATGGGGTTTTGAGTCCCTTTCACTGAGGAAGGTGTAGGTCTTGTCTATTCCATAGTTGGTTTTTGGAACGGTACCTGTGCTTATATCAAACTCTGGTTTGATGCATCACCCCACCTCTCCTTCCCCCTTAAGCAGGCATAAGAGTGTTTTCTAAATGTGAGACTCTGTTCTCTTGCCTAACTCAGTTCATGTGTAGTTTTGTTTACAGGATCTTCCTAAGTGATATCTTATGATAAGTTTCTTTTTCTGTGTGACTTCTTTCACTTAGAATCATCGTACCTGAATCCACTCATTTTGCTGCTACTGGTCTTATGACATTGATTTCGTGGCTGAGGGATATTCCATCGTACGTAAGTTCCACAGTGTTTGGAACCATTTTTATATTGCCTGGGATATTTCAGGTGTACCCAGGTTGAGGTTCTTGTAAGCAGTGCAACCCTCAATTTGGGAGTGGCTCTGTCTTATGGATTTTCAGTTTTCCCTATGTATATTCCCTAGACCAGAAGTGCCCTTGGCTCTATAGCTCTGTTGTTTACTTGTTTTAGGGAACACAATGCACTCCTCCAGTGAGGCAGTTGGCAACTTACATCCCACCCATCAGCATAACAAGGCTCCCTGTTCTCCAGGGCCTGTCTTGCCTTTCTGGTTTTTACACATTTTGTGGATGTCCCTTTTGACCGGTGGGAAGTGATACTTCTTTGTAGTGCAGATTTGCATTGCCCGCTTGCTTGCTTGGCCAAAAAGTGCGTATGCGTTTTCTCCTGAATATATTCAGGAGAGAACGCATCCGCCCTTTTTGGCCAAGTGCATCATTGTCGAAGTTGTGCCCCTCTTCCTGTGCTTTACAGGCGAGTCAAATGTACCTCTTGAAATCTGTTTCCTGTTATTCTGCCTCGCTTTCAAGTCCGCCTCGTTGCCTTCCCTCAACAGATTTTTGGACGATAGTTGGCCTTGATTACTCTGCCAGTTTGTGAATTGCTGTGCCCCTGAGCTCCATTTTTCAACTCGTTTTTTTGTGAGCTGAACGCAAGTCCAAACTTTTAGTTCAGGTCCTATACTGGTTCCCGCTGGGTTGCTGAGACTTTGGTTAATTCTTCTTCCTGCCGGGAAATTAGAGTGACATGTGCCCATCCAAATGCCTAACAGCTACTATCTCATTGGTTCTCCCTCTTCCCTTTCATCCTCTGCCAAATTGGCAACCTGTGCGAACCAGGAGCTTTAAGGGGCTGTCTCTCCAAGTTGGGAGATTGATAGGAAAGCAGTGGGAAAGTCAAACCGGAGCATCAGGAGAGGGACTCTTCGTTGAGTTTTAGAAACCTTTCGTATTCACAGTGTGTCCATTCTCTAGGTTTCCCGTACATGTTATAGCTGTAGTAATATTCCCTTCAACCTGGAGAGTTGGGACCCATGGAATGGGTGCCATGCATTATTGCTTTAAAGGGTTTGCATTTGCTCACCCAACCTCACCAATCCTCTCAGTCCCAAGTGTCCAGCCTCATGCCACATCCAGCTGTCATTGTAGATAGGGTCATTCCAGGTTGCATCAGAGACCCTGAAGGAATTGTAAAGAATTTCCCTGTTTCTTTGTTCTGTTTTTGAAATTCCTTTTTAGAGTGGGTTTGAGCTGATTCTCGCTGCCATGTTTATGCCAGTCTAGACACACTTGATTCCCTTACGGAGACATATCAATACATAGGTTTTAAGATTCTTACTAGTCAGATCTATTCCTCTGCGGGAAATATGGGGTTTTGAGTCCCATTCACTGAGGAATGTGTAGGTCTTGTCTATTCCATAGTTGGTTTTTGGAACGGTACCTGTGCTTATATCAAACTCTGGTTTGATGCATCACCTCACCTCTCCTTCCCCCTTAAGCAGGCATAAGTGTGTTTTCTAAATGTGAGACTCTGTTCTCTTGCCTAACTCAGTTCATGTGTAGCCATGTTTACAGGATCTTCCTAAGTGATATCTTATGATAAGTTTCTTTTTCTGTGTGACTTCTTTCACTTAGAATCATCGTACCTGAATCCACTCATTTTGCTGCTACTGGTCTTATGACATTGATTTCATGGCTGAGGGATATTCCATCGTACGTAAGTTCCACACTGTTTTGAAACATTTTTATATTTCCTGGGATATTTCAGGTGTACTCAGGTTGAGGTTCTTGTAAGCAGTGCAGCCCTCAATTTGGGGGTGGCTCTGTCTTATGGATTTTCAGTTTTCCCAAGGTATATTCCCTAGACCGGAAGTGCCCTTGGCTCTGTAGCTCTGTTGTTTACTTGTTTTAGGGAACACAATGCACTCCTCCAGTGAGGCAGTTGGCAACTTACATCCCGCCCATCAGCATAACAAGGCTCCCTGTTCTCCAGGGCCTGCCTTGCCTTTCTGGTTTTTACACATTTTGTGGATGTCCCTTTTGACCGGTGTAAAGTGATACTTCTTTGTAGTGCAGATTTGCATTGCCCGCTTGCTTGCTTGGCCAAAAAGGGCGTATGCGTTTTCTCCTGAATATATTCAGGAGAAAACACATACGCCCTTTTTGGCCAAGTGCATCATTGTCGAAGTTGTGCCCCTCTTCCTGTGCTTTACAGGCGAGTCCAACGTACCTCTTGAAATCTGTTTCCTGCTATTCTGCCGCGCTTTCAAGTCCACCTCGTTGCCTTCCCTCAACAGATTTTTGGACGATAGTTGGCCTTGAATACTCTGCCAGTTTGTGAATTGCTGTGCCCCTGAGCTCCATTTTTCAACTCGTTTTTTGTGAGCTGAACGCAAGTCCAAACTTTCGGTTCAGGACATCTACAGGTTCCCAGTGGGTGGCTGAGACTTTGGTTAATTCTTCTTCCTGCTGGGAAATTAGAGTGACATGTGCCCATCCAAATGCCTAACAGCTACTCTCTCATTGGTTCTCCCTCTTCCCTTTCATCCTCTGCCAAATTGGCAACCTGTGCGAACGAGGAGCTTAAAGGGGCTGTCTGTCAAAGTCGGGAGATTGATAGGAAAGCAGTTGGAAAGTCAAACCGGAGCACCAGGAGAGGGGCTCTTTGTTGAGTTTTAGAAACCTTTCGTATTCACAGTGTGTCCATTCTCTAGGTTTCCCGTACACGTTATAGCTGTAGTAATATTCCCTTCAACCTGGAGAGCTGGGACCCATGGAATGGGTGCCATGCATTATTGCTTTAAAGGGTCTGCATTTGCTCACCCAATCTCACAAATCCTCTCAGTCCCAAGTGTCCAGCCTTATGCCACATCCAGCTGTCATTGTAGATAGGGTCATTCCAGGTTGCATCAGAGACCCTGAAGGAATTGTAAAGAATATCCCTGTTTCTTTGTTCTGTTTTTGAAATTCCTTTTTAGAGTGGGTTTGAGCTGATTCTCGCTGCCCTGTTTATGCCAGTCTAGACACACTTGATTCCCTTACGGAGACCTATCAATACATAGGTTTTAAGATTCTTACTAGTCAGATCTATTCCTCTGCGGGAAATATGGGGTTTTGAGTCCCTTTCACTGAGGAAGGTGTAGGTCTTGTCTATTCCATAGTTGGTTTGTGGAACGGTACCTGTGCTTATATCATACTCGGGTTTGATGCATCACCCCACCTCTCCTTCCCCCTTAAGGAGGCATAAGAGTGTTTTCTAAATGTGAGACTCTGTTCTCTTGCCTAACTCAGTTCATATGTAGCCATGTTTACAGGATCTTCCTAAGTGATTTCTTATGATAAGTTTCTTTTCCTGTGTGACTTCTTTCACTTAGAATCATCGTACCTGAATCCACTCATTTTGCTGCTACTGGTCTTCTGACATTGATTTCGTGGCTGAGGGATATTCCATCGTACGTAAGTTCCACAATGTTTGGAACCATTTTTATATTTCCTGGGATATTTCAGGTGTACCCATGTTGAGGTTCTTGTAAGCAGTGCAGCCCTCAATTTGGGGGTGGGTCTGTCTTATGGATTTTCAGTTTTCCCAAGGTATATTCCCTAGACTGGAAGTGCCCTTGGCTCTGTAGCTCTGTTGTTTACTTGTTTTAGGGAACACAATGCACTCCTCCAGTGAGGCAGTTGGCAACTTACATCCCGCCCATCAGCATAACAAGGCTCCCTGTTCTCCAGGGCCTGTCTTGCCTGTCTGGTTTTTACACATTTTGTGGATGTCCCTTTTGACCGGTGGGAAGTGATACTTCTTTGTAGTGCAGATTTGCATTGCCCGCTTGCTTGCTTGGCCAAAAAGGGCGTATGCGTTTTCTCCTGAATATATTCAGGAGAAAACGCATACGCCCTTTTTGGCCAAGTGCATCATTGTCGAAGTTGTGCCCCTCTTCCTGTGCTTTACAGGCGATTCCAACATACCTCTTGAAATCTGTTTCCTGCTATTCTGCCTCGCGTTCAAGTCCGCCTAGTTGCCATCCCTCAACAGATTTTTGGACCATAGTTGGCCTTGATTACTCTGCCAGTTTGTGAATTGCTGTGCCCCTGAGCTCCATATTTCAACTCGTTTTTTGTGAGCTGAACGCAAGTCCAAACTTTTGGTTCAGGACCTATAATGGTCCACGGTGGGTGGCTGAGACTTTGGTTAATTCTTCTTCCTGCTGGGAAATTAGAGTGACATGTGCCCATCCAAATGCCTAGCAGCTACTCTCTCATTGGTTCCACAATGTTTGGAACCATTTTTATATTTCCTGGGATATTTCAGGTGTACCCAGGTTGAGGTTCCTGTAAGCAGTGCAGCCCTCAATTTGGGGGTGGCACTGTCTTATGGATTTTCAGTATTCCCAAGGTATATTCCCTAGACTGGAAGTGCCCTTGGCTCTGTAGCTCTGTTGTTTACTTGTTTTAGGGAACACAATGCACTCCTCCAGTGAGGCAGTTGGCAACTTACATCCCGCCCATCATCATAACAAGGCTCCCTGTTCTCCAGGGCCTGTCTTGCCTTTCTGGTTTATACACATTTTGTGGATGTCCCTTTTGACCGGTGGGAAGTGATACTTCTTTGTAGTGCAGATTTGCATTGCCCGCTTGCTTGCTTGGCCAAAAAGGGCGTATGCGTTTTCTCCTGAATATATTCAGGAGAAAACGCATACGCCCTTTTTGGCCAAGTGCATCATTGTCGAAGTTGTGCCCCTCTTCCTGTGCTTTACAGGCGATTCCAACGTACCTCTTGAAATCTGTTTCCTGCTATTCTGCCTCGCTTTCAAGTCCGCCTCGTTGCCTTCCCTCAACAGATTTTTGGACGATAGTTGGCCTTGATTACTCTGCCAGTTTGTGAATTGCTGTGCCCCTGAGCTCCATTTTTCAACTCGTTTTTTGTGAGCTGAACGCAAGTCCAAACTTTTGGTTCAGGACATCTACAGGTTCCCAGTGGGTGGCTGAGACTTTGGTTAATTCTTCTTCCTGCCGGGAAATTAGAGTGACATGTGCCTATCCAAATGCCTAACAGCTACTCTCTCATTGGTTCTCCCTCTTCCCTTTCATCCTCTGCCAAATTGGCAACCTGTGCGAACCAGGAGCTTAAAGGGGCTGTCTCTCCAAGTTGGGAGATTGATAGGAAAGCAGTTGGAAAGTCAAACCGGAGCACCAGGAGAGGGACTCTTCGTTGTGTTTTAGAAACCTTTCGTATTCACAGTGTGTCCATTCTCTAGGTTTCCCGTACACGTTATAACTGTAGTAATATTCCCTTCAACCTGGAGAGCTGGGATCCATGGAATGGGTGCCATGCATTATTGCTTTAAAGGGTCTGCATTTGCTCACCCAATCTCACCAATCCTCTCAGTCCCAAGTGTCCAGCCTTATGCCACATCCAGCTGTCATTGTAGATAGGGTCATTCCAGGTTCCATCAGAGACCCTGAAGGAATTGTAAAGAATTTCCCTGTTTCTTTGTTCTGTTTTTGAAATTCCTTTTTAGAGTGGGTTTGAGCTGATTCTCGCTGCCATGTTTATGCCAGTCTAGACACACTTGATTCCCTTACGGAGACATATCAATACATAGATTTTAAGATTCTTACTAGTCAGTTCTATTCCTCTGCCGGACATATGGGGTTTTGAGTCCCTTTTACTGAGGAAGGTGTAGGTCTTGTCTATTCCATAGTTGGTTTTTGGAATGGTACCTCTGCTTATATCAAAATCAGGTTTGATGCATCACCCCACCTATCCTTCCCCCTTAAGCAGGCATAAGATTGTTTGCTAAATGTGAGACTCTGTTCTCTTTCCTAACTCAGTTCATGTGTAGCCATGTTTACAGGATCTTCCTAAGTGATATCTTATGATAAGATTCTTTTTCAGTGTGACTTCTTTCACTTAGAATCATCGTACCTGAATCCACTCATTTTGCTGCTACTGGTCTTATGACATTGATTTCATGGCTGAGGGATATTCCATCGTATGTAAATTCCACAAATATTTGAACCATTTTTATATTTCCTGGGGTATTTCCGGGGTACCCAGGTTGAGGTTCTTGTAAGCAGTGCAGCCCTCAATTTGGGGGTGGATCTCTCTTATTGATTTTCAGTTTTCCCAAGGTACATTCCCTACACTGGAAGTGCCCTTGGCTCTGTAGCTCTGTTGTTTACTTGTTTTAGGGAGCACAATGCACTCCTCCAGTGAGGCAGTTGGCAACTTACATCCCGCCCATCAGCATAACAAGGCTCCCTGTTCTCCAGGGCCTGTCTTGCCTTTCTGGTTTTTACACATTTTGTGGATGTCCCTTTTGACCCGTGGGAAGTGATACTTCTTTGTAGTGCAGATTTGCATTGCCCGCTTGCTTGCTTGGCCAAAAAGGGCGTATGCGTTTTCTCCTGAATATATTCAGGAGAAAACGCATACGCCCTTTTTGGCCAAGTGCATCTTTGGCGAAGTTGTGCCCCTCTTCCTGTGCTTTACAGGCGAATCCAACGTACCTCTTGAAATCTGTTTCCTGCTATTCTGCCTCGCTTTCAAGTCCGCCTCGTTGCCTTCCCTCAACAGATTTTTGGACGATAGTTGGCCTTCATTACTCTGCCAGTTTGTGAATTGCTGTGCCCCTGAGCTCCATTTTTCAACTCGTTTTTGGTGAGCTGAACGCAAGTCCAAACTTTTGGTTCAGGACCTATACTGGTTCCCGGTGGGTGGCTGAGACTTTGGTTAATTCTTCTTCCTGCCGGGAAATTAGAGTGACATGTGCCCATCCAAATGCCTAACAGCTACTCTCTCATTGGTTCTCCCTCTTCCCTTTCATCCTCTGCCAAATTGGCAACCTGTGCGAACCAGGAGCTTAAAGGGGCTGTCTCTCCAAGTTGGGAGATTGATAGGAAAGCAGTTGGAAAGTCAAACCGGAGCACCAGGAGAGGGGCTCTTCGTTGAGTTTTAGAAACCTGTCGTATTCACAGTGTGTCCATTCTCTAGGTTTCCCGTACACGTTATAGCTGTAGTAATATTCCCTTCAACCTGGAGAGCTGGGATCCATGGAATGGGTGCCATGCGTTATTGCTTTAAAGGGTCTGCATATGCTCACCCAATCTCACCAATCCTCTCAGTCCCAAGTGTCCAGCCTTATGCCACATCCAGCTGTCATTGTAGATAGGGTCATTCCAGGTTGCATCAGAGACCCTGAAGGAATTGTAAAGAATTTCCCTGTTTCTTTGTTCTGTTTTTGAAATTCCTTTTTAGAGTGGGTTTGAGCTGATTCTCGCTGCCCTGTTTATGCCAGTCTAGACACACTTGATTCCCTTACGGAGACCTATCAATACATAGGTTTTAAGATTCTTACTAGTCAGATCTATTCCTCTGCGGGAAATATGGGGTTTTGAGTCCCTTTCACTGAGGAAGGAGTAGGTCTTGTCTATTCCATAGTTGGTTTGTGGAACGGTACCTGTGCTTATATCATACTCTGGTTTGATGCATCACCCCACCTCTCCTTCCCCCTTAAGGAGGCATAAGAGTGTTTTCTAAATGTGAGACTCTGTTCTCTTGCCTAACTCAGTTCATATGTAACCATGTTTACAGGATCTTCCTAAGTGATATCTTATGATAAGTTTCTTTTCCTGTGTGACTTCTTTCACTTAGAATCATCGTACCTGAATCCACTCATTTTGCTGCTACTGGTCTTATGACATTGATTTCGTGGCTGAGGGATATTCCATCGTACGTAAGTTCCACAATGTTTGGAACCATTTTTATATTTCCTGGGATATTTCAGGTGTACCCATGTTGAGGTTCTTGTAAGCAGTGCAGCCCTCAATTTGGGGGTGGCTCTGTCTTATGGATTTTCAGTTTTCCCAAGGTATATTCCCTAGACTGGAAGTGCCCTTGGCTCTGTAGCTCTGTTGTTTACTTGTTTTAGGGAACACAATGCACTCCTCCAGTGAGGCAGTTGGAAACTTACATCCCGCCCATCAGCATAACAAGGCTGCCTGTTCTCCAGGGCCTGTCTTGCCTTTCTGCTTTTTACACATTTTGTGGATGTCCCTTTTGACCGGTGGGAAGTGATACTTCTTTGTAGTGCAGATTTGCATTGCCCGCTTGCTTGCTTGGCCAAAAAGGGCGTATGCGTTTTCTCCTGAATATATTCAGGAGAAAACGCATACGCCCTTTTTGGCCAAGTGCATCATTGTCGAAGTTGTGCCCCTCTTCCTGTGCTTTACAGGCGATTCCAACATACCTCTTGAAATCTGTTTCCTGCTATTCTGCCTCGCGTTCAAGTCCGCCTAGTTGCCATCCCTCAACAGATTTTTGGACCATAGTTGGCCTTGATTACTCTGCCAGTTTGTGAATTGCTGTGCCCCTGAGCTCCATTTTTCAACTCGTTTTTTGTGAGCTGAACGCAAGTCCAAACTTTTGATTCAGGACCTATACTGGTTCCCGGTGGGTGGCTGAGACTTTGGTTAATTCTTTTTCCTGCCGGGAAATTAGAGTGACATGTGCCCATCCAATTGCCTAGCAGCTACTCTCTCATTGGTTCTCCCTCTTCCCTTTCATCCTTTGCCAAATTGGCAACCTGTGCGAACCAGGAGCTTAAAGGGGCTGTCTCTCCAAGTTGGGAGATTGATAGGAAAGCAGTTGGAAAGCCAAACCGGAGCACCAGGAGAGGGACTCTTCGTTGAGTTTTAGAAACCTGTCGTATTCACAGTGTGTCCATTCTCTAGGTTTCCCGTACAAGTTATAGCTGTAGTAATATTCCCTTCAACCTGGAGAGCTGGGACGCAAGAAATGGGTGCCATGCATTATTGCTTTAAAGGGTCTGCATTTGCTCACCCAATCTCACCAATCCTCTTAGTCCCAAGTGTCCAGCCTCATGCCACATCCAGCTGTCATTGTAGATAGGGTCATTCCAGGTTGCATCAGAGACCCTGAAGGAATTGTAAAGAATTTCCCTGTTTATTTGTTCTGTTTTTGAAATTCCTTTCTAGAGTGGGTTTGAGCTGATTCTCGCTGCCATGTTTATGCCAGTCTAGACACACTTGATTCCCTTACGGAGACATATCAATACATAGGTTTTAAGATTCTTACTAGTCAGATATATTCCTCTGCGGGAAATATGGGGTTTTGAGTCCCTTTCACTGAGGAAGGTGTAGGTCTTGTCTATTCCATAGTTGGTTTTTGGAACGTTACCTGTGCTTATATCAAACTCTGGTTTGATGCATCACCCCACCTCTCCTTCCCCCTTAAGCAGGCATAAGAGTGTTTTCTAAATGTGAGACTCTGTTCTCTAGCCTAACTCAGTTCATGTGTAGCCATGTTTACAGGATGTTCCTAAGTGATATCTTATGATAAGTTTCTTTTTCTGTGTGACTTCTTTCACTTAGAATCATCGTACCTGAATCCACTCATTCTGCTGCTACTGGTCTTATGACATTGATTTCATGGCTGAGGGATATTCCATCGTACGTAAGTTCCACAATGTTTGGAACCATTTTTATATTTCCTGGGATATTTCAGGTGTACCCAGGTTGAGGTACTTGTAAGCAGTGCAGCCCTCAATTTGGGGGTGGATCTGTCTTATGGATTTTCAGTTTTCCCATGGTATATTCCCTAGACCGGAAGTGCCCTTGGCTCTGTAGCTCTGTTGTTTACTTGTTTTAGGGAACACAATGCACTCCTCCAGTGAGGCAGTTGGCAACATACATCCCGCCTATCAGCATAACAAGGCTCCCTGTTCTCCAGGGCCTGTCTTGCCTTTCTGGTTTTTACACATTTTGTGGATGTCCCTTTTGACCGGTGGGAAGTGATACTTCTTTGTAGTGCAGATTTGCATTGCCCGCTTGCTTGCTTGGCCAAAAAGGGCGTATGCGTTTTCTCCTGAATATATTCAGGAGAAAACGCATACGCCCTTTTTGGCCAAGTGCATCATTGTCGAAGTTGTGCCCCTCTTCCTGTGCTTTACAGGCGATTCCAACATACCTCTTGAAATCTGTTGCCTGCTATTCTGCCTCGCTTTCAAGTCCGCCTCGTTGCCTTCCCTCAACAGATTTTTGGACGATAGTTGGCCTTGATTACTCTGCCAGTTTGTGAATTGCTGTGCCCCTGAGCTCCATTTCCAAACTCGTTTTTTGTCAGCTAAACGCAAGTCCAAACTTTTGATTCAGGACCTCTACTGGTTCCCGGTGGGTGGCTGAGACTTTGGTTAATTCTACTTCCTGCCGGGAAATTAGAGTGACATGTGCCCATCCAAATGCCTAACAGCTACTCTCTCATTGGTTCTCCCTCTTCCCTTTCATCCTCTGCCAAATTGGCAACCTGTGCGAACCAGAGCATAAAGGGGCTGTCTCTCCAAGTTGTGAGATTGATAGGAAAGCAGTTGGAAATTCAAACCGGAGCACCAGGAGAGGGGCTCTTCGTTGAGTTTTAGAAACCTGTCGTATTCACAGTGTGTCCATTCTCTAGGTTTCCCGTACACGTTATAGCTGTAGTAATATTCCCTTCCACCTGGAGAGCTGGGACCCATGGAATGGGTGCCATGCATTATTGCTTTAAAGGGTCTGCATTTGCTCACCCAATCTCACCAATCCTCTCAGTCCCAAGTGTCCAGCCTTATGCCACATCCAGCTGTCATTGTAGATAGGGTCATTCCAGGTTGCATCAGAGACCCTGAAGGAATTGTAAAGAATTACCCTGTTTCTTTGTTCTGTTTTTGAAATTCCTTTTTAGAGTGGGTTTGAGCTGATTCTCGCTGCCCTGTTTATGCCAGTCTAGACACACTTGATTCCCTTACGGAGACATATCAATACATAGATTTTAAGATTCTTACTAGTCAGATCTATTCCTCTGCCGGACATATGGGGTTTTGAGTCCCTTTCACTGAGGAAGGTGTAGGTCTTGTCTGTTGCATAGTTGGTTTTTGGAATGGTACCTCTGCTTATATCAAAATCTGGTTTGATGCATCACCCCACCTCTCCTTCCCCCTTAAGCAGGCATAAGATTTTTTGCTAAATGTGAGACTCTGTTCTCTTTCCTAACTCAGTTCATGTGTAGCCATGTTTACAGGAACTTCCTAAGTGATATCTTATGATAAGTTTCTTTTTCTGTGTGACTTCTTTCACTTAGAAACATCGTACCTGAATCCACTCATTTTGCTGCTACTGGTCTTATGACATTGATTAAATGGCTGAGGGATATTCCATCGTATGTAAGTTCCACAAATATTTGAACCATTTTTATATTTCCTGGGATATTTCAGGTGTACCCAGGTTGAGGTTCTTGTAAGCAGTGCAGCCCTCAATTTGGGGGTGGCTCTGTCTTATGGATTTTCAGTTTTCCCAAGGTATATTCCCTACACTGGAAGTGCCCTTGGCTCTGTAGCTCTGTTGTTTACTTGTTTTAGGGAACACAATGCACTCCTCCAGTGAGGTAGTTGACAACTTACATCCCGCCCATCAGCATAACAAGGCTCCCTGTTCTCCAGGGCCTGTCTTGCCTTTCTGGTTTTTACACATTTTGTGGATGTCCCTTTTGACCGGTGGGAAGTGATACTTCTTTGTAGTGCAGATTTGCATTGCCCGCTTGCTTGCTTGGCCAAAAAGGGCGTATGCGTTTTCTCCTGAATATATTCAGGAGAAAACACATACGCCCTTTTTGGCCAAGTGCATCATTGTCGAAGTTGTGCCCCTCTTCCTGTGCTTTACAGGCGATTCCAACGTACCTCTTGAAATCTGTTTCCTGCTATTCTGCCTCGCTTTCAAGTCCGCCTCGTTGCCTTCCCTCAACAGATTTTTGGACGATAGTTGGCCTTGATTACTCTGCCAGTTTGTGAATTGCTGTGCCCCTGAGCTCCATTTTTCAACTCGTTTTTTGTGAGCTGAACGCAAGTCCAAACTTTTGGTTCAGGACCTCTACTGGTTCCCGGTGGGTGGCTGAGACTTTGGTTAATTCTTCTTCATGCCGGGAAATTAGAGTGACATGTGCCCATCCAAATGCCTAGCAGCTACTCTCTCATTTTTTCCACAATGTTTGGAACCATTTTTATATTTCCTGGGATATTTCAGGTGTACCCATGTTGAGGTTCTTGTAAGCAGTGCAGCCCTCAATTTGGGGGTGGCTCTGTCTTATGGATTTTCAGTTTTCCCAAGGTATATTCCCTAGACTGGAAGTGCCCTTGGCTCTGTAGCTCTGTTGTTTACTTGTTTTAGGGAACACAATGCACTCCTCCAGTGAGGCAGTTGGAAACTTACATCCCGCCCATCAGCATAACAAGGCTCCCTGTTCTCCAGGGCCTGTCTTGCCTTTCTGCTTTTTACACATTTTGTGGATGTCCCTTTTGACCGGTGGGAAGTGATACTTCTTTGTAGTGCAGATTTGCATTGCCCGCTTGCTTGCTTGGCCAAAAAGGGTGTATGCGTTTTCTCCTGAATACATTCAGGAGTAAACGCATAAGCCCTTTTTGACCAAGTGCATCATTGTCGAAGTTGTGCCCCTCTTCCTGTGCTTTACAGGCGATTCCAACATACCTCTTGAAATCTGTTTCCTGCTATTCTGCCTCGCGTTCAAGTCCGCCTCGTTGCCATCCCTCAACAGATTTTTGGACCATAGTTGGCCTTGATTACTCTGCCAGTTTGTGAATTGCTGTGCCCCTGAGCTCCATTTTTCAACTCGTTTTTTGTGAGCTGAACGCAAGTCCAAACTTTTGATTCAGGACCTATTCTGGTTCCCGGTGGGTGGCTGAGACTTTGGTTAATTCTTCTTCCTGCCGGGAAATTAGAGTGACATGTGCCCATCCAAATGCCTAAGAGCTACTCTCTCATTGGTTCTCCCTCTTCCCTTTCATCCTCTGCCAAATTGGCAACCTGTGCGAACCAGGAGCTTAAAGGGGCTGTCTCTCCAAGTTGGGAGATTGATAGGAAAGCAGTTGGAAAGTCAAACCGGAGCACCAGGAGAGGGACTCTTCGTTGAGTTTTAGAAACCTTTCGTATTCACAGTGTGTCCATTCTCTAGGTTTCCCGTACAAGTTATAGCTGTAGTAATATTCCCTTCAACCTGGAGAGCTGGGACCCAAGAAATGGGTGCCATGCATTATTGCTTTAAATGGTCTGCATTTGCTCACCCAATCTCACCAATCCTCTCAGTCCCAAGTGTCCAGCCTTATGCCACATCCAGCTGTCATTGTAGATAGGGTCATTCCAGGTTGCATCAGAGACCCTGAAGGAATTGTAAAGAATTTCCCTGTTTCTTTGTTCTGTTTTTGAAATTCCTTTTTAGAGTGGGTTTGAGCTGATTCTCGCTGCCATGTTTATGCCAGTCTAGACACACTTGATTCCCTTACGGAGACATATCAATACATAGGTTTTAAGATTCTTACTAGTCAGATCTATTCCTCTGCGGGAAATATGGGGTTTTGAGTCCCTTTCACTGAGGAAGGTGTAGGTCTTGTCTATTCCATAGTTGGTTTTTGGAACGGTACCTGTGCTTATATCAAACTCTGGTTTGATGCATCACCCCACCTATCCTTCCCCCTTAAGCAGACATAAGAGTGTTTTCTAAATGTGAGACTCTGTTCTCTTGCCTAACTCAGTTCATGTGTAGCCATGTTTACAGGATCTTCCTAAGTGATATCTTATGATAAGTTTCTTTTCCTGTGTGACTTCTTTCACTTAGAATCATCGTACCTGAATCCACTCATTTTGCTGCCACTGGTCTTATGACATTGATTTCATGGCTGAGGGATATTCCATCGTACGTAAGTTCCACAATGTTTGGAACCATTTTTATATTTCCTGGGATATTTCAGGTGTACCCAGGTTGAGGTTCTTGTAAGCAGTGCAGCCCTCAATTTGGGGGTGGCTCTGTCTTATGGATTTTCAGTTTTCCCAAGGTATATTCCCTAGACTGGAAGTGCCCTTGGCTCTGTAGCTCTGTTGTTTACTTGTTTTAGGGAACACAGTGCACTCCTCCAGTGAGGCAGTTGGCAACTTACATCCCGCCCATCAGCATAACAAGGCTCCCTCTTCTCCAGGGCCTGCCTTGCCTTCTGGTTTTTACACATTTTGTGGATGTCCCTTTTGACCGGTGGGAAGTGATACTTCTTTGTAGTGCAGATTTGCATTGCCCGCTTGCTTGCTTGGCCAAAAAGGGCGTATGCGTTTTCTCCTGAATATATTCAGGAGAAAACGCATACGCCCTTTGTGGCCAAGTGCATCATTGTCGAAGTTGTGCCCCTCTTCCTGTGCTTTACAGGCGATTCCAACGTACCTCTTGAAATCTGTTTCCTGCTATTCTGCCTCGCTTTCAAGTCCGCCTCGTTGCCTTCCCTCAACAGATTTTTGGACGATAGTTGGCCTTGATTACTCTGCCAGTTTGTGAATTGCTGTGCCCCTGAGCTCCATTTTTCAACTCGTTTTTTGTGAGCTGAACGCAAGTCCAAACTTTTGGTTCAGGACCTATACTGGTTCCCGGTGGGTGGCTGAGACTTTGGTTAATTCTTCTTCCTGCCGGGAAATTAGAGTGACATGTGCCCATCCAAATGCCTAACAGCTACTCTCTCATTGGTTCTCCCTCTTCCCTTTCATCCTCTGCCAAATTGGCAACCTGTGCGAACCAGGAGCTTAAAGGGGCTGTCTCTCCAAGTTGGGAGATTGATAGGAAAGCAGTTGGAAAGTCAAACCGGAGCACCAGGAGAGGGACTCTTCGTTGAGTTTTAGAAACCTTTTGTATTCACAGTGTGTCCATTCTCTAGGTTTCCCGTACATGTTATAGCTGTAGTAATATTCCCTTCAACCTGGAGAGCTGGGACCCATGGAATGGGTGCCATGCGTTATTGCTTTAAAGGGTCTGCATTTGCTCACCCAATCTCACCAATCCTCTCAGTCCCAAGTGTCCAGCCTTATGCCACATCCAGCTGTCATTGTAGATAGGGTCATTCCAGGTTGCATCAGAGACCCTGAAGGAATTGTAAAGAATTTCCCTGTTTCTTTGTTCTGTTTTTGAAATTCCTTTTTAGAGTGGGTTTGAGCTGAATCTCGCTGTCCTGTTTATGCCAGTCTAGACACACTTGATTCCCTTACGGAGACATATCAATACATAGGTTTTAAGATTCTTACTAGTCAGGTCTATTCCTCTGTGGGAAATATGGGGTTTTGAGTCCCTTTCACTGAGGAACGTGTAGGTCTTGTCTATTCCATAGTTGGTTTTTGGAACGGTACCGGTGCTTATATCAAACTCTGGTTTGATGCATCACCCCACCTCTCCTTCCCCCTTAAGCAGGCATAAGAGTGTTTTCTAAATGTGAGACTCTGTTCTCTTGCCTAACTCAGTTCATGTGTAGCCATGTTTACAGGATCATCCTAAGTGATATCTTATGATAAGTTTCTTTTCCTGTGTGACTTCTTTCACTTAGAATCATCGTACCTGAATCCACTCATTTTGCTGCTACTGGTCTTATGACATTGATTTCATGGCTGAGGGATATTCCATCGTACGTAAGTTCCACAATGTTTGGAACCATTTTTATATTTTCTGGGATATTTCAGGTGTACCCAGGTTGAGGTTCTTGTAAGCAGTGCAGCCCTCAATTTGGGGGTGGCTCTGTCTTATGGATTTTCAGTTTTCCCAAGGTATATTCCCTACACTGGAAGTGCCCTTGGCTCTGTAGCTCTGTTGTTTACTTGTTTTAGGGAACACAATGCACTCCTCCAGTGAGGTAGTTGGCAACTTACATCCCGCCCATCAGCATAACAAGGCTCCCTGTTCTCCAGGGCCTGTCTTGCCTTTCTGGTTTTTACACATTTTGTGGATGTCCCTTTTGACCGGTGGGAAGTGATACTTCTTTGTAGTGCAGATTTGCATTGCCCGCTTGCTTGCTTGGCCAAAAAGGGCGTATGCGTTTTCTCCTGAATATATTCAGGAGAAAACGCATACGCCCTTTTTGGCCAAGTGCATCATTGTCGAAGTTGTGCCCCTCTTCCTGTGCTTTACAGGCGATTCCAACGTACCTCTTGAAATCTGTTTCCTGCTATTCTGCCTCGCTTTCAAGTCCGCCTCGTTGCCTTCCCTCAACAGATTTTTGGACGATAGTTGGCCTTGATTACTCTGCCAGTTTGTGAATTGCTGTGCCCCTGAGCTCCATTTTTCAACTCGTTTTTTTGTGAGCTGAACGCAAGTCCAAACTTTTGGTTCAGGACCTATACTGGTCCACGGTGGGTGGCTGAGACTTTGGTTAATTCTTCTTCCTGCCGGGAAATTAGAGTGACATGTGCCCATCCAAATGCCTAGCAGCTACTCTCTCATTTTTTCCACAATGTTTGGAACCATTTTTATATTTCCTGGGATATTTCAGGTGTACCCATGTTGAGGTTCTTGTAAGCAGTGCAGCCCTCAATTTGGGGGTGGCTCTGTCTTATGGATTTTCAGTTTTCCCAAGGTATATTCCCTAGACTGGAAGTGCCCTTGGCTCTGTAGCTCTGTTGTTTACTTGTTTTAGGGAACACAATGCACTCCTCCAGTGAGGCAGTTGGAAACTTACATCCCGCCCATCAGCATAACAAGGCTCCCTGTTCTCCAGGGCCTGTCTTGCCTTTCTGCTTTTTACACATTTTGTGGATGTCCCTTTTGACCGGTGGGAAGTGATACTTCTTTGTAGTGCAGATTTGCATTGCCCGCTTGCTTGCTTGGCCAAAAAGGGTGTATGCGTTTTCTCCTGAATATATTCAGGAGTAAACGCATAAGCCCTTTTTGGCCAAGTGCATCATTGTCGAAGTTGTGCCCCTCTTCCTGTGCTTTACAGGCGATTCCAACATACCTCTTGAAATCTGTTTCCTGCTATTCTGCCTCGCGTTCAAGTCCGCCTCGTTGCCATCCCTCAACAGATTTTTGGACCATAGTTGGCCTTGATTACTCTGCCAGTTTGTGAATTGCTGTGCCCCTGAGCTCCATTTTTCAACTCGTTTTTTGTGAGTTGAACGCAAGTCCAAACTTTTGATTCAGGACCTATTCTGGTTCCCGGTGGGTGGCTGAGACTTTGGTTAATTCTTCTTCCTGCCGGGAAATTAGAGAGACATGTGCCCATCCAAATGCCTAAGAGCTACTCTCTCATTGGTTCTCCCTCTTCCCTTTCATCCTCTGCCAAATTGGCAACCTGTGCGAACCAGGAGCTTAAAGGGGCTGTCTCTCCAAGTTGGGAGATTGATAGGAAAGCAGTTGGAAAGTCAAACCGGAGCACCAGGAGAGGGACTCTTCGTTGAGTTTTAGAAACCTTTCGTATTCACAGTGTGTCCATTCTCTAGGTTTCCCGTACAAGTTATAGCTGTAGTAATATTCCCTTCAACCTGGAGAGCTGGGACCCAAGAAATGGGTGCCATGCATTATTGCTTTAAATGGTCTGCATTTGCTCACCCAATCTCACCAATCCTCTCAGTCCCAAGTGTCCAGCCTTATGCCACATCCAGCTGTCATTGTAGATAGGGTCATTCCAGGTTGCATCAGAGACCCTGAAGGAATTGTAAAGAATTTCCCTGTTTCTTTGTTCTGTTTTTGAAATTCCTTTTTAGAGTGGGTTTGAGCTGATTCTCGCTGCCATGTTTATGCCAGTCTAGACACACTTGATTCCCTTACGGAGACATATCAATACATAGGTTTTAAGATTCTTACTAGTCAGATCTATTCCTCTGCGGGAAATATGGGGTTTTGAGTCCCTTTCACTGAGGAAGGTGTAGGTCTTGTCTATTCCATAGTTGGTTTTTGGAACGGTACCTGTGCTTATATCAAACTCTGGTTTGATGCATCACCCCACCTATCCTTCCCCCTTAAGCAGACATAAGAGTGTTTTCTAAATGTGAGACTCTGTTCTCTTGCCTAACTCAGTTCATGTGTAGCCATGTTTACAGGATCTTCCTAAGTGATATCTTATGATAAGTTTCTTTTCCTGTGTGACTTCTTTCACTTAGAATCATCGTACCTGAATCCACTCATTTTGCTGCCACTGGTCTTATGACATTGATTTCATGGCTGAGGGATATTCCATCGTACGTAAGTTCCACAGTGTTTGGAACCATTTTTATATTGCCTGGGATATTTCAGGTGTACCCAGGTTGAGGTTCTTGTAAGCAGTGCAACCCTCAATTTGGGGGTGGCTCTGTCTTATGGATTTTCAGTTTTCCCTATGTATATTCCCTAGACCAGAAGTGCCCTTGGCTCTATAGCTCTGTTGTTTACTTGTTTTAGGGAACACAATGCACTCCTCCAGTGAGGCAGTTGGCAACTTACATCCCACCCATCAGCATAACAAGGCTCCCTGTTCTCCAGGGCCTGTCTTGCCTTTCTGGTTTTTACACATTTTGTGGATGTCCCTTTTGACCGGTGGGAAGTGATACTTCTTTGTAGTGCAGATTTGCATTGCCCGCTTGCTTGCTTGGCCAAAAAGTGCGTATGCGTTTTCTCCTGAATATATTCAGGAGAGAACGCATCCGCCCTTTTTGGCCAAGTGCATCATTGTCGAAGTTGTGCCCCTCTTCCTGTGCTTTACAGGCGAGTCCAATGTACCTCTTGAAATCTGTTTCCTGTTATTCTGCCTCGCTTTCAAGTCCGCCACGTTGCCTTCCCTCAACAGATTTTTGGACGATAGTTGGCCTTGATTACTCTGCCAGTTTGTGAATTGCTGTGCCCCTGAGCTCCATTTTTCAACTCGTTTTTTTGTGAGCTGAACGCAAGTCCAAACTTTTAGTTCAGGTCCTATACTGGTTCCCGCTGGGTTGCTGAGACTTTGGTTAATTCTTCTTCCTGCCGGGAAATTAGATTGACATGTGCCCATCCAAATGCCTAACAGCTACTATCTCATTGGTTCTCCCTCTTCCCTTTCATCCTCTGCCAAATTGGCAACCTGTGCGAACCAGGAGCTTTAAGGGGCTGTCTCTCCAAGTTGGGAGATTGATAGGAAAGCAGTGGGAAAGTCAAACCGGAGCATCAGGAGAGGGACTCTTCGTTGAGTTTTAGAAACCTTTCGTATTCACAGTGTGTCCATTCTCTAGGTTTCCCGTACATGTTATAGCTGTAGTAATATTCCCTTCAACCTGGAGAGTTGGGACCCATGGAATGGGTGCCATGCATTATTGCTTTAAAGGGTCTGCATTTGCTCACCCAACCTCACCAATCCTCTCAGTCCCAAGTGTCCAGCCTCATGCCACATCCAGCTGTCATTGTAGATAGGGTCATTCCAGGTTGCATCAGAGACCCTGAAGGAATTGTAAAGAATTTCCCTGTTTCTTTGTTCTGTTTTTGAAATTCCTTTTTAGAGTGGGTTTGAGCTGATTCTCGCTGCCATGTTTATGCCAGTCTAGACACACTTGATTCCCTTACGGAGACATATCAATACATAGGTTTTAAGATTCTTACTAGTCAGATCTATTCCTCTGCGGGAAATATGGGGTTTTGAGTCCCTTTCACTGAGGAAGGTGTAGGTCTTGTCTATTCCATAGTTGGTTTTTGGAACGGTACCTGTGCTTATATCAAACTCTGGTTTGATGCATCACCTCACCTCTCCTTCCCCCTTAAGCAGGCATAAGTGTGTTTTCTAAATGTGAGACTCTGTTCTCTTGCCTAACTCAGTTCATGTGTAGCCATGTTTACAGGATCTTCCTAAGTGATATCTTATGATAAGTTTCTTTTTCTGTGTGACTTCTTTCACTTAGAATCATCGTACCTGAATCCACTCATTTTGCTGCTACTGGTCTTATGACATTGATTTCATGGCTGAGGGATATTCCATCGTACGTAAGTTCCACACTGTTTTGAAACATTTTTATATTTCCTGGGATATTTCAGGTGTACTCAGGTTGAGGTTCTTGTAAGCAGTGCAGCCCTCAATTTGGGGGTGGCTCTGTCTTATGGATTTTCAGTTTTCCCAAGGTATATTCCCTAGACCGGAAGTGCCCTTGGCTCTGTAGCTCTGTTGTTTACTTGTTTTAGGGAACACAATGCACTCCTCCAGTGAGGCAGTTGGCAACTTACATCCCGCCCATCAGCATAACAAGGCTCCCTGTTCTCCAGGGCCTGTCTTGCCTTTCTGGTTTTTACACATTTTGTGGATGTCCCTTTTGACCGGTGTAAAGTGATACTTCTTTGTAGTGCAGATTTGCATTGCCCGCTTGCTTGCTTGGCCAAAAAGGGCGTATGCGTTTTCTCCTGAATATATTCAGGAGAAAACACATACGCCCTTTTTGGCCAAGTGCATCATTGTCGAAGTTGTGCCCCTCTTCCTGTGCTTTACAGGCGAGTCCAACGTACCTCTTGAAATCTGTTTCCTGCTATTCTGCCGCGCTTTCAAGTCCACCTCGTTGCCTTCCCTCAACAGATTTTTGGACGATAGTTGGCCTTGAATACTCTGCCAGTTTGTGAATTGCTGTGCCCCTGAGCTCCATTTTTCAACTCGTTTTTTGTGAGCTGAACGCAAGTCCAAACTTTCGGTTCAGGACATCTACAGGTTCCCAGTGGGTGGCTGAGACTTTGGTTAATTCTTCTTCCTGCTGGGAAATTAGAGTGACATGTGCCCATCCAAATGCCTAACAGCTACTCTCTCATTGGTTCTCCCTCTTCCCTTTCATCCTCTGCCAAATTGGCAACCTGTGCGAACGAGGAGCTTAAAGGGGCTGTCTGTCAAAGTCGGGAGATTGATAGGAAAGCAGTTGGAAAGTCAAACCGGAGCACCAGGAGAGGGGCTCTTTGTTGAGTTTTAGAAACCTTTCGTATTCACAGTGTGTCCATTCTCTAGGTTTCCCGTACACGTTATAGCTGTAGTAATATTCCCTTCAACCTGGAGAGCTGGGACCCATGGAATGGGTGCCATGCATTATTGCTTTAAAGGGTCTGCATTTGCTCACCCAATCTCACAAATCCTCTCAGTCCCAAGTGTCCAGCCTTATGCCACATCCAGCTGTCATTGTAGATAGGGTCATTCCAGGTTGCATCAGAGACCCTGAAGGAATTGTAAAGAATTTCCCTGTTTCTTTGTTCTGTTTTTGAAATTCCTTTTTAGAGTGGGTTTGAGCTGATTCTCGCTGCCATGTTTATGCCAGTCTAGACACACTTGATTCCCTTACGGAGACATATCAATACATAGGTTTTAAGATTCTTACTAGTCAGGTCTATTCCTCTGCGGGAAATATGGGGTTTTGAGTCCCTTTCACTGAGGAAGGTGTAGGTCTTGTCTATTCCATAGTTGGTTTTTGGAACGGTACCGGTGCTTATATCAAACTCTGGTTTGATGCATCACCCCACCTCTCCTTCCCCCTTAAGCAGGCATAAGAGTGTTTTCTAAATGTGAGACTCTGTTCTCTTGCCTAACTCAGTTCATGTGTAGCCATGTTTACAGGATCATCCTAAGTGATATCTTATGATAAGTTTCTTTTCCTGTGTGACTTCTTTCACTTAGAATCATCGTACCTGAATCCACTCATTTTGCTGCTACTGGTCTTATGACATTGATTTCATGGCTGAGGGATATTCCATCGTACGTAAGTTCCACAATGTTTGGAACCATTTTTATATTTCCTGGGATATTTCAGGTGTACCCAGGTTGAGGTTCTTGTATGCAGCGCAGCCCTCAATTTGGGGGTGGCTCTGTCTTATGGATTTTCAGTTTTCCCAAGGTATATTCCCTATACTGGAAGTGCCCTTGGCTCTGTAGCTCTGTTGTTTACTTGTTTTAGGGAACACAATGCACTCCTCCAGTGAGGCAGTTGGCAACTTACATCCCGCCCATCAGCATAACAAGGCTCCCTGTTCTCCAGGGCCTGTCTTGCCTTTCTGGTTTTTACACATTTTGTGGATGTCCCTTTTGACCCGTGGGAAGTGATACTTCTTTGTAGTGCAGATTTGCATTGCCCGCTTGCTTGCTTGGCCAAAAAGGGCGTATGCGTTTTCTCCTGAATATATTCAGGAGAGAACGCATCCGCCCTTTTTGGCCAAGTGCATCATTGTCGAAGTTGTGCCCCTCTTCCTGTGCTTTACAGGCGAGTCCAATGTACCTCTTGAAATCTGTTTCCTGTTATTCTGCCTCGCTTTCAAGTCCGCCACGTTGCCTTCCCTCAACAGATTTTTGGACGATAGTTGGCCTTGATTACTCTGCCAGTTTGTGAATTGCTGTGCCCCTGAGCTCCATTTTTCAACTCGTTTTTTTGTGAGCTGAACGCAAGTCCAAACTTTTAGTTCAGGTCCTATACTGGTTCCCGCTGGGTTGCTGAGACTTTGGTTAATTCTTCTTCCTGCCGGGAAATTAGATTGACATGTGCCCATCCAAATGCCTAACAGCTACTATCTCATTGGTTCTCCCTCTTCCCTTTCATCCTCTGCCAAATTGGCAACCTGTGCGAACCAGGAGCTTTAAGGGGCTGTCTCTCCAAGTTGGGAGATTGATAGGAAAGCAGTGGGAAAGTCAAACCGGAGCATCAGGAGAGGGACTCTTCGTTGAGTTTTAGAAACCTTTCGTATTCACAGTGTGTCCATTCTCTAGGTTTCCCGTACATGTTATAGCTGTAGTAATATTCCCTTCAACCTGGAGAGTTGGGACCCATGGAATGGGTGCCATGCATTATTGCTTTAAAGGGTCTGCATTTGCTCACCCAACCTCACCAATCCTCTCAGTCCCAAGTGTCCAGCCTCATGCCACATCCAGCTGTCATTGTAGATAGGGTCATTCCAGGTTGCATCAGAGACCCTGAAGGAATTGTAAAGAATTTCCCTGTTTCTTTGTTCTGTTTTTGAAATTCCTTTTTAGAGTGGGTTTGAGCTGATTCTCGCTGCCATGTTTATGCCAGTCTAGACACACTTGATTCCCTTACGGAGACATATCAATACATAGGTTTTAAGATTCTTACTAGTCAGATCTATTCCTCTGCGGGAAATATGGGGTTTTGAGTCCCTTTCACTGAGGAAGGTGTAGGTCTTGTCTATTCCATAGTTGGTTTTTGGAACGGTACCTGTGCTTATATCAAACTCTGGTTTGATGCATCACCTCACCTCTCCTTCCCCCTTAAGCAGGCATAAGTGTGTTTTCTAAATGTGAGACTCTGTTCTCTTGCCTAACTCAGTTCATGTGTAGCCATGTTTACAGGATCTTCCTAAGTGATATCTTATGATAAGTTTCTTTTTCTGTGTGACTTCTTTCACTTAGAATCATCGTACCTGAATCCACTCATTTTGCTGCTACTGGTCTTATGACATTGATTTCATGGCTGAGGGATATTCCATCGTACGTAAGTTCCACACTGTTTTGAAACATTTTTATATTTCCTGGGATATTTCAGGTGTACTCAGGTTGAGGTTCTTGTAAGCAGTGCAGCCCTCAATTTGGGGGTGGCTCTGTCTTATGGATTTTCAGTTTTCCCAAGGTATATTCCCTAGACCGGAAGTGCCCTTGGCTCTGTAGCTCTGTTGTTTACTTGTTTTAGGGAACACAATGCACTCCTCCAGTGAGGCAGTTGGCAACTTACATCCCGCCCATCAGCATAACAAGGCTCCCTGTTCTCCAGGGCCTGTCTTGCCTTTCTGGTTTTTACACATTTTGTGGATGTCCCTTTTGACCGGTGTAAAGTGATACTTCTTTGTAGTGCAGATTTGCATTGCCCGCTTGCTTGCTTGGCCAAAAAGGGCGTATGCGTTTTCTCCTGAATATATTCAGGAGAAAACACATACGCCCTTTTTGGCCAAGTGCATCATTGTCGAAGTTGTGCCCCTCTTCCTGTGCTTTACAGGCGAGTCCAACGTACCTCTTGAAATCTGTTTCCTGCTATTCTGCCGCGCTTTCAAGTCCACCTCGTTGCCTTCCCTCAACAGATTTTTGGACGATAGTTGGCCTTGAATACTCTGCCAGTTTGTGAATTGCTGTGCCCCTGAGCTCCATTTTTCAACTCGTTTTTTGTGAGCTGAACGCAAGTCCAAACTTTCGGTTCAGGACATCTACAGGTTCCCAGTGGGTGGCTGAGACTTTGGTTAATTCTTCTTCCTGCTGGGAAATTAGAGTGACATGTGCCCATCCAAATGCCTAACAGCTACTCTCTCATTGGTTCTCCCTCTTCCCTTTCATCCTCTGCCAAATTGGCAACCTGTGCGAACGAGGAGCTTAAAGGGGCTGTCTGTCAAAGTCGGGAGATTGATAGGAAAGCAGTTGGAAAGTCAAACCGGAGCACCAGGAGAGGGGCTCTTTGTTGAGTTTTAGAAACCTTTCGTATTCACAGTGTGTCCATTCTCTAGGTTTCCCGTACACGTTATAGCTGTAGTAATATTCCCTTCAACCTGGAGAGCTGGGACCCATGGAATGGGTGCCATGCATTATTGCTTTAAAGGGTCTGCATTTGCTCACCCAATCTCACAAATCCTCTCAGTCCCAAGTGTCCAGCCTTATGCCACATCCAGCTGTCATTGTAGATAGGGTCATTCCAGGTTGCATCAGAGACCCTGAAGGAATTGTAAAGAATTTCCCTGTTTCTTTGTTCTGTTTTTGAAATTCCTTTTTAGAGTGGGTTTGAGCTGATTCTCGCTGACATGTTTATGCCAGTCTAGACACACTTGATTCCCTTACGGAGACATATCAATACATAGGTTTTAAGATTCTTACTAGTCAGGTCTATTCCTCTGCGGGAAATATGGGGTTTTGAGTCCCTTTCACTGAGGAAGGTGTAGGTCTTGTCTATTCCATAGTTGGTTTTTGGAACGGTACCGGTGCTTATATCAAACTCTGGTTTGATGCATCACCCCACCTCTCCTTCCCCCTTAAGCAGGCATAAGAGTGTTTTCTAAATGTGAGACTCTGTTCTCTTGCCTAACTCAGTTCATGTGTAGCCATGTTTACAGGATCATCCTAAGTGATATCTTATGATAAGTTTCTTTTCCTGTGTGACTTCTTTCACTTAGAATCATCGTACCTGAATCCACTCATTTTGCTGCTACTGGTCTTATGACATTGATTTCATGGCTGAGGGATATTCCATCGTACGTAAGTTCCACAATGTTTGGAACCATTTTTATATTTCCTGGGATATTTCAGGTGTACCCAGGTTGAGGTTCTTGTATGCAGCGCAGCCCTCAATTTGGGGGTGGCTCTGTCTTATGGATTTTCAGTTTTCCCAAGGTATATTCCCTATACTGGAAGTGCCCTTGGCTCTGTAGCTCTGTTGTTTACTTGTTTTAGGGAACACAATGCACTCCTCCAGTGAGGCAGTTGGCAACTTACATCCCGCCCATCAGCATAACAAGGCTCCCTGTTCTCCAGGGCCTGTCTTGCCTTTCTGGTTTTTACACATTTTGTGGATGTCCCTTTTGACCCGTGGGAAGTGATACTTCTTTGTAGTGCAGATTTGCATTGCCCGCTTGCTTGCTTGGCCAAAAAGGGCGTATGCGTTTTCTCCTGAATATATTCAGGAGAAAACGCATACGCCCTTTTTGGCCAAGTGCATCATTGTCGAAGTTGTGCCCCTCTTCCTGTGCTTTACAGGCGATTCCAACGTACCTCTTGAAATCTGTTTCCTGCTATTCTGCCTCGCTTTCAAGTCCGCCTCGTTGCCTTCCCTCAACAGATTTTTGGACGATAGTTGGCCTTGATTACTCTGCCAGTTTGTGAATTGCTGTGCCCCTGAGCTCCATTTTTCAACTCGTTTTTTGTGAGCTGAACGCAAGTCCAAACTTTTGGTTCAGGAGCTATACTGGTTCCCGGTGGGTGGCTGAGACTTTGGTTAATTCTTCTTCCTGCCGGGAAATTAGAGTGACATGTGCCCATCCAAATGCCTAACAGCTACTCTCTCATTGGTTCTCCCTCTTCCCTTTCATCCTCTGCCAAATTGGCAACCTGTGCGAACCAGGAGCTTAAAGGGGCTGTCTCTCCAAGTTGGGAGATTGATAGGAAAGCAGTTGGAAAGTCAAAACGGAGCACCAGGAGAGGGACTCTTCGTTGAGTTTTAGAAACCTTTCGTATTCACAGTGTGTCCATTCTCTAGGTTTCCCGTACATGTTATACTGTAGTAATATTCCCTTCAATCTGGAGAGTTGGGACCCATGGAATGGGTGCCATGCATTATTGCTTTAAAGGGTCTCCATTTGCTCACCCAATCTCACCAATCCTCTCAGTCCCAAGTGTCCAGCCTCATGCCACATCCAGCTGTCATTGTAGATAGGGTCATTCCAGGTTGCATCAGAGACCCTGAAGGAATTGTAAAGAATTTCCCTGTTTCTTTGTTCTGTTTTTGAAATTCCTTTTTAGAGTGGGTTTGAGCTGATTCTCGCTGCCATGTTTATGCCAGTCTAGACACACTTGATTCCCTTACGGAGACATATCAATACATAGGTTTTAAGATTCTTACTAGTCAGGTCTATTCCTCTGTGGGAAATATGGGGTTTTGAGTCCCTTTCACTGAGGAAGGTGTAGGTCTTGTCTATTCCATAGTTGGTTTTTGGAACGGTACCTGTGCTTATATCAAACTCTGGTTTGATGCATCACCCCACCTCTCCTTCCCCCTTAAGCAGGCATAAGAGTGTTTTCTAAATGTGAGACTCTGTTCTCTTGCCTAACTCAGTTCATGTGTAGCCATGTTTACAGGATCTTCCTAAGTGATATCTTATGATAAGTTTCTTTTTCTGTGTGACTTCTTTCACTTAGAATCATCGTACTTGAATCCACTCATTTTGCTGCTACTGGTCTTATGACATTGATTTCGTGGCTGAGGGATATTCCATCGTACGTAAGTTCCACAGTGTTTGGAACCATTTTTATATTTCCTGGGATATTTCAGGTGTACCCAGGTTGAGGTTCTTGTAAGCAGTGCAACCCTCAATTTGGGGGTGGCTCTGTCTTATGGATTTTCAGTTTTCCCTATGTATATTCCCTAGACCAGAAGTGCCCTTGGCTCTATAGCTCTGTTGTTTACTTGTTTTAGGGAACACAATGCACTCCTCCAGTGAGGCAGTTGGCAACTTACATCCCACCCATCAGCATAACAAGGCTCCCTGTTCTCCAGGGCCTGTCTTGCCTTTCTGGTTTTTACACATTTTGTGGATGTCCCTTTTGACCGGTGGGAAGTGATACTTCTTTGTAGTGCAGATTTGCATTGCCCGCTTGCTTGCTTGGCCAAAAAGTGCGTATGCGTTTTCTCCTGAATATATTCAGGAGAGAACGCATCCGCCCTTTTTGGCCAAGTGCATCATTGTCGAAGTTGTGCCCCTCTTCCTGTGCTTTACAGGCGAGTCCAATGTACCTCTTGAAATCTGTTTCCTGTTATTCTGCCTCGCTTTCAAGTCCGCCACGTTGCCTTCCCTCAACAGATTTTTGGACGATAGTTGGCCTTGATTACTCTGCCAGTTTGTGAATTGCTGTGCCCCTGAGCTCCATTATTCAACTCGTTTTTTTGTGAGCTGAACGCAAGTCCAAACTTTTAGTTCAGGTCCTATACTGGTTCCCGCTGGGTGGCTGAGACTTTGGTTAATTCTTCTTCCTGCCGGGAAATTAGATTGACATGTGCCCATCCAAATGCCTAACAGCTACTATCTCATTGGTTCTCCCTCTTCCCTTTCATCCTCTGCCAAATTGGCAACCTGTGCGAACCAGGAGCTTTAAGGGGCTGTCTCTCCAAGTTGGGAGATTGATAGGAAAGCAGTGGGAAAGTCAAACCGGAGCATCAGGAGAGGGACTCTTCGTTGAGTTTTAGAAACCTTTCGTATTCACAGTGTGTCCATTCTCTAGGTTTCCCGTACATGTTATAGCTGTAGTAATATTCCCTTCAACCTGGAGAGTTGGGACCCATGGAATGGGTGCCATGCATTATTGCTTTAAAGGGTCTGCATTTGCTCACCCAACCTCACCAATCCTCTCAGTCCCAAGTGTCCAGCCTCATGCCACATCCAGCTGTCATTGTAGATAGGGTCATTCCAGGTTGCATCAGAGACCCTGAAGGAATTGTAAAGAATTTCCCTGTTTCTTTGTTCTGTTTTTGAAATTCCTTTTTAGAGTGGGTTTGAGCTGATTCTCGCTGCCATGTTTATGCCAGTCTAGACACACTTGATTCCCTTACGGAGACATATCAATACATAGGTTTTAAGATTCTTACTAGTCAGATCTATTCCTCTGCGGGAAATATGGGGTTTTGAGTCCCTTTCACTGAGGAAGGTGTAGGTCTTGTCTATTCCATAGTTGGTTTTTGGAACGGTACCTGTGCTTATATCAAACTCTGGTTTGATGCATCACCTCACCTCTCCTTCCCCCTTAAGCAGGCATAAGTGTGTTTTCTAAATGTGAGACTCTGTTCTCTTGCCTAACTCAGTTCATGTGTAGCCATGTTTACAGGATCTTCCTAAGTGATATCTTATGATAAGTTTCTTTTTCTGTGTGACTTCTTTCACTTAGAATCATCGTACCTGAATCCACTCATTTTGCTGCTACTGGTCTTATGACATTGATTTCATGGCTGAGGGATATTCCATCGTACGTAAGTTCCACACTGTTTTGAAACATTTTTATATTTCCTGGGATATTTCAGGTGTACTCAGGTTGAGGTTCTTGTAAGCAGTGCAGCCCTCAATTTGGGGGTGGCTCTGTCTTATGGATTTTCAGTTTTCCCAAGGTATATTCCCTAGACCGGAAGTGCCCTTGGCTCTGTAGCTCTGTTGTTTACTTGTTTTAGGGAACACAATGCACTCCTCCAGTGAGGCAGTTGGCAACTTACATCCCGCCCATCAGCATAACAAGGCTCCCTGTTCTCCAGGGCCTGTCTTGCCTTTCTGGTTTTTACACATTTTGTGGATGTCCCTTTTGACCGGTGTAAAGTGATACTTCTTTGTAGTGCAGATTTGCATTGCCCGCTTGCTTGCTTGGCCAAAAAGGGCGTATGCGTTTTCTCCTGAATATATTCAGGAGAAAACACATACGCCCTTTTTGGCCAAGGGCATCATTGTCGAAGTTGTGCCCCTCTTCCTGTGCTTTACAGGCGAGTCCAACGTACCTCTTGAAATCTGTTTCCTGCTATTCTGCCGCGCTTTCAAGTCCACCTCGTTGCCTTCCCTCAACAGATTTTTGGACGATAGTTGGCCTTGAATACTCTGCCAGTTTGTGAATTGCTGTGCCCCTGAGCTCCATTTTTCAACTCGTTTTTTGTGAGCTGAACGCAAGTCCAAACTTTCGGTTCAGGACATCTACAGGTTCCCAGTGGGTGGCTGAGACTTTGGTTAATTCTTCTTCCTGCTGGGAAATTAGAGTGACATGTGCCCATCCAAATGCCTAACAGCTACTCTCTCATTGGTTCTCCCTCTTCCCTTTCATCCTCTGCCAAATTGGCAACCTGTGCGAACGAGGAGCTTAAAGGGGCTGTCTGTCAAAGTCGGGAGATTGATAGGAAAGCAGTTGGAAAGTCAAACCGGAGCACCAGGAGAGGGGCTCTTTGTTGAGTTTTAGAAACCTTTCGTATTCACAGTGTGTCCATTCTCTAGGTTTCCCGTACACGTTATAGCTGTAGTAATATTCCCTTCAACCTGGAGAGCTGGGACCCATGGAATGGGTGCCATGCATTATTGCTTTAAAGGGTCTGCATTTGCTCACCCAATCTCACAAATCCTCTCAGTCCCAAGTGTCCAGCCTTATGCCACATCCAGCTGTCATTGTAGATAGGGTCATTCCAGGTTGCATCAGAGACCCTGAAGGAATTGTAAAGAATTTCCCTGTTTCTTTGTTCTGTTTTTGAAATTCCTTTTTAGAGTGGGTTTGAGCTGATTCTCGCTGACATGTTTATGCCAGTCTAGACACACTTGATACCCTTACGGAGACATATCAATACATAGATTTTAAGATTCTTACTAGTCAGATCTATTCCTCTGCCGGACATATGGGGTTTTGAGTCCCTTTTACTGAGGAAGGTGTAGGTCTTGTCTATTCCATAGTTGGTTTTTGGAATGGTACCTCTGCTTATATCAAAATCAGGTTTGATGCATCACCCCACCTCTCCTTCCCCCTTAAGCAGGCATAAGATTGTTTGCTAAATGTGAGACTCTGTTCTCTTTCCTAACTCAGTTCATGTGTAGCCATGTTTACAGGATCTTCCTAAGTGATATCTTATGATAAGATTCTTTTTCAGTGTGACTTCTTTCACTTAGAATCATCGTACCTGAATCCACTCATTTTGCTGCTACTGGTCTTATGACATTGATTTCATGGCTGAGGGATATTCCATCGTATGTAAATTCCACAAATATTTGAACCATTTTTATATTTCCTGGGGTATTTCCGGGGTACCCAGGTTGAGGTTCTTGTAAGCAGTGCAGCCCTCAATTTGGGGGTGGATCTGTCTTATGGATTTTCAGTTTTCCCATGGTATATTCCCTAGACCGGAAGTGCCCTTGGCTCTGTAGCTCTGTTGTTTACTTGTTTTAGGGAACACAATGCACTCCTCCAGTGAGGCAGTTGGCAACTTACATCCCGCCCATCAGCATAACAAGGCTCCCTGTTCTCCAGGGCCTGTCTTGCCTTTCTGGTTTTTACACATTTTGTGGATGTCCCTTTTGACCGGTGGGAAGTGATACTTCTTTGTAGTGCAGATTTGCATTGCCCGCTTGCTTGCTTGGCCAAAAAGGGCGTATGCGTTTTCTCCTGAATATATTCAGGAGAAAACGCATACGCCCTTTTTGGCCAAGTGCATCATTGTCGAAGTTGTGCCCCTCTTCCTGTGCTTTACAGGCGATTCCAACGTACCTCTTGAAATCTGTTTCCTGCTATTCTGCCTCGCTTTCAAGTCCGCCTCGTTGCCTTCCCTCAACAGATTTTTGGACGATAGTTGGCCTTGATTACTCTGCCAGTTTGTGAATTGCTGTGCCCCTGAGCTCCATTTTTCAACTCGTTTTTTGTGAGCTGAACGCAAGTCCAAACTTTTGATTCAGGACCTATTCTGGTTCCCGGTGGGTGGCTGAGACTTTGGTTAATTCTTCTTCCTGCCGGGAAATTAGAGAGACATGTGCCCATCCAAATGCCTAAGAGCTACTCTCTCATTGGTTCTCCCTCTTCCCTTTCATCCTCTGCCAAATTGGCAACCTGTGCGAACCAGGAGCTTAAAGGGGCTGTCTCTCCAAGTTGGGAGATTGATAGGAAAGCAGTTGGAAAGTCAAACCGGAGCACCAGGAGAGGGACTCTTCGTTGAGTTTTAGAAACCTTTCGTATTCACAGTGTGTCCATTCTCTAGGTTTCCCGTACAAGTTATAGCTGTAGTAATATTCCCTTCAACCTGGAGAGCTGGGACCCAAGAAATGGGTGCCATGCATTATTGCTTTAAATGGTCTGCATTTGCTCACCCAATCTCACCAATCCTCTCAGTCCCAAGTGTCCAGCCTTATGCCACATCCAGCTGTCATTGTAGATAGGGTCATTCCAGGTTGCATCAGAGACCCTGAAGGAATTGTAAAGAATTTCCCTGTTTCTTTGTTCTGTTTTTGAAATTCCTTTTTAGAGTGGGTTTGAGCTGATTCTCGCTGCCATGTTTATGCCAGTCTAGACACACTTGATTCCCTTACGGAGACATATCAATACATAGGTTTTAAGATTCTTACTAGTCAGATCTATTCCTCTGCGGGAAATATGGTGTTTTGAGTCCCTTTCACTGAGGAAGGTGTAGGTCTTGTCTATTCCATAGTTGGTTTTTGGAACGGTACCTGTGCTTATATCAAACTCTGGTTTGATGCATCACCCCACCTATCCTTCCCCCTTAAGCAGACATAAGAGTGTTTTCTAAATGTGAGACTCTGTTCTCTTGCCTAACTCAGTTCATGTGTAGCCATGTTTACAGGATCTTCCTAAGTGATATCTTATGATAAGTTTCTTTTCCTGTGTGACTTCTTTCACTTAGAATCATCATACCTGAATCCACTCATTTTGCTGCCACTGGTCTTATGACATTGATTTCATGGCTGAGGGATATTCCATCGTACGTAAGTTCCACAATGTTTGGAACCATTTTTATATTTCCTGGGATATTTCAGGTGTACCCAGGTTGAGGTTCTTGTAAGCAGTGCAGCCCTCAATTTGGGGGTGGCTCTGTCTTATGGATTTTCAGTTTTCCCAAGGTATATTCCCTAGACTGGAAGTGCCCTTGGCTCTGTAGCTCTGTTTTTTACTTGTTTTAGGGAACACAGTGCACTCCTCCAGTGAGGCAGTTGGCAACTTACATCCCGCCCATCAGCATAACAAGGCTCCCTCTTCTCCAGGGCCTGCCTTGCCTTCTGGTTTTTACACATTTTGTGGATGTCCCTTTTGACCGGTGGGAAGTGATACTTCTTTGTAGTGCAGATTTGCATTGCCCGCTTGCTTGCTTGGCCAAAAAGGGCGTATGCGTTTTCTCCTGAATATATTCAGGAGAAAACGCATACGCCCTTTGTGGCCAAGTGCATCATTGTCGAAGTTGTGCCCCTCTTCCTGTGCTTTACAGGCGATTCCAACGTACCTCTTGAAATCTGTTTCCTGCTATTCTGCCTCGCTTTCAAGTCCGCCTCGTTGCCTTCCCTCAACAGATTTTTGGACGATAGTTGGCCTTGATTACTCTGCCAGTTTGTGAATTGTTGTGCCCCTGAGCTCCATTTTTCAACTCGTTTTTTGTGAGCTGAACGCAAGTCCAAACTTTTGGTTCAGGAGCTATACTGGTTCCCGGTGGGTGGCTGAGACTTTGGTTAATTCTTCTTCCTGCCGGGAAATTAGAGTGACATGTGCCCATCCAAATGCCTAACAGCTACTCTCTCATTGGTTCTCCCTCTTCCCTTTCATCCTCTGCCAATTTGGCAACCTGTGCGAACCAGGAGCTTAAAGGGGCTGTCTCTCCAAGTTGGGAGATTGATAGGAAAGCAGTTGGAAAGTCAAACCGGAGCACCAGGAGAGGGACTCTTCGTTGAGTTTTAGAAACCTTTTGTATTCACAGTGTGTCCATTCTCTAGGTTTCCCGTACATGTTATAGCTGTAGTAATATTCCCTTCAACCTGGAGAGCTGGGACCCATGGAATGGGTGCCATGCATTATTGCTTTAAAGGGTCTGCATTTGCTCACCCAATCTCACCAATCCTCTCAGTCCCAAGTGTCCAGCCTTATGCCACATCCAGCTGTCATTGTAGATAGGGTCATTCCAGGTTGCATCAGAGACCCTGAAGGAATTGTAAAGAATTTCCCTGTTTCTTTGTTCTGTTTTTGAAATTCCTTTTTAGAGTGGGTTTGAGCTGATTCTCGCTGTCCTGTTTATGCCAGTCTACACACACTTGATTCCCTTACGGAGACATATCAATACATAGGTTTTAAGATTCTTACTAGTCAGGTCTATTCCTCTGCGGGAAATATGGGGTTTTGAGTCCCTTTCACTGAGGAAGGTGTAGGTCTTGTCTATTCCATAGTTGGTTTTTGGAACGGTACCGGTGCTTATATCAAACTCTGGTTTGATGCATCACCCCACCTCTCCTTCCACCTTAAGCAGGCATAAGAGTGTTTTCTAAATGTGAGACTCTGTTCTCTTGCCTAACTCAGTTCATGTGTAGCCATGTTTACAGGATCATCCTAAGTGATATCTTATGATAAGTTTCTTTTCCTGTGTGACTTCTTTCACTTAGAATCATCGTACCTGAATCCACTCATTTTGCTGCTACTGGTCTTATGACATTGATTTCATGGCTGAGGGATATTCCATCGTACGTAAGTTCCACAATGTTTGGAACCATTTTTATATTTCCTGGGATATTTCAGGTGTACCCAGGTTGAGGTTCTTGTATGCAGCGCAGCCCTCAATTTGGGGGTGGCTCTGTCTTATGGATTTTCAGTTTTCCCAAGGTATATTCCCTAGACTGGAAGTGCCCTTGGCTCTGTAGCTCTGTTGTTTACTTGTTTTAGGGAACACAATGCACTCCTCCAGTGAGGCAGTTGGCAACTTACATCCCGCCCATCAGCATAACAAGGCTCCCTGTTCTCCAGGGCCTGTCTTGCCTTTCTGGTTTTTACACATTTTGTGGATGTCCCTTTTGACCCGTGGGAAGTGATACTTCTTTGTAGTGCAGATTTGCATTGCCCGCTTGCTTGCTTGGCCAAAAAGGGCGTATGCGTTTTCTCCTGAATATATTCAGGAGAAAACGCATACGCCCTTTTTGGCCAAGTGCATCATTGTCGAAGTTGTGCCCCTCTTCCTGTGCTTTACAGGCGATTCCAACGTACCTCTTGAAATCTGTTTCCTGCTATTCTGCCTCGCTTTCAAGTCCGCCTCGTTGCCTTCCCTCAACAGATTTTTGGACGATAGTTGGCCTTGATTACTCTGCCAGTTTGTGAATTGATGTGCCCCTGAGCTCCATTTTTCAACTCGTTTTTTGTGAGCTGAACGCAAGTCCAAACTTTTGGTTCAGGAGCTATACTGGTTCCCGGTGGGTGGCTGAGACTTTGGTTAATTCTTCTTCCTGCCGGGAAATTAGAGTGACATGTGCCCATCCAAATGCCTAACAGCTACTGTCTCATTGGTTCTCCCTCTTCCCTTTCATCCTCTGCCAAATTGGCAACCTGTGCGAACCAGGAGCTTAAAGGGGCTGTCTCTCCAAGTTGGGAGATTGATAGGAAAGCAGTTGGAAAGTCAAACCGGAGCACCAGGAGAGGGACTCTTCGTTGAGTTTTAGAAACCTTTCGTATTCACAGTGTGTCCATTCTCTAGGTTTCCCGTACATGTTATACTGTAGTAATATTCCCTTCAATCTGGAGAGTTGGGACCCATGGAATGGGTGCCATGCATTATTGCTTTAAAGGGTCTCCATTTGCTCACCCAATCTCACCAATCCTCTCAGTCCCAAGTGTCCAGCCTCATGCCACATCCAGCTGTCATTGTAGATAGGGTCATTCCAGGTTGCATCAGAGACCCTGAAGGAATTGTAAAGAATTTCCCTGTTTCTTTGTTCTGTTTTTGAAATTCCTTTTTAGAGTGGGTTTGAGCTGATTCTCGCTGCCATGTTTATGCCAGTCTAGACACACTTGATTCCCTTACGGAGACATATCAATACATAGGTTTTAAGATTCTTACTAGTCAGGTCTATTCCTCTGTGGGAAATATGGGGTTTTGAGTCCCTTTCACTGAGGAAGGTGTAGGTCTTGTCTATTCCATAGTTGGTTTTTGGAACGGTACCTGTGCTTATATCAAACTCTGGTTTGATGCATCACCCCACCTCTCCTTCCCCCTTAAGCAGGCATAAGAGTGTTTTCTAAATGTGAGACTCTGTTCTCTTGCCTAACTCAGTTCATGTGTAGCCATGTTTACAGGATCTTCCTAAGTGATATCTTATGATAAGTTTCTTTTTCTGTGTGACTTCTTTCACTTAGAATCATCGTACCTGAATCCACTCATTTTGCTGCTACTGGTCTTATGACATTGATTTCGTGGCTGAGGGATATTCCATCGTACGTAAGTTCCACAGTGTTTGGAACCATTTTTATATTGCCTGGGATATTTCAGGTGTACCCAGGTTGAGGTTCTTGTAAGCAGTGCAACCCTCAATTTGGGGGTGGCTCTGTCTTATGGATTTTCAGTTTTCCCTATGTATATTCCCTAGACCAGAAGTGCCCTTGGCTCTATAGCTCTGTTGTTTACTTGTTTTAGGGAACACAATGCACTCCTCCAGTGAGGCAGTTGGCAACTTACATCCCACCCATCAGCATAACAAGGCTCCCTGTTCTCCAGGGCCTGTCTTGCCTTTCTGGTTTTTACACATTTTGTGGATGTCCCTTTTGACCGGTGGGAAGTGATACTTCTTTGTAGTGCAGATTTGCATTGCCCGCTTGCTTGCTTGGCCAAAAAGTGCGTATGCGTTTTCTCCTGAATATATTCAGGAGAGAACGCATCCGCCCTTTTTGGCCAAGTGCATCATTGTCGAAGTTGTGCCCCTCTTCCTGTGCTTTACAGGCGAGTCCAATGTACCTCTTGAAATCTGTTTCCTGTTATTCTGCCTCGCTTTCAAGTCCGCCACGTTGCCTTCCCTCAACAGATTTTTGGAAGATAGTTGGCCTTGATTACTCTGCCAGTTTGTGAATTGCTGTGCCCCTGAGCTCCATTTTTCAACTCGTTTTTTTGTGAGCTGAACGCAAGTCCAAACTTTTAGTTCAGGTCCTATACTGGTTCCCGCTGGGTTGCTGAGACTTTGGTTAATTCTTCTTCCTGCCGGGAAATTAGATTGACATGTGCCCATCCAAATGCCTAACAGCTACTATCTCATTGGTTCTCCCTCTTCCCTTTCATCCTCTGCCAAATTGGCAACCTGTGCGAACCAGGAGCTTTAAGGGGCTGTCTCTCCAAGTTGGGAGATTGATAGGAAAGCAGTGGGAAAGTCAAACCGGAGCATCAGGAGAGGGACTCTTCGTTGAGTTTTAGAAACCTTTCGTATTCACAGTGTGTCCATTCTCTAGGTTTCCCGTACATGTTATAGCTGTAGTAATATTCCCTTCAACCTGGAGAGTTGGGACCCATGGAATGGGTGCCATGCATTATTGCTTTAAAGGGTCTGCATTTGCTCACCCAACCTCACCAATCCTCTCAGTCCCAAGTGTCCAGCCTCATGCCACATCCAGCTGTCATTGTAGATAGGGTCATTCCAGGTTGCATCAGAGACCCTGAAGGAATTGTAAAGAATTTCCCTGTTTCTTTGTTCTGTTTTTGAAATTCCTTTTTAGAGTGGGTTTGAGCTGATTCTCGCTGCCATGTTTATGCCAGTCTAGACACACTTGATTCCCTTACGGAGACATATCAATACATAGGTTTTAAGATTCTTACTAGTCAGATCTATTCCTCTGCGGGAAATATGGGGTTTTGAGTCCCTTTCACTGAGGAAGGTGTAGGTCTTGTCTATTCCATAGTTGGTTTTTGGAACGGTACCTGTGCTTATATCAAACTCTGGTTTGATGCATCACCTCACCTCTCCTTCCCCCTTAAGCAGGCATAAGTGTGTTTTCTAAATGTGAGACTCTGTTCTCTTGCCTAACTCAGTTCATGTGTAGCCATGTTTACAGGATCTTCCTAAGTGATATCTTATGATAAGTTTCTTTTTCTGTGTGACTTCTTTCACTTAGAATCATCGTACCTGAATCCACTCATTTTGCTGCTACTGGTCTTATGACATTGATTTCATGGCTGAGGGATATTCCATCGTACGTAAGTTCCACACTGTTTTGAAACATTTTTATATTTCCTGGGATATTTCAGGTGTACTCAGGTTGAGGTTCTTGTAAGCAGTGCAGCCCTCAATTTGGGGGTGGCTCTGTCTTATGGATTTTCAGTTTTCCCAAGGTATATTCCCTAGACCGGAAGTGCCCTTGGCTCTGTAGCTCTGTTGTTTACTTGTTTTAGGGAACACAATGCACTCCTCCAGTGAGGCAGTTGGCAACTTACATCCCGCCCATCAGCATAACAAGGCTCCCTGTTCTCCAGGGCCTGTCTTGCCTTTCTGGTTTTTACACATTTTGTGGATGTCCCTTTTGACCGGTGTAAAGTGATACTTCTTTGTAGTGCAGATTTGCATTGCCCGCTTGCTTGCTTGGCCAAAAAGGGCGTATGCGTTTTCTCCTGAATATATTCAGGAGAAAACACATACGCCCTTTTTGGCCAAGTGCATCATTGTCGAAGTTGTGCCCCTCTTCCTGTGCTTTACAGGCGAGTCCAACGTACCTCTTGAAATCTGTTTCCTGCTATTCTGCCGCGCTTTCAAGTCCACCTCGTTGCCTTCCCTCAACAGATTTTTGGCCGATAGTTGGCCTTGAATACTCTGCCAGTTTGTGAATTGCTGTGCCCCTGAGCTCCATTTTTCAACTCGTTTTTTGTGAGCTGAACGCAAGTCCAAACTTTCGGTTCAGGACATCTACAGGTTCCCAGTGGGTGGCTGAGACTTTGGTTAATTCTTCTTCCTGCTGGGAAATTAGAGTGACATGTGCCCATCCAAATGCCTAACAGCTAATCTCTCATTGGTTCTCCCTCTTCCCTTTCATCCTCTGCCAAATTGGCAACCTGTGCGAACGAGGAGCTTAAAGGGGCTGTCTGTCAAAGTCGGGAGATTGATAGGAAAGCAGTTGGAAAGTCAAACCGGAGCACCAGGAGAGGGGCTCTTTGTTGAGTTTTAGAAACCTTTCGTATTCACAGTGTGTCCATTCTCTAGGTTTCCCGTACACGTTATAGCTGTAGTAATATTCCCTTCAACCTGGAGAGCTGGGACCCATGGAATGGGTGCCATGCATTATTGCTTTAAAGGGTCTGCATTTGCTCACCCAATCTCACAAATCCTCTCAGTCCCAAGTGTCCAGCCTTATGCCACATCCAGCTGTCATTGTAGATAGGGTCATTCCAGGTTGCATCAGAGACCCTGAAGGAATTGTAAAGAATTTCCCTGTTTCTTTGTTCTGTTTTTGAAATTCCTTTTTAGAGTGGGTTTGAGCTGATTCTCGCTGACATGTTTATGCCAGTCTAGACACACTTGATTCCCTTACGGAGACATATCAATACATAGGTTTTAAGATTCTTACTAGTCAGGTCTATTCCTCTGCGGGAAATATGGGGTTTTGAGTCCCTTTCACTGAGGAAAGTGTAGGTCTTGTCTATTCCATAGTTGGTTTTTGGAACGGTACCGGTGCTTATATCAAACTCTGGTTTGATGCATCACCCCACCTCTCCTTCCCCCTTAAGCAGGCATAAGAGTGTTTTCTAAATGTGAGACTCTGTTCTCTTGCCTAACTCAGTTCATGTGTAGCCATGTTTACAGGATCATCCTAAGTGATATCTTATGATAAGTTTCTTTTCCTGTGTGACTTCTTTCACTTAGAATCATCGTACCTGAATCCACTCATTTTGCTGCTACTGGTCTTATGACATTGATTTCATGGCTGAGGGATATTCCATCGTACGTAAGTTCCACAATGTTTGGAACCATTTTTATATTTCCTGGGATATTTCAGGTGTACCCAGGTTGAGGTTCTTGTATGCAGCGCAGCCCTCAATTTGGGGGTGGCTCTGTCTTATGGATTTTCAGTTTTCCCAAGGTATATTCCCTAGACTGGAAGTGCCCTTGGCTCTGTAGCTCTGTTGTTTACTTGTTTTAGGGAACACAATGCACTCCTCCAGTGAGGCAGTTGGCAACTTACATCCCGCCCATCAGCATAACAAGGCTCCCTGTTCTCCAGGGCCTGTCTTGCCTTTCTGGTTTTTACACATTTTGTGGATGTCCCTTTTGACCGGTGGGACGTGATACTTCTTTGTAGTGCAGATTTGCATTGCCCGCTTGCTTGCTTGGCCAAAAAGGGCGTATGCGTTTTCTCCTGAATATATTCAGGAGAAAACGCATACGCCCTTTTTGGCCAAGTGCATCATTGTCGAAGTTGTGCCCCTCTTCCTGTGCTTTACAGGCGATTCCAACGTACCTCTTGAAATCTGTTTCCTGCTATTCTGCCTCGCTTTCAAGTCCGCCTCGTTGCCTTCCCTCAACAGATTTTTGGACGATAGTTGGCCTTGATTACTCTGCCAGTTTGTGAATTGCTGTGCCCCTGAGCTCCATTTTTCAACTCGTTTTTTGTGAGCTGAACGCAAGTCCAAACTTTTGGTTCAGGAGCTATACTGGTTCCCGGTGGGTGGCTGAGACTTTGGTTAATTCTTCTTCCTGCCGGGAAATTAGAGTGACATGTGCCCATCCAAATGCCTAACAGCTACTGTCTCATTGGTTCTCCCTCTTCCCTTTCATCCTCTGCCAAATTGGCAACCTGTGCGAACCAGGAGCTTAAAGGGGCTGTCTCTCCAAGTTGGGAGATTGATAGGAAAGCAGTTGGAAAGTCAAACCGGAGCACCAGGAGAGGGACTCTTCGTTGAGTTTTAGAAACCTTTCGTATTCACAGTGTGTCCATTCTCTAGGTTTCCCGTACATGTTATACTGTAGTAATATTCCCTTCAATCTGGAGAGTTGGGACCCATGGAATGGGTGCCATGCATTATTGCTTTAAAGGGTCTCCATTTGCTCACCCAATCTCACCAATCCTCTCAGTCCCAAGTGTCCAGCCTCATGCCACATCCAGCTGTCATTGTAGATAGGGTCATTCCAGGTTGCATCAGAGACCCTGAAGGAATTGTAAAGAATTTCCCTGTTTCTTTGTTCTGTTTTTGAAATTCCTTTTTAGAGTGGGTTTGAGCTGATTCTCGCTGCCATGTTTATGCCAGTCTAGACACACTTGATTCCCTTACGGAGACATATCAATACATAGGTTTTAAGATTCTTACTAGTCAGGTCTATTCCTCTGTGGGAAATATGGGGTTTTGAGTCCCTTTCACTGAGGAAGGTGTAGGTCTTGTCTATTCCATAGTTGGTTTTTGGAACGGTACCTGTGCTTATATCAAACTCTGGTTTGATGCATCACCCCACCTCTCCTTCCCCCTTAAGCAGGCATAAGAGTGTTTTCTAAATGTGAGACTCTGTTCTCTTGCCTAACTCAGTTCATGTGTAGCCATGTTTACAGGATCTTCCTAAGTGATATCTTATGATAAGTTTCTTTTTCTGTGTGACTTCTTTCACTTAGAATCATCGTACCTGAATCCACTCATTTTGCTGCTACTGGTCTTATGACATTGATTTCGTGGCTGAGGGATATTCCATCGTACGTAAGTTCCACAGTGTTTGGAACCATTTTTATATTGCCTGGGATATTTCAGGTGTACCCAGGTTGAGGTTCTTGTAAGCAGTGCAACCCTCAATTTGGGGGTGGCTCTGTCTTATGGATTTTCAGTTTTCCCTATGTATATTCCCTAGACCAGAAGTGCCCTTGGCTCTATAGCTCTGTTGTTTACTTGTTTTAGGGAACACAATGCACTCCTCCAGTGAGGCAGTTGGCAACTTACATCCCACCCATCAGCATAACAAGGCTCCCTGTTCTCCAGGGCCTGTCTTGCCTTTCTGGTTTTTACACATTTTGTGGATGTCCCTTTTGACCGGTGGGAAGTGATACTTCTTTGTAGTGCAGATTTGCATTGCCCGCTTGCTTGCTTGGCCAAAAAGTGCGTATGCGTTTTCTCCTGAATATATTCAGGAGAGAACGCATCCGCCCTTTTTGGCCAAGTGCATCATTGTCGAAGTTGTGCCCCTCTTCCTGTGCTTTACAGGCGAGTCCAATGTACCTCTTGAAATCTGTTTCCTGTTATTCTGCCTCGCTTTCAAGTCCGCCACGTTGCCTTCCCTCAACAGATTTTTGGAAGATAGTTGGCCTTGATTACTCTGCCAGTTTGTGAATTGCTGTGCCCCTGAGCTCCATTTTTCAACTCGTTTTTTTGTGAGCTGAACGCAAGTCCAAACTTTTAGTTCAGGTCCTATACTGGTTCCCGCTGGGTTGCTGAGACTTTGGTTAATTCTTCTTCCTGCCGGGAAATTAGATTGACATGTGCCCATCCAAATGCCTAACAGCTACTATCTCATTGGTTCTCCCTCTTCCCTTTCATCCTCTGCCAAATTGGCAACCTGTGCGAACCAGGAGCTTTAAGGGGCTGTCTCTCCAAGTTGGGAGATTGATAGGAAAGCAGTGGGAAAGTCAAACCGGAGCATCAGGAGAGGGACTCTTCGTTGAGTTTTAGAAACCTTTCGTATTCACAGTGTGTCCATTCTCTAGGTTTCCCGTACATGTTATAGCTGTAGTAATATTCCCTTCAACCTGGAGAGTTGGGACCCATGGAATGGGTGCCATGCATTATTGCTTTAAAGGGTCTGCATTTGCTCACCCAACCTCACCAATCCTCTCAGTCCCAAGTGTCCAGCCTCATGCCACATCCAGCTGTCATTGTAGATAGGGTCATTCCAGGTTGCATCAGAGACCCTGAAGGAATTGTAAAGAATTTCCCTGTTTCTTTGTTCTGTTTTTGAAATTCCTTTTTAGAGTGGGTTTGAGCTGATTCTCGCTGCCATGTTTATGCCAGTCTAGACACACTTGATTCCCTTACGGAGACATATCAATACATAGGTTTTAAGATTCTTACTAGTCAGATCTATTCCTCTGCGGGAAATATGGGGTTTTGAGTCCCTTTCACTGAGGAAGGTGTAGGTCTTGTGTATTCCATAGTTGGTTTTCGGAACGGTACCTGTGCTTATATCAAACTCTGGTTTGATGCATCACCTCACCTCTCCTTCCCCCTTAAGCAGGCATAAGTGTGTTTTCTAAATGTGAGACTCTGTTCTCTTGCCTAACTCAGTTCATGTGTAGCCATGTTTACAGGATCTTCCTAAGTGATATCTTATGATAAGTTTCTTTTTCTGTGTGACTTCTTTCACTTAGAATCATCGTACCTGAATCCACTCATTTTGCTGCTACTGGTCTTATGACATTGATTTCATGGCTGAGGGATATTCCATCGTACGTAAGTTCCACACTGTTTTGAAACATTTTTATATTTCCTGGGATATTTCAGGTGTACTCAGGTTGAGGTTCTTGTAAGCAGTGCAGCCCTCAATTTGGGGGTGGCTCTGTCTTATGGATTTTCAGTTTTCCCAAGGTATATTCCCTAGACCGGAAGTGCCCTTGGCTCTGTAGCTCTGTTGTTTACTTGTTTTAGGGAACACAATGCACTCCTCCAGTGAGGCAGTTGGCAACTTACATCCCGCCCATCAGCATAACAAGGCTCCCTGTTCTCCAGGGCCTGTCTTGCCTTTCTGGTTTTTACACATTTTGTGGATGTCCCTTTTGACCGGTGTAAAGTGATACTTCTTTGTAGTGCAGATTTGCATTGCCCGCTTGCTTGCTTGGCCAAAAAGGGCGTATGCGTTTTCTCCTGAATATATTCAGGAGAAAACACATACGCCCTTTTTGGCCAAGTGCATCATTGTCGAAGTTGTGCCCCTCTTCCTGTGCTTTACAGGCGAGTCCAACGTACCTCTTGAAATCTGTTTCCTGCTATTCTGCCGCGCTTTCAAGTCCACCTCGTTGCCTTCCCTCAACAGATTTTTGGACGATAGTTGGCCTTGAATACTCTGCCAGTTTGTGAATTGCTGTGCCCCTGAGCTCCATTTTTCAACTCGTTTTTTGTGAGCTGAACGCAAGTCCAAACTTTCGGTTCAGGACATCTACAGGTTCCCAGTGGGTGGCTGAGACTTTGGTTAATTCTTCTTCCTGCTGGGAAATTAGAGTGACATGTGCCCATCCAAATGCCTAACAGCTACTCTCTCATTGGTTCTCCCTCTTCCCTTTCATCCTCTGCCAAATTGGCAACCTGTGCGAACGAGGAGCTTAAAGGGGCTGTCTGTCAAAGTCGGGAGATTGATAGGAAAGCAGTTGGAAAGTCAAACCGGAGCACCAGGAGAGGGGCTCTTTGTTGAGTTTTAGAAACCTTTCGTATTCACAGTGTGTCCATTCTCTAGGTTTCCCGTACACGTTATAGCTGTAGTAATATTCCCTTCAACCTGGAGAGCTGGGACCCATGGAATGGGTGCCATGCATTATTGCTTTAAAGGGTCTGCATTTGCTCACCCAATCTCACAAATCCTCTCAGTCCCAAGTGTCCAGCCTTATGCCACATCCAGCTGTCATTGTAGATAGGGTCATTCCAGGTTGCATCAGAGACCCTGAAGGAATTGTAAAGAATTTCCCTGTTTCTTTGTTCTGTTTTTGAAATTCCTTTTTAGAGTGGGTTTGAGCTGATTCTCGCTGACATGTTTATGCCAGTCTAGACACACTTGATACCCTTACGGAGACATATCAATACATAGATTTTAAGATTCTTACTAGTCAGATCTATTCCTCTGCCGGACATATGGGGTTTTGAGTCCCTTTTACTGAGGAAGGTGTAGGTCTTGTCTATTCCATAGTTGGTTTTTGGAATGGTACCTCTGCTTATATCAAAATCAGGTTTGATGCATCACCCCACCTCTCCTTCCCCCTTAAGCAGGCATAAGATTGTTTGCTAAATGTGAGACTCTGTTCTCTTTCCTAACTCAGTTCATGTGTAGCCATGTTTACAGGATCTTCCTAAGTGATATCTTATGATAAGATTCTTTTTCAGTGTGACTTCTTTCACTTAGAATCATCGTACCTGAATCCACTCATTTTGCTGCTACTGGTCTTATGACATTGATTTCATGGCTGAGGGATATTCCATCGTATGTAAATTCCACAAATATTTGAACCATTTTTATATTTCCTGGGTATTTCCGGGGTACCCAGGTTGAGGTTCTTGTAAGCAGTGCAGCCCTCAATTTGGGGGTGGATCTGTCTTATGGATTTTCAGTTTTCCCATGGTATATTCCCTAGACCGGAAGTGCCCTTGGCTCTGTAGCTCTGTTGTTTACTTGTTTTAGGGAACACAATGCACTCCTCCAGTGAGGCAGTTGGCAACTTACATCCCGCCCATCAGCATAACAAGGCTCCCTGTTCTCCAGGGCCTGTCTTGCCTTTCTGGTTTTTACACATTTTGTGGATGTCCCTTTTGACCGGTGGGAAGTGATACTTCTTTGTAGTGCAGATTTGCATTGCCCGCTTGCTTGCTTGGCCAAAAAGGGCGTATGCGTTTTCTCCTGAATATATTCAGGAGAAAACGCATACGCCCTTTTTGGCCAAGTGCATCATTGTCGAAGTTGTGCCCCTCTTCCTGTGCTTTACAGGCGATTCCAACGTACCTCTTGAAATCTGTTTCCTGCTATTCTGCCTCGCTTTCAAGTCCGCCTCGTTGCCTTCCCTCAACAGATTTTTGGACGATAGTTGGCCTTGATTACTCTGCCAGTTTGTGAATTGCTGTGCCCCTGAGCTCCATATTTCAACTCGTTTTTTGTGAGCTGAACGCAAGTCCAAACTTTTGGTTCAGGACCTATAATGGTCCACGGTTGGTGGCTGAGACTTTGGTTAATTCTTCTTCCTGCTGGGAAATTAGAGTGACATGTGCCCATCCAAATGCCTAGCAGCTACTCTCTCATTGGTTCCACAATGTTTGGAACCATTTTTATATTTCCTGGGATATTTCAGGTGTACCCAGGTTGAGGTTCCTGTAAGCAGTGCAGCCCTCAATTTGGGGGTGGCACTGTCTTATGGATTTTCAGTTTTCCCAAGGTATATTCCCTAGACTGGAAGTGCCCTTGGCTCTGTAGCTCTGTTGTTTACTTGTTTTAGGGAACACAATGCACTCCTCCAGTGAGGCAGTTGGCAACTTACATCCCGCCCATCAGCATAACAAGGCTCCCTGTTCTCCAGGGCCTGTCTTGCCTTTCTGGTTTATACACATTTTGTGGATGTCCCTTTTGACCGGTGGGAAGTGATACTTCTTTGTAGTGCAGATTTGCATTGCCCGCTTGCTTGCTTGGCCAAAAAGGGCGTATGCGTTTTCTCCTGAATATATTCAGGAGAAAACGCATACGCCCTTTTTGGCCAAGTGCATCATTGTCGAAGTTGTGCCCCTCTTCCTGTGCTTTACAGGCGATTCCAACGTACCTCTTGAAATCTGTTTCCTGCTATTCTGCCTCGCTTTCAAGTCCGCCTCGTTGCCTTCCCTCAACAGATTTTTGGACGATAGTTGGCCTTGATTACTCTGCCAGTTTGTGAATTGCTGTGCCCCTGAGCTCCATTTTTCAACTCGTTTTTTGTGAGCTGAACGCAAGTCCAAACTTTTGGTTCAGGACATCTACAGGTTCCCAGTGGGTGGCTGAGACTTTGGTTAATTCTTCTTCCTGCCGGGAAATTAGAGTGACATGTGCCTATCCAAATGCCTAACAGCTACTCTCTCATTGGTTCTCCCTCTTCCCTTTCATCCTCTGCCAAATTGGCAACCTGTGCGAACCAGGAGCTTAAAGGGGCTGTCTCTCCAAGTAGGGAGATTGATAGGAAAGCAGTTGGAAAGTCAAACCGGAGCACCAGGAGAGGGACTCTTCGTTGTGTTTTAGAAACCTTTCGTATTCACAGTGTGTCCATTCTCTAGGTTTCCCGTACACGTTATAACTGTAGTAATATTCCCTTCAACCTGGAGAGCTGGGACCCATGGAATGGGTGCCATGCATTATTGCTTTAAAGGGTCTGCATTTGCTCACCCAATCTCACCAATCTTCTCAGTCCCAAGTGTCCAGCCTTATGCCACATCCAGCTGTCATTGTAGATAGTGTCATTCCAGGTTGCATCAGAGACCCTGAAGGAATTGTAAAGAATTTCCCTGTTTCTTTGTTCTGTTTTTGAAATTCCTTTTTAGAGTGGGTTTGAGCTGATTCTCGCTGCCATGTTTATGCCAGTCTAGACACACTTGATTCCCTTACGGAGACATATCAATACATAGGTTTTAAGATTCTTACTAGTCAGATCTATTCCTCTGCCGGACATATGGGGTTTTGAGTCCCTTTCACTGAGGAAGGTGGAGGTCTTGTCTATTCCATAGTTGGTTTTTGGAACGGTACCTGTGCTTATATCAAACTCTGGTTTGATGCATCACCCCACCTCTCCTTCCCCCTTAAGCAGGCATAAGAGTGTTTTCTAAATGTGAGACTCTGTTCTCTTGCCTAACTCAGTTCATGTGTAGCCATGTTTACAGGATCTTCCTAAGTGATATCTTATGATAAGTTTCTTTTCCTGTGTGACTTCTTTCACTTAGAATCATCGTACCTGAATCCACTCATTTTGCTGCTACTGGTCTTATGACATTGATTTCATGGCTGAGGGATATTCCATCGTATGTAAATTCCACAAATATTTGAACCATTTTTATATTTCCTGGGGTATTTCCTGGGTACCCAGGTTGAGGTTCTTGTAAGCAGTGCAGCCCTCAATTTGGGGGTGGATCTCTCTTATTGATTTTCAGTTTTCCCAAGGTACATTCCCTACACTGGAAGTGCCCTTGGCTCTGTAGCTCTGTTGTTTACTTGTTTTAGGGAGCACAATGCACTCCTCCAGTGAGGCAGTTGGCAACTTACATCCCGCCCATCAGCATAACAAGGCTCCCTGTTCTCCAGGGCCTGTCTTGCCTTTCTGGTTTTTACACATTTTGTGGATGTCCCTTTTGACCCGTGGGAAGTGATACTTCTTTGTAGTGCAGATTTGCATTGCCCGCTTGCTTGCTTGGCCAAAAAGGGCGTATGCGTTTTCTCCTGAATATATTCAGGAGAAAACGCATACGCCCTTTTTGGCCAAGTGCATCTTTGGCGAAGTTGTGCCCCTCTTCCTGTGCTTTACAGGCGAATCCAACGTACCTCTTGAAATCTGTTTCCTGCTATTCTGCCTCGCTTTCAAGTCCGCCTCGTTGCCTTCCCTCAACAGATTTTTGGACGATAGTTGGCCTTCATTACTCTGCCAGTTTGTGAATTGCTGTGCCCCTGAGCTCCATTTTTCAACTCGTTTTTGGTGAGCTGAACACAAGTCCAAACTTTTGGTTCAGGACCTATACTGGTTCCCGGTGGGTGGCTGAGACTTTGGTTAATTCTTCTTCCTGCCGGGAAATTAGAGTGACATGTGCCCATCCAAATGCCTAACAGCTACTCTCTCATTGGTTCTCCCTCTTCCCTTTCATCCTCTGCCAAATTGGCAACCTGTGCGAACCAGGAGCTTAAAGGGGCTGTCTCTCCAAGTTGGGAGATTGATAGGAAAGCAGTTGGAAAGTCAAACCGGAGCACCAGGAGAGGGACTCTTCGTTGAGTTTTAGAAACCTGTCGTATTCACAGTGTGTCCATTCTCTAGGTTTCCCGTACACGTTATAGCTGTAGTAATATTCCCTTCAACCTGGAGAGCTGGGACCCATGGAATGGGTGCCATGCGTTATTGCTTTAAAGGGTCTGCATATGCTCACCCAATCTCACCAATCCTCTCAGTCCCAAGTGTCCAGCCTTATGCCACATCCAGCTGTCATTGTAGATAGGGTCATTCCAGGTTGCATCAGAGACCCTGAAGGAATTGTAAAGAATTTCCCTGTTTCTTTGTTCTGTTTTTGAAATTCCTTTTTAGAGTGGGTTTGAGCTGATTCTCGCTGCCCTGTTTATGCCAGTCTAGACACACTTGATTCCCTTACGGAGACCTATCAATACATAGGTTTTAAGATTCTTACTAGTCAGATCTATTCCTCTGCGGGAAATATGGGGTTTTGAGTCCCTTTCACTGAGGAAGGAGTAGGTCTTGTCTATTCCATAGTTGGTTTGTGGAACGGTACCTGTGCTTATATCATACTCTGGTTTGATGCATCACCCCACCTCTCCTTCCCCCTTAAGGAGGCATAAGAGTGTTTTCTAAATGTGAGACTCTGTTCTCTTGCCTAACTCAGTTCATATGTAACCATGTTTACAGGATCTTCCTAAGTGATATCTTATGATAAGTTACTTTTCCTGTGTGACTTCTTTCACTTAGAATCATCGTACCTGAATCCACTCATTTTGCTGCTACTGGTCTTATGACATTGATTTCGTGGCTGAGGGATATTCCATCGTACGTAAGTTCCACAATGTTTGGAACCATTTTTATATTTCCTGGGATATTTCAGGTGTACCCATGTTGAGGTTCTTGTAAGCAGTGCAGCCCTCAATTTGGGGGTGGCTCTGTCTTATGGATTTTCAGTTTTCCCAAGGTATATTCCCTAGACTGGAAGTGCCCTTGGCTCTGTAGCTCTGTTGTTTACTTGTTTTAGGGAACACAATGCACTCCTCCAGTGAGGCAGTTGGCAACTTACATCCCGCCCATCAGCATAACAAGGCTCCCTGTTCTCCAGGGCCTGTCTTGCCTTTCTGGTTTTTACACATTTTGTGGATGTCCCTTTTGACCGGTGGGAAGTGATACTTCTTTGTAGTGCAGATTTGCATTGCCCGCTTGCTTGCTTGGCCAAAAAGGGCGTATGCGTTTTCTCCTGAATATATTCAGGAGAAAACGCATACGCCCTTTTTGGCCAAGTGCATCATTGTCGAAGTTGTGCCCCTCTTCCTGTGCTTTACAGGCGATTCCAACATACCTCTTGAAATCTGTTTCCTGCTATTCTGCCTCGCGTTCAAGTCCGCCTAGTTGCCATCCCTCAACAGATTTTTGGACCATAGTTGGCCTTGATTACTCTGCCAGTTTGTGAATTGCTGTGCCCCTGAGCTCCATTTTTCAACTCGTTTTTTGTGAGCTGAACGCAAGTCCAAACTTTTGATTCAGGACCTATACTGGTTCCCGGTGGGTGGCTGAGACTTTGGTTAATTCTTTTTCCTGCCGGGAAATTAGAGTGACATGTGCCCATCCAATTGCCTAGCAGCTACTCTCTCATTGGTTCTCCCTCTTCCCTTTCATCCTTTGCCAAATTGGCAACCTGTGCGAACCAGGAGCTTAAAGGGGCTGTCTCTCCAAGTTGGGAGATTGATAGGAAAGCAGTTGGAAAGCCAAACCGGAGCACCAGGAGAGGGACTCTTCGTTGAGTTTTAGAAACCTGTCGTATTCACAGTGTGTCCATTCTCTAGGTTTCCCGTACAAGTTATAGCTGTAGTAATATTCCCTTCAACCTGGAGAGCTGGGACGCAAGAAATGGGTGCCATGCATTATTGCTTTAAAGGGTCTGCATTTGCTCACCCAATCTCACCAATCCTCTTAGTCCCAAGTGTCCAGCCTCATGCCACATCCAGCTGTCATTGTAGATAGGGTCATTCCAGGTTGCATCAGAGACCCTGAAGGAATTGTAAAGAATTTCCCTGTTTCTTTGTTCTGTTTTTGAAATTCCTTTCTAGAGTGGGTTTGAGCTGATTCTCGCTGCCATGTTTATGCCAGTCTAGACACACTTGATTCCCTTACGGAGACATATCAATACATAGGTTTTAAGATTCTTACTAGTCAGATATATTCCTCTGCGGGAAATATGGGGTTTTGAGTCCCTTTCACTGAGGAAGGTGTAGGTCTTGTCTATTCCATAGTTGGTTTTTGGAACGTTACCTGTGATTATATCAAACTCTGGTTTGATGCATCACCCCACCTCTCCTTCCCCCTTAAGCAGGCATAAGAGTGTTTTCTAAATGTGAGACTCTGTTCTCTAGCCTAACTCAGTTCATGTGTAGCCATGTTTACAGGATGTTCCTAAGTGATATCTTATGATAAGTTTCTTTTTCTGTGTGACTTCTTTCACTTAGAATCATCGTACCTGAATCCACTCATTCTGCTGCTACTGGTCTTATGACATTGATTTCATGGCTGAGGGATATTCCATCGTACGTAAGTTCCACAATGTTTGGAACCATTTTTATATTTCCTGGGATATTTCAGGTGTACCCAGGTTGAGGTACTTGTAAGCAGTGCAGCCCTCAATTTGGGGGTGGATCTGTCTTATGGATTTTCAGTTTTCCCATGGTATATTCCCTAGACCGGAAGTGCCCTTGGCTCTGTAGCTCTGTTGTTTACTTGTTTTAGGGAACACAATGCACTCCTCCAGTGAGGCAGTTGGCAACATACATCCCGCCTATCAGCATAACAAGGCTCCCTGTTCTCCAGGGCCTGTCTTGCCTTTCTGGTTTTTACACATTTTGTGGATGTCCCTTTTGACCGGTGGGAAGTGATACTTCTTTGTAGTGCAGATTTGCATTGCCCGCTTGCTTGCTTGGCCAAAAAGGGCGTATGCGTTTTCTCCTGAATATATTCAGGAGAAAACGCATACGCCCTTTTTGGCCAAGTGCATCATTTTCGAAGTTGTGCCCCTCTTCCTGTGCTTTACAGGCGATTCCAACATACCTCTTGAAATCTGTTGCCTGCTATTCTGCCTCGCTTTCAAGTCCGCCTCGTTGCCTTCCCTCAACAGATTTTTGGACGATAGTTGGCCTTGATTACTCTGCCAGGTTGTGAATTGCTGTGCCCTTGAGCTCCATTTCCAAACTCGTTTTTTGTCAGCTAAACGCAAGTCCAAACTTTTGATTCAGGACCTCTACTGGTTCCCGGTGGGTGGCTGAGACTTTGGTTAATTCTACTTCCTGCCGGGAAATTAGAGTGACATGTGCCCATCCAAATGCCTAACAGCTACTCTCTCATTGGTTCTCCCTCTTCCCTTTCATCCTCTGCCAAATTGGCAACCTGTGCGAACCAGAGCATAAAGGGGCTGTCTCTCCAAGTTGTGAGATTGATAGGAAAGCAGTTGGAAATTCAAACCGGAGCACCAGGAGAGGGGCTCTTCGTTGAGTTTTAGAAACCTGTCGTATTCACAGTGTGTCCATTCTCTAGGTTTCCCGTACACGTTATAGCTGTAGTAATATTCCCTTCCACCTGGAGAGCTGGGACCCATGGAATGGGTGCCATGCATTATTGCTTTAAAGGGTCTGCATTTGCTCACCCAATCTCACCAATCCTCTCAGTCCCAAGTGTCCAGCCTTATGCCACATCCAGCTGTCATTGTAGATAGGGTCATTCCAGGTTGCATCAGAGACCCTGAAGGAATTGTAAAGAATTACCCTGTTTCTTTGTTCTGTTTTTGAAATTCCTTTTTAGAGTGGGTTTGAGCTGATTCTCGCTGCCCTGTTTATGCCAGTCTAGACACACTTGATTCCCTTACGGAGACATATCAATACATAGATTTTAAGATTCTTACTAGTCAGATCTATTCCTCTGCCGGACATATGGGGTTTTGAGTCCCTTTCACTGAGGAAGGTGTAGGTCTTGTCTGTTGCATAGTTGGTTTTTGGAATGGTACCTCTGCTTATATCAAAATCTGGTTTGATGCATCACCCCACCTCTCCTTCCCCCTTAAGCAGGCATAAGATTTTTTGCTAAATGTGAGACTCTGTTCTCTTTCCTAACTCAGTTCATGTGTAGCCATGTTTACAGGAACTTCCTAAGTGATATCTTATGATAAGTTTCTTTTTCTGTGTGACTTCTTTCACTTAGAAACATCGTACCTGAATCCACTCATTTTGCTGCTACTGGTCTTATGACATTGATTAAATGGCTGAGGGATATTCCATCGTATGTAAGTTCCACAAATATTTGAACCATTTTTATATTTCCTGGGATATTTCAGGTGTACCCAGGTTGAGGTTCTTGTAAGCAGTGCAGCCCTCAATTTGGGGGTGGCTCTGTCTTATGGATTTTCAGTTTTCCCAAGGTATATTCCCTACACTGGAAGTGCCCTTGGCTCTGTAGCTCTGTTGTTTACTTGTTTTAGGGAACACAATGCACTCCTCCAGTGAGGTAGTTGGCAACTTACATCCCGCCCATCAGCATAACAAGGCTCCCTGTTCTCCAGGGCCTGTCTTGCCTTTCTGGTTTTTACACATTTTGTGGATGTCCCTTTTGAGCGGTGGGAAGTGATACTTCTTTGTAGTGCAGATTTGCATTGCCCGCTTGCTTGCTTGGCCAAAAAGGGCGTATGCGTTTTCTCCTGAATATATTCAGGAGAAAACGCATACGCCCTTTTTGGCCAAGTGCATCATTGTCGAAGTTGTGCCCCTCTTCCTGTGCTTTACAGGCGATTCCAACGTACCTCTTGAAATCTGTTTCCTGCTATTCTGCCTCGCTTTCAAGTCCGCCTCGTTGCCTTCCCTCAACAGATTTTTGGACGATAGTTGGCCTTGATTACTCTGCCAGTTTGTGAATTGCTGTGCCCCTGAGCTCCATTTTTCAACTCGTTTTTTGTGAGCTGAACGCAAGTCCAAACTTTTGGTTCAGGACCTATACTGGTCCACGGTGGGTGGCTGAGACTTTGGTTAATTCTTCTTCCTGCCGGGAAATTAGAGTGACATGTGCCCATCCAAATGCCTAGCAGCTACTCTCTCATTTTTTCCACAATGTTTGGAACCATTTTTATATTTCCTGGGATATTTCAGGTGTACCCATGTTGAGGTTCTTGTAAGCAGTGCAGCCCTCAATTTGGGGGTGGCTCTGTCTTATGGATTTTCAGTTTTCCCAAGGTATATTCCCTAGACTGGAAGTGCCCTTGGCTCTGTAGCTCTGTTGTTTACTTGTTTTAGGGAACACAATGCACTCCTCCAGTGAGGCAGTTGGAAACTTACATCCCGCCCATCAGCATAACAAGGCTCCCTGTTCTCCAGGGCCTGTCTTGCCTTTCTGCTTTTTACACATTTTGTGGATGTCCCTTTTGACCGGTGGGAAGTGATACTTCTTTGTAGTGCAGGTTTGCATTGCCCGCTTGCTTGCTTGGCCAAAAAGGGTGTATGCGTTTTCTCCTGAATATATTCAGGAGTAAACGCATAAGCCCTTTTTGGCCAAGTGCATCATTGTCGAAGTTGTGCCCCTCTTCCTGTGCTTTACAGGCGATTCCAACATACCTCTTGAAATCTGTTTCCTGCTATTCTGCCTCGCGTTCAAGTCCGCCTCGTTGCCATCCCTCAACAGATTTTTGGACCATAGTTGGCCTTGATTACTCTGCCAGTTTGTGAATTGCTGTGCCCCTGAGCTCCATTTTTCAACTCGTTTTTTGTGAGCTGAACGCAAGTCCAAACTTTTGATTCAGGACCTATTCTGGTTCCCGCTGGGTGGCTGAGACTTTGGTTAATTCTTCTTCCTGCCGGGAAATTAGAGTGACATGTGCCCATCCAAATGCCTAAGAGCTACTCTCTCATTGGTTCTCCCTCTTCCCTTTCATCCTCTGCCAAATTGGCAACCTGTGCGAACCAGGAGCTTAAAGGGGCTGTCTCTCCAAGTTGGGAGATTGATAGGAAAGCAGTTGGAAAGTCAAACCGGAGCACCAGGAGAGGGACTCTTCGTTGAGTTTTAGAAACCTTTCGTATTCACAGTGTGTCCATTCTCTAGGTTTCCCGTACAAGTTATAGCTGTAGTAATATTCCCTTCAACCTGGAGAGCTGGGACCCAAGAAATGGGTGCCATGCATTATTGCTTTAAATGGTCTGCATTTGCTCACCCAATCTCACCAATCCTCTCAGTCCCAAGTGTCCAGCCTTATGCCACATCCAGCTGTCATTGTAGATAGGGTCATTCCAGGTTGCATCAGAGACCCTGAAGGAATTGTAAAGAATTTCCCTGTTTCTTTGTTCTGTTTTTGAAATTCCTTTTTAGAGTGGGTTTGAGCTGATTCTCGCTGCCATGTTTATGCCAGTCTAGACACACTTGATTCCCTTACGGAGACATATCAATACATAGGTTTTAAGATTCTTACTAGTCAGATCTGTTCCTCTGCGGGAAATATGGGGTTTTGAGTCCCTTTCACTGAGGAAGGTGTAGGTCTTGTCTATTCCATAGTTGGTTTTTGGAACGGTACCTGTGCTTATATCAAACTCTGGTTTGATGCATCACCCCACCTATCCTTCCCCCTTAAGCAGACATAAGAGTGTTTTCTAAATGTGAGACTCTGTTCTCTTGCCTAACTCAGTTCATGTGTAGCCATGTTTACAGGATCTTCCTAAGTGATATCTTATGATAAGTTTCTTTTCCTGTGTGACTTCTTTCACTTAGAATCATCATACCTGAATCCACTCATTTTGCTGCCACTGGTCTTATGACATTGATTTCATGGCTGAGGGATATTCCATCGTACGTAAGTTCCACAATGTTTGGAACCATTTTTATATTTCCTGGGATATTTCAGGTGTACCCAGGTTGAGGTTCTTGTAAGCAGTGCAGCCCTCAATTTGGGGGTGGCTCTGTCTTATGGATTTTCAGTTTTCCCAAGGTATATTCCCTAGACTGGAAGTGCCCTTGGCTCTGTAGCTCTGTTTTTTACTTGTTTTAGGGAACACAGTGCACTCCTCCAGTGAGGCAGTTGGCAACTTACATCCCGCCCATCAGCATAACAAGGCTCCCTCTTCTCCAGGGCCTGCCTTGCCTTCTGGTTTTTACACATTTTGTGGATGTCCCTTTTGACCGGTGGGAAGTGATACTTCTTTGTAGTGCAGATTTGCATTGCCCGCTTGCTTGCTTGGCCAAAAAGGGCGTATGCGTTTTCTCCTGAATATATTCAGGAGAAAACGCATACGCCCTTTGTGGCCAAGTGCATCATTGTCGAAGTTGTGCCCCTCTTCCTGTGCTTTACAGGCGATTCCAACGTACCTCTTGAAATCTGTTTCCTGCTATTCTGCCTCGCTTTCAAGTCCGCCTCGTTGCCTTCCCTCAACAGATTTTTGGACGATAGTTGGCCTTGATTACTCTGCCAGTTTGTGAATTGCTGTGCCCCTGAGCTCCATTTTTCAACTCGTTTTTTGTGAGCTGAACGCAAGTCCAAACTTTTGGTTCAGGACCTATACTGGTTCCCGGTGGGTGGCTGAGACTTTGGTTAATTCTTCTTCCTGCCGGGAAATTAGAGTGACATGTGCCCATCCAAATGCCTAACAGCTACTCTCTCATTGGTTCTCCCTCTTCCCTTTCATCCTCTGCCAAATTGGCAACCTGTGCGAACCAGGAGCTTAAAGGGGCTGTCTCTCCAAGTTGGGAGATTGATAGGAAAGCAGTTGGAAAGTCAAACCGGAGCACAAGGAGAGGGACTCTTCGTTGAGTTTTAGAAACATTTCGTATTCACAGTGTGTCCATTCTCTAGGTTTCCCGTACATGTTATAGCTGTAGTAATATTCCCTTCAACCTGGAGAGCTGGGACCCATGGAATGGGTGCCATGCGTTATTGCTTTAAAGGGTCTGCATTTGCTCACCCAATCTCACCAATCCTCTCAGTCCCAAGTGTCCAGCCTTATGCCACATCCAGCTGTCATTGTAGATAGGGTCATTCCAGGATGCATCACAGACCTTGAAGGAATTGTAAAGAATTTCCCTGTTTCTTTGTTCTGTTTTTGAAATTCCTTTTTAGAGTGGGTTTGAGCTGATTCTCGCTGCCCTGTTTATGCCAATCTAGACACACTTGATTCCCTTACGGAGACATATCAGTACATAGGTTTTAAGATTCTTACTAGTCAGATCTATTCCTCTGTGGGAAATATGGGGTTTTGAGTCCCTTTCACTGAGGAAGGTGTAGGTCTTGTCTATTCCATAGTTGGTTTTTGGAACGGTACCTGTGCTTATATCAAACTCTGGTTTGATGCATCACCCCACCTCTCCTTCCCCCTTAAGCAGGCATAAGAGTGTTTTCTAAATGTGAGACTCTGTTCTCTTGCCTAACTCAGTTCATGTGTAGCCATGTTTACAGGATCTTCCTAAGTGATATCTTATGATAAGTTTCTTTTCCTGTGTGACTTCTTTCACTTAGAATCATCGTACCTGAATCCACTCATTTTGCTGCTACTGGTCTTATGACATTGATTTCATGGCTGAGGGATATTCCATCGTACGTAAGTTCCACAATGTTTGGAACCATTTTTATATTGCCTGGGATATTTCAGGTGTACCCAGGTTGAGGTCCCTGTAAGCAGCGCAGCCCTCAATTTGGGGGTGGCTCTGTCTTATGGATTTTCAGTTTTCCCAAGGTATATTCCCTAGACTGGAAGTGCCCTTGGCTCTGTAGCTCTGTTGTTTACTTGTTTTAGGGAACACAATGCACTCCTCCAGTGAGGCAGTTGGCAACTTACATCCCGCCCATCAGCATAACAAGGCTCCCTGTTCTCCAGGGCCTGTCTTGCCTTTCTGGTTTTTACACATTTTGTGGATGTCCCTTTTGACCGGTGGGAAGTGATACTTCTTTGTAGTGCAGATTTGCATTGCCCGCTTGCTTGCTTGGCCAAAAAGGGCGTATGCGTTTTCTCCTGAATATATTCAGGAGAAAACGCATACGCCCTTTTTGGCCAAGTGCATCATTGTCGAAGTTGTGCCCCTCTTCCTGTGCTTTACAGGCGATTCCAACGTACCTCTTGAAATCTGTTTCCTGCTATTCTGCCTCGCTTTCAAGTCCGCTTCGTTGCCTTCCCTCAACAGATTTTTGGACGATAGTTGGCCTTGATTACTCTGCCAGTTTGTGAATTGCTGTGCCCCTGAGCTCCATTTTTCAACTCGTTTTTTGTGAGCTGAACGCAAGTCCAAACTTTTGGTTCAGGACCTATACTGGTCCACGGTGGGTGGCTGAGACTTTGGTTAATTCTTCTTCCTGCCGGGAAATTAGAGTGACATGTGCCCATCCAAATGCCTAGCAGCTACTCTCTCATTTTTTCCACAATGTTTGGAACCATTTTTATATTTCCTGGGATATTTCAGGTGTACCCATGTTGAGGTTCTTGTAAGCAGTGCAGCCCTCAATTTGGGGGTGGCTCTGTCTTATGGATTTTCAGTTTTCCCAAGGTATATTCCCTAGACTGGAAGTGCCCTTGGCTCTGTAGCTCTGTTGTTTACTTGTTTTAGGGAACACAATGCACTCCTCCAGTGAGGCAGTTGGAAACTTACATCCCGCCCATCAGCATAACAAGGCTCCCTGTTCTCCAGGGCCTGTCTTGCCTTTCTGCTTTTTACACATTTTGTGGATGTCCCTTTTGACCGGTGGGAAGTGATACTTCTTTGTAGTGCAGATTTGCATTGCCCGCTTGCTTGCTTGGCCAAAAAGGGTGTATGCGTTTTCTCCTGAATATATTCAGGAGTAAACGCATAAGCCCTTTTTGGCCAAGTGCATCATTGTCGAAGTTGTGCCCCTCTTCCTGTGCTTTACAGGCGATTCCAACATACCTCTTGAAATCTGTTTCCTGCTATTCTGCCTCGCGTTCAAGTCCGCCTCGTTGCCATCCCTCAACAGATTTTTGGACCATAGTTGGCCTTGATTACTCTGCCAGTTTGTGAATTGCTGTGCCCCTGAGCTCCATTTTTCAACTCGTTTTTTGTGAGCTGAACGCAAGTCCAAACTTTTGATTCAGGACCTATTCTGGTTCCCGGTGGGTGGCTGAGACTTTGGTTAATTCTTCTTCCTGCCGGGAAATTAGAGTGACATGTGCCCATCCAAATGCCTAAGAGCTACTCTCTCATTGGTTCTCCCTCTTCCCTTTCATCCTCTGCCAAATTGGCAACCTGTGCGAACCAGGAGCTTAAAGGGGCTGTCTCTCCAAGTTGGGAGATTGATAGGAAAGCAGTTGGAAAGTCAAACCGGAGCACCAGGAGAGGAACTCTTCGTTGAGTTTTAGAAACCTTTCGTATTCACAGTGTGTCCATTCTCTAGGTTTCCCGTACAAGTTATAGCTGTAGTAATATTCCCTTCAACCTGGAGAGCTGGGACCCAAGAAATGGGTGCCATGCATTATTGCTTTAAATGGTCTGCATTTGCTCACCCAATCTCACCAATCCTCTCAGTCCCAAGTGTCCAGCCTTATGCCACATCCAGGTGTCATTGTAGATAGGGTCATTCCAGGTTGCATCAGAGACCCTGAAGGAATTGTAAAGAATTTCCCTGTTTCTTTGTTCTGTTTTTGAAATTCCTTTTTAGAGTGGGTTTGAGCTATTCTCGCTGCCATGTTTATGCCAGTCTAGACACACTTGATTCCCTTACGGAGACATATCAATACATAGGTTTTAAGATTCTTACTAGTCAGATCTATTCCTCTGCGGGAAATATGGGGTTTTGAGTCCCTTTCACTGAGGAAGGTGTAGGTCTTGTCTATTCCATAGTTGGTTTTTGGAACGGTACCTGTGCTTATATCAAACTCTGGTTTGATGCATCACCCCACCTATCCTTCCCCCTTAAGCAGACATAAGAGTGTTTTCTAAATGTGAGACTCTGTTCTCTTGCCTAACTCAGTTCATGTGTAGCCATGTTTACAGGATCTTCCTAAGTGATATCTTATGATAAGTTTCTTTTCCTGTGTGACTTCTTTCACTTAGAATCATCGTACCTGAATCCACTCATTTTGCTGCCACTGGTCTTATGACATTGATTTCATGGCTGAGGGATATTCCATCGTACGTAAGTTCCACAATGTTTGGAACCATTTTTATATTTCCTGGGATATTTCAGGTGTACCCAGGTTGAGGTTCTTGTAAGCAGTGCAGCCCTCAATTTGGGGGTGGCTCTGTCTTATGGATTTTCAGTTTTCCCAAGGTATATTCCCTAGACTGGAAGTGCCCTTGGCTCTGTAGCTCTCTTTTTTACTTGTTTTAGGGAACACAGTGCACTCCTCCAGTGAGGCAGTTGGCAACTTACATCCCGCCCATCAGCATAACAAGGCTCCCTCTTCTCCAGGGCCTGCCTTGCCTTCTGGTTTTTACACATTTTGTGGATGTCCCTTTTGACCGGTGGGAAGTGATACTTCTTTGTAGTGCAGATTTGCATTGCCCGCTTGCTTGCTTGGCCAAAAAGGGCGTATGCGTTTTCTCCTGAATATATTCAGGAGAAAACGCATACGCCCTTTGTGGCCAAGTGCATCATTGTCGAAGTTGTGCCCCTCTTCCTGTGCTTTACAGGCGATTCCAACGTACCTCTTGAAATCTGTTTCCTGCTATTCTGCCTCGCTTTCAAGTCCGCCTCGTTGCCTTCCCTCAACAGATTTTTGGACGATAGTTGGCCTTGATTACTCTGCCAGTTTGTGAATTGCTGTGCCCCTGAGCTCCATTTTTCAACTCGTTTTTTGTGAGCTGAACGCAAGTCCAAACTTTTGGTTCAGGACCTATACTGGTTCCCGGTGGGTGGCTGAGACTTTGGTTAATTCTTCTTCCTGCCGGGAAATTAGAGTGACATGTGCCCATCCAAATGCCTAACAGCTACTCTCTCATTGGTTCTCCCTCTTCCCTTTCATCCTCTGCCAAATTGGCAACCTGTGCGAACCAGGAGCTTAAAGGGGCTGTCTCTCCAAGTTGGGAGATTGATAGGAAAGCAGTTGGAAAGTCAAACCGGAGCACCAGGAGAGGGACTCTTCGTTGAGTTTTAGAAACCTTTTGTATTCACAGTGTGTCCATTCTCTAGGTTTCCCGTACATGTTATAGCTGTAGTAATATTCCCTTCAACCTGGAGAGCTGGGACCCATGGAATGGGTGCCATGCGTTATTGCTTTAAAGGGTCTGCATTTGCTCACCCAATCTCACCAATCCTCTCAGTCCCAAGTGTCCAGCCTTATGCCACATCCAGCTGTCATTGTAGATAGGGTCATTCCAGGTTGCATCAGAGACCCTGAAGGAATTGTAAAGAATTTCCCTGTTTCTTTGTTCTGTTTTTGAAATTCCTTTTTAGAGTGGGTTTGAGCTGATTCTCGCTGTCCTGTTTATGCCAGTCTAGACACACTTGATTCCCTTACGGAGACATATCAATACATAGGTTTTAAGATTCTTACTAGTCAGGTCTATTCCTCTGCGGGAAATATGGGGTTTTGAGTCCCTTTCACTGAGGAAGGTGTAGGTCTTGTCTATTCCATAGTTGGTTTTTGGAACGGTACCGGTGCTTATATCAAACTCTGGTTTGATGCATCACCCCACCTCTCCTTCCCCCTTAAGCAGGCATAAGAGTGTTTTCTAAATGTGAGACTCTGTTCTCTTGCCTAACTCAGTTCATGTGTAGCCTTGTTTACAGGATCTTCCTAAGTGATATCTTATGATAAGTTTCTTTTCCTGTGTGACTTCTTTCACTTAGAATCATCGTACCTGAATCCACTCATTTTGCTGCTACTGGTCTTATGACATTGATTTCATGGCTGAGGGATATTCCATCGTACGTAAGTTCCACAATGTTTGGAACCATTTTTATATTTCCTGGGATATTTCAGGTGTACCCAGGTTGAGGTTCTTGTATGCAGCGCAGCCCTCAATTTGGGGGTGGCTCTGTCTTATGGATTTTCAGTTTTCCCAAGGTATATTCCCTAGACTGGAAGTGCCCTTGGCTCTGTAGCTCTGTTGTTTACTTGTTTTAGGGAACACAATGCACTCCTCCAGTGAGGCAGTTGGCAACTTACATCCCGCCCATCAGCATAACAAGGCTCCCTGTTCTCCAGGGCCTGTCTTGCCTTTCTGGTTTTTACACATTTTGTGGATGTCCCTTTTGACCCGTGGGAAGTGATACTTCTTTGTAGTGCAGATTTGCATTGCCCGCTTGCTTGCTTGGCCAAAAAGGGCGTATGCGTTTTCTCCTGAATATATTCAGGAGAAAACGCATACGCCCTTTTTGGCCAAGTGCATCATTGTCGAAGTTGTGCCCCTCTTCCTGTGCTTTACAGGCGATTCCAACGTACCTCTTGAAATCTGTTTCCTGCTATTCTGCCTCGCTTTCAAGTCCGCCTCGTTGCCTTCCCTCAACAGATTTTTGGACGATAGTTGGCCTTGATTACTCTGCCAGTTTGTGAATTGCTGTGCCCCTGAGCTCCATTTTTCAACTCGTTTTTTGTGAGCTGAACGCAAGTCCAAACTTTTGGTTCAGGAGCTATACTGGTTCCCGGTGGGTGGCTGAGACTTTGGTTAATTCTTCTTCCTGCCGGGAAATTAGAGTGACATGTGCCCATCCAAATGCCTAACAGCTACTCTCTCATTGGTTCTCCCTCTTCCCTTTCATCCTCTGCCAAATTGGCAACCTGTGCGAACCAGGAGCTTAAAGGGGCTGTCTCTCCAAGTTGGGAGATTGATAGGAAAGCAGTTGGAAAGTCAAACCGGAGCACCAGGAGAGGGACTCTTCGTTGAGTTTTAGAAACCTTTTGTATTCACAGTGTGTCCATTCTCTAGGTTTCCCGTACATGTTATAGCTGTAGTAATATTCCCTTCAACCTGGAGAGCTGGGACCCATGGAATGGGTGCCATGCGTTATTGCTTTAAAGGGTCTGCATTTGCTCACCCAATCTCACCAATCCTCTCAGTCCCAAGTGTCCAGCCTTATGCCACATCCAGCTGTCATTGTAGATAGGGTCATTCCAGGTTGCATCAGAGACCCTGAAGGAATTGTAAAGAATTTCCCTGTTTCTTTGTTCTGTTTTGAAATTCCTTTTTAGAGTGGGTTTGAGCTGATTCTCGCTGCCCTGTTTATGCCAGTCTAGACACACTTGATTCCCTTACGGAGACATATCAATACATAGGTTTTAAGATTCTTACTAGTCAGATCTATTCCTCTGCGGGAAATATGGGGTTTTGAGTCCCTTTCACTGAGGAAGGTGTAGGTCTTGTCTATTCCATAGTTGGTTTTTGGAACGGTACCTGTGCTTATATCAAACTCGGGTTTGATGCATCACCCCACCTCTCCTTCCCCCTTAAGCAGGCATAAGAGTGTTTTCTAAATGTGAGACTCTGTTCTCTTGCCTAACTCAGTTCATGTGTAGCCATGTTTACAGGATCTTCCTAAGTGATATCTTATGATAAGTTTCTTTTCCTGTGTGACTTCTTTCACTTAGAATCATCGTACCTGAATCCAATCATTTTGCTGCCACTGGTCTTATGACATTGATTTCATGGCTGAGGGATATTCCATCGTACGTAAGTTCCACAAGGTTTGGAACCATTTTTATATTTCCTGGGATATTTCAGGTGTACCCAGGTTGAGGTTCCTGTAAGCAGCACAGCCCTCAATTTGGGGGTGGCTCTGTCTTATGGATTTTCAGTTTTCCCAAGGTATATTCCCTAGACTGGAAGTGCCCTTGGCTCTGTAGCTCTGTTGTTTACTTGTTTTAGGGAACACAATGCACTCCTCCAGTGAGGCAGTTGGCAACTTACATCCCGCCCATCAGCATAACAAGGCTCCCTGTTCTCCAGGGCCTGTCTTGCCTTTCTGGTTTTTACACATTTTGTGGATGTCCCTTTTGACCCGTGGGAAGTGATACTTCTTTGTAGTGCAGATTTGCATTGCCCGCTTGCTTGCTTGGCCAAAAAGGGCGTATGCGTTTTCTCCTGAATATATTCAGGAGAAAACGCATACGCCCTTTTTGGCCAAGTGCATCATTGTCGAAGTTGTGCCCCTCTTCCTGTGCTTTACAGGCGATTCCAACGTACCTCTTGAAATCTGTTTCCTGCTATTCTGCCTCGCTTTCAAGTCCGCCTCGTTGCCTTCCCTCAACAGATTTTTGGACGATAGTTGGCCTTGATTACTCTGCCAGTTTGTGAATTGCTGTGCCCCTGAGCTCCATTTTTCAACTCGTTTTTTGTGAGCTGAACGCAAGTCCAAACTTTTGGTTCAGGAGCTATACTGGTTCCCGGTGGGTGGCTGAGACTTTGGTTAATTCTTCTTCCTGCCGGGAAATTAGAGTGACATGTGCCCATCCAAATGCCTAACAGCTACTCTCTCATTGGTTCTCCCTCTTCCCTTTCATCCTCTGCCAAATTGGCAACCTGTGCGAACCAGGAGCTTAAAGGGGCTGTCTCTCCAAGTTGGGAGATTGATAGGAAAGCAGTTGGAAAGTCAAACCGGAGCACCAGGAGAGGGACTCTTCGTTGAGTTTTAGAAACCTTTTGTATTCACAGTGTGTCCATTCTCTAGGTTTCCCGTACATGTTATAGCTGTAGTAATATTCCCTTCAACCTGGAGAGCTGGGACCCATGGAATGGGTGCCATGCGTTATTGCTTTAAAGGGTCTGCATTTGCTCACCCAATCTCACCAATCCTCTCAGTCCCAAGTGTCCAGCCTTATGCCACATCCAGCTGTCATTGTAGATAGGGTCATTCCAGGTTGCATCAGAGACCCTGAAGGAATTGTAAAGAATTTCCCTGTTTCTTTGTTCTGTTTTGAAATTCCTTTTTAGAGTGGGTTTGAGCTGATTCTCGCTGCCCTGTTTATGCCAGTCTAGACACACTTGATTCCCTTACGGAGACATATCAATACATAGGTTTTAAGATTCTTACTAGTCAGATCTATTCCTCTGCGGGAAATATGGGGTTTTGAGTCCCTTTCACTGAGGAAGGTGTAGGTCTTGTCTATTCCATAGTTGGTTTTTGGAACGGTACCTGTGCTTATATCAAACTCGGGTTTGATGCATCACCCCACCTCTCCTTCCCCCTTAAGCAGGCATAAGAGTGTTTTCTAAATGTGAGACTCTGTTCTCTTGCCTAACTCAGTTCATGTGTAGCCATGTTTACAGGATCTTCCTAAGTGATATCTTATGATAAGTTTCTTTTCCTGTGTGACTTCTTTCACTTAGAATCATCGTACCTGAATCCAATCATTTTGCTGCCACTGGTCTTATGACATTGATTTCATGGCTGAGGGATATTCCATCGTACGTAAGTTCCACAAGGTTTGGAACCATTTTTATATTTCCTGGGATATTTCAGGTGTACCCAGGTTGAGGTTCCTGTAAGCAGCACAGCCCTCAATTTGGGGGTGGCTCTGTCTTATGGATTTTCAGTTTTCCCAAGGTATATTCCCTAGACTGGAAGTGCCCTTGGCTCTGTAGCTCTGTTGTTTACTTGTTTTAGGGAACACAATGCACTCCTCCAGTGAGGCAGTTGGCAACTTACATCCCGCCCATCAGCATAACAAGGCTCCCTCTTCTCCAGGGCCTGTCTTGCCTTTCTGGTTTTTACACATTTTGTGGATGTCCCTTTTGACCGGTGGGAAGTGATACTTCTTTGTAGTGCAGATTTGCATTGCCCGCTTGCTTGCTTGGCCAAAAAGGGCGTATGCGTTTTCTCCTGAATATATTCAGGAGAAAACGCATACGCCCTTTTTGGCCAAGTGCATCATTGTCGAAGTTGTGCCCCTCTTCCTGTGCTTTACAGGCGATTCCAACGTACCTCTTGAAATCTCTTTCTTGCTATTCTGCCTCGCTTTCAAGTCCGCCTCGTTGCCTTCCCTCAACAGATTTTTGGACCATAGTTGGCCTTGATTACTCTGCCAGTTTGTGAATTGCTGTGCCCCTGAGCTCCATTTTTCAACTCGTTTTTTGTGAGCTGAACGCAAGTCCAAACTTTTGGTTCAGGACCTATACTGGTTCCCGGTGGGTGGCTGAGACTTTGGTTAATTCTTCTTCCTGCCGGGAAATTAGAGTGACATGTGCCCATCCAAATGCCTAACAGCTACTCTCTCATTGGTTCTCCCTCTTCCCTTTCATCCTCTGCCAAATTGGCAACCTGTGCGAACCAGGAGCTTAAAGGGGCTGTCTCTCCAAGTTGGGAGATTGATAGGAAAGCAGTTGGAAAGTCAAACCGGAGCACCAGGAGAGGGACTCTTCGTTGAGTTTTAGAAACCTTTTGTATTCACAGTGTGTCCATTCTCTAGGTTTCCCGTACATGTTATAGCTGTAGTAATATTCCCTTCAACCTGGAGAGCTGGGACCCATGGAATGGGTGCCATGCGTTATTGCTTTAAAGGGTCTGCATTTGCTCACCCAATCTCACCAATCCTCTCAGTCCCAAGTGTCCAGCCTTATGCCACATCCAGCTGTCATTGTAGATAGGGTCATTCCAGGTTGCATCAGAGACCCTGAAGGAATTGTAAAGAATTTCCCTGTTTCTTTGTTCTGTTTTTGAAATTCCTTTTTAGAGTGGGTTTGAGCTGATTCTCGCTGTCCTGTTTATGCCAGTCTAGACACACTTGATTCCCTTACGGAGACATATCAATACATAGGTTTTAAGATTCTTACTAGTCAGGTCTATTCCTCTGCGGGAAATATGTGGTTTTGAGTCCCTTTCACTGAGGAAGGTGTAGGTCTTGTCTATTCCATAGTTGGTTTTTGGAACGGTACCGGTGCTTATATCAAACTCTGGTTTGATGCATCACCCCACCTCTCCTTCCCCCTTAAGCAGGCATAAGAGTGTTTTCTAAATGTGAGACTCTGTTCTCTTGCCTAACTCAGTTCATGTGTAGCCTTGTTTACAGGATCTTCCTAAGTGATATCTTATGATAAGTTTCTTTTCCTGTGTGACTTCTTTCACTTAGAATCATCGTACCTGAATCCACTCATTTTGCTGCTACTGGTCTTATGACATTGATTTCATGGCTGAGGGATATTCCATCGTACGTAAGTTCCACAATGTTTGGAACCATTTTTATATTTCCTGGGATATTTCAGGTGTACCCAGGTTGAGGTTCTTGTATGCAGCGCAGCCCTCAATTTGGGGGTGGCTCTGTCTTATGGATTTTCAGTTTTCCCAAGGTATATTCCCTAGACTGGAAGTGCCCTTGGCTCTGTAGCTCTGTTGTTTACTTGTTTTAGGGAACACAATGCACTCCTCCAGTGAGGCAGTTGGCAACTTACATCCCGCCCATCAGCATAACAAGGCTCCCTGTTCTCCAGGGCCTGTCTTGCCTTTCTGGTTTTTACACATTTTGTGGATGTCCCTTTTGACCCGTGGGAAGTGATACTTCTTTGTAGTGCAGATTTGCATTGCCCGCTTGCTTGCTTGGCCAAAAAGGGCGTATGCGTTTTCTCCTGAATATATTCAGGAGAAAACGCATACGCCCTTTTTGGCCAAGTGCATCATTGTCGAAGTTGTGCCCCTCTTCCTGTGCTTTACAGGCGATTCCAACGTACCTCTTGAAATCTGTTTCCTGCTATTCTGCCTCGCTTTCAAGTCCGCCTCGTTGCCTTCCCTCAACAGATTTTTGGACGATAGTTGGCCTTGATTACTCTGCCAGTTTGTGAATTGCTGTGCCCCTGAGCTCCATTTTTCAACTCGTTTTTTGTGAGCTGAACGCAAGTCCAAACTTTTGGTTCAGGAGCTATACTGGTTCCCGGTGGGTGGCTGAGACTTTGGTTAATTCTTCTTCCTGCCGGGAAATTAGAGTGACATGTGCCCATCCAAATGCCTAACAGCTACTCTCTCATTGGTTCTCCCTCTTCCCTTTCATCCTCTGCCAAATTGGCAACCTGTGCGAACCAGGAGCTTAAAGGGGCTGTCTCTCCAAGTTGGGAGATTGATAGGAAAGCAGTTGGAAAGTCAAACCGGAGCACCAGGAGAGGGACTCTTCGTTGAGTTTTAGAAACCTTTTGTATTCACAGTGTGTCCATTCTCTAGGTTTCCCGTACATGTTATAGCTGTAGTAATATTCCCTTCAACCTGGAGAGCTGGGACCCATGGAATGGGTGCCATGCGTTATTGCTTTAAAGGGTCTGCATTTGCTCACCCAATCTCACCAATCCTCTCAGTCCCAAGTGTCCAGCCTTATGCCACATCCAGCTGTCATTGTAGATAGGGTCATTCCAGGTTGCATCAGAGACCCTGAAGGAATTGTAAAGAATTTCCCTGTTTCTTTGTTCTGTTTTGAAATTCCTTTTTAGAGTGGGTTTGAGCTGATTCTCGCTGCCCTGTTTATGCCAGTCTAGACACACTTGATTCCCTTACGGAGACATATCAATACATAGGTTTTAAGATTCTTACTAGTCAGATCTATTCCTCTGCGGGAAATATGGGGTTTTGAGTCCCTTTCACTGAGGAAGGTGTAGGTCTTGTCTATTCCATAGTTGGTTTTTGGAACGGTACCTGTGCTTATATCAAACTCGGGTTTGATGCATCACCCCACCTCTCCTTCCCCCTTAAGCAGGCATAAGAGTGTTTTCTAAATGTGAGACTCTGTTCTCTTGCCTAACTCAGTTCATGTGTAGCCATGTTTACAGGATCTTCCTAAGTGATATCTTATGATAAGTTTCTTTTCCTGTGTGACTTCTTTCACTTAGAATCATCGTACCTGAATCCAATCATTTTGCTGCCACTGGTCTTATGACATTGATTTCATGGCTGAGGGATATTCCATCGTACGTAAGTTCCACAAGGTTTGGAACCATTTTTATATTTCCTGGGATATTTCAGGTGTACCCAGGTTGAGGTCCCTGTAAGCAGCGCAGCCCTCAATTTGGGTGTGGCTCTGTCTTATGGATTTTCAGTTTTCCCAAGGTATATTCCCTAGACTGGAAGTGCCCTTGGCTCTGTAGCTCTGTTGTTTACTTGTTTTAGGGAACACAATGCACTCCTCCAGTGAGGCAGTTGGCAACTTACATCCCGCCCATCAGCATAACAAGGCTCCCTGTTCTCCAGGGCCTGCCTTGCCTTTCTGGTTTTTACACATTTTGTGGATGTCCCTTTTGACCGGTGGGAAGTGATACTTCTTTGTAGTGCAGATTTGCATTGCCCGCTTGCTTGCTTGGCCAAAAAGGGCGTATGCGTTTTCTCCTGAATATATTCAGGAGAAAACGCATATGCCCTTTTTGGCCAAGTGCATCATTGTCGAAGTTGTGCCCCTCTTCCTGTGCTTTACAGGCGATTCCAACATACCTCTTGAAATCTCTTTCTTGCTATTCTGCCTCGCTTTCAAGTCCGCCTCGTTGCCTTACCTCAACAGATTTTTGGACGATAGTTGGCCTTGATTACTCTGCCAGTTTGTGAATTGCTGTGCCCCTGAGCTCCATTTTTCAACTCGTTTTTTGTGAGCTGAACGCAAGTCCAAACTTTTGGTTCAGGAGCTATACTGGTTCCCGGTGGGTGGCTGAGACTTTGGTTAATTCTTCTTCCTGCCGGGAAATTAGAGTGACATGTGCCCATCCAAATGCCTAACAGCTACTCTCTCATTGGTTCTCCCTCTTCCCTTTCATCCTCTGCCAAATTGGCAACCTGTGCGAACCAGGAGCTTAAAGGGGCTGTCTCTCCAAGTTGGGAGATTGATAGGAAAGCAGTTGGAAAGTCAAACCGGAGCACCAGGAGAGGGACTCTTCGATGAGTTTTATAAACCTTTCGTATTCACAGTGTGTCCATTCTCTAGGTTTCCCGTACATGTCATAGCTGTAGTAATATTCCCTTCAACCTGGAGAGCTGGGACCCATGGAATGGGTGCCATGCGTTATTGCTTTAAAGGGTCTGCATTTGCTCACCCAATCTCACCAATCCTCTCAGTCCCAAGTGTCCAGCCTTATGCCACATCCAGCTGTCATTGTAGATAGGGTCATTCCAGGTTGCATCAGAGACCCTGAAGGAATTGTAAAGAATTTCCCTGTTTCTTTGTTCTGTTTTTGAAATTCATTTTTAGAGTGGGTTTGAGCTGATTCTCGCTGCCCTGTTTATGCCAGTCTAGACACACTTGATTCCCTTACGGAGACATATCAATACATAGGTTTTAAGATTCTTACTAGTCAGATCTATTCCTCTGCGGGAAATATGGGGTTTTGAGTCCCTTTCACTGAGGAAGGTGTAGGTCTTGTCTATTCCATAGTTGGTTTTTGGAACGGTACCGGTGCTTATATCAAACTCTGGTTTGATGCATCACCCCACCTCTCCTTCCCCCTTAAGCAGGCATAAGAGTGTTTTCTAAATGTGAGACTCTGTTCTCTTGCCTAACTCAGTTCATGTGTAGCCATGTTTACAGGATCATCCTAAGTGATATCTTATGATAAGTTTCTTTTCCTGTGTGACTTCTTTCACTTTGAATTATCGTACCTGAATCCACTCATTTTGCTGCTACTGGTCTTATGACATTGATTTCATGGCTGAGGGATATTCCATCGTACGTAAGTTCCACAATGTTTGGAACCATTTTTATATTTCCTGGGATATTTCAGGTGTACCCAGGTTGAGGTTCTTGTAAGCAGCACAGCCCTCAATTTGGGGGTGGCTCTGTCTTATGGATTTTCAGTTTTCCCAAGGTATATTCCCTAGACTGGAAGTGCCCTTGGCTCTGTAGCTCTGTTGTTTACTTGTTTTAGGGAACACAATGCACTCCTCCAGTGAGGCAGTTGGCAACTTACATCCCGCCCATCAGCATAACAAGGCTCCCTGTTCTCCAGGGCCTGTCTTGCCTTTCTGGTTTTTACACATTTTGTGGATGTCCCTTTTGACCCGTGGGAACTGATACTTCTTTGTAGTGCAGATTTGCATTGCCCGCTTGCTTGCTTGGCCAAAAAGGGCGTATGCGTTTTCTCCTGAATATATTCAGGAGAAAACGCATACGCCCTTTTTGGCCAAGTGCATCATTGTCGAAGTTGTGCCCCTCTTCCTGTGCTTTACAGGTGATTCCAAAGTACCTCTTGAAATCTGTTTCCTGCTATTCTGCCTCGCTTTCAAGTCCGCCTCCTTGCCTTCTCTCAACAGATTTTTGGACGATAGTTGGCCTTGATTACTCTGCCAGTTTGTGAATTGCTGTGCCCCTGAGCTCCATTTTTCAACTCGTTTTTTGTGAGCTGAACGCAAGTCCAAACTTTTGGTTCAGGACCTATACTGGTCCACGGTGGGTGGCTGAGACTTTGGTTAATTCTTCTTCCTGCCGGGAAATTAGAGTGACATGTGCCCATCCAAATGCCTAGCAGCTACTCTCTCATTTTTTCCACAATGTTTGGAACCATTTTTATATTTCCTGGGATATTTCAGGTGTACCCATGTTGAGGTTCTTGTAAGCAGTGCAGCCCTCAATTTGGGGGTGGCTCTGTCTTATGGATTTTCAGTTTTCCCAAGGTATATTCCCTAGACTGGAAGTGCCCTTGGCTCTGTAGCTCTGTTGTTTACTTGTTTTAGGGAACACAATGCACTCCTCCAGTGAGGCAGTTGGAAACTTACATCCCGCCCATCAGCATAACAAGGCTCCCTGTTCTCCAGGGCCTGTCTTGCCTTTCTGCTTTTTACACATTTTGTGGATGTCCCTTTTGACCGGTGGGAAGTGATACTTCTTTGTAGTGCAGATTTGCATTGCCCGCTTGCTTGCTTGGCCAAAAAGGGTGTATGCGTTTTCTCCTGAATATATTCAGGAGTAAACACATAAGCCCTTTTTGGCCAAGTGCATCATTGTCGAAGTTGTGCCCCTCTTCCTGTGCTTTACAGGCGATTCTAACATACCTCTTGAAATCTGTTTCCTGCTATTCTGCCTCGCGTTCAAGTCCGCCTCGTTGCCATCCCTCAACAGATTTTTGGACCATAGTTGGCCTTGATTACTCTGCCAGTTTGTGAATTGCTGTGCCCCTGAGCTCCATTTTTCAACTCGTTTTTTGTGAGCTGAACGCAAGTCCAAACTTTTGATTCAGGACCTATTCTGGTTCCCGGTGGGTGGCTGAGACTTTGGTTAATTCTTCTTCCTGCCGGGAAATTAGAGTGACATGTGCCCATCCAAATGCCTAAGAGCTACTCTCTCATTGGTTCTCCCTCTTCCCTTTCATCCTCTGCCAAATTGGCAACCTGTGCGAACCAGGAGCTTAAAGGGGCTGTCTCTCCAAGTTGGGAGATTGATAGGAAAGCAGTTGGAAAGTCAAACCGGAGCACCAGGAGAGGGACTCTTCGTTGAGTTTTAGAAACCTTTCGTATTCACAGTGTGTCCATTCTCTAGGTTTCCCGTACAAGTTATAGCTGTAGTAATATTCCCTTCAACCTGGAGAGCTGGGACCCAAGAAATGGGTGCCATGCATTATTGCTTTAAATGGTCTGCATTTGCTCACCCAATCTCACCAATCCTCTCAGTCCCAAGTGTCCAGCCTTATGCCACATCCAGCTGTCATTGTAGATAGGGTCATTCCAGGTTGCATCAGAGACCCTGAAGGAATTGTAAAGAATTTCCCTGTTTCTTTGTTCTGTTTTTGAAATTCCTTTTTAGAGTGGGTTTGAGCTGATTCTCGCTGCCATGTTTATGCCAGTCTAGACACACTTGATTCCCTTACGGAGACATATCAATACATAGGTTTTAAGATTCTTACTAGTCAGATCTATTCCTCTGCGGGAAATATGGGGTTTTGAGTCCCTTTCACTGAGGAAGGTGTAGGTCTTGTCTATTCCATAGTTGGTTTTTGGAACGGTACCTGTGCTTATATCAAACTCTGGTTTGATGCATCACCCCACCTATCCTTCCCCCTTAAGCAGACATAAGAGTGTTTTCTAAATGTGAGACTCTGTTCTCTTGCCTAACTCAGTTCATGTGTAGCCATGTTTACAGGATCTTCCTAAGTGATATCTTATGATAAGTTTCTTTTCCTGTGTGACTTCTTTCACTTAGAATCATCGTACCTGAATCCACTCATTTTGCTGCCACTGGTCTTATGACATTGATTTCATGGCTGAGGGATATTCCATCGTACGTAAGTTCCACAATGTTTGGAACCATTTTTATATTTCCTGGGATATTTCAGGTGTACCCAGGTTGAGGTTCTTGTAAGCAGTGCAGCCCTCAATTTGGGGGTGGCTCTGTCTTATGGATTTTCAGTTTTCCCAAGGTATATTCCCTAGACTGGAAGTGCCCTTGGCTCTGTAGCTCTGTTTTTTACTTGTTTTAGGGAACACAGTGCACTCCTCCAGTGAGGCAGTTGGCAACTTACATCCCGCCCATCAGCATAACAAGGCTCCCTCTTCTCCAGGGCCTGCCTTGCCTTCTGGTTTTTACACATTTTGTGGATGTCCCTTTTGACCGGTGGGAAGTGATACTTCTTTGTAGTGCAGATTTGCATTGCCCGCTTGCTTGCTTGGCCAAAAAGGGCGTATGCGTTTTCTCCTGAATATATTCAGGAGAAAACGCATACGCCCTTTTTGGCCAAGTGCATCATTGTCGAAGTTGTGCCCCTCTTCCTGTGCTTTACAGGCGATTCCAACGTACCTCTTGAAATCTGTTTCCTGCTATTCTGCCTCGCTTTCAAGTCCGCCTCGTTGCCTTCCCTCAACAGATTTTTGGACGATAGTTGGCCTTGATTACTCTGCCAGTTTGTGAATTGCTGTGCCCCTGAGCTCCATTTTTCAACTCGTTTTTTGTGAGCTGAACGCAAGTCCAAACTTTTGGTTCAGGACCTATACTGGTTCCCGGTGGGTGGCTGAGACTTTGGTTAATTCTTCTTCCTGCCGGGAAATTAGAGTGACATGTGCCCATCCAAATGCCTAACAGCTACTCTCTCATTGGTTCTCCCTCTTCCCTTTCATCCTCTGCCAAATTGGCAACCTGTGCGAACCAGGAGCTTAAAGGGGCTGTCTCTCCAAGTTGGGAGATTGATAGGAAAGCAGTTGGAAAGTCAAACCGGAGCACAAGGAGAGGGACTCTTCGTTGAGTTTTAGAAACATTTCGTATTCACAGTGTGTCCATTCTCTAGGTTTCCCGTACATGTTATAGCTGTAGTAATATTCCCTTCAACCTGGAGAGCTGGGACCCATGGAATGGGTGCCATGCGTTATTGCTTTAAAGGGTCTGCATTTGCTCACCCAATCTCACCAATCCTCTCAGTCCCAAGTGTCCAGCCTTATGCCACATCCAGCTGTCATTGTAGATAGGGTCATTCCAGGATGCATCACAGACCCTGAAGGAATTGTAAAGAATTTCCCTGTTTCTTTGTTCTGTTTTTGAAATTCCTTTTTAGAGTGGGTTTGAGCTGATTCTCGCTGCCCTGTTTATGCCAATCTAGACACACTTGATTCCCTTACGGAGACATATCAGTACATAGGTTTTAAGATTCTTACTAGTCAGATCTATTCCTCTGTGGGAAATATGGGGTTTTGAGTCCCTTTCACTGAGGAAGGTGTAGGTCTTGTCTATTCCATAGTTGGTTTTTGGAACGGTACCTGTGCTTATATCAAACTCTGGTTTGATGCATCACCCCACCTCTCCTTCCCCCTTAAGCAGGCATAAGAGTGTTTTCTAAATATGAGACTCTGTTCTCTTGCCTAACTCAGTTCATGTGTAGCCATGTTTACAGGATCTTCCTAAGTGATATCTTATGATAAGTTTCTTTTCCTGTGTGACTTCTTTCACTTAGAATCATCGTACCTGAATCCACTCATTTTGCTGCTACTGGTCTTATGACATTGATTTCATGGCTGAGGGATATTCCATCGTACGTAAGTTCCACAATGTTTGGAACCATTTTTATATTGCCTGGGATATTTCAGGTGTACCCAGGTTGAGGTCCCTGTAAGCAGTGCAGCCCTCAATTTGGGGGTGGCTCTGTCTTATGGATTTTCAGTTTTCCCAAGGTATATTCCCTAGACTGGAAGTGCCCTTGGCTCTGTAGCTCTGTTGTTTACTTGTTTTAGGGAACACAATGCACTCCTCCAGTGAGGCAGTTGGCAACTTACATCCCGCCCATCAGCATAACAAGGCTCCCTGTTCTCCAGGGCCTGTCTTGCCTTTCTGGTTTTTACACATTTTGTGGATGTCCCTTTTGACCGGTGGGAAGTGATACTTCTTTGTAGTGCAGATTTGCATTGCCCGCTTGCTTGCTTGGCCAAAAAGGGCGTATGCGTTTTCTCCTGAATATATTCAGGAGAAAACGCATACGCCCTTTTTGGCCAAGTGCATCATTGTCGAAGTTGTGCCCCTCTTCCTGTGCTTTACAGGCGATTCCAACGTACCTCTTGAAATCTGTTTCCTGCTATTCTGCCTCGCTTTCAAGTCCGCTTCGTTGCCTTCCCTCAACAGATTTTTGGACGATAGTTGGCCTTGATTACTCTGCCAGTTTGTGAATTGCTGTGCCCCTGAGCTCCATTTTTCAACTCGTTTTTTGTGAGCTGAACGCAAGTCCAAACTTTTGGTTCAGGACCTATACTGGTCCACGGTGGGTGGCTGAGACTTTGGTTAATTCTTCTTCCTGCCGGGAAATTAGAGTGACATGTGCCCATCCAAATGCCTAGCAGCTACTCTCTCATTTTTTCCACAATGTTTGGAACCATTTTTATATTTCCTGGGATATTTCAGGTGTACCCATGTTGAGGTTCTTGTAAGCAGTGCAGCCCTCTATTTGGGGGTGGCTCTGTCTTATGGATTTTCAGTTTTCCCAAGGTATATTCCCTAGACTGGAAGTGCCCTTGGCTCTGTAGCTCTGTTGTTTACTTGTTTTAGGGAACACAATGCACTCCTCCAGTGAGGCAGTTGGAAACTTACATCCCGCCCATCAGCATAACAAGGCTCCCTGTTCTCCAGGGCCTGTCTTGCCTTTCTGCTTTTTACACATTTTGTGGATGTCCCTTTTGACCGGTGGGAAGTGATACTTCTTTGTAGTGCAGATTTGCATTGCCCGCTTGCTTGCTTGGCCAAAAAGGGTGTATGCGTTTTCTCCTGAATATATTCAGGAGTAAACGCATAAGCCCTTTTTGGCCAAGTGCATCATTGTCGAAGTTGTGCCCCTCTTCCTGTGCTTTACAGGCGATTCCAACATACCTCTTGAAATCTGTTTCCTGCTATTCTGCCTCGCGTTCAAGTCCGCCTCGTTGCCATCCCTCAACAGATTTTTGGACCATAGTTGGCCTTGATTACTCTGCCAGTTTGTGAATTGCTGTGCCCCTGAGCTCCATTTTTCAACTCGTTTTTTGTGAGCTGAACGCAAGTCCAAACTTTTGATTCAGGACCTATTCTGGTTCCCGGTGGGTGGCTGAGACTTTGGTTAATTCTTCTTCCTGCCGGGAAATTAGAGTGACATGTGCCCATCCAAATGCCTAAGAGCTACTCTCTCATTGGTTCTCCCTTATCCCTTTCATCCTCTGCCAAATTGGCAACCTGTGCGAACCAGGAGCTTAAAGGGGCTGTCTCTCCAAGTTGGGAGATTGATAGGAAAGCAGTTGGAAAGTCAAACCGGAGCACCAGGAGAGGGACTCTTCGTTGAGTTTTAGAAACCTTTCGTATTCACAGTGTGTCCATTCTCTAGGTTTCCCGTACAAGTTATAGCTGTAGTAATATTCCCTTCAACCTGGAGAGCTGGGACCCAAGAAATGGGTGCCATGCATTATTGCTTTAAATGGTCTGCATTTGCTCACCCAATCTCACCAATCCTCTCAGTCCCAAGTGTCCAGCCTTATGCCACATCCAGCTGTCATTGTAGATAGGGTCATTCCAGGTTGCATCAGAGACCCTGAAGGAATTGTAAAGAATTTCCCTGTTTCTTTGTTCTGTTTTTGAAATTCCTTTTTAGAGTGGGTTTGAGCTATTCTCGCTGCCATGTTTATGCCAGTCTAGACACACTTGATTCCCTTACGGAGACATATCAATACATAGGTTTTAAGATTCTTACTAGTCAGATCTATTCCTCTGCGGGAAATATGGGGTTTTGAGTCCCTTTCACTGAGGAAGGTGTAGGTCTTGTCTATTCCATAGTTGGTTTTTGGAACGGTACCTGTGCTTATATCAAACTCTGGTTTGATGCATCACCCCACCTATCCTTCCCCCTTAAGCAGACATAAAAGTGTTTTCTAAATGTGAGACTCTGTTCTCTTGCCTAACTCAGTTCATGTGTAGCCATGTTTACAGGATCTTCCTAAGTGATATCTTATGATAAGTTTCTTTTCCTGTGTGACTTCTTTCACTTAGAATCATCGTACCTGAATCCACTCATTTTGCTGCCACTGGTCTTATGACATTGATTTCATGGCTGAGGGATATTCCATCGTACGTAAGTTCCACAATGTTTGGAACCATTTTTATATTTCCTGGGATATTTCAGGTGTACCCAGGTTGAGGTTCTTGTAAGCAGTGCAGCCCTCAATTTGGGGGTGGCTCTGTCTTATGGATTTTCAGTTTTCCCAAGGTATATTCCCTAGACTGGAAGTGCCCTTGGCTCTGTAGCTCTGTTTTTTACTTGTTTTAGGGAACACAGTGCACTCCTCCAGTGAGGCAGTTGGCAACTTACATCCCGCCCATCAGCATAACAAGGCTCCCTCTTCTCCAGGGCCTGCCTTGCTTTCTGGTTTTTACACATTTTGTGGATGTCCCTTTTGACCGGTGGGAAGTGATACTTCTTTGTAGTGCAGATTTGCATTGCCCGCTTGCTTGCTTGGCCAAAAAGGGCGTATGCGTTTTCTCCTGAATATATTCAGGAGAAAACGCATACGCCCTTTTTGGCCAAGTGCATCATTGTCGAAGTTGTGCCCCTCTTCCTGTGCTTTACAGGCGATTCCAACGTACCTCTTGAAATCTGTTTCCTGCTATTCTGCCTCGCTTTCAAGTCCGCCTCGTTGCCTTCCCTCAACAGATTTTTGGACGATAGTTGGCCTTGATTACTCTGCCAGTTTGTGAATTGCTGTGCCCCTGAGCTCCATTTTTCAACTCGTTTTTTGTGAGCTGAACGCAAGTCCAAACTTTTGGTTCAGGACCTATACTGGTTCCCGGTGGGTGGCTGAGACTTTGGTTAATTCTTCTTCCTGCCGGGAAATTAGAGTGACATGTGCCCATCCAAATGCCTAACAGCTACTCTCTCATTGGTTCTCCCTCTTCCCTTTCATCCTCTGCCAAATTGGCAACCTGTGCGAACCAGGAGCTTAAAGGGGCTGTCTCTCCAAGTTGGGAGATTGATAGGAAAGCAGTTGGAAAGTCAAACCGGAGCACCAGGAGAGGGACTCTTCGTTGAGTTTTAGAAACCTTTTGTATTCACAGTGTGTCCATTCTCTAGGTTTCCCGTACATGTTATAGCTGTAGTAATATTCCCTTCAACCTGGAGAGCTGGGACCCATGGAATGGGTGCCATGCGTTATTGCTTTAAAGGGTCTGCATTTGCTCACCCAATCTCACCAATCCTCTCAGTCCCAAGTGTCCAGCCTTATGCCACATCCAGCTGTCATTGTAGATAGGGTCATTCCAGGTTGCATCAGAGACCCTGAAGGAATTGTAAAGAATTTCCCTGTTTCTTTGTTCTGTTTTTGAAATTCCTTTTTAGAGTGGGTTTGAGCTGATTCTCGCTGTCCTGTTTATGCCAGTCTAGACACACTTGATTCCCTTACGGAGACATATCAATACATAGGTTTTAAGATTCTTACTAGTCAGGTCTATTCCTCTGCGGGAAATATGGGGTTTTGAGTCCCTTTCACTGAGGAAGGTGTAGGTCGTGTCTATTCCATAGTTGGTTTTTGGAACGGTACCGGTGCTTATATCAAACTCTGGTTTGATGCATCACCCCACCTCTCCTTCCCCCTTAAGCAGGCATAAGAGTGTTTTCTAAATGTGAGACTCTGTTCTCTTGCCTAACTCAGTTCATGTGTAGCCTTGTTTACAGGATCTTCCTAAGTGATATCTTATGATAAGTTTCTTTTCCTGTGTGACTTCTTTCACTTAGAATCATCGTACCTGAATCCACTCATTTTGCTGCTACTGGTCTTATGACATTGATTTCATGGCTGAGGGATATTCCATCGTACGTAAGTTCCACAATGTTTGGAACCATTTTTATATTTCCTGGGATATTTCAGGTGTACCCAGGTTGAGGTTCTTGTATGCAGCGCAGCCCTCAATTTGGGGGTGGCTCTGTCTTATGGATTTTCAGTTTTCCCAAGGTATATTCCCTAGACTGGAAGTGCCCTTGGCTCTGTAGCTCTGTTGTTTACTTGTTTTAGGGAACACAATGCACTCCTCCAGTGAGGCAGTTGGCAACTTACATCCCGCCCATCAGCATAACAAGGCTCCCTGTTCTCCAGGGCCTGTCTTGCCTTTCTGGTTTTTACACATTTTGTGGATGTCCCTTTTGACCGGTGGGAAGTGATACTTCTTTGTAGTGCAGATTTGCATTGCCCGCTTGCTTGCTTGGCCAAAAAGGGCGTATGCGTTTTCTCCTGAATATATTCAGGAGAAAACGCATACGCCCTTTTTGGCCAAGTGCATCATTGTCGAAGTTGTGCCCCTCTTCCTGTGCTTTACAGGCGATTCCAACGTACCTCTTGAAATCTGTTTCCTGCTATTCTGCCTCGCTTTCAAGTCCGCCTCGTTGCCTTCCGTCAACAGATTTTTGGACGATAGTTGGCCTTGATTACTCTGCCAGTTTGTGAATTGCTGTGCCCCTGAGCTCCATTTTTCAACTCGTTTTTTGTGAGCTGAACGCAAGTCCAAACTTTTGGTTCAGGACCTATACTGGTTCCCGGTGGGTGGCTGAGACTTTGGTTAATTCTTCTTCCTGCCGGGAAATTAGAGTGACATGTGCCCATCCAAATGCCTAACAGCTACTCTCTCATTGGTTCTCCCTCTTCCCTTTCATCCTCTGCCAAATTGGCAACCTGTGCGAACCAGGAGCTTAAAGGGGCTGTCTCTCCAAGTTGGGAGATTGATAGGAAAGCAGTTGGAAAGTCAAACCGGAGCACCAGGAGAGGGACTCTTCGTTGAGTTTTAGAAACCTTTTGTATTCACAGTGTGTCCATTCTCTAGGTTTCCCGTACATGTTATAGCTGTAGTAATATTCCCTTCAACCTGGAGAGCTGGGACCCATGGAATGGGTGCCATGCGTTATTGCTTTAAAGGGTCTGCATTTGCTCACCCAATCTCACCAATCCTCTCAGTCCCAAGTGTCCAGCCTTATGCCACATCCAGCTGTCATTGTAGATAGGGTCATTCAAGGTTGCATCAGAGACCCTGAAGGAATTGTGAAGAATTTCCCTGTTTCTTTGTTCTGTTTTGAAATTCCTTTTTAGAGTGGGTTTGAGCTGATTCTCGCTGCCCTGTTTATGCCAGTCTAGACACACTTGATTCCCTTACGGAGACATATCAATACATAGGTTTAAAGATTCTTACTAGTCAGATCTATTCCTCTGCGGGAAATATGGGGTTTTGAGTCCCTTTCACTGAGGAAGGTGGAGGTCTTGTCTATTCCATAGTTGGTTTTTGGAACGGTACCTGTGCTTATATCAAACTCGGGTTTGATGCATCACCCCACCTCTCCTTCCCCCTTAAGCAGGCATAAGAGTGTTTTCTAAATGTGAGACTCTGTTCTCTTGCCTAACTCAGTTCATGTGTAGCCATGTTTACAGGATCTTCCTAAGTGATATCTTATGATAAGTTTCTTTTCCTGTGTGACTTCTTTCACTTAGAATCATCGTACCTGAATCCAATCATTTTGCTGCCACTGGTCTTATGACATTGATTTCATGGCTGAGGGATATTCCATCGTACGTAAGTTCCACAAGGTTTGGAACCATTTTTATATTTCCTGGGATATTTCAGGTGTACCCAGGTTGAGGTTCCTGTAAGCAGCACAGCCCTCAATTTGGGGGTGGCTCTGTCTTATGGATTTTCAGTTTTCCCAAGGTATATTCCCTAGACTGGAAGTGCCCTTGGCTCTGTAGCTCTGTTGTTTACTTGTTTTAGGGAACACAATGCACTCCTCCAGTGAGGCAGTTGGCAACTTACATCCCGCCCATCAGCATAACAAGGCTCCCTGTTCTCCAGGGCCTGTCTTGCCTTTCTGGTTTTTACACATTTTGTGGATGTCCCTTTGGACCGGTGGGAAGTGATACTTCTTTGTAGTGCAGATTTGCATTGCCCGCTTGCTTGCTTGGCCAAAAAGGGCGTATGCGTTTTCTCCTGAATATATTCAGGAGAAAACGCATACGCCCTTTTTGGCCAAGTGCATCATTGTCGAAGTTGTGCCCCTCTTCCTGTGCTTTACAGGCGATTCCAACTTACCTCTTGAAATCTCTTTCTTGCTATTCTGCCTCGCTTTCAAGTCCGCCTCGTTGCCTTCCCTCAACAGATTTTTGGACGATAGTTGGCCTTGATTACTCTGCCAGTTTGTGAATTGCTGTGCCCCTGAGCTCCATTTTTCAACTCGTTTTTTGTGAGCTGAACGCAAGTCCAAACTTTTGGTTCAGGACCTATACTGGTTCCCGGTGGGTGGCTGAGACTTTGGTTAATTCTTCTTCCTGCCGGGAAATTAGAGTGACATGTGCCCATCCAAATGCCTAACAGCTACTCTCTCATTGGTTCTCCCTCTTCCCTTTCATCCTCTGCCAAATTGGCAACCTGTGCGAACCAGGAGCTTAAAGGGGCTGTCTCTCCAAGTTGGGAGATTGATAGGAAAGCAGTTGGAAAGTCAAACCGGAGCACAAGGAGAGGGACTCTTCGTTGAGTTTTAGAAACCTTTCGTATTCACAGTGTGTCCATTCTCTAGGTTTCCCGTACATGTTATAGCTGTAGTAATATTCCCTTCAACCTGGAGAGCTGGGACCCATGGAATGGGTGCCATGCGTTATTGCTTTAAAGGGTCTGCATTTGCTCACCCAATCTCACCAATCCTCTCAGTCCCAAGTGTCCAGCCTTATGCCACATCCAGCTGTCATTGTAGATAGGGTCATTCCAGGTTGCATCAGAGACCCTGAAGGAATTGTAAAGAATTTCCCTGTTTCTTTGTTCTGTTTTTGAAATTCATTTTTAGAGTGGGTTTGAGCTGATTCTCGCTGCCCTGTTTATGCCAGTCTAGACACACTTGATTCCCTTACGGAGACATATCAGTACATAGGTTTTAAGATTCTTACTAGTCAGATCTATTCCTCTGCTGGAAATATGGGGTTTTGAGTCCCTTTCACTGAGGAAGGTGTAGGTCTTGTCTATTCCATAGTTGGTTTTTGGAACGGTGACTGTGCTTATATCAAACTCTGGTTTGATGCATCACCCCACCTCTCCTTCCCCCTTAAGCAGGCATAAGAGTGTTTTCTAAATGTGAGACTCTGTTCTCTTGCCTAACTCAGTTCATGTGTAGCCATGTTTACAGGATCTTCCTAAGTGATATCTTATGATAAGTTTCTTTTCCTGTGTGACTTCTTTCACTTAGAATCATCGTACCTGAATCCACTCATTTTGCTGCTACTGGTCTTATGACATTGATTTCATGGCTGAGGGATATTCCATTGTACGTAATTTCCACAATGTTTGGAACCATTTTTATATTTCCTGGGATATTTCAGGTGTACCCAGGTTGAGGTCCCTGTAAGCAGCGCAGCCCTCAATTTGGGTGTGGCTCTGTCTTATGGATTTTCAGTTTTCCCAAGGTATATTCCCTAGACTGGAAGTGCCCTTGGCTCTGTAGCTCTGTTGTTTACTTGTTTTAGGGAACACAATGCACTCCTCCAGTGAGGCAGTTGGCAACTTACATCCCGCCCATCAGCATAACAAGGCTCCCTGTTCTCCAGGGCCTGCCTTGCCTTTCTGGTTTTTACACATTTTGTGGATGTCCCTTTTGACCGGTGGGAAGTGATACTTCTTTGTAGTGCAGATTTTCATTGCCCGCTTGCTTGCTTGGCCAAAAAGGGCGTATGCGTTTTCTCCTGAATATATTCAGGAGAAAACGCATACGCCCTTTTTGGCCAAGTGCATCATTGTCGAAGTTGTGCCCCTCTTCCTGTGCTTTACAGGCGATTCCAACGTACCTCTTGAAATCTCTTTCTTGCTATTCTGCCTCGCTTTCAAGTCCGCCTCGTTGCCTTACCTCAACAGATTTTTGGACGATAGTTGGCCTTGATTACTCTGCCAGTTTGTGAATTGCTGTGCCCCTGAGCTCCATTTTTCAACTCGTTTTTTGTGAGCTGAACGCAAGTCCAAACTTTTGGTTCAGGAGCTATACTGGTTCCCGGTGGGTGGCTGAGACTTTGGTTAATTCTTCTTCCTGCCGGGAAATTAGAGTGACATGTGCCCATCCAAATGCCTAACAGCTACTCTCTCATTGGTTCTCCCTCTTCCCTTTCATCCTCTGCCAAATTGGCAACCTGTGCGAACCAGGAGCTTAAAGGGGCTGTCTCTCCAAGTTGGGAGATTGATAGGAAAGCAGTTGGAAAGTCAAACCGGAGCACCAGGAGAGGGACTCTTCGATGAGTTTTAGAAACCTTTCGTATTCACAGTGTGTCCATTCTCTAGGTTTCCCGTACATGTCATAGCTGTAGTAATATTCCCTTCAACCTGGAGAGCTGGGACCCATGGAATGGGTGCCATGCGTTATTGCTTTAAAGGGTCTGCATTTGCTCACCCAATCTCACCAATCGTCTCAGTCCCAAGTGTCCAGCCTTATGCCACATCCAGCTGTCATTGTAGATAGGGTCATTCCAGGTTGCATCAGAGACCCTGAAGGAATTGTAAAGAATTTCCCTGTTTCTTTGTTCTGTTTTTGAAATTCATTTTTAGAGTGGGTTTGAGCTGATTCTCGCTGCCCTGTTTATGCCAGTCTAGACACACTTGATTCCCTTACGGAGACATATCAATACATAGGTTTTAAGATTCTTACTAGTCAGATCTATTCCTCTGCGGGAAATATGGGGTTTTGAGTCCCTTTCACTGAGGAAGGTGTAGGTCTTGTCTATTCCATAGTTGGTTTTTGGAACGGTACCGGTGCTTATATCAAACTCTGGTTTGATGCATCACCCCACCTCTCCTTCCCCCTTAAGCAGGCATAAGAGTGTTTTCTAAATGTGAGACTCTGTTCTCTTGCCTAACTCAGTTCATGTGTAGCCATGTTTACAGGATCATCCTAAGTGATATCTTATGATAAGTTTCTTTTCCTGTGTGACTTCTTTCACTTTGAATTATCGTACCTGAATCCACTCATTTTGCTGCTACTGGTCTTATGACATTGATTTCATGGCTGAGGGATATTCCATCGTACGTAAGTTCCACAATGTTTGGAACCATTTTTATATTTCCTGGGATATTTCAGGTGTACCCAGGTTGAGGTTCTTGTAAGCAGCACAGCCCTCAATTTGGGGGTGGCTCTGTCTTATGGATTTTCAGTTTTCCCAAGGTATATTCCCTAGACTGGAAGTGCCCTTGGCTCTGTAGCTCTGTTGTTTACTTGTTTTAGGGAACACAATGCACTCCTCCAGTGAGGCAGTTGGCAACTTACATCCCGCCCATCAGCATAACAAGGCTCCCTGTTCTCCAGGGCCTGTCTTGCCTTTCTGGTTTTTACACATTTTGTGGATGTCCCTTTTGACCCGTGGGAACTGATACTTCTTTGTAGTGCAGATTTGCATTGCCCGCTTGCTTGCTTGGCCAAAAAGGGCGTATGCGTTTTCTCCTGAATATATTCAGGAGAAAACGCATACGCCCTTTTTGGCCAAGTGCATCATTGTCGAAGTTGTGCCCCTCTTCCTGTGCTTTACAGGTGATTCCAAAGTACCTCTTGAAATCTGTTTCCTGCTATTCTGCCTCGCTTTCAAGTCCGCCTCCTTGCCTTCTCTCAACAGATTTTTGGACGATAGTTGGCCTTGATTACTCTGCCAGTTTGTGAATTGCTGTGCCCCTGAGCTCCATTTTTCAACTCGTTTTTTGTGAGCTGAACGCAAGTCCAAACTTTTGGTTCAGGACCTATACTGGTTCCCGGTGGGTGGCTGAGACTTTGGTTAATTCTTCTTCCTGCCGGGAAATTAGAGTGACATGTGCCCATCCAAATGCCTAAAAGGTACTCTCTCATTGGTTCTCCCTCTTCCGTTTCATCCTCTGCCAAATGGGCAACCTGTGCGAACCAGGAGCTTAAAGGGGCTGTCTCTCCAAGTTGGGAGATTGATAGGAAAGCAGTTGGAAAGTCAAACCGGAGCACCAGGAGAGGGACTCTTCGTTGAGTTTTAGAAACCTTTTGTATTCACAGTGTGTCCATTCTCTAGGTTTCCCATACATGTTATAGCTGTAGTAATATTCCCTTCAACCTGGAGAGCTGGGACCCATGGAATGGGTGCCATGCGTTATTGCTTTAAAGGGTCTGCATTTGCTCACCCAATCTCACCAATCCTCTCAGTCCCAAGTGTCCAGCCTTATGCCACATCCAGCTGTCATTGTAGATAGGGTCATTCAAGGTTGCATCAGAGACCCTGAAGGAATTGTGAAGAATTTCCCTGTTTCTTTGTTCTGTTTTGAAATTCCTTTTTAGAGTGGGTTTGAGCTGATTCTCGCTGCCCTGTTTATGCCAGTCTAGACACACTTGATTCCCTTATGGAGACATATCAATACATAGGTTTTAAGATTCTTACTAGTCAGATCTATTCCTCTGCGGGAAATATGGGGTTTTGAGTCCCTTTCACTGAGGAAGGTGTAGGTCTTGTCTATTCCAAAGTTGGTTTTTGGAACGGTACCTGTGCTTATATCAAACTCGGGTTTGATGCATCACCCCACCTCTCCTTCCCCCTTAAGCAGGCATAAGAGTGTTTTCTAAATGTGAGACTCTGTTCTCTTGCCTAACTCAGTTCATGTGTAGCCATGTTTACAGGATCTTCCTAAGTGATATCTTATGATAAGTTTCTTTTCCTGTGTGACTTCTTTAACTTAGAATCATCGTACCTGAATCCAATCATTTTGCTGCTACTGGTCTTATGACATTGATTTCATGGCTGAGGGATATTCCATCGTACGTAAGTTCCACAATGTTTGGAACCATTTTTATATTTCCTGGGATATTTCAGGTGTACCCAGGTTGAGGTTCCTGTAAGCAGCACAGCCCTCAATTTGGGGGTGGCTCTGTCTTATGGATTTTCAGTTTTCCCAAGGTATATTCCCTAGACTGGAAGTGCCCTTGGCTCTGTAGCTCTGTTGTTTACTTGTTTTAGGGAACACAATGCACTCCTCCAGTGAGGCAGTTGGCAACTTACATCCCGCCCATCAGCATAACAAGGCTCCCTGTTCTCCAGGGCCTGTCTTGCCTTTCTGGTTTTTACACATTTTGTGGATGTCCCTTTGGACCCGTGGGAAGTGATACTTCTTTGTAGTGCAGATTTGCATTGCCCGCTTGCTTGCTTGGCCAAAAAGGGCGTATGCGTGTTCTCCTGAATATATTCAGGAGAACACGCATACGCCCTTTTTGGCCAAGTGCATCATTGTCGAAGTTGTGCCCCTCTTCCTGTGCTTTACAGGCGATTCCAACGTACCTCTTGAAATCTCTTTCTTGCTATTCTGCCTCGCTTTCAAGTCCGCCTCGTTGCCTTCCCTCAACAGATTTTTGGACGATAGTTGGCCTTGATTACTCTGCCAGTTTGTGAATTGCTGTGCCCCTGAGCTCCATTTTTCAACTCGTTTTTTGTGAGCTGAACGCAAGTCCAAACTTTTGGTTCAGGAGCTATACTGGTTCCCGGTGGGTGGCTGAGACTTTGGTTAATTCTTCTTCCTGCCGGGAAATTAGAGTGACATGTGCCCATCCAAATGCCTAACAGCTACTCTCTCATTGGTTCTCCCTCTTCCCTTTCATCCTCTGCCAAATTGGCAACCTGTGCGAACCAGGAGCTTAAAGGGGCTGTCTCTCCAAGTTGGGAGATTGATAGGAAAGCAGTTGGAAAGTCAAACCGGAGCACCAGGAGAGGGACTCTTCGTTGAGTTTTAGAAACCTTTCGTATTCACAGTGTGTCCATTCTCTAGGTTTCCCGTACATGTTATAGCTGTAGTAATATTCCCTTCAACCTGGAGAGCTGGGACCCATGGAATGGGTGCCATGCATTATTGCTTTAAAGGGTCTGCATTTGCTCACCCAATCTCACCAATCCTCTCAGTCCCAAGTGTCCAGCCTTATGCCACATCCAGCTGTCATTGTAGATAGGGTCATTCCAGGTTGCATCAGAGACCCTGAAGGAATTGTAAAGAATTTCCCTGTTTCTTTGTTCTGTTTTTGAAATTCATTTTTAGAGTGGGTTTGAGCTGATTCTCGCTGCCATGTTTATGCCAGTCTAGACACACTTGATTCCCTTACGGAGACATATCAATACATAGGTTTTAAGATTCTTACTAGTCAGATCTATTCCTCTGCAGGAAATATGGGGTTTTGAGTCCTTTCACTGAGGAAGGTGTAGGTCTTGTCTATTCCACAGTTGGTTTTTGGAACGGTACCTGTGCTTATATCAAACTCTGGTTTGATGCATCACCCCACCTCTCCTTCCCCCTTAAGCAGGCATAAGAGTGTTTTCTAAATGTGAGACTCTGTTCTCTTGCCTAACTCAGTTCATGTGTAGCCATGTTTACAGGATCTTCCTAAGTGATATCTTATGATAAGTTTCTTTTCCTGTGTGACTTCTTTCACTTAGAATCATCGTACCTGAATCCCCTCATTTTGCTGCCACTGGTCTTATGACATTGATTTCATGGCTGAGGGATATTCCATCGTACGTAAGTTCCACAATTTTTGGAACCATTTTTATATTTCCTGGGATATTTCAGGTGTACCCAGGTTGAGGTACCTGTAAGCAGTGCAGCCCTCAATTTGGGGGTGGCTCTGTCTTATGTATTTTCAGTTTTCCCAAGGTATATTCCCTAGACTGGAAGTGCCCTTGGCTCTGTAGCTCTGTTGTTTACTTGTTTTAGGGAACACAATGCACTCCTCCAGTGAGGCAGTTGGCAACTTACATCCCGCCCATCAGCATAACAAGGCTCCCTGTTCTCCAGGGCCTGCCTTGCCTTCTGGTTTTTACACATTTTGTGGATGTCCCTTTTGACCGGTGGGAAGTGATACTTCTTTGTAGTGCAGATTTGCATTGCCCGCTTGCTTGCTTGGCCAAAAAGGGCGTATGCGTTTTCTCCTGAATATATTCAGGAGAAAACGCATACGCCCTTTTTGGCCAAGTGCATCATTGTCGAAGTTGTGCCCCTCTTCCTGTGCTTTACAGGCGATTCCAACGTACCTCTTGAAATCTGTTTCCTGCTATTCTGCCTCGCTTTCAAGTCCGCCTCGTTGCCTTCCGTCAACAGATTTTTGGACGATAGTTGGCCTTGATTACTCTGCCAGTTTGTGAATTGCTGTGCCCCTGAGCTCCATTTTTCAACTCGTTTTTTGTGAGCTGAACGCAAGTCCAAACTTTTGGTTCAGGAGCTATACTGGTTCCCGGTGGGTGGCTGAGACTTTGGTTAATTCTTCTTCCTGCCGGGAAATTAGAGTGACATGTGCCCATCCAAATGCCTAACAGCTACTCTCTCATTGGTTCTCCCTCTTCCCTTTCATCCTCTGCCAAATTGGCAACCTGTGCGAACCAGGAGCTTAAAGGGGCTGTCTCTCCAAGTTGGGAGATTGATAGGAAAGCAGTTGGAAAGTCAAACCGGAGCACCAGGAGAGGGACTCTTCGTTGAGTTTTAGAAACCTTTCGTATTCACAGTGTGTCCATTCTCTAGGTTTCCCGTACATGTTATAGCTGTAGTAATATTCCCTTCAACCTGGAGAGCTGGGACCCATGGAATGGGTGCCATGCGTTATTGCTTTAAAGGGTCTGCATTTGCTCACCCAATCTCACCAATCCTCTCAGTCCCAAGTGTCCAGCCTTATGCCACATCCAGCTGTCATTGTAGATAGGGTCATTCCAGGTTGCATCAGAGACCCTGAAGGAATTGTAAAGAATTTCCCTGTTTCTTTGTTCTGTTTTTGAAATTCATTTTTAGAGTGGGTTTGAGCTGATTCTCGCTGCCATGTTTATGCCAGTCTAGACACACTTGATTCCCTTACGGAGACATATCAGTACATATGTTTTAAGATTCTTACTAGTCAGATCTATTCCTCTGCTGGAAATATGGGGTTTTGAGTCCCTTTCACTGAGGAAGGTGTAGGTCTTGTCTATTCCATAGTTGGTTTTTGGAACAGTACCTGTGCTTATATCAAACTCTGGTTTGATGCATCACCCCACCTCTCCTTCCCCCTTAAGCAGGCATAAGAGTGTTTTCTAAATGTGAGACTCTGTTCTCTTGCCTAACTCAGTTCATGTGTAGCCATGTTTACAGGATCTTCCTAAGTGATATCTTATGATAAGTTTCTTTTCCTGTGTGACTTCTTTCACTTAGAATCATCGTACCTGAATCCACTCATTTTGCTGCTACTTGTCTTATGACATTGATTTCATGGCTGAGGGATATTCCATTGTACGTAATTTCCACAATGTTTGGAACCATTTTTATATTTCCTGGGATATTTCAGGTGTACCCAGGTTGAGGTCCCTGTAAGCAGCGCAGCCCTCAATTTGGGTGTGGCTCTGTCTTATGGATTTTCAGTTTTCCCAAGGTATATTCCCTAGACTGGAAGTGCCCTTGGCTCTGTAGCTCTGTTGTTTACTTGTTTTAGGGAACACAATGCACTCCTCCAGTGAGGCAGTTGGCAACTTACATCCCGCCCATCAGCATAACAAGGCTCCCTGTTCTCCAGGGCCTGCCTTGCCTTTCTGGTTTTTACACATTTTGTGGATGTCCCTTTTGACCGGTGGGAAGTGATACTTCTTTGTAGTGCAGATTTGCATTGCCCGCTTGCTTGCTTGGCCAAAAAGGGCGTATGCGTTTTCTCCTGAATATATTCAGGAGAAAACGCATACGCCCTTTTTGGCCAAGTGCATCATTGTCGAAGTTGTGCCCCTCTTCCTGTGCTTTACAGGCGATTCCAACGTACCTCTTGAAATCTCTTTCTTGCTATTCTGCCTCGCTTTCAAGTCCGCCTCGTTGCCTTCCCTCAACAGATTTTTGGACGATAGTTGGCCTTGATTACTCTGCCAGTTTGTGAATTGCTGTGTCCCTGAGCTCCATTTTTCAACTCGTTTTTTGTGAGCTGAACGCAAGTCCAAACTTTTGGTTCAGGAGCTATACTGGTTCCCGGTGGGTGGCTGAGACTTTGGTTAATTCTTCTTCCTGCCGGGAAATTAGAGTGACATGTGCCCATCCAAATGCCTAACAGCTACTCTCTCATTGGTTCTCCCTCTTCCCTTTCATCCTCTGCCAAATTGGCAACCTGTGCGAACCAGGAGCTTAAAGGGGCTGTCTCTCCAAGTTGGGAGATTGATAGGAAAGCAGTTGGAAAGTCAAACCGGAGCACCAGGAGAGGGACTCTTCGTTGAGTTTTAGAAACCTTTCGTATTCACAGTGTGTCCATTCTCTAGGTTTCCCGTACATGTTATAGCTGTAGTAATATTCCCTTCAACCTGGAGAGCTGGGACCCATGGAATGGGTGCCATGCGTTATTGCTTTAAAGGGTCTGCATTTGCTCACCCAATCTCACCAATCCTCTCAGTCCCAAGTGTCCAGCCTTATGCCACATCCAGCTGTCATTGTAGATAGGGTCATTCCAGGTTGCATCAGAGACCCTGAAGGAATTGTAAAGAATTTCCCTGTTTCTTTGTTCTGTTTTTGAAATTCATTTTTAGAGTGGGTTTGAGCTGATTCTCGCTGCCCTGTTTATGCCAGTCTAGACACACTTGATTCCCTTACGGAGACCTATCAATACATAGGTTTTAAGATTCTTACTAGTCAGATCTATTCCTCTGCGGGAAATATGGGGTTTTGAGTCCCTTTCACTGAGGAAGGTGTAGGTCTTGTCTATTCCATAGTTGGTTTTTGGAACGGTACCTGTGCTTATATCAAACTCTGGTTTGATGCATCACCCCACCTCTCCTTCCCCCTTAAGCAGGCATAAGAGTGTTTTCTAAATGTGAGACTCTGTTCTCTTGCCTAACTCAGTTCATGTGTAGCCATGTTTACAGGATCTTCCTAAGTGATATCTTATGATAAGTTTCTTTTCCTGTGTGACTTCTTTCACTTAGAATCATCGTACCTGAATCCAATCATTTTGCTGCTACTGGTCTTATGACATTGATTTCATGGCTGAGGGATATTCCATCGTACGTAAGTTCCACAATGTTTGGAACCATTTTTATATTTCCTGGGATATTTCAGGTGTACCCAGGTTGAGGTTCCTGTAAGCAGCACAGCCCTCAATTTGGGGGTGGCTCTGTCTTATGGATTTTCAGTTTTCCCAAGGTATATTCCCTAGACTGGAAGTGCCCTTGGCTCTGTAGCTCTGTTGTTTACTTGTTTTAGGGAACACAATGCACTCCTCCAGTGAGGCAGTTGGCAACTTACATCCCGCCCATCAGCATAACAAGGCTCCCTGTTCTCCAGGGCCTGTCTTGCCTTTCTGGTTTTTACACATTTTGTGGATGTCCCTTTTGACCCGTGGGAAGTGATACTTCTTTGTAGTGCAGATTTGCATTGCCCGCTTGCTTGCTTGGCCAAAAAGGGCGTATGCGTTTTCTCCTGAATATATTCAGGATAAAACGCATACGGCCTTTTTGGCCAAGTGCATCATTGTCGAAGTTGTGCCCCTCTTCCTGTGCTTTACAGGCGATTCCAACGTACCTCTTGAAATCTGTTTCCTGCTATTCTGCCTCGCTTTCAAGTCCGCCTCGTTGCCTTCCCTCAACAGATTTTTGGACGATAGTTGGCCTTGATTACTCTGCCAGTTTGTGAATTGCTGTGCCCCTGAGCTCCATTTTTCAACTCGTTTTTTGTGAGCAGAACGCAAGTCCAAACTTTTGGTTCAGGACCTATACAGGTTCCTGGTGGGTGGCTGAGACTTTGGTTAATTCTTCTTCCTGCCGGGAAATTAGAGTGACATGTGCCTATCCAAATGCCTAACAGCTACTCTCTCATTGGTTCTCCCTCTTCCCTTTCATCCTCTGCCAAATTTGCAACTTGTGCGAACCAGGAGCTTAAAGGGGCTGTCTCTCCAAGTAGGGAGATTGATAGGAAAGCAGTTGGAAAGTCAAACCGGAGCACCAGGAGTGGGACTCTTCGTTGTGTTTTAGAAACCTTTCGAATTCACAGTGTGTCCATTCTCTAGGTTTCCCGTACACGTTATAGCTGTAGTAATATTCCCTTCAACCTGGAGAGCTGGGACCCATGGAATGGGTGCCATGCATTATTGCTTTAAAGGGTCTGCATTTGCTCACCCAATCTCACCAATCCTCTCAGTCCCAAGTGTCCAGCCTTATGCCACATCCAGCTGTCATTGTAGATAGAGTCATTTCAGGTTGCATCAGAGACCCTGAAGGAATTGTAAAGAATTTCCCTGTTTCTTTGTTCTGTTTTTGAAATTCCTTTTTAGAGTGGGTTTGAGCTGATTCTCGCTGCCATGTTTATGCCAGTCTAGACACACTTGATTCCCTTACGGAGACATATCAATACATAGGTTTTAAGATTCTTACTAGTCAGATCTATTCCTCTGCCGGACATATGGGGTTTTGAGTCCCTTTCACTGAGGTTGGTGTAGGTCTTGTCTATTCCATAGTTGGTTTTTGGAACGGTACCTGTGCTTATATCAAACTCGGGTTTGATGCATCACCCCACCTCTCCTTCCCCCTTAAGCAGGCATAAGAGTGTTTTCTAAATGTGAGACTCTGTTCTCTTGCCTAACTCAGTTCATGTGTAGCCATGTTTACAGGATCTTCCTAAGTGATATCTTATGATAAGTTTATTTTCCTGTGTGACTTCTTTCACTTAGAATCATCGTACCTGAATCCACTCATTTTGCTGCCACTGGTCTTATGACATTGATTTCATGGCTGAGGGATATTCCATCGTACGTAAGTTCCACAATGTTTGGAACCATTTTTATATTTCCTGGGATATTTCAGGTGTACCCAGGTTGAGGTTCTTGTAACCAGTGCTGCCCTCAATTTGGGGGTTGATCTCTCTTATTGATTTTCAGTTTTCTCAAGGTATATTCCCTACACTGGAAGTGCCCTTGGCTCTGTAGCTCTGTTGTTTACTTGTTTTAGGGAGCACAATGCACTCCTCCAGTGAGGCAGTTGGCAACTTACATCCCGCCCATCAGCATAACAGGGCTCCCTGTTCTCCAGGGCCTGTCTTTCCTTTCTGGTTTTTACACATTTTGTGGATGTCCCTTTTGACCGGTGGGAAGTGATACTTCTTTGTAGTGCAGATTTGCATTGCCCGCTTGCTTGCTTGGCCAAAAAGGGCGTATGCGTTTTCTCCTGAATATATTCAGGAGAAAACGCGTACGCCCTTTTTGGCCAAGTGCATCATTGTCGAAGTTGTGCCCCTCTTCCTGTGCTTTACAGGCGATTCCAACGTACCTCTTGAAATCTGTTTCCTGCTATTCTGCCTCGCTTTCAAGTCCGCCTCGTTGCCTTCCCTCAACAGATTTTTGGACGATAGTTGGCCTTGATTACTCTGCCAGTTTGTGAATTGCTGTGCCCCTGAGCTCCATTTTTCAACTCGTTTTTTGTGAGCTGAACGCAAGTCCAAACTTTTGGTTCAGGAGCTATACTGGTTCCCGGTGGGTGGCTGAGACTTTGGTTAATTCTTCTTCCTGCCGGGAAATTAGAGTGACATGTGCCCATCCAAATGCCTAGCAGCTACTCTCTCATTGGTTCTCCCTCTTCCCTTTCATCCTCTGCCAAATTGGCAACCTGTGCGAACCAGGAGCTTAAAGGGGCTGTCTCTCCAAGTTGGGAGATTGATAGGAAAGCAGTTGGAAAGTCAAACCGGAGCACCAGGAGAGGGGCTCTTCGTTGAGTTTTAGAAACCTGTCGTATTCACAGTGTGTCCATTCTCTAGGTTTCCCGTACACGTTATAGCTGTAGTAATATTCCCTTCAACCTGGAGAGCTGGGACCCATGGAATGGGTGCCATGCATTATTGCTTTAAAGGGTCTGCATTTGCTCACCCAATCTCACCAATCCTCTAAGTCCCAAGTGTCCAGCCTTATGCCACATCCAGCTGTCATTGTAGATAGGGTCATTCCAGGTTGCATCAGAGACCCTGAAGGAATTGTGAAGAATTTCCCTGTTTCTTTGTTCTGTTTTTGAAATTCCTTTTTAGAGTGGGTTTGAGCTGATTCTCGCTGCCCTGTTTATGCCAGTCTAGACACACTTGATTCCCTTACGGAGACATATCAGTACATAGGTTTTAAGATTCTTACTAGTCAGATCTATTCCTCTGTGGGAAATATGGGGTTTTGAGTCCCTTTCACTGAGGAAGGTGGAGGTCTTGTCTATTCCATAGTTGGTTTTTGTAACGGTACCTGTGCTTATATCAAACTCGGGTTTGATGCATCACCCCACCTCTCCTTCCCCCTTAAGCAGGCATAAGAGTGTTTTCTAAATGTGAGACTCTGTTCTCTTGCCTAACTCAGTTCATGTGTAGCCATGTTTACAGGATCTTCCTAAGTGATATCTTATGATAAATTTCTTTTCCTGTGTGACTTCTTTCACTTAGAATCATCGTACCTGAATCCACTCATTTTGCTGCTACTGGTCTTATGACATTGATTTCGTGGCTGAGGGATATTCCATCGTACGTAAGTTCCACAATATTTGGAACCATTTTTATATTGCCTGGGATATTTCAGGTGTACCCAGGTTGAGGTTCTTGTAAGCAGTGCAGCCCTCAATTTGGGGGTGGCTCTGTCTTATGCATTTTCAGTTTTCCCAAGGTATATTCCCTAGACTGGAAGTGCCCTTGGCTCTGTAGCTCTGTTGTTTACTTGTTTTAGGGAACACAATGCACTCCTCCAGTGAGGCAGTTGGCAACTTACATCCCGCCCATCAGCATAACAGGGCTCCCTGTTCTCCAGGGCCTGTCTTGCCTTTCTGGTTTTTACACATTTTGTGGATGTCCCTTTTGACCGGTGGGAAGTGATACTTCTTTGTAGTGCAGATTTGCATTGCCCGCTTGCTTGCTTGGCCAAAATGGGCGTATGCGTTTTCTCCTGAATATATTCAGGAGAAAACGCATACGCCCTTTTTGGCCAAGTGCATCATTGTCGAAGTTGTGCCCCTCTTCCTGTGCTTTACAGGCGATTCCAACGTACCTCTTGAAATCTGTTTCCTGCTACTCTGCCTCGCTTTCAAGTCCGCCTCGTTGCCTTCCCTCAACAGATTTTTGGACGATAGTTGGCCTTGATTACTCTGCCAGTTTGTGAATTGCTGTGTCCCTGAGCTCCATTTTTCAACTCGTTTTTTGTGAGCTGAACGCAAGTCCAAACTTTTGGTTCAGGACCTATACTGGTTCCCGGTGGGTGGCTGAGACTTTGGTTAATTCTTCTTCCTGCCGGGAAATTAGAGTGACATGTGCCCATCCAAATGCCTAACAGCTACTCTCTCATTGGTTCTCCCTCTTCCCTTTCATCCTCTGCCAAATTGGCAACCTGTGCGAACCAGGAGCTTAAAGGGGCTGTCTCTCCAAGTTGGGAGATTGATAGGAAAGCAGTTGGAAAGTCAAACCGGAGCACCAGGAGAGGGACTCTTCGTTGAGTTTTAGAAACCTTTCGTATTCACAGTGTGTCCATTCTCTAGGTTTCCCGTACATGTTATAGCTGTAGTAATATTCCCTTCAACCTGGAGAGCTGGGACCCATGGAATGGGTGCCATGCGTTATTGCTTTAAAGGGTCTGCATTTGCTCACCCAATCTCACCAATCCTCTCAGTCCCAAGTGTCCAGCCTTATGCCACATCCAGCTGTCATTGTAGATAGGGTCATTCCAGGTTGCATCAGAGACCCTGAAGGAATTGTAAAGAATTTCCCTGTTTCTTTGTTCTGTTTTTGAAATTCATTTTTAGAGTGGGTTTGAGCTGATTCTCGCTGCCCTGTTTATGCCAGTCTAGACACACTTGATTCCCTTACGGAGACCTATCAATACATAGGTTTTAAGATTCTTACTAGTCAGATCTATTCCTCTGCGGGAAATATGGGGTTTTGAGTCCCTTTCACTGAGGAAGGTGTAGGTCTTGTCTATTCCATAGTTGGTTTTTGGAACGGTACCTGTGCTTATATCAAACTCGGGTTTGATGCATCACCCCACCTCTCCTTCCCCCTTAAGCAGGCATAAGAGTGTTTTCTAAATGTGAGACTCTGTTCTCTTGCCTAACTCAGTTCATGTGTAGCCATGTTTACAGGATCTTCCTAAGTGATATCTTATGATAAGTTTCTTTTCCTGTGTGACTTCTTTCACTTAGAATCATCGTACCTGAATCCAATCATTTTGCTGCTACTGGTCTTATGACATTGATTTCATGGCTGAGGGATATTCCATCGTACGTAAGTTCCACAATGTTTGGAACCATTTTTATATTTCCTTGGATATTTCAGGTGTACCCAGGTTGAGGTTCCTGTAAGCAGCACAGCCCTCAATTTGGGGGTGGCTCTGTCTTATGGATTTTCAGTTTTCCCAAGGTATATTCCCTAGACTGGAAGTGCCCTTGGCTCTGTAGCTCTGTTGTTTACTTGTTTTAGGGAACACAATGCACTCCTCCAGTGAGGCAGTTGGCAACTGACATCCCGCCCATCAACATAACAAGGCTCCCTGTTCTCCAGGGCCTGTCTTGCCTTTCTGGTTTTTACACATTTTGTGGATGTCCCTTTTGACCCGTGGGAAGTGATACTTCTTTGTAGTGCAGATTTGCATTGCCCGCTTGCTTGCTTGGCCAAAAAGGGCGTATGCGTTTTCTCCTGAATATATTCAGGAGAAAACGCATACGCCCTTTTTGGCCAAGTGCATCATTGTCGAAGTTGTGCCCCTCTTCCTGTGCTTTACAGGCGATTCCAACGTACCTCTTGAAATCTGTTTCCTGCTATTCTGCCTCGCTTTCAAGTCCACCTCGTTGCCTTCCCTCAACAGATTTTTGGAGGATAGTTGGCCTTGATTACTCTGCCAGTTTGTGAATTGCTGTGCCCCTGAGCTCCATTTTTCAACTCGTTTTTTGTGAGCAGAACGCAAGTCCAAACTTTTGGTTCAGGACCTATACAGGTTCCTGGTGGGTGGCTGAGACTTTGGTTAATTCTTCTTCCTGCCGGGAAATTAGAGTGACATGTGCCTATCCAAATGCCTAACAGCTACTCTCTCATTGGTTCTCCCTCTTCCCTTTCATCCTCTGCCAAATTGGCAACTTGTGCGAACCAGGAGCTTAAAGGTGCTGTCTCTCCAAGTAGGGAGATTGATAGGAAAGCAGTTGGAAAGTCAAACCGGAGCACCAGGAGTGGGACTCTTCGTTGTGTTTTAGAAACCTTTCGTATTCACAGTGTGTCCATTCTCTAGGTTTCCCGTACATGTTATAGCTGTAGTAATATTCCCTTCAACCTGGAGAGCTGGGACCCATGGAATGGGTGCCATGCATTATTGCTTTAAAGGGTCTGCATTTGCTCACCCAATCTCACCAATCCTCTCAGTCCCAAGTGTCCAGCCTTATGCCACATCCAGCTGTCATTGTAGATAGTGTCATTTCAGGTTGCATCAGAGACCCTGAAGGAATTGTAAAGAATTTCCCTGTTTCTTTGTTCTGTTTTTGAAATTCCTTTTTAGAGTGGGTTTGAGCTGATTCTCGCTGCCATGTTTATGCCAGTCTAGACACACTTGATTCCCTTACGGAGACATATCAATACATAGGTTTTAAGATTCTTACTAGTCAGATCTATTCCTCTGCCGGACATATGGGGTTTTGAGTCCCTTTCACTGAGGTTGGTGTAGGTCTTGTCTATTCCATAGTTGGTTTTTGGAACGGTACCTGTGCTTATATCAAACTCTGGTTTGATGCATCACCCCACCTCTCCTTCCCCCTTAAGCAGGCATAAGAGTGTTTTCTAAATGTGAGACTCTGTTCTCTTGCCTAACTCAGTTCATGTGTAGCCATGTTTACAGGATCTTCCTAAGTGATATCTTATGATAAGTTTCTTTTCCTGTGTGACTTCTTTCACTTAGAATCATCGTACCTGAATCCACTCATTTTGCTGCCACTGGTCTTATGACATTGATTTCATGGCTGAGGGATATTCCATCGTACGTAAGTTCCACAATGTTTGGAACCATTTTTATATTTCCTGGGATATTTCAGGTGTACCAAGGTTGAGGTTCTTGTAACCAGTGCTGCCCTCAATTTGGGGGTTGATCTCTCTTATTGATTTTCAGTTTTCACAAGGTATATTCCCTACACTGGAAGTGCCCTTGGCTCTGTAGCTCTGTTGTTTACTTGTTTTAGGGAGCACAATGCACTCCTCCAGTGAGGCAGTTGGCAACTTACATCCCGCCCATCAGCATAACAGGGCTCCCTGTTCTCCAGGGCCTGTCTTTCCTTTCTGGTTTTTACACATTTTGTGGATGTCCCTTTTGACCGGTGGGCAGTGATACTTCTTTGTAGTGCAGATTTGCATTGCCCGCTTGCTTGCTTGGCCAAAAAGGGCGTATGCGTTTTCTCCTGAATATATTCAGGAGAAAACGCATACGCCCTTTTTGGCCAAGTGCATCATTGTCGAAGTTGTGCCCCTCTTCCTGTGCTTTACAGGCGATTCCAACGTACCTCTTGAAATCTGTTTCCTGCTATTCTGCCTCGCTTTCAAGTCCGCCTCGTTGCCTTCCCTCAACAGATTTTTGGACGATAGTTGGCCTTGATTACTCTGCCAGTTTGTGAATTGCTGTGCCCCTGAGCTCCATTTTTCAACTCGTTTTTTGTGAGCTGAACGCAAGTCCAAACTTTTGGTTCAGGACCTATACTGGTTCCCGGTGGGTGGCTGAGACTTTGGTTAATTCTTCTTCCTGCCGGGAAATTAGAGTGACATGTGCCCATCCAAATGCCTAGCAGCTACTCTCTCATTGGTTCTCCCTCTTCCCTTTCATCCTCTGCCAAATTGGCAACCTGTGCGAACCAGGAGCTTAAAGGGGCTGTCTCTCCAAGTTGGGAGATTGATAGGAAAGCAGTTGGAAAGTCAAACCGGAGCACCAGGAGAGGGGCTCTTCGTTGAGTTTTAGAAACCTGTCGTATTCACAGTGTGTCCATTCTCTAGGTTTCCCGTACACGTTATAGCTGTAGTAATATTCCCTTCAACCTGGAGAGCTGGGACCCATGGAATGGGTGCCATGCATTATTGCTTTAAAGGGTCTGCATTTGCTCACCCAATCTCACCAATCCTCTCAGTCCCAAGTGTCCAGCCTTATGCCACATCCAGCTGTCATTGTAGATAGGGTCTTTCCAGGTTGCATCAGAGACCCTGAAGGAATTGTGAAGAATTTCCCTGTTTCTTTGTTCTGTTTTTGAAATTCCTTTTTAGAGTGGGTTTGAGCTGATTCTCGCTGCCCTGTTTATGCCAGTCTAGACACACTTGATTCCCTTACGGAGACATATCAGTACATAGGTTTTAAGATTCTTACTAGTCAGATCTATTCCTCTGCGGGAAATATGGGGTTTTGAGTCCCTTTCACTGAGGAAGGTGGAGGTCTTGTCTATTCCATAGTTGGTTTTTGGAACGGTACCTGTGCTTATATCAAACTCGGGTTTGATGCATCACCCCACCTCTCCTTCCCCCTTAAGCAGGCATAAGAGTGTTTTCTAAATATGAGACTCTGTTCTCTTGCCTAACTCAGTTCATGTGTAGCCATGTTTACAGGATCTTCCTAAGTGATATCTTATGATAAGTTTCTTTTCCTGTGTGACTTCTTTCACTTAGAATCATCGTACCTGAATCCACTCATTTTGCTGCTACTGGTCTTATGACATTGATTTCGTGGCTGAGGGATATTCCATCGTACGTAAGTTCCACAATGTTTGGAACCATTTTTATATTGCCTGGGATATTTCAGGTGTACCCAGGTTGAGGTTCTTGTAAGCAGTGCAGCCCTCAATTTGGGGGTGGCTCTGTCTTATGGATTTTCAGTTTTCCCAAGGTATATTCCCTAGACTGGAAGTGCCCTTGGCTCTGTAGCTCTGTTGTTTACTTGTTTTAGGGAACACAATGCACTCCTCCAGTGAGGCAGTTGGCAACTTACATCCCGCCCATCAGCATAACAAGGCTCCCTGTTCTCCAGGGCCTGTCTTGCCTTTCTGGTTTTTTACACATTTTGTGGATGTCCCTTTTGACCGGTGGGAAGTGATACTTCTTTGTAGTGCAGATTTGCATTGCCCGCTTGCTTGCTTGGCCAAAAAGGGCGTATGCGTTTTCTCCTGAATATATTCAGGAGAAAACGCATACGCCCTTTTTGGCCAAGTGCATCATTGTCGAAGTTGTGCCCCTCTTCCTGTGCTTTACAGGCGATTCCAACGTACCTCTTGAAATCTGTTTCCTGCTATTCTGCCCCGCTTTCAAGTCCGCCTCGTTGCCTTCCCTCAACAGATTTTTGGACGATAGTTGGCCTTGATTACTCTGCCAGTTTGTGAATTGCTGTGCCCTGAGCTCCATTTTTCAACTCGTTTTTTGTGAGCTGAACGCAAGTCCAAACTTTTGGTTCAGGACCTATACTGGTTCCCAGTGGGTGCTGAGACTTTGGTTAATTCTTCTTCCTGCCGGGAAATTAGAGTGACATGTGCCCATCCAAATGCCTAGCAGCTACTCTCTCATTGGTTCTCCCTCTTCCCTTTCATCCTCTGCCAAATTGGCAACCTGTGCGAACCAGGAGCTTAAAGGGGCTGTCTCTCCAAGTTGGGAGATTGATAGGAAAGCAGTTGGAAAGTCAAACCGGAGCACCAGGAGAGGGGCTCTTCGTTGAGTTTTAGAAACCTGTCGTATTCACAGTGTGTCCATTCTCTAGGTTTCCCGTACACGTTATAGCTGTAGTAATATTCCCTTCAACCTGGAGAGCTGGGACCCATGGAATGGGTGCCATGCATTATTGCTTTAAAGGGTCTGCATTTGCTCACCCAATCTCACCAATCCTCTCAGTCCCAAGTGTCCAGCCTTATGCCACATCCAGCTGTCATTGTAGATAGGGTCATTCCAGGTTGCATCAGAGACCCTGAAGGAATTGTGAAGAATTTCCCTGTTTCTTTGTTCTGTTTTTGAAATTCCTTTTTAGAGTGGGTTTGAGCTGATTCTCGCTGCCCTGTTTATGCCAGTCTAGACACACTTGATTCCCTTACGATGACATATCAGAACATAGGTTTTAAGATTCTTACTAGTCAGATCTATTCCTCTGTGGGAAATATGGGGTTTTGAGTCCCTTTCACTGAGGAAGGTGGAGGTCTTGTCTATTCCATAGTTGGTTTTTGGAACGGTACCTGTGCTTATATCAAACTCGGGTTTGATGCATCACCCCACCTCTCCTTCCCCCTTAAGCAGGCATAAGAGTGTTTTCTAAATGTGAGACTCTGTTCTATTGCCTAACTCAGTTCATGTGTAGCCATGTTTACAGGATCTTCCTAAGTGATATCTTATGATAAGTTTCTTTTCCTGTGTGACTTCTTTCACTTAGAATCATCGTACCTGAATCCACTCATTTTGCTGCTACTGGTCTTATGACATTGATTTCGTGGCTGAGGGATATTCCATCGTACGTAAGTTCCACAATTTTTGGAACCATTTTTATATTGCCTGGGATATTTCAGGTGTACCCAGGTTGAGGTTCTTGTAAGCAGTGCAGCCCTCAATTTGGGGGTGGCTCTGTCTTATGCATTTTCAATTTTCCCAAGGTATATTCCCTAGACTGGAAGTGCCCTTGGCTCTGTAGCTCTGTTGTTTACTTGTTTTAGGGAACACAATGCACTCCTCCAGTGAGGCAGTTGGCAACTTACATCCCGCCCATCAGCATAACAAGGCTCCCTGTTCTCCAGGGCCTGTCTTGCCTTTCTGGTTTTTACACATTTTGTGGATGTCCCTTTTGACCGGTGGGAAGTGATACTTCTTTGTAGTGCAGATTTGCATTGCCCGCTTGCTTGCTTGGCCAAAAAGGGCGTATGCGTTTTCTCCTGAATATATTCAGGAGAAAACGCATACGCCCTTTTTGGCCAAGTGCATCATTGTCGAAGTTGTGCCCCTCTTCCTGTGCTTTACAGGCGATTCCAACGTACCTCTTGAAATCTGTTTCCTGCTACTCTGCCTCGCTTTCAAGTCCACCTCGTTGCCTTCCCTCAACAGATTTTTGGACGATAGTTGGCCTTGATTACTCTGCCAGTTTGTGAATTGCTGTGCCCCTGAGCTCCATTTTTCAACTCGTTTTTTGTGAGCTGAACGCAAGTCCAAACTTTTGGTTCAGGACCTATACTGGTTCCCGGTGGGTGGCTGAGACTTTGGTTAATTCTTCTTCCTGCCGGGAAATTAGAGTGACATGTGCCCATCCAAATGCCTAGCAGCTACTCTCTCATTGGTTCTCCCTCTTCCTTTTCATCCTCTGCCAAATTGGCAACCTGTGCGAACCAGGAGCTTAAAGGGGCTGTCTCTCCAAGTTGGGAGATTGATAGGAAAGCAGTTGGAAAGTCAAACCGGAGCACCAGGAGAGGGGCTCTTCGTTGAGTTTTAGAAACCTGTCGTATTCACAGTGTGTCCATTCTCTAGGTTTCCCGTACACGTTATAGCTGTAGTAATATTCCCTTCAACCTGGAGAGCTGGGACCCATGGAATGGGTGCCATGCATTATTGCTTTAAAGGGTCTGCATTTGCTCACCCAATCTCACCAATCCTCTCAGTCCCAAGTGTCCAGCCTTATGCCACATCCAGCTGTCATTGTAGATAGGGTCTTTCCAGGTTGCATCAGAGACCCTGAAGGAATTGTGAAGAATTTCCCTGTTTCTTTGTTCTGTTTTTGAAATTCCTTTTTAGAGTGGGTTTGAGCTGATTCTCGCTGCCCTGTTTATGCCAGTCTAGACACACTTGATTCCCTTACGGAGACATATCAGTACATAGGTTTTAAGATTCTTACTAGTCAGATCTATTCCTCTGCGGGAAATATGGGGTTTTGAGTCCCTTTCACTGAGGAAGGTGGAGGTCTTGTCTATTCCATAGTTGGTTTTTGGAACGGTACCTGTGCTTATATCAAACTCGGGTTTGATGCATCACCCCACCTCTCCTTCCCCCTTAAGCAGGCATAAGAGTGTTTTCTAAATATGAGACTCTGTTCTCTTGCCTAACTCAGTTCATGTGTAGCCATGTTTACAGGATCTTCCTAAGTGATATCTTATGATAAGTTTCTTTTCCTGTGTGACTTCTTTCACTTAGAATCATCGTACCTGAATCCACTCATTTTGCTGCTACTGGTCTTATGACATTGATTTCGTGGCTGAGGGATATTCCATCGTACGTAAGTTCCACAATGTTTGGAACCATTTTTATATTGCCTGGGATATTTCAGGTGTACCCAGGTTGAGGTTCTTGTAAGCAGTGCAGCCCTCAATTTGGGGGTGGCTCTGTCTTATGGATTTTCAGTTTTCCCAAGGTATATTCCCTAGACTGGAAGTGCCCTTGGCTCTGTAGCTCTGTTGTTTACTTGTTTTAGGGAACACAATGCACTCCTCCAGTGAGGCAGTTGGCAACTTACATCCCGCCCATCAGCATAACAAGGCTCCCTGTTCTCCAGGGCCTGTCTTGCCTTTCTGGTTTTTTACACATTTTGTGGATGTCCCTTTTGACCGGTGGGAAGTGATACTTCTTTGTAGTGCAGATTTGCATTGCCCGCTTGCTTGCTTGGCCAAAAAGGGCGTATGCGTTTTCTCCTGAATATATTCAGGAGAAAACGCATACGCCCTTTTTGGCCAAGTGCATCATTGTCGAAGTTGTGCCCCTCTTCCTGTGCTTTACAGGCGATTCCAACGTACCTCTTGAAATCTGTTTCCTGCTATTCTGCCCCGCTTTCAAGTCCGCCTCGTTGCCTTCCCTCAACAGATTTTTGGACGATAGTTGGCCTTGATTACTCTGCCAGTTTGTGAATTGCTGTGCCCTGAGCTCCATTTTTCAACTCGTTTTTTGTGAGCTGAACGCAAGTCCAAACTTTTGGTTCAGGACCTATACTGGTTCCCAGTGGGTGCTGAGACTTTGGTTAATTCTTCTTCCTGCCGGGAAATTAGAGTGACATGTGCCCATCCAAATGCCTAGCAGCTACTCTCTCATTGGTTCTCCCTCTTCCCTTTCATCCTCTGCCAAATTGGCAACCTGTGCGAACCAGGAGCTTAAAGGGGCTGTCTCTCCAAGTTGGGAGATTGATAGGAAAGCAGTTGGAAAGTCAAACCGGAGCACCAGGAGAGGGGCTCTTCGTTGAGTTTTAGAAACCTGTCGTATTCACAGTGTGTCCATTCTCTAGGTTTCCCGTACACGTTATAGCTGTAGTAATATTCCCTTCAACCTGGAGAGCTGGGACCCATGGAATGGGTGCCATGCATTATTGCTTTAAAGGGTCTGCATTTGCTCACCCAATCTCACCAATCCTCTCAGTCCCAAGTGTCCAGCCTTATGCCACATCCAGCTGTCATTGTAGATAGGGTCATTCCAGGTTGCATCAGAGACCCTGAAGGAATTGTGAAGAATTTCCCTGTTTCTTTGTTCTGTTTTTGAAATTCCTTTTTAGAGTGGGTTTGAGCTGATTCTCGCTGCCCTGTTTATGCCAGTCTAGACACACTTGATTCCCTTACGATGACATATCAGAACATAGGTTTTAAGATTCTTACTAGTCAGATCTATTCCTCTGTGGGAAATATGGGGTTTTGAGTCCCTTTCACTGAGGAAGGTGGAGGTCTTGTCTATTCCATAGTTGGTTTTTGGAACGGTACCTGTGCTTATATCAAACTCGGGTTTGATGCATCACCCCACCTCTCCTTCCCCCTTAAGCAGGCATAAGAGTGTTTTCTAAATGTGAGACTCTGTTCTATTGCCTAACTCAGTTCATGTGTAGCCATGTTTACAGGATCTTCCTAAGTGATATCTTATGATAAGTTTCTTTTCCTGTGTGACTTCTTTCACTTAGAATCATCGTACCTGAATCCACTCATTTTGCTGCTACTGGTCTTATGACATTGATTTCGTGGCTGAGGGATATTCCATCGTACGTAAGTTCCACAATTTTTGGAACCATTTTTATATTGCCTGGGATATTTCAGGTGTACCCAGGTTGAGGTTCTTGTAAGCAGTGCAGCCCTCAATTTGGGGGTGGCTCTGTCTTATGCATTTTCAATTTTCCCAAGGTATATTCCCTAGACTGGAAGTGCCCTTGGCTCTGTAGCTCTGTTGTTTACTTGTTTTAGGGAACACAATGCACTCCTCCAGTGAGGCAGTTGGCAACTTACATCCCGCCCATCAGCATAACAAGGCTCCCTGTTCTCCAGGGCCTGTCTTGCCTTTCTGGTTTTTACACATTTTGTGGATGTCCCTTTTGACCGGTGGGAAGTGATACTTCTTTGTAGTGCAGATTTGCATTGCCCGCTTGCTTGCTTGGCCAAAAAGGGCGTATGCGTTTTCTCCTGAATATATTCAGGAGAAAACGCATACGCCCTTTTTGGCCAAGTGCATCATTGTCGAAGTTGTGCCCCTCTTCCTGTGCTTTACAGGCGATTCCAACGTACCTCTTGAAATCTGTTTCCTGCTACTCTGCCTCGCTTTCAAGTCCACCTCGTTGCCTTCCCTCAACAGATTTTTGGACGATAGTTGGCCTTGATTACTCTGCCAGTTTGTGAATTGCTGTGCCCCTGAGCTCCATTTTTCAACTCGTTTTTTGTGAGCTGAACGCAAGTCCAAACTTTTGGTTCAGGACCTATACTGGTTCCCGGTGGGTGGCTGAGACTTTGGTTAATTCTTCTTCCTGCCGGGAAATTAGAGTGACATGTGCCCATCCAAATGCCTAGCAGCTACTCTCTCATTGGTTCTCCCTCTTCCTTTTCATCCTCTGCCAAATTGGCAACCTGTGCGAACCAGGAGCTTAAAGGGGCTGTCTCTCCAAGTTGGGAGATTGATAGGAAAGCAGTTGGAAAGTCAAACCGGAGCACCAGGAGAGGGGCTCTTCGTTGAGTTTTAGAAACCTGTCGTATTCACAGTGTGTCCATTCTCTAGGTTTCCCGTACACGTTATAGCTGTAGTAATATTCCCTTCAACCTGGAGAGCTGGGACCCATGGAATGGGTGCCATGCATTATTGCTTTAAAGGGTCTGCATTTGCTCACCCAATCTCACCAATCCTCTCAGTCCCAAGTGTCCAGCCTTATGCCACATCCAGCTGTCATTGTAGATAGGGTCATTCCAGGTTGCATCAGAGACCCTGAAGGAATTGTGAAGAATTTCCCTGTTTCTTTGTTCTGTTTTTGAAATTCCTTTTTAGAGTGGCTTTGAGCTGATTCTCGCTGCCCTGTTTATGCCAGTCTAGACACACTTGATTCCCTTACGGAGACATATCAGTACATAGGTTTTAAGATTCTTACTAGTCAGATCTATTCCTCTGCCGGACATATGGGGTTTTGAGTCCCTTTCACTGAGGAAGGTGGAGGTCTTGTCTATTCCATAGTTGGTTTTTGGAACGGTACCTGTGCTTATATCAAACTCTGGTTTGATGCATCACCCCACCTCTCCTTCCCCCTTAAGCAGGCATAAGAGTGTTTTCTAAATGTGAGACTCTGTTCTCTTGCCTAACTCAGTTCATGTGTAGCCATGTTTACAGGATCTTCCTAAGTGATATCTTATGATAAGTTTCTTTTCCTGTGTGACTTCTTTCACTTAGAATCATCGTACCTGAATCCACTCATTTTGCTGCTACTGGTCTTATGACATTGATTTCGTGGCTGAGGGATATTCCTTCGTACGTAAGTTCCACAATGTTTGGAACCATTTTTATATTTCCTCGGATATTTCAGGTGTACCCAGGTTGAGGTTCTTGTAAGCAGTGCAGCCCTCAATTTGGGGGTGGCTCTGTCTTATGGATTTTCAGTTTTCCCAAGGTATATTCCCTAGACTGGAAGTGCCCTTGGCTCTGTAGCTCTGTTGTTTACTTGTTTTAGGGAACACAATGCACTCCTCCAGTGAGGCAGTTGGCAACTTACATCCCGCCCATCAGCATAACAAGGCTCCCTGTTCTCCAGGGCCTGTCTTGCCTTTCTGGTTTTTACACATTTTGTGGATGTCCCTTTTGACCCGTGGGAAGTGATACTTCTTTGTAGTGCAGATTTGCATTGCCCGCTTGCTTGCTTGGCCAAAAAGGGCGTATGCGTTTTCTCCTGAATATATTCAGGAGAAAACGCATACGCCCTTTTTGGCCAAGTGCATCATTGTCGAAGTTGTGCCCCTCTTCCTGTGCTTTACAGGCGATTCCAACGTACCTCTTGAAATCTGTTTCCTGCTATTCTGCCTCGCTTTCAAGTCCGCCTCGTTGCCTTCCCTCAACAGATTTTTGGACGATAGTTGGCCTTGATTACTCTGCCAGTTTGTGAATTGCTGTGCCCCTGAGCTCCATTTTTCAACTCGTTTTTTGTGAGCAGAACGCAAGTCCAAACTTTTGGTTCAGGACCTATACTGGTTCCTGGTGGGTGGCTGAGACTTTGGTTAATTCTTCTTCCTGCCGGGAAATTAGAGTGACATGTGCCTATCCAAATGCCTAACAGCTACTCTCTCATTGGTTCTCCCTCTTCCCTTTCATCCTCTGCCAAATTGGCAACTTGTGCGAACCAGGAGCTTAAAGGGGCTGTCTCTCCAAGTAGGGAGATTGATAGGAAAGCAGTTCGAAAGTCAAACCGGAGCACCAGGAGTGGGACTCTTCGTTGTGTTTTAGAAACCTTTCGTATTCACAGTGTGTCCATTCTCTAGGTTTCCCGTACACGTTATAGCTGTAGTAATATTCCCTTCAACCTGGAGAGTTGGGACCCATGGAATGGGTGCCATGCATTATTGCTTTAAAGGGTCTGCATTTGCTCACCCAATCTCACCAATCCTCTCAGTCCCAAGTGTCCAGCCTTATGCCACATCCAGCTGTCATTGTAGATAGTGTCATTTCAGGTTGCATCAGAGACCCTGAAGGAATTGTAAAGAATTTCCCTGTTTCTTTGTTCTGTTTTTGAAATTCCTTTTTAGAGTGGGTTTGAGCTGATTCTCGCTGCCATGTTTATGCCAGTCTAGACACACTTGATTCCCTTACGGAGACATATCAATACATAGGTTTTAAGATTCTTACTAGTCAGATCTATTCCTCTGCCGGACATATGGGGTTTTGAGTCCCTTTCACTGAGGTTGGTGTAGGTCTTGTCTATTCCATAGTTGGTTTTTGGAACGGTACCTGTGCTTATATCAAACTGTGGTTTGATGCATCACCCCACCTCTCCTTCCCCCTTAAGCAGGCATAAGAGTGTTTTCTAAATGTGAGACTCTGTTCTCTTGCCTAACTCAGTTCATGTGTAGCCATGTTTACAGGATCTTCCTAAGTGATATCTTATGATAAGTTTCTTTTCCTGTGTGACTTCTTTCACTTAGAATCATCGTACCTGAATCCACTCATTTTGCTGCCACTGGTCTTATGACATTGATTTCATGGCTGAGGGATATTCCAACGTACGTAAGTTCCACAATGTTTGGAACCATTTTTATATTTCCTGGGATATTTCAGGTGTACCAAGGTTGAGGTTCTTGTAACCAGTGCTGCCCTCAATTTGGGGGTTGATCTCTCTTATTGATTTTCAGTTTTCACAAGGTATATTCCCTACACTGGAAGTGCCCTTGGCTCTGTAGCTCTGTTGTTTACTTGTTTTAGGGAGCACAATAGACTCCTCCAGTGAGGCAGTTGGCAACTTACATCCCGCCCATCAGCATAACAGGGCTCCCTGTTCTCCAGGGCCTGTCTTGCCTTTCTGGTTTTTACACATTTTGTGGATGTCCCTTTTGACCGGTGGGAAGTGATACTTCTTTGTAGTGCAGATTTGCATTGCCCGCTTGCTTGCTTGGCCAAAAAGGGCGTATGCGTTTTATCCTGAATATATTCAGGAGAAAACGCATACGCCCTTTTTGGCCAAGTGCATCATTGTCGAAGTTGTGCCCCTCTTCCTGTGCTTTACAGGCGATTCCAACGTACCTCTTGAAATCTGTTTCCTGCTATTCTGCCTCGCTTTCAAGTCCGCCTCGTTGCCTTCCCTCAACAGATTTTTGGACGATAGTTGGCCTTGATTACTCTGCCAGTTTGTGAATTGCTGTGCCCCTGAGCTCCATTTTTCAACTCGTTTTTTGTGAGCTGAACGCAAGTCCAAACTTTTGGTTCAGGAGCTATACTGGTTCCCGGTGGGTGGCTGAGACTTTGGTTAATTCTTCTTCCTGCCGGGAAATTAGAGTGACATGTGCCCATCCAAATGCCTAGCAGCTACTCTCTCATTGGTTCTCCCTCTTCCCTTTCATCCTCTGCCAAATTGGCAACCTGTGCGAACCAGGAGCTTAAAGGGGCTGTCTCTCCAAGTTGGGAGATTGATAGGAAAGCAGTTGGAAAGTCAAACCGGAGCACCAGGAGAGGGGCTCTTCGTTGAGTTTTAGAAACCTGTCGTATTCACAGTGTGTCCATTCTCTAGGTTTCCCGTACACGTTATAGCTGTAGTAATATTCCCTTCAACCTGGAGAGCTGGGACCCATGGAATGGGTGCCATGCATTATTGCTTTAAAGGGTCTGCATTTGCTCACCCAATCTCACCAATCCTCTCAGTCCCAAGTGTCCAGCCTTATGCCACATCCAGCTGTCATTGTAGATAGGGTCATTCCAGGTTGCATCAGAGACCCTGAAGGAATTGTGAAGAATTTCCCTGTTTCTTTGTTCTGTTTTTGAAATTCCTTTTTAGAGTGGGTTTGAGCTGATTCTCGCTGCCCTGTTTATGCCAGTCTAGACACACTTGATTCCCTTACGGAGACATATCAGTACATAGGTTTTAAGATTCTTACTAGTCAGATCTATTCCTCTGCGGGAAATATGGGGTTTTGAGTCCCTTTCACTGAGGAAGGTGGAGGTCTTGTCTATTCCATAGTTGGTTTTTGGAACGGTACCTGTGCTTATATCAAACTCGGGTTTGATGCATCACCCCACCTCTCCTTCCCCCTTAAGCAGGCATAAGAGTGTTTTCTAAATGTGAGACTCTGTTCTCTTGCCTAACTCAGTTCATGTGTAGCCATGTTTACAGGATCTTCCTAAGTGATATCTTATGATAAGTTTCTTTTCCTGTGTGACTTCTTTCACTTAGAATCATCGTACCTGAATCCACTCATTTTGCTGCTACTGGTCTTATGACATTGATTTCGTGGCTGAGGGATATTCCATCGTACGTAAGTTCCACAATGTTTGGAACCATTTTTATATTGCCTGGGATATTTCAGGTGTACCCAGGTTGAGGTTCTTGTAAGCAGTGCAGCCCTCAATTTGGGGGTGGCTCTGTCTTATGGATTTTCAGTTTTCCCAAGGTATATTCCCTAGACTGGAAGTGCCCTTGGCTCTGTAGCTCTGTTGTTTACTTGTTTTAGGGAACACAATGCACTCCTCCAGTGAGGCAGTTGGCAACTTACATCCCGCCCATCAGCATAACAGGGCTCCCTGTTCTCCAGGGCCTGTCTTGCCTTTCTGGTTTTTTACACATTTTGTGGATGTCCCTTTTGACCGGTGGGAAGTGATACTTCTTTGTAGTGCAGATTTGCATTGCCCGCTTGCTTGCTTGGCCAAAAAGGGCGTATGCGTTTTCTCCTGAATATATTCAGGAGAAAACACATACGCCCTTTTTGGCCAAGTGCATCATTGTCGAAGTTGTGCCCCTCTTCCTGTGCTTTACAGGCGATTCCAACGTACCTCTTGAAATCTGTTTCCTGCTATTCTGCCTCGCTTTCAAGTCCGCCTCGTTGCCTTCCCTCAACAGATTTTTGGACGATAGTTGGCCTTGATTACTCTGCCAGTTTGTGAATTGCTGTGCCCCTGAGCTCCATTTTTCAACTCGTTTTTTGTGAGCTGAACGCAAGTCCAAACTTTTGGTTCAGGACCTATACTGGTTCCCAGTGGGTGGCTGAGACTTTGGTTAATTCTTCTTCCTGCCGGGAAATTAGAGTGACATGTGCCCATCCAAATGCCTAGCAGCTACTCTCTCATTGGTTCTCCCTCTTCCCTTTCATCCTCTGCCAAATTGGCAACCTGTGCGAACCAGGAGCTTAAAGGGGCTGTCTCTCCAAGTTGGGAGATTGATAGGAAAGCAGTTGGAAAGTCAAACCGGAGCACCAGGAGAGGGGCTCTTCGTTGAGATTTAGAAACCTGTCGTATTCACAGTGTGTCCATTCTCTAGGTTTCCCGTACACGTTATAGCTGTAGTAATATTCCCTTCAACCTGGAGAGCTGGGACCCATGGAATGGGTGCCATGCATTATTGCTTTAAAGGGTCTGCATTTGCTCACCCAATCTCACCAATCCTCTCAGTCCCAAGTGTCCAGCCTTATGCCACATCCAGCTGTCATTGTAGATAGGGTCATTCCAGGTTGCATCAGAGACCCTGAAGGAATTGTAAAGGATTTCCCTGTTTCTTTGTTCTGTTTTTGAAATTCCTTTTTAGAGTGGGTTTGAGCTGATTCTCGCTGCCCTGTTTATGCCAGTCTAGACACACTTGGTTCCCTTACGGAGACATATCAGTACATAGGTTTTAAGATTCTTACTAGTCAGATCTATTCCTCTGCGGGAAATATGGGGTTTTGAGTCCCTTTCACTGAGGAAGGTGTAGGTCTTGTCTATTCCATAGTTGGTTTTTGGAACGGTACCTGTGCTTATATCAAACTCGGGTTTGATGCATCACCCCACCTCTCCTTCCCCCTTAAGCAGGCATAAGAGTGTTTTCTAAATGTGAGACTCTGTTCTCTTGCCTAACTCAGTTCATGTGTAGCCATGTTTACAGGATCTTCCTAAGTGATATCTTATGATAAGTTTATTTTCCTGTGTGACTTCTTTCACTTAGAATCATCGTACCTGAATCCACTCATTTTGCTGTTACTGGTCTTATGACATTGATTTCGTGGCTGAGGGATATTCCATCGTACGTAAGTTACACAATGTTTGGAACCATTTTTATATTTCCTCGGATATTTCAGGTGTACCCAGGTTGAGGTTCTTGTAAGCAGTGCAGCCCTCAATTTGGGGGTGGCTCTGTCTTATGGATTTTCAGTTTTTCCTAGGTATATTCCCTAGACTGGAAGTGCCCTTGGCTCTGTAGCTCTGTTGTTTACTTGTTTTAGGGAACACAATGCACTCCTCCAGTGAGGCAGTTGGCAACTTACATCCCGCCCATCAGCATAACAGGGCTCCCTGTTCTCCAGGGCCTGTCTTGCCTTTCTGGTTTTTTACACATTTTGTGGATGTCCCTTTTGACCGGTGGGAAGTGATACTTCTTTGTAGTGCAGATTTGCATTGCCCGCTTTCTTGCTTGGCCTAAAAGGGCATATGCGTTTTCTCCTGAATATATTCAGGAGAAAACGCATACGCCCTATTTGGCCAAGTGCATCATGGTCGAAGTTGTGCCCCTCTTCCTGTGCTTTACAGGCGATTCCAACGTACCTCTTGAAATCTGTTTCCTGCTATTCTGCCTCGCTTTCAAGTCCGCCTCGTTGCCTTCCCTCAACAGATTTTTGGAGGATAGTTGGCCTTGATTACTCTGCCAGTTTGTGAATTGCTGTGCCCCTGAGCTCCATTTTTCAACTCGTTTTTTGTGAGCTGAACGCAAGTCCAAACTTTTGGTTCAGGACCTATACTGGTTCCCGGTGGGTGGCTGAGACTTTGGTTAATTCTTCTTCCTGCCGGGAAATTAGAGTGTCATGTGCCCATCCAAATGCCTAGCAGCGACTCTCTCATTGGTTCTCCCTCTTCCCTTTCATCCTCTGCCAAATTGGCAACCTGTGCGAACCAGGAGCTTAAAGGGGCTGTCTCTCCAAGTTGGGAGATTGATAGGAAAGCAGTTGGAAAGTCAAACCGGAGCACCATGAGAGGGGCTCTTCGTTGAGTTTTAGAAACCTGTCGTATTCACAGTGTGTCCATTCTCTAGGTTTCCCGTACACGTTATAGCTGTAGTAATATTCCCTTCAACCTGGAGAGCTGGGACCCATGGAATGGGTGCCATGCATTATTGCTTTAAAGGGTCTGCATTTGCTCACCCAATCTCACCAATCCTCTCAGTCCCAAGTGTCCAGCCTTATGCCACATCCAGCTGTCATTGTAGATAGGGTCATTCCAGGTTGCATCAGAGACCCTGAAGGAATTGTGAAGAATTTCCCTGTTTCTTTGTTCTGTTTTTGAAATTCCTTTTTAGAGTGGGTTTGAGCTGATTCTCGCTGCCCTGTTTATGCCAGTCTAGACACACTTGATTCCCTTACGGAGACATATCAGTACATAGGTTTTAAGATTCTTACTAGTCAGATCTATTCCTCTGCGGGAAATATGGGGTTTTGAGTCCCTTTCACTGAGGAAGGTGGAGGTCTTGTCTATTCCATAGTTGGTTTTTGGAACGGTACCTGTGCTTATATCAAACTCGGGTTTGATGCATCACCCCACCTCTCCTTCCCCCTTAAGCAGGCATAAGAGTGTTTTCTAAATGTGAGACTCTGTTCTCTTGCCTAACTCAGTTCATGTGTAGCCATGTTTACAGGATCTTCCTAAGTGATATCTTATGATAAGTTTCTTTTCCTGTGTGACTTCTTTCACTTAGAATCATCGTACCTGAATCCACTCATTTTGCTGCTACTGGTCTTATGACATTGATTTCGTGGCTGAGGGATATTCCATCGTACGTAAGTTCCACAATGTTTGGAACCATTTTTATATTTCCTCGGATATTTCAGGTGTACCCAGGTTGAGGTTCTTGTAAGCAGTGCAGCCCTCAATTTGGGGGTGGCTCTGTCTTATGGATTTTCAGTTTTCCCAAGGTATATTCCCTAGACTGGAAGTGCCCTTGGCTCTGTAGCTCTGTTGTTTACTTGTTTTAGGGAACACAATGCACTCCTCCAGTGAGGCAGTTGGCAACTTACATCCCGCCCATCAGCATAACAGGGCTCCCTGTTCTCCAGGGCCTGTCTTGCCTTTCTGGTTTTTACACATTTTGTGGATGTCCCTTTTGACCGGTGGGAAGTGATACTTCTTTGTAGTGCAGATTTGCATTGCCCGCTTGCTTGCTTGGCCAAAAAGGGCGTATGCGTTTTCTCCTGAATATATTCAGGAGAAAACGCATACGCCCTTTTTGGCCAAGTGCATCATTGTCGAAGTTGTGCCCCTCTTCCTGTGCTTTACAGGCCATTCCAACGTACCTCTTGAAATCTGTTTCCTGCTATTCTGCCTCGCTTTCAAGTCCGCCTCATTGCCTTCCCTCAACAGATTTTTGGACGATAGTTGGCCTTGATTACTCTGCCAGTTTGTGAATTGCTGTGCCCCTGAGCTCCATTTTTCAACTCGTTTTTTGTGAGCTGAACGCAAGTCCAAACTTTTGGTTCAGGACCTATACTGGTTCCCGGTGGGTGGCTGAGACTTTGGTTAATTCTTCTTCCTGCCGGGAAATTAGAGTGACATGTGCCCATCCAAATGCCTAGCAGCTACTCTCTCATTGGTTCTCCCTCTTCCCTTTCATCCTCTGCCAAATTGGCAACATGTGCGAACCAGGAGCTTAAAGGGGCTGTCTCTCCAAGTTGGGAGATTGATAGGAAAGCAGTTGGAAAGTCAAACCGGAGCACCAGGAGAGGGGCTCTTCGTTGAGTTTTAGAAACCTGTCGTATTCACAGTGTGTCCATTCTCTAGGTTTCCCGTACACGTTATAGCTGTAGTAATATTCCCTTCAACCTGGAGAGCTGGGACCCATGAAATGGGTGTCATGCATTATTGCTTTAAGGGGTCTGCATTTGCTCACCCAATCTCACCAATCCTCTCAGTCCCAAGTGTCCAGCCTTATGCCACATCCAGCTGTCATTGTAGATAGGGTCATTCCAGGTTGCATCAGAGACCCTGAAGGAATTGTGAAGAATTTCCCTGTTTCTTTGTTCTGTTTTTGAAATTCCTTTTTAGAGTGGGTTTGAGCTGATTCTCGCTGCCCTGCTTATGCCAGTCTAGACACACTTGATTCCCTTACGGAGACATATCAGTACATAGGTTTTAAGATTCTTACTAGTCAGATCTATTCCTCTGAGGGAAATATGGGGTTTTGAGTCCCTTTCACTGAGGAAGGTGGAGGTCTTGTCTATTCCATAGTTGGTTTTTGGAACGGTACCTGTGCTTATATCAAACTCGGGTTTGATGCATCACCCCACCTCTCCTTCCCCCTTAAGCAGGCATAAGAGTGTTTTCTAAATGTGAGACTCTGTTCTCTTGCCTAACTCAGTTCATGTGTAGCCATGTTTACAGGATCTTCCTAAGTGATATCTTATGATAAGTTTCTTTTCCTGTGTGACTTCTTTCACTTAGAATCATCGTACCTGAATCCACTCATTTTGCTGCTACTGGTCTTATGACATTGATTTCGTGGCTGAGGGATATTCCATCGTACGTAAGTTCCACAATGTTTGGAACCATTTTTATATTTCCTGGGATATTTCAGGTGTACCCAGGTTGAGGTTCTTGTAAGCAGTGCAGCCCTCAATTTGGGGGTGGCTCTGTCTTATGGATTTTCAGTTTTCCCAAGGTATATTCCCTAGACTGGAAGTGCCCTTGGCTCTGTAGCTCTGTTGTTTACTTGTTTTAGGGAACACAATGCACTCCTCCAGTGAGGCAGTTGGCAACTTACATCCCGCCCATCAGCATAACAGGGCTCCCTGTTCTCCAGGGCCTGTCTTGCCTTTCTGGTTTTTTACACATTTTGTGGATGTCCCTTTTGACCGGTGGGAAGTGATACTTCTTTGTAGTGCAGATTTGCATTGCCCGCTTGATTGCTTGGCCAAAAAGGGCGTATGCGTTTTCTCCTGAATATATTCAGGAGAAAACGCATACGCCCTTTTTGGCCAAGTGCATCATTGTCGAAATTGTGCCCCTCTTCCTGTGCTTTACAGGCGATTCCAACGTACCTCTTGAAATCTGTTTCCTGCTATTCTGCCTCGCTTTCAAGTCCGCCTCGTTGCCTTCCCTCAACAGATTTTTGGACGATAGTTGGCCTTGATTACTCTGCCAGTTTGTGAATTGCTGTGCCCCTGAGCTCCATTTTTCAACTCGTTTTTTGTGAGCTGAACGCAAGTCCAAACTTTTGGTTCAGGACCTATACTGGTTCCCGGTGGGTGGCTGAGACTTTGGTTAATTCTTCTTCCTGCCGGGAAATTAGAGTGACATGTGCCCATCCAAATGCCTAGCAGCTACTCTCTCATTGGTTCTCCCTCTTCCCTTTCATCCTCTGCCAAATTGGCAACCTGTGCGAACCAGGAGGTTAAAGGGGCTGTCTCTCCAAGTTGGGAGATTGATAGGAAAGCAGTTGGAAAGTCAAACCGGAGCACCAGGAGAGGGGCTCTTCGTTGAGTTTTAGAAACCTGTTGTATTCACAGTGTGTCCATTCTCTAGGTTTCAGGTACACGTTATAGCTGTAGTAATATTCCCTTCAACCTGGAGAGCTGGGACCCATGGAATGGGTGCCATGCATTATTGCTTTAAAGGGTCTGCATTTGCTCACCCAATCTCACCAATCCTCTCAGTCCCAAGTGTCCAGCCTTATGCCACATCCAGCTGTCATTGTAGATAGGGTCATTCCAGGTTGCATCAGAGACCCTGAAGGAATTGTAAAGAATTTCCCTGTTTCTTTGTTCTGTTTTTGAAATTCCTTTTTAGAGTGGGTTTGAGCAGATTCTCGCTGCCATGTTTATGCCAGTCTAGACACACTTGATTCCCTTACGGAGACATATCAGTACATAGGTTTTAAGATTCTTACTAGTCAGATCTATTCCTCTGCGGGAAATATGGGGTTTTGAGTCCCTTTCACTGAGGAAGGTGGAGGTCTTGTCTATTCCATAGTTGGTTTTTGGAACGGTACCTGTGCTTATATCAAACTCGGGTTTGATGCATCACCCCACCTCTCCTTCCCCCTTAAGCAGGCATAAGAGTGTTTTCTAAATGTGAGACTCTGTTCTCTTGCCTAACTCAGTTCATGTGTAGCCATGTTTACAGGATTTTCCTAAGTGATATCTTATGATAAGTTTCTTTTCCTGTGTGACTTCTTTCACTTAGAATCATCGTACCTGAATCCACTCATTTTGCTGCTACTGGTCTTATGACATTGATTTCGTGGCTGAGGGATATTCCATCGTACGTAATTTCCACAATGTTTGGAACCACTTTTATATTTCCTCGGATATTTCAGGTGTACCCAGGTTGAGGTTCTTGTAAGCAGTGCAGCCCTCAATTTGGGGGTGGCTCTGTCTTATGGATTTTCAGTTTTCCCAAGGTATATTCCCTAGACTGGAAGTGCCCTTGGCTCTGTAGCTCTGTTGTTTACTTGTTTTAGGGAACACAATGCACTCCTCCAGTGAGGCAGTTGGCAACTTACATCCCGCCCATCAGCATAACAGGGCTCCCTGTTCTCCAGGGCCTGTCTTGCCTTTCTGGTTTTTTACACATTTTGTGGATGTCCCTTTTGACCGGTGGGAAGTGATACTTCTTTGTAGTGCAGATTTGCATTGCCCGCTTGCTTGCTTGGCCAAAAAGGGCGTATGCGTTTTCTCCTGAATATATTCAGGAGAAAACGCATACGCCCTTTTTGGCCAAGTGCATCATTGTCGAAGTTGTGCCCCTCTTCCTGTGCTTTACAGGCGATTCCAATGTACCTCTTGAAATCTGTTTCCTGCTATTCTGCCTCGCTTTCAAGTCCGCCTCGTTGCCTTCCCTCAACAGATTTTTGGACGATAGTTGGCCTTGATTACTCTGCCAGTTTGTGAATTGCTGTGCCCCTGAGCTCCATTTTTCAACTCGTTTTTCGTGAGCTGAACGCAAGTCCAAACTTTTGGTTCAGGACCTATACTGGTTCCCGGTGGGTGGCTGAGACTTTGGTTAATTCTTCTTCCTGCCGGGAAATTAGAGTGACATGTGCCCATCCAAATGCCTAGCAGCTACTCTCTCATTTGTTCTCCCTCTTCCCTTTCATCCTCTGCCAAATTGGCAACCTGTGCGAACCAGGAGCTTAAAGGGGCTGTCTCTCCAAGTTGGGAGATTGATAGGAAAGCAGTTGGAAAGTCAAACCGGAGCACCAGGAGAGGGGCTCTTCGTTGAGTTTTAGAAACCTGTCGTATTCACAGTGTGTCCATTCTCTAGGTTTCCCGTACACGTTATAGCTGTAGTAATATTCCCTTCAACCTGGAGAGCTGGGACCCATGGAATGGGTGCCATGCATTATTGCTTTAAAGGGTCTGCATTTGCTCACCCAATCTCACCAATCCTCTCAGTCCCAAGTGTCCAGCCTTATGCCACATCCAGCTGTCATTGTAGATAGGGTCATTCCAGGTTGCATCAGAGACCCTGAAGGAATTGTGAAGAATTTCCCTGTTTCTTTGTTCTGTTTTTGAAATTCCTTTTTAGAGTGGGTTTGAGCTGATTCTCGCTGCCCTGTTTATGCCAGTCTAGACACACTTGATTCCCTTACGGAGACATATCAGTACATAGGTTTTAAGATTCTTACTAGTCAGATCTATTCCTCTGCGGGAAATATGGGGTTTTGAGTCCCTTTCACTGAGGAAGGTGGAGGTCTTGTCTATTCCATAGTTGGTTTTTGGAACGGTACCTGTGCTTATATCAAACTCGGGTTTGATGCATCACCCCACCTCTCCTTCCCCCTTAAGCAGGCATAAGAGTGTTTTCTAAATGTGAGACTCTGTTCTCTTGCCTAACTCAGTTCATGTGTAGCCATGTTTACAGGATCTTCCTAAGTGATATCTTATGATAAGTTTCTTTTCCTGTGTGACTTCTTTCACTTAGAATCATCGTACCTGAATCCACTCATTTTGCTGCTACTGGTCTTATGACATTGATTTCGTGGCTGAGGGATATTCCATCGTATGTAAGTTCCACAATGTTTGGAACCATTTTTATATTTCCTGGGATATTTCAGGTGTACCCAGGTTGAGGTTCTTGTAAGCAGTGCAGCCCTCAATTTGGGGGTGGCTCTGTCTTATGGATTTTCAGTTTTCCCAAGGTATATTCCCTAGACTGGAAGTGCCCTTGGCTCTGTAGCTCTGTTGTTTACTTGTTTTAGGGAACACAATGCACTCCTCCAGTGAGGCAGTGGGCAACTTACATCCCGCCCATCAGCATAACAGGGCTCCCTGTTCTCCAGGGCCTGTCTTGCCTTTCTGGTTTTTTACACATTTTGTGGATGTCCCTTTTGACCGGTGGGAAGTGATACTTCTTTGTAGTGCAGATTTGCATTGCCCGCTTGCTTGCTTGGCCAAAAAGGGCGTATGCGTTTTCTCCTGAATATATTCAGGAGAAAACGCATACGCCCTTTTTGGCCAAGTGCATCATTGTCGAAGTCGTGCCCCTCTTCCTGTGCTTTACAGGCGATTCCAACGTACCTCTTGAAATCTGTTTCCTGCTATTCTGCCTCGCTTTCAAGTCCGCCTCGTTGCCTTCCCTCAACAGATTTTTGGACGATAGTTGGCCTTGATTACTCTGCCAGTTTGTGAATTGCTGTGCCGCTGAGATCCATTTTTCAACTCGTTTTTTGTGAGCTGAACGCAAGTCCAAACTTTTGGTTCAGGACCTATACTGGTTCCCGGTGGGTGGCTGAGACTTTGGTTAATTCTTCTTCCTGCCGGGAAATTAGAGTGACATGTGCCCATCCAAATGCCTAGCAGCTACTCTCTCATTGGTTCTCCCTCTTCCCTTTCATCCTCTGCCAAATTGGCAACCTGTGCGAACCAGGAGCTTAAAGGGGCTGTCTCTCCAAGTTGGGAGATTGATAGGAAAGCAGTTGGAAAGTCAAACCGGAGCACCAGGAGAGGGGCTCTTCGTTGAGTTTTAGAAACCTGTCGTATTCACAGTGTGTCCATTCTCTAGGTTTCCCGTACACGTTATAGCTGTAGTAATATTCCCTTCAACCTGGAGAGCTGGGACCCATGGAATGGGTGCCATGCATTATTGCTTTAAAGGGTCTGCATTTGCTCACCCAATCTCACCAATCCTCTCAGTCCCAAGTGTCCAGCCTTATGCCACATCCAGCTGTCATTGTAGATAGGGTCATTCCAGGTTGCATCAGAGACCCTGAAGGAATTGTGAAGAATTTCCCTGTTTCTTTGTTCTGTTTTTGAAATTCCTTTTTAGAGTGGGTTTGAGCTGATTCTCGCTGCCCTGCTTTTGCCAGTCTAGACACACTTGATTCCCTTACGGAGACATATCAGTACATAGGTTTTAAGATTCTTACTAGTCAGATCTATTCCTCTGCGGGAAATATGGGGTTTTGAGTCCCTTTCACTGAGGAAGGTGGAGGTCTTGTCTATTCCATAGTTGGTTTTTGGAACGTTACCTGTGCTTATATCAAACTCTGGTTTGATGCATCACCCCACCTCTCCTTCCCCCTTAAGCAGGCATAAGAGTGTTTTCTAAATGTGAGACTCTGTTCTCTTGCCTAACTCAGTTCATGTGTAGCCATGTTTACAGGATCTTCCTAAGTGATATCTTATGATAAGTTTCTTTTCCTGTGTGACTTCTTTCACTTAGAATCATCGTACCTGAATCCACTCATTTTGCTGCTACTGGTCTTATGACATTGATTTCGTGGCTGAGGGATATTCCATCGTACGTAAGTTCCACAATGTTTGGAACCATTTTTATATTTCCTCGGATATTTCAGGTGTACCAAGGTTGAGGTTCTTGTAAGCAGTGCAGCCCTCAATTTGGGGGTGGCTCTGTCTTATGGATTTTCAGTTTTCCCAAGGTATATTCCCTAGACTGGAAGTGCCCTTGGCTCTGTAGCTCTGTTGTTTACTTGTTTTAGGGAACACAATGCACTCCTCCAGTGAGGCAGTGGGCAACTTACATCCCGCCCATCAGCATAACAGGGCTCCCTGTTCTCCAGGGCCTGTCTTGCCTTTCTGGTTTTTTACACATTTTGTGGATGTCCCTTTTGACCGGTGGGAAGTGATACTTCTTTGTAGTGCAGATTTGCATTGCCCGCTTGCTTGCTTGGCCAAAAAGGGCGTATGCGTTTTCTCCTGAATATATTCAGGAGAAAACGCATACGCCCTTTTTGGCCAAGTGCATCATTGTCGAAGTTGTGCCCCTCTTCCTGTGCTTTACAGGCGATTCCAACGTACCTCTTGAAATCTGTTTCCTGCTATTCTGCCTCGCTTTCAAGTCCGCCTCGTTGCCTTCCCTCAACAGATTTTTGGACGATAGTTGGCCTTGATTACTCTGCCAGTTTGTGAATTGCTGTGCCCCTGAGCTCCATTTTTCAACTCGTTTTTTGTGAGCTGAACGCAAGTCCAAACTTTTGGTTCAGGACCTATACTGGTTCCCGGTGGGTGGCTGAGACTTTGGTTAATTCTTCTTCCTGCCGGGAAATTAGAGTGACATGTGCCCATCCAAATGCCTAGCAGCTACTCTCTCATTGGTTCTCCCTCTTCCCTTTCATCCTCTGCCAAATTGGCAACCTGTGCGAACCAGGAGCTTAAAGGGGCTGTCTCTCCAAGTTGGGAGATTGATAGGAAAGCAGTTGGAAAGTCAAACCGGAGCACCAGGAGAGGGGCTCTTCGTTGAGTTTTAGAAACCTGTCGTATTCACAGTGTGTCCATTCTCTAGGTTTCCCGTACACGTTATAGCTGTAGTAATATTCCCTTCAACCTGGAGAGCTGGGACCCATGGAATGGGTGCCATGCATTATTGCTTTAAAGGGTCTGCATTTGCTCACCCAATCTCACCAATCCTCTCAGTCCCAAGTGTCCAGCCTTATGCCACATCCAGCTGTCATTGTAGATAGGGTCATTCCAGGTTGCATCAGAGACCCTGAAGGAATTGTGAAGAATTTCCCTGTTTCTTTGTTCTGTTTTTGAAATTCCTTTTTAGAGTGGGTTTGAGCTGATTCTCGCTGCCCTGTTTATGCCAGTCTAGACACACTTGATTCCCTTACGGAGACATATCAGTACATAGGTTTTAAGATTCTTACTAGTCAGATCTATTCCTCTGCGGGAAATATGGGGTTTTGAGTCCCTTTCACTGAGGAAGGTGTAGGTCTTGTCTATTCCATAGTTGGTTTTTGGAACGGTACCTGTGCTTATATCAAACTCGGGTTTGATGCATCACCCCACCTCTCCTTCCCCCTTAAGCAGGCATAAGAGTGTTTTCTAAATGTGAGACTCTGTTCTCTTGCCTAACTCAGTTCATGTGTAGCCATGTTTACAGGATCTTCCTAAGTGATATCTTATGATAAGTTTCTTTTCCTGTGTGACTTCTTTCACTTAGAATCATCGTACCTGAATCCACTCATTTTGCTGCTACTGGTCTTATGACATTGATTTCGTGGCTGAGGGATATTCCATCGTTTGTAAGTTCCACAATGTTTGGAACCATTTTTATATTTCCTGGGATATTTCAGGTGTACCCAGGTTGAGGTTCTTGTAAGCAGTGCAGCCCTCAATTTGGGGGTGGCTCTGTCTTATGGATTTTCAGTTTGCCCAAGGTATATTCCCTAGACTGGAAGTGCCCTTGGCTCTGTAGCTCTGTTGTTTACTTGTTTTAGGGAACTCAATGCACTCCTCCAGTGAGGCAGTTGGCAACTTACATCCCGCCCATCAGCATAACAGGGCTCCCTGTTCTCCAGGGCCTGTCTTGCCTTTCTGGTTTTTACACATTTTGTGGATGTCCCTTTTGACCGGTGGGAAGTGATACTACTTTGTAGTGCAGATTTGCATTGCCCGCTTGCTTGCTTGGCCAAAAAGGGCGTATGCCTTTTCTCCTGAATATATTCAGGAGAAAACGCATACGCCCTTTTTGGCCAAGTGCATCATTGTCGAAGTTGTGCCCCTCTTCCTGTGCTTTACAGGCGATTCCAACGTACCTCTTGAAATCTGTTTCCTGCTATTCTGCCTCGCTTTCAAGTCCGCCTCGTTGCCTTCCCTCAACAGATTTTTGGACGATAGTTGGCCTTGATTACTCTGCCAGTTTGTGAATTGCTGTGCCCCTGAGCTCCATTTTTCAACTCGTTTTTTGTGAGCTGAACGCAAGTCCAAACTTTTGGTTCAGGACCTATACTGGTTCCTGGTGGGTGGCTGAGACTTTGGTTAATTCTTCTTCCTGCCGGGAAATTAGAGTGACATGTGCCCATCCAAATGCCTAGCAGCTACTCTCTCATTGGTTCTCCCTCTTCCCTTTCATCCTCTGCCAAATTGGCAACCTGTGCGAACCAGGAGCTTAAAGGGGCTGTCTCTCCAAGTTGGGAGATTGATAGGAAAGCAGTTGGAAAGTCAAACCGGAGCACCAGGAGAGGGGCTCTTCGTTGAGTTTTAGAAACCTGTCGTATTCACAGTGTGTCCATTCTCTAGGTTTCCCGTACACGTTATAGCTGTAGTAATATTCCCTTCAACCTGGAGAGCTGGGACCCATGGAATGGGTGCCATGCATTATTGCTTTATAGGGTCTGCATTTGCTCACCCAATCTCACCAATCCTCTCAGTCCCAAGTGTCCAGCCTTATGCCACATCCAGCTGTCATTGTAGATAGGGTCATTCCAGGTTGCATCAGAGACCCTGAAGGAATTGTGAAGAATTTCCCTGTTTCTTTGTTCTGTTTTTGAAATTCCTTTTTAGAGTGGGTTTGAGCTGATTCTCGCTGCCCTGTTTATGCCAGTCTAGACACACTTGATTCCCTTACGGAGACATATCAGTACATAGGTTTTAAGATTCTTACTAGTCAGATCTATTCCTCTGCGGGAAATATGGGGTTTTGAGTCCCTTTCACTGAGGAAGGTGGAGGTCTTGTCTATTCCATAGTTGGTTTTTGGAACGGTACCTGTGCTTATATCAAACTCGGGTTTGATGCATCACCCCACCTCTCCTTCCCCCTTAAGCAGGCATAAGAGTGTTTTCTAAATGTGAGACTCTGTTCTCTTGCCTAACTCAGTTCATGTGTAGCCATGTTTACAGGATCTTCCTAAGTGATATCTTATGATAAGTTTCTTTTCCTGTGTGACTTCTTTCACTTAGAATCATCGTACCTGAATCCACTCATTTTGCTGCTACTGGTCTTATGACATTGATTTCGTGGCTGAGGGATATTCCATCGTATGTAAGTTCCACAATGTTTGGAACCATTTTTATATTTCCTGGGATATTTCAGGTGTACCCAGGTTGAGGTTCTTGTAAGCAGTGCAGCCCTCAATTTGGGGGTGGCTCTGTCTTATGGATTTTCAGTTTTCCCAAGGTATATTCCCTAGACTGGAAGTGCCCTTGGCTCTGTAGGTCTGTTGTTTACTTGTTTTAGGGAACACAATGCACTCCTCCAGTGAGGCAGTTGGCAACTTACATCCCGCCCATCAGCATAACAGGGCTCCCTGTTCTCCAGGGCCTGTCTTGCCTTTCTGGTTTTTTACACATTTTGTGGATGTCCCTTTTGACCGGTGGGAAGTGATACTTCTTTGTAGTGCAGATTTGCATTGCCCGCTTGCTTGCTTGGCCAAAAAGGGCGTATGCGTTTTCTCCTGAATATATTCAGGAGAAAACGCATACGCCCTTTTTGGCCAAGTGCATCATTGTCGAAGTTGTGCCCCTCTTCCTGTGCTTTACAGGCGATTCCAACGTACCTCTTGAAATCTGTTTCCTGCTATTCTGCCTCGCTTTCAAGTCCGCCTCGTTGCCTTCCCTCAACAGATTTTTGGACGATAGTTGGCCTTGATTACTCTGCCAGTTTGTGAATTGCTGTGCCCCTGAGCTCCATTTTTCAACTCGTTTTTTGTGAGCTGAACGCAAGTCCAAACTTTTGGTTCAGGACCTATACTGGTTCCCGGTGGGTGGCTGAGACTTTGGTTAATTTTTCTTCCTGCCGGGAAATTAGAGTGACATGTGCCCATCCAAATGCCTAGCAGCTACTCTCTCATTGGTTCTCCCTCTTCCCTTTCATCCTCTGCCAAATTGGCAACCTGTGCGAACCAGGAACTTAAAGGGGCTGTCTCTCCAAGTTGGGAGATTGATAGGAAAGCAGTTGGAATGTCAAACCGGAGCACCAGGAGAGGGGCTCTTCGTTGAGTTTTAGAAACCTGTCGTATTCACAGTGTGTCCATTCTCTAGGTTTCCCGTACACGTTATAGCTGTAGTAATATTCCCTTCAACCTGGAGAGCTGGGACCCATGGAATGGGTGCCATGCATTATTGCTTTAAAGGGTCTGCATTTGCTCACCCAATCTCACCAATCCTCTCAGTCCCAAGTGTCCAGCCTTATGCCACATCCAGCTGTCATTGTAGATAGGGTCATTCCAGGTTGCATCAGAGACCCTGAAGGAATTGTGAAGAATTTCCCTGTTTCTTTGTTCTGTTTTTGAAATTCCTTTTTAGAGTGGGTTTGAGCTGATTCTCGCTGCCCTATTTATGCCAGTCTAGACACACTTGATTCCCTTACGGAGACATATCAGTACATAGGTTTTAAGATTCTTACTAGTCAGATCTATTCCTCTGCGGGAAATATGGGGTTTTGAGTCCCTTTCACTGAGGAAGGTGTAGGTCTTGTCTATTCCATAGTTGGTTTTTGGAACGGTACCTGTGCTTATATCAAACTCGGGTTTGATGCATCACCCCACCTCTCCTTCCCCCTTAAGCAGGCATAAGAGTGTTTTCTAAATGTGAAACTCTGTTCTCTTGCCTAACTCAGTTCATGTGTAGCCATGTTTACAGGATCTTCCTAAGTGATATCTTATGATAAGTTTCTTTTCCTGTGTGACTTCTTTCACTTAGAATCATCGTACCTGCATCCACACATTTTGTCGCTACTGGTCTTATGACATTGATTTCGTGGCTGAGGGATATTCCATCGTACGTAAGTTCCACAATGTTTTGAACCACTTTTATATTTCCTCGGATATTTCAGGTGTACCCAGGTTGAGGTTCTTGTAAGCAGTGCAGCCCTCAATTTGGGGGTGGCTCTGTCTTATGGATTTTCAGTTTTCCCAAGGTATATTCCCTAGACTGGAAGTGCCCTTGGCTCTGTAGCTCTGTTGTTTACTTGTTTTAGGGAACACAATGCACTCCTCCAGTGAGGCAGTTGGCAACTTACATCCCGCCCATCAGCATAACAGGGCTCCCTGTTCTCCAGGGCCTGTCTTGCCTTTCTGGTTTTTTACACATTTTGTGGATGTCCCTTTTGACCGGTGGGAAGTGATACTTCTTTGTAGTGCAGATTTGCATTGCCCGCTTGCTTGCTTGGCCAAAAAGGGCATATGCGTTTTCTCCTGAATATATTCAGGAGAAAACGCATACGCCCTTTTTGGCCAAGTGCATCATTGTCGAAGTTGTGCCCCTCTTCCTGTGCTTTACAGGCGATTCCAACGTACCTCTTGAAATCTGTTTCCTGCTATTCTGCCTCGCTTTCAAGTCCGCCTCGTTGCCTTCCCTCAACAGATTTTTGGACGATAGTTGGCCTTGATTACTCTGCCAGTTTGTGAATTGCTGTGCCCCTGAGCTCCATTTTTCAACTCGTTTTTTGTGAGCTGAACGCAAGTCCAAACTTTTGGTTCAGGACCTATACTGGTTCCCGGTGGGTGGCTGAGACTTTGGTTAATTCTTCTTCCTGCCGGGAAATTAGAGTGACATGTGCCCATCCAAATGCCTAGCAGCTACTCTCTCATTGGTTCTCCCTCTTCCCTTTCATCCTCTGCCAAATTGGCAACCTGTGCGAACCAGGAGCTTAAAGGGGCTGTCTCTCCAAGTTGGGAGATTGATAGGAAAGCAGTTGGAAAGTCAAACCGGAGCACCAGGAGAGGGGCTCTTCGTTGAGTTTTAGAAACCTGTCGTATTCACAGTGTGTCCATTCTCTAGGTTTCCCGTACACGTTATAGCTGTAGTAATATTCCCTTCAACCTGGAGAGCTGGGACCCATGGAATGGGTGCCATGCATTATTGCTTTAAAGGGTCTGCATTTGCTCACCCAATCTCACCAATCCTCTCAGTCCCAAGTGTCCAGCCTTATGCCACATCCAGCTGTCATTGTAGATAGGGTCATTCCAGGTTGCATCAGAGACCCTGAAGGAATTGTGAAGAATTTCCCTGTTTCTTTGTTCTGTTTTTGAAATTCCTTTTTAGAGTGGGTTTGAGCTGATTCTCGCTGCCCTGTTTATGCCAGTCTAGACACACTTGATTCCCTTACGGAGACATATCAGTACATAGGTTTTAAGATTCTTACTAGTCAGATCTATTCCTCTGCGGGAAATATGGGGTTTTGAGTCCCTTTCACTGAGGAACGTGGAGGTCTTGTCTATTCCATAGTTGGTTTTTGGAACGGTACCTGTGCTTATATCAAACTCGGGTTTGATGCATCACCCCACCTCTCCTTCCCCCTTAAGCAGGCATAAGAGTGTTTTCTAAATGTGAGACTCTGTTCTCTTGCCTAACTCAGTTCATGTGTAGCCATGTTTACAGGATCTTCCTAAGTGATATCTTATGATAAGTTTCTTTTCCTGTGTGACTTCTTTCACTTAGAATCATCGTACCTGAATCCACTCATTTTGCTGCTACTGGTCTTATGACATTGATTTCGTGGCTGAGGGATATTCCATCGTATGTAAGTTCCACAATGTTTGGAACCATTTTTATATTTCCTGGGATATTTCAGGTGTACCCAGGTTGAGGTTCTTGTAAGCAGTGCAGCCCTCAATTTGGGGGTGGCTCTGTCTTATGGATTTTCAGTTTTCCCAAGGTATATTCCCTAGACTGGAAGTGCCCTTGGCTCTGTAGCTCTGTTGTTTACTTGTTTTAGGGAACACAATGCACTCCTCCAGTGAGGCAGTTGGCAACTTACATCCCGCCCATCAGCATAACAGGGCTCCCTGTTCTCCAGGGCCTGTCTTGCCTTTCTGGTTTTTTACACATTTTGTGGATGTCCCTTTTGACCGGTGGGAAGTGATACTTCTTTGTAGTGCAGATTTGCATTGCCCGCTTGCTTGCTTGGCCAAAAAGGGCGTATGCGTTTTCTCCTGAATATATTCAGGAGAAAACGCATACGCCCTTTTTGGCCAAGTGCATCATTGTCGAAGTCGTGCCCCTCTTCCTGTGCTTTACAGGCGATTCCAACGTACCTCTTGAAATCTGTTTCCTGCTATTCTGCCTCGCTTTCAAGTCCGCCTCGTTGCCTTCCCTCAACAGATTTTTGGACGATAGTTGGCCTTGATTACTCTGCCAGTTTGTGAATTGCTGTGCCCCTGAGCTCCATTTTTCAACTCGTTTTTTGTGAGCTGAACGCAAGTCCAAACTTTTGGTTCAGGACCTATACTGGTTCCCGGTGGGTGGCTGAGACTTTGGTTAATTCTTCTTCCTGCCGGGAAATTAGAGTGACATGTGCCCATCCAAATGCCTAGCAGCTACTCTCTCATTGGTTCTCCCTCTTCCCTTTCATCCTCTGCCAAATTGGCAACCTGTGCGAACCAGGAGCTTAAAGGGGCTGTCTCTCCAAGTTGGGAGATTGATAGGGAAGCAGTTGGAAAGTCAAACCGGAGCACCAGGAGAGGGGCTCTTCGTTGAGTTTTAGAAACCTGTCGTATTCACAGTGTGTCCATTCTCTAGGTTTCCCGTACACGTTATAGCTGTAGTAATATTCCCTTCAACCTGGAGAGCTGGGACCCATGGAATGGGTGCCATGCATTATTGCTTTAAAGGGTCTGCATTTGCTCACCCAATCTCACCAATCCTCTCAGTCCCAAGTGTCCAGCCTTATGCCACATCCAGCTGTCATTGTAGATAGGGTCATTCCAGGTTGCATCAGAGACCCTGAAGGAATTGTGAAGAATTTCCCTGTTTCTTTGTTCTGTTTTTGAAATTCCTTTTTAGAGTGGGTTTGAGCTGATTCTCGCTGCCCTGTTTATGCCAGTCTAGACACACTTGATTCCCTTACGGAGACATATCAGTACATAGGTTTTAAGATTCTTACTAGTCAGATCTATTCCTCTGCGGGAAATATGGGGTTTTGAGTCCCTTTCACTGAGGAAGGTGTAGGTCTTGTCTATTCCATAGTTGGTTTTTGGAACGGTACCTGTGCTTATATCAAACTCGGGTTTGATGCATCACCCCACCTCTCCTTCCCCCTTAAGCAGGCATAAGAGTGTTTTCTAAATGTGAAACTCTGTTCTCTTGCCTAACTCAGTTCATGTGTAGCCATGTTTACAGGATCTTCCTAAGTGATATCTTATGATAAGTTTCTTTTCCTGTGTGACTTCTTTCACTTAGAATCATCGTACCTGCATCCACACATTTTGTCGCTACTGGTCTTATGACATTGATTTCGTGGCTGAGGGATATTCCATCGTACGTAAGTTCCACAATGTTTTGAACCACTTTTATATTTCCTCGGATATTTCAGGTGTACCCAGGTTGAGGTTCTTGTAAGCAGTGCAGCCCTCAATTTGGGGGTGGCTCTGTCTTATGGATTTTCAGTTTGCCCAAGGTATATTCCCTAGACTGGAAGTGCCCTTGGCTCTGTAGCTCTGTTGTTTACTTGTTTTAGGGAACACAATGCACTCCTCCAGTGAGGCAGTTGGCAACTTACATCCCGCCCATCAGCATAACAGGGCTCCCTGTTCTCCAGGGCCTGTCTTGCCTTTCTGGTTTTTTACACATTTTGTGGATGTCCCTTTTGACCGGTGGGAAGTGATACTTCTTTGTAGTGCAGATTTGCATTGCCCGCTTGCTTGCTTGGCCAAAAAGGGCGTATGCGTTTTCTCCTGAATATATTCAGGAGAAAACGCATACGCCCTTTTTGGCCAAGTGCATCATTGTCGAAGTTGTGCCCCTCTTCCTGTGCTTTACAGGCGATTCCAACGTACCTCTTGAAATCTGTTTCCTGCTATTCTGCCTCGCTTTCAAGTCCGCCTCGTTGCCTTCCCTCAACAGATTTTTGGACGATAGTTGGCCTTGATTACTCTGCCAGTTTGTGAATTGCTGTGCCCCTGAGCTCCATTTTTCAACTCGTTTTTTGTGAGCTGAACGCAAGTCCAAACTTTTGGTTCAGGACCTATACTGGTTCCCGGTGGGTGGCTGAGACTTTGGTTAATTCTTCTTCCTGCCGGGAAATTAGAGTGACATGTGCCCATCCAAATGCCTAGCAGCTACTCTCTCATTGGTTCTCCCTCTTCCCTTTCATCCTCTGCCAAATTGGCAACCTGTGCGAACCAGGAGCTTAAAGGGGCTGTCTCTCCAAGTTGGGAGATTGATAGGAAAGCAGTTGGAAAGTCAAACCGGAGCACCAGGAGAGGGGCTCTTCGTTGAGTTTTAGAAACCTGTCGTATTCACAGTGTGTCCATTCTCTAGGTTTCCCGTACACGTTATAGCTGTAGTAATATTCCCTTCAACCTGGAGAGCTGGGACCCATGGAATGGGTGCCATGCATTATTGCTTTAAAGGGTCTGCATTTGCTCACCCAATCTCACCAATCCTCTCAGTCCCAAGTGTCCAGCCTTATGCCACATCCAGCTGTCATTGTAGATAGGGTCATTCCAGGTTGCATCAGAGACCCTGAAGGAATTGTGAAGAATTTCCCTGTTTCTTTGTTCTGTTTTTGAAATTCCTTTTTAGAGTGGGTTTGAGCTGATTCTCGCTGCCCTGTTTATGCCAGTCTAGACACACTTGATTCCCTTACGGAGACATATCAGTACATAGGTTTTAAGATTTTTACTAGTCAGATCTATTCCTCTGCGGGAAATATGGGGTTTTGAGTCCCTTTCACTGAGGAACGTGGAGGTCTTGTCTATTCCATAGTTGGTTTTTGGAACGGTACCTGTGCTTATATCAAACTCGGGTTTGATGCATCACCCCACCTCTCCTTCCCCCTTAAGCAGGCATAAGAGTGTTTTCTAAATGTGAGACTCTGTTCTCTTGCCTAACTCAGTTCATGTGTAGCCATGTTTACAGGATCTTCCTAAGTGATATCTTATGATAAGTTTCTTTTCCTGTGTGACTTCTTTCACTTAGAATCATCGTACCTGAATCCACTCATTTTGCTGCTACTGGTCTTATGACATTGATTTCGTGGCTGAGGGATATTCCATCGTACGTAAGTTCCACAATGTTTGGAACCATTTTTATATTGCCTGGGATATTTCAGGTGTACCCAGGTTGAGGTTCTTGTAAGCAGTGCAGCCCTCAATTTGGGGGTGGCTCTGTCTTATGGATTTTCAGTTTGCCCAAGGTATATTCCCTAGACTGGAAGTGCCCTTGGCTCTGTAGCTCTGTTGTTTACTTGTTTTAGGGAACACAATGCACTCCTCCAGTGAGGCAGTTGGCAACTTACATCCCGCCCATCAGCATAACAGGGCTCCCTGTTCTCCAGGGCCTGTCTTGCCTTTCTGGTTTTTTACACATTTTGTGGATGTCCCTTTTGACCGGTGGGAAGTGATACTTCTTTGTAGTGCAGATTTGCATTGCCCGCTTGCTTGCTTGGCCAAAAAGGGCGTATGCCTTTTCTCCTGAATATATTCAGGAGAAAACGCATACGCCCTTTTTGGCCAAGTGCATCATTGTCGAAGTCGTGCCCCTCTTCCTGTGCTTTACAGGCGATTCCAACGTACCTCTTGAAATCTGTTTCCTGCTATTCTGCCTCGCTTTCAAGTCCGCCTCGTTGCCTTCCCTCAACAGATTTTTGGACGATAGTTGGCCTTGATTACTCTGCCAGTTTGTGAATTGCTGTGCCCCTGAGCTCCATTTTTCAACTCGTTTTTTGTGAGCTGAACGCAAGTCCAAACTTTTGGTTCAGGACCTATACTGGTTCCCGGTGGGTGGCTGAGACTTTGGTTAATTCTTCTTCCTGCCGGGAAATTAGAGTGACATGTGCCCATCCAAATGCCTAGCAGCTACTCTCTCATTGGTTCTCCCTCTTCCCTTTCATCCTCTGCCAAATTGGCAACCTGTGCGAACCAGGAGCTTAAAGGGGCTGTCTCTCCAAGTTGGGAGATTGATAGGAAAGCAGTTGGAAAGTCAAACCGGAGCACCAGGAGAGGGGCTCTTCGTTGAGTTTTAGAAACCTGTCGTATTCACAGTGTGTCCATTCTCTAGGTTTCCCGTACACGTTATAGCTGTAGTAATATTCCCTTCAACCTGGAGAGCTGGGACCCATGGAATGGGTGCCATGCATTATTGCTTTAAAGGGTCTGCATTTGCTCACCCAATCTCACCAATCCTCTCAGTCCCAAGTGTCCAGCCTTATGCCACATCCAGCTGTCATTGTAGATAGGGTCATTCCAGGTTGCATCAGAGACCCTGAAGGAATTGTGAAGAATTTCCCTGTTTCTTTGTTCTGTTTTTGAAATTCCTTTTTAGAGTGGGTTTGAGCTGATTCTCGCTGCCCTGTTTATGCCAGTCTAGACACACTTGATTCCCTTACGGAGACATATCAGTACATAGGTTTTAAGATTCTTACTAGTCAGATCTATTCCTCTGCGGGAAATATGGGGTTTTGAGTCCCTTTCACTGAGGAAGGTGTAGGTCTTGTCTATTCCATAGTTGGTTTTTGGAACGGTACCTGTGCTTATATCAAACTCGGGTTTGATGCATCACCCCACCTCTCCTTCCCCCTTAAGCAGGCATAAGAGTGTTTTCTAAATGTGAAACTCTGTTCTCTTGCCTAACTCAGTTCATGTGTAGCCATGTTTACAGGATCTTCCTAAGTGATATCTTATGATAAGTTTCTTTTCCTGTGTGACTTCTTTCACTTAGAATCATCGTACCTGCATCCACACATTTTGTCGCTACTGGTCTTATGACATTGATTTCGTGGCTGAGGGATATTCCATCGTACGTAAGTTCCACAATGTTTTGAACCACTTTTATATTTCCTCGGATATTTCAGGTGTACCCAGGTTGAGGTTCTTGTAAGCAGTGCAGCCCTCAATTTGGGGGTGGCTCTGTCTTATGGATTTTCAGTTTTCCCAAGGTATATTCCCTAGACTGGAAGTGCCCTTGGCTCTGTAGCTCTGTTGTTTACTTGTTTTAGGGAACACAATGCACTCCTCCAGTGAGGCAGTTGGCAACTTACATCCCGCCCATCAGCATAACAGGGCTCCCTGTTCTCCAGGGCCTGTCTTGCCTTTCTGGTTTTTTACACATTTTGTGGATGTCCCTTTTGACCGGTGGGAAGTGATACTTCTTTGTAGTGCAGATTTGCATTGCCCGCTTGCTTGCTTGGCCAAAAAGGGCGTATGCGTTTTCTCCTGAATATATTCAGGAGAAAACGCATACGCCCTTTTTGGCCAAGTGCATCATTGTCGAAGTCGTGCCCCTCTTCCTGTGCTTTACAGGCGATTCCAACGTACCTCTTGAAATCTGTTTCCTGCTATTCTGCCTCGCTTTCAAGTCCGCCTCGTTGCCTTCCCTCAACAGATTTTTGGACGATAGTTGGCCTTGATTACTCTGCCAGTTTGTGAATTGCTGTGCCCCTGAGCTCCATTTTTCAACTCGTTTTTTGTGAGCTGAACGCAAGTCCAAACTTTTGGTTCAGGACCTATACTGGTTCCCGGTGGGTGGCTGAGACTTTGGTTAATTCTTCTTCCTGCCGGGAAATTAGAGTGACATGTGCCCATCCAAATGCCTAGCAGCTACTCTCTCATTGGTTCTCCCTCTTCCCTTTCATCCTCTGCCAAATTGGCAACCTGTGCGAACCAGGAGCTTAAAGGGGCTGTCTCTCCAAGTTGGGAGATTGATAGGAAAGCAGTTGGAAAGTCAAACCGGAGCACCAGGAGAGGGGCTCTTCGTTGAGTTTTAGAAACCTGTCGTATTCACAGTGTGTCCATTCTCTAGGTTTCCCGTACACGTTATAGCTGTAGTAATATTCCCTTCAACCTGGAGAGCTGGGACCCATGGAATGGGTGCCATGCATTATTGCTTTAAAGGGTCTGCATTTGCTCACCCAATCTCACCAATCCTCTCAGTCCCAAGTGTCCAGCCTTATGCCACATCCAGCTGTCATTGTAGATAGGGTCATTCCAGGTTGCATCAGAGACCCTGAAGGAATTGTGAAGAATTTCCCTGTTTCTTTGTTCTGTTTTTGAAATTCCTTTTTAGAGTGGGTTTGAGCTGATTCTCGCTGCCCTGTTTATGCCAGTCTAGACACACTTGATTCCCTTACGGAGACATATCAGTACATAGGTTTTAAGATTCTTACTAGTCAGATCTATTCCTCTGCGGGAAATATGGGGTTTTGAGTCCCTTTCACTGAGGAACGTGGAGGTCTTGTCTATTCCATAGTTGGTTTTTGGAACGGTACCTGTGCTTATATCAAACTCGGGTTTGATGCATCACCCCACCTCTCCTTCCCCCTTAAGCAGGCATAAGAGTGTTTTCTAAATGTGAGACTCTGTTCTCTTGCCTAACTCAGTTCATGTGTAGCCATGTTTACAGGATCTTCCTAAGTGATATCTTATGATAAGTTTCTTTTCCTGTGTGACTTCTTTCACTTAGAATCATCGTACCTGAATCCACTCATTTTGCTGCTACTGGTCTTATGACATTGATTTCGTGGCTGAGGGGTATTCCATCGTACGTAAGTTCCACAATGTTTGGAACCATTTTTATATTGCCTGGGATATTTCAGGTGTACCCAGGTTGAGGTTCTTGTAAGCAGTGCAGCCCTCAATTTGGGGGTGGCTCTGTCTTATGGATTTTCAGTTTGCCCAAGGTATATTCCCTAGACTGGAAGTGCCCTTGGCTCTGTAGCTCTGTTGTTTACTTGTTTTAGGGAACACAATGCACTCCTCCAGTGAGGCAGTTGGCAACTTACATCCCGCCCATCAGCATAACAGGGCACCCGGTTCTCCAGGGCCTGTCTTGCCTTTCTGGTTTTTTACACATTTTGTGGATGTCCCTTTTGACCGGTGGGAAGTGATACTTCTTTGTAGTGCAGATTTGCATTGCCCGCTTGCTTGCTTGGCCAAAAAGGGCGTATGCCTTTTCTCCTGAATATATTCAGGAGAAAACGCATACGCCCTTTTTGGCCAAGTGCATCATTGTCGAAGTTGTGCCCCTCTTCCTGTGCTTTACAGGCGATTCCAACGTACCTCTTGAAATCTGTTTCCTGCTATTCTGCCTCGCTTTCAAGTCCGCCTCGTTGCCTTCCCTCAACAGATTTTTGGACGATAGTTGGCCTTGATTACTCTGCCAGTTTGTGAATTGCTGTGCCCCTGAGCTCCATTTTTCAACTCGTTTTTTGTGAGCTGAACGCAAGTCCAAACTTTTGGTTCAGGACCTATACTGGTTCCCGGTGGGTGGCTGAGACTTTGGTTAATTCTTCTTCCTGCCGGGAAATTAGAGTGACATGTGCCCATCCAAATGCCTAGCAGCTACTCTCTCATTGGTTCTCCCTCTTCCCTTTCATCCTCTGCCAAATTGGCAACCTGTGCGAACCAGGAGCTTAAAGGGGCTGTCTCTCCAAGTTGGGAGATTGATAGGGAAGCAGTTGGAAAGTCAAACCGGAGCACCAGGAGAGGGGCTCTTCGTTGAGTTTTAGAAACCTGTCGTATTCACAGTGTGTCCATTCTCTAGGTTTCCCGTACACGTTATAGCTGTAGTAATATTCCCTTCAACCTGGAGAGCTGGGACCCATGGAATGGGTGCCATGCATTATTGCTTTAAAGGGTCTGCATTTGCTCACCCAATCTCACCAATCCTCTCAGTCCCAAGTGTCCAGCCTTATGCCACATCCAGCTGTCATTGTAGATAGGGTCATTCCAGGTTGCATCAGAGACCCTGAAGGAATTGTGAAGAATTTCCCTGTTTCTTTGTTCTGTTTTTGAAATTCCTTTTTAGAGTGGGTTTGAGCTGATTCTCGCTGCCCTGTTTATGCCAGTCTAGACACACTTGATTCCCTTACGGAGACATATCAGTACATAGGTTTTAAGATTCTTACTAGTCAGATCTATTCCTCTGCGGGAAATATGGGGTTTTGAGTCCCTTTCACTGAGGAAGGTGTAGGTCTTGTCTATTCCATAGTTGGTTTTTGGAACGGTACCTGTGCTTATATCAAACTCGGGTTTGATGCATCACCCCACCTCTCCTTCCCCCTTAAGCAGGCATAAGAGTGTTTTCTAAATGTGAAACTCTGTTCTCTTGCCTAACTCAGTTCATGTGTAGCCATGTTTACAGGATCTTCCTAAGTGATATCTTATGATAAGTTTCTTTTCCTGTGTGACTTCTTTCACTTAGAATCATCGTACCTGCATCCACACATTTTGTCGCTACTGGTCTTATGACATTGATTTCGTGGCTGAGGGATATTCCATCGTACGTAAGTTCCACAATGTTTTGAACCACTTTTATATTTCCTCGGATATTTCAGGTGTACCCAGGTTGAGGTTCTTGTAAGCAGTGCAGCCCTCAATTTGGGGGTGGCTCTGTCTTATGGATTTTCAGTTTGCCCAAGGTATATTCCCTAGACTGGAAGTGCCCTTGGCTCTGTAGCTCTGTTGTTTACTTGTTTTAGGGAACACAATGCACTCCTCCAGTGAGGCAGTTGGCAACTTACATCCCGCCCATCAGCATAACAGGGCTCCCTGTTCTCCAGGGCCTGTCTTGCCTTTCTGGTTTTTTACACATTTTGTGGATGTCCCTTTTGACCGGTGGGAAGTGATACTTCTTTGTAGTGCAGATTTGCATTGCCCGCTTGCTTGCTTGGCCAAAAAGGGCATATGCGTTTTCTCCTGAATATATTCAGGAGAAAACGCATACGCCCTTTTTGGCCAAGTGCATCATTGTCGAAGTTGTGCCCCTCTTCCTGTGCTTTACAGGCGATTCCAACGTACCTCTTGAAATCTGTTTCCTGCTATTCTGCCTCGCTTTCAAGTCCGCCTCGTTGCCTTCCCTCAACAGATTTTTGGACGATAGTTGGCCTTGATTACTCTGCCAGTTTGTGAATTGCTGTGCCCCTGAGCTCCATTTTTCAACTCGTTTTTTGTGAGCTGAACGCAAGTCCAAACTTTTGGTTCAGGACCTATACTGGTTCCCGGTGGGTGGCTGAGACTTTGGTTAATTCTTCTTCCTGCCGGGAAATTAGAGTGACATGTGCCCATCCAAATGCCTAGCAGCTACTCTCTCATTGGTTCTCCCTCTTCCCTTTCATCCTCTGCCAAATTGGCAACCTGTGCGAACCAGGAGCTTAAAGGGGCTGTCTCTCCAAGTTGGGAGATTGATAGGAAAGCAGTTGGAAAGTCAAACCGGAGCACCAGGAGAGGGGCTCTTCGTTGAGTTTTAGAAACCTGTCGTATTCACAGTGTGTCCATTCTCTAGGTTTCCCGTACACGTTATAGCTGTAGTAATATTCCCTTCAACCTGGAGAGCTGGGACCCATGGAATGGGTGCCATGCATTATTGCTTTAAAGGGTCTGCATTTGCTCACCCAATCTCACCAATCCTCTCAGTCCCAAGTGTCCAGCCTTATGCCACATCCAGCTGTCATTGTAGATAGGGTCATTCCAGGTTGCATCAGAGACCCTGAAGGAATTGTGAAGAATTTCCCTGTTTCTTTGTTCTGTTTTTGAAATTCCTTTTTAGAGTGGGTTTGAGCTGATTCTCGCTGCCCTGTTTATGCCAGTCTAGACACACTTGATTCCCTTACGGAGACATATCAGTACATAGGTTTTAAGATTCTTACTAGTCAGATCTATTCCTCTGCGGGAAATATGGGGTTTTGAGTCCCTTTCACTGAGGAACGTGGAGGTCTTGTCTATTCCATAGTTGGTTTTTGGAACGGTACCTGTGCTTATATCAAACTCGGGTTTGATGCATCACCCCACCTCTCCTTCCCCCTTAAGCAGGCATAAGAGTGTTTTCTAAATGTGAGACTCTGTTCTCTTGCCTAACTCAGTTCATGTGTAGCCATGTTTACAGGATCTTCCTAAGTGATATCTTATGATAAGTTTCTTTTCCTGTGTGACTTCTTTCACTTAGAATCATCGTACCTGAATCCACTCATTTTGCTGCTACTGGTCTTATGACATTGATTTCGTGGCTGAGGGATATTCCATCGTACGTAAGTTCCACAATGTTTGGAACCATTTTTATATTGCCTGGGATATTTCAGGTGTACCCAGGTTGAGGTTCTTGTAAGCAGTGCAGCCCTCAATTTGGGGGTGGCTCTGTCTTATGGATTTTCAGTTTGCCCAAGGTATATTCCCTAGACTGGAAGTGCCCTTGGCTCTGTAGCTCTGTTGTTTACTTGTTTTAGGGAACACAATGCACTCCTCCAGTGAGGCAGTTGGCAACTTACATCCCGCCCATCAGCATAACAGGGCTCCCTGTTCTCCAGGGCCTGTCTTGCCTTTCTGGTTTTTTACACATTTTGTGGATGTCCCTTTTGACCGGTGGGAAGTGATACTTCTTTGTAGTGCAGATTTGCATTGCCCGCTTGCTTGCTTGGCCAAAAAGGGCGTATGCGTTTTCTCCTGAATATATTCAGGAGAAAACGCATACGCCCTTTTTGGCCAAGTGCATCATTGTCGAAGTTGTGCCCCTCTTCCTGTGCTTTACAGGCGATTCCAACGTACCTCTTGAAATCTGTTTCCTGCTATTCTGCCTCGCTTTCAAGTCCGCCTCGTTGCCTTCCCTCAACAGATTTTTGGACGATAGTTGGCCTTGATTACTCTGCCAGTTTGTGAATTGCTGTGCCCCTGAGCTCCATTTTTCAACTCGTTTTTTGTGAGCTGAACGCAAGTCCAAACTTTTGGTTCAGGACCTATACTGGTTCCCGGTGGGTGGCTGAGACTTTGGTTAATTCTTCTTCCTGCCGGGAAATTAGAGTGACATGTGCCCATCCAAATGCCTAGCAGCTACTCTCTCATTGGTTCTCCCTCTTCCCTTTCATCCTCTGCCAAATTGGCAACCTGTGCGAACCAGGAGCTTAAAGGGGCTGTCTCTCCAAGTTGGGAGATTGATAGGAAAGCAGTTGGAAAGTCAAACCGGAGCACCAGGAGAGGGGCTCTTCGTTGAGTTTTAGAAACCTGTCGTATTCACAGTGTGTCCATTCTCTAGGTTTCCCGTACACGTTATAGCTGTAGTAATATTCCCTTCAACCTGGAGAGCTGGGACCCATGGAATGGGTGCCATGCATTATTGCTTTAAAGGGTCTGCATTTGCTCACCCAATCTCACCAATCCTCTCAGTCCCAAGTGTCCAGCCTTATGCCACATCCAGCTGTCATTGTAGATAGGGTCATTCCAGGTTGCATCAGAGACCCTGAAGGAATTGTGAAGAATTTCCCTGTTTCTTTGTTCTGTTTTTGAAATTCCTTTTTAGAGTGGGTTTGAGCTGATTCTCGCTGCCCTGTTTATGCCAGTCTAGACACATTTGATTCCCTTACGGAGACATATCAGTACATAGGTTTTAAGATTCTTACTAGTCAGATCTATTCCTCTGCGGGAAATATGGGGTTTTGAGTCCCTTTCACTGAGGAAGGTGGAGGTCTTGTCTATTCCATAGTTGGTTTTTGGAACGGTACCTGTGCTTATATCAAACTCGGGTTTGATGCATCACCCCACCTCTCCTTCCCCCTTAAGCAGGCATAAGAGTGTTTTCTAAATGTGAGACTCTGTTCTCTTGCCTAACTCAGTTCATGTGTAGCCATGTTTACAGGATCTTCCTAAGTGATATCTTATGATAAGTTTCTTTTCCTGTGTGACTTCTTTCACTTAGAATCATCGTACCTGAATCCACTCATTTTGCTGCTACTGGTCTTATGACATTGATTTCGTGGCTGAGGGATATTCCATCGTATGTAAGTTCCACAATGTTTGGAACCATTTTTATATTTCCTGGGATATTTCAGGTGTACCCAGGTTGAGGTTCTTGTAAGCAGTGCAGCCCTCAATTTGGGGGTGGCTCTGTCTTATGGATTTTCAGTTTGCCCAAGGTATATTCCCTAGACTGGAAGTGCCCTTGGCTCTGTAGCTCTGTTGTTTACTTGTTTTAGGGAACTCAATGCACTCCTCCAGTGAGGCAGTTGGCAACTTACATCCCGCCCATCAGCATAACAGGGCTCCCTGTTCTCCAGGGCCTGTCTTGCCTTTCTGGTTTTTTACACATTTTGTGGATGTCCCTTTTGACCGGTGGGAAGTGATACTTCTTTGTAGTGCAGATTTGCATTGCCCGCTTGCTTGTTTGGCCAAAAAGGGCGTATGCCTTTTCTCCTGAATATATTCAGGAGAAAACGCATACGCCCTTTTTGGCCAAGTGCATCATTGTCGAAGTTGTGCCCCTCTTCCTGTGCTTTACAGGCGATTCCAACGTACCTCTTGAAATCTGTTTCCTGCTATTCTGCCTCGCATTCAAGTCCGCCTCGTTGCCTTCCCTCAACAGATTTTTGGACGATAGTTGGCCTTGATTACTCTGCCAGTTTGTGAATTGCTGTGCCCCTGAGCTCCATTTTTCAACTCGTTTTTTGTGAGCTGAACGCAAGTCCAAACTTTTGGTTCAGGACCTATACTGGTTCCCGGTGGGTGGCTGAGACTTTGGTTAATTCTTCTTCCTGCCGGGAAATTAGAGTGACATGTGCCCATCCAAATGCCTAGCAGCTACTCTCTCATTGGTTCTCCCTCTTCCCTTTCATCCTCTGCCAAATTGGCAACCTGTGCGAACCAGGAGCTTAAAGGGGCTGTCTCTCCAAGTTGGGAGATTGATAGGAAAGCAGTTGGAAAGTCAAACCGGAGCACCAGGAGAGGGGCTCTTCGTTGAGTTTTAGAAACCTGTCGTATTCACAGTGTGTCCATTCTCTAGGTTTCCCGTACACGTTATAGCTGTAGTAATATTCCCTTCAACCTGGAGAGCTGGGACCCATGGAATGGGTGCCATGCATTATTGCTTTAAAGGGTCTGCATTTGCTCACCCAATCTCACCAATCCTCTCAGTCCCAAGTGTCCAGCCTTATGCCACATCCAGCTGTCATTGTAGATAGGGTCATTCCAGGTTGCATCAGAGACCCTGAAGGAATTGTGAAGAATTTTCCTGTTTCTTTGTTCTGTTTTTGAAATTCCTTTTTAGAGTGGGTTTGAGCTGATTCTCGCTGCCCTGTTTATGCCAGTCTAGACACACTTGATTCCCTTATGGAGACATATCAGTACATAGGTTTTAAGATTCTTACTAGTCAGATCTATTCCTCTGCGGGAAATATGGGGTTTTGAGTCCCTTTCACTGAGGAAGGTGGAGGTCTTTTCTATTCCATAGTTGGTTTTTGGAACGGTACCTGTGCTTATATCAAACTCTGGTTTGATGCATCACCCCACCTCTCCTTCCCCCTTAAGCAGGCATTAGAGTGTTTTCTAAATGTGAGACTCTGTTCTCTTGCCTAACTCAGTTCATGTGTAGCCATGTTTACAGGATCTTCCTAAGTGATATCTTATGATAAGTTTCTTTTCCTGTGTGACTTCTTTCACTTAGAATCATCGTACCTGAATCCACTCATTTTGCTGCTACTGGTCTTATGACATTGATTTCGTGGCTGAGGGATATTCCATCGTACGTAAGTTCCACAATGTTTGGAACCATTTTTATATTGCCTGGGATATTTCAGGTGTACCCAGGTTGAGGTTCTTGTAAGCAGTGCAGCCCTCAATTTGGGGGTGGCTCTGTCTTATGGATTTTCAGTTTGCCCAAGGTATATTCCCTAGACTGGAAGTGCCCTTGGCTCTGTAGCTCTGTTGTTTACTTGTTTTAGGGAACACAATGCACTCCTCCAGTGAGGCAGTTGGCAACTTACATCCCGCCCATCAGCATAACAGGGCTCCCTGTTCTCCAGGGCCTGTCTTGCCTTTCTGGTTTTTTACACATTTTGTGGATGTCCCTTTTGACCGGTGGGAAGTGATACTTCTTTGTAGTGCAGATTTGCATTGCCCGCTTGCTTGCTTGGCCAAAAAGGGCATATGCGTTTTCTCCTGAATATATTCAGGAGAAAACGCATATGCCCTTTTTGGCCAAGTGCATCATTGTCGAAGTTGTGCCCCTCTTCCTGTGCTTTACAGGCGATTCCAACGTACCTCTTGAAATCTGTTTCCTGCTATTCTGCCTCGCTTTCAAGTCCGCCTCGTTGCCTTCCCTCAACAGATTTTTGGATGATAGTTGGCCTTGATTACTCTGCCAGTTTGTGAATTGCTGTGCCCCTGAGCTCCATTTTTCAACTCGTTTTTTGTGAGCTGAACGCAAGTCCAAACTTTTGGTTCAGGACCTATACTGGTTCCCGGTGGGTGGCTGAGACTTTGGTTAATTCTTCTTCCTGCCGGGAAATTAGAGTGACATGTGTCCATCCAAATGCCTAGCAGCTACTCTCTCATTGGTTCTCCCTCTTCCCTTTCATCCTCTGCCAAATTGGCCACCTGTGCGAACCAGGAACTTAAAGGGGCTGTCTCTCCAAGTTGGGAGATTGATAGGAAAGCAGTTGGAAAGTCAAACCGGAGCACCAGGAGAGGGGCTCTTCGTTGAGTTTTAGAAACCTGTCGTATTCACAGTGTGTCCATTCTCTAGGTTTCCCGTACACGTTATAGCTGTAGTAATATTCCCTTCAACCTGGAGAGCTGGGACCCATGGAATGGGTGCCATGCATTATTGCTTTAAAGGGTCTGCATTTGCTCACCCAATCTCACCAATCCTCTCATTCCCAAGTGTCCAGCCTTATGCCACATCCAGCTGTCATTGTAGATAGGGTCATTCCAGGTTGCATCAGAGACCCTGAAGGAATTGTGAAGAATTTCCCTGTTTCTTTGTTCTGTTTTTGAAATTCCTTTTTAGAGTGGGTTTGAGCTGATTCTCGCTGCCCTGTTTATGCCAGTCTAGACACACTTGATTCCCTTACGGAGACATATCAGTACATAGGTTTTAAGATTCTTACTAGTCAGATCTATTCCTCTGCGGGAAATATGGGGTTTTGAGTCCCTTTCACTGAGGAAGGTGTAGGTCTTGTCTATTCCATAGTTGGTTTTTGGAACGGTACCTGTGCTTATATCAAACTCGGGTTTGATGCATCACCCCACCTCTCCTTCCCCCTTAAGCAGGCATAAGAGTGTTTTCTAAATGTGAAACTCTGTTCTCTTGCCTAACTCAGTTCATGTGTAGCCATGTTTACAGGATCTTCCTAAGTGATATCTTATGATAAGTTTCTTTTCCTGTGTGACTTCTTTCACTTAGAATCATCGTACCTGCATCCACACATTTTGTCGCTACTGGTCTTATGACATTGATTTCGTGGCTGAGGGATATTCCATCGTACGTAAGTTCCACAATGTTTTGAACCACTTTTATATTGCCTGGGATATTTCAGGTGTACCCAGGTTGAGGTTCTTGTAAGCAGTGCAGCCCTCAATTTGGGGGTGGCTCTGTCTTATGGATTTTCAGTTTTCCCAAGGTATATTCCCTAGACTGGAAGTGCCCTTGGCTCTGTAGCTCTGTTGTTTACTTCTTTTAGGGAACACAATGCACTCCTCCAGTGAGGCAGTTGGCAACTTACATCCCGCCCATCAGCATAACAAGGCTCCCTGTTCTCCAGGGCCTGTCTTGCCTTTCTGGTTTTTTACACATTTTGTGGATGTCCCTTTTGACCGGTGGGAAGTGATACTTCTTTGTAGTGCAGATTTGCATTGCCCGCTTGCTTGCTTGGCCAAAAAGGGCGTATGCATTTTCTCCTGAATATATTCAGGAGAAAACGCATACGCCCTTTTTGGCCAAGTGCATCATTGTCGAAGTTGTGCCCCTCTTCCTGTGCTTTACAGGCGATTCCAACGTACCTCTTGAAATCTGTTTCCTGCTATTCTGCCTCGCTTTCAAGTCCGCCTCGTTGCCTTCCCTCAACAGATTTTTGGACGATAGTTGGCCTTGATTACTCTGCCAGTTTGTGAATTGCTGTGCCCCTGAGCTCCATTTTTCAACTCGTTTTTTGTGAGCTGAATGCAAGTCCAAACTTTTGGTTCAGGACCTATACTGTTTCCCGGTGGGTGGCTGAGACTTTGGTTAATTCTTCTTCCTGCCGGGAAATTAGAGTGACATGTGCCCATCCAAATGCCTAGCAGCTACTCTCTCATTGGTTCTCCCTCTTCCCTTTCATCCTCTGCCAAATTGGCAACCTGTGCGAACCAGGAGCTTAAAGGGGCTGTCTCTCCAAGTTGGGAGATTGATAGGAAAGCAGTTGGAAAGTCAAACCGGAGCACCAGGAGAGGGGCTCTTCGTTGAGTTTTAGAAACCTGTCGTATTCACAGTGTGTCCATTCTCTAGGTTTCCCGTACACGTTATAGCTGTAGTAATATTCCCTTCAACCTGGAGAGCTGGGACCCATGGAATGGGTGCCATGCATTATTGCTTTAAAGGTCTGCATTTGCTCACCCAATCTCACCAATCCTCTCAGTCCCAAGTGTCCAGCCTTATGCCACATCCAGCTGTCATTGTAGATAGGGTCATTCCAGGTTTCATCAGAGACCCTGAAGGAATTGTGAAGAATTTCCCTGTTTCTTTGTTCTGTTTTTGAAATTCCTTTTTAGAGTGGGTTTGAGCTGATTCTCGCTGCCCTGTTTATGCCAGTCTAGACACACTTGATTCCCTTACGGAGACATATCAGTACATAGGTTTTAAGATTCTTACTAGTCAGATCTATTCCTCTGCGGGAAATATGGGGTTTTGAGTCCCTTTCACTGAGGAAGGTGGAGGTCTTGTCTATTCCATAGTTGGTTTTTGGAACGGTACCTGTGCTTATATCAAACTCGGGTTTGATGCATCACCCCACCTCTCCTTCCCCCTTAAGCAGGCATAAGAGTGTTTTCTAAATGTGAGACTCTGTTCTCTTGCCTAACTCAGTTCATGTGTAGCCATGTTTACAGGATCTTCCTAAGTGATATCTTATGATAAGTTTCTTTTCCTGTGTGACTTCTTTCACTTAGAATCATCGTACCTGAATCCACTCATTTTGCTGCTACTGGTCTTATGACATTGATTTCGTGGCTGAGGGATATTCCATCGTACGTAAGTTCCACAATGTTTGCAACCATTTTTATATTGCCTGGGATATTTCAGGTGTACCCAGGTTGAGGTTCTTGTAAGCAGTGCAGCCCTCAATTTGGGGGTGGCTCTGTCTTATGGATTTTCAGTTTTCCCAAGGTATATTCCCTAGACTGGAAGTGCCCTTGGCTCTGTAGCTCTGTTGTTTACTTGTTTTAGGGAACACAATGCACTCCTCCAGTGAGGCAGTTGGCAACTTACGTCCCGCCCATCAGCATAACAGGGCTCCCTGTTCTCCAGGGCCTGTCTTGCCTTTCTGGTTTTTTACACATTTTGTGGATGTCCCTTTTGACCGGTGGGAAGTGATACTTCTTTGTAGTGCAGATTTGCATTGCCCGCTTGCTTGCTTGGCCAAAAAGGGCGTATGCGTTTTCTCCTGAATATATTCAGGAGAAAACGCATACGCCCTTTTGGCCAAGTGCATCATTGTCGAAGTTGTGCCCCTCTTCCTGTGTTTTACAGGCGATTCCAACGTACCTCTTGAAATCTGTTTCCTGCTATTCTGCCTCGCTTTCAAGTCCGCCTCGTTGCCTTCCCTCAACAGATTTTTGGACGATAGTTGGCCTTGATTACTCTGCCAGTTTGTGAATTGCTGTGCCCCTGAGCTCCATTTTTCAACTCGTTTTTTGTGAGCTGAACGCAAGTCCAAACTTTTGGTTCAGGAGCTATACTGGTTCCCGGTGGGTGGCTGAGACTTTGGTTAATTCTTCTTCCTGCCGGGAAATTAGAGTGACATGTGCCCATCCAAATGCCTAACAGCTACTCTCTCATTGGTTCTCCCTCTTCCCTTTCATCCTCTGCCAAATTGGCAACCTGTGCGAACCAGGAGCTTAAAGGGGCTGTCTCTCCAAGTTGGGAGATTGATAGGAAAGCAGTTGGAAAGTCAAACCGGAGCACCAGGAGAGGGACTCTTCGTTGAGTTTTAGAAACCTTTTGTATTCACAGTGTGTCCATTCTCTAGGTTTCCCGGACATGTTATAGCTGTAGTAATATTCCCTTCAACCTGGAGAGCTGGGACCCATGGAATGGGTGCCATGCATTATTGCTTTAAAGGGTCTGCATTTGCTCACCCAATCTCACCAATCCTCTCAGTCCCAAGTGTCCAGCTTTATGCCACATCCAGCTGTCATTGTAGATAGGGTCATTCCAGGTTGCATCAGAGACCCTGAAGGAATTGTAAAGAATTTCCCTGTTTCTTTGTTCTGTTTTTGAAATTCATTTTTAGAGTGGGTTTGAGCTGATTCTCGCTGCCCTGTTTATGCCAGTCTAGACACACTTGATTCCCTTACGGAGACCTATCAATACATAGGTTTTAAGATTCTTACTAGTCAGATCTATTCCTCTGCGGGAAATATGGGGTTTTGAGTCCCTTTCACTGAGGAAGGTGTAGGTCTTGTCTATTCCATAGTTGGTTTTTGGAACGGTATCTGTGCTTATATCAAACTCGGGTTTGATGCATCACCCCACCTCTCCTTCCCCCTTAAGCAGGCATAAGAGTGTTTTCTAAATGTGAGACTCTGTTCTCTTGCCTAACTCAGTTCATGTGTAGCCATGTTTACAGGATCTTCCTAAGTGATATCTTATGATAAGTTTCTTTTCCTGTGTGACTTCTTTCACTTAGAATCATCGTACCTGAATCCACTCATTTTGCTGCCACTGGTCTTATGACATTGATTTCATGGCTGAGGGATATTCCATCGTACGTAAGTTCCACAATGTTTGGAACCATTTTTATATTTCCTGGGATATTTCAGGTGTACCCAGGTTGAGGTTCCTGTAAGCAGCACAGCCCTCAATTTGGGGGTGGCTCTGTCTTATGGATTTTCAGTTTTCCCAAGGTATATTCCCTAGACTGGAAGTGCCCTTGGCTCTGTAGCTCTGTTGTTTACTTGTTTTAGGGAACACAATGCACTCCTCCAGTGAGGCAGTTGGCAACTTACATCCCGCCCATCAGCATAACAAGGCTCCCTGTTCTCCAGGGCCTGCCTTGCCTTCTGGTTTTTACACATTTTGTGGATGTCCCTTTTGACCTGTGGGAAGTGATACTTCTTTGTAGTGCAGATTTGCATTGCCCGCTTGCTTGCTTGGCCAAAAAGGGCGTATGCGTTTTCTCCTGAATATATTCAGGAGAAAACGCATACGCCCTTTTTGGCCAAGTGCATCATTGTCGAAGTTGTGCCCCTCTTCCTGTGCTTTACAGGCGATTCCAACGTACCTCTTGAAATCTGTTTCCTGCTATTCTGCCTCGCTTTCAAGTCCGCCTCGTTGCCTTCCCTCAACAGATTTTTGGACGATAGTTGGCCTTGATTACTCTGCCAGTTTGTGAATTGCTGTGCCCCTGAGCTCCATTTTTCAACTCGTTTTTTGTGAGCTGAACGCAAGTCCAAACTTTTGGTTCAGGACCTATACTGGTTCCCGGTGGGTGGCTGAGACTTTGGTTAATTCTTCTTCCTGCCGGGAAATTAGAGTGACATGTGCCCATCCAAATGCCTAGCAGCTACTCTCTCATTGGTTCTCCCTCTTCCCTTTCATCCTCTGCCAAATTGGCAACCTGTGCGAACCAGGAGCTTAAAGGGGCTGTCTCTCCAAGTTGGGAGATTGATAGGAAAGCAGTTGGAAAGTCAAACCGGAGCACCAGGAGAGGGGCTCTTCGTTGAGTTTTAGAAACCTGTCGTATTCACAGTGTGTCCATTCTCTAGGTTTCCCGTACACGTTATAGCTGTAGTAATATTCCCTTCAACCTGGAGAGCTGGGACCCATGGAATGGGTGCCATGCATTATTGCTTTAAAGGGTCTGCATTTGCTCACCCAATCTCACCAATCCTCTCAGTCCCAAGTGTCCAGCCTTCTGCCACATCCAGCTGTCATTGTAGATAGGGTCATTCCAGGTTGCATCAGAGACCCTGAAGGAATTGTGAAGAATTTCCCTGTTTCTTTGTTCTGTTTTTGAAATTCCTTTTTAGAGTGGGTTTGAGCTGATTCTCGCTGCCCTGTTTATGCCAGTCTAGACACACTTGATTCCCTTACGGAGACATATCAGTACATAGGTTTTAAGATTCTTACTAGTCAGATCTATTCCTCTGCGGGAAATATGGGGTTTTGAGTCCCTTTCACTGAGGAAGGTGGAGGTCTTGTCTATTCCATAGTTGGTTTTTGGAACGGTACCTGTGCTTATATCAAACTCGGGTTTGATGCATCACCCCACCTCTCCTTCCCCCTTAAGCAGGCATAAGAGTGTTTTCTAAATGTGAGACTCTGTTCTCTTGCCTAACTCAGTTCATGTGTAGCCAAGTTTACAGGATCTTCCTAAGTGATATCTTATGATAAGTTTCTTTTCCTGTGTGACTTCTTTCACTTAGAATCATCGTACCTGAATCCACTCATTTTGCTGCTACTGGTCTTATGACATTGATTTCGTGGCTGAGGGATATTCCATCGTACGTAAGTTCCACAATGTTTGGAACCATTTTTATATTGCCTGGGATATTTCAGGTGTACCCAGGTTGAGGTTCTTGTAAGCAGTGCAGCCCTCAATTTGGGGGTGGCTCTGTCTTATGGATTTTCAGTTTTCCCAAGGTATATTCCCTAGACTGGAAGTGCCCTTGGCTCTGTAGCTCTGTTGTTTACTTGTTTTAGGGAACACAATGCACTCCTCCAGTGAGGCAGTTGGCAACTTACATCCCGCCCATCAGCATAACAAGGCTCCCTGTTCTCCAGGGCCTGTCTTGCCTTTCTGGTTTTTTACACATTTTGTGGATGTCCCTTTTGACCGGTGGGAAGTGATACTTCTTTGTAGTGCAGATTTGCATTGCCCGCTTGCTTGCTTGGCCAAAAAGGGCGTATGCGTTTTCTCCTGAATATATTCAGGAGAAAACGCATATGCCCTTTTTGGCCAAGTGCATCATTGTCGAAGTTGTGCCCCTCTTCCTGTGCTTTACAGGCGATTCCAACGTACCTCTTGAAATCTGTTTCCTGCTATTCTGCCTCGCTTTCAAGTCCGCCTCGTTGCCTTCCCTCAACAGATTTTTGGACGATAGTTGGCCTTGATTACTCTGCCAGTTTGTGAATTGCTGTGCCCCTGAGCTCCATTTTTCAACTCGTTTTTTGTGAGCTGAACGCAAGTCCAAACTTTTGGTTCAGGACCTATACTGGTTCCCGGTGGGTGGCTGAGACTTTGGTTAATTCTTCTTCCTGCCGGGAAATTAGAGTGACATGTGCCCATCCAAATGCCTAGCAGCTACTCTCTCATTGGTTCTCCCTCTTCCCTTTCATCCTCTGCCAAATTGGCAACCTGTGCGAACCAGGAGCTTAAAGGGGCTGTCTCTCCAAGTTGGGAGATTGATAGGAAAGCAGTTGGAAAGTCAAACCGGAGCACCAGGAGAGGGGCTCTTCGTTGAGTTTTAGAAACCTGTCGTATTCACAGTGTGTCCATTCTCTAGGTTTCCCGTACACGTTATAGCTGTAGTAATATTCCCTTCAACCTGGAGAGCTGGGTCCCATGGAATGGGTGCCATGCATTATTGCTTTAAAGGGTCTGCATTTGCTCACCCAATCTCACCAATCCTCTCAGTCCCAAGTGTCCAGCCTTATGCCACATCCAGCTGTCATTGTAGATAGGGTCATTCCAGGTTGCATCAGAGACCCTGAAGGAATTGTAAAGAATTTCCCTGTTTCTTTGTTCTGTTTTTGAAATTCCTTTTTAGAGTGGGTTTGAGCTGATTCTCGCTGCCATGTTTATGCCAGTCTAGACACACTTGATTCTCTTACGGAGACATATCAGTACATAGGTTTTAAGATTCTTACTAGTCAGATCTATTCCTCTGCGGGAAATATGGGGTTTTGAATCCCTTTCACTGAGGAAGGTGTAGGTCTTTTCTATTCCATAGTTGGTTTTTGGAACGGTACCTGTGCTTATATCAAACTCGGGTTTGATGCATCACCCCACCTCTCCTTCCCCCTTAAGCAGGCATAAGAGTGTTTTCTAAATGTGAGACTCTGTTCTCTTGCCTAACTCAGTTAATGTGTAGCCATGTTTACAGGATCATCCTAAGTGATATCTTATGATAAGTTTCTTTTCCTGTGTGACTTCTTTCACTTAGAATCATCGTACCTGAATCCACTCATTTTGCTGCTACTGGTCTTATGACATTGATTTCGTGGCTGAGGGATATTCCATCGTACGTAAGTTCCACAATGTTTGGAACCATTTTTATATTTCCTGGGATATTTCAGGTGTACCCAGGTTGAGGTTCTTGTAAGCAGTGCAGCCCTCAATTTGGGGGTGGCTCTGTCTTATGGATTTTCAGTTTTCCCAAGGTATATTCCCTAGACTGGAAGTGCCCTTGGCTCTGTAGCTCTGTTGTTTACTTGTTTTAGGGAACACAATGCACTCCTCCAGTGAGGCAGTTGGCAACTTACATCCCGCCCATCAGCATAACAAGGCTCCCTGTTCTCCAGGGCCTGTCTTGCCTTTCTGGTTTTTACACATTTTGTGGATGTCCCTTTGGACCGGTGGGAAGTGATACTTCTTTGTAGTGCAGATTTGCATTGCCCGCTTGCTTGCTTGGCCAAAAAGGGCGTATGCGTTTTCTCCTGAATATATTCAGGAGAAAACGCATACGCCCTATTTGGCCAAGTGCATCATGGTCGAAGTTGTGCCCCTCTTCCTGTGCTTTACAGGCGATTCCAACGTACCTCTTGAAATCTGTTTCCTGCTATTCTGCCTCGCTTTCAAGTCCGCCTCGTTGCCTTCCCTCAACAGATTTTTGGACGATAGTTGGCCTTGATTACTCTGCCAGTTTGTGAATTGCTGTGCCCCTGAGCTCCATTTTTCAACTCGTTTCTTGTGAGCTGAACGCAAGTCCAAACTTTTGGTTCAGGACCTATACTGGTTCCCGGTGGGTGGCTGAGACTTTGGTTAATTCTTCTTCCTGCCGGGAAATTAGAGTGACATGTGCCCATCCAAATGCCTAGCAGCTACTCTCTCATTGGTTCTCCCTCTTCCCTTTCATCCTCTGCCAAATTGGCAACCTGTGCGAACCAGGAGCTTAAAGGGGCTGTCTCTCCAAGTTGGGAGATTGATAGGAAAGCAGTTGGAAAGTCAAACCGGAGCACCAGGAGAGGGGCTCTTCGTTGAGTTTTAGAAACCTGTCGTATTCACAGTGTGTCCATTCTCTAGGTTTCCCGTACACGTTATAGCTGTAGTAATATTCCCTTCAACCTGGAGAGCTGGGACCCATGGAATGGGTGCCATGCATTATTGCTTTAAAGGGTCTGCATTTGCTCACCCAATCTCACCAATCCTCTCAGTCCCAAGTGTCCAGCCTTATGCCACATCCAGCTGTCATTGTAGATAGGGTCATTCCAGGTTGCATCAGAGACCCTGAAGGAATTGTGAAGAATTTCCCTGTTTCTTTGTTCTGTTTTTGAAATTCCTTTTTAGAGTGGGTTTGAGCTGATTCTCGCTGCCCTGTTTATGCCAGTCTAGACACACTTGATTCCCTTACGGAGACATATCAGTACATAGGTTTTAAGATTCTTACTAGTCAGATCTATTCCTCTGCGGGAAATATGGGGTTTTGAGTCCCTTTCACTGAGGAAGGTGGAGGTCTTGTCTATTCCATAGTTGGTTTTTGGAACGGTACCTGTGCTTATATCAAACTCGGGTTTGATGCATCACCCCACCTCTCCTTCCCCCTTAAGCAGGCATAAGAGTGTTTTCTAAATGTGAGACTCTGTTCTCTTGCCTAACTCAGTTCATGTGTAGCCAAGTTTACAGGATCTTCCTAAGTGATATCTTATGATAAGTTTCTTTTCCTGTGTGACTTCTTTCACTTAGAATCATCGTACCTGAATCCACTCATTTTGCTGCTACTGGTCTTATGACATTGATTTCGTGGCTGAGGGATATTCCATCGTACGTAAGTTCCACAATGTTTGGAACCATTTTTATATTGCCTGGGATATTTCAGGTGTACCCAGGTTGAGGTTCTTGTAAGCAGTGCAGCCCTCAATTTGGGGGTGGCTCTGTCTTATGGATTTTCAGTTTTCCCAAGGTATATTCCCAAGACTGGAAGTGCCCTTGGCTCTGTAGCTCTGTTGTTTACTTGTTTTAGGGAACACAATGCACTCCTCCAGTGAGGCAGTTGGCAACTTACATCCCGCCCATCAGCATAACAAGGCTCCCTGTTCTCCAGGGCCTGTCTTGCCTTTCTGGTTTTTACACATTTTGTGGATGTCCCTTTGGACCGGTGGGAAGTGATACTTCTTTGTAGTGCAGATTTGCATTGCCCGCTTGCTTGCTTGGCCAAAAAGGGCGTATGCGTTTTCTCCTGAATATATTCAGGAGAAAACGCATACGCCCTTTTTGGCCAAGTGCATCATGGTCGAAGTTGTGCCCCTCTTCCTGTGCTTTACAGGCGATTCCAACGTACCTCTTGAAATCTGTTTCCTGCTATTCTGCCTCGCTTTCAAGTCCGCCTCGTTGCCTTCCCTCAACAGATTTTTGGACGATAGTTGGCCTTGATTACTCTGCCAGTTTGTGAATTGCTGTGCCCCTGAGCTCCATTTTTCAACTCGTTTCTTGTGAGCTGAACGCAAGTCCAAACTTTTGGTTCAGGACCTATACTGGTTCCCGGTGGGTGGCTGAGACTTTGGTTAATTCTTCTTCCTGCCGGGAAATTAGAGTGACATGTGCCCATCCAAATGCCTAGCAGCTACTCTCTCATTGGTTCTCCCTATTCCCTTTCATCCTCTTCCAAATTGGCAACCTGTGCGAACCAGGAGCTTAAAGGGGCTGTCTCTCCAAGTTGGGAGATTGATAGGAAAGCAGTTGGAAAGTCAAACCGGAGCACCAGGAGAGGGGCTCTTCGTTGAGTTTTAGAAACCTGTCGTATTCACAGTGTGTCCATTCTCTAGGTTTCCCGTACACGTTATAGCTGTAGTAATATTCCCTTCAACCTGGAGAGCTGGGACCCATGGAATGGGTGCCATGCATTATTGCTTTAAAGGGTCTGCATTTGCTCACCCAATCTCACCAATCCTCTCAGTCCCAAGTGCCCAGCCTTATGCAACATCCAGCTGTCATTGTAGATAGGGTCATTCCAGGTTGCATCAGAGACCCTGAAGGAATTGTAAAGAATTTCCCTGTTTCTTTGTTCTGTTTTTGAAATTCCTTTTTAGAGTGGGTTTGACCTGATTCTCGCTGCCCTGTTTATGCCAGTCTAGACACACTTGATTCCCTTACGGAGACATATCAGTACATAGGTTTTAAGATTCTTACTAGTCAGATCTATTCGTCTGCGGGAAATATGGGGTTTTGAGTCCCTTTCACTGAGGAAGGTGGAGGTCTTGTCTATTCCATAGTTGGTTTTTGGAACGGTACCTGTGCTTATATCAAACTCGGGTTTGATGCATCACCCCACCTCTCCTTCCCCCTTAAGCAGGCATAAGAGTGTTTTCTAAATGTGAGACTCTGTTCTCATGCCTAACTCAGTTCATGTGTAGCCAAGTTTACAGGATCTTCCTAAGTGATATCTTATGATAAGTTTCTTTTCCTGTGTGACTTCTTTCACTTAGAATCATCGTACCTGAATCCACTCATTTTGCTGCTACTGGTCTTATGACATTGATTTCGTGGCTGAGGGATATTCCATCGTACGTAAGTTCCACAATGTTTGGAACCATTTTTATATTTCCTGGGATATTTCAGGTGTACCCAGGTTGAGGTTCTTGTAAGCAGTGCAGCCCTCAATTTGGGGGTGGCTCTGTCTTATGGATTTTCAGTTTTCCCAAGGTATATTCCCTAGACTGGAAGTGCCCTTGGCTCTGTAGCTCTGTTGTTTACTTGTTTTAGGGAACACAATGCACTCCTCCAGTGAGGCAGTTGGCAACTTACATCCCGCCCATCAGCATAACAAGGCTCCCTGTTCTCCAGGGCCTGTCTTGCCTTTCTGGTTTTTACACATTTTGTGGATGTCCCTTTGGACCGGTGGGAAGTGATACTTCTTTGTAGTGCAGATTTGCATTGCCCGCTTGCTTGCTTGGCCAAAAAGGGCGTATGCGTTTTCTCCTGAATATATTCAGGAGAAAACGCATACGCCCTTTTTGGCCAAGTGCATCATGGTCGAAGTTGTGCCCCTCTTCCTGTGCTTTACAGGCGATTCCAACGTACCTCTTGAAATCTGTTTCCTGCTATTCTGCCTCGCTTTCAAGTCCGCCTCGTTGCCTTCCCTCAACAGATTTTTGGATGATAGTTGGCCTTGATTACTCTGCCAGTTTGTGAATTGCTGTGCCCCTGAGCTCCATTTTTCAACTCGTTTTTTGTGAGCTGAACGCAAGTCAAAACTTTTGGTTCAGGACCTATACTGGTTCCCGGTGGGTGGCTGAGACTTTGGTTAATTCTTCTTCCTGCCGGGAAATTAGAGTGACATGTGCCCATCCAAATGCCTAGCAGCGACTCTCTCATTGGTTCTCCCTCTTCCCTTTCATCCTCTGCCAAATTGGCAACCTGTGCGAACCAGGAGCTTAAAGGGGCTCTCTCCCCAAGTTGGGAGATTGATAGGAAAGCAGTTGGAAAGTCAAACCGGAGCACCAGGAGAGGGGCTCTTCGTTGAGTTTTAGAAACCTGTCATATTCACAGTGTGTCCATTCTCTAGGTTTCCCGTACACGTTATAGCTGTAGTAATATTCCCTTCAACCTGGAGAGCTGGGACCCATGGAATGGGTGCCATGCATTATTGCTTTAAAGGGTCTGCATTTGCTCACCCAATCTCACCAATCCTCTCAGTCCCAAGTGTCCAGCCTTATGCAACATCCAGCTGTCATTGTAGATAGGGTCATTCCAGGTTGCATCAGAGACCCTGAAGGAATTGTAAAGAATTTCCTTGTTTCTTTGTTCTGTTTTTGAAATTCCTTTTTAGAGTGGGTTTGAGCTGATTCTCGCTGCCCTGTTTATGCCAGTCTAGACACACTTGATTCCCTTACGGAGACATATCAGTACATAGGTTTTAAGATTCTTAATAGTCAGATCTATTCCTCTGCGGGAAATATGGGGTTTTGAGTCCCTTTCACTGAGGAAGGTGGAGGTCTTGTCTATTCCATAGTTGGTTTTTGGAACGGTACCTGTGCTTATATCAAACTCGGGTTTGATGCATCACCCCACCTCTCCTTCCCCCTTAAGCAGGCATAAGAGTGTTTTCTAAATGTGAGACTCTGTTCTCTTGCCTAACTCAGTTCATGTGTAGCCAAGTTTACAGGATCTTCCTAAGTGATATCTTATGATAAGTTTCTTTTCCTGTGTGACTTCTTTCACTTAGAATCATCGTACCTGAATCCACTCATTTTGCTGCTACTGGTCTTATGACATTGATTTCGTGGCTGAGGGATATTCCATCGTACGTAAGTTCCACAATGTTTGGAACCATTTTTATATTTCCTGGGATATTTCAGGTGTACCCAGGTTGAGGTTCTTGTAAGCAGTGCAGCCCTCAATTTGGGGGTGGCTCTGTCTTATGGATTTTCAGTTTTCCCAAGGTATATTCCCTAGACTGGAAGTGCCCTTGGCTCTGTAGCTCTGTTGTTTACTTGTTTTAGGGAACACAATGCACTCCTCCAGTGAGGCAGTTGGCAACTTACATCCCGCCCATCAGCATAACAAGGCTCCCTGTTCTCCAGGGCCTGTCTTGCCTTTCTGGTTTTTACACATTTTGTGGATGTCCCTTTTGACCGGTGGGAAGTGATACTTCTTTGTAGTGCAGATTTGCATTGCCCGCTTGCTTGCTTGGCCAAAAAGGGCGTATGCGTTTTCTCCTGAATATATTCAGGAGAAAATGCATACGCCCTTTTTGGCCAAGTGCATCATTGTCGAAGTTGTGCCCCTCTTCCTGTGCTTTACAGGCGATTCCAACGTACCTCTTGAAATCTGTTTCCTGCTATTCTGCCTCGCTTTCAAGTCCGCCTCGTTGCCTTCCCTCAACAGATTTTTGGACGATAGTTGGCCTTGATTACTCTGCCAGTTTGTGAATTGCTGTGCCCCTGAGCTCCATTTTTCAACTCGTTTTTTGTGAGCTGAACGCAAGTCAAAACTTTTGGTTCAGGACCTATACTGGTTCCCGGTGGGTGGCTGAGACTTTGGTTAATTCTTCTTCCTGCCGGGAAATTAGAGTGACATGTGCCCATCCAAATGCCTAGCAGCGACTCTCTCATTGGTTCTCCCTCTTCCCTTTCATCCTCTGCCAAATTGGCAACCTGTGCGAACCAGGAGCTTAAAGGGGCTGTCTCTCCAAGTTGGGAGATTGATAGGAAAGCAGTTGGAAAGTCAAACCGGAGCACCAGGAGAGGGGCTCTTCGTTGAGTTTTAGAAACCTGTCGTATTCACAGTGTGTCCATTCTCTAGGTTTCCCGTACACGTTATAGCTGTAGTAATATTCCCTTCAACCTGGAGAGCTGGGACCCATGGAATGGGTGCCATGCATTATTGCTTTAAAGGGTCTGCATTTGCTCACCCAATCTCACCAATCCTCTCAGTCCCAAGTGTCCAGCCTTATGCCACATCCAGCTGTCATTGTAGATAGGGTCATTCCAGGTTGCATCAGAGACCCTGAAGGAATTGTGAAGAATTTCCCTGTTTCTTTGTTCTGTTTTTGAAATTCCTTTTTAGAGTGGGTTTGAGCTGATTCTCGCTGCCCTGTTTATGCCAGTCTAGACACACTTGATTCCCTTACGGAGACATATCAGTACATAGGTTTTAAGATTCTTACTAGTCAGATCTATTCCTCTGCGGGAAATATGGGGTTTTGAGTCCCTTTCACTGAGGAAGGTGGAGGTCTTGTCTATTCCATAGTTGGTTTTTGGAACGGTACCTGTGCTTATATCAAACTCGGGTTTGATGCATCACCCCACCTCTCCTTCCCCCTTAAGCAGGCATAAGAGTGTTTTCTAAATGTGAGACTCTGTTCTCTTGCCTAACTCAGTTCATGTGTAGCCAAGTTTACAGGATCTTCCTAAGTGATATCTTATGATAAGTTTCTTTTCCTGTGTGACTTCTTTCACTTAGAATCATCGTACCTGAATCCACTCATTTTGCTGCTACTGGTCTTATGACATTGATTTCGTGGCTGAGGGATATTCCATCGTACGTAAGTTCCACAATGTTTGGAACCATTTTTATATTTCCTGGGATATTTCAGGTGTACCCAGGTTGAGGTTCTTGTAAGCAGTGCAGCCCTCAATTTGGGGGTGGCTCTGTCTTATGGATTTTCAGTTTTCCCAAGGTATATTCCCTAGACTGGAAGTGCCCTTGGCTCTGTAGCTCTGTTGTTTACTTGTTTTAGGGAACACAATGCACTCTTCCAGTGAGGCAGTTGGCAACTTACATCCCGCCCATCAGCATAACAGGGCTCCCTGTTCTCCAGGGCCTGTCTTGCCTTTCTGGTTCTTTACACATTTTGTGGATGTCCCTTTTGACCGGTGGGAAGTGATACTTCTTTGTAGTGCAGATTTGCATTGCCCGCTTGCTTGCTTGGCCAAAAAGGGCATATGCGTTTTCTCCTGAATATATTCAGGAGAAAACGCATACGCCCTTTTTGGCCAAGTGCATCATTGTCGAAGTTGTGCCCCTCTTCCTGTGCTTTACAGGCGATTCCAACGTACCTCTTGAAATCTGTTTCCTGCTATTCTGCCTCGCTTTCAAGTCCGCCTCGTTGCCTTCCCTCAACAGATTTTTGGACGATAGTTGGCCTTGATTACTCTGCCAGTTTGTGAATTGCTGTGCCCCTGAGCTCCATTTTTCAACTCGTTTTTTGTGAGCTGAACGCAAGTCCAAACTTTTGGTTCAGGACCTATACTGGTTCCCGATGGGTGGCTGAGACTTTGGTTAATTCTTCTTCCTGCCGGGAAATTAGAGTGACATGTGCCCATCCAAATGCCTAGCAGCTACTCTCTCATTGGTTCTCCCTCTTCCCTTTCATCCTCTGCCAAATTGGCAACCTGTGCGAACCAGGAGCTTAAAGGGGCTGTCTCTCCAAGTTGGGAGATTGATAGGAAAGCAGTTGGAAAGTCAAACCGGAGCACCAGGAGAGGGGCTCTTCGTTGAGTTTTAGAAACCTGTCGTATTCACAGTGTGTCCATTCTCTAGGTTTCCCGTACACGTTATATCTGTAGTAATATTCCCTTCAACCTGGAGAGCTGGGACCCATGGAATGGGTGCCATGCATTATTGCTTTAAAGGGTCTGCATTTGCTCACCCAATCTCACCAATCCTCTCAGTCCCAAGTGTCCAGCCTTATGCCACATCCAGCTGTCATTGTAGATAGGGTCATTCCAGGTTGCATCAGAGACCCTGAAGGAATTGTAAAGAATTTCCCTGTTTCTTTGTTCTGTTTTTGAAATTCCTTTTTAGAGTGGGTTTGAGCTGATTCTCGCTGCCCTGTTTATGCCAGTCTAGACACACTTGATTCCCTTACGGAGACATATCAGTACATAGGTTTTAAGATTCTTACTAGTCAGATCTATTCCTCTGCGGGAAATATGGGGTTTTGAGTCCCTTTCACTGAGGAAGGTGGAGGTCTTGTCTATTCCATAGTTGGTTTTTGGAACGGTACCTGTGCTTATATCAAACTCGGGTTTGATGCATCACCCCACCTCTCCTTCCCCCTTAAGCAGGCATAAGAGTGTTTTCTAAATGTGAGACTCTGTTCTCTTGCCTAACTCAGTTAATGTGTAGCCATGTTTACAGGATCATCCTAAGTGATATCTTATGATAAGTTTCTTTTCCTGTGTGACTTCTTTCACTTAGAATCATCGTACCTGAATCCACTCATTTTGCTGCTACTGGTCTTATGACATTGATTTCGTGGCTGAGGGATATTCCATCGTACGTAAGTTCCACAATGTTTGGAACCATTTTTATATTTCCTGGGATATTTCAGGTGTACCCAGGTTGAGGTTCTTGTAAGCAGTGCAGCCCTCAATTTGGGGGTGGCTCTGTCTTATGGATTTTCAGTTTTCCCAAGGTATATTCCCTAGACTGGAAGTGCCCTTGGCTCTGTAGCTCTGTTGTTTACTTGTTTTAGGGAACACAATGCACTCCTCCAGTGAGGCAGTTGGCAACTTACATCCCGCCCATCAGCATAACAGGGCTCCCTGTTCTCCAGGGCCTGTCTTGCCTTTCTGGTTTTTACACATTTTGTGGATGTCCCTTTTGACCGGTGGGAAGTGATACTTCTTTGTAGTGCAGATTTGCATTGCCCGCTTGCTTGCTTGGCCAAAAAGGGCGTATGCGTTTTCTCCTGAATATATTCAGGAGAAAATGCATACGCCCTTTTTGGCCAAGTGCATCATTGTCGAAGTTGTGCCCCTCTTCCTGTGCTTTACAGGCCATTCCAACGTACCTCTTGAAATCTGTTTCCTGCTATTCTGCCTCGCTTTCAAGTCCGCCTCGTTGCCTTCCCTCAACAGATTTTTGGACGATAGTTGGCCTTGATTACTCTGCCAGTTTGTGAATTGCTGTGCCCCTGAGCTCCATTTTTCAACTCGTTTTTTGTGAGCTGAACGCAAGTCCAAACTTTTGGTTCAGGACCTATACTGGTTCCCGGTGGGTGGCTGAGACTTTGGTTAATTCTTCTTCCTGCCGGGAAATTAGAGTGACATGTGCCCATCCAAATGCCTAGCAGCTACTCTCTCATTGGTTCTCCCTCTTCCCTTTCTTCCTCTGCCAAATTGGCAACCTGTGCGAACCAGGAGCTTAAAGGGGCTGTCTCTCCAAGTTGGGAGATTGATAGGAAAGCAGTTGGAAAGTCAAACCGGAGCACCAGGAGAGGGGCTCTTCGTTGAGTTTTAGAAACCTGTCGTATTCACAGTGTGTCCATTCTCTAGGTTTCCCGTACACGTTATAGCTGTAGTAATATTCCCTTCAACCTGGAGAGCTGGGACCCATGGAATGGGTGCCATGCATTATTGCTTTAAAGGGTCTGCATTTGCTCACCCAATCTCACCAATCCTCTCAGTCCCAAGTGTCCAGCCTTCTGCCACATCCAGCTGTCATTGTAGATAGGGTCATTCCAGGTTGCATCAGAGACCCTGAAGGAATTGTGAAGAATTTCCCTGTTTCTTTGTTCTGTTTTTGAAATTCCTTTTTAGAGTGGGTTTGAGCTGATTCTCGCTGCCCTGTTTATGCCAGTCTAGACACACTTGATTCCCTTACGGAGACATATCAGTACATAGGTTTTAAGATTCTTACTAGTCAGATCTATTCCTCTGCGGGAAATATGGGGTTTTGAGTCCCTTTCACTGAGGAAGGTGGAGGTCTTGTCTATTCCATAGTTGGTTTTTGGAACGGTACCTGTGCTTATATCAAACTCGGGTTTGATGCATCACCCCACCTCTCCTTCCCCCTTAAGCAGGCATAAGAGTGTTTTCTAAATGTGAGACTCTGTTCTCTTGCCTAACTCAGTTCATGTGTAGCCAAGTTTACAGGATCTTCCTAAGTGATATCTTATGATAAGTTTCTTTTCCTGTGTGACTTCTTTCACTTAGAATCATCGTACCTGAATCCACTCATTTTGCTGCTACTGGTCTTATGACATTGATTTCGTGGCTGAGGGATATTCCATCGTACGTAAGTTCCACAATGTTTGGAACCATTTTTATATTGCCTGGGATATTTCAGGTGTACCCAGGTTGAGGTTCTTGTAAGCAGTGCAGCCCTCAATTTGGGGGTGGCTCTGTCTTATGGATTTTCAGTTTTCCCAAGGTATATTCCCTAGACTGGAAGTGCCCTTGGCTCTGTAGCTCTGTTGTTTACTTGTTTTAGGGAACACAATGCACTCCTCCAGTGAGGCAGTTGGCAACTTACATCCCGCCCATCAGCATAACAAGGCTCCCTGTTCTCCAGGGCCTGTCTTGCCTTTCTGGTTTTTTACACATTTTGTGGATGTCCCTTTTGACCGGTGGGAAGTGATACTTCTTTGTAGTGCAGATTTGCATTGCCCGCTTGCTTGCTTGGCCAAAAAGGGCGTATGCGTTTTCTCCTGAATATATTCAGGAGAAAACGCATATGCCCTTTTTGGCCAAGTGCATCATTGTCGAAGTTGTGCCCCTCTTCCTGTGCTTTACAGGCGATTCCAACGTACCTCTTGAAATCTGTTTCCTGCTATTCTGCCTCGCTTTCAAGTCCGCCTCGTTGCCTTCCCTCAACAGATTTTTGGACGATAGTTGGCCTTGATTACTCTGCCAGTTTGTGAATTGCTGTGCCCCTGAGCTCCATTTTTCAACTCGTTTTTTGTGAGCTGAACGCAAGTCCAAACTTTTGGTTCAGGACCTATACTGGTTCCCGGTGGGTGGCTGAGACTTTGGTTAATTCTTCTTCCTGCCGGGAAATTAGAGTGACATGTGCCCATCCAAATGCCTAGCAGCTACTCTCTCATTGGTTCTCCCTCTTCCCTTTCATCCTCTGCCAAATTGGCAACCTGTGCGAACCAGGAGCTTAAAGGGGCTGTCTCTCCAAGTTGGGAGATTGATAGGAAAGCAGTTGGAAAGTCAAACCGGAGCACCAGGAGAGGGGCTCTTCGTTGAGTTTTAGAAACCTGTCGTATTCACAGTGTGTCCATTCTCTAGGTTTCCCGTACACGTTATAGCTGTAGTAATATTCCCTTCAACCTGGAGAGCTGGGTCCCATGGAATGGGTGCCATGCATTATTGCTTTAAAGGGTCTGCATTTGCTCACCCAATCTCACCAATCCTCTCAGTCCCAAGTGTCCAGCCTTATGCCACATCCAGCTGTCATTGTAGATAGGGTCATTCCAGGTTGCATCAGAGACCCTGAAGGAATTGTAAAGAATTTCCCTGTTTCTTTGTTCTGTTTTTGAAATTCCTTTTTAGAGTGGGTTTGAGCTGATTCTCGCTGCCATGTTTATGCCAGTCTAGACACACTTGATTCTCTTACAGAGACATATCAGTACATAGGTTTTAAGATTCTTACTAGTCAGATCTATTCCTCTGCGGGAAATATGGGGTTTTGAATCCCTTTCACTGAGGAAGGTGTAGGTCTTTTCTATTCCATAGTTGGTTTTTGGAACGGTACCTGTGCTTATATCAAACTCGGGTTTGATGCATCACCCCACCTCTCCTTCCCCCTTAAGCAGGCATAAGAGTGTTTTCTAAATGTGAGACTCTGTTCTCTTGCCTAACTCAGTTAATGTGTAGCCATGTTTACAGGATCATCCTAAGTGATATCTTATGATAAGTTTCTTTTCCTGTGTGACTTCTTTCACTTAGAATCATCGTACCTGAATCCACTCATTTTGCTGCTACTGGTCTTATGACATTGATTTCGTGGCTGAGGGATATTCCATCGTACGTAAGTTCCACAATGTTTGGAACCATTTTTATATTTCCTGGGATATTTCAGGTGTACCCAGGTTGAGGTTCTTGTAAGCAGTGCAGCCCTCAATTTGGGGGTGGCTCTGTCTTATGGATTTTCAGTTTTCCCAAGGTATATTCCCTAGACTGGAAGTGCCCTTGGCTCTGTAGCTCTGTTGTTTACTTGTTTTAGGGAACACAATGCACTCCTCCAGTGAGGCAGTTGGCAACTTACATCCCGCCCATCAGCATAACAAGGCTCCCTGTTCTCCAGGGCCTGTCTTGCCTTTCTGGTTTTTACACATTTTGTGGATGTCCCTTTGGACCGGTGGGAAGTGATACTTCTTTGTAGTGCAGATTTGCATTGCCCGCTTGCTTGCTTGGCCAAAAAGGGCGTATGCGTTTTCTCCTGAATATATTCAGGAGAAAACGCATACGCCCTATTTGGCCAAGTGCATCATGGTCGAAGTTGTGCCCCTCTTCCTGTGCTTTACAGGCGATTCCAACGTACCTCTTGAAATCTGTTTCCTGCTATTCTGCCTCGCTTTCAAGTCCGCCTCGTTGCCTTCCCTCAACAGATTTTTGGACGATAGTTGGCCTTGATTACTCTGCCAGTTTGTGAATTGCTGTGCCCCTGAGCTCCATTTTTCAACTCGTTTTTTGTGAGCTGAACGCAAGTCCAAACTTTTGGTTCAGGACCTATACTGGTTCCCGGTGGGTGGCTGAGACTTTGGTTAATTCTTCTTCCTGCCGGGAAATTAGAGTGACATGTGCCCATCCAAATGCCTAGCAGCTACTCTCTCATTGGTTCTCCCTCTTCCCTTTCTTCCTCTGCCAAATTGGCCACCTGTGCGAACCAGGAGCTTAAAGGGGCTGTCTCTCCAAGTTGGGAGATTGATAGGAAAGCAGTTGGAAAGTCAAACCGGAGCACCAGGAGAGGGGCTCTTCGTTGAGTTTTAGAAACCTGTCGTATTCACAGTGTGTCCATTCTCTAGGTTTCCCGTACACGTTATAGCTGTAGTAATATTCCCTTCAACCTGGAGAGCTGGGACCCATGGAATGGGTGCCATGCATTATTGCTTTAAAGGGTCTGCATTTGCTCACCCAATCTCACCAATCCTCTCAGTCCCAAGTGTCCAGCCTTATGCCACATCCAGCTGTCATTGTAGATAGGGTCATTCCAGGTTGCATCAGAGACCCTGAAGGAATTGTGAAGAATTTCCCTGTTTCTTTGTTCTGTTTTTGAAATTCCTTTTTAGAGTGGGTTTGAGCTGATTCTCGCTGCCCTGTTTATGCCAGTCTAGACACACTTGATTCCCTTACAGAGACATATCAGTACATAGGTTTTAAGATTCTTACTAGTCAGATCTATTCCTCTGCGGGAAATATGGGGTTTTGAGTCCCTTTCACTGAGGAAGGTGGAGGTCTTGTCTATTCCATAGTTGGTTTTTGGAACGGTACCTGTGCTTATATCAAACTCGGGTTTGATGCATCACCCCACCTCTCCTTCCCCCTTAAGCAGGCATAAGAGTGTTTTCTAAATGTGAGACTCTGTTCTCTTGCCTAAGTTAGTTCGTGTGTAGCCATGTTTACAGGATCTTCCTAAGTGATATCTTATGATAAGTTTCTTTTCCTGTGTGACTTCTTTCACTTAGAATCATCGTACCTGAATCCACTCATTTTGCTGCTACTGGTCTTATGACATTGATTTCGTGGCTGAGGGATATTCCATCGTACGTAAGTTCCACAATGTTTGGAACCATTTTTATATTGCCTGGGATATTTCAGGTGTACCCAGGTTGAGGTTCTTGTAAGCAGTGCAGCCCTCAATTTGGGGGTGGCTCTGTCTTATGGATTTTCAGTTTTCCCAAGGTATATTCCCTAGACTGGAAGTGCCCTTGGCTCTGTAGCTCTGTTGTTTACTTGTTTTAGGGAACACAATGCACTCCTCCAGTGAGGCAGTTGGCAACTTACATCCCGCCCATCAGCATAACAGGGCTCCCTGTTCTCCAGGGCCTGTCTTGCCTTTCTGGTTTTTTACACATTTTGTGGATGTCCCTTTTGACCGGTGGGAAGTGATACTTCTTTGTAGTGCAGATTTGCATTGCCCGCTTGCTTGCTTGGCCAAAAAGGGCGTATGCGTTTTCTCCTGAATATATTCAGGAGAAAACGCATACGCCCTTTTTGGCCAAGTGCATCATTGTCGAAGTTGTGCCCCTCTTCCTGTGCTTTACAGGCGATTCCAACGTACCTCTTGAAATCTGTTTCCTGCTATTCTGCCTCGCTTTCAAGTCCGCCTCGTTGCCTTCCCTCAACAGATTTTTGGACGATAGTTGGCCTTGATTACTCTGCCAGTTTGTGAATTGCTGTGCCCCTGAGCTCCATTTTTCAACTCGTTTTTTGTGAGCTGAACGCAAGTCCAAACTTTTGGTTCAGGACCTATACTGGTTCCCGATGGGTGGCTGAGACTTTGGTTAATTCTTCTTCCTGCCGGGAAATTAGAGTGACATGTGCCCATCCAAATGCCTAGCAGCTACTCTCTCATTGGTTCTCCCTCTTCCCTTTCATCCTCTGCCAAATTGGCAACCTGTGCGAACCAGGAGCTTAAAGGGGCTGTCTCTCCAAGTTGGGAGATTGATAGGAAAGCAGTTGGAAAGTCAAACCGGAGCACCAGGAGAGGGGCTCTTCGTTGAGTTTTAGAAACCTGTCGTATTCACAGTGTGTCCATTCTCTAGGTTTCCCGTACACGTTATAGCTGTAGTAATATTCCCTTCAACCTGGAGAGCTGGGACCCATGGAATGGGTGCCATGCATTATTGCTTTAAAGGGTCTGCATTTGCTCACCCAATCTCACCAATCCTATCAGTCCCAAGTGTCCAACCTTATGCCACATCCAGCTGTCATTGTAGATAGGGTCATTCCAGGTTGCATCAGAGACCCTGAAGGAATTGTAAAGAATTTCCCTGTTTCTTTGTTCTGTTTTTGAAATTCCTTTTTAGAGTGGGTTTGAGCTGATTCTCGCTGCCATGTTTATGCCAGTCTAGACACACTTGATTCCCTTACGGAGACATATCAGTACATAGGTTTTAAGATTCTTACTAGTCAGATCTATTCCTCTGCGGGAAATATGGGGTTTTGAGTCCCTTTCACTGAGGAAGGTGGAGGTCTTGTCTATTCCATAGTTGGTTTTTGGAACGGTACCTGTGCTTATATCAAACTCGGGTTTGATGCATCACCCCACCTCTCCTTCCCCCTTAAGCAGGCATAAGAGTGTTTTCTAAATGTGAGACTCTGTTCTCTTGCCTAACTCAGTTCATGTGTAGCCATGTTTACAGGATCATCCTAAGTGATATCTTATGATAAGTTTCTTTTCCTGTGTGACTTCTTTCACTTAGAATCATCGTACCTGAATCCACTCATTTTGCTGCTACTGGTCTTATGACATTGATTTCGTGGCTGAGGGATATTCCATCGTACGTAAGTTCCACAATGTTTGGAACCATTTTTATATTTCCTGGGATATTTCAGGTGTACCCAGGTTGAGGTTCTTGTAAGCAGTGCAGCCCTCAATTTGGGGGTGGCTCTGTCTTATGGATTTTCAGTTTTCCCAAGGTATATTCCCTAGACTGGAAGTGCCCTTGGCTCTGTAGCTCTGTTGTTTACTTGTTTTAGGGAACACAATGCACTCCTCCAGTGAGGCAGTTGGCAACTTACATCCCGCCCATCAGCATAACAGGGCTCCCTGTTCTCCAGGGCCTGTCTTGCCTTTCTGGTTTTTACACATTTTGTGGATGTCCCTTTTGACCGGTGGGAAGTGATACTTCTTTGTAGTGCAGATTTGCATTGCCCGCTTGCTTGCTTGGCCAAAAAGGGCGTATGCGTTTTCTCCTGAATATATTCAGGAGAAAACGCATACGCCCTTTTTGGCCAAGTGCATCATTGTCGAAGTTGTGCCCCTCTTCCTGTGCTTTACAGGCCATTCCAACGTACCTCTTGAAATCTGTTTCCTGCTATTCTGCCTCGCTTTCAAGTCCGCCTCGTTGCCTTCCCTCAACAGATTTTTGGACGATAGTTGGCCTTGATTACTCTGCCAGTTTGTGAATTGCTGTGCCCCTGAGCTCCATTTTTCAACTCGTTTTTTGTGAGCTGAACGCAAGTCCAAACTTTTGGTTCAGGACCTATACTGGTTCCCGGTGGGTGGCTGATACTTTGGTTAATTCTTCTTCCTGCCGGGAAATTAGAGTGACATGTGCCCATCCAAATGCCTAGCAGCTACTCTCTCATTGGTTCTCCCTCTTCCCTTTCTTCCTCTGCCAAATTGGCAACCTGTGCGAACCAGGAGCTTAAAGGGGCTGTCTCTCCAAGTTGGGAGATTGATAGGAAAGCAGTTGGAAAGTCAAACCGGAGCACCAGGAGAGGGGCTCTTCGTTGAGTTTTAGAAACCTGTCGTATTCACAGTGTGTCCATTCTCTAGGTTTCCCGTACACGTTATAGCTGTAGTAATATTCCCTTCAACCTGGAGAGCTGGGACCCATGGAATGGGTGCCATGCATTATTGCTTTAAAGGGTCTGCATTTGCTCACCCAATCTCACCAATCCTCTCAGTCCCAAGTGTCCAGCCTTATGCCACATCCAGCTGTCATTGTAGATAGGGTCATTCCAGGTTGCATCAGAGACCCTGAAGGAATTGTAAAGAATTTTCCTGTTTCTTTGTTCTATTTTTGAAATTCCTTTTTAGAGTGGGTTTGAGCTGATTCTCGCTGCCCTGTTTATGCCAGTCTAGACACACTTGATTCCCTTACGGAGACATATCAGTACATAGGTTTTAAGATTCTTACTAGTCAGATCTATTCCTCTGCGGGAAATATGGGGTTTTGAGTCCCTTTCACTGAGGAAGGTGGAGGTCTTGTCTATTCCATAGTTGGTTTTTGGAACGGTACCTGTGCTTATATCAAACTCGGGTTTGATGCATCACCCCACCTCTCCTTCCCCCTTAAGCAGGCATAAGAGTGTTTTCTAAATGTGAGACTCTGTTCTCTTGCCTAACTCAGTTCATGTGTAGCCATGTTTACAGGATCATCCTAAGTGATATCTTATGATAAGTTTCTTTTCCTGTGTGACTTCTTTCACTTAGAATCATCGTACCTGAATCCACTCATTTTGCTGCTACTGGTCTTATGACATTGATTTCGTGGCTGAGGGATATTCCATCGTACGTAAGTTCCACAATGTTTGGAACCATTTTTATATTTCCTGGGATATTTCAGGTGTACCCAGGTTGAGGTTCTTGTAAGCAGTGCAGCCCTCAATTTGGGGGTGGCTCTGTCTTATGGATTTTCAGTTTTCCCAAGGTATATTCCCTAGACTGGAAGTGCCCTTGGCTCTGTAGCTCTGTTGTTTACTTGTTTTAGGGAACACAATGCACTCCTCCAGTGAGGCAGTTGGCAACTTACATCCCGCCCATCAGCATAACAGGGCTCCCTGTTCTCCAGGGCCTGTCTTGCCTTTCTGGTTTTTACACATTTTGTGGATGTCCCTTTTGACCGGTGGGAAGTGATACTTCTTTGTAGTGCAGATTTGCATTGCCCGCTTGCTTGCTTGGCCAAAAAGGGCGTATGCGTTTTCTCCTGAATATATTCAGGAGAAAACGCATACGCCCTTTTTGGCCAAGTGCATCATTGTCGAAGTTGTGCCCCTCTTCCTGTGCTTTACAGGCGATTCCAACGTACCTCTTGAAATCTGTTTCCTGCTATTCTGCCTCGCTTTCAAGTCCGCCTCGTTGCCTTCCCTCAACAGATTTTTGGACGATAGTTGGCCTTGATTACTCTGCCAGTTTGTGAATTGCTGTGCCCCTGAGCTCCATTTTTCAAATCGTTTCTTGTGAGCTGAACGCAAGTCCAAACTTTTGGTTCAGGACCTATACTGGTTCCCGGTGGGTGGCTGAGACTTTGGTTAATTCTTCTTCCTGCTGGGAAATTAGAGTGACATGTGGCCATCCAAATGCCTAGCAGCTACTCTCTCATTGGTTCTCCCTCTTCCCTTTCATCCTCTGCCAAATTGGCAACCTGTGCGAACCAGGAGCTTAAAGGGGCTGTCTCTCCAAGTTGGGAGATTGATAGGAAAGCAGTTGGAAAGTCAAACCGGAGCACCAGGAGAGGGGCTCTTCGTTGAGTTTTAGAAACCTGTCGTATTCACAGTGTGTCCATTCTCTAGGTTTCCCGTACACGTTATAGCTGTAGTAATATTCCCTTCAACCTGGAGAGCTGGGACCCATGGAATGGGTGCCATGCATTATTGCTTTAAAGGGTCTGCATTTGCTCACCCAATCTCACCAATCCTCTCAGTCCCAAGTGTCCAGCCTTCTGCCACATCCAGCTGTCATTGTAGATAGGGTCATTCCAGGTTGCATCAGAGACCCTGAAGGAATTGTAAAGATTTTCCCTGTTTCTTTGTTCTGTTTTTGAAATTCCTTTTTAGAGTAGGTTTGAGCTGATTCTCGCTGCCATGTTTATGCCAGTCTAGACACACTTGATTCCCTTACGGAGACATATCAGTACATAGGTTTTAAGATTCTTACTAGTCAGATCTATTCCTCTGCGGGAAATATGGGGTTTTGAGTCCCTTTCACTGAGGAAGGTGGAGGTCTTGTCTATTCCATAGTTGGTTTTTGGAACGGTACCTGTGCTTATATCAAACTCGGGTTTGATGCATCACCCCACCTCTCCTTCCCCCTTAAGCAGGCATAAGAGTGTTTTCTAAATGTGAGACTCTGTTCTCTTGCCTAACTCAGTTCATGTGTAGCCATGTTTACAGGATCATCCTAAGTGATATCTTATGATAAGTTTCTTTTCCTGTGTGACTTCTTTCACTTAGAATCATCGTACCTGAATCCACTCATTTTGCTGCTACTGGTCTTATGACATTGATTTCGTGGCTGAGGGATATTCCATCGTACGTAAGTTCCACAATGTTTGGAACCATTTTTATATTGCCTGGGATATTTCAGGTGTACCCAGGTTGAGGTTCTTGTAAGCAGTGCAGCCCTCAATTTGGGGGTGGCTCTGTCTTATGGATTTTCAGTTTTCCCAAGGTATATTCCCTAGACCGGAAGTGCCCTTGGCTCTGTAGCTCTGTTGTTTACTTGTTTTAGGGAACACAATGCACTCCTCCAGTGAGGCAGTTGGCAACTTACATCCCGCCCATCAGCATAACAAGGCTCCCTGTTCTCCAGGGCCTCTCTTGCCTTTCTGGTTTTTACACATTTTGTGGATGTCCCTTTTGACCGGTGGGAAGTGATACTTCTTTGTAGTGCAGATTTGCATTGCCCGCTTGCTTGCTTGGCCAAAAAGGGCGTATGTGTTTTCTCCTGAATATATTCAGGAGAAAACGCATAGGCCCTTTTTGGCCAAGTGCATCATTGTCGAAGTTGTGCCCCTCTTCCTGTGCTTTACAGGCGATTCCAACGTACCTCTTGAAATCTGTTTCCTGCTATTCTGCCTCGCTTTCAAGTCCGCCTCGTTGCCTTCCCTCAACAGATTTTTGGACGATAGTTGGCCTTGATTACTCTGCCAGTTTGTGAATTGCTGTGCCCCTGAGCTCCATTTTTCAACTCGTTTTTTTGTGAGCTGAACGCAAGTCCAAACTTTTGGTTCAGGACCTATACTGGTTCCCGGTGGGTGGCTGAGACTTTGGTTAATTCTTCTTCCTGCCGGGAAATTAGAGTGACATGTGCCCATCCAAATGCCTAACAGCTACTCTCTCATTGGTTCTCCCTATTCCCTTTCATCCTCTGCCAAATTGGCAACCTGTGCGAACCAGGAACTTAAAGGGGCTGTCTCTCCAAGTTGGGAGATTGATAGGAAAGCAGTTGGAAAGTCAAACCGGAGCACCAGGAGAGGGGCTCTTCGTTGAGTTTTAGAAACCTGTCGTATTCACAGTGTGTCCATTCTCTAGGTTTCCCGTACACGTTATAGCTGTAGTAATATTCCCTTCAACCTGGAGAGCTGGGACCCATGGAATGGGTGCCATGCATTATTGCTATAAAGGGTCTGCATTTGCTCACCCAATCTCACCAATCCTCTCAGTCCCAAGTGTCCAGCCTTCTGCCACATCCAGCTGTCATTGTAGATAGGGTCATTCCAGGTTGCATCAGAGACCCTGAAGGAATTGTAAAGATTTTCCCTGTTTCTTTGTTCTGTTTTTGAAATTCCTTTTTAGAGTAGGTTTGAGCTGATTCTCGCTGCCCTGTTTATGCCAGTCTAGACACACTTGATTCCCTTACGGAGACATATCAGTACATAGGTTTTAAGATTCTTACTAGTCAGATCTATTCCTCTGCGGGAAATATGGGGTTTTGAGTCCCTTTCACTGAGGAAGGTGGAGGTCTTGTCTATTCCATAGTTGGTTTTTGGAACGGTACCTGTGCTTATATCAAACTCGGGTTTGATGCATCACCCCACCTCTCCTTCCCCCTTAAGCAGGCATAAGAGTGTTTTCTAAATGTGAGACTCTGTTCTCTTGCCTAACTCAGTTCCTGTGTAGCCATGTTTACAGGATCTTCCTAAGTGATATCATATGATAAGTTTCTTTTCCTGTGTGACTTCTTTCACTTAGAATCATCGTACCTGAATCCACTCATTTTGCTGCTACTGATCTTATGACATTGATTTCGTGGCTGAGGGATATTCCATCGTACGTAAGTTCCACAATGTTTGGAACCATTTTTATATTTCCTGGGATATTTCAGGTGTACCCAGGTTGAGGTTTTTGTAAGCAGTGCAGCCCTCAATTTGGGGGTGGCTCTGTCTTATGGATTTTCAGTTTTCCCAAGGTATATTCCCTAGACTGGATGTGCCCTTGGCTCTGTAGCTCTGTTGTTTACTTGTTTTAGGGAACACAATGCACTCCTCCAGTGAGGCAGTTGGCAACTTACATCCCGCCCATCAGCATAACAGGGCTCCCTGTTCTCCAGGGCCTGTCTTGCCTTTCTGGTTTTTTACACATTTTGTGGATGTCCCTTTTGACCGGTGGGAAGTGATACTTCTTTGTAGTGCAGATTTGCATTGCCCGCTTGCTTGCTTGGCCAAAAAGGGCGTATGCGTTTTCTCCTGAATATATTCAGGAGAAAACGCATACGCCCTTTTTGGCCAAGTGCATCATTGTCGAAGTTGTGCCCCTCTTCCTGTGCTTTACAGGCGATTCCAACGTACCTCTTGAAATCTGTTTCCTGCTATTCTGCCTCGCTTTCAAGTCCGCCTGGTTGCCTTCCCTCAACAGATTTTTGGACGATAGTTGGCCTTGATTACTCTGCCAGTTTGTGAATTGCTGTGCCCCTGAGCTCCATTTTTCAACTCGTTTCTTGTGAGCTGAACGCAAGTCCAAACTTTTGGTTCAGGACCTATACTGGTACCCGGTGGGTGGCTGAGACTTTGGTTAATTCTTCTTCCTGCCGGGAAATTAGAGTGACATGTGCCCATCCAAATGCCTAGCAGCTACTCTCTCATTGGTTCTCCCTCTTCCCTTTCATCCTCTGCCAAATTGGCAACCTGTGCGAACCAGGAGCTTAAAGGGGCTGTCTCTCCAAGTTGGGAGATTGATAGGAAAGCAGTTGGAAAGTCAAACCGGAGCACCAGGAGAGGGGCACTTCGTTGAGTTTTAGAAACTTGTCGTATTCACAGTGTGTCCATTCTCTAGGTTTCCCGTACACGTTATAGCTGTAGTAATATTCCCTTCAACCTGGAGAGCTGGGACCCATGGAATGGGTGCCATGCATTATTGCTTTAAAGGGTCTGCATTTGCTCACCCAATCTCACCAATCCTCTCAGTCCCAAGTGTCCAGCCTTATGCCACATCCAGCTGTCATTGTAGATAGGGTCATTCCAGGTTACATCAGAGACCCTGAAGGAATTGTAAAGAATTTCCCTGTTTCTTTGTTCTGTTTTTGAAATTCCTTTTTAGAGTGGGTTTGAGCTGATTCTCGCTGCCATGTTTATGCCAGTCTAGACACACTTGATTCCCTTACGGAGACATATCTGTACATAGGTTTTAGGATTCTTACTAGTCAGATCTATTCCTCTGCGGGAAATATGGGGTTTTGAGTCCCTTTCACTGAGGAAGGTGTAGGTCTTGTCTATTCCATAGTTGGTTTTTGGAACGGTACCTGTGCTTATATCAAACTCGGGTTTGATGCATCACCCCACCTCTCCTTCCCCCTTAAGCAGGCATAAGAGTGTTTTCTAAATGTGAGACTCTGTTCTCTTGCCTAACTCAGTTCATGTGTAGCCATGTTTACAGGATCTTCCTAAGTGATATCTTATGATAAGTTTCTTTTCCTGTGTGACTTCTTTCACTTAGAATCATCGTACCTGAATCCACTCATTTTGCCGCTACTGGTCTTATGACATTGATTTCGTGGCTGAGGGATATTCCATCGTACGTAAGTTCCACAATGTTTGGAACCATTTTTATATTTCCTGGGATATTTCAGGTGTACCCAGGTTGATGTTCTTGTAAGCAGTGCAGCCCTCAATTTGGGGGTGGCTCTGTCTTATGGATTTTCAGTTTTCCCAAGGTATATTCCCTAGACTGGAAGTGCCCTTGGCTCTGTAGCTCTGTTGTTTACTTGTTTTAGGGAACACAATGCACTCCTCCAGTGAGGCAGTTGGCAACTTACATCCCGCCCATCAGCATAAGAGGGCTCCCTGTTCTCCAGGGCCTGTCTTGCCTTTCTGGTTTTTACACATTTTGTGGATGTCCCTTTTGACCGGTGGGAAGTGATACTTCTTTGTAGTGCAGATTTGCATTGCCCGCTTGCTTGCTTGGCCAAAAAGGGCGTATGCGTTTTCTCCTGAATATATTCAGGAGAAAACGCATACGCCCTTTTTGGCCAAGTGCATCATTGTCGAAGTTGTGCCCCTCTTCTTGTGCTTTACAAGCCATTCCAACATACCTCTTGAAATCTGTTTCCTGCTATTCTGCCTCGCTTTCAAGTCCGCCTCGTTGCCTTCCCTCAACAGATTTTTGGACGATAGTTGGCCTTGATTACTCTGCCAGTTTGTGAATTGCTGTGCCCCTGAGCTCCATTTTTCAAATCGTTTCTTGTGAGCTGAACGCAAGTCCAAACTTTTGGTTCAGGACCTATACTGGTTCCCGGTGGGTGGCTGAGACTTTGGTTAATTCTTCTTCCTGCCGGGAAATTAGAGTGACATGTGCCCATCCAAATGCCTAGCAGCTACTCTCTCATTGGTTCTCCCTCTTCCCTTTCATCCTCTGCCAAATTGGCAACCTGTGCGAACCAGGAGCTTAAAGGGACTGTCTCTCCAAGTTGGGAGATTGATAGGAAAGCAGTTGGAAAGTCAAACCGGAGCACCAGGAGAGGGGCTCTTCGTTGAGTTTTAGAAACCTGTCGTATTCACAGTGTGTCCATTCTCTAGGTTTCCCGTACACGTTATAGCTGTAGTAATATTCCCTTCAACCTGGAGAGCTGGGACCCATGGAATGGGTGCCATGCATTATTGCTTTAAAGGGTCTGCATTTGCTCACCCAATCTCACCAATCCTCTCAGTCCCAAGTGTCCAGCCTTATGCCACATCCAGCTGTCATTGTAGATAGGGTCATTCCAGGTTGCATCAGAGACCCTGAAGGAATTGTAAAGAATTTCCCTGTTTCTTTGTTCTGTTTTTGAAATTCCTTTTTAGAGTGGGTTTGAGCTGATTCTCGCTGCCATGTTTATGCCAGTCTAGACACACTTGATTCCCTTACGGAGACATATCAATACATAGGTTTTAAGATTCTTACTAGTCAGATCTATTCCTCTGCGGGAAATATGGGGTTTTGAGTCCCTTTCACTGAGGAAGGTGGAGGTCTTGTCTATTCCATAGTTGGTTTTTGGAACGGTACCTGTGCTTATATCAAACTCGGGTTTGATGCATCACCCCACCTCTCCTTCCCCCTTAAGCAGGCATAAGAGTGTTTTCTAAATGTGAGACTCTGTTCTCTTGCCTAACTCAGTTCATGTGTAGCCATGTTTACAGGATCTTCCTAAGTGATATCTTATGATAAGTTTCTTTTCCTGTGTGACTTCTTTCACTTAGAATCATCGTACCTGAATCCACTCATTTTGCTGCTACTGGTCTTATGACATTGATTTCGTGGCTGAGGGATATTCCATCATACGTAAGTTCCACAATGTTTGGAACCATTTTTATATTGCCTGGGATATTTCAGGTGTACCCAGGTTGAGGTTCTTGTAAGCAGTGCAGCCCTCAATTTGGGGGTGGCTCTGTCTTATGGATTTTCAGTTTTCCCAAGGTATATTCCCTAGACTGGAAGTGCCCTTGGCTCTGTAGCTCTGTTGTTTACTTGTTTTAGGGAACACAATGCACTCCTCCAGTGAGGCAGTTGGCAACTTACATCCCGCCCATCAGCATAACAGGGCTCCCTGTTCTCCAGGCCTGTCTTGCCTTTCTGGTTTTTACACATTTTGTGGATGTCCCTTTTGACAGGTGGGAAGTGATACTTCTTTGTAGTGCAGATTTGCATTGCCCGCTTGCTTGCTTGGCCAAAAAGGGCGTATGTGTTTTCTCCTGAATATATTCAGGAGAAAACGCATACGCCCTTTTTGGCCAAGTGCATCATTGTCGAAGTTGTGCCCCTCTTCCTGTGCTTTACAGGCGATTCCAACGTACCTCTTGAAATCTGTTTCCTGCTATTCTGCCTCGCTTTCAAGTCCGCCTCGTTGCCTTCCCTCAACAGATTTTTGGACCATAGTTGGCCTTGATTACTCTGCCAGTTTGTGAATTGCTGTGCCCCTGAGCTCCATTTTTCAACTCGTTTTTTTGTGAGCTGAACGCAAGTCCAAACTTTTGGTTCAGGACCTATACTGGTTCCCGCTGGGTGGCTGACACTTTGGTTAATTCTTCTTCCTGCCGGGAAATTAGAGTGACATGTGCCCATCCAAATGCCTAGCAGCTACTCTCTCATTGGTTCTCCCTCTTCCCTTTCATCCTCTGCCAAATTGGCAACCTGTGCGAACCAGGAGCTTAAAGGGGCTGTCTCTCCAAGTTGGGAGATTGATAGGAAAGCAGTTGGAAAGTCAAACCGGAGCACCAGGAGAGGGGCTCTTCGTTGAGTTTTAGAAACCTGTCGTATTCACAGTGTGTCCATTCTCTAGGTTTCCCGTACACGTTATAGCTGTAGTAATATTCCCTTCAACCTGGAGATCTGGGACCCATGGAATGGGTGCCATGCATTATTGCTTTAAAGGGTCTGCATTTGCTCACCCAATCTCACCAATCCTCTCAGTCCCAAGTGTCCAGCCTTATGCCACATCCAGCTGTCATTGTAGATAGGGTCATTCCAGGTTGCATCAGAGACCCTGAAGGAATTGTAAAGAATTTCCGTGTTTCTTTGTTCTGTTTTTGAAATTCCTTTTTAGAGTGGGTTTGAGCTGATTCTCGCTGCCCTGTTTATGCCAGTCTAGACACACTTGATTCCCTTACGGAGACATATCAATACATAGGTTTTAAGATTCTTACTAGTCAGATCGATTCCTCTGCGGGAAATATGGGGTTTTGAGTCCCTTTCACTGAGGAAGGTGGAGGTCTTGTCTATTCCATTGTTGGTTTTTGGAACGGTACCTGTGCTTATATCAAACTCTGGTTTGATGCATCACCCCACCTCTCCTTCCCCCTTAAGCAGGCATAAGAGTGTTTTCTAAATGTGAGACTCTGTTCTCTTTCCTAACTCAGTTCATGTGTAGCCATGTTTACAGGATCTTCCTAAGTGATATCTTATGATAAGTTTCTTTTTCTGTGTGACTTCTTTCACTTAGAATCATCGTACCTGAATCCACTCATTTTGCTGCTACTGGTCTTATGACATTGATTTCGTGGCTGAGGGATATTCCATCGTACGTAAGTTCCACAGTGTTTGGAACCATTTTTATATTTCCTGGGATATTTCAGGTGTACCCAGGTTGAGGTTCTTGTAATCAGTGCAACCCTCAATATGGGGGTGGCCCTGTCTTATGGATTTTCAGTTTTCCCAAGGTATATTCCCTAGACCGGAAGTGCCCTTGGCTCTGTAGCTCTGTTGTTTCCTTGTTTTAGGGAACACAATGCACTCCTCCAGTGAGGCAGTTGGCAACTTACATCCCGCCCATCAGCATAACAAGGCTCCCTGTTCTCCAGGGCCTGTCTTGCCTTTCTGGTTTTTACACATTTTGTGGATGTCCCTTTTGACCGGTGGGAAGTGATACTTCTTTGTAGTGCAGATTTGCATTGCCCGCTTGCTTGCTTGGCCAAAAAGGGCGTATGCGTTTTCTCCTGAATATATTCAGGAGAGAACGCACCCGCCCTTTTTGGCCAAGTGCATCATTGTCGAAGTTGTGCCCCTCTTCCTGTGCTTTACAGGCGATTCCAACGTACCTCTTGAAATCTGTTTCCTGCTATTCTGCCTCGCTTTCAAGTCCGCCTCGTTGCCTTCCCTCAACAGATTTTTGGACGATAGTTGGCCTTGATTACTCTGCCATTTTGTGAATTGCTGTGCCCCTGAGCTCCATTTTTCAACTCGTTTTTTTGTGAGTTGAACGCAAGTCCAAACTTTTGGTTCAGGACCTATACTGGTTCCCAGTGGGTGGCTGAGACTTTGGTTAATTCTTCTTCCTGCCGGGAAATTAGAGTGACATGTGCCCAACCAAATGCCTAACAGCTACTCTCTCATTGGTTCTCCCTCTTCCCTTTCATCCTCTGCCAAATTGGCAACCTGTGCGAACCAGGAGCTTAAAGGGACTGTCTCTCCAAGTTGGGAGATTGATAGGAAAGCAGTTGGAAAGTCAAACCGAAGCACCAGGAGAGGGACTCTTCGTTGAGTTTTAGAAACCTTTCGTATTCACAGTGTGTCCATTCTCTAGGTTTCCCGTACATGTTATATCTGTAGTAATATTCCCTTCAACCTGGAGAGTTGGGACCCATGGAATGGGTGCCATGCATTATTGCTTTAAAGGGTCTGCATTTGCTCACCCAATCTCACCAATCCTCTCAGTCCCAAGTGTCCAGCCTCATGCCACATCCAGCTGTCATTGTAGATAGGGTCATTCCAGGTTGCATCAGAGACCCTGAAGGAATTGTAAAGAATTTCCCTGTTTCTTTGTTCTGTTTTTGAAATTCCTTTTTAGAGTGGGTTTGAGCTGATTCTCGCTGCCACGTTTATGCCAGTCTAGACACACTTGATTCCCTTACGGAGACATATCAGTACATAGGTTTTAAGATTCTTACTAGTCAGATCTATTCCTCTGCGGGAAATATGGGGTTTTGAGTCCCTTTCACTGAGGAAGGTGGAGGTCTTGTCTATTCCATAGTTGGTTTTTGGAACGGTACCTGTGCTTATATCAAACTCTGGTTTGATGCATCACCCCACCTCTCCTCCCCCCTTAAGCAGGCATAAGAGTGTTTTCTAAATGTGAGACTCTGTTCTCTTGCCTAACTCAGTTCATGTGTAGCCATGTTTACAGGATCTTCCTAAGTGATATCTTATGATAAGTTTCATTTCCTGTGTGACTTCTTTCACTTAGAATCATCGTACCTGAATCCACTCATTTTGCTGCTACTGGTCTTATGACATTGATTTCATGGCTGAGGGATATTCCATCGTACGTAAATTCCAGTGTTTGGAACCATTTTTATATTTCCTGGGATATTTCAGGTGTACCCAGGTTGAGGTTCTTGTAAGCAGTGCAACCCTCAATTTGGGGGTGGCTCTGTCTTATGGATTTTCAGTTTTCCCTATGTATATTCCCTAGACCGGAAGTGCCCTTGGCTCTGTAGCTCTGTTGTTTACTTGTTTTAGGGAACACAATGCACTCCTCCAGTGAGGCAGTTGGCAACTTACATCCCGCCCATCAGCATAACAAGGCTCCCTGTTCTCCAGGGCCTGTCTTGCCTTTCTGGTTTTTACACATTTTGTGGATATCCCTTTTGACCCGTGGGAAGTGATACTTCTTTGTAGTGCAGATTTGCATTGCCCGCTTGCTTCTTGGCCAAAAAGCGCGTATGCGTTTTCTCCTGAATATATTCAGGAGAAAACACATACGCCCTTTTAGGCCAAGAGCATCATTGTCGAAGTTGTGCCCCTCTTCCTGTGCTTTACAGGCGATTCCAACGTACCTCTTGAAATCTGTTTCCTGCTATTCTGCCTCGCTTTCAAGTCCGCCTCGTTGCCTTCCCTCAACAGATTTTTGGACGATATTTGGCCTTGATTACTCTGCCAGTTTGTGAATTGCTGTGTCCCTGAGCTCCATTTTTCAACTCGTTTTTTGTGAGCTTAACGCAAGTCCAAACTTTGGTTCAGGACCTATACTGGTTCCCGGTGGGTGGCTGAGACTTTGGTTAATTCTTCTTCCTGCCGGGAAATTAGAGTGACATGTGCCCATCCAAATGCCTAACAGCTACTCTCTCATTGGTTCTCCCTCTTCCCTTTCATCCTCTGCCAAATTGGCAACCTGTGCGAACCAGGAACTTAAAGGGGCTGTCTCTCCAAGTTGGGAGATTGATAGGAAAACAGTTAGAAAGTCAAACCGGAGCACCAGGAGATGGACTCTTCGTTGAGTTTTAGAAACCTTTTGTATTCACAGTGTGTCCATTCTCTAGGTTTCCCGTACACGTTATAGCTGTAGTAATATTCCCTTCAACCTGGAGAATTGGGACCCATGGAATGGGTGCCATGCATTATTGCTTTAAAGGGTCTGCATTTGCTCACCCAATCTCACCAATCCTCTCAGTCCCAAGTGTCCAGCCTCATGCCACATCCAGCTGTCATTGTAGATAGGGTCATTCCAGGTTGCATCAGAGACCCTGAAGGAATTGTAAAGAACTTCCCTGTTTCTTTGTCCTGTTTTTGAAATTCCTTTTTAGAGTGGGTTTGAGCTGATTCTCGCTGCCATGTTTATGGCAGTCTAGACACACTTGATTCCCTTACGGAGACATATCAATACATAGGTTTTAAGATTCTTACTAGTCAGATCTATTCCTCTGCGGGAAATATGGGGTTTTGAGTCCCTTTCACTGAGGAAGGTGTAGGTCTTGTCTATTCCATAGTTGGTTTTTGGAACAGTACCTGTGCTTATGTCAAACTCGGGTTTGATGCATCACCCCAACTCTCCTTCCCCCTTAAGCAGGCATAAGAGTGTTTTCTAAATGTGAGACTCTGTTCTCTTGCCTAACTCAGTTCATGTGTAGCCATGTTTACAGGATCTTCCTAAGTGATATCTTATGATAAGTTTCTTTTTCTGTGTGACTTCTTTCACGTAGAATCATCGTACCTGAATCCACTCATTTTGCTGCTACTGGTCTTATGACATTGATTTCGTGGCTGAGGGATATTCCATCGTACGTAAGTTCCACAATGTTTGGAACCATTTTTATATTTCCTGGGATATTTCAGGTGTACCCAGGTTGAGGTTCTTGTAAGCAGTGCAGCCCTCAATTTGGGGGTGGCCCTGTCTTATGGATTTTCAGTTTTCCCAAGGTATATTCCCTAGACCGGAAGTGCCCTTGGCTCTGTAGCTCTGTTGTTTACTTGTTATAGGGAACACAATGCACTCCTCCAGTGAGGCAGTTGGCAACTTACATCCCGCCCATCAGCATAACATGGCTCCCTGTTCTCCAGGGCCTGTCTTGCCTTTCTGGTGTTTACACATTTTGTGGATGTCCCTTTTGACCGGTGGGAAGTGATACTTCTTTGTAGTGCAGATTTGCATTGCCCTCTTGCTTGCTTGGCCAAAAAGGGCGTATGCCTTTTCCCCTGAATATATTCAGGAGAAAACGCATACGCCCTTTTTGGCCAAGTGCATCATTGTCGAAGTTTTGCCCCTCTTCCTGTGCTTTACAGGCGATTCCAACGTACCTCTTAAAATCTGTTTCCTGCTATTCTGCCTCGCTTTCAAGTCCGCCTCGTTGCCTTCCCTCAACAGATTTTTGGACGATAGTTGGCCTTGATTACTCTGCCAGTTTGTGAATTGCTGTGCCCCTGAGCTCCATTTTTCAACACGTTTTTTTGTGAGCTGAACGCAAGTCCAAACTTTTGGTTCAGGACCTGTACTGGTTCCGGTTGGGTGGCTGAGACTTTGGTTAATTCTTCTTCCTGACGGGAAATTAGAGTGACATGTGCCCATCCAAATGCCTAACAGCTACTCTCTCATTGGTTCTCCCTCTTCCCTTTCATCCTCTGCCAAATTGGCAACCTGTGCGAACCAGGAGCTTAAAGGGGCTGTCTCTCCAAGTTGGGAGATTGATAGGAAAGCAGTTGGAAAGTCAAACCGAAGCACCAGGAGAGGGACTCTTCGTTGAGTTTTAGAAACCTTTCGTATTCACAGTGTGTCCATTCTCTAGGTTTCCCGTACATTTTATAGCTGTAGTAATATTCCCTTCAACCTGGAGACTTGGGACCCATGGAATGGGTGCCATGCATTATTGCTTTAAAGGGTCTGCATTTGCTCACCCAATCTCACCAATCCTCTCAGTCCCAAGTGTCCAGCCTTATGCCACATCCAGCTGTCATTGTAGATAGGGTCATTCCAGGTTGCATCAGAGACCCTGAAGGAATTGTAAAGAATTTCCCTGTTTCTTTGTTCTGTTTTTGAAATTCCTTTTTAGAGTGGGTTTGAGCTGATTCTCGCTGCCATGTTTATGCCAGTCTAGACACACTTGATTCCCTTACGGAGACATATCAATACATAGGTTTTAAGATTCTTACTAGTCAGATCTATTCCTCTGCGGGAAATACGGGGTTTTGAGTCCCTTTCACTGAGGAAGGTGTAGGTCTTGTCTATTCCATAGTTGGTTTTTGGAACGGTACCTGTGCTTATATCAAACTCTGGTTTGATGCATCACCCCACCTCTCCTTCCCCCTTAAGCAGGCATAAGAGTGTTTTCTAAATGTGAGACTCTGTTCTCTTGCCTAACTCAGTTCATGTGTAGCCATGTTTCCAGTATCTTCCTAAGTGATATCTTATGATAAGTTTCTTTTTCTGTGTGACTTCTTTCACTTAGAATCATCGTACATGAATCCCCTCATTTTGCTGCCACTGGTCTTATGACATTGATTTCATGGCTGAGGGATATTCCATCGTACGTAAGTTCCACAATGTTTGGAACCATTTTTATATTTCCTGGGATATTTCAGGTGTACCCAGGTTGAGGTTCTTGTAAGCAGTGCAGCCCACAATTTGGGGGTGGCTCTGTCTTATGGATTTTCAGTTTTCCCTATGTATATTCCCTAGACTGGAAGTGCCCTTGGCTCTGTAGCTCTGTTGTTTACTTGTTTTAGGGAACACAATGCACTCCTCCAGTGAGGCAGTTGGCAACTTACATCCCGCCCATCAGCATAACAAGGCTCCCTGTTCTCCAGGGCCTGTCTTGCCTTTCAGGTTTTTACACATTTTGTGGATGTCCCTTTTGACCGGTGGGAAGTGATACTTCTTGGTAGTGCAGATTTGCATTGCCCGCTTGCTTGCTTGGCCAAAAAGGGCGTATGCGTTTTCTCCTGAATATATTCAGGAGAAAACGCATACGCCCTTTGTGGCCAAGTGCATCATTGTCTAAGTTGTGCCCCTCGTCCTGTGCTTTACAGGCGATTCCAACGTACCTCTTGAAATCTGTTTCCTACTATTCTGCCTCGCTTTCAAGTCTGCCTCGTTGCCTTCCCTCAACAGATTTTTGGACGATAGTTGGCCTTGATTACTCTGCCAGTTTGTGAATTGCTGTGCCCCTGAGCTCCATTTTTCATCTCGTTTTTTTGTGAGCTGAACGCAAGTCCAAACTTTTGCTTCAGGACCTATACTGGTTCCCGGTGGGTGGGTGAAACTTTGGTTATTTCTTCTACCTGCCGGGAAATTAGAGTGGCATGTGCCCATCCAAATGCCTAACAGCTACTCTCTCATTGGTTCTCCCTCTTCCCTTTCATCCTCTGCCAAATTGGCAACATGTGCGAACCAGGAGATTAAAGGGGCTGTCTCTCCATGTTGGGAGATTGATAGGAAAGCAGTTGGAAAGTCAAACCGAAGCACCAGGAGAGGGACTCTTCGTTGAGTTTTAGAAACCTTTCGTATTCACAGTGTGTCCATTCTCTAGGTTTCCCGTACATGTTATACTGTAGTAATATTCCCTTCAACCTGGAGAGTTGGGACCCATGGAATGGGTGCCATGCATTATTGCTTTAAAGGGTCTCCATTTGCTCACCCAATCTCACCAATCCTCTCAGTCCCAAGTGTCCAGCCTCATGCCACATCCAGCTGTCATTGTAGATAGGGTCATTCCAGGTTGCATCAGAGACCCTGAAGGAATTGTAAAGAATTTCCCTGTTTCTTTGTTCTGTTTTTGAAATTCCTTTTTAGAGTGGGTTTGAGCTGATTCTCGCTGCCATGTTTATGCCAGTCTAGACACACTTGATTCCCTTATGGAGACATATCAATACATAGGTTTTAAGATTCTTACTAGTAAGATCTATTCCTCTGCGGGAAATATGGGGTTTTGAGTCCCTTTCACTGAGGAAGGTGTAGGTCTTGTCTATTCCATAGTTGGTTTTTGGAACGGTACCTGTGCTTATATCAAACTCTGGTTTGATGCATCACCCCACCTCTCCTTCCCCCTTAAGCAGGCATAAGAGTGTTTTCTAAATGTGAGACTCTGTTCTCTTGCCTAACTCAGTTCATGTGTAGCCATGTTTACAGGATCTTCCTAAGTGATATCTTATGATAAGTTTCTTTTTCTGTGTGACTTCTTTCACTTAGAATCATCGTACCTGAATCCACTCATTTTGCTGCTACTGGTCTTATGACATTGATTTCATGGCTGAGGGATATTCCATCGTACGTAAGTTCCACAATGTTTGGAACCATTTTTATATTTCCTGGGATATTTCACGTGTACCCAGGTTGAGGTTCTTGTAAGCAGTGCAGCCCTCAATTTGGGGGTGGCTCTGTCTTATGGATTTTCAGTTTTCCCTATGTATATTCCCTAGACCGGAAGTGCCCTTGGCTCTGTAGCTCTGTTGTTTACTTGTTTTAGGGAACACAATGCACTCCTCCAGTGAGGCAGTTGGCAACTTACATCCCGCCCATCAGCATAACAAGGCTCCCTGTTCTCCAGGGCCTGTCTTGCCTTTCAGGTTTTTACACATTTTGTGGATGTCCCTTTTGACCGGTGGGAAGTGATACTTCTTTGTAGTGCAGATTTGCATTGCCCGCTTGCTTGCTTGGCCAAAAAGGGCGTATGCGTTTTCTCCTGAATATATTCAGGAGAAAACGCATACACCCTTTTTGGCCAAGTGCATCATTGTCGAAGTTGTGCCCCTCGTCCTGTGCTTTACAGGCGATTCCAACGTACCTCTTGAAATCTGTTTCCTACTATTCTGCCTCGATTTCAAGTCCGCCTCGTTGCCTTCCCTCAACAGATTTTTGGACGATAGTTGGCCTTGATTACTCTGCCAGTTTGTGAATTGCTGTGCCCCTGAGCTCCATTTTTCATCTCGTTTTTTTGTGAGCTGAACGCAAGTCCAAACTTTTGGTTCAGGACCTATACTGGTTCCCGGTGGGTGGCTGAAACTTTGGTTATTTCTTCTACCTGCCGGGAAATTAGAGTGGCATGTGCCCATCCAAATGCCTAACAGCTACTCTCTCATTGGTTCTCCCTCTTCCCTTTCATCCTCTGCCAAATTGGCAACTGTGCGAACCAGGAGCTTAAAGGGGCTGTCTCTCCAAGTTGGGAGATTGATAGGAAAGCAGTTGGAAAGTCAAACCGAAGCACCAGGAGAGGGACTCTTCGTTGAGTTTTAGAAACCTTTCGTATTCACAGTGTGTCCATTCTCTAGGTTTCCCGTACATGTTATACTGTAGTAATATTCCCTTCAACCTGGAGAGTTGGGACCCATGGAATGGGTGCCATGCATTATTGCTTTAAAGGGTTTCCATTTGCTCACCCAATCTCACCAGTCCTCTCAGTCCCAAGTGTCCAGCCTCATGCCACATCCAGCTGTCATTGTAGATAGGGTCATTCCAGGTTGCATCAGAGACCCTGAAGGAATTGTAAAGAATTTCCCTGTTTCTTTGTTCTGTTTTTCAAATTCCTTTTTAGAGTGGGTTTGAGCTGATTCTCGCTGCCATGTTTATGCCAGTCTAGACACACTTGATTCCCTTACGGAGACATATCAATACATAGGTTTTAAGATTCTTACTAGTCAGATCTATTCCTCTGCGGGAAATATGGGGTTTTGAGTCCCTTTCACTGAGGAAGGTGGAGGTCTTGTCTATTCCATAGTTGGTTTTTGGAACGGTACCTGTGCTTATATCAAACTCTGGTTTGATGCATCACCCCACCTCTCCTTCCCCCTTAAGCAGGCATAAGAGTGTTTTCTAAATGTGAGACTCTGTTCTCTTGCCTAACTCAGTTCATGTGTAGCCATGTTTACAGGATCTTCCTAAGTGATATCTTATGATAAGTTTCTTTTTCTGTGTGACTTCTTTCACTTAGAATCATCGTACCTGAATCCACTCATTTTGCTGCTACTGGTCTTATGACATTGATTTCATGGCTGAGGGATATTCCATCGTACGTAAGTTCCACAAGGTTTGGAACCATTTTTATATTTCCTGGGATATTTCAGGTGTACCCAGGTTGAGGTTCTTGTAAGCAGTGCAGCCCTCAATTTGGGGGTGGCTCTGTCTTATGGATTTTCAGTATTCCCAAGGTATATTCCCTAGACGGGAAGTGCCCTTGGCTCTGTAGCTCTGTTGTTTACTTGTTTTAGGGAACACAATGCACTCCTCCAGTGAGGCAGTTGGCAACTTACATCCCGCCCATCAGCATAACAAGGCTCCCTGTTCTCCAGGGCCTGTCTTGCCTTTCTGGTTTTTACACATTTTGTGGATGTCCCTTTGACCGGTGGGAAGTGATACTTCTTTGTAGTGCAGATTTGCATTGCCCGCTTGCTTGCTTGGCCAAAAAGGGCGTATGCGTTTTCTCCTGAATATATTCAGGAGAAAACGCATACGCCCTTTTTGGCCAAGTGCATCATTGTCGAAGTTGTGCCCCTCGTCCTGTGCTTTACAGGCGATTCCAACGTACCTCTTGAAATCTGTTTCCTACTATTCTGCCTCGATTTCAAGTCCGCCTCGTTGCCTTCCCTCAACAGATTTTTGGACGATAGTTGGCCTTGATTACTCTGCCAGTTTGTGAATTGCTGTGCCCCTGAGCTCCATTTTTCATCTCGTTTTTTTGTGAGCTGAACGCAAGTCCAAACTTTTGGTTCAGGACCTATACTGGTTCCCGGTGGGTGGGTGAAACTTTGGTTATTTCTTCTACCTGCCGGGAAATTAGAGTGGCATGTGCCCATCCAAATGCCTAACAGCTACTCTCTCATTGGTTCTCCCTCTTCCCTTTCATCCTCTGCCAAATTGGCAACCTGTGCGAACCAGGAGCTTAAAGGGGCTGTCTCTCCAAGTTGGGAGATTGATAGGAAAGCAGTTGGAAAGTCAAACCGAAGCACCAGGAGAGGGACTCTTCGTTGAGTTTTAGAAACCTTTCGTATTCACAGTGTGTCCATTCTCTAGGTTTCCCGTACATGTTATACTGTAGTAATATTCCCTTCAACATGGAGAGTTGGGACCCGTGGAATGGGTGCCATGCATTATTGCTTTAAAGGGTCTCCATTTGCTCACCCAATCTCACCAATCCTCTCAGTCCCAAGTGTCCAGCCTCATGCCACATCCAGCTGTCATTGTAGATAGGGTCATTCCAGGTTGCATCAGAGACCCTGAAGGAATTGTAAAGAATTTCCCTGTTTCTTTGTTCTGTTTTTGAAATTCCTTTTTAGAGTGGGTTTGAGCTGATTCTCGCTGCCATGTTTATGCCAGTCTAGACACACTTGATTCCCTTACGGAGACATATCAATACATAGGTTTTAAGATTCTTACTAGTCAGATCTATTCCTCTGCGGGAAATATGGGGTTTTGAGTCCCTTTCACTGAGGAAGGTGGAGGTCTTGTCTATTCCATAGTTGGTTTTTGGAACGGTACCTGTGCTTATATCAAACTCTGGTTTGATGCATCACCCCAACTCTCTTTCCCCCTTAAGCAGGCATAAGAGTGTTTTCAAATGTGAGACTCTGTTCTCTTGCCTAACTCAGTTCATGTGTAGCCATGTTTACAGGATCTTCCTAAGTGATATCTTATGATAAGTTTCTTTTTCTGTGTGACTTCTTTCACTTAGAATCATCGTACCTGAATCCACTCATTTTGCTGCTACTGGTCTTATGACATTGATTTCATGGCTGAGGGATATTCCATCGTACGTAAGTTCCACAATGTTTGGAACCATTTTTATATTTCCTGGGAAATTTCAGGTGTACCCAGGTTGAGGTTCTTGTAAGCAGTGCAGCCCTCAATTTGGGGGTGGCTCTGTCTTATGGATTTTCAGTTTTCCCTATGTATATTCCCTAGACCGGAAGTGCCCTTGGCTCTGTAGCTCTGTTGTTTACTTGTTTTAGGGAACACAATGCACTCCTCCAGTGAGGCAGTTGGCAACTTACATCCCGCCCATCAGCATAACAAGGCTCCCTGTTCTCCAGGGCCTGTCTTGCCTTTCAGGTTTTTACACATTTTGTGTATGTCCCTTTTGACCGGTGGGAAGTGATACTTCTTTGTAGTGCAGATTTGCATTGCCCGCTTGCTTGCTTGGCCAAAAAGGGCGTATGCGTTTTCTCCTGAATATATTCAGGAGAAAACGCATACGCACTTTTTGGCCAAGTGCATCATTGTCGAAGTTGTGCCCCTCGTCCTGTGCTTTACAGGCGATTCCAACGTACCTCTTGAAATCTGTTTCCTACTATTCTGCCTCGATTTCAAGTCCGCCTCGTTGCCTTCCCTCAACAGATTTTTGGACGATAGTTGACCTTGATTACTCTGCCAGTTTGTGAATTGCTGTGCCCCTGAGCTCCATTTTTCATCTCGTTTTTTGTGAGCTGAACGCAAGTCCAAACTTTTGGTTCAGGACCTATACTGGTTCCCGGTGGGTGGCTGAAACTTTGGTTATTTCTTCTACCTGCCGGGAAATTAGAGTGGCATGTGCCCATCCAAATGCCTAACAGCTACTCTCTCATTGGTTCTCCCTCTTCCCTTTCATCCTCTGCCAAATTGGCAACTGTGCGAACCAGGAGCTTAAAGGGGCTGTCTCTCCAAGTTGGGAGATTGATAGGAAAGCAGTTGGAAAGTCAAACCGAAGCACCAGGAGAGGGACTCTTTGTTGAGTTTTAGAAACCTTTCGTATTCACAGTGTGTCCATTTTCTAGGTTTCCCGTACATGTTATACTGTAGTAATATTCCCTTCAACCTGGAGAGTTGGGACCCATGGAATGGGTGCCATGCATTATTGCTTTAAAGGGTTTCCATTTGCTCACCCAATCTCACCAGTCCTCTCAGTCCCAAGTGTCCAGCCTCATGCCACATCCAGCTGTCATTGTAGATAGGGTCATTCCAGGTTGCATCAGAGACCCTGAAGGAATTGTAAAGAATTTCCCTGTTTCTTTGTTCTGTTTTTCAAATTCCTTTTTAGAGTGGGTTTGAGCTGATTCTCGCTGCCATGTTTATGCCAGTCTAGACACACTTGATTCCCTTACGGAGACATATCAATACATAGGTTTTAAGATTCTTATTAGTCAGATCTATTCCTCTGCGGGAAATATGGGGTTTTGAGTCCCTTTCACTGAGGAAGGTGGAGGTCTTGTCTATTCCATAGTTGGTTTTTGGAACGGTACCTGTGCTTATATCAAACTCTGGTTTGATGCATCACCCCACCTCTCCTTCCCCCTTAAGCAGGCATAAGAGTGTTTTCTAAATGTGAGACTCTGTTCTCTTGCCTAACTCAGTTCATGTGTAGCCATGTTTACAGGATCTTCCTAAGTGATATCTTATGATAAGTTTCTTTTTCTGTGTGACTTCTTTCACTTAGAATCATCGTACCTGAATCCACTCATTTTGCTGCTACTGGTCTTATGACATTGATTTCATGGCTGAGGGATATTCCATCGTACGTAAGTTCCACAAGGTTTGGAACCATTTTTATATTTCCTGGGATATTTCAGGTGTACCCAGGTTGAGGTTCTTGTAAGCAGTGCAGCCCTCAATTTGGGGGTGGCTCTGTCTTATGGATTTTCAGTATTCCCAAGGTATATTCCCTAGACGGGAAGTGCCCTTGGCTCTGTAGCTCTGTTGTTTACTTGTTTTAGGGAACACAATGCACTCCTCCAGTGAGGCAGTTGGCAACTTACATCCCGCCCATCAGCATAACAAGGCTCCCTGTTCTCCAGGGCCTGTCTTGCCTTTCTGGTTTTTACACATTTTGTGGATGTCCCTTTTGACCGGTGGGAAGTGATACTTCTTTGTAGTGCAGATTTGCATTGCCCGCTTGCTTGCTTGGCCAAAAAGGGCGTATGCGTTTTCTCCTGAATATATTCAGGAGAAAACGCATACGCACTTTTTGGCCAAGTGCATCATTGTCGAAGTTGTGCCCCTCGTCCTGTGCTTTACAGGCGATTCCAACGTACCTCTTGAAATCTGTTTCCTACTATTCTGCCTCGATTTCAAGTCCGCCTCGTTGCCTTCCCTCAACAGATTTTTGGACGATAGTTGGCCTTGATTACTCTGCCAGTTTGTGAATTGCTGTGCCCCTGAGCTCCATTTTTCATCTCGTTTTTTGTGAGCTGAACGCAAGTCCAAACTTTTGGTTCAGGACCTATACTGGTTCCCGGTGGGTGGCTGAAACTTTGGTTATTTCTTCTACCTGCCGGGAAATTAGAGTGGCATGTGCCCATCCAAATGCCTAACAGCTACTCTCTCATTGGTTCTCCCTCTTCCCTTTCATCCTCTGCCAAATTGGCAACTGTGCGAACCAGGAGCTTAAAGGGGCTGTCTCTCCAAGTTGGGAGATTGATAGGAAAGCAGTTGGAAAGTCAAACCGAAGCACCAGGAGAGGGACTCTTTGTTGAGTTTTAGAAACCTTTCGTATTCACAGTGTGTCCATTTTCTAGGTTTCCCGTACATGTTATACTGTAGTAATATTCCCTTCAACCTGGAGAGTTGGGACCCATGGAATGGGTGCCATGCATTATTGCTTTAAAGGGTTTCCATTTGCTCACCCAATCTCACCAGTCCTCTCAGTCCCAAGTGTCCAGCCTCATGCCACATCCAGCTGTCATTGTAGATAGGGTCATTCCAGGTTGCATCAGAGACCCTGAAGGAATTGTAAAGAATTTCCCTGTTTCTTTGTTCTGTTTTTCAAATTCCTTTTTAGAGTGGGTTTGAGCTGATTCTCGCTGCCATGTTTATGCCAGTCTAGACACACTTGATTCCCTTACGGAGACATATCAATACATAGGTTTTAAGATTCTTATTAGTCAGATCTACTCCTCTGCGGGAAATATGGGGTTTTGAGTCCCTTTCACTGAGGAAGGTGGAGGTCTTGTCTATTCCATAGTTGGTTTTTGGAACGGTACCTGTGCTTATATCAAACTCTGGTTTGATGCATCACCCCACCTCTCCTTCCCCCTTAAGCAGGCATAAGAGTGTTTTCTAAATGTGAGACTCTGTTCTCTTTCCTAACTCAGTTCATGTGTAGCCATGTTTACAGGATCTTCCTAAGTGATATCTTATGATAAGTTTCTTTTTCTGTGTGACTTCTTTCACTTAGAATCATCGTACCTGAATCCACTCATTTTGCTGCTACTGGTCTTATGACATTGATTTCATGGCTGAGGGATATTCCATCGTACGTAAGTTCCACAAGGTTTGGAACCATTTTTATATTTCCTGGGATATTTCAGGTGTACCCAGGTTGAGGTTCTTGTAAGCAGTGCAGCCCTCAATTTGGGGGTGGCTCTGTCTTATGGATTTTCAGTATTCCCAAGGTATATTCCCTAGACGGGAAGTGCCCTTGGCTCTGTAGCTCTGTTGTTTACTTGTTTTAGGGAACACAATGCACTCCTCCAGTGAGGCAGTTGGCAACTTATATCCCGCCCATCAGCATAACAAGGCTCCCTGTTCTCCAGGGCCTGTCTTGCCTTTCTGGTTTTTACACATTTTGTGGATGTCCCTTTTGACCGGTGGGAAGTGATACTTCTTTGTAGTGCAGATTTGCATTGCCCGCTTGCTTGCTTGGCCAAAAAGGGCGTATGCGTTTTCTCCTGAATATATTCAGGAGAAAACGCATACGCCCTTTTTGGCCAAGTGCATCATTGTCGAAGTTGTGCCCCTCGTCCTGTGCTTTACAGGCGATTCCAACGTACCTCTTGAAATCTGTTTCCTACTATTCTGCCTCGATTTCAAGTCCGCCTCGTTGCCTTCCCTCAACAGATTTTTGGACGATAGTTGGCCTTGATTACTCTGCCAGTTTGTGAATTGCTGTGCCCCTGAGCTCCATTTTTCATCTCGTTTTTTTGTGAGCTGAACGCAAGTCCAAACTTTTGGTTCAGGACCTATACTGGTTCCCGGTGGGTGGGTGAAACTTTGGTTATTTCTTCTACCTGCCGGGAAATTAGAGTGGCATGTGCCCATCCAAATGCCTAACAGCTACTCTCTCATTGGTTCTCCCTCTTCCCTTTCATCCTCTGCCAAATTGGCAACCTGTGTGAACCAGGAGCTTAAAGGGGCTGTCTCTCCAAGTTGGGAGATTGATAGGAAAGCAGTTGGAAAGTCAAACCGAAGCACCAGGAGAGGGACTCTTCGTTGAGTTTTAGAAACCTTTCGTATTCACAGTGTGTCCATTCTCTAGGTTTCCCGTACATGTTATACTGTAGTAATATTCCCTTCAACATGGAGAGTTGGGACCCGTGGAATGGGTGCCATGCATTATTGCTTTAAAGGGTCTCCATTTGCTCACCCAATCTCACCAATCCTCTCATTCCCAAGTGTCCAGCCTCATGCCACATCCAGCTGTCATTGTAGATAGGGTCATTCCAGGTTGCATCAGAGACCCTGAAGGAATTGTAAAGAATTTCCCTGTTTCTTTGTTCTGTTTTTGAAATTCCTTTTTAGAGTGGGTTTGAGCTGATTCTCGCTGCCATGTTTATGCCAGTCTAAACACACTTGATTCCCTTACGGAGACATATCAATACATAGGTTTTAAGATTCTTACTAGTCAGATCTATTCCTCTGCGGGAAATATGGGGTTTTGAGTCCCTTTCACTGAGGAAGGTGGAGGTCTTGTCTATTCCATAGTTGGTTTTTGGAACGGTACCTGTGCTTATATCAAACTCTGGTTTGATGCATCACCCCAACTCTCCTTCCCCCTTAAGCAGGCATAAGAGTGTTTTCAAATGTGAGACTCTGTTCTCTTGCCTAACTCAGTTCATGTGTAGCCATGTTTACAGGATCTTCCTAAGTGATATCTTATGATAAGTTTCTTTTTCTGTGTGACTTCTTTCACTTAGAATCATCGTACCTGAATCCACTCATTTTGCTGCTACTGGTCTTATGACATTGATTTCATGGCTGAGGGATATTCCATCGTACGTAAGTTCCACAATGTTTGGAACCATTTTTATATTTCCTGGGAAATTTCAGGTGTACCCAGGTTGAGGTTCTTGTAAGCAGTGCAGCCCTCAACTTGGGGGTGGCTCTGTCTTATGGATTTTCAGTTTTCCCTATGTATATTCCCTAGACCGGAAGTGCCCTTGGCTCTGTAGCTCTGTTGTTTACTTGTTTTAGGGAACACAATGCACTCCTCCAGTGAGGCAGTTGGCAACTTACATCCCGCCCATCAGCATAACAAGGCTCCCTGTTCTCCAGGGCCTGTCTTGCCTTTCAGGTTTTTACACATTTTGTGGATGTCCCTTTTGACTGGTGGGAAGTGATACTTCTTTGTAGTGCAGATTTGCATTGCCCGCTTGCTTGCTTGGCCAAAAAGGGCGTATGCGTTTTCTCCTGAATATATTCAGGAGAAAACGCATACGCACTTTTTGGCCAAGTGCATCATTGTCGAAGTTGTGCCCCTCGTCCTGTGCTTTACAGGCGATTCCAACGTACCTCTTGAAATCTGTTACCTACTATTCTGCCTCGATTTCAAGTCCGCCTCGTTGCCTTCCCTCAACAGATTTTTGGACGATAGTTGGCCTTGATTACTCTGCCAGTTTGTGAATTGCTGTGCCCCTGAGCTCCATTTTTCATCTTGTTTTTTTGTGAGCTGAACGCAAGTCAAAACTTTTGGTTCAGGACCTATACTGGTTCCCGGTGGGTGGCTGAAACTTTGGTTATTTCTTCTACCTGCCGGGAAATTAGAGTGGCATGTGCCCATCCAAATGCCTAACAGCTACTCTCTCATTGGTTCTCCCTCTTCCCTTTCATCCTCTGCCAAATTGGCAACTGTGCGAACCAGGAGCTTAAAGGGGCTGTCTCTCCAAGTTGGGAGATTGATAGGAAAGCAGTTGGAAAGTCAAACCGAAGCACCAGGAGAGGGACTCTTCGTTGAGTTTTAGAAACCTTTCGTATTCACAGTGTGTCCATTCTCTAGGTTTCCCGTACATGTTATACTGTAGTAATATTCCCTTCAACCTGGAGAGTTGGGACCCATGGAATGGGTGCCATGCATTATTGCTTTAAAGGGTTTCCATTTGCTCACCCAATCTCACCAGTCCTCTCAGTCCCAAGTGTCCAGCCTCATGCCACATCCAGCTGTCATTGTAGATAGGGTCATTCCAGGTTGCATCAGAGACCCTGAAGGAATTGTAAAGAATTTCCCTGTTTCTTTGTTCTGTTTTTGAAATTCCTTTTTAGAGTGGGTTTGAGCTGATTCTCGCTGCCATGTTTATGCCAGTCTAGACACACTTGATTCCCTTACGGAGACATATCAATACATAGGTTTTAAGATTCTTACTAGTCAGATCTATTCCTCTGCGGGAAATATGGGGTTTTGAGTCCCTTTCACTGAGGAAGGTGGAGGTCTTGTCTATTCCATAGTTGGTTTTTGGAACGGTACCTGTGCTTATATCAAACTCTGGTTTGATGCATCACCCCACCTCTCCTTCCCCCTTAAGCAGGCATAAGAGTGTTTTCTAAATGTGAGACTCTGTTCTCTTGCCTAACTCAGTTCATGTGTAGCCATGTTTACAGGATCTTCCTAAGTGATATCTTATGATAAGTTTCTTTTTCTGTGTGACTTCTTTCACTTAGAATCATCGTACCAGAATCCACTCATTTTGCTGCTACTGGTCTTATGACATTGATTTCATGGCTGAGGGATATTCCATCGTACGTAAGTTCCACAAGGTTTGGAACCATTTTTATATTTCCTGGGATATTTCAGGTGTACCCAGGTTGAGGTTCTTGTAAGCAGTGCAGCCCTCAATTTGGGGGTGGCTCTGTCTTATGGATTTTCAGTATTCCCAAGGTATATTCCCTAGACTGGAAGTGCCCTTGGCTCTGTAGCTCTGTTGTTTACTTGTTTTAGGGAACACAATGCACTCCTCCAGTGAGGCAGTTGGCAACTTACATCCCGCCCATCAGCATAACAAGGCTCCCTGTTCTCCAGGGCCTGTCTTGCCTTTCTGGTTTTTACACATTTTGTGGATGTCCCTTTTGACCGGTGGGAAGTGATACTTCTTTGTAGTGCAGATTTGCATTGCCCGCTTGCTTGCTTGGCCAAAAAGGGCGTATGCGTTTTCTCCTGAATATATTCAGGAGAAAACGCATACGCCCTTTTTGGCCAAGTGCATCATTGTCGAAGTTGTGCCCCTCGTCCTGTGCTTTACAGGCGATTCCAACGTACCTCTTGAAATCTGTTACCTACTATTCTGCCTCGATTTCAAGTCCGCCTCGTTGCCTTCCCTCAACAGATTTTTGGACGATAGTTGGCCTTGATTACTCTGCCAGTTTGTGAATTGCTGTGCCCCTGAGCTCCATTTTTCATCTCGTTTTTTTGTGAGCTGAACGCAAGTCCAAACTTTTGGTTCAGGACCTATACTGGTTCCCGGTGGGTGGGTGAAACTTTGGTTATTTCTTCTACCTGCCGGGAAATTAGAGTGGCATGTGCCCATCCAAATGCCTAACAGCTACTCTCTCATTGGTTCTCCCTCTTCCCTTTCATCCTCTGCCAAATTGGCAACCTGTGCGAACCAGGAGCTTAAAGTGGCTGTCTCTCCAAGTTGGGAGATTGATAGGAAAGCAGTTGGAAAGTCAAACCGAAGCACCAGGAGAGGGACTCTTCGTTGAGTTTTAGAAACCTTTCGTATTCACAGTGTGTCCATTCTCTAGGTTTCCCGTACATGTTATACTGTAGTAATATTCCCTTCAACATGGAGAGTTGGGACCCGTGGAATGGGTGCCATGCATTATTGCTTTAAAGGGTCTCCATTTGCTCACCCAATCTCACCAATCCTCTCAGTCCCAAGTGTCCAGCCTCATGCCACATCCAGCTGTCATTGTAGATAGGGTCATTCCAGGTTGCATCAGAGACCCTGAAGGAATTGTAAAGAATTTCCCTGTTTCTTTGTTCTGTTTTTGAAATTCCTTTTTAGAGTGGGTTTGAGCTGATTCTCGCTGCCCTGTTTATGCCAGTCTAGACACACTTGATTCCCTTACGGAGACATATCAATACATAGGTTTTAAGATTCTTACTAGTCAGATCTATTCCTCTGCGGGAAATATGGGGTTTTGAGTCCCTTTCACTGAGGAAGGTGGAGGTCTTGTCTATTCCATAGTTGGTTTTTGGAACGGTACCTGTGCTTATATCAAACTCTGGTTTGATGCATCACCCCAACTCTCCTTCCCCCTTAAGCAGGCATAAGAGTGTTTTCAAATGTGAGACTCTGTTCTCTTGCCTAACTCAGTTCATGTGTAGCCATGTTTACAGGATCTTCCTAAGTGATATCTTATGATAAGTTTCTTTTTCTGTGTGACTTCTTTCACTTAGAATCATCGTACCTGAATCCACTCATTTTGCTGCTACTGGTCTTATGACATTGATTTCATGGCTGAGGGATATTCCATCGTACGTAAGTTCCACAATGTTTGGAACCATTTTTATATTTCCTGGGAAATTTCAGGTGTACCCAGGTTGAGGTTCTTGTAAGCAGTGCAGCCCTCAATTTGGGGGTGGCTCTGTCTTATGGATTTTCAATTTTCCCTATGTATATTCCCTAGACCGGAAGTGCCCTTGGCTCTGTAGCTCTGTTGTTTACTTGTTTTAGGGAACACAATGCACTCCTCCAGTGAGGCAGTTGGCAACTTACATCCCGCCCATCAGCATAACAAGGCTCCCTGTTCTCCAGGGCCTGTCTTGCCTTTCAGGTTTTTACACATTTTGTGGATGTCCCTTTTGACCGGTGGGAAGTGATACTTCTTTGTAGTGCAGATTTGCATTGCCCGCTTGCTTGCTTGGCCAAAAAGGGCGTATGCGTTTTCTCCTGAATATATTCAGGAGAAAACGCATACGCACTTTTTGCCCAAGTGCATCATTGTCGAAGTTGTGCCCCTCGTCATGTGCTTTACAGGCGATTCCAACGTACCTCTTGAAATCTGTTTCCTACTATTCTACCTCGCTTTCAAGTCCGCCTCGTTGCCTTCCCTCAACAGATTTTTGGACGATAGTTGGCCTTGATTACTCTGCCAGTTTGTGAATTGCTGTGCCCCTGAGCTCCATTTTTCATCTCGTTTTTTTGTGAGCTGAACGCAAGTCCAAACTTTTGGTTCTGGACCTATACTGGTTCCCAGTGGGTGGCTGAAACTTTGGTTATTTCTTCTACCTGCCGGGAAATTAGAGTGGCATGTGCCCATCCAAATGCCTAACAGCTACTCTCTCATTGGTTCTCCCTCTTCCCTTTCATCCTCTGCCAAATTGGCAACCTGTGCGAACCAGGAGCTTAAAGGGGCTGTCTCTCCAAGTTGGGAGAATGATAGGAAAGCAGTTGGAAAGTCAAACCGAAGCACCAGGAGAGGGACTCTTCGTTGAGTTTTAGAAACCTTTCGTATTCACAGTGTGTCCATTCTCTAGGTTTCCCGTACATGTTATACTGTAGTAATATTCCCTTCAACCTGGAGAGTTGGGACCCATGGAATGGGTGCCATGCATTATTGCTTTAAAGGGTTTCCATTTGCTCACCCAATCTCACCAGTCCTCTCAGTCCCAAGTGTCCAGCCTCATGCCACATCCAGCTGTCATTGTAGATAGGGTCATTCCAGGTTGCATCAGAGACCCTGAAGGAATTGTAAAGAATTTCCCTGTTTCTTTGTTCTGTTTTTCAAATTCCTTTTTAGAGTGGGTTTGAGCTGATTCTCGCTGCCATGTTTATGCCAGTCTAGACACACTTGATTCCCTTATGGAGACATATCAATACATAGGTTTTAAGATTCTTACTAGTCAGATCTATTCCTCTGCGGGAAATATGGGGTTTTGAGTCCCTTTCACTGAGGAAGGTGGAGGTCGTGTCTATTCCATAGTTGGTTTTTGGAACGGTACCTGTGCTTATATCAAACTCTGGTTTGATGCATCACCCCACCTCTCCTTCCACCTTAAGCAGGCATAAGAGTGTTTTCTAAATGTGAGACTCTGTTCTCTTGCCTAACTCAGTTCATGTGTAGCCATGTTTACAGGATCTTCCTAAGTGATATCTTATGATAAGTTTCTTTTTCTGTGTGACTTCTTTCACTTAGAATCATCGTACCTGAATCCAGTCATTTTGCTGCTACTGGTCTTATGACATTGATTTCATGGCTGAGGGATATTCCATCGTACGTAAGTTCCACAAGGTTTGGAACCATTTTTATATTTCCTGGGATATTTCAGGTGTACCCAGGTTGAGGTTCTTGTAAGCAGTGCAGCCCTCAATTTGGGGGTGGCTCTGTCTTATGGATTTTCAGTTTTCCCAAGGTATAATCCCTAGACGGGAAGTGCCCTTGGCTCTGTAGCTCTGTTGTTTACTTGTTTTAGGGAACACAATGCACTCCTCCAGGGAGGCAGTTGGCAACTTACATCCCGCCCATCAGCATAACAAGGTTCCCTGTTCTCCAGGGCCTGTCTTGCCTTTCTGGTTTTTACACATTTTGTGGATGTCCCTTTTGACCGGTGGGAAGTGATACTTCTTTGTAGTGCAGATTTGCATTGCCCGCTTGCTTGCTTGGCCAAAAAGGGCGTATGCGTTTTCTCCTGAATATATTCAGGAGAAAACGCATACGCCCTTTTTGGCCAAGTGCATCATTGTCGAAGTTGTGCCCCTCTTCCTGTGCTTTACAGGCGATTCCAACGTACCTCTTGAAATCTGTTTCCTGCTATTCTGCCTCGCTTTCAAGTCCGCCTCGTTGCCTTCCCTCAACAGATTTTTGGACGATAGTTGGCCTTGATTACTCTGCCAGTTTGTGAATTGCTGTGCCCCTGAGCTCCATTTTTCAACTCGTTTTTTTGTGAGCTGAACGCAAGTTCAAACATTTGGTTCAGGTCCTATACTGGTTCCCGCTGGGTGGCTGAGACTTTGGTTAATTCTTCTTCCTGCCGGGAAATTAGAGTGACATGTGCCCATCCAAATGCCTAACAGCTACTCTCTCATTGGTTCTCCCTCTTCCCTTTCATCCTCTGCCAAATTGGCAACCTGTGCGAACCAGGAGCTTAAAGGGGCTGTCTCTCCAAGTTGGGAGATTGATAGGAAAGCAGTTGGAAAGTCAAACCGAAGCACCACGAGAGGGACTCTTCGTTGAGTTTTAGAAACCTTTCGTATTCACAGTGTGTCCATTCTCTAGGTTTCCCGTACATGTTATAGCTATAGTAATATTCCCTTCAACCTGGAGAGTTGGGACCCATGGAATGGGTGCCATGCATTATTGCTTTAAAGGGTCTGCATCTGCTCACCCAATCTCACCAATCCTCTCAGTGCCAAGTGTCCAGCCTCATGCCACATCCAGCTGTCATTGTAGATAGGGTCATTCCAGGTTGCATCAGAGACCCTGAAGGAATTGTAAAGAATTTCCCTGTTTCTTTGTTCTGTTTTTGAAATTCCTTTTTAGAGTGGGTTTGAGCTGATTCTCGCTGCCACGTTTATGCCAGTCTAGACACACTTGATTCCCTTACAGAGACATATCAGTACATAGGTTTTAAGATTCTTACTAGTCAGATCTATTCCTCTGCGGGAAATATGGGGTTTTGAGTCCCTTTCACTGAGGAAGGTGGAGGTCTTGTCTATTCCATAGTTGGTTTTTGGAACGGTACCTGTGCTTATATCAAACTCTGGTTTGATGCATCACCCCACCTCTCCTTCCCCCTTAAGCAGGCATAAGAGTGTTTTCTAAATGTGAGACTCTGTTCTCTTGCCTAACTCAGTTCATGTGTAGCCATGTTTACAGGATCTTCCTAAGTGATATCTTATGATAAGTTTCTTTTTCTGTGTGACTTCTTTCACTTAGAATCATCGTACCTGAATCCACTCATTTTGCTGCTACTGGTCTTATGACATTGATTTCATGGCTGAGGGATATTCCATCGTACGTAAATTCCACAGTGTTTGGAACCATTTTTATATTTCCTGGGATATTTCAGGTGTACCCAGGTTGAGGTTCTTGTAAGCAGTGCAACCCTCAATTTGGGGGTGGCTCTGTCTTATGGATTTTCAGTTTTCCCTATGTATATTCCCTAGACCGGAAGTGCCCTTGGCTCTGTAGCTCTGTTGTTTACTTGTTTTAGGGAACACAATGCACTCCTCCAGTGAGGCAGTTGGCAACTTACATCCCGCCCATCAGCATAACAAGGCTCCCTGTTCTCCAGGGCCTGTCTTGCCTTTCCGGTTTTTACACATTTTGTGGATGTCCGTTTTGACCCGTGGGAAGTGATACTTCTTTGTAGTGCAGATTTGCATTGCCCGCTTGCTTCTTGGCCAAAAAGGGCGTATGCGTTTTCTCCTGAATATATTCAGGAGAAAACACATACGCCCTTTTAGGCCAAGAGCATCATTGTCGAAGTTGTGCCCCTCTTCCTGTGCTTTACAGGCGATTCCAACGTACCTCTTGAAATCTGTTTCCTGCTATTCTGCCTCGCTTTCAAGTCCGCCTCGTTGCCTTCCCTCAACAGATTTTTGGACGATAGTTGGCCTTGATTACTCTGCCAGTTTGTGAATTGCTGTGTCCCTGAGCTCCATTTTTCAACTCGTTTTTTGTGAGCTTAACGCAAGTCCAAACTTTGGTTCAGGACCTATACTGGTTCCCGGTGGGTGGCTGAGACTTTGGTTAATTCTTCTTCCTGCCGGGAAATTAGAGTGACATGTGCCCATCCAAATGCCTAACAGCTACTCTCTCATTGGTTCTCCCTCTTCCCTTTCATCCTCTGCCAAATTGGCAACCTGTGCGAACCAGGAACTTAAAGGGGCTGTCTCTCCAAGTTGGGAGATTGATAGGAAAACAGTTGGAAAGTCAAACCGGAGCACCAGGAGATGGACTCTTCGTTGAGTTTTAGAAACCTTTTGTATTCACAGTGTGTCCATTCTCTAGGTTTCCCGTACACGTTATAGCTGTAGTAATATTCCCTTCAACCTGGAGAATTGGGACCCATGGAATGGGTGCCATGCATTATTGCTTTAAAGGGTCTGCATTTGCTCACCCAATCTCACCAATCCTCTCAGTCCCAAGTGTCCAGCCTCATGCCACATCCAGCTGTCATTGTAGATAGGGTCATTCCAGGTTGCATCAGAGACCCTGAAGGAATTGTAAAAAATTTCCCTGTTTCTTTGTTCTGTTTTTGAAATTGCTTTTTAGAGTGGGTTTGAGCTGATTCTCGCTGCCACGTTTATGCCAGTCTAGACACACTTGATTCCCTTATGGAGACATATCAATACATAGGTTTTAAGATTCTTACTAGTCAGATCTATTCCTCTGCGGGAAATATGGGGTTTTGAGTCCCTTTCACTGAGGAAGGTGTAGGTCTTGTCTATTCCATGGTTGGTTTTTGGAACGGTACCTGTGCTTATATCAAACTCTGGTTTGATGCATCACCCCACCTCTCCTTCCCCCTTAAGCAGGCATAAGAGTGTTTTCTAAATGTGAGACTCTGTTCTCTTGCCTAACTCAGTTCATGTGTAGCCATGTTTACAGGATCTTCCTAAGTGATATCTTATGATAAGTTTCTTTTTCTGTGTGACTTCTTTCACTTAGAATCATCGTACCTGAATCCACTCATTTTGCTGCTTCTGGTCTTATGACATTGATTTCATGGCTGAGGGATATTCCATCGTACATAAGTTCCACAGTGTTTGGAACCATTTTTATATTTCCTGGGATATTTCAGGTGTACCCAAGTTGAGGTTCTCGTAAGCAGTGCAACCCTCAATTTGGGGGTGGCTCTGTCTTATGGATTTTCAGTTTTCCCTATGTATATTCCCTAGACCGGAAGTGCCCTTGGCTCTGTAGCTCTGTTGTTTACTTGTTTTAGGGAACACAATGCACTCCTCCAGTGAGGCAGTTGGCAACTTACATCCCGCCCATCAGCATAACAAGGCTCCCTGTTCTCCAGGGCCTGGAGAAATTCTCAGTGAAAGGGACTCAAAACCCCATATTTCCCGCAGAGGAATAGATCTGACTAGTAAGAATCTTAAAACCTATGTATTGATATGTCTCCGTAAGGGAATCAAGTGTGTCTAGACTGGCATAAACATGGCAGCGAGAATCAGCTCAAACCCACTCTAAAAAGGAATTTGAAAAACAGAAAACAGAACAAAGAAACAGGGAAATTCTTTACAATTCCTTCAGGGTCTCTGATGCAACCTGGAATGACCCTATCTACAATGACAGCTGGATGTGGCATGAGGCTGGACACTTGGGACTGAGAGGATTGGTGAGGTTGGGTGAGCAAATGCAGACCCTTTAAAGCAATAATGCATGGCACCCATTCCATGGGTCCCAACTCTCCAGGTTGAAGGGAATATTACTACAGCTATAACATGTACGGGAAACCTAGAGAATGGACACACTGTGAATACGAAAGGTTTCTAAAACTCAACGAAGAGTCCCTCTCGTGGTGCTTCGGTTTGACTTTCCAACTGCTTTCCTATCAATCTCCCAACTTGGAGAGACAGCCCCTTTAAGCTCCTGGTTCGCACAGGTTGCCAATTTGGCAGAGGATGAAAGGGAAGAGGGAGAACCAATGAGAGAGTAGCTGTTAGGCATTTGGATGGGCACATGTCACTCTAATTTCCCGGCAGGAAGAAGAATTAACCAAAGTCTCAGCCACCCAGCGGGAACCAGTATAGGACCTGAACTAAAAGTTAGGACTTGCGTTCAGCTCACAAAAAAACGAGTTGAAAAATGGAGCTCAGGGGCACAGCAATTCACAAACTGGCAGAGTAATCAAGGCCAACTATCGTCCAAAAATCTGTTGAGGGAAGGCAACGAGGCGGACTTGAAAGCGAGGCAGAATAACAGGAAACAGATTTCAAGAGGTACATTGGACTCGCCTGTAAAGCACAGGAAGAGGGGCAAAACTTCGACAATGATGCACTTGGCCAAAAAGGGCGGATGCGTTCTCTCCTGAATATATTCAGGAGAAAACGCATACGCCCTTTTTGGCCAAGCAAGCAAGCGGGCAATGCAAATCTGCACTACAAAGAAGTATCACTTCCCACCGGTCAAAAGGGACATCCACAAAATGTGTCTAGACTGGCATAAACATGGCAGAGACATATCAATACATAGGTTTTAAGATTCTTACTAGTCAGATCTATTCCTCTGCGGGAAATATGGGGTTTTGAGTCCCTTTCACTGAGGAAGGTGTAGGTCTTGTCTATTCCATAGTTGGTTTTTGGAACGGTACCTGTGCTTATATCAAACTCTGGTTTGATGCATCACCTCACCTCTCCTTCCCCCTTAAGCAGGCATAAGTGTGTTTTCTAAATGTGAGACTCTGTTCTCTTTCCTAACTCAGTTCATGTGTAGCCATGTTTACAGGATCTTCCTAAGTGATATCTTATGATAAGTTTCTTTTTCTGTGTGACTTATTTCACTTAGAATCATCGAACCTGAATCCACTCATTTTGCTGCTACTGGTCTTATGACATTGATTTCATGGCTGAGGGATATTCCACCGTACGTAAGTTCCACAATGTTTGGAACCATTTTTATATTTCCTGGGATATTTCAGGTGTACCCAGGTTGAGGTTCTTGTAAGCAGTGCAGCCCTCAATTTGGGGGTGGCTCTGTCTTATGGATTTTCAATTTTCCCTATGTATATTCCCTAGACCGGAAGTGCCCTTGGCTCTGTAGCTCTGTTGTTTACTTGTTTTAGGGAACACAATGCACTCCTCCAGTGAGGCAGTTGGCAACTTACATCCCGCCCATCAGCATAACAAGGCTCCCTGTTCTCCAGGGCCTGTCTTGCCTTTCAGGTTTTTACACATTTTGTGGATGTCCCTTTTGACCGGTGGGAAGTGATACTTCTTTGTAGTGCAGATTTGCATTGCCCGCTTGCTTGCTTGGCCAAAAAGGGCGTATGCGTTTTCTCCTGAATATATTCAGGAGAAAACGCATACGCACTTTTTGCCCAAGTGCATCATTGTCGAAGTTGTGCCCCTCGTCATGTGCTTTACAGGCGATTCCAACGTACCTCTTGAAATCTGTTTCCTACTATTCTACCTCGCTTTCAAGTCCGCCTCGTTGCCTTCCCTCAACAGATTTTTGGACGATAGTTGGCCTTGATTACTCTGCCAGTTTGTGAATTGCTGTGCCCCTGAGCTCCATTTTTCATCTCGTTTTTTTGTGAGCTGAACGCAAGTCCAAACTTTTGGTTCTGGACCTATACTGGTTCCCAGTGGGTGGCTGAAACTTTGGTTATTTCTTCTACCTGCCGGGAAATTAGAGTGGCATGTGCCCATCCAAATGCCTAACAGCTACTCTCTCATTGGTTCTCCCTCTTCCCTTTCATCCTCTGCCAAATTGGCAACCTGTGCGAACCAGGAGCTTAAAGGGGCTGTCTCTCCAAGTTGGGAGAATGATAGGAAAGCAGTTGGAAAGTCAAACCGAAGCACCAGGAGAGGGACTCTTCGTTGAGTTTTAGAAACCTTTCGTATTCACAGTGTGTCCATTCTCTAGGTTTCCCGTACATGTTATACTGTAGTAATATTCCCTTCAACCTGGAGAGTTGGGACCCATGGAATGGGTGCCATGCATTATTGCTTTAAAGGGTTTCCATTTGCTCACCCAATCTCACCAGTCCTCTCAGTCCCAAGTGTCCAGCCTCATGCCACATCCAGCTGTCATTGTAGATAGGGTCATTCCAGGTTGCATCAGAGACCCTGAAGGAATTGTAAAGAATTTCCCTGTTTCTTTGTTCTGTTTTTCAAATTCCTTTTTAGAGTGGGTTTGAGCTGATTCTCGCTGCCATGTTTATGCCAGTCTAGACACACTTGATTCCCTTATGGTGACATATCAATACATAGGTTTTAAGATTCTTACTAGTCAGATCTATTCCTCTGCGGGAAATATGGGGTTTTGAGTCCCTTTCACTGAGGAAGGTGGAGGTCGTGTCTATTCCATAGTTGGTTTTTGGAACGGTACCTGTGCTTATATCAAACTCTGGTTTGATGCATCACCCCACCTCTCCTTCCACCTTAAGCAGGCATAAGAGTGTTTTCTAAATGTGAGACTCTGTTCTCTTGCCTAACTCAGTTCATGTGTAGCCATGTTTACAGGATCTTCCTAAGTGATATCTTATGATAAGTTTCTTTTTCTGTGTGACTTCTTTCACTTAGAATCATCGTACCTGAATCCAGTCATTTTGCTGCTACTGGTCTTATGACATTGATTTCATGGCTGAGGGATATTCCATCGTACGTAAGTTCCACAAGGTTTGGAACCATTTTTATATTTCCTGGGATATTTCAGGTGTACCCAGGTTGAGGTTCTTGTAAGCAGTGCAGCCCTCAATTTGGGGGTGGCTCTGTCTTATGGATTTTCAGTTTTCCCAAGGTATAATCCCTAGACGGGAAGTGCCCTTGGCTCTGTAGCTCTGTTGTTTACTTGTTTTAGGGAACACAATGCACTCCTCCAGGGAGGCAGTTGGCAACTTACATCCCGCCCATCAGCATAACAAGGTTCCCTGTTCTCCAGGGCCTGTCTTGCCTTTCTGGTTTTTACACATTTTGTGGATGTCCCTTTTGACCGGTGGGAAGTGATACTTCTTTGTAGTGCAGATTTGCATTGCCCGCTTGCTTGCTTGGCCAAAAAGGGCGTATGCGTTTTCTCCTGAATATATTCAGGAGAAAACGCATACGCCCTTTTTGGCCAAGTGCATCATTGTCGAAGTTGTGCCCCTCTTCCTGTGCTTTACAGGCGATTCCAACGTACCTCTTGAAATCTGTTTCCTGCTATTCTGCCTCGCTTTCAAGTCCGCCTCGTTGCCTTCCCTCAACAGATTTTTGGACGATAGTTGGCCTTGATTACTCTGCCAGTTTGTGAATTGCTGTGCCCCTGAGCTCCATTTTTCAACTCGTTTTTTTGTGAGCTGAACGCAAGTTCAAACATTTGGTTCAGGTCCTATACTGGTTCCCGCTGGGTGGCTGAGACTTTGGTTAATTCTTCTTCCTGCCGGGAAATTAGAGTGACATGTGCCCATCCAAATGCCTAACAGCTACTCTCTCATTGGTTCTCCCTCTTCCCTTTCATCCTCTGCCAAATTGGCAACCTGTGCGAACCAGGAGCTTAAAGGGGCTGTCTCTCCAAGTTGGGAGATTGATAGGAAAGCAGTTGGAAAGTCAAACCGAAGCACCACGAGAGGGACTCTTCGTTGAGTTTTAGAAACCTTTCGTATTCACAGTGTGTCCATTCTCTAGGTTTCCCGTACATGTTATAGCTATAGTAATATTCCCTTCAACCTGGAGAGTTGGGACCCATGGAATGGGTGCCATGCATTATTGCTTTAAAGGGTCTGCATCTGCTCACCCAATCTCACCAATCCTCTCAGTGCCAAGTGTCCAGCCTCATGCCACATCCAGCTGTCATTGTAGATAGGGTCATTCCAGGTTGCATCAGAGACCCTGAAGGAATTGTAAAGAATTTCCCTGTTTCTTTGTTCTGTTTTTGAAATTCCTTTTTAGAGTGGGTTTGAGCTGATTCTCGCTGCCACGTTTATGCCAGTCTAGACACACTTGATTCCCTTACGGAGACATATCAGTACATAGGTTTTAAGATTCTTACTAGTCAGATCTATTCCTCTGCGGGAAATATGGGGTTTTGAGTCCCTTTCACTGAGGAAGGTGGAGGTCTTGTCTATTCCATAGTTGGTTTTTGGAACGGTACCTGTGCTTATATCAAACTCTGGTTTGATGCATCACCCCACCTCTCCTTCCCCCTTAAGCAGGCATAAGAGTGTTTTCTAAATGTGAGACTCTGTTCTCTTGCCTAACTCAGTTCATGTGTAGCCATGTTTACAGGATCTTCCTAAGTGATATCTTATGATAAGTTTCTTTTTCTGTGTGACTTCTTTCACTTAGAATCATCGTACCTGAATCCAGTCATTTTGCTGCTACTGGTCTTATGACATTGATTTCATGGCTGAGGGATATTCCATCGTACGTAAGTTCCACAAGGTTTGGAACCATTTTTATATTTCCTGGGATATTTCAGGTGTACCCAGGTTGAGGTTCTTGTAAGCAGTGCAGCCCTCAATTTGGGGGTGGCTCTGTCTTATGGATTTTCAGTTTTCCCAAGGTATAATCCCTAGACGGGAAGTGCCCTTGGCTCTGTAGCTCTGTTGTTTACTTGTTTTAGGGAACACAATGCACTCCTCCAGGGAGGCAGTTGGCAACTTACATCCCGCCCATCAGCATAACAAGGTTCCCTGTTCTCCAGGGCCTGTCTTGCCTTTCTGGTTTTTACACATTTTGTGGATGTCCCTTTTGACCGGTGGGAAGTGATACTTCTTTGTAGTGCAGATTTGCATTGCCCGCTTGCTTGCTTGGCCAAAAAGGGCGTATGCGTTTTCTCCTGAATATATTCAGGAGAAAACGCATACGCCCTTTTTGGCCAAGTGCATCATTGTCGAAGTTGTGCCCCTCTTCCTGTGCTTTACAGGCGATTCCAACGTACCTCTTGAAATCTGTTTCCTGCTATTCTGCCTCGCTTTCAAGTCCGCCTCGTTGCCTTCCCTCAACAGATTTTTGGACGATAGTTGGCCTTGATTACTCTGCCAGTTTGTGAATTGCTGTGCCCCTGAGCTCCATTTTTCAACTCGTTTTTTTGTGAGCTGAACGCAAGTTCAAACATTTGGTTCAGGTCCTATACTGGTTCCCACTGGGTGGCTGAGACTTTGGTTAATTCTTCTTCCTGCCGGGAAATTAGAGTGACATGTGCCCATCCAAATGCCTAACAGCTACTCTCTCATTGGTTCTCCCTCTTCCCTTTCATCCTCTGCCAAATTGGCAACCTGTGCGAACCAGGAGCTTAAAGGGGCTGTCTCTCCAAGTTGGGAGATTGATAGGAAAGCAGTTGGAAAGTCAAACCGAAGCACCACGAGAGGGACTCTTCGTTGAGTTTTAGAAACCTTTCGTATTCACAGTGTGTCCATTCTCTAGGTTTCCCGTACATGTTATAGCTATAGTAATATTCCCTTCAACCTGGAGAGTTGGGACCCATGGAATGGGTGCCATGCATTATTGCTTTAAAGGGTCTGCATCTGCTCACCCAATCTCACCAATCCTCTCAGTGCCAAGTGTCCAGCCTCATGCCACATCCAGCTGTCATTGTAGATAGGGTCATTCCAGGTTGCATCAGAGACCCTGAAGGAATTGTAAAGAATTTCCCTGTTTCTTTGTTCTGTTTTTGAAATTCCTTTTTAGAGTGGGTTTGAGCTGATTCTCGCTGCCACGTTTATGCCAGTCTAGACACACTTGATTCCCTTACGGAGACATATCAGTACATAGGTTTTAAGATTCTTACTAGTCAGATCTATTCCTCTGCGGGAAATATGGGGTTTTGAGTCCCTTTCACTGAGGAAGGTGGAGGTCTTGTCTATTCCATAGTTGGTTTTTGGAACGGTACCTGTGCTTATATCAAACTCTGGTTTGATGCATCACCCCACCTCTCCTTCCCCCTTAAGCAGGCATAAGAGTGTTTTCTAAATGTGAGACTCTGTTCTCTTGCCTAACTCAGTTCATGTGTAGCCATGTTTACAGGATCTTCCTAAGTGATATCTTATGATAAGTTTCTTTTTCTGTGTGACTTCTTTCACTTAGAATCATCGTACCTGAATCCACTCATTTTGCTGCTACTGGTCTTATGACATTGATTTCATGGCTGAGGGATATTCCATCGTACGTAAATTCCACAGTGTTTGGAACCATTTTTATATTTCCTGGGATATTTCAGGTGTACCCAGGTTGAGGTTCTTGTAAGCAGTGCAACCCTCAATTTGGGGGTGGCTCTGTCTTATGGATTTTCAGTTTTCCCTATGTATATTCCCTAGACCGGAAGTGCCCTTGGCTCTGTAGCTCTGTTGTTTACTTGTTTTAGGGAACACAATGCACTCCTCCAGTGAGGCAGTTGGCAACTTACATCCCGCCCATCAGCATAACAAGGCTCCCTGTTCTCCAGGGCCTGTCTTGCCTTTCCGGTTTTTACACATTTTGTGGATGTCCCTTTTGACCCGTGGGAAGTGATACTTCTTTGTAGTGCAGATTTGCATTGCCCGCTTGCTTCTTGGCCAAAAAGGGCGTATGCGTTTTCTCCTGAATATATTCAGGAGAAAACACATACGCCCTTTTAGGCCAAGAGCATCATTGTCGAAGTTGTGCCCCTCTTCCTGTGCTTTACAGGCGATTCCAACGTACCTCTTGAAATCTGTTTCCTGCTATTCTGCCTCGCTTTCAAGTCCGCCTCGTTGCCTTCCCTCAACAGATTTTTGGACGATAGTTGGCCTTGATTACTCTGCCAGTTTGTGAATTGCTGTGTCCCTGAGCTCCATTTTTCAACTCGTTTTTTGTGAGCTTAACGCAAGTCCAAACTTTGGTTCAGGACCTATACTGGTTCCCGGTGGGTGGCTGAGACTTTGGTTAATTCTTCTTCCTGCCGGGAAATTAGAGTGACATGTGCCCATCCAAATGCCTAACAGCTACTCTCTCATTGGTTCTCCCTCTTCCCTTTCATCCTCTGCCAAATTGGCAACCTGTGCGAACCAGGAACTTAAAGGGGCTGTCTCTCCAAGTTGGGAGATTGATAGGAAAACAGTTGGAAAGTCAAACCGGAGCACCAGGAGATGGACTCTTCGTTGAGTTTTAGAAACCTTTTGTATTCACAGTGTGTCCATTCTCTAGGTTTCCCGTACACGTTATAGCTGTAGTAATATTCCCTTCAACCTGGAGAATTGGGACCCATGGAATGGGTGCCATGCATTATTGCTTTAAAGGGTCTGCATTTGCTCACCCAATCTCACCAATCCTCTCAGTCCCAAGTGTCCAGCCTCATGCCACATCCAGCTGTCATTGTAGATAGGGTCATTCCAGGTTGCATCAGAGACCCTGAAGGAATTGTAAAAAATTTCCCTGTTTCTTTGTTCTGTTTTTGAAATTGCTTTTTAGAGTGGGTTTGAGCTGATTCTCGCTGCCACGTTTATGCCAGTCTAGACACACTTGATTCCCTTATGGAGACATATCAATACATAGGTTTTAAGATTCTTACTAGTCAGATCTATTCCTCTGCGGGAAATATGGGGTTTTGAGTCCCTTTCACTGAGGAAGGTGTAGGTCTTGTCTATTCCATGGTTGGTTTTTGGAACGGTACCTGTGCTTATATCAAACTCTGGTTTGATGCATCACCCCACCTCTCCTTCCCCCTTAAGCAGGCATAAGAGTGTTTTCTAAATGTGAGACTCTGTTCTCTTGCCTAACTCAGTTCATGTGTAGCCATGTTTACAGGATCTTCCTAAGTGATATCTTATGATAAGTTTCTTTTTCTGTGTGACTTCTTTCACTTAGAATCATCGTACCTGAATCCACTCATTTTGCTGCTTCTGGTCTTATGACATTGATTTCATGGCTGAGGGATATTCCATCGTACATAAGTTCCACAGTGTTTGGAACCATTTTTATATTTCCTGGGATATTTCAGGTGTACCCAAGTTGAGGTTCTCGTAAGCAGTGCAACCCTCAATTTGGGGGTGGCTCTGTCTTATGGATTTTCAGTTTTCCCTATGTATATTCCCTAGACCGGAAGTGCCCTTGGCTCTGTAGCTCTGTTGTTTACTTGTTTTAGGGAACACAATGCACTCCTCCAGTGAGGCAGTTGGCAACTTACATCCCGCCCATCAGCATAACAAGGCTCCCTGTTCTCCAGGGCCTGGAGAAATTCTCAGTGAAAGGGACTCAAAACCCCATATTTCCCGCAGAGGAATAGATCTGACTAGTAAGAATCTTAAAACCTATGTATTGATATGTCTCCGTAAGGGAATCAAGTGTGTCTAGACTGGCATAAACATGGCAGCGAGAATCAGCTCAAACCCACTCTAAAAAGGAATTTGAAAAACAGAAAACAGAACAAAGAAACAGGGAAATTCTTTACAATTCCTTCAGGGTCTCTGATGCAACCTGGAATGACCCTATCTACAATGACAGCTGGATGTGGCATGAGGCTGGACACTTGGGACTGAGAGGATTGGTGAGGTTGGGTGAGCAAATGCAGACCCTTTAAAGCAATAATGCATGGCACCCATTCCATGGGTCCCAACTCTCCAGGTTGAAGGGAATATTACTACAGCTATAACATGTACGGGAAACCTAGAGAATGGACACACTGTGAATACGAAAGGTTTCTAAAACTCAACGAAGAGTCCCTCTCGTGGTGCTTCGGTTTGACTTTCCAACTGCTTTCCTATCAATCTCCCAACTTGGAGAGACAGCCCCTTTAAGCTCCTGGTTCGCACAGGTTGCCAATTTGGCAGAGGATGAAAGGGAAGAGGGAGAACCAATGAGAGAGTAGCTGTTAGGCATTTGGATGGGCACATGTCACTCTAATTTCCCGGCAGGAAGAAGAATTAACCAAAGTCTCAGCCACCCAGCGGGAACCAGTATAGGACCTGAACTAAAAGTTAGGACTTGCGTTCAGCTCACAAAAAAACGAGTTGAAAAATGGAGCTCAGGGGCACAGCAATTCACAAACTGGCAGAGTAATCAAGGCCAACTATCGTCCAAAAATCTGTTGAGGGAAGGCAACGAGGCGGACTTGAAAGCGAGGCAGAATAACAGGAAACAGATTTCAAGAGGTACATTGGACTCGCCTGTAAAGCACAGGAAGAGGGGCAAAACTTCGACAATGATGCACTTGGCCAAAAAGGGCGGATGCGTTCTCTCCTGAATATATTCAGGAGAAAACGCATACGCCCTTTTTGGCCAAGCAAGCAAGCGGGCAATGCAAATCTGCACTACAAAGAAGTATCACTTCCCACCGGTCAAAAGGGACATCCACAAAATGTGTCTAGACTGGCATAAACATGGCAGAGACATATCAATACATAGGTTTTAAGATTCTTACTAGTCAGATCTATTCCTCTGCGGGAAATATGGGGTTTTGAGTCCCTTTCACTGAGGAAGGTGTAGGTCTTGTCTATTCCATAGTTGGTTTTTGGAACGGTACCTGTGCTTATATCAAACTCTGGTTTGATGCATCACCTCACCTCTCCTTCCCCCTTAAGCAGGCATAAGTGTGTTTTCTAAATGTGAGACTCTGTTCTCTTTCCTAACTCAGTTCATGTGTAGCCATGTTTACAGGATCTTCCTAAGTGATATCTTATGATAAGTTTCTTTTTCTGTGTGACTTATTTCACTTAGAATCATCGAACCTGAATCCACTCATTTTGCTGCTACTGGTCTTATGACATTGATTTCATGGCTGAGGGATATTCCACCGTACGTAAGTTCCACAATGTTTGGAACCATTTTTATATTTCCTGGGATATTTCAGGTGTACCCAGGTTGAGGTTCTTGTAAGCAGTGCAACCCTCAATTTGGGGGTGGCTCTGTCTTATGGATTTTCAGTTTTCCCTATGTATATTCCCTAGACCGGAAGTGCCCTTGGCTCTGTAGCTCTGTTGTTTACTTGTTTTAGGGAACACAATGCACTCCTCCAGTGAGGCAGTTGGCAACTTACATCCCGCCCATCAGCATAACAAGGCTCCCTGTTCTCCAGGGCCTGTCTTGCCTTTCTGGTTTTTACACATTTTGTGGATGTCCCTTTTGACCGGTGGGAAGTGATACTTCTTTGTAGTGCAGATTTGCATTGCCCGCTTGCTTGCTTGGCCAAAAAGGGCGTATGCGTTTTCTCCTGAATATATTCAGGAGAGAACGCATCCGCCCTTTTTGGCCAAGTGCATCATTGTCGAAGTTGTGCCCCTCTTCCTGTGCTTTACAGGCGAGTCCAATGTACCTCTTGAAATCTGTTTCCTGTTATTCTGCCTCGCTTTCAAGTCCGCCTCGTTGCCTTCCCTCAACAGATTTTTGGACGATAGTTGGCCTTGATTACTCTGCCAGTTTGTGAATTGCTGTGCCCCTGAGCTCCATTTTTCAACTCGTTTTTTTGTGAGCTGAACGCAAGTCCTAACTTTTAGTTCAGGTCCTATACTGGTTCCCGCTGGGTGGCTGAGACTTTGGTTAATTCTTCTTCCTGCCGGGAAATTAGAGTGACATGTGCCCATCCAAATGCCTAACAGCTACTCTCTCATTGGTTCTCCCTCTTCCCTTTCATCCTCTGCCAAATTGGCAACCTGTGCGAACCAGGACCTTAAAGGGGCTGTCTCTCCAAGTTGGGAGATTGATAGGAAAGCAGTTGGAAAGTCAAACCGAAGCACCACGAGAGGGACTCTTCGTTGAGTTTTAGAAACCTTTCGTATTCACAGTGTGTCCATTCTCTAGGTTTCCCGTACATGTTATAGCTGTAGTAATATTCCCTTCAACCTGGAGAGTTGGGACCCATGGAATGGGTGCCATGCATTATTGCTTTAAAGGGTCTGCATTTGCTCACCCAACCTCACCAATCCTCTCAGTCCCAAGTGTCCAGCCTCATGCCACATCCAGCTGTCATTGTAGATAGGGTCATTCCAGGTTGCATCAGAGACCCTGAAGGAATTGTAAAGAATTTCCCTGTTTCTTTGTTCTGTTTTTGAAATTCCTTTTTAGAGTGGGTTTGAGCTGATTCTCGCTGCCATGTTTATGCCAGTCTAGACACACTTGATTCCCTTACAGAGACATATCAATACATAGGTTTTAAGATTCTTACTAGTCAGATCTATTCCTCTGCGGGAAATATGGGGTTTTGAGTCCCTTTCACTGAGGAAGGTGTAGGTCTTGTCTATTCCATAGTTGGTTTTTGGAACGGTACCTGTGCTTATATCAAACTCTGGTTTGATGCATCACCTCACCTCTCCTTCCCCCTTAAGCAGGCATAAGTGTGTTTTCTAAATGTGAGACTCTGTTCTCTTTCCTAACTCAGTTCATGTGTAGCCATGTTTACAGGATCTTCCTAAGTGATATCTTATGATAAGTTTCTTTTTCTGTGTGACTTATTTCACTTAGAATCATCGAACCTGAATCCACTCATTTTGCTGCTACTGGTCTTATGACATTGATTTCATGGCTGAGGGATATTCCACCGTACGTAAGTTCCACAATGTTTGGAACCATTTTTATATTTCCTGGGATATTTCAGGTGTACCCAGGTTGAGGTTCTTGTAAGCAGTGCAACCCTCAATTTGGGGGTGGCTCTGTCTTATGGATTTTCAGTTTTCCCTATGTATATTCCCTAGACCGGAAGTGCCCTTGGCTCTGTAGCTCTGTTGTTTACTTGTTTTAGGGAACACAATGCACTCCTCCAGTGAGGCAGTTGGCAACTTACATCCCGCCCATCAGCATAACAAGGCTCCCTGTTCTCCAGGGCCTGTCTTGCCTTTCCGGTTTTTACATATTTTGTGGATGTCCCTTTTGACCAGTGGGAAGTGATACTTCTTTGTAGTGCAGATTTGCATTGCCCGCTTGCTTCTTGGCCAAAAAGGGCGTATGCGTTTTCTCCTGAATATATTCAGGAGAAAACGCATCCGCCCTTTTTGGCCAAGTGCATCATTGTCGAAGTTGTGCCCCTCTTCCTGTGCTTTACAGGCGATTCCAACGTACCTCTTGAAATCTGTTTCCTGCTATTCTGCCTCGCTTTCAAGTCCGCCTCGTTGCCTTCCCTCAACAGATTTTTGGACGATAGTTGGCCTTGATTACTCTGCCATTTTGTGAATTGATGTGCCCCTGAGCTCCATTTTTCAACTCGTTTTTTTGTGAGTTGAACGCAAGTCCAAACTTTTGGTTCAGGACCTATACTGGTTCCCAGTGGGTGGCTGAGACTTTGGTTAATTCTTCTTCCTGCCGGGAAATTAGAGTGACATGTGCCCAACCAAATGCCTAACAGCTACTCTCTCATTGGTTCTCCCTCTTCCCTTTCATCCTCTGCCAAATTGGCAACCTGTGCGAACCAGGAGCTTAAAGGGACTGTCTCTCAAAGTTGGGAGATTGATAGGAAAGCAGTTGGAAAGTCAAACCGGAGCACCAGGAGAGGGACACTTCGTTGAGTTTTAGAAACCTTTCGTATTCACAGTGTGTCCATTCTCTAGGTTTCCCGTACATGTTATAGCTGTAGTAATATTCCCTTCAACCTGGAGAGTTGGGACCCATGGAATGGGTGCCATGCATTATTGCTTTAAAGGGTCTGCATTTGCTCACCCAATCTCACCAATCCTCTCAGTCCCAAGTGTCCAGCCTCATGCCACATCCAGCTGTCATTGTAGATAGGGTCATTCCAGGTTGCATCAGAGACCCTGAAGGAATTGTAAAGAATTTCCCTGTTTCTTTGTTCTGTTTTTGAAATTCCTTTTTAGAGTGGGTTTGAGCTGATTCTCGCTGCCACGTTTATGCCAGTCTAGACACACTTGATTCCCTTACGGAGACATATCAGTACATAGGTTTTAAGATTCTTACTAGTCAGATCTATTCCTCTGCGGGAAATATGGGGTTTTGAGTCCCTTTCACTGAGGAAGGTGGAGGTCTTGTCTATTCCATAGTTGGTTTTTGGAACGGTACCTGTCCTTATATCAAACTCTGGTTTGATGCATCACCCCACCTCTCCTTCCCCCTTAAGCAGGCATAAGAGTGTTTTCTAAATGTGAGACTCTGTTCTCTTGCCTAACTCAGTTCATGTGTAGCCATGTTTACAGGATCTTCCTAAGTGATATCTTATGATAAGTTTCTTTTTCTGTGTGACTTCTTTCACTTAGAATCATCGTACCTGAATCCACTCATTTTGCTGCTACTGGTCTTATGACATTGATTTCATGGCTGAGGGATATTCCATCGTACATAAATTCCACAGTGTTTGGAACCATTTTTATATTTCCTGGGATATTTCAGGTGTACCCAAGTTGAGGTTCTTGTAAGCAGTGCAACCCTCAATTTGGGGGTGGCTCTGTCTTATGGATTTTCAGTTTTCCCTATGTATATTCCCTAGACCGGAAGTGCCCTTGGCTCTGTAGCTCTGTTGTTTACTTGTTTTAGGGAACACAATGCACTCCTCCAGTGAGGCAGTTGGCAACTTACATCCCGCCCATCAGCATAACAAGGCTCCCTGTTCTCCAGGGCCTGTCTTGCCTTTCTGGTTTTTACACATTTTGTGGATGTCCCTTTTGACCCGTGGGAAGTGATACTTCTTTGTAGTGCAGATTTGCATTGCCCGCTTGCTTCTTGGCCAAAAAGGGCGTATGCGTTTTCTCCTGAATATATTCAGGAGAAAACACATACACCCTTTTAGGCCAAGAGCATCATTGTCGAAGTTGTGCCCCTCTTCCTGTGCTTTACAGGCGATTCCAACGTACCTCTTGAAATCTGTTTCCTGCTATTCTGCCTCGCTTTCAAGTCCGCCTCGTTGCCTTCCCTCAACAGATTTTTGGACGATAGTTGGCCTTGATTACTCTGCCAGTTTGTGAATTGCTGTGTCCCTGAGCTCCATTTTTCAACTCGTTTTTTGTGAGCTTAACGCAAGTCCAAACTTTGGTTCAGGACTTATTCTGGTTCCCGGTGGGTGGCTGAGACTTTGGTTAATTCTTCTTCCTGCCGGGAAATTAGAGTGACATGTGCCCATCCAAATGCCTAACAGCTACTCTCTCATTGGTTCTCCCTCTTCCCTTTCATCCTCTGCCAAATTGGCAACCTGTGCGAACCAGGAACTTAAAGGGGCTGTCTCTCCAAGTTGGGAGATTGATAGGAAAACAGTTGGAAAGTCAAACCGGAGCACCAGGAGATGGACTCTTCGTTGAGTTTTAGAAACCTTTTGTATTCACAGTGTGTCCATTCTCTAGGTTTCCCGTACACGTTATAGCTGTAGTAATATTCCCTTCAACCTGGAGAATTGGGACCCATGGAATTGGTGCCATGCATTATTGCTTTAAAGGGTCTGCATTTGCTCACCCAATCTCACCAATCCTCTCAGTCCCAAGTGTCCAGCCTCATGCCACATCCAGCTGTCATTGTAGATAGGGTCATTCCAGGTTGCATCAGAGACCCTGAAGGAATTGTAAAAAATTTCCCTGTTTCTTTGTTCTGTTTTTGAAATTGCTTTTTAGAGTGGGTTTGAGCTGATTTTCGCTGCCACGTTTATGCCAGTCTAGACACACTTGATTCCCTTACGGAGACATATCAATACATAAGTTTTAAGATTCTTACTAGTCAGATCTATTCCTCTGCGGGAAATATGGGGTTTTGAGTCCCTTTCACTGAGGAAGGTGTAGGTCTTGTCTATTCCATAGTTGGTTTTTGGAACGGTACCTGTGCTTATATCAAACTCTGGTTTGATGCATCACCCCACCTCTCCTTCCCCCTTAAGCAGGCATAAGAGTGTTTTCTAAATGTGAGACTCTGTTCTCTTGCCTAACTCAGTTCATGTGTAGCCATGTTTACAGGATCTTCCTAAGTGATATCTTATGATAAGTTTCTTTTTCTGTGTGACTTCTTTCACTTAGAATCATCGTACCTGAATCCACTCATTTTGCTGCTTCTGGTCTTATGACATTGATTTCATGGCTGAGGGATATTCCATCGTACATAAGTTCCACAGTGTTTGGAACCATTTTTATATTTCCTGGGATATTTCAGGTGTACCCAAGTTGAGGTTCTTGTAAGCAGTGCAACCCTCAATTTGGGGGTGGCTCTGTCTTATGGATTTTCAGTTTTCCCTATGTATATTCCCTAGACCGGAAGTGCCCTTGGCTCTGTAGCTCTGTTGTTTAGTTGTTTTAGGGAACACAATGCACTCCTCCAGTGAGGCAGTTGGCAACTTACATCCCGCCCATCAGCATAACAAGGCTCCCTGTTCTCCAGGGCCTGTCTTGCCTTTCTGGTTTTTACACATTTTGTGGATGTCCCTTTTGACCGGTGGGAAGTGATACTTCTTTGTAGTGCAGATTTGCATTGCCCGCTTGCTTGCTTGGCCAAAAAGGGCGTATGCGTTTTCTCCTGAATATATTCAGGAGAGAACGCATCCGCCCTTTTTGGCCAAGTGCATCATTGTCGAAGTTGTGCCCCTCTTCCTGTGCTTTACAGGCGAGTCCAATGTACCTCTTGAAATCTGTTTCCTGTTATTCTGCCTCGCTTTCAAGTCCGCCTCGTTGCCTTCCCTCAACAGATTTTTGGACGATAGTTGGCCTTGATTACTCTGCCAGTTTGTGAATTGCTGTGCCCCTGAGCTCCATTTTTCAACTCGTTTTTTTGTGAGCTGAACGCAAGTCCTAACTTTTAGTTCAGGTCCTATACTGGTTCCCGCTGGGTGGCTGAGACTTTGGTTAATTCTTCTTCCTGCCGGGAAATTAGAGTGACATGTGCCCATCCAAATGCCTAACAGCTACTCTCTCATTGGTTCTCCCTCTTCCCTTTCATCCTCTGCCAAATTGGCAACCTGTGCGAACCAGGACCTTAAAGGGGCTGTCTCTCCAAGTTGGGAGATTGATAGGAAAGCAGTTGGAAAGTCAAACCGAAGCACCACGAGAGGGACTCTTCGTTGAGTTTTAGAAACCTTTCGTATTCACAGTGTGTCCATTCTCTAGGTTTCCCGTACATGTTATAGCTGTAGTAATATTCCCTTCAACCTGGAGAGTTGGGACCCATGGAATGGGTGCCATGCATTATTGCTTTAAAGGGTCTGCATTTGCTCACCCAACCTCACCAATCCTCTCAGTCCCAAGTGTCCAGCCTCATGCCACATCCAGCTGTCATTGTAGATAGGGTCATTCCAGGTTGCATCAGAGACCCTGAAGGAATTGTAAAGAATTTCCCTGTTTCTTTGTTCTGTTTTTGAAATTCCTTTTTAGAGTGGGTTTGAGCTGATTCTCGCTGCCATGTTTATGCCAGTCTAGACACACTTGATTCCCTTACAGAGACATATCAATACATAGGTTTTAAGATTCTTACTAGTCAGATCTATTCCTCTGTGGGAAATATGGGGTTTTGAGTCCCTTTCACTGAGGAAGGTGTAGGTCTTGTCTATTCCATAGTTGGTTTTTGGAACGGTACCTGTGCTTATATCAAACTCTGGTTTGATGCATCACCTCACCTCTCCTTCCCCCTTAAGCAGGCATAAGTGTGTTTTCTAAATGTGAGACTCTGTTCTCTTTCCTAACTCAGTTCATGTGTAGCCATGTTTACAGGATCTTCCTAAGTGATATCTTATGATAAGTTTCTTTTTCTGTGTGACTTATTTCACTTAGAATCATCGAACCTGAATCCACTCATTTTGCTGCTACTGGTCTTATGACATTGATTTCATGGCTGAGGGATATTCCACCGTACGTAAGTTCCACAATGTTTGGAACCATTTTTATATTTCCTGGGATATTTCAGGTGTACCCAGGTTGAGGTTCTTGTAAGCAGTGCAACCCTCAATTTGGGGGTGGCTCTGTCTTATGGATTTTCAGTTTTCCCTATGTATATTCCCTAGACCGGAAGTGCCCTTGGCTCTGTAGCTCTGTTGTTTAGTTGTTTTAGGGAACACAATGCACTCCTCCAGTGAGGCAGTTGGCAACTTACATCCCGCCCATCAGCATAACAAGGCTCCCTGTTCTCCAGGGCCTGTCTTGCCTTTCTGGTTTTTACACATTTTGTGGATGTCCCTTTTGACCGGTGGGAAGTGATACTTCTTTGTAGTGCAGATTTGCATTGCCCGCTTGCTTGCTTGGCCAAAAAGGGCGTATGCGTTTTCTCCTGAATATATTCAGGAGAGAACGCATCCGCCCTTTTTGGCCAAGTGCATCATTGTCGAAGTTGTGCCCCTCTTCCTGTGCTTTACAGGCGAGTCCAATGTACCTCTTGAAATCTGTTTCCTGTTATTCTGCCTCGCTTTCAAGTCCGCCTCGTTGCCTTCCCTCAACAGATTTTTGGACGATAGTTGGCCTTGATTACTCTGCCAGTTTGTGAATTGCTGTGCCCCTGAGCTCCATTTTTCAACTCGTTTTTTTGTGAGCTGAACGCAAGTCCAAACTTTTAGTTCAGGTCCTATACTGGTTCCCGCTGGGTGGCTGAGACTTTGGTTAATTCTTCTTCCTGCCGGGAAATTAGAGTGACATGTGCCCATCCAAATGCCTAACAGCGACTCTCTCATTGGTTCTCCCTCTTCCCTTTCCTCCTCTGCCAAATGGGCAACCTGTGTGAACCAGGAGCTTAAAGGGGCTGTCTCTCCAAGTTGGGAGATTGATAGGAAAGCAGTTGGAAAGTCAAGCCGGAGCACCAGGAGAGGGACTCTTCGTTGAGTTTTAGAAACCTTTCGTATTCACAGTGTGTCCATTCTCTAGGTTTCCCGTACATGTTATAGCTGTAGTAATATTCCCTTCAACCTGGAGAGGTGGGACACATGGAATGGTTGCCATGCATTATTGCTTTAAAGGGTCTGCATTTGCTCACCCAATCTCACCAATCCTCTCAGTCCCAAGTGTCCAGCCTCATGCCACATCCAGCTGTCATCGTAGATAGGGTCATTCCAGGTTGCATCAGAGACCCTGAAGGAATTGTAAAGAATTTCCCTGTTTCTTTGTTCTGTTTTTGAAATTCCTTTTTAGAGTGGGTTTGAGCTGATTCTCGCTGCCATGTTTATGCCAGTCTAGACACACTTGATTCCCTTACGGAGACATATCAATACATAGGTTTTAAGATTCTTACTAGTCAGATCTATTCCTCTGCGGGAAATATGGGGTTTTGAGTCCCTTTCACTGAGGAAGGTGTAGGTCTTGTCTATTCGATAGTTGGTTTTTGGAACGGTACCTGTGCTTATATCAAACTCTGGTTTGATGCATCACCCCACCTCTCCTTCCCCCTTAAGCAGGCATAAGAGTGTTTTCTAAATGTGAGACTCTGTTCTCTTTCCTAACTCAGTTCATGTGTAGCCATGTTTACAGGATCTTCCTAAGTGATATCTTATGATAAGTTTCTTTTTCTGTGTGACTTCTTTCACTTAGAATCATCGTACCTGAATCCACTCATTTTGCTGCTACTGGTCTTATGACATTGATTTCATGGCTGAGGGATATTCCATCGTACGTAAGTTCCACAGTGTTTGGAACCATTTTTATATTTCCTGGGATATTTCAGGTGTACCCAGGTTGAGGTTCTTGTAAGCAGTGCAACCCTCAATTTGGGGGTGGCTCTGTCTTATGGATTTTCAGTTTTCCCAAGGTATATTCCCTAGACCGGAAGTGCCCTTGGCTCTGTAGCTCTGTTGTTTACTTGTTTTAGGGAACACAATGCACTCCTCCAGTGAGGCAGTTGGCAACTTACATCCCGCCCATCAGCATAACAAGGCTCCCTGTTCTCCAGGGCCTGTCTTGCCTTTCTGGTTTTTACACATTTTGTGGATGTCCCTTTTGACCGGTGGGAAGTAATACTTCTTTGTAGTGCAGATTTGCATTGCCCGCTTGCTTGCTTGGCCAAAAAGGGCGTATGCGTTTTCTCCTGAATATATTCAGGAGAGAACGCATCCAACCTTTTTGGCCAAGTGCATCATTGTCGAAGTTGTGCCCCTCTTCCTGTGCTTTACAGGCGATTCCAACGTACCTTATGAAATCTGTTTCCTGCTATTCTGCCTCGCTTTCAAGTCCGCCTCGGTGCCTTCCCTCAACAGATTTTTGGACGATAGTTGGCCTTGATTACTCTGCCAGTTTGTGAATTGCTGTGTCCATGAGCTCCATTTTTCAACTCGTTTTTTGTGAGCTTAATGCAAGTCCAAACTTTGGTTCAGGACCTATACTGGTTCCCGGTGGGTGGCTGAGACTTTGGTTAATTCTTCTTCCTGCCGGGAAATTAGAGTGACATGTGCCCATCCAAATGCCTAACAGCTACTCTCTCATTGGTTCTCCCTCTTCCCTTTCATCCTCTGCCAAATTGGCAACCTGTGCGAACCAGGAACTTAAAGGGGCTGTCTCTCCAAGTTGGGAGATTGATAGGAAAGCAGTTGGAAAGTCAAACCGGAGCACCAGGAGATGGACTCTTCGTTGAGTTTTAGAAACCTTTTGTATTCACAGTGTGTCCATTCTCTAGGTTTCCCGTACATGTTATACTGTAGTAATATTCCCTTCAACCTGGAGAGTTGGGACCCATGGAATGGGTGCCATGCATTATTGCTTTAAAGGGTCTGCATTTGCTCACCCAATCTCACCAATCCTCTCAGTCCCAAGTGTCCAGCCTCATGCCACATCCAGCTGTCATTGTAGATAGGGTCATTCCAGGTTGCATCAGAGACCCTGAAGGAATTGTAAAAAATTTCCCTGTTTCTTTGTTCTGTTTTTGAAATTGCTTTTTAGAGTGGGTTTGAGCTGATTCTCGCTGCCACGTTTATGCCAGTCTAGACACACTTGATTCCCTTACGGAGACATATCAATACATAGGTTTTAAGATTCTTACTAGTCAGATCTATTCCTCTGCGGGAAATATGGGGTTTTGAGTCCCTTTCACTGAGGAAGGTGTAGGTCTTGTCTATTCCATAGTTGGTTTTTGGAACGGTACCTGTGCTTATATCAAACTCGGGTTTGATGCATCACCCCACCTCTCCTTCCCCCTTAAGCAGGCATAAGAGTGTTTTCTAAATGTGAGACTCTGTTCTCTTGCCTAACTCAGTTCATGTGTAGCCATGTTTACAGGATCTTCCTAAGTGATATCTTATGATAAGTTTCTTTTTCTGTGTGACTTCTTTCACTTAGAATCATCGTACCTGAATCCACTCATTTTGCTGCTTCTGGTCTTATGACATTGATTTCATGGCTGAGGGATATTCCATCGTACATAAGTTCCACAGTGTTTGGAACCATTTTTATATTTCCTGGGATATTTCAGGTGTACCCAAGTTGAGGTTCTTGTAAGCAGTGCAACCCTCAATTTGGGGGTGGCTCTGTCTTATGGATTTTCAGTTTTCCCTATGTATATTCCCTAGACCGGAAGTGCCCTTGGCTCTGTAGCTCTGTTGTTTAGTTGTTTTAGGGAACACAATGCACTCCTCCAGTGAGGCAGTTGGCAACTTACATCCCGCCCATCAGCATAACAAGGCTCCCTGTTCTCCAGGGCCTGTCTTGCCTTTCTGGTTTTTACACATTTTGTGGATGTCCCTTTTGACCGGTGGGAAGTGATACTTCTTTGTAGTGCAGATTTGCATTGCCCGCTTGCTTGCTTGGCCAAAAAGGGCGTATGCGTTTTCTCCTGAATATATTCAGGAGAGAACGCATCCGCCCTTTTTGGCCAAGTGCATCATTGTCGAAGTTGTGCCCCTCTTCCTGTGCTTTACAGGCGAGTCCAATGTACCTCTTGAAATCTGTTTCCTGTTATTCTGCCTCGCTTTCAAGTCCGCCTCGTTGCCTTCCCTCAACAGATTTTTGGACGATAGTTGGCCTTGATTACTCTGCCAGTTTGTGAATTGCTGTGCCCCTGAGCTCCATTTTTCAACTCGTTTTTTTGTGAGCTGAACGCAAGTCCTAACTTTTAGTTCAGGTCCTATACTGGTTCCCGCTGGGTGGCTGAGACTTTGGTTAATTCTTCTTCCTGCCGGGAAATTAGAGTGACATGTGCCCATCCAAATGCCTAACAGCTACTCTCTCATTGGTTCTCCCTCTTCCCTTTCATCCTCTGCCAAATTGGCAACCTGTGCGAACCAGGACCTTAAAGGGGCTGTCTCTCCAAGTTGGGAGATTGATAGGAAAGCAGTTGGAAAGTCAAACCGAAGCACCACGAGAGGGACTCTTCGTTGAGTTTTAGAAACCTTTCGTATTCACAGTGTGTCCATTCTCTAGGTTTCCCGTACATGTTATAGCTGTAGTAATATTCCCTTCAACCTGGAGAGTTGGGACCCATGGAATGGGTGCCATGCATTATTGCTTTAAAGGGTCTGCATTTGCTCACCCAACCTCACCAATCCTCTCAGTCCCAAGTGTCCAGCCTCATGCCACATCCAGCTGTCATTGTAGATAGGGTCATTCCAGGTTGCATCAGAGACCCTGAAGGAATTGTAAAGAATTTCCCTGTTTCTTTGTTCTGTTTTTGAAATTCCTTTTTAGAGTGGGTTTGAGCTGATTCTCGCTGCCATGTTTATGCCAGTCTAGACACACTTGATTCCCTTACAGAGACATATCAATACATAGGTTTTAAGATTCTTACTAGTCAGATCTATTCCTCTGTGGGAAATATGGGGTTTTGAGTCCCTTTCACTGAGGAAGGTGTAGGTCTTGTCTATTCCATAGTTGGTTTTTGGAACGGTACCTGTGCTTATATCAAACTCTGGTTTGATGCATCACCTCACCTCTCCTTCCCCCTTAAGCAGGCATAAGTGTGTTTTCTAAATGTGAGACTCTGTTCTCTTTCCTAACTCAGTTCATGTGTAGCCATGTTTACAGGATCTTCCTAAGTGATATCTTATGATAAGTTTCTTTTTCTGTGTGACTTATTTCACTTAGAATCATCGAACCTGAATCCACTCATTTTGCTGCTACTGGTCTTATGACATTGATTTCATGGCTGAGGGATATTCCACCGTACGTAAGTTCCACAATGTTTGGAACCATTTTTATATTTCCTGGGATATTTCAGGTGTACCCAGGTTGAGGTTCTTGTAAGCAGTGCAACCCTCAATTTGGGGGTGGCTCTGTCTTATGGATTTTCAGTTTTCCCTATGTATATTCCCTAGACCGGAAGTGCCCTTGGCTCTGTAGCTCTGTTGTTTACTTGTTTTAGGGAACACAATGCACTCCTCCATTGAGGCAGTTGGCAACTTACATCCCGCCCATCAGCATAAAAAGGCTCCCTGTTCTCCAGGGCCTGTCTTGCCTTTCTGGTTTTTACACATTTTGTGGATGTCCCTTTTGACCGGTGGGAAGTGATACTTCTTTGTAGTGCAGATTTGCATTGCCCGCTTGCTTGCTTGGCCAAAAAGGGCGTATGCGTTTTCTCCTGAATATATTCAGGAGAGAACGCATCCGCCCTTTTTGGCCAAGTGCATCATTGTCGAAGTTGTGCCCCTCTTCCTGTGCTTTACAGGCGAGTCCAATGTACCTCTTGAAATCTGTTTCCTGTTATTCTGCCTCGCTTTCAAGTCCGCCTCGTTGCCTTCCCTCAACAGATTTTTGGACGATAGTTGGCCTTGATTACTCTGCCAGTTTGTGAATTGCTGTGCCCCTGAGCTCCATTTTTCAACTCGTTTTTTTGTGAGCTGAACGCAAGTCCAAACTTTTAGTTCAGGTCCTATACTGGTTCCCGCTGGGTGGCAGAGACTTTGGTTAATTCTTCTTCCTGCCGGGAAATTAGAGTGACATGTGCCCATCCAAATGCCTAACAGCGACTCTCTCATTGGTTCTCCCTCTTCCCTTTCCTCCTCTGCCAAATGGGCAACCTGTGTGAACCAGGAGCTTAAAGGGGCTGTCTCTCCAAGTTGGGAGATTGATAGGAAAGCAGTTGGAAAGTCAAGCCGGAGCACCAGGAGAGGGACTCTTCGTTGAGTTTTAGAAACCTTTCGTATTCACAGTGTGTCCATTCTCTAGGTTTCCCGTACATGTTATAGCTGTAGTAATATTCCCTTCAACCTGGAGAGGTGGGACACATGGAATGGTTGCCATGCATTATTGCTTTAAAGGGTCTGCATTTGCTCACCCAATCTCACCAATCCTCTCAGTCCCAAGTGTCCAGCCTCATGCCACATCCAGCTGTCATCGTAGATAGGGTCATTCCAGGTTGCATCAGAGACCCTGAAGGAATTGTAAAGAATTTCCCTGTTTCTTTGTTCTGTTTTTGAAATTCCTTTTTAGAGTGGGTTTGAGCTGATTCTCGCTGCCATGTTTATGCCAGTCTAGACACACTTGATTCCCTTACGGAGACATATCAATACATAGGTTTTAAGATTCTTACTAGTCAGATCTATTCCTCTGCGGGAAATATGGGGTTTTGAGTCCCTTTCACTGAGGAAGGTGGAGGTCTTGTCTATTCCATAGTTGGTTTTTGGAACGGTACCTGTGCTTATATCAAACTCTGGTTTGATGCATCACCCCACCTCTCCTTCGCCCTTAAGCAGGCATAAGAGTGTTTTCTAAATGTGAGACTCTGTTCTCTTTCCTAACTCAGTTCATGTGTAGCCATGTTTACAGGATCTTCCTAAGTGATATCTTATGATAAGTTTCTTTTTCTGTGTGACTTCTTTCACTTAGAATCATCGTACCTGAATCCACTCATTTTGCTGCTACTGGTCTTATGACATTGATTTCATGGCTGAGGGATATTCCATCGTACGTAAGTTCCACAGTGTTTGGAACCATTTTTATATTTCCTGGGATATTTCAGGTGTACCCAGGTTGAGGTTCTTGTAAGCAGTGCAACCCTCAATTTGGGGGTGGCTCTGTCTTATGGATTTTCAGTTTTCCCAAGGTATATTCCCTAGACCGGAAGTGCCCTTGGCTCTGTAGCTCTGTTGTTTACTTGTTTTAGGGAACACAATGCACTCCTCCAGTGAGGCAGTTGGCAACTTACATCCCGCCCATCAGCATAACAAGGCTCCCTGTTCTCCAGGGCCTGTCTTGCCTTTCTGGTTTTTACACATTTTGTGGATGTCCCTTTTGACCGGTGGGAAGTAATACTTCTTTGTAGTGCAGATTTGCATTGCCCGCTTGCTTGCTTGGCCAAAAAGGGCGTATGCGTTTTCTCCTGAATATATTCAGGAGAGAACGCATCCAACCTTTTTGGCCAAGTGCATCATTGTCGAAGTTGTGCCCCTCTTCCTGTGCTTTACAGGCGATTCCAACGTACCTTATGAAATCTGTTTCCTGCTATTCTGCCTCGCTTTCAAGTCCGCCTCGGTGCCTTCCCTCAACAGATTTTTGGACGATAGTTGGCCTTGATTACTCTGCCAGTTTGTGAATTGCTGTGTCCCTGAGCTCCATTTTTCAACTCGTTTTTTGTGAGCTTAATGCAAGTCCAAACTTTGGTTCAGGACCTATACTGGTTCCCGGTGGGTGGCTGAGACTTTGGTTAATTCTTCTTCCTGCCGGGAAATTAGAGTGACATGTGCCCATCCAAATGCCTAACAGCTACTCTCTCATTGGTTCTCCCTCTTCCCTTTCATCCTCTGCCAAATTGGCAACCTGTGCGAACCAGGAACTTAAAGGGGCTGTCTCTCCAAGTTGGGAGATTGATAGGAAAGCAGTTGGAAAGTCAAACCGGAGCACCAGGAGATGGACTCTTCGTTGAGTTTTAGAAACCTTTTGTATTCACAGTGTGTCCATTCTCTAGGTTTCCCGTACATGTTATACTGTAGTAATATTCCCTTCAACCTGGAGAGTTGGGACCCATGGAATGGGTGCCATGCATTATTGCTTTAAAGGGTCTGCATTTGCTCACCCAATCTCACCAATCCTCTCAGTCCCAAGTGTCCAGCCTCATGCCACATCCAGCTGTCATTGTAGATAGGGTCATTCCAGGTTGCATCAGAGACCCTGAAGGAATTGTAAAAAATTTCCCTGTTTCTTTGTTCTGTTTTTGAAATTGCTTTTTAGAGTGGGTTTGAGCTGATTCTCGCTGCCACGTTTATGCCAGTCTAGACACACTTGATTCCCTTACGGAGACATATCAATACATAGGTTTTAAGATTCTTACTAGTCAGATCTATTCCTCTGCGGGAAATATGGGGTTTTGAGTCCCTTTCACTGAGGAAGGTGTAGGTCTTGTCTATTCCATAGTTGGTTTTTGGAACGGTACCTGTGCTTATATCAAACTCTGGTTTGATGCATCACCCCACCTCTCCTTCCCCCTTAAGCAGGCATAAGAGTGTTTTCTAAATGTGAGACTCTGTTCTCTTGCCTAACTCAGTTCATGTGTAGCCATGTTTACAGGATCTTCCTAAGTGATATCTTATGATAAGTTTCTTTTTCTGTGTGACTTCTTTCACTTAGAATCATCGTACCTGAATCCACTCATTTTGCTGCTACTGGTCTTATGACATTGATTTCATGGCTGAGGGATATTCCATCGTACGTAAGTTCCACAATGTTTGGAACCATTTTTATATTTCCTGGGATATTTCAGGTGTACCCAGGTTGAGGTTCTTGTAAGCAGTGCAACCCTCAATTTTGGGGTGGCTCTGTCTTATGGATTTTCAGTTTTCCCAAGGTATATTCCCTAGACCGGAAGTGCCCTTGGCTCTGTAGCTCTGTTGTTTACTTGTTTTAGGGATCACAATGCACTCCTCCATTGAGGCAGTTGGCAACTTACATCCCGCCCATCAGCATAACAAGGCTCCCTGTTCTCCAGGGCCTGTCTTGCCTTTCTGGTTTTTACACATTTTGTGGATGTCCCTTTTTACCGGTGGGAAGTGATACTTCTTTGTAGTGCAGATTTGCATTGCCCGCTTGCTTGCTTGGTCAAAAAGGGCGTATGCATTTTTTCCTGAATATATTCAGGAGAAAACGCATACGCCCTTTTTGGCCAAGTGCATCATTGTCGAAGTTGTGCCCCTCTTCCTGTGCTTTACAGGCGAGTCCAACGTACCTCTTGAAATCTGTTTCCTGCTATTCTGCCTCGCTTTCAAGTCCGCCTCGTTGCCTTCCCTCAACAGATTTTTGGACGATAGTTGGCCTTGATTACTCTGCCAGTTTGTGAATTGCTGTGCCCCTGAGCTCCAATTTTCAACTCGTTTTTTTGTGAGCTGAACGCAAGTCCAAACTTTTGGTTCAGGACCTATACTGGTTCCCGGTGGGTGGCTGAGACTTTGGTTAATTCTTCTTCCTGCCGGGAAATTACAGTGACATGTGCCCTTCCAAATGCCTAACAGCTACTCTCTCATTGGTTCTCCCTCTTCCCTTTCATCCTCTGCCAAATTGGCAACCTGTGCGAACCAGGAGCTTAAAGGGGCTGTCTCTCCAAGTTGGGAGATTGATAGGAAAGCAGTTGGAAAGTCAAACCGGAGCACCAGGAGAGGGACTCTTCGTTGAGTTTTAGAAACCTTTCGTATTCACAGTGTGTCCATTCTCTAGGTTTCCCGTACATGTTATAGCTGTAGTAATATTCCCTTCAACCTGGAGAGTTGGGACCCATGGAATGGGTGCCATGCATTATTGCTTTAAAGGGTCTGCATTTGCTCACCCAATCTCACCAATCCTCTCAGTCCCAAGTGTCCAGCCTTATGCCACATCCAGCTGTCATTGTAGATAGGGTCATTCCAGGTTGCATCAGAGACCCTGAAGGAATTGTAAAGAATTTCCCTGTTTCTTTTTTTTTGTTCTGTTTTTGAAATTCCTTTTTAGAGTGGGTTTGAGCTGATTCTCGCTGCCATGTTTATGCCAGTCTAGACACACTTGATTCCCTTACAGAGACATATCAATACATAGGTTTTAAGATTCTTACTAGTCAGATCTATTCCTCTGCGGGAAATATGGGGTTTTGAGTCCCTTTCACTGAGGAAGGTGTAGGTCTTGTCTATTCCATAGTTGGTTTTTGGAACGGTACCTGTGCTTATATCAAACTCTGGTTTGATGCATCACCCCACCTCTCCTTCCCCCTTAAGCAGGCATAAGAGTGTTTTCTAAATGTGAGACTCTGTTCTCTTGCCTAACTCAGTTCATGTGTAGCCATGTTTACAGGATCTTCCTAAGTGATATCTTATGATAAGTTTCTTTTTCTGTGTGACTTCTTTCACTTAGAATCATCGTACCTGAATCCACTCATTTTGCTGCTACTGGTCTTATGACATTGATTTCATGGCTGAGGGATATCCCATCGTACGTAAGTTCCACAATGTTTGGAACCATTTTTATATTTCCTGGGATATTTCAGGTGTACCCAGGTTGAGGTTCTTGTAAGCAGTGCAACCCTCAATTTGGGGGTGGCTCTGTCTTTTGGATTTTCAGTTTTCCCAAGGTATATTCCCTAGACCGGAAGTGCCCTTGGCTCTGTAGCTCTGTTGTTTACTTGTTTTAGGGATCACAATGCACTCCTCCATTGAGGCAGTTGGCAACTTACATCCCGCCCATCAGCATAACAAGGCTCCCTGTTCTCCAGGGCCTGTCTTGCCTTTCTGGTTTTTACACATTTTGTGGATGTCCCTTTTGACCCGTGGGAAGTGATACTTCTTTGTAGTGCAGATTTGCATTGCCCGCTTGCTTGCTTGGTCAAAAAGGGCTTATGCATTTTCTCCTGAATATATTCAGGAGAAAACGCATACGCCCTTTTTGGCCAAGTGCATCATTGTCGAAGTTGTGCCCCTCTTCCTGTGCTTTACAGGCGAGTCCAACGTACCTCTTGAAATCTGTTTCCTGCTATTCTGCCTCGCTTTCAAGTCCGCCTCGTTGCCTTCCCTCAACAGATTTTTGGACGATAGTTGGCCTTGATTACTCTGCCAGTTTGTGAATTGCTGTGCCCCTGAGCTCCAATTTTCAACTCGTTTTTTTGTGAGCTGAACGCAAGTCCAAACTTTTGGTTCAGGACCTATACTGGTTCCCGGTGGGTGGCTGAGACTTTGGTTAATTCTTCTTCCTGCCGGGAAATTACAGTGACATGTGCCCTTCCAAATGCCTAACAGCTACTCTCTCATTGGTTCTCCCTCTTCCCTTTCATCCTCTGCCAAATTGGCAACCTGTGCGAACCAGGAGCTTAAAGGGGCTGTCTCTCCAAGTTGGGAGATTGATAGGAAAGCAGTTGGAAAGTCAAACCGGAGCACCAGGAGAGGGACTCTTCGTTGAGTTTTAGAAACCTTTCGTATTCACAGTGTGTCCATTCTCTAGGTTTCCCGTACATGTTATAGCTGTAGTAATATTCCCTTCTACCTGGAGAGTTGGGACCCATGGAATGGGTGCCATGCATTATTGCTTTAAAGGGTCTGCATTTGCTCACCCAATCTCACCAATCCTCTCAGTCCCAAGTGTCCAGCCTTATGCCACATCCAGCTGTCATTGTAGATAGGGTCATTCCAGGTTGCATCAGAGACCCTGAAGGAATTGTAAAGAATTTCCCTGTTTCTTTGTTTTGTTCTGTTTTTGAAATTCCTTTTTAGAGTGGGTTTGAGCTGATTCTCGCTGCCATGTTTATGCCAGTCTAGACACACTTGATTCCCTTACAGAGACATATCAATACATAGGTTTTAAGATTCTTACTAGTCAGATCTATTCCTCTGCGGGAAATATGGGGTTTTGAGTCCCTTTCACTGAGGTTGGTGGAGGTCTTATCTATTCCATAGTTGGTTTTTGGAACGGTACCTGTGCTTATATCAAACTCTGGTTTGATGCATTACCCCACCTCTCCTTCCCCCTTAAGCAGGCATAAGAGTGTTTTCTAAATGTGAGACTCTGTTCTCTTGCCTAACTCAGTTCATGTGTAGCCGTGTTTACAGGATTTTCCTATGTGATATCTTATGATAAGTTTCTTTTTCTGTGTGACTTCTTTCACTTAGAATCATCGTACCTGAATCCACTCATTTTGTTGCTACTGGTCTTATGACATTGATTTCATGGCTGAGGGATATTCCATCGTACGTAAGTTCCACAATGTTTGGAACCATTTTTATATTTCCTGGGATATTTCAGGTGTACCCAGGTTGAGGTTCTTGTAAGCAGTGCAACCCTCAATTTTGGGGTGGCTCTGTCTTATGGATTTTCAGTTTTCCCAATGTATATTCCCTAGACCGGAAGTGCCCTTGGCTCTGTAGCTCTGTTGTTTACTTGTTTTAGGGAACACAATGCACTCCTCCAGTGAGGCAGTTGGCAACTTACATCCCGCCCATCAGCATAACAAGGCTCCCTGTTCTCCAGGGCCTGTCTTGCCTTTCTGGTTTTTACACATTTTGTGGATGTCCCTTTTGACCGGTGGGAAGTGATACTTCTTTGTAGTGCAGATTTGCATTGCCCGCTTGCTTGCTTGGTCAAAAAGGGCGTATGCATTTTCTCCTGAATATATTCAGGAGAAAACGCATACGCCCTTTTTGGCCAAGTGCATCATTGACGAAGTTGTGCCCCTCTTCCTGTGCTTTACAGGCGAGTCCAACGTACCTCTTGAAATCTGTTTCCTGCTATTCTACCTCGCTTTCAAGTCCGCCTCGTTGCCTTCCCCCAACAGATTTTTGGACGTAAGTTGGCCTTGATTACTCTGCAGTTTGTGAATTGCTGTGCCCCTGAGCTCCAATATTCAACTCGTTTTTTTGTGAGCTGAACGCAAGTCCAAACTTTTGGTTCAGGACCTATACTGGTTCCCGGTGGGTGGCTGAGACTTTGGTTAATTCTTCTTCCTGCCGGGAAATTAGAGTGACATGTGCCCATCCAAATGCCTAACAGCTACTCTCTCATTGGTTCTCCCTCTTCCCTTTCATCCTCTGCCAAATTGGCAACCTGTGCGAACCAGGAGCTTAAAGGGGCTGTCTCTCCAAGTTGGGAGATTGATAGGAAAGCAGTTGGAAAGTCAAACCGAAACACCACGAGAGGGACTCTTCGTTGAGTTTTAGAAACCTTTCGTATTCACAGTGTGTCCATTCTCTAGGTTTCCCGTACATGTTATAGCTGTAGTAATATTCCCTTCAACCTGGAGAGTTGGGACCCATGGAATGGGTGCCATGCATTATTGCTTTAAAGGGTCTGCATTTGCTCACCCAATCTCACCAATCCTCTCAGTCCCAAGTGTCCAGCCTCATGCCACATCCAGCTGTCATTGTAGATAGGGTCATTCCAGGTTGCATCAGAGACCCTGAAGGAATTGTAAACAACTTCCCTGTTTCTTTGTCCTGTTTTTGAAATTCCTTTTTAGAGTGGGTTTGAGCTGATTCTCGCTGCCATGTTTATGCCAGTCTAGACACACTTGATTCCCTTACGGAGACATATCAATACATAGGTTTTAAGATTCTTACTAGTCAGATCTATTCCTCTGCGGGAAATATGGGGTTTTGAGTCCCTTTCACTGAGGTTGGTGGAGGTCTTGTCTATTCCATAGTTGGTTTTTGGAACGGTACCTGTGCTTATATCAAACTCTGGTTTGATGCATCACCCCACCTCTCCTTCCCCCTTAAGCAGGCATAAGAGTGTTTTCTAAATGTGAGACTCTGTTTTCTTGCCTAACTCAGTTCATGTGTAGCCGTGTTTACAGGATCTTCCTAAGTGATATCTTATGATAAGTTTCTTTTTCTGTGTGACTTCTTTCACTTAGAATCATCGTACCTGAATCCACTCATTTTGCTGCTACTGGTCTTATGACATTGATTTCATGGCTGAGGGATATTCCATCGTACGTAAGTTCCACAATGTTTGGAACCATTTTTATATTTCCTGGGATATTTCAGGTGTACCCAGGTTGAGGTTCTTGTAAGCAGTGCAGCCCTCAATTTGGGGGTGGCTCTGTCGTATGGATTTTCAGTTTTCCCAATGTATATTCCCTAGACCGGAAGTGCCCTTGGCTCTGTAGCTCTGTTGTTTACTTGTTTTAGGGAACACAATGCACTCCTCCAGTGAGGCAGTTGGCAACTTACATCCCGCCCATCAGCGTAACAAGGCTCCCTGTTCTCCAGGGCCTGTCTTGCCTTTCCGGTGTTTACATATATTGTGGATGTCCCTTTTGACCGGTGGGAAGTGATACTTCTTTGTAGTGCAGATTTGCATTGCCCGCTTGCTTGCTTGGCCAAAAAGGGCGTATGCGTTTTCTCCTGAATATATTCAGGAGAAAACGCATACGCCCTTTTTGGCCAAGTGCATCATTGTCGAAGTTGTGCCCCTCTTCCTGTGCTTTACAGGTGATTCCAACGTACCTCTTGAAATCTGTTTCCTGCTATTTTGCCTCGCTTTCAAGTCTGCCTCGTTGCCTTCCCTCAACAGATTTTTGGACGATAGTTGGCCTTGATTACTCTGCCAGTTTGTGAATTTCTGTGCCCCTGAACTCCATTATTCAACTCGTTTTTTTGTGAGCTGAACGCAAGTCCAAACTTTTGGTTCAGGACCTATACTGGTTCCCGCTGGGTGGCTGAGACTTTGGTTAATTCTTCTTCCTGCTGGGAAATTAGAGTGACATGTGCCCATCCAAATGCCTAACAGCTACTCTCTCATTGGTTCTCCCTCTTCCCTTTCATCCTCTGCCAAATTGGCAACCTGTGCGAACCAGGAGCTTAAAGGGGCTGTCTCTCCAAGTTGGGAGATTGATAGGAAAGCAGTTGGAAAGTCAAACCGGAGCACCAGGAGAGGGACTCTTCGTTGAGTTTTAGAAACCTTTCGTATTCACAGTGTGTCCATTCTCTAGGTTTCCCGTACATGTTATATCTGTAGTAATATTCCCTTCAACCTGGAGATTTGGGACCCATGGAATGGGTGCCATGCATTATTGCTTTAAAGGGTCTGCATTTGCTCACCCAATCTCACCAATCCTCTCAGTCCCAAGTGTCCAGCCTTATGCCACATCCAGCTGTCATTGTAGATAGGGTCATTCCAGGTTGCATCAGAGACCCTAAAGGAATTGTAAAGAATTTCCCTGTTTTTTTTGTTCTTTTTTTGAAATTCCTTTCTAGAGTGCGTTTGAGCTGATTCTCGCTGCCATGTTTATGCCAGTCTAGTCACACTTGATTCCCTTACGGAGACATATCAATACATAGGTTTTAAGATTCTTACTAGTTAGATATATTCCTCTGCGGGAAATATGGGGTTTTGAGTCCCTTTCACTGAAGAAGGTGTAGGTCTTCTCTATTCCATAGATGGTTTTTGGAACGTTACCTTTGCTTATATCAAACTCTGGTTTGATGCATCACCCCACCTCTCCTTCCCCCTTAAGCAGGCATAAGAGTGTTTTCTAAATGTGAGACTCTGTTCTCTTGCCTAACTCAGTTCATGTGTAGCCATGTTTACAGGATCTTCCTAAGTGATATCTTATGATAAGTTTCTTTTTCTGTGTGACTTCTTTCACTTAGAATCATCGTACCTGAATCCACTCATTCTGCTGCTACTGGTCTTATGACATTGATTTCATGGCTGAGGGATATTCCATCGTACGTAAGTTCCACAATGTTTGGAACCATTTTTATATTTCCTGGGATATTTCAGGTGTACCCAGGTTGAGGTTCTTGTAAGCAGTGCAGCCCTCAATTTGGGGGTGGATCTGTCTTATGGATTTTCAGTTTTCCCATGGTATATTCTCTAGACCGGAAGTGCCCTTGGCTCTGTAGCTCTGTTGTTTACTTGTTTTAGGGAACACAATGCACTCCTCCAGTGAGGCAGTTGGCAACTTACATCCCGCCCATCAGCATAACAAGGCTCCCTGTTCTCCAGGGCCTGTCTTGCCTTTCTGGTTTTTACACATTTTGTGGATGTCCCTTTTGACCGGTGGGAAGTGATACTTCTTTGTAGTGCAGATTTGCATTGCCCGCTTGCTTGCTTGGTCAAAAAGGGCGTATGCATTTTCTCCTGAATATATTCAGGAGAAAACGCATACGACCTTTTTGGCCAAGTGCATCATTGACGAAGTTGTGCCCCTCTTCCTGTGCTTTACAGGCGAGTCCAACGTACCTCTTGAAATCTGTTTCCTGCTATTCTGCCTCGCTTTCAAGTCCGCCTCGTTGCCTTCCCCCAACAGATTTTTGGACGTAAGTTGGCCTTGATTACCCTGCAGTTTGTGAATTGCTGTGCCCCTGAGCTCCAATATTCAACTCGTTTTTTTGTGAGCTGAACACAAGTCCAAACTTTTGGTTCAGGACCTATACTGGTTCCCGGTGGGTGGCTGAGACTTTGGTTAATTCTTCTTCCTGCCGGGAAATTAGAGTGACATGTGCCCATCCAAATGCCTAACAGCTACTCTCTCATTGGTTCTCCCTCTTCCCTTTCATCCTCTGCCAAATTGGCAACCTGTGCGAACCAGGAGCTTAAAGGGGCTGTCTCTCCAAGTTGGGAGATTGATAGGAAAGCAGTTGGAAAGTCAAACCGAAGCACCACGAGAGGGACTCTTCGTTGAGTTTTAGAAACCTTTCGTATTCACAGTGTGTCCATTCTCTAGGTTTCCCGTACATGTTATAGCTGTAGTAATATTCCCTTCAACCTGGAGAGTTGGGACCCATGGAATGGGTGCCATGCATTATTGCTTTAAAGGGTCTGCATTTGCTCACCCAATCTCACCAATCCTCTCAGTCCCAAGTGTCCAGCCTCATGCCACATCCAGCTGTCATTGTAGATAGGGTCATTCCAGGTTGCATCAGAGACCCTGAAGGAATTGTAAACAACTTCCCTGTTTCTTTGTCCTGTTTTTGAAATTCCTTTTTAGAGTGGGTTTGAGCTGATTCTCGCTGCCATGTTTATGCCAGTCTAGACACACTTGATTCCCTTACGGAGACATATCAATACATAGGTTTTAAGATTCTTACTAGTCAGATCTATTCCTCTGCGGGAAATATGGGGTTTTGAGTCCCTTTCACTGAGGTTGGTGGAGGTCTTGTCTATTCCATAGTTGGTTTTTGGAACGGTACCTGTGCTTATATCAAACTCTGGTTTGATGCATCACCCCACCTCTCCTTCCCCCTTAAGCAGGCATAAGAGTGTTTTCTAAATGTGAGACTCTGTTTTCTTGCCTAACTCAGTTCATGTGTAGCCGTGTTTACAGGATCTTCCTAAGTGATATCTTATGATAAGTTTCTTTTTCTGTGTGACTTCTTTCACTTAGAATCATCGTACCTGAATCCACTCATTTTGCTGCTACTGGTCTTATGACATTGATTTCATGGCTGAGGGATATTCCATCGTACGTAAGTTCCACAATGTTTGGAACCATTTTTATATTTCCTGGGATATTTCAGGTGTACCCAGGTTGAGGTTCTTGTAAGCAGTGCAGCCCTCAATTTGGGGGTGGCTCTGTCGTATGGATTTTCAGTTTTCCCAATGTATATTCCCTAGACCGGAAGTGCCCTTGGCTCTGTAGCTCTGTTGTTTACTTGTTTTAGGGAACACAATGCACTCCTCCAGTGAGGCAGTTGGCAACTTACATCCCGCCCATCAGCGTAACAAGGCTCCCTGTTCTCCAGGGCCTGTCTTGCCTTTCCGGTTTTTACATATATTGTGGATGTCCCTTTTGACCGGTGGGAAGTGATACTTCTTTGTAGTGCAGATTTGCATTGCCCGCTTGCTTGCTTGGCCAAAAAGGGCGTATGCGTTTTCTCCTGAATATATTCAGGAGAAAACGCATATGCCCTTTTTGGCCAAGTGCATCATTGTCGAAGTTGTGCCCCTCTTCCTGTGCTTTACAGGTGATTCCAACGTACCTCTTGAAATCTGTTTCCTGCTATTTTGCCTCGCTTTCAAGTCTGCCTCGTTGCCTTCCCTCAACAGATTTTTGGACGATAGTTGGCCTTGATTACTCTGCCAGTTTGTGAATTTCTGTGCCCCTGAACTCCATTATTCAACTCGTTTTTTTGTGAGCTGAACGCAAGTCCAAACTTTTGGTTCAGGACCTATACTGGTTCCCGCTGGGTGGCTGAGACTTTGGTTAATTCTTCTTCCTGCTGGGAAATTAGAGTGACATGTGCCCATCCAAATGCCTAACAGCTACTCTCTCATTGGTTCTCCCTCTTCCCTTTCATCCTCTGCCAAATTGGCAACCTGTGCGAACCAGGAGCTTAAAGGGGCTGTCTCTCCAAGTTGGGAGATTGATAGGAAAGCAGTTGGAAAGTCAAACCGGAGCACCAGGAGAGGGACTCTTCGTTGAGTTTTAGAAACCTTTCGTATTCACAGTGTGTCCATTCTCTAGGTTTCCCGTACATGTTATATCTGTAGTAATATTCCCTTCAACCTGGAGATTTGGGACCCATGGAATGGGTGCCATGCATTATTGCTTTAAAGGGTCTGCATTTGCTCACCCAATCTCACCAATCCTCTCAGTCCCAAGTGTCCAGCCTTATGCCACATCCAGCTGTCATTGTAGATAGGGTCATTCCAGGTTGCATCAGAGACCCTAAAGGAATTGTAAAGAATTTCCCTGTTTTTTTTGTTCTTTTTTTGAAATTCCTTTCTAGAGTGCGTTTGAGCTGATTCTCGCTGCCATGTTTATGCCAGTCTAGTCACACTTGATTCCCTTACGGAGACATATCAATACATAGGTTTTAAGATTCTTACTAGTTAGATATATTCCTCTGCGGGAAATATGGGGTTTTGAGTCCCTTTCACTGAAGAAGGTGTAGGTCTTCTCTATTCCATAGATGGTTTTTGGAACGTTACCTTTGCTTATATCAAACTCTGGTTTGATGCATCACCCCACCTCTCCTTCCCCCTTAAGCAGGCATAAGAGTGTTTTCTAAATGTGAGACTCTGTTCTCTTGCCTAACTCAGTTCATGTGTAGCCATGTTTACAGGATCTTCCTAAGTGATATCTTATGATAAGTTTCTTTTTCTGTGTGACTTCTTTCACTTAGAATCATCGTACCTGAATCCACTCATTCTGCTGCTACTGGTCTTATGACATTGATTTCATGGCTGAGGGATATTCCATCGTACGTAAGTTCCACAATGTTTGGAACCATTTTTATATTTCCTGGGATATTTCAGGTGTACCCAGGTTGAGGTTCTTGTAAGCAGTGCAGCCCTCAATTTGGGGGTGGATCTGTCTTATGGATTTTCAGTTTTCCCATGGTATATTCTCTAGACCGGAAGTGCCCTTGGCTCTGTAGCTCTGTTGTTTACTTGTTTTAGGGAACACAATGCACTCCTCCAGTGAGGCAGTTGGCAACTTACATCCCGCCCATCAGCATAACAAGGCTCCCTGTTCTCCAGGGCCTGTCTTGCCTTTCTGGTTTTTACACATTTTGTGGATGTCCCTTTTGACCGGTGGGAAGTGATACTTCTTTGTAGTGCAGATTTGCATTGCCCGCTTGCTTGCTTGGTCAAAAAGGGCGTATGCGTTTTCTCCTGAATATATTCAGGAGAAAACGCATACGCCCTTTTTGGCCAAGTGCATCATTGTCGAAGTTGTGCCCCTCTTCCTGTGCTTTACAGGCGATTCCAACGTACCTCTTGAAATCTGTTTCCTGCTATTCTGCCTCGCTTTCAAGTCCGCCTCGTTGCCTTCCCTCAACAGATTTTTGGACGATAGTTGGCCTTGATTACTCTGCCAGTTTGTGAATTGCTGTGCCCCTGAGCTCCATTTTCAAACTCGTTTTTTGTCAGCTAAACGCAAGTCCAAACTTTTGGTTCAGGACCTCTACTGGTTCCCGGTGGGTGGCTGAGACTTTGGTTAATTCTTCTTCCTGCCGGGAAATTAGAGTGACATGTGCCCATCCAAATGCCTAACAGCTACTCTCTCATTGGTTCTCCCTCTTCCCTTTCATCCTCTGCCAAATTGGCAACCTGTGCGAACCAGGAGCTTAAAGGGGCTGTCTCTCCAAGTTGGGAGATTGATAGGAAAGCAGTTGGAAAGTCAAACCTGAGCACCAGGAGAGGGGCTCTTCGTTGAGTTTTAGAAACCTGTGGTATTCACAGTGTGTCCATTCTCTAGGTTCCCCGTACACGTTATAGCTGTAGTAATATTCCCTTCAACCTGGAGAGCTGGGACCCATGGAATGGGTGCCATGCATTATTGCTTTAAAGGGTCTGCATTTGCTCACCCAATCTCACCAATCCTCTCAGTCCCAAGTGTCCAGCCTTATGCCACATCCAGCTGTCATTGTAGATAGGGTCATTCCAGGTTGCATCAGAGACCCTGAAGGAATTGTAAAGAATTTCCCTGTTTCTTTGTTCTGTTTTTGAAATTCCTTTTTAGAGTGTGTTTGAGCTGATTCTCGCTGCCATGTTTATGCCAGTCTACACACACTTGATTCCCTTACGGAGACATATCAATACATAGGTTTTAAGATTCTTACTAGTCAGATCTATTCCTCTGCGGGAAATATGGGGTTTTGAGTCCCTTTCACTGAGGAAGGTGGAGGTCTTGTCTATTCCATAGTTGGTTTTTGGAACAGTACCTGTGCTTATATCAAACTCTGGTTTGATGCATCACCCCACCTCTCCTTCCCCCTTAAGCAGGCATAAGAGTGTTTTCTAAATGTGAGACTCTGTTCTCTTGCCTAACTCAGTTCATGTGTAGCCATGTTTACAGGATCTTCCTAAGTGATATCTTATGATAAGTTTCTTTTCCTGTATGACTTCTTTCACTTAGAATCATCGTACCTGAATCCACTCATTTTGCTGCCACTGGTCTTATGACATTGATTTCATGGCTGAGGGATATTCCATCGTACGTAAGTTCCACAATGTTTGGAACCATTTTTATATTTCCTGGGATATTTCAGGTGTACCCAGGTTGAGGTACCTGTAAGCAGTGCAGCCCTCAATTTGGGGGTGGCTCTGTCTTATGGATTTTCAGTTTTCCCAAGGTATATTCCCTAGACTGGAAGTGCCCTTGGCTCTGTAGCTCTGTTGTTTACTTGTTTTAGGGAACACAATGCACTCCTCCAGTGAGGCAGTTGGCAACTTACATCCCGCCCATCAGCATAACAAGGCTCCCTGTTCTCCAGGGCCTGTCTTGCCTTCTGGTTTTTACACATTTTGTGGATGTCCCTTTTGACCGGTGGGAAGTGATACTTCTTTGTAGTGCAGATTTGCATTGCCCGCTTGCTTGCTTGGCCAAAAAGGGCGTATGCGTTTTCTCCTGAATATATTCAGGAGAAAACGCATACGCCCTTTGTGGCCAAGTGCATCATTGTCGAAGTTGTGCCCCTCTTCCTGTGCTTTACAGGCGATTCCAACATACCTCTTGAAATCTGTTTCCTGCTATTCTGCCTCGCTTTCAAGTCCGCCTCGTTGCCTTCCCTCAACAGATTTTTGGACGATAGTTGGCCTTGATTACTCTGCCAGTTTGTGAATTGCTGTGCCCCTGAGCACCATTTTTCAACTCGTTTTTTGTGAGCTGAACGCAAGTCCAAACTTTTGGTTCAGGAGCTATACTGGTTCCCGGTGGGTGGCTGAGACTTTGGTTAATTCTTCTTCCTGCCGGGAAATTAGAGTGACATGTGCCCATCCAAATGCCTAACAGCTACTCTGTCATTGGTTCTCCCTCTTCCCTTTCATCCTCTGCCAAATTGGCAACCTGTGCGAACCAGGAGCTTAAAGGGGCTGTCTCTCCAAGTTGGGAGATTGATAGGAAAGCAGTTGGAAAGTCAAACCGGAGCACCAGGAGAGCGACTCTTCGTTGAGTTTTAGAAACATTTCGTATTCACAGTGTGTCCATTCTCTAGGTTTCCCGTACATGTTATAGCTGTAGTAATATTCCCTTCAACCTGGAGAGCTGGGACCCATGGAATGGGTGCCATGCGTTATTGCTTTAAAGGGTCTGCATTTCCTCACCCAATCTCACCAATCCTTTCAGTCCCAAGTGTCCAGCCTTATGCCACATCCAGCTGTCATTGTAGATAAGGTCATTCCAGGTTGCATCAGAGACCCTGAAGGAATTGTAAAGAATTTCCCTGTTTATTTGTTCTGTTTTTGAAATTCCTTTCTAGAGTGGGTTTGAGCTGATTCTCGCTGCCCTGTTTATGCCACTCTAGACACACTTGATTCCCTTACAGAGACATATCAATACATAGGTTTTAAGATGCTTACTAGTCAGATCTATTCCTCTGCGGGAAATATGGGGTTTTGAGTCCCTTTCACTGAGGAAGGTGTAGGTCTTGTCTATTCCATAGTTGGTTTTTGGAACGGTACCTGTGCTTATATCAAACTCTGGTTTGATGCATCACCCCACCTCTCCTTCCCCCTTAAGCAGGCATAAGAGTGTTTTCTAAATGTGAGACTCTGTTCTCTTGCCTAACTCAGTTCATGTGTAGCCATGTTTACAGGATCTTCCTAAGTGATATCTTATGATAAATTTCCTTTCCTGTTTGACTTCTTTCACTTAGAATAATCGTACCTGAATCCACTCATTTTGCTGCTACTGGTCTTATGACATTGATTTCATGGCTGAGGGATATTCCATCGTACGTAAGTTCCAGAATGTTTGGAACCATTTTTATATTTCCTGGGATATTTCAGGTGTACCCAGGTTGAGGTTCCTGTAAGCAGCGCAGCCCTCAATTTGGGGGTGGCTCTGTCTTATGGATTTTCAGTTTTCCCAAGGTATATTCCCTAGACTGGAAGTGCCCTTGGCTCTGTAGCTCTGTTGTTTACTTGTTTTAGGGAACACAATGCACTCCTCCAGTGAGGCAGTTGGCAACTTACATCCCGCCCATCAGCATAACAAGGCTCCCTGTTCTCCAGGGCCTGCCTTGCCTTTCTGGTTTTTACACATTTTGTGGATGTCCCTTTTGACCGGTGGGAAGTGATACTTCTTTGAAGTGCAGATTTGCATTGCCCGCTTGCTTGCTTGGCCAAAAAGGGCGTATGCGTTTTCTCCTGAATATATTCAGGACAAAACGCATATGCACTTTTTGGCCAAGTGCATCATTGTCGAAGTTGTGCCCCTCTTCCTGTGCTTTACAGGCGATTCCAACATACCACTTGAAATCTGTTTCCTGCTATTCTGCCTCGCGTTCAAGTCCGCCTCGTTGCCATCCCTCAACATATTTTTGGACCATAGTTGGCCTTGATTACTCTGCCAGTTTGTGAATTGCTGTGCCCCTGAGCTCCATTTTTCAACTCGTTTTTTGTGAGCTGAACGCAAGTCCAAACTTTTGGTTCAGGAGCTATACTGGTTCCCGGTGGGTGGCTGAGACTTTGGTTAATTCTTCTTCCTGCCGGGAAATTAGAGTGACATGTGCCCATCCAAATGCCTAACAGCTACTCTGTCATTGGTTCTCCCTCTTCCCTTTCATCCTCTGCCAAATTGGCAACCTGTGCGAACCAGGAGCTTAAAGGGGGTGTCTCTCCAAGTTGGGAGATTGATAGGAAAGCAGTTGGAAAGTCAAACCGGAGCACAAGGAGAGGGACTCTTCGTTGAGTTTTAGAAAACTTTCGTATTCACAGTGTGTCCATTCTCTAGGTTTCCCGTACATGTTATAGCTGTAGTAATATTCCCTTCAACCTGGAGAGCTGGGACCCATGGAATGGGTGCCATGCGTTATTGCTTTAAAGGGTCTGCATTTGCTCACCCAATCTCACCAATCCTCTCAGTCCCAAGTGTCCAGCCTTATGCCACATCCAGCTGTCATTGTAGATAGGGTCATTCCAGGTTGCATCAGAGACCCTGAAGGAATTGTAAAGAATTTCCCTGTTTCTTTGTTCTGTTTTTGAAATTCCTTTTTAGAGTGGGTTTGAGCTGATTCTCGCTGCCCTGTTTATGCCAGTCTAGACACACTTGATTCCCTTACGGAGACATATCAATACATAGGTTTTAAGATGCTTACTAGTCCGATCTATTCCTCTGCGGGAAATATGGGGTTTTGAGTCCCTTTCACTGAGGAAGGTGTAGGTCTTGTCTATTCCATAGTTGGTTTTTGGAACGGTACCTGTGCTTATATCAAACTCTGGTTCGATGCATCACCCCACCTCTCCTTCCCCCTTAAGCAAGCATAAGAGTGTTTACTAAATGTGAGACTCTGTTCTCTTGCCTAACTCAATTCATGTGTAGCCATGTTTACAGCATCTTCCTAAGTGATATCTTATGATAAGTTTCTTTTCCTGTGTGACTTCTTTCACTTAGAATCATCGTACCTGAATCCACTCATTTTGCTGCTACTGGTCTTATGACATTGATTTCGTGGCTGAGGGATATTCCATCGTACGTAAGTTCCACAATGTTTGGAACCATTTTTATATTTCCTGGGATATTTCCGGTGTAACCAGGTTGAGGTTCTTGTAAGCAGTGCAGCCCTCAATTTGGGGGTGGCTCTGTCTTATGGATTTTCAGTTTTCCCAAGGTATATTCCCTAGACTCGAAGTGCCCTTGGCTCTGTAGCTCTGTTGTTTACTTGTTTTAGGGAACACAATGCACTCCTCCAGTGAGGCAGTTGGCAACTTACATCCCGCCCATCAGCATAACAAGGCTCCCTGTTCTCCAGGGCCTGTCTTGCCTTTCTGGTTTTTACACATTTTGTGGATGTCCCTTTTGACCGGTGGGAAGTGATACTTCTTTGTAGTGAAGATTTGCATTACCCGCTTGCTTGCTTGGACAAAAAGGGCATATGCGTTTTCTCCTGTATATATTCAGGAGAAAACGCATACGCCCTTTTTGGCCAAGGGCATCATTGTCGAAGTTGTGCCCCTCTTCCTGTGCTTTACAGGCGATTCCAACGTACCTCTTGAAATCTGTTTCCTGCTATTCTGCCTCGCTTTCAAGTCCGCCTCGTTGCCTTCCCTCAACAGATTTTTGGACGATAGTTGGCCTTGATTACTCTGCCAGTTTGTGAATTGCTGTGTCCCTGAGCTCCATTTTTCAACTCGTTTTTTGTGAGCTGAACGCAAGGCCAAACTTTTGGTTCAGGACCTATACTGGTTCCCGGTGGGTGGCTGAGACTTTGGTTAATTCTTCTTCCTGCCGGGAAATTAGAGTGACATGTGCCCATCCAAATGCCTAGCAGCTACTCTCTCATTGGTTCTCCCTCTTCCCTTTCATCCTCTGCCAAATTGGCAACCTGTGCGAAACAGGAGCTTAAAGGGGCTGTCTCTCCAAGTAGGGAGGTTGATAGGAAAGCAGTTGGAAAGTCAAACCGGAGCACCAGGAGAGGGACTCTTCATTGAGTTTTAGAAACCTTTCGTATTCACAGTGTGTCCATTCTCTAGGTTTCCCGTACATGTTATAGCTGTAGTAATATTCCCTTCTACCTTGAGAGCTGGGACCCATGGAATGGGTGTCATGCATTATTGCTTTAAAGGGTCTGCATTTGCTCACCCAATCTCACCAATCCTCTCAGTCCCAAGTGTCCAGCCTTATGCCACATCCAGCTTTCATTGTAGATAGGGTCATTCCAGGTTGCATCAGAAACCCTGAAGGAATTGTAAAGAATTTCCCTGTTTCTTTGTTCTGTTTTTGAAATTCCTTTTTAGAGTGGGTTTGAGCTGATTCTCACTGCCCTGTTTATGCCAGTCTAGGCACACTTGATTCCCTTATGGAGACATATCAATACATAGGTTTTAAGATTCTTACTAGTCAGATCTATTCCTCTGCGGGAAATATGGGGCTTTGAGTCCCTTTCACTGAGGAAGCTGTAGGTCTTGTCTATTCCATAGTTGGTTTTTGGAACGGTACCTGTGCTTATATCAAACTCTGGTTTGATGCATCACCCCACCTCTCCTTCCCCCTTAAGCAGGCATAAGAGTGTTTTCTAAATGTGAGACTCTGTTCTCTTGCCTAACTCAGTTCATGTGTAGCCATGTTTACAGGATCTTCCTAAGTGATATCTTATGATAAGTTTCTTTTCCTGTGTGACTTCTTTCACTTAGAATCATCGTACCTGAATCCACTCATTTTGCCGCTACTGGACTTATGACATTGATTTCAAGGCTGAGGGATATTCCATCGTACGTAAGTTCCACAATTTTTTGAACCATTTTTATATTTCCTGGGATATTTCAGGTGTACCCAGGTTGAGGTTCTTGTAAGCAGTGCAGCCCTCAATTTGGGGGTGGCTCTGCCTTATGGATTTTCAGTTTTCCCAAGGTATATTCCCTAGACGGGAAGTGCCCTTGGCTCTGTAGCTCTGTTGTTTACTTGTTTTAGGGAACACAATGCACTCCTCCAGTGAGGCAGTTGGCAACTTACATCCCGCCCATCAGCATAACAAGGCTCCCTGTTCGCCAGGGCCAGTCTTGCCTTTTGAAACGGTCATTTTGAAATATGGACGTCCTTTGAATTTTTTTGTTGATATGTGACCCCAGGATTTGTTATCAGGGCAGGTGTCATTTATAGGCCTGCAATGATTTTGAATATCAACTGACCATTAGCGCTGGGATTAAAGCTGCTGTTGTGTGAAACGGCCACAAGGTGGCAGCAGTTCCCCTTACCAAATATGGTTACTAGGGCAACAGAGCCTCAGTGGAAGTGGTGTTCTAGATGGGAATTTAGAATGGAATGTGCCAGGAGAAAGCCCCTCAAGTTTGTCTCACTACTTCTTCTTCGTGTTTTTAATTTATTTTTTTTATTTTTTATTACAGCAAGTTTGATTACAATGTTTGTCTTGTTGTAGGTGTGGTAGTTGTGGTTCTTTTACACATATACAGATGTCTGTACTTCCTGGGATCCTTTTCCCTTGTACGTTATGACAGAATGTTGAGTAGTCCTCTCTTGGTATTCTGTAGGTCTTTGGTGATTATATATGTCACCTGTGTTTTGTATATATCTGTTAACCCCGATATCGTAATGAAACCAATCCTCACAGCTTTCCATTGGTGAACCATAAGTTTGTTTAATGAATCTGTGATTGCCCTTCTCCGTGGAAATATCTGCCTTGGTATCCATTTTTAGGTAACACCTATAAGTGATATGATATGATATGTGTTTTTCACTTTCTGTCTTACTACAAGTCACCTGATTACTTCTAGACTCATCTACGGTGCTGCAAATGGCATTGTATCCTTTTTTCCCTTGGCTTCTATTCTGCCTTAGCGAGGTCCATTTTCAACAATGTGATTCCCTGAGGGTTGTGGATTAGCTGACCTGGGCAGCCTTACCCTGCCGGCCCGCCCTCCTCAGGTGTGCCTGGTTGAGGTCAATATAAACAGCCCTCCAGGCAGCAATAGCCCCTGAAGCTGTGCTTGACTCCATATTCTCTGCCCCGTCAGCAGTCTCGGGACTGTGCTGGTGGGAGGGAGTGATGGGCCACAGCTTGGTCGGTGGCCCACTGTGAGTGGGGCTCTGCAGGCCTTTCTGCAGGAGTTGCCAGTCTGCCACCTGAAAAGAAGAGCATGTGTCTCCCATACGTTCCGCTGGAATTTCTCTCCGGACTGAGGTGAGGAAAGAAAAAAGCTGTGGGGGCCGGGACAGGAGGGGTATCTCAGGCAGGGCAATGGAAAGCTTCCGGAAGAGCACCAGGGGCCAGGACCACCCTGACTGGCCTGCAGGCACCAAGTTGGCCTGCGTGCTTTCGCTGGTGTGGCTCCACAGCCCTTCCTCTAGGCTTTCAAGCCCTTGTACATATTCAGGTGTTTTACCTGGAAAGGGTGGGAACAGTTCAGCAGCAGCTGGCCTGGGGCTCAGCTCACGTTTACTCACAGATTCCTCGGCATTGTGCCCCAGCTTTGCAATGAGGACGCTTCTTGCATTTGGGGTGGGTTGCTGGCTGTATGGGAGATGGTTCCCCACCTCTGACCAATTTCAGAATTGTTTAACACTGGAGCAAGTGCCGTGATAGGGTTTTCCTCTGTATAACTCGTGGGTTCACTTTTTTTTTCTTTTATGTTTCAAGTTAGATGTTATTCCTCTTTTATGTATTTATAGATATAAGCATGGAAATAATTCATTCCTATAAATACATCTGTGTGACTGGAAGAACTTTTTTCTGTTTTATTTTTAAATTTTATTTTTTTAAATTTTGAAATTTAAATTTATTTATTTTTTATACAGCACGTTATTATTAGTTAAGTATTTTATGCATATACATGTATACAGGTCAATCCCAATCTCCCAACTCATCCCACCACCACCACCCCATGGCTTCCCACACTTTTTTTCCATACGTTTGTTCTCTACCTCTGTGTCTCTATTTCTTCCCTGCAAACCAGTTCATCTGTACCATTTTTAGGCTCCACATATATGCGTTAATATACAATATTTGTTTTCCTCTTTCTGACTTACTTCATTCTGTATGACAGTCTCTCGATCCATCGATGTCTCTACAAATGACCCAGTTTCATTCCTTTTTATGGCCGAGTAATATTCCATTTTATATATGTACCACATCTTTATCCATTCATCTGTCTGTGGGCATTTAGGTTGCTTCCATTACCTGGCTATTGTAAATAGTGCTGCAACGAACATTGTGGTGAATGTGCCTTTTTGAAATACGGTTTTCTCTGGGTATATGCCCAGAAGTGGGATTGCTGGATCAGATTGTAATTCTATTTCTAGTATTTTTAAGGAAATTCCATACTGTTCTCCATAGTGACTGTATCAATTTACATTCCCACCAATAGTGGGAGAGGGCTCCTTTTGTCCACACCATCCCGAGAATTGGTTGTTTGTAGATTTTCTGATGATGCCGATTCTAACAGGTGTGAGCTGATACCTCATTGTAGTTTTGATTTGCATTTCTCTAATAATTAGTACAGTTGAGCAGCTTATCATGTGCGTCTTGGCCATCTGTTTGTCTCCTTTGAAGAAACGTCTCTTTAGATCTTCTGCCCATTTTTTTGGGTTGTTTTTTTTTTTTTTTATTAAACTGCATGGGCTGTTTATATATATTGGAGATTAAACCTCTGTCCATTGATTCGTCTGCAACGATTTTGGCCCATTCTGAGGGATGCCTGTTTCCATTCCCGTGTTTTTTAACAAAAAAGGAAAGAAAGGAAAAGAAGCAGAACACTAATGTGCGTAAAATATGCCTTTTGAAACGGTCGTTTTGAAATATGGACGTCCTTTGAATTTTTTGGTCGATATGTGACCCCAGGATTTGTTTTCAGGGCAGGTGTCATTTACAGGCCTGCAATGATTTTGAATATCAACTGACCATTGGCGTTGGTAGTAAACCTGCAGTTGTGTGAAACGGCCACAAGGTGGCAGCAGTTCACCCTTACCAAATCTGGTTACTAGGGCAAGAGAGCCTCAGTGGAAGTCGTGTTCTAGATTGGAGTTTAGAATGGAATGTGCCAGGAGAAAGCCCCTCACGTTTGTCTCACTACTTCTTGTTCGTGTTTTTAATTTAATTTTTTATTTTTTATTACAGCAAGTTTGATTACAATGTTTGGCTTGTTGTAGGTGTGGAAGATGTGGTTCTTTTACACATATACAGATGTCTGTTCTTCCTGGGATCCTTTTCCCATGTACGTTATGACAGAATGTTGAGTAGTCCTCTCTTGGTATTCTGTAGGTCTTTGGTGATTATATATGTCACCAGTGTTTGTATATGTCTGTTAACCCCGATACCGTAATGAAACCAATCCTCACACCTTTCCATTGGTGAACCATAAGTTTGTTTAATGAATCTGTGATTGCCCTTCTCCGTGGAAATATCTGCCCTGGTATCCATTTTTAGGTAACACCTATAAGTGATATGATATGATATGTGTCTTTCACTTTCTGACTTACTACAAGTCACGTGATTACTTCTAGACTCATCTACGGTGCTGCAAATGGCATTGTGTCCTTTTTTCCCTTGGCTTCTCTTCTGCCTTAGCGGGGTCCATTTTCAACAATGTGATTCCCTGAGGGTTGTGGATTAGCTGACCTGGGCATCCTTACCCTGCCGGCCCGCCCTCCCCAGGTGTGCCTCGTTGAGGTCAATATAAACAGAGCTCCAGGCAGCAATAGCCCCTGAAGCTGTGCCTGACTCCATATTCTCTGCCCCGCCAGCAGTCTCGGAGCTGTGCTGGTGGGAGGGAGTGAGGGGCCACAGCTTTGTGGGTGGCCCGGTGTGAGTGGGGTTCTGCTGGCCTTTCTGCAGGAGTTGCCAGGCTGCCGCCTGTAAAGAAGAGGATGTGTCACTCATACCTTCCGCTGGAATTTCTCTCCGGACAGAGGTGAGGAAGGAAAAAAGCAGTGGGGGCCGGGACAGGAGGGGTATCTCAGGCAGGGCAATGGAAAGCTTCTGGAAGAGCGCCCGGGGCCAGGACCACCCTGGCTGGCCTGCAGGCACCAACTTGGCCTGCATGCTGTCGCTGGTGTGGCTCCACGGTCCTTCCTCTAGGCTTTCAAGCCCTTGTACATATTCAGGTGTTTTACCTGGAAAGGGTGGGAACAGTTCAGCAGCAGCTGGCCTGGGGCTCAGCTCACGTTTACTCACAGATGCCTCGGCATGGTCCCCCAGCTTTGCAATGAGGACGCTCCTTGCGTGGGGTGTGGGTTGCTGGCTGTATGGGAGATGGATCCCCACCTCTGACCAATTTCAGAATTGTTTACCGCTGGAGCAAGTGCCGTGATAGGGTTTTCCTCTGTATAACTCGTGGGTTCACTTATTTTTTCTTTTATGGTTCAAGTTAGATTTTATTCCTCTTTTATGTATTTATAAATATAAGCATGGAAATAATTCATTCCTATAAATATATCTGTGTGACGGGAAGAATTTTTTCTGTTTTATTTTTAAATTTTATTTTTTAAAATTTTGAAATTTAATTTTATTTATTTTTTTTATACAGCACGTTATTATTAGTTATGTATTTTATGCATATACATGTATACAGGTCAATCCCAAACTCCCAACTCATCCCACCACCACCACCCCATGGCTTCCCACACTTGGTGACCATACGTTTGTTCTCTACCTCTGTGTCTCTATTTCTTCCCTGCAAACCAGTTCATCTGTACCATTTTTAGGCTCCACATATATGCATTAATATACAATATTTGTTTTCCTCTTTCTGACTTACTTCATTCTGTATGACAGTCTCTCGATCCATCGATGTCTCTACAAATGACCCAGTTTCATTCCTTTTTATGGCCGAGTAATATTCCATTTTATATATGTACCACATCTTTATCCATTCATCTGTCTGTGGGCATTTAGTTTGCTTCCATTACCTGGCTATTGTAAATAGTGCTGCAACGAACATTGTGGTGAATGTGCCTTTTTGAAATACGGTTTTCTCTGGGTATATGCCCAGAAGTGGGATTGCTGGATCAGATTGTAATTCTATTTCTAGTATTTTTAAGGAAATTCCATACTGTTCTCCATAGTGACTGTATCAATTTACATTCCCACCAATAGTGGGAGAGGGATCCTTTTGTCCACACCATCCCGAGAATTGGTTGTTTGTAGATTTTCTGATGATGCCGATTCTAACAGGTGTGAGGTGATAACTCATTGTAGTTTTGATTTGCATTTCTCTAATAATTAGTACAGTTGAGCAGCTTTTCATGTGTGTCTTGGCCATCTGTTTGTCTCCTTTGAAGAAACGTCTCTTTAGATCTTCTGCCCATTTTTTTTGGGTTGTTTGTTTTTTTTAGTATTAAGCTGCATGGGCTGTTTATATATATTGGAGATTAAACCTCTGTCCATTGATTCGTCTGCAACGATTTTGGCCCATTCTGAGGGATGCCTGTTTCCATTCCCGTGTTTTTTAACAAAAAAGGAAAGAAAGGAAAAGAAGCAGAACACTAATGTGCGTAAAATATGCCTTTTGAAACGGTCGTTTTGAAATATGGACGTCCTTTGAATTTTTTGGTCGATATGTGACCCCAGGATTTGTTTTCAGGGCAGGTGTCATTTACAGGCCTGCAATGATTTTGAATATCAACTGACCATTGGCGTTGGTAGTAAAGCTGCTGTTGTGTGAAACGGCCACAAGGTGGCAGCAGTTCACCCTTACCATATCTGGTTACTAGGGCCAGAGAGCCTCAGTGGAAGTCGTGTTCAAGATTGGAGTTTAGAATGGAATGTGCCAGGAGAAAGCCCCTCACGTTTGTCTCACTACTTCTTGTTCGTGTTTTTAAATTAATTTTTTATTTTTTATTACAGCAAGTTTGATTACAATGTTTGGCTTGTTGTAGGTGTGGAAGATGTGGTTCTTTTACACATATACAGATGTCTGTTCTTCCTGGGATCCTTTTCCCATGTACGTTATGACAGAATGTTGAGTAGTCCTCTCTTGGTATTCTGTAGGTCTTTGGTGATTATATATGTCACCTGTGTTTGTATATGTCTGTTAACCCCGATACCGTAATGAAACCAATCCTCACACCTTTCCATTGGTGAACCATAAGTTTGTTTAATGAATCTGTGATTGCCCTTCTCCGTGGAAATATCTGCTCTGGTATCCATTTTTAGGTAACACCTATAAGTGATATGATATGATATGTGTCTTTCACTTTCTGACTTACTACAAGTCACGTGATTACTTCTAGACTCATCTACGGTGCTGCAAATGGCATTGTGTCCTTTTTTCCCTTGGCTTCTCTTCTGCCTTAGCGGGGTCCATTTTCAACAATGTGATTCCCTGAGGGCTGTGGATTAGCTGACCTGGGCATCCTTACCCTGCCGGCCCACCCTCCCCAGGTGTGCCTCGTTGAGGTCAATATAAACAGAGCTCCACGCAGCAATAGCCCCTGAAGCTGTGCCTGACTCCATATTCTCTGCCCCGTCAGCAGTCTCGGGGCTGTGCTGGTGGGAGGGAGTGAGGGGCCACAGCTTTGTGGGTGGCCCGGTGTGAGTGGGGATCTGCTGGCCTTTCTGCAGGAGTTGCCAGGCTGCCGCCTGTAAAGAAGAGGATGTGTCACTCATACCTTCCGCTGGAATTTCTCTCCGGACAGAGGTGAGGAAGGAAAAAAGCAGTGGGGGCCGGGACAGGAGGGATATCTCAGGCAGGGCAATGGAAAGCTTCTGGAAGAGCGCCCGGGGCCAGGACCACCCTGGCTGGCCTGCAGGCACCAAGTTGGCCTGCGTGCTGTCGCTGGTGTGGCTCCACGGTCCTTCCTCTAGGCTTTCAAGCCCTTGTACATATGCAGGTGTTTTACCTGGAAAGGGTGGGAACAGTTCAGCAGCAGCTGGCCTGGGGCTCAGCTCACGTTTACTCACAGATGCCTCGGCATGGTCCCCCAGCTTTGCAATGAGGACGCTCCTTGCGTGGGGGGTGGGTTGCTGGCTGTATGGGAGATGGATCCCCACCTCTGACCAATTTCAGAATTGTTTACCGCTGGAGCAAGTGCCGTGATAGGGTTTTCCTCTGTATAACTCGTGGGTTCACTTATTTTTTCTTTTATGGTTCAAGTTAGATTTTATTCCTCTTTTATGTATTTATAGATATAAGCATGGAAATAATTCATTCCTATAAATACATCTGTGTGACGGGAAGAACTGTTTTCTGTTTTATTTTTAAATTTTATTTTTTAAAATTTTGAAATTTAATTTTATTTATTTTTTTATACAGCACGTTATTATTAGTTATGTATTTTATGCATATACATGTATACAGGTCAATCCCAAACTCCCAACTCATCCCACCACCACCAACCCATGGCTCCCCACACTTGGTGTCCATACGTTTGTTCTCTACCTCTGTGTCTCTATTTCTTCCCTGCAAACCAGTTCATCTGTACCATTTTTTTAGGTTCCACATATATGCATTAATATACAATATTTGTTTTCCTCTTTCTGACTTACTTCATTCTGTATGACAGTCTCTCGATCCATCGATGTCTCTACAAATGACCCAGTTTCATTCCTTTTTATGGCCGAGTAATATTCCATTTTATATATGTACCACATCTTTATCCATTCATCTGTCTGTGGGCATTTAGGTTGCTTCCATTACCTGGCTATTGTAAATAGTGCTGCAACGAACATTGTGGTGAATGTGCCTTTTTGAAATACGGTTTTCTCTGGGTATATGCCCAGAAGTGGGATTGCTGGATCAGATGGTAATTCTATTTCTAGTTTTTTTAAGGAAACTCCATACTGTTCTCCATAGTGACTATCAATTTACATTCCCACCAATAGTGGAAGAGGGCTCCTTTTGTCCACACCATCCCCAGAATTGGTTGTTTCCATATTTTCTGATGATGCCCATTCTAACAGGTGTGAGGTGATACCTCATTGTAGTTTTGATTTGCATTTCTCTAATAATTAGTGCTGTTGAGCAGCTTTTCATGTGCGTCTTGGCCATCTCTGTGTCTCCTTTGAAGAAACGTCTCTTTAGATCTTCTGCCCATTTTTGGGGGGGTTGTTTGTTTTTTTAATATTAAGCTGCATGAGCTGTTTATATATATTGGAGATTAAACCTCTGTCCATTGATTCGTCTGCAACGATTTTCGCCCATTCTGAGGGATGCATTTTTCCATTCCCGTGTTTTTTAACAAAAAAGGAAAGAAAGGAAAAGAAGCAGAACACTAATGTGCGTAAAATATGCCTTTTGAAACGGTCGTTTTGAAATATGGACGTCCTTTGAATTTTTTGGTCGATATGTGACCCCAGGATTTGTTTTCAGGGCAGGTGTCATTTACAGGCCTGCAATGATTTTGAATATCAACTGACCATTAGCGTTGGGATTAAAGCTGCTGTTGTGTGAAACGGCCACAAGGTGGCAGCAGTTCACCCTTACCAAATCTGGTTACTAGGGCAAGAGAGCCTCAGTGGAAGTGGTGTTCTAGATTGGAATTTAAAATGGAATGTGCCAGGAGAAAGCCCCTCACGTTTGTCTCACTACATCTTGTTCGTGTTTTTAATTTAATTTTTTTTTTATTTTTTATTACAGCAAGTTTGTTTACAATGTTTGGCTTGTTGTAGGTGTGGAAGATGTGGTTCTTTTACACATATACAGATGTCTGTTTTTCCTGGGATCCTTTTCCCATGTACGTTATGACAGAATGTTGAGTAATCCTCTCTTGGAATTCTGTAGGCCTTTGGTGATTATATATGTCACCTGTGTTTGTATATGTCTGTTAACCCCGATATCGTAATGAAACCAATCCTCACACCTTTCCATTGGTGAACCATAAGTTTGTTTAATGAATCTGTGATTGCCCTTCTCCGTGGAAATATGTGTCCTGGTATCCATTTCTAGGTAACACCTATAAGTGATATGATATGATATGTGTCTTTCACTTTCTGACTTACTACAAGTCACGTGATTACTTCTAGACTCATCTACGGTGCTGCAAATGGCATTGTGTCCTTTTTTCCCTTGGCTTCTCTTCTGCCTTAGCGGGGTCCATTTTCAACAATGTGATTCCCTGAGGGTTGTGGATTAGCTGACCTGGGCAGCCTTACCCTGCCGGCCCGCCCTCCCCAGGTGTGCCTCATTGAGGTCAATATAAACAGCGCTCCAGGCAGCAATAGCCCCTGAAGCTGTGCCTGACTCCATATTCTCTGCCCCGTCAGCAGTCTCGGGGCTGTGCTGGTGGGAGGGAGTGAGGGGCCACAGCCTTGTGGGTGGCCCGGTGTGAGTGGGGTTCTGCTGGCCTTTCTGCAGGAGTTGCCAGGCTGCCGCCTGTAAAGAAGAGGATGTGTCACCCATACCTTCCGCTGGAATTTCTCTCCGGACAGAGGTGAGGAAGGAAAAAAGCAGTGGGGGCCGGGACAGGAGGGGTATCTCAGGCAGGGCAATGGAAAGCTTCTGGAAGAGCGCCCGGGGCCAGGACCACCCTGGCTGGCCTGCAGGCACCAAGTTGGCCTGTGTGCTGTCGTTGGTGTGGCTCCACGGTCCTTCCTCTAGGCTTTCAAGCCCTTGTACATATTCAGGTGTTTTACCTGGAAAGGGTGGGAACAGTTTAGCAGCAGCTGGCCTGGGGCTCAGCTCACGTTTACTCACAGATACCTCGGCACGGTCCCCCAGCTTTGCAATGAGGACGCTCCTTGCGTGGGGGGTGGGTTGCTGGCTGTATGGGAGATGGTTCCCCACCTCTGACCAATTTCAGAATTGCTTACCACTGGAGCAAGTGCCCTGATAGGGTTTTCCACTGTATAACTCGTGGGTACAGGTTTTTTTTTCTTTTATGGTTCAAGTTAGATTTTATTCCTCTTTTATGTATTCATAGATATAAGCATGGAAATAATTCATTCCTATAAATACATCTGTGTGACGGGAAGAATTTTTTTCTGTTTTATTTTTAAATTTTATTTTTTTAAATTTTGAAATTTAATTTTATTTTTTTTATACAGCACGTTATTATTAGTTATGTATTTTATGCATATACATGTATACAGGTCAATCCCAAACTCCCAACTCATCCCACCACCACCACCCCATGGCTTCCCACACTTGGTGTCCATACGTTTGTTCTCTACCTCTGTGTCTCTATTTCTTCCCTGCAATCCAGTTCATCTGTACCATTTTTAGGCTCCACATATATGCATTAATATACAATATTTGTTTTCCTCTTTCTGACTTACTTCATTCTGTATGACAGTCTCTCGATCCATCGATGTCTCTACAAATGACCCAGTTTCATTCCTTTTTATGGCCGAGTAATATTCCATTTCATATATGTACCACCTCTTTATCCATTCATCTGTCTGTGGGCATTTAGGTTGTTTCCATTACCTGGCTATTGTAAATAGTGCTGCAACGAACATTGTGGTGAATGTGCCTTTTTGAAATACGGTTTTCTCTGGGTATATGCCCAGAAGTGGGATTGCTGGATCAGATGGTAATTCTATTTCTAGTTTTTTTAAGGAAACTCCATACTGTTCTCCATAGTGACTGTATCAATTTACATTCCCACCAATAGTGGAAGAGGGCTCCTTTTGTCCACACCCTCCCCAGAATTGGTTGTTTGTAGATTTTCTGATGATGCCGATTCTAACAGGTGTGAGGTGAAACCTCATTGTAGTTTTGATTTGCATTTCTCTGATAATTAGTGCTGTTGAGCAGCTTTTCATGTGCGTCTTAGCCATCTCTGTGTCTCCTTTGAAGAAACGTCTCTTTAGATCTTCTGCCCATTTTTTTTGGGTTGTTTGCTTTTTTAATATTAAGCTGCATGAGCTGTTTATATATATTGGAGATTAAACCTCTGTCCATTGATTCGTCTGCAACGATTTTCGCCCATTCTGAGGGATGCCTTTATCCATTCCCGTGTTTTTTAACAAAAAAGGAAAGAAAGGAAAAGAAGCAGAACACTAATGTGCGTAAAATATGCCTTTTGAAACGGTCGTTTTGAAATATGGACGTCCTTTGAATATTTGGTCGATATGTGACCCCAGGATTTGTTTTCAGGGCAGGTGTCATTTACAGGCCTGCAATGATTTTGAATATCACCTGACCATTAGCGTTGGGAATAAAGCTGCTGTTGTGTGAAACGGCCACAAGGTGGCAGCAGTTCACCCTTACCAAATCTGGTTACTAGGGCAAGAGAGCCTCAGTGGAAGTGGTGTTCTAGATTGGAGTTTAGAATGGAATGTGCCAGGAGAAAGCCCCTCACGTTTGTCTCACTACTTCTTGTTCGTGTTTTTAATTTAATTTATTTATTTTTTCTTACAGCAAGTTTGATTACAATGTTTGGCTTGTTGTAGGTGTGGAAGATGTGGTTCTTTTACACATATACAGATGACTGTTCTTCCTGGGATCCTTTTCCCATGTACGTTATGACAGAATGTTGAGTAGTCCTCTCTTGGTATTCTGTAGGTCTTTGGTGATTATATATGTCACCTGTGTTTGTAGATGTCTGTTAACCCCAATATCGTAATGAAACCAATCCTCACACCTTTCCATTGGTGAACCATAAGTTTGTTTAATGAATCTGTGATTGCCCTTCTCCGTGGAAATATCTGCCCTGGTATCCATTTTTAGGTAACACCCTTAAGTGATATGATATGATATGTGTCTTTCACTTTCTGACTTACTACAAGTCACGTGATTACTTCTAGACTCATCTACGGTGCTGCAAATGGCATTGTGTCCTTTTTTCCCTTGGCTTCTCTTCTGCCTTAGCGGGGTCCATTCTCAACAATGTGATTCCCTGAGGGTTGTGGATTAGCTGACCTGGGCAGCCTTACCCTGCCGGCCCGCCTTCCCCAGATGTGCCTCGTTGAGGTCAATATAAACAGCGCTCCAGGCAGCAATAGCCACTGAAGCTGTGCCTGACTCCATATTCTCTGCCCCGTCAGCAGTCTCGGGGCTGTGCTGGTGGGAGGGAGTGAGGGGCCACAGCTTTGTGTTTGGCCCGGTGTGAGTGGGATTCTGCTGGCCTTTCTGCAGGAGTTGCCAGGCTGCCGCCTGTAAAGAAGAGGATGTGTCACCCATACCTTCCACTGGAATTTCTCTCCAGACAGAGGTGAGGAAGGAAAGAAGCAGTGGGGGCCAGGACAGGAGGGGTATCTCAGGCAGGACAATGGAAAGCTTCTGGAAGAGCGCCCAGGGCCAGGACCACCCTGGCTGGCCTGCAGGCTCCAAGTTGGCCTGCGTGCTGTCGCTGGTGTGGCTCCACGGTCCTTCCTCTAGGCTTTCAATCCCTTGTACATATTCAGGTGTTTTACCTGGAAAGGGTGGGAACAGTTCAGCAGCAGCTGGCCTGGGGCTCAGCTCACCTTTACTCACAGATGCCTCGGCACGGTCCCCCAGCTTTGCAATGAGGACGCTCCTTGCGTGGGGGGTGGGTTGATGGCTGTATGGGAGATGGTTCCCCACCTCTGACCAATTTCAGAATTGTTTACCACTGGAGCAAGTGCCCTGATAGAGTTTTCCTCTGTATAACTCGTGGGTTCAGGATTATTTTTTCTTTTATGGTTCAAGTTAGACTTTATTCCTCTTTTATGTATTTATAGATATAAGCATGGAAATAATTCATTCCTATAAATACATCTGTGTGACGGGAAGAACTTTTTTCTGTTTTATTTTTAAATTTTATTTTTTTAAAATTTTGAAATTTAATTTTATTTTTTTTTATACAGCACGTTATTATTAGTTATGTATTTTATGCATATACATGTACACAGGTCAATCCCAAACTCCCAACTCATCCCACCACCACCACCCCATGGCTTCCCACACTTGGTGTCCATACGTTTGTTCTCTACCTCTGTGTCTCTATTTCTTCCCTGCAAACCAGTTCATCTGTACCATTTGTAAGCTCCACATATATGCATTAATATTCAATATTTGTTTTCCTCTTTCTGACTTACTTCATTCTGTATGACAGTCTCTCGATCCATCGATGTCTCTACAAATGACCCAGTTTCATTCCTTTTTATGGCCGAGTAATATTCCATTTCATATATGTACCACATCTTTATCCATTCATCTGTCTGTGGGCATTTAGGTTGCTTCCATTACCTGGCTATTGTAAATAGTGCTGCAACGAACATTGTGGTGAATGTGCCTTTTTGAAATACGGTTTTCTCTGGGTTTATGCCCAGAAGTGGGATTGCTGGATCAGATGGTAATTCTATTTCTAGTTTTTTTAAGGAAACTCCATACTGTTCTCCATAGTGACTGTATCAATTTACATTCCCACCAATAGTGGAAGAGGGCTCCTTTTGTCCACACCCTCCCCAGAATTGGTTGTTTGAAGACTTTCTGATGATGCCGATTCTAACAGGTGTGAGGTGAAACCTCATTGTAGTTTTGATTTGCATTTCTCTGATAATTAGTGCTGTTGAGCAGCTTTTCATGTGCGTCTTGGCCATCTCTGTGTCTCCTTTGAAGAAACGTCTCTTTAGATCTTCTGCCCATTTTTTTGGGTTGTTTGTTTTTTTAATATTAAGCTGCATGAGCTGTTTATATATATTGGAGATTAAACCTCTGTCCATTGATTCGTCTGCAACGATTTTCGACCATTCTGAGGGATGCCTTTTTCCATTCCCGTGTTTTTTAACAAAAAAGGAAAGAAAGGAAAAGAAGCAGAACACTAATGTGCGTAAAATATGCCTTTTGAAACGGTCGTTTTGAAATATGGACGTCCTTTGAATTTTTTGGTCGATATGTGACCCCAGGATTTGTTTTCAGGGCAGGTGTCATTTACAGGCCTGCAATGATTTTGAATATCAACTGACAATTAGCGCTGGGATTAAAGCTGCTGTTGTGTGAAACGGCCACAAGGTGGCAGCAGTTCACCCTTACCAAATCTGGTTACTAGGGCAAGTGAGCCTCAGTGGAAGTGGTGTTCTAGATTGGAGTATAGAATGGAATGTGCCAGGAGAAAGCCCCTCACGTTTGTCTCACTACTTCTTGTTCGTGTATTTAATTTAATTTAATATTTTTTATTACAGCAAGTTTGATTACAATGTTTGGCTTGTTGTAGGTGTGGAAGATGTGGTTCTTTTACACATATACAGATGACTGTTTTTCCTGGGATCCTTTTCCCATGTACGTTATGACAGAATGTTGAGTAGTCCTCTCTTGGTATTCTGTAGGTCTTTGGTGATTATATATGTCAACTGTGTTTGTATATGTCTGTTAACCCCGATATCGTAATGAAACCAATCCTCACACTTTTCCATTGGTGAACCATAAGTTTGTTTAATGAATCTGTGATTGCCCTTCTCCGTGGAAATATCTGCCCTGGTATCCATTTTTAGGTAACACCCTTAAGTGATATGATATGATATGTGTCTTTCACTTTCTGACTTACTACAAGTCACGTGATTACTTCTAGACTCATCTACGGTGCTGCAAATGGCATTGTGTCCTTTTTTCCCTTGGCTTCTCTTCTGCCTTAGCGGGGTCCATTTTCAACAATGTGATTCCCTGAGGGTTGTGGATTAGCTGACCTGGGCAGCCTTACCCTGCCGGCCCGCCCTCCCCAGGTGTGCCTCGTTGAGGTCAATATAAACAGTGCTCCAGGCAGCAATAGCCCCTGAAGCTGTGCCTGACTCCATATTCTCTGCCCCGTCAGCGGTCTCGGGGCTGTGCTGGTGGGAGGGAGTGAGGGGCCACAGCTTTGTGGGTGGCCCGGTGTGAGTGGGGTTCTGCTGGCCTTTCTGCAGGAGTTGCCAGGCTGCCGCCTGTAAAGAAGAGGTTGTGTCACCCATAACTTCCGCTGGAATTTCTCTCCGGACAGAGGTGAGGAAGGCAAAATGCAGTGGGGGCCTGGACAGGAGGGGAATCTCAGGCAGGGCAATGGAAAGCTTCTGGAAGAGCGCCCGGGGCCAGGACCACCCTGGCTGGCCTGCAGGCACCTAGTTGGCCTGCGTGCTGTCGCTGGTGTGGCTCCACGGTGCTTCCTCTAGGCTTTCAAGCCCTTGTACATATTCAGGTGTTTTACCTGGAAAGGGTGGGAACAGTTCAGCAGCAGCTGGCCTGGGGCTCAGCTCACGTTTACTCACAGATGCCTCGGCACGGTCCCCCATCTTTGCAGTGAGGATCCTCCTTGCGTGGGGGGTGGGTTGCTGGCTGTATGGGAGATGGTTCCCCACCTCTGACCAGTTTCATAATTGTTTACTGCTGGAGCAAGTGCCGTGATCTGGTTTTCCTCTGTATAACTCGTGGGTTCACTTTTTTTTTCTTTTATGGTTCAAGTTAGATTTTATTCCTCTTTTATGTATTTATATATATAAGCATGGAAATAATTCATTCCTATAAATACATCTGTGTGACGGGAAGAATTTTTTCTGTTTTATTGTTAAATTTTATTTTTTAAAATTTTGAAATTTAATTTTATTTATTTTTTTATACAGCACGTTATTATTAGTTATGTATTTTATGCATATACATGTATAGAGGTCAATCCCAAACTCCCAACTCATCCCACCACCACCACACCATGGCTTCCCACACTTGGTGTCCATACGTTTGTTCTCTACCTCTGTGTCTCTATTTCTTCCCTGCAAACCAGTTCATCTGTACCATTTTTAGGCTCCACATATATGCATTAATATACAATATTTGTTTTCCTCTTTCTGACTTACTTCATTCTGTATGACAGTCTCTCGATCCATCGGTGTCTCTACAAATGACCCAGTTTCATTCCTTTTTATGGCCGAGTAATATTCCATTTCATATATGTACCACATCTTTATCCATTCATCTGTCTGTGGGCATTTAGGTTGCTTCCATTACCTGGCTATTGTAAATAGTGCTGCAATGAACATTGTGGTGAATGTGCCTTTTTGATTTACGGTTTTCTCTGTGTATATGCCCAGAAGTGGGATTGCTGGATCAGATGGTAATTCTATATCTAGTTTTTTTAAGGAAAGTCCATACTGTTCTCCATAGTGACTGTATCAATTTACATTCCCACCAATAGTGGAAGAGGGCTCCTTTTGTCCACACCCTCCCCAGAATTGGTTGTTTGTATATTTTCTGATGATGACGATTCTAACAGGTGTGTGGTGATACCTCATTGTAGTTTTGATTTGCATTTCTCTAATAATTAGTGCTGTTGAGCAGCTTTTTATGTGCGTCTTGGCCATCTCTGTGTCTTCTTTGAAGAAACGTCTCTTTAGATCTTCTGCCCATTTTTGTATTGGGTTGTTTGTTTTTTTAATATTAAGCTGCATGAGCTGTTTATATATATTGGAGATTAAACCTCTGTCCATTGATTCGTCTGCAACGGTTTTCGCCCATTCTGTGGGATGCCTTTTTCCATTCCCGTGTTTTTTAACAAAAAAGGAAACAAAGGAAAAGAAGCAGAACACTAATGCGCGTAAAATATGCCTTTTGAAACGGTCGTTTTGAAATATGGATGTCCTTTGAATTTTTTGGTCGATATGTGACCCCAGGATTTGTTTTCAGGGCAGGTGTCATTTACAGGCCTGCAATGATTTTGAATATCAACTGACCATTAGTGTTGGGATTAAAGCTGCTGTTGTGTGAAACGGCCACAAGGTGGCAGCAGTTCACCCTTACCAAATCTGGTTACTAGGGCAAGAGAGCCTCAGTGGAAGTGGTGTTCTAGATTGGAGTTTAGAATGGAATGTGCCAGGAGAAAGCCCCTCACGTTTGTCTCACTACTTCTTGTTCGTGTTTTTAATTTATTTTTTTATTTTTTATTACAGCAAGTTTGATTACAATGTTTGGCTTGTTGTAGGTGTGGAAGATGTGGTTCTCTTACACATATACAGATGACTGTTCTTCCTGGGATCCTTTTCCCATGTACGTTGTGGGAGAATGTTGAGTAGTCCTCGCTTGGTATTCTGTAGGTCTTTGGTGATTATATATGTCACCTGTGTTTGTATATGTCTGTTAACCCCGATATCGTAATGAAACCAATCCTCACACCTTTCCATTGGTGAACCATAAGTTTGTTTAATGAATCTGTGATTGCCCTTCTCCGTGGAAATATCTGCCCTGGTATCCATTTTTAGGTAACACCTATAAGTGATATGATATGTGTCTTTCACTTTCTGACTTACTGCAATTCACGTGATTACTTCTAGCCTCATCTACGGTGCTGCAAATGGCATTGTGTCCTTTTTTCCCTTGGCTTCTCTTCTGACTTATCGGGATCCATTTTCAACAATGTGATTCCCTGAGGGTTGTGGATTAGCTGACCTGGGCAGCCTTACCCTGCCGGCCCGCCCTCCCCAGGTGTGCCTCGCTGAGGTCAATATAAACAGAGCTCCAGGCAGCAATAGCCCCTGAAGCTGTGCCTGACTCCATATTCTCTGCCCCGTCAGCAGTCTCGGGGCTGTGCTGGTGGGAGGGAGTGAGGGGCCACAGCTTTGTGGGTGGCCCGGTGTGAGTGGGGTTCTGCTGGCCTTTCTGCAGGAGTTGCCAGGCTGCCGCCTGTAAAGAAGAGGATGTGTCACCCATACCTTCCGCTGGAATTTCTCTCCGGACAGAGGTGAGGAAGGAAAAATGCAGTGGGGTCCGGGACAGGAGGGGTATCTCAGGCTGGGCAATGGAAAGCTTCTGGAAGAGCGCCAGGTTCCAGGACCACCCTGGCTGGCCTGCAGGCACCAAGTTGGCCTGCGTGCTGTCGCTGGTGTGGCTCCACGGTCCTTCCTCTAGGCTTTCAAGCCCTTGAACATATTCAGGTGTTTTACCTAGAAAGGGTGGGAACAGTTCAGCAGCAGCTGGCCTGGGGCTCAGCTCACGTTTACTCACAAATGCCTCGGCATGGTCCCCCAGCTTTGCAATGAGGACGCTCCTTGCATGAAGGGTGAGTTGCTGGCTGTATGGGAGATGGTTCCCCACCTCTGACCAATTTCAGAATTGTTTACCACTGGAACAAGTGCCCTGATAGGGTTTTCCTCTGTATAACTCGTGGGTTCAGGTTTTTTTTTTCTTTTATGGTTCAAGTTTGATTTTATTCCTCTTTTATGTATTTATAGATATAAGCATGGAAATAATTCATTCCTATAAATACATCTGTGTGACGGGAAGAACTTTTTTCTGTTTTATTGTTAAATTTTATTTTTTAAAATTTTGAAATTTAATTTTATTTATATTTTTATACAGCACGTTATTATTAGTTATGTATTTTATGCATATACATGTATAGAGGTCAATCCCAAACTCCCAACTCATCCCACCACCACCACCCCATGGCTTCCCACACTTGGTGTCCATACGTTTGTTCTCTACCTCTGTGTCTCTATTTCTTCCCTGCAAACCAGTTCATCTGTACCATTTTTAGGCTCCACATATATGCATTAATATACAATATTTGTTTTCCTCTTTCTGACTTACTTCGTTCTGTATGACAGTCTCTCGATCCATCGATGTCTCTACAAATGACCCAGTTTCATTCCTTTTTATGCCGAGTAATATTCCATTTTATATATGTACCACATCTTTATCCATTCATCTGTCTGTGGGCATTTAGGTTGCTTCCATTACCTGACTATTGTAAATAGTGCTGCAACGAACATTGTGGTGAATGTGCCTTTTTGATTTACGGTTTTCTCTGGGTATATGACCAGAAGTGGGATTGCTGGATCAGATGGTAATTCTATTTCTAGTTTTTTTAAGGAAACTCCATACTGTTCTCCATAGTGACTGTATCAATTTACATTCCCACCAATAGTGGAAGAGGGCTCCTTTTGTCCACACCCTCCCAAGAATTGGTTGTTTGTAGATTTTTTGATGATGCCGATTCTAACTGGTGTGAGGTGATACCTCATTGTAGTTTTGATTTGCATTTCTCTAATAATTAGTGCTGTTGAGCAGCTTTTCATGTGCGTCATGGCCATCTCTGTGTCTTCTTTGAAGAATCATCTCTTTAGATCTTCTGGCCATTTTTGGGGGGGTTGTTTGTTTTTTTAATATTAAGCTGCATGAGCTGTTTATATGTATGGGAGATTAAACCTCTGTCCATTGATTCGTCTGCAACGATTTTCGCCCATTCTGAGGGAAGCCTTTTTCCATTCCCGTGTTTTTTAACAAAAAAGGAAAGAAAGGAAAAGAAGTAGAACACTAATGTGCGTAAAATATGCCTTTTGAAACTGTCATTTTGAAATATGGACGTCCTTTGAATTTTTTGGTCGATATGTGACCCAAGGATTTGTTTTCAGGGCAGGTGTCATTTACAGGCCTGCAATGATTTTGAATATCAACTGACAATTAGCGCTGGGATTAAAGCTGCTGTTGTGTGAAACGGCCACAAGGTGGCAGCAGTTCACCCTTACAAAATCTGGTTACTAGGGCAAGAGAGCCTCAGTGGAAGTGGTGTACTAGATTGGAGTATACAATGGAATGTGCCAGGAGAAAGCCCCTCACGTTTGTCTCACTACTTCTTGTTCGTGTATTTAATTTAATTTAATATTTTTTATTACAGCAAGTTTGATTACAATGTTTGGCTTGTTGTAGGTGTGGAAGATGTGGTTCTTTTACACATATACAGATGACTCTTCTTCCTGGGATCCTTTTCCCATGTACGTTATGACAGAATGTTGAGTAGTCCTCTCTTGGTATTCTGTAGGTCTTTGGTAATTATATATGTCAACAGTGTTTGTATATGTCTGTTAACCCCGATATCGTAATGAAACCCATCCTCACACCTTTCCATTGGTGAACCATAAGTTTGTTTAATGAATCTGTGATTGCCCTTCTCCGTGGAAATATCTGCCCTGGTATCCATTTTTAGGTAACACCCTTAAGTGATATGATATGATATGTGTCTTTCACTTTCTGACTTACTACAAGTCACGTGATTACTTCTAGACTCATCTACGGTGCTGCAAATGGCATTGTGTCCTTTTTTCCCTTGGCTTCTCTTCTGCCTTAGCGGGGTCCATTTTCAACAATGTGATTCCCTGAGGGTTGTGGATTACCTGATCTGGGCAGCCTTACCCTGCCGGCCCGCCCTCCCCAGGTGTGCCTCGTTGAGGTCAATATAAACAGAGCTCCAGGCAGCAATAGCCCCTGAAGCTGTGCCTGACTCCATATTCTCTGCCCCGTCAGCAGTCTCGGGGCTGTGCTGGTGGGAGGGAGTGAGGGGCCACAGCTTTGTGGGTGGCCCGGTGTGAGTGGGGTTCTGCTGGCCTTTCTGCAGGAGTTGCTAGGCTGCCGCCTGTAAAGAAGAGGTTGTGACACCCATAAATTCCGCTGGAATTTCTCTCCGGACAGAGGTGAGGAAGGCAAAATGCAGTGGGGGCCGGGACAGGAGGGGAATCTCAGGCAGGGCAATGGAAAGCTTCTGGAAGAGCGCCCGGGGCCAGGACCACCATGGCTGGCCTGCAGGCACCAAGTTGGCCTGCGTGCTGTCGCTGGTGTGGCTCCACGGTCCTTCCTCTAGGCTTTCAAGCCCTTGTACATATTCAGGTGTTTTACCTGGAAAGGGTGGGAACAGTTCAGCAGCAGCTGGCCTGGGGCTCAGCTCACGTTTACTCACAGATGCCTCGGCACGGTCCCCCATCTTTGCAGTGAGGATCCTCCTTGCGTGGGGGGTGGGTTGCTGGCTGTATGGGAGATGGTTCCCCACCTCTGACCAGTTTCATAATTGTTTACTGCTGGAGCAAGTGCCGTGATCTGGTTTTCCTCTGTATAACTCGTGGGTTCACTTTTTTTTTCTTTTATGGTTCAAGTTAGATTTTATTCCTCTTTTATGTATTTATATATATAAGCATGGAAATAATTCATTCCTATAAATACATCTGTGTGACGGGAAGAATTTTTTCTGTTTTATTGTTAAATTTTATTTTTTAAAATTTTGAAATTTAATTTTATTTATTTTTTTATACAGCACGTTATTATTAGTTATGTATTTTATGCATATACATGTATAGAGGTCAATCCCAAACTCCCAACTCATCCCACCACCACCACACCATGGCTTCCCACACTTGGTGTCCATACGTTTGTTCTCTACCTCTGTGTCTCTATTTCTTCCCTGCAAACCAGTTCATCTGTACCATTTTTAGGCTCCACATATATGCATTAATATACAATATTTGTTTTCCTCTTTCTGACTTACTTCATTCTGTATGACAGTCTCTCGATCCATCGGTGTCTCTACAAATGACCCAGTTTCATTCCTTTTTATGGCCGAGTAATATTCCATTTCATATATGTACCACATCTTTATCCATTCATCTGTCTGTGGGCATTTAGGTTGCTTCCATTACCTGGCTATTGTAAATAGTGCTGCAATGAACATTGTGGTGAATGTGCCTTTTTGATTTACGGTTTTCTCTGTGTATATGCCCAGAAGTGGGATTGCTGGATCAGATGGTAATTCTATATCTAGTTTTTTTAAGGAAAGTCCATACTGTTCTCCATAGTGACTGTATCAATTTACATTCCCACCAATAGTGGAAGAGGGCTCCTTTTGTCCACACCCTCCCCAGAATTGGTTGTTTGTATATTTTCTGATGATGACGATTCTAACAGGTGTGTGGTGATACCTCATTGTAGTTTTGATTTGCATTTCTCTAATAATTAGTGCTGTTGAGCAGCTTTTTATGTGCGTCTTGGCCATCTCTGTGTCTTCTTTGAAGAAACGTCTCTTTAGATCTTCTGCCCATTTTTGTATTGGGTTGTTTGTTTTTTTAATATTAAGCTGCATGAGCTGTTTATATATATTGGAGATTAAACCTCTGTCCATTGATTCGTCTGCAACGGTTTTCGCCCATTCTGTGGGATGCCTTTTTCCATTCCCGTGTTTTTTAACAAAAAAGGAAACAAAGGAAAAGAAGCAGAACACTAATGCGCGTAAAATATGCCTTTTGAAACGGTCGTTTTGAAATATGGATGTCCTTTGAATTTTTTGGTCGATATGTGACCCCAGGATTTGTTTTCAGGGCAGGTGTCATTTACAGGCCTGCAATGATTTTGAATATCAACTGACCATTAGTGTTGGGATTAAAGCTGCTGTTGTGTGAAACGGCCACAAGGTGGCAGCAGTTCACCCTTACCAAATCTGGTTACTAGGGCAAGAGAGCCTCAGTGGAAGTGGTGTTCTAGATTGGAGTTTAGAATGGAATGTGCCAGGAGAAAGCCCCTCACGTTTGTCTCACTACTTCTTGTTCGTGTTTTTAATTTATTTTTTTATTTTTTATTACAGCAAGTTTGATTACAATGTTTGGCTTGTTGTAGGTGTGGAAGATGTGGTTCTCTTACACATATACAGATGACTGTTCTTCCTGGGATCCTTTTCCCATGTACGTTGTGGGAGAATGTTGAGTAGTCCTCGCTTGGTATTCTGTAGGTCTTTGGTGATTATATATGTCACCTGTGTTTGTATATGTCTGTTAACCCCGATATCGTAATGAAACCAATCCTCACACCTTTCCATTGGTGAACCATAAGTTTGTTTAATGAATCTGTGATTGCCCTTCTCCGTGGAAATATCTGCCCTGGTATCCATTTTTAGGTAACACCTATAAGTGATATGATATGTGTCTTTCACTTTCTGACTTACTGCAATTCACGTGATTACTTCTAGCCTCATCTACGGTGCTGCAAATGGCATTGTGTCCTTTTTTCCCTTGGCTTCTCTTCTGACTTATCGGGATCCATTTTCAACAATGTGATTCCCTGAGGGTTGTGGATTAGCTGACCTGGGCAGCCTTACCCTGCCGGCCCGCCCTCCCCAGGTGTGCCTCGCTGAGGTCAATATAAACAGAGCTCCAGGCAGCAATAGCCCCTGAAGCTGTGCCTGACTCCATATTCTCTGCCCCGTCAGCAGTCTCGGGGCTGTGCTGGTGGGAGGGAGTGAGGGGCCACAGCTTTGTGGGTGGCCCGGTGTGAGTGGGGTTCTGCTGGCCTTTCTGCAGGAGTTGCCAGGCTGCCGCCTGTAAAGAAGAGGATGTGTCACCCATACCTTCCGCTGGAATTTCTCTCCGGACAGAGGTGAGGAAGGAAAAATGCAGTGGGGTCCGGGACAGGAGGGGTATCTCAGGCTGGGCAATGGAAAGCTTCTGGAAGAGCGCCAGGTTCCAGGACCACCCTGGCTGGCCTGCAGGCACCAAGTTGGCCTGCGTGCTGTCGCTGGTGTGGCTCCACGGTCCTTCCTCTAGGCTTTCAAGCCCTTGAACATATTCAGGTGTTTTACCTAGAAAGGGTGGGAACAGTTCAGCAGCAGCTGGCCTGGGGCTCAGCTCACGTTTACTCACAAATGCCTCGGCATGGTCCCCCAGCTTTGCAATGAGGACGCTCCTTGCATGAAGGGTGAGTTGCTGGCTGTATGGGAGATGGTTCCCCACCTCTGACCAATTTCAGAATTGTTTACCACTGGAACAAGTGCCCTGATAGGGTTTTCCTCTGTATAACTCGTGGGTTCAGGTTTTTTTTTTCTTTTATGGTTCAAGTTTGATTTTATTCCTCTTTTATGTATTTATAGATATAAGCATGGAAATAATTCATTCCTATAAATACATCTGTGTGACGGGAAGAACTTTTTTCTGTTTTATTGTTAAATTTTATTTTTTAAAATTTTGAAATTTAATTTTATTTATATTTTTATACAGCACGTTATTATTAGTTATGTATTTTATGCATATACATGTATAGAGGTCAATCCCAAACTCCCAACTCATCCCACCACCACCACCCCATGGCTTCCCACACTTGGTGTCCATACGTTTGTTCTCTACCTCTGTGTCTCTATTTCTTCCCTGCAAACCAGTTCATCTGTACCATTTTTAGGCTCCACATATATGCATTAATATACAATATTTGTTTTCCTCTTTCTGACTTACTTCGTTCTGTATGACAGTCTCTCGATCCATCGATGTCTCTACAAATGACCCAGTTTCATTCCTTTTTATGCCGAGTAATATTCCATTTTATATATGTACCACATCTTTATCCATTCATCTGTCTGTGGGCATTTAGGTTGCTTCCATTACCTGACTATTGTAAATAGTGCTGCAACGAACATTGTGGTGAATGTGCCTTTTTGATTTACGGTTTTCTCTGGGTATATGACCAGAAGTGGGATTGCTGGATCAGATGGTAATTCTATTTCTAGTTTTTTTAAGGAAACTCCATACTGTTCTCCATAGTGACTGTATCAATTTACATTCCCACCAATAGTGGAAGAGGGCTCCTTTTGTCCACACCCTCCCAAGAATTGGTTGTTTGTAGATTTTTTGATGATGCCGATTCTAACTGGTGTGAGGTGATACCTCATTGTAGTTTTGATTTGCATTTCTCTAATAATTAGTGCTGTTGAGCAGCTTTTCATGTGCGTCATGGCCATCTCTGTGTCTTCTTTGAAGAATCATCTCTTTAGATCTTCTGGCCATTTTTGGGGGGGTTGTTTGTTTTTTTAATATTAAGCTGCATGAGCTGTTTATATGTATGGGAGATTAAACCTCTGTCCATTGATTCGTCTGCAACGATTTTCGCCCATTCTGAGGGAAGCCTTTTTCCATTCCCGTGTTTTTTAACAAAAAAGGAAAGAAAGGAAAAGAAGTAGAAAACTAATGTGCGTAAAATATGCCTTTTGAAACTGTCATTTTGAAATATGGACGTCCTTTGAATTTTTTGGTCGATATGTGACCCAAGGATTTGTTTTCAGGGCAGGTGTCATTTACAGGCCTGCAATGATTTTGAATATCAACTGACAATTAGCGCTGGGATTAAAGCTGCTGTTGTGTGAAACGGCCACAAGGTGGCAGCAGTTCACCCTTACAAAATCTGGTTACTAGGGCAAGAGAGCCTCAGTGGAAGTGGTGTACTAGATTGGAGTATACAATGGAATGTGCCAGGAGAAAGCCCCTCACGTTTGTCTCACTACTTCTTGTTCGTGTATTTAATTTAATTTAATATTTTTTATTACAGCAAGTTTGATTACAATGTTTGGCTTGTTGTAGGTGTGGAAGATGTGGTTCTTTTACACATATACAGATGACTCTTCTTCCTGGGATCCTTTTCCCATGTACGTTATGACAGAATGTTGAGTAGTCCTCTCTTGGTATTCTGTAGGTCTTTGGTAATTATATATGTCAACAGTGTTTGTATATGTCTGTTAACCCCGATATCGTAATGAAACCCATCCTCACACCTTTCCATTGGTGAACCATAAGTTTGTTTAATGAATCTGTGATTGCCCTTCTCCGTGGAAATATCTGCCCTGGTATCCATTTTTAGGTAACACCCTTAAGTGATATGATATGATATGTGTCTTTCACTTTCTGACTTACTACAAGTCACGTGATTACTTCTAGACTCATCTACGGTGCTGCAAATGGCATTGTGTCCTTTTTTCCCTTGGCTTCTCTTCTGCCTTAGCGGGGTCCATTTTCAACAATGTGATTCCCTGAGGGTTGTGGATTACCTGATCTGGGCAGCCTTACCCTGCCGGCCCGCCCTCCCCAGGTGTGCCTCGTTGAGGTCAATATAAACAGAGCTCCAGGCAGCAATAGCCCCTGAAGCTGTGCCTGACTCCATATTCTCTGCCCCGTCAGCAGTCTCGGGGCTGTGCTGGTGGGAGGGAGTGAGGGGCCACAGCTTTGTGGGTGGCCCGGTGTGAGTGGGGTTCTGCTGGCCTTTCTGCAGGAGTTGCTAGGCTGCCGCCTGTAAAGAAGAGGTTGTGACACCCATAAATTCCGCTGGAATTTCTCTCCGGACAGAGGTGAGGAAGGCAAAATGCAGTGGGGGCCGGGACAGGAGGGGAATCTCAGGCAGGGCAATGGAAAGCTTCTGGAAGAGCGCCCGGGGCCAGGACCACCATGGCTGGCCTGCAGGCACCAAGTTGGCCTGCGTGCTGTCGCTGGTGTGGCTCCACGGTCCTTCCTCTAGGCTTTCAAGACCTTGTACATATTCAGGTGTTTTACCTGGAAAGGGTGGGAACAGTTCAGCAGCAGCTGGCCTGGGGCTCAGCTCACGTTTACTCACAGATGCCTCGGCACGGTCCCCCAGCTTTGCAATGAGGATGCTCCTTGCGTGGGGGGTGGGTTGCTGGCTGTATGGGAGATGGTTCCCCACCTCTGACCAATTTCATAATTGTTTACTGCTGGAGCAAGTGCCGTGATCTGGTTTTCCTCTGTATAACTCGTGGGTTCACTTTTATTTTCTTTTATGGTTCAAGTTAGATTTTATTCCTCTTTTATGTATTTATAAATATAAGCATGGAAATAATTCATTCCTATAAATAAATCTGTGTGACGGGAAGAACTTTTTTCTGTTTTATTTTTAAATTTTATTTTTTAAAATTTTGAAATTTTATTTTACTTATTTTTTTATACAGCACGTTATTATTAGTTATGTATTTTATGCATATACATGTATACAGGTCAATATCAAACTCCCAACTCATCCCACCACCACCACCCCATGGCTTCCCACACTTGGTGTCCATACGTTTGTTCTCTACCTCTGTGTCTCTATTTCTTCCCTGCAAACCAGTTCATCTGTACCATTTTTAGGCTCCACATATATGCGTTAATATACAATATTTGTTTTCCTCTTTCTGACTTACTTCATTCTGTATGACAGTCTCTCGATCCATCGATGTCTCTACAAATGACCCAGTTTCATTCCTTTTTATGGCCGAGTAATATTCCATTTTATATATGTACCACAACTTTATCCATTCATCTGTCTGTGGGCATTTAGGTTGCTTACATTACCTGGCTATTGTAAATATTGCTGCAACGAACATTGTGGTGAATGTGCCTTTTTGAAATACGGTTTTCTCTGGGTATATGCCCAGAGGTGGGATTGCTGGATCAGATGGTAATTCTATTTCTGTTTTTTTTAAGGAAACTCCATACTGTTCTCCATAGTGACTGTATCAATTTACATTCCCACCAATAGTGGAAGAGGGCTCCTTTTGTCCACACCCTCCCCAGAATTGGTTGTTTGTAGATTTTCTGATGATGCCGATTCTAACAGGTGTGAGGTGAAACCTCATTGTAGTTTTGATTTGCATTTCTCTGATAATTAGTGCTGTTGAGCAGCTTTTCATGTGCGTCTTGGCCATCTCTGTGTCTCCTTTGAAGAAACGTCTCTTTACATCTTCTGCCCATTTTTTTTTGCGTTGTTTGTTTTTTTAATATTAAGCTGCATGAGCTGTTTATATATATTGGAGATTAAACCTCTGTCCATTGATTAGTCTGCAACGATTTTCGCCCATTCTGAGGGATGCCTTTTTCCATTCCCGTGTCTTTTAACAAAAAAGGAAAGAAAGGAAAAGAAGCAGAACACTAATGTGCGTAAAATATGCCTTTTGAAACGGTCCTTTTGAAATATGGACGTCCTTTGAATTTTTTGGTCGATATGTGACCCCAGGATTTGTTTTCAGGGCAGGTGTCATTTACAGGCCTGCAATGATTTTGAATATCAACTGACCATTAGCGTTGGGATTAAAGCTGCTGTTGTGTGAAACGGCCACAAGGTGGCAGAAGTTCACCCTTACCAAATCTGGTTACTAGGGCAAGAGAGCCTCAGTGGAAGTGGTGTTCTAGATTGGAGTTTAGAATGGAATGTGCCAGGAGAAAGCCCCTCACGTTTGTCTCACTACTTCTTGTTCGTGTTTTTAATTTAATTTTTTATTTTCTATTACAGCAAGTTTGATTACAATGTTTGGCTTCCTGTAGGTGTGGAAGATGTGATTCTTTTACACATATACAGATGTCTGTTCTTCCTGGGATCCTTTTCCCATGTACGTTATGACAGAATGTTGAGTAGTCCTCTCTTGGTATTCTGTAGGTCCTTGGTGATTATATATGTCACCTGTGTTTGTATATGTCTGTTAACACCGATATCGTAATGAAACCAATCCTCACACTTTTCCATTGGTGAACCATAAGTTTGTTTAATGAATCTGTGATTGCCCTTCTCCGTGGAAATATCTGCCCTGGTATCCATTTTTAGGTAACACCTATAAGTGATATGATATGATATGTGTCTTTCACTTTCTGACTTACTACAAGGCACGTGATTACTTCTAGACTCATCTACGGTGCTGCAAATGGCATTGTGTCCTTTTTTCCCTTGGCTTCTCTTCTGCCTTAGCGGGGTCCATTTTCAACAATGTGATTCCCTGAGGGTTGTGGATTAGCTGACCTGGGCAGCCTTACCCTGCCAGCCCGCCCTCCCCAGGTGTGCCTCTTTGAGGTCAATATAAACAGCGCTCCAGGCAGCAATAGCCACTGAAGCTGTGCCTGACTCCATATACTCTGCCCCGTCAGCAGTCTCAGGGCTGTGCTGGTGGGAGGGAGTGAGGGGCCACAGCTTTGTGGGTGGCCCGTCGTGAGTGGGGTTCTGCTGGCCTTACTGCAGGAGTTGCCAGGCTGCCCCCTGTAAAGAGAGGATGTGTCACCCATACCTTCCGCTGGAATTTCTCTCCGGACAGAGGTGAGGAAGGAAAAAAGCAGTGGGGGCCGGGACAGGAGGGGTATCAAAGGCAGGTCAATGGAAAGCTTCTGGAAGTGCGCCCGGGGCCAGGACCACCCTGGCTGGCCTGCAGGTACCAAGTTGGCCTGCGTGCTGTCGCTGGTGTGGCACCACGGTCCTTCCTGTAGGCTTTCAAACCCTTGTACATATTCAGGTGTTTTACCTGGAAAGGGTGGGAACAGTTCAGCAGCAGCTGGCCTGGGGCTCAGCTCACGTTTACTCACAGATGCCTCAGCACGGTCCCCCACCTTTGCAATGAGGACGCTCCTTGCGTGGGGGGTGGGTTGCTGGCTGTATGGGAGATGGTTCCACACCTCTGACCAATTTCAGAATTGTTTACCGCTGGAGCAAGTGCCGTGATAGGGTTTTCCTCTGTATAACTCGTCGGTTCAATTTTTTTTTTCTTTTATGGTTCAAGTTAGATTTTATTCCTCTTTTATGTATTTATAGATATAAGCATGGAAATAATTCATTCCTATAAATACATCTGTGTGACGGGAAGAACTTTTTTCTGTTTTATTTTTAAATTTTATTTTTTAAAATTTTGAAATTTAATTTTATTTATATTTTTATACAGCAGGTTATTATTAGTTATGTATTTTATGCATATACATGTATACAGGTCAATCCCAGTCTCCCAACTCATCCCAGCACCACCACCCCATGGCTTCCCACACTTGGTGTCCATACGTTTGTTCTCTACCTCTGTGTCTCTATTTCTTCCCTGCAAACCAGTTCATCTGTACCATTTTTTTAGGTTCCACATATATGCATTAATATACAATATTTGTTTTCCTCTTTCTGACTTACTTCATTCTGTATGACAGTCTCTCGATCCATCGATGTCTCTACAAATGACCCAGTTTCATTCCTTTTTATGGCCGAGTAATATTCCATTTTATATATGTACCACATCTTTATCCATTCATCTGTCTGTGGGCATTTAGGTTGCTTCCATTACCTGGCTATTGTAAACAGTGCCGCAACGAACATTGTGGTGAATGTGCCTTTTTGAAATACGGTTTTCTCTGGGTATATGCCCAGAAGTGGGATTGCTGGATCAGATGGTAATTCTATTTCTAGTTTTTTTAAGGAAACTCCATACTGTTCTCCATAGTGACTGTATGAATTTACATTCCCACCAATAGTGGAAGAGGGCTCCTTTTGTGCACACCCTCCACAGAATTGGTTGTTTGTAGATTTTCTGATGATGCCGATTCTAACAAGTGTGAGGTGATATCTCATTGTAGTTTTGATTTGCATTTCTCCAATAATTAGTGCTGTTGAGCAGCTTTTCATGTGCGTCTTGGCCATCTCTGTGTCTCCTTTGAAGAAACGTCTCTTTAGATCTTCTGCCCATTTTTTTTGGGTTGTTTGTTTTTTTAATATTAAGCTGCATGAGCTGTTTATATATATTGGAGATTAAACCTCTGTCCATTGATTCGTCTGCAACGATTTTCGCCCATTCTTAGGGATGCCTTTTTCCATTCCCGTGTTTTTTAACAAAAAAGGAAAGAAAGGAAAAGAAGCAGAACACTAATGTGCGTAAAATATGCCTTTTGAAACGGTCGTTTTGAAATATGGACGTCCTTTGAAATTTTTGGTCGATATGTGACCCCAGGATTTGTTTTCAGGGCAGGTGTCATTTACAGGCCTGCAATGATTTTGAATATCAACTGACCATTAGCGTTGGGATTAAAGCTGCTGTTGTGTGAAACGGCCACAAGGTGGCAACAGTTCACCCTTACCAAATCTGGTTACTAGGGCAAGAGAGCCTCAGTGGAAGTGGTGTTCTAGATTGGAGTTTAGAATGGAATGTGCCAGGAGAAAGCCCCTCACGTTTGTCTCACTACTTCTTGTTCGTGTTTTTAATTTAATTTTTTATTTTCTATTACAGCAAGTTTGATTACAATGTTTGGCTTCCTGTAGGTGTGGAAGATGTGATTCTTTTACACATATACAGATGTCTGTTCTTCCTGGGATCCTTTTTCCATGTACGTTATGACAGAATGTTGAGTAGTCCTCTCTTGGTATTCTGTAAGTCCTTGGTGATTATATATGTCACCTGTGTTTGTATATGTCTGTTAACCCCGATATCGTAATGAAACCAATCCTCACACCTTTCCATTGGTGAACCATAAGTTTGTTTAATGAATCTGTGATTGCACTTCTCCGTGGAAATATCTGCCCTGGTATCCATTTTTAGGTAACACCTATAAGTGATATGATATGATATGTGTCTTTCACTTTCTGACTTACTACAAGTCACGTGATTATTTCTAGACTCATCTACGGTGCTGCAAATGGCATTGTGTCCTTTTTTCCCTTGGCTTCTCTTCTGACTTATCGGGATCCATTTTCAACAATGTGATTCCCTGAGGGTTGTGGATTAGCTGACCTGGGCAGCCTTACCCTGCCGGCCCGCCCTCCCCAGGTGTGCCTCGCTGAGGTCAATATAAACAGAGCTCCAGGCAGCAATAGCCCCTGAAGCTGTGCCTGACTCCATATTCTCTGCCCCGTCAGCAGTCTCGGGGCTGTGCTGGTGGGTGGGAGTGAGGGGCCACAGCTTTGTGGGTGGCCCGGTGTGAGTGGGGCTCTGCTGGCCTTTCTGCAGGATTTTCCAGGCTGCCGCCTGTAAAGAAGAGGTTGTGTCACCCATAACTTCCGCTGGAATTTCTCTCCGCACAGAGGTGAGGATGGAAAAAGGCAGTGGGGGCCGGGACAGGAGGGGTATCAAAGGCAGGGCAATGGAAAGCTTCTGGAAGAGCGCCAGGGGCCAGGAACACCCTGGCTGGCCTGCAGGCACCAAGTTGGCCTGCGTGCTGTCGCTGGTGTGGCACCACGGTCCTTCCTCTAGGCTTTCAAACCCTTGTACATATTCAGGTGTTTTACCTGGAAAGGGTGGGAACAGTTCAGCAGCAGCTGGCCTGGGGCTCAGCTCACGTTTACTCACAGATGCCTCGGCATGGTCCCCCAGCTTTGCAATGAGGACGCTCCTTGCGTGGGGGGTGGGTTGCTGGCTGTATGGGAGATGGTTCCCCACCTCTGACCAATTTCAGAATTGTTTACCACTGGAGCAAGTGCCCTGATAGGGTTTTCCTCTGTATAACTCGTGGGTTCAGGATTTTTTTTTCTTTTATGGTTCAAGTCAGATTTTATTCCTCTTTTATGTATTTATAGATATAAGCATGGAAATAATTCATTCCTATAAATACATCTGTGTGACGGGAAGAACTTTTTTTGTTTTATTTTTAAATTTTATTTTTTAAAATTTTGAAATTTTATTTTATTTATTTTTTTTATACAGCACGGTATTATTAGTTATGTATTTTATGCATATACATGTATACAGGTCAATCCCAAACTCCCAACTCATCCCACCACCACCACCCCATGGCTTCCCACACTTGGTGTCCATACGTTTGTTCTCTACCTCTGTGTCTCTATTTCTTCCCTGCAAACCAGTTCATCTGTACCATTTTTAGGCTCCACATATATGCGTTAATAGACAATATTTGTTTTCCACTTTCTGAATTACTTCATTCTGTATGACAGTCTCTCGATCCTTCGATGTTTCTACAAATGACCCAGTTTCATTCCTTTTTATGGCCGAGTAGTATTCCATTTTATATATGTACCACATCTTTATCCATTCATCTGTCTGTGGGCATTTAGGTTGCTTCCATTACCTGGCTATTGTAAATAGTGCTGCAACGTATATTGTGGTGAATGTGCCTTTTGGAAATACGGTTTTCTCTGGGTATATGCCCAGAAGTGGGATTGCTGGATCAGATGGTAATTCTATTTCTAGTTTTTTTAAGGAAACTCCATACTGTTCTCCATAGTGACTGTATCAATTTACATTCCCACCAATAGTGGAAGAGGGCTCCTTTTGTCCACCCCCTCCCCAGAATTGGTTGTTTGTAGATTTTCTGATGATGCCGATTCTAACAGGTGTGAGGTGATACCTCATTGTAGTTTTGATTTGCATTTCTCTAATAATTAGTGCTGTTGAGCAGCTTTTCATGTGCGTCTTGGCCATCTCTGTGTCTCCTTTGAAGAAACGTCTCTTTAGATCTTCTGCCCATTTTTTTGGGGTTGTTTGTTTTTTTAATATTAAGCTGCATGAGCTGTTTATATATATTGGAGATTAAACCTCTGTCCATTGATTCGTTTGCCACGATTTTCACCCATTCTGAGGGAGGCCTTTTTCCATTCCCGTGTTTTTTAACAAAAAAGGAAAGAAAGGAAAAGAAGCAGAACACTAATGTGCGTAAAATATGCCTTTTGAAACGGTCGTTTTGAAATATGGACGTCCTTTGAAATTTTTGGTCGATATGTGACCCCAGGATTTGTTTTCAGGGCAGGTGTCATTTACAGGCCTGCAATGATTTTGAATATCAACTGACCATTAGCGTTGGGATTAAAGCTGCTGTTGTGTGAAACGGCCACAAGGTGGCAGCAGTTCACCCTTACCAAATCTGGTTACTAGGGCAAGAGAGCCTCAGTGGAAGTGGTGTTCTAGATTGGAGTTTAGAATGGAATGTGCCAGGAGAAAGCCCCTCACGTTTGTCTCACTACATCTTGTTCGTGTTTATAATTTAATTTTTTATTTTTTATTACAGCAAGTTTGATTACAATGTTTGGCTTGTTGTAGGTGTGGAAGATGTGGTTCTTTTACACATATACAGATGTCTGTCCTTCCTGGGATCCTTTTCCCATGTACGTTATGACAGAATGTTGAGTAGTCCTCTCTTGGTATTCTGTAGGTCTTTGGTGATTATATATGTCACCTGTGTTGGTATATGTCTGTTAACCCCGATATCGTAATGAAACCAAACCTCACACTTTTCCATTGGTGAACCATAAGTGTGTTTAATGAATCTGTGATTGACCTTCTCCATGGAAATATCTGCCCTCTTATCCATTTTTAGGTAACACCTATAAATGATATGATATGATATGTGTCTTTCACTTTCTGACTTACTACAATTCACATGATTATTTCTAGACTCATCTACGGTGCTGCAAATGGCATTGTGTCCTTTTTTCCCTTGGCTTCTCTTCTGCCTTTGCGGGGTCCATTTTCAACAATGTGATTCCCTGAGGGTTGTGGATTAGCTGACCTGGGCAGCCTTACCCTGCCGGCCCGCCCTCCCCAGGTGTGCCTCGTTGAGGTCAATATAAACAGCGCTCCAGGCAGCAATAGCCCCTGAAGCTGTGACTGACTCCATATTCTCTGCCCCGTCAGCAGTCTCGGGGCTGTGCTGGTGGGAGGGAGTGAGGGGCCACAGCTTTGTGGGTGGCCCGGTGTGAGTGGGGTTCTGCTGGCCTTTCTGCAGGAGTTGTCAGGCTGCCGCCTGTAAAGAAGAGGATGTGTCACCCATACCTTCCGCTGGAATTTCTCTCCGGACAGAGGTGAGGAAGGAAAAAAGCAGTGGGGGCCGGGACAGGAGGGGTATCTCAGGCAGGGCAATGGAAAGCTTCTGGAAGAGCGCCAGGGTCCAGGAACACCCTGGCTGGCCTGCAGGCACCAAGTTGGCCTGCGTGCTGTCGCTGGTGTTGCTCCAGGGACCTTCCTGTAGGCTTTCAAGCCCTTGTACATATTCAGGTGTTTTACCTGGAAAGGGTGGGAACAGTTCAGCAGCACCTGGCCTGGGGCTCAGCTCACGTTTACTCACAGATGCCTCGGCACGGTCCCCCAGCTTTGCAATGAGGACGCTCCTTGCGTGGGGGGTGGGTTGCTGGCTGTATGGGAGATGGTTCCCGACCTCTGACCAATTTCAGAATTGTTTACCGCTGGAGCAAGTGCCGTGATAGGGTATTCCTCTGTATAACTCGTGGGTTCAATTTTTTTTTCTTTTATGGTTCAAGTTAGATTTTATTCCTCTTTTATGTATTTATAAATATAAGCATGGAAATAATTCATTCCTGTAAATACATCTGTGTGACGGGAAGAATTTTTTCTGTTTTATTTTTAAATTTTATTTTTTAAAATTTTGAAATTTAATTTTATTTATGTTTTTATACAGCAGGTTATTATTAGTTATGTATTTTATGTATATACATGTATACTGTTCAATCCCAAACTCCCAACTCATCCCAGCACCACCACCCCATGGCTTCCCACACTTGGTGTCCATACGTTTGTTCTCTACCTCTGTGTCTCTATTTGTTCCCTGCAAACCAGTTCATCTGTACCATTTTTAGGCTCCACATATATGCATTAATATACAATATTTGTTTTCCTCTTTCTGACTTACTTCATTCTGTATGACAGTCCCTCGATCCATCGATGTCTCTACAAATGACCCAGTTTCATTCCTTTTTAGGGCCGAGTAATATTGCATTTTATATATGTACCACATCTTTACCCATTCATCTGTCTGTGGGCATTTAGGTTGCTTCCATTACCTGGCTATTGTAAATAGTGCTGCAACGAACATTGTGGTGAATATGCCTTTTTGAAATACGGTTTTCTCTGGGTATATGCCCAGAAGTGGGATTGCTGGATCAGATGGTAATTCTATTTCTAGTTTTTTTAAGGAAACTCCATACTGTTCTCCATAGTGACTGTATCAATTTACATTCCCACCAATAGTGGAAGAGGGCTCCTTTTGTGCACACCCTCCCCAGAATTGGTTGTTTGTAGATTTTCTGATGATGCCGATTCTAACAGGTGTGAGGTGATACCTCATTGTAGTTTTGATTTGCATTTCTCCAATAATTAATGCTGTTGAGCAGCTTTTCATGTGCGTCTTGGCCATCTCTGTGTCTCCTTTGAAGAAACGTCTCTTTAGAACTTCTGCCCATTTTTTGGGGGGTTGTTTGTTTTTTTAATATTAAGCTGCATGAGCAGTTTATATATATTGGAGATTAAACCTCTGTCCATTGATTCGTCTGCAACGATTTTCGCCCATTCTGAGGGATGCCTTTTTCCATTCCCGTGTTTTTTAACAAAAAAGGAAAGTAAGGAAAAGAAGCAGAACACTAATGTGCGTAAAATATGCCTTTTGAAACGGTCGTTTTGAAATATGGACGTCCTTTGAATTTTTTGGTTGATATGTGACCCCAGGATTTGTTTTCAGGGCAGGTGTCATTTACAGGCATGCAATGATTTTGAATATCAACTGACCATTAGCGTTGGAATTAAAGCTGCTGTTGTGTGAAACGGCCACAAGGTGGCAGCAGTTCACCCTTACCAAATCTGGTTACTAGGGCAAGAGAACCTCAGTGGAAGTGGTGTTCTAGATTGGAATTTAGAATGGAAGGTGCCAGGAGAAAGCCCCTCACGTTTGTCTCACTACATCTTCTTCGCGTTTTTAATTTAATTTTTTTTTTTATTTTTTATTACAGCAAGTTTGATTACAATGTTTGACTTGTTGTAGGTGTGGAAGATGTGGTTCTTTTACACATATACAGATGTCTGTTCTTCCTGGGATCCTTTTCCCATGTACGTTATGACAGAATGTTGAGTAGTCCTCTCTTGGTATTCTGTAGGCCTTTGGTGATTATATATGTCACCTGTGTTTGTATATGTCTGTTAACCCCGATTTCGTAATGAAACCAATCCTCACACCTTTCCATTGGTGAACCATAAGTGTGTTTAATGAATCTGTGATTGCACTTCTCCGTGGAAATATCTGCCCTGGTATCCATTTTTAGGTAACACCTATAAATGATATGATATGATATGTGTCTTTCACTTTCTGACTTACTACAAGTCACATGATTACTTCTAGAATCATCTACGGTGCTGCAAATGGCATTGTGTCTTTTTTTCCCTTGGCTTCTCTTCTGCCTTTGCGGGGTCCATTTTCAACAATGTGATTCCCTGAGGGTTGTGGATTAGCTGACCTGGGCAGCCTTACCCTGCCGGCCCGCCCTCCCCAGGTGTGCCTCATTGAGATCAATATAAACAGAGCTCCAGGCAGCAATAGACCCTGAAGCTGTGACTGACTCCATATTCTCTGCCCCGTCAGCAGTATCGGGGCTGTGCTGGTGGGAGGGAATGAGGGGCCACAGCTTTGTGGATGGCCCGGTGTGAGTGGGGTTCTGCTGGCCTTTCTGCAGGAGTTGTCAGGCTGCTGCCTGTAAAGAAGAGGATTTGTCACCCATACCTTCCGCTGGAAATTCTCTCCGGACAGAGGTGAGGAAGGAAAAAAGCAGTGGGGGCCGGGACAGGAGGGGTATCTCAGGCAGGGCAATGGAAAGCTTCTGGAAGAGCGCCCGGGGCCAGGACCACCCTGGCTGGCCTGCAGGCACCAAGTTGGCCTGCGTGCTGTTGCTGGTGTGGCTCCACGGTCCTTCCTCTAGGCTTTCAAGCCCTTGTACATATTCAGGTGTTTTACCTGGAAAGGGTGGGAACAGTTCAGCAGCAGCTGGCCTGGGGCTCAGCTCACGTTTACTCACAGATGCCTCGGCACGGCCCCCAGCTTTGCAATGAGTACGCTCCTTGCGTGGGGGGGGGGTTAATTGGCTGTATGGGAGATGATTCCCCACCTCTGACCAATTTCAGAATTGTTTACCACTGGAGCAAGTGCCCTGATAGGGTTTTCCTCTGTAAAACTCGTGGGTTCAGGATTTTTTTTTCTTTTATGGTTCAAGTTAGATTTTATTCCTCTTTTATGTATTTATAGATATAAGCATGGAAATAATTCATTGCTATAAATACATTTGTGTGACGGGAAGAACTTTTTTTGTTTTCTTTTTAAATTTTATTTTTTAAAATTTTGAAATATAATTTCATTTATTTTTTTATACAGCCCGTTATTATTAGTTATGTATTTTATGCATATACATGTATACAGGTCAATCCCAAACTCCCAACTCATCCCACCACCACCACCCCATGGCTTCCCACACTTGGTGTCCATACGTTTGTTCTCTACCTCTGTGTCTCTATTTCTTCCCTGCAAACCAGTTCATCTGTACCATTTTTAGGCTCCACATATATGCGTTAATATACAATATTTGTTTTCCTCTTTCTGACTTAATTCATTCTGTATGACAGTCTCTCGATCCATCGATGTCTCTACAAATGACCCAGTTTCATTCCTTTTTATGGTCGAGTAATATTCCATTTTATATATGTACCACATCTTTAACCATTCATCTGTCTGTGGGCATTTAGGTTGCTTCCATTACCTGGCTATTGTAAATAGTGCTGCAACGAACATTGTGGTGAATGTGCCTTTTTGAAATACGGTTTTCTCTGGGTATATGGCCAGAAGTGGGATTGCTGGATCAGATGGTAATTCTATTTCTAGGTTTTTTAAGGAAACTCCATACTGTGCTCCATAGTGACTGTATCAATTTACATTCCCACCAATAGTGGAAGAGGGCTCCTTTTGTCCACACCCTCCCCAGAATTGGTTGTTTGTAGATTTTCTGATGATGCCGATTCTAACAGGTGTGAGGTGATACCTCATTGTAGTTTTGATTTGCATTTCTCTAATAATTAGTGCTGTTGAGCAGCTTTTCATGTGCGTCTTGGCCATCTCTGTGTCTCCTTTGAAGAAACGTCTCTTTAGATCTTCTGCCCATTTTTTTTGGGTTGTTTGTTTTTTTAACATTAAGCTGCATGAGCTGTTTATATATATTGGAGATTAAACCTCTGTCCATTGATTCGTCTGCAACGATTTTGGCCCATTCTGAGGGATGCCTTTTTCCATTCACGTGTTTTTTAACAAAAAAGGAAAGAAAGGAAAAGAAGCAGAACACTAATGTGCGTAAAATATGCCTTTTGAAACGGTCGTTTTGAAATATGGACGTCCTTTGAATATTTTGGTCGATATGTGACCCCAGGATTTGTTTTCAGGGCAGGTGTCATTTAGAGGCCTGCAATGATTTTGAATATCAACTGACCATTAGCGTTGGGATTAAAGCTGCTGTTGTGTGAAACGGACACAAGGTGGCAGCAGTTCACCCTTACCAAATCTGGTTACTAGGGCAAGAGAGCCTCAGTGGAAGTGGTGTTCTAGATTGGAGTTTAGAATGGAATGTGCCAGGAGAAAGCCCCTCACGTTTGTCTCACTACTTCTTGTTCGTGTTTTTAATTTAATTTTTTTATTTTTTATTACAGCAAGTTTGATTACAATGTTTGGCTTGTTGTAGGTGTGGAAGATGTGGTTCTTTTACACATATACAGATGACTGTTCTTCCTGGGATCCTTTTCCCATGTACGTTATGACAGAATGTTGAGTAGTCCTCTCTTGGTATTCTGTAGGTCTTTGGTGATTATATATATCACCTGTGTTTGTATATGTCTGTAAACCCCGATATCGTAATGAAACCAATCCTCACACCTTTCCATTGGTGAACCATAAGTTTGTTTAATGAATCTGTGATTGCCCTTCTCCGTGGAAATATCTGCCCTGGTATCCATTTTTAGGTAACACCTATAAGTGATATGATATGATATGTGTCTTTCACTTTTTGACTTACTACACGTCACGTGATTACTTCTAGACTCATCTACGGTGCTGCAAATGGCATTGTGTCCTTTTTTCCCTTGGCTTCTCTTCTGCCTTAGCGGGGTCCATTTTCAACAATGTGATTCCCTGAGGGTTGTGGATTAGCTGACCTGGGCAGCCTTACCCTGCCGGCACGCCCTCCCCAGGTGTGCCTCGTTGAGGTCAATATAAACAGCGCTCCAGGCAGCAATAGCCCCTGAAGCTGTGCCTGACTCCATATTCTCTGCCCCGTCAGCAGTCTCGGGGCTGTGCTGGTGGGAGGGTGTGAGGGGCCACAGCTTTGTGGTTGGCCCGGTGTGAGTGGGGTTCTGCTGGCCTTTCTGCAGGAGTTGCCAGGCTGCCGCGTGTAAAGAAGAGGATTTGTCACCCATACCTTCCGCTGGAAATTCTCTCCGGACAGAGGTGAGGAAGGAAAAAAGCAGTGGGGGCCGGGACAGGAGGGGTATCTCAGGCAGGGCAATGGAAAGCTTCTGGAAGAGCGCCCGGGGCCAGGACCACCCTGGCTGGCCTGCAGGCACCAAGTTGGCCTGCGTGCTGTCGCTGGTGTGGCTCCACGGTCCTTCCTCTAGGCTTTCAAGCCCTTGTACATATTCAGGTGTTTTACCTGGAAAGGGTGGGAACAGTTCAGCAGCAGCTGGCCTGGGGCTCAGCTCACGTTTACTCACAGATGCCTCGGCACGGCCCCCAGCTTTGCAATGAGGACGCTCCTTGCGTGGGGGGGGGTTAATTGGCTGTATGGGAGATGATTCCCCACCTCTGACCAATTTCAGACTTGTTTACCACTGGAGCAATTGCCCTGATAGGGTTTTCCTCTGTATAACTCGTGGGTTCAGGATTTTTTTTCTTTTATGTTTCAAGTTAGATTTTATTCCTCTTTTATGTATTTATAGATATAAGCATGGAAATAATTCATTCCTATAAATACATCTGTGTGACGGGAAGAACTTTTTTCTATTTTATTTTTAAATTTTATTTTATAAAATTTTGAAATTTAATTTTATTTATTTTTTTTATACAGCACGTTATTATTAGTTATGTATTTTATGCATATGCATGTATACAGGTCAATCCCAAACTCCCAACTCATCCCACAACCACCACCCCATGGCTTCCCACACTTGGTGTCCATACGTTTGTTCTCTAGCTCTGTGTCTCTATTTCTTCCCTGCAAACCAATTCATCTGTACCATTTTTAGGCTCCACATATATGCGTTAATATACAATATTTGTTTTCCTCTTTCTGACTTACTTCATTCTGTATGACACTCTCTCGATCCATCGATGTCTCTACAAATGACCCAGTTTCATTCCTTTTTATGGCCGAGTAATATTCCATTTCATATATGTACCACATCTTTATCCATTCATCTGTCTGTGGGCATTTAGGTTGCTTCCATTACCTGGCTATTGTAAATAGTGCTGCAACGAACTTTGTGGTGAATGTGCCTTTTTGAAATACGGTTTTCTCTGGGTATATGCCCAGAAGTGGGATTGCTGGATCAGATGGTAATTCTATTTCTAGTTTTTTTAAGGAAACTCCATACTGTTCTCCATAGTGACTGTATCAATTTACATTCCCACCAATAGTGGAAGAGGGCTCCTTTTGTCCACACCCTCCACAGAATTGGTTGTTTGTAGATTTTCTGATGATGCCGATTCTAACAGGTGTGAGGTGAAACCTCATTGTAGTTTTGATTTGCATTTCTCTGATAATTAGTGCTGTTGAGCAGCTTTTCATGTGCCTCTTAGCCATCTCTGTGTCTCCTTTGAAGAAACGTCTCTTTAGATCTTTTGCCCATTTTTTTTTGGGTTGTTTTTTTTTTAATATTAAGCTGCATGAGTTGTTTATATATATTGGAGATTAAACCTCTGTCCATTGATTCGTCTGCAACGATTTTCGCCCATTCTGAGGGATGCCTTTTTCCATTCCCATGTTTTTTAACAAAAAAGGAAAGAAAGGAAAAGAAGCAGAACACTAATGTGCGTAAAATATGCCTTTTGAAACGGTCGTTTTGAAATATGGACGTCCTTTGAATTTTTTGGTCGATATGTGACCCCAGGATTTGTTTTCAGGGCAGGTGTCATTTACAGGCCTGCAATGATTTTGAATATCAACTGACCTTTAGCGCTGGGATTAAAGCTGCTGTTGTGTGAAAAGGACACAAGGTGGCAGCAGTTCACCCTTACAAAATCTGGTTACTAGGGCAAGAGAGCCTCAGTGGAAGTGGTGTTCTAGATTGGAATTTAGAATGGAATGTGCCAGGAGAAAGCCCCTCACGTTTGTCTCACTACTTCTTGTTCGTGATTTTAATTTAATTTTTTATTTTTTATTACAGCAAATTTGATTACAATGTTTGGCTTGTTGTAGGTGTGGAAGATGTGGTTCTTTTACACATATGCAGATGTCTGTTCTTCCTGGGATCCTTTTCCCACGTACGTTATGACAGAATGTTGAGTAGTCCTCTCTTGGTATTCTGTAGGTCTTTGGTGATTATATATGTCACCTGTGTTTGTATATGTCTGTTAACCCCGATATCGTAATGAAACCAATCCTCACACCTTTCCATTGGTGAACCATAAGTTTGTTTAATGAATCTGTGATTGCCCTTCTCCGTGGAAATATCTGCCCTGGTATCCATTTTTAGGTAACACCTATAAGTGATATGATATGATATGTGTCTTTCACTTTCTGACTTACTACACGTCACGTGATTACTTCTAAACTCATCTACGGTGCTGCAAATGGCATTGTGTCCTTTTTTCCCTTGGCTTCTCTTCTGCCTTAGCGGGGTCCATTTTCAACAATGTGATTCCCTGAGGGTTGTTGCTTAGCTGACCTGGGCAGCCTTACCCTGCCGGCCCGCCCTCCCCAGGTGTGCCTCGTTGAGGTCAATATAAACAGCGCTCCAGGCAGCATTAGACCCTGAAGCTGTGCCTGACTCCATATTCTCTGCCCCGTCAACAGTCTCGGGGCTGTTCTGGTGGGAGGGAGTGAGGGGCCACAGCTTTGTGGGTGGCCCGGTGTGAGTGGGGTTCTGCTGGCCTTTCTGCAGGAGTTGCCAGGCTGCCGCCTGTAAAGAAGAGGTTGTGTCACCCATACCTTCCGCTGGAATTTCTCTCCGGACAGAGGTGAGGAAGGAAGAAAAGCAGTGGGGGCCGGGACAGGAGGGGTATCTCAGGCAGGGCAATGGAAAGCTTCTGGAAGAGCGCCCGGGGCCAGGACCACCCTGGCTGGCCTGCAGGCACCAAGTTGGCCTGCGTGCTGTCGCTGGTGTGGCTCCACGGTCCTTCTTCTAGGCTTTCAATCCCTTGTACATATTCAGGTGTTTTACCTGGAAAGGGTGGGAACAGTTCAGCAGCAGCTGGCCTGGGGCTCAGCTCACCTTTACTCACAGATGCCTCGGCACGGTCCCCCAGCTTTGCAATGAGGACGCTCCTTGCGTGGGGGGTGGGTTGCTGGCTGTATGGGAGATGATTCCCCACCTCTGATCTATTTCAGAATTGTTTACCACTGGAGCAAGTGCCCTGATAGGGTTTTCCTCTGTATAACTCGTGGGTTCAGGATTTTTTTTTCTTTTATGGTTCAAGTTAGATTTTATTCCTCTTTTATGTATTTATAGATATAAGCATGGAAATAATTCATTCCTATAAATACATCTGTGTGACGGGAAGAACTTTTTTCTGTTTTATTTTTAAATTTTAGTTTTTAAAATTTTGAAATTTAATTTTATTTATTTTTTTTATACAGCACGTTATTATTAGTTATGTATTTTATGCATATACATGTATACAGGTGAAACTCAAACTCCCAACTCATCCCACCACCACCACCCCATGGCTTCCCACACTTGGTGTCCATACGTTTGTTCTCTACCTCTGTGTGTCTATTTCTTCCCTGCAAACCAGTTCATCTGTACCATTTTTAGGCTCCACATATATGCGTTAATATACAATATTTGTTTTCCTCTTTCTGACTTACTTCATTCTGTATGACAGTCTCTCGATCCATCGATGTCTCTACAAATGACCCAGTTTCATTCCTTTTTATGGCCGAGTAATATTCCATTTTATATATGTACCACATCTTTATCCATTCATCTGTCTGTGGGCATTTAGGTTGCTTCCATTACCTGGCTATTGTAAATAGTGCTGCAACGAACATTGTGGTGAATGTGCCTTTTTGAAATACGGTTTTCTCTGGGTATATGCCCAGAAGTGGGATTGCTGGATCAGATGGTAATTCTATTTCTAGATTTTTTAAGGAAACTCCATACTGTTCTCCATAGTGACTGTATCAATTTACATTCCCACCAATAGTGGAAGAGGGCTCCTTTTGTCCACACCTCCCCAGAATTGGTTGTTTGTAGATTTTCTGATGATGCCGATTCTAACAGGTGTGAGGTGATACCTCATTGTAGTTTTGATTTGCATTTCTCTGATAATTAGTGCTGTTGAGCAGCTTTTCATGTGCGTCTTGGCCATCTCTGTGTCTCCTTTGAAGAAACGTCTCTTTAGATCTTCTTCCCATTTTTTGGGGGTTGTTTGTTTTTTTAATATTAAGCTGCATGAGCTGTTTATATATATTGGAGATTAAACCTCTGTCCATTGATTCGTCTGCAATGATTTTCGCCCATTCTGAGGGATGCCTTTTTCCATTCCCGTGTTTTTTAACAAAAAAGGAAAGAAAGGAAAAGAAGCAGAACACCAATGTGCGTAAAATATGCCTTTTGAAATGGTCGTTTTGAAATATGGACGTCCTTTGAATTTTTTGGTCGATATGTGACCCCAGGATTTGTTTTCAGGGCAGGTGTCATTTACAGGCCTGCAATGATTTTGAATATCAACTGACCATTAGCGTTGGGATTAAAGCTGCTGTTGTGTGAAACGGCCACAAGGTGGCAGCAGTTCACCCTTACCAAATCTGGTTACTAGGGCAAGAGAGCCTCAGTGGAAGTGCTGTTCTAGATTGGAATTTAGAATGGAATGTGCCAGGAGAAAGCCCCTCACGTTTGTCTCACTACTTCTTGTTCGTGTTTTTAATTTAATTTTTTATTTTTTATTACAGCAAGTTTGATTACAATGTTTGGCTTGTTGTAGGTGTGGAAGATGTGGTTCTTTTACACATATACAGATGACTGTTCTTCCTGGGATCCTTTTCCCACGTACGTTATGACAGAATGTTGAGTAGTCCTCTCTTGGTATTCTGTAGGTCTTTGGTGATTATATATGTCACCTGTGTTTGTATATGTCTGTTAACCCCGATATCGTAATGAAACCAATACTCACATCTTTCCATTGGTGAACCATAAGTTTGTTTAATAAATCTGTGATTGCCCTTCTCCGTGGAAATATCTGCCCTGGTATCCATTTTTAGGTAACACCTATAAGTGATATGATATGATATGTGTCTTTCACTTTCTGACTTACTACAAGTCACGTGATTACTTCTAGACTCATCTACGGTGCTGCAAATGGCATTGTGTCCTTTTTTCCCTTGGCTTCTCTTCTGTCTTAGCGGGGTCCATTTTCAACAATGTGATTCCCTGAGGGTTGTGGATTAGCTGACCTGGGCAGCCTTACCCTGCCGGCCCACCCTCCCCAGGTGTGCCTCGTTGAGGTCAATATAAACAGCGCTCCAGGCAGCAATAGCCCCTGAAGCTGTGCCTGACTCCTTATTCTCTGCCCCGTCAGCAGTCTCGGGGCTGTGCTGGTGGGAGGCAGTGAGGGGCCACAGCTTTGTGGGTGGCCCGCTCTGAGTGGGGTTCTGCTGGCCTTTTTGCAGGAGTTGCCAGGCTGCCGCCTGTAAAGAAGAGGATGTGTCACGCATACCTTCCGCTGGAATATCTCTCCGGACAGAGGTGAGGAAGGAAAAAAGCAGTGGGGCCCGGGACAGGAGGGGTATCTCAGGCAGGGCAATGGAAAGCTTCTGGAAGAGCGCCCGGGACCAGGACCACCCTGGCTGGCCTGCAGGCACCAAGTTGGCCTGCGTGCTGTTGCTGGTGTGGCTCCACGGTCCTTCCTCTAGGCTTTCAAGCCCTTGTACATATTCAGGTGTTTTACCTGGAAAGGGTGGGAACAGTTCAGCAGCAGCTGGCCTGGGGCTCAGCTCACGTTTACTCACAGATGCCTCGGCACCGTCCCCCAGCTTTGCAATGAGGACGCTCCTTGCGTGGGGGGTGGGTTGCTGGCTGTATGGGAGATGATTCCCCACCTCTGACCAATTTCAGAATTGTTTACCACTGGAGCAAGTGCCCTGATAGGGTTTTCCTCTGTATAACTCGTGGGTTCAGGATTTTTTTTTCTTTTATGGTTCAAGTTAGATTTTATTCCTCTTTTATGTATTTATAGATATAAGCATGGAAATAATTCATTCCTATAAATACATCTGTGTGACGGGAAGAACTTTTTTCTGTTTTCTTTTTAAATTTTATTTTTTTAAATTTTGAAGTTTAATTTTATTTATTTTTTTATACAGCACGTTATTATTAGTTATGTATTTTATGCATATACATGTATACAGGTCAATCCCAAACTCCAAACTCATCCCACCACCACCACACCATGGCTTCCCACACTTGGTGTCCATACGTTTGTTCTCTACCTCTGTGTCTCTATTTCTTCCCTGCAAACCAGTTCATCTGTACCATTTTTAGGCTCCACATATATGCGTTAATATACAATATTTGTTTTCCTCTTTCTGACTTACTTCATTCTGTATGACAGTCTCTCGATCCATCGATGTCTCTACAAATGACCCAGTTTCATTCCTTTTTATGGCCGAGTAATATTCCATTTTATATATGTACCACATCTTTATCCATTCATCTGTCTGTGGGCATTTAGGTTGCTTCCATTACCTGGCTATTGTAAATAGTGCTGCAACGAACATTGTGGTGAATGTGCCTTTTTGAAATACGGTTTTCTCTGGGTATATGGCCAGAAGTGGGATTGCTGGATCAGATGGTAATTCTATTTCTAGATTTTTTACGGAAACTCCATACTGTTCTCCATAGTGACTGTATCAATTTACATTCCCACCAATAGTGGAAGAGGGCTCCTTTTGTCCACACCCTCCCCAGAATTGGTTGTTTGTAGATTTTCTGATGATGCCGATTCTAACAGGTGTGAGGTGATACCTCATTGTAGTTTTGATTTGCATTTCTCTAATAATTAGTGCTGTTGAGCAGCTTTTCATGTGCGTCTTGGCCATCTCTGTGTCTCCTTTGAAGAAACGTCTCTTTAGATCTTCTGCCCATTTTTTTGGGGTTGTTTGTTTTTTTAATATTAAGCTGCATGAGCTGTTTATATATATTGGAGATTAAACCTCTGTCCATTGATTCGTCTGCAACGATTTTCTCCCATTCTGAGGGATGCCTTTTTCCATTCCCGTGTTTTTAACAAAAAAGGAAAGAAAGGAAAAGAAGCAGAACACTAATGTGCGTAAAATATGCCTTTTGAAATGGTCGTTTTGAAATATGGACGTCCTTTGAATTTTTTGGTCGATATGTGACCCCAGGATTTGTTTTCAGGGCAGGTGTCATTTACAGGCCTGCAATGATTTTGAATATCAACTGACCATTAGCGTTGGGATTAAAGCTGCTGTTGTGTGAAACGGCCACAAGGTGGCAGCAGTTCACCCTTACCAAATCTGGTTACTAGGGCAAGAGAGCCTCAGTGGAAGTGGTGTTCTAGATTGGAATTTAGAATGGAATGTGCCAGGAGAAAGCCCCTCACGTTTGTCTCACTACTTCTTGTTCGTATTTTTAATTAAATTTTTTATTTTTTATTACAGCAAGTTTGATTACAATGTTTGGCTTGTTGTAGGTGTGGAAGATGTGGTTCTTTTACACATATACAGATGTCTGTTCTTCCTGGGATCCTTTTCCCACGTACGTTATGACAGAATGTTGAGTAGTCCTCTCTTGGTATTCTGTAGGTCTTTGGTGATTATATATGTCACCTGTGTTTGTAGATGTCTGTTAACCCCGATATCGTAATGAAACCAATCCTCACACCTTTCCATTGGTGAACCATAAGTTTGTTTAATGAATCTGTGATTGCCCTTCTCCGTGGAAATATCTGCCCTGGTATCCATTTTTAGGTAACACCTATAAGTGATATGATATGATATGTGTCTTTCACTTTCTGACTTACTACAAGTTACGTGATTACTTCTAGACTCATCTACGGTGCTACAAATGGCATTGTGTCCTTTTTCCCTTGGCTTCTCTTCTGCATTAGCGGGGTCCATTTTCAACAATGTGATTCCCTGAGGGTTGTGGATTAGCAGACCTGGGCAGCCTTACCCTGCCAGCCCGCCCTCCCCAGGTGTGCCTCGTTGAGGTCAATATAAACAGAGCTCCAGGCAGCAATAGCCCCTGAAGCTGTGCCTGACTCCATATTCTCTGCCCCGTCAGCATTCTCGGGGCTGTGCTGGTGGGAGGCAATGAGGGACCACAGCTTTGTGGGTGGCCCGTTGTGTGTGGGGTTCTGCTGGCCTTTCTGCAGGAGTTGCCAGTCTGCCGCCTGTAAAGATGATGTGTCACCCATACCTTCCGCTGGAATTTCTCTCCGGACAGAGGTGAGGAAGGAAAAAGGCAGTGGGGGCCGGGACAGGAGGGGTATCTCAGGCAGGGCAATGGAAAGCTTCTGGAAGAGCGCCCGGGGCCAGGACCACCCTGGCTGGCCTTCAGGCACCAAGTTGGCCTGCGTGCTGTTGCTGGTGTGGCTCCACGGTCCTTCCTCTAGGCTTTCAAGCCCTTGTACATATTCAGGTGTTTTACCTGGAAAGGGTGGGAACAGTTCAGCAGCAGCTGGCCTGGGGCTCAGCTCACGTTTACTCACAGATGCCTCGGCACGGTCCCCCAGCTTTGCAATGAGGACGCTCCTTGTGTGGGTGGTGGGTTGCTGGCTGTATGGGAGATTATTCCCCACCTCTGACCAATTTCAGAATTGTTTACCACTGGAGCAAGTGCCCTGATAGGGTTTTCCTCTGTATAACTCGTGGGTTCTGGTTTTTTTTTTCTTTTATGGTTCAAGTTAGATTTTATTCCTCTTTTATGTATTTATAGATATAAGCATGGAAATAATTCATTCCTATAAATACATCTGTGTGACGGGAAGAACTTTTTTCTGTTTTATTTTTAAATTTTATTTTTTTAAATTTTGAAATTTAATTTTATTTATTTTTTTTATACAGCACGTTATTATTAGTTATGTATTTTATGCATATACATGTATACAGGTCAATCCCAAACTCCCAACTCATCCCACCACCACCACACCATGGCTTCCCACACTTGGTGTCCATACGTTTGTTCTCTACTTCTGTGTCTCTATTTCTTCCCTGCAAACCAGTTCATCTGTACCATTTTTAGGCTCCACATATATGCGTTAATATACAATATTTGTTTTCCTCTTTCTGACTTACTTCATTCTGTATGACAGTCTCTCGATCCATCGATGTCTCTACAAATGACCCAGTTTCATTCCTCTTAATGGCCGAGTAATATTCCATTTTATATATGTACCACATCTTTATCCATTCATCTGTCTGTGGGCATTTAGGTTGCTTCCATTACCTGGCTATTGTAAATAGTGCTGCAACGAACATTGTGGTGAATATGCCTTTTTGAAATACGGTTTTCTCTGGGTATATGCCCAGAAGTGGGATTGCTGGATCAGATGGTAATTCTATTTCTAGTTTTTTTAAGGAAACTCCATACTGTTCTCCATAGTGACTGTATCAATTTACATTCCCACCAATAGTGGAAGAGGGCTCCTTTTGTCCACACCCTCCCCAGAATTGGTTGTTTGTAGATTTTCTGATGATGCCGATTCTAACAGGTGTGAGGTGATACCTCATTGTAGTTTTGATTTGCATTTCTCTAATAATTAGTGCTGTTGAGCAGCTTTTCACGTGCGTCTTGGCCATCTCTGTGTCTCCTTTGAAGAAACGTCTCTTTAGATCTTCTGCCCATTTTTTTTTGGGTTGTTTGTTTATTTAATATTAAGCTGCATGAGCTGTTTATATATATTGGAGATTAAACCTCTGTCCATTGATTCGTCTGCCACGATTTTCGCCCATTCTGAGGGATGCCTTTTTCCATTCCCGTGTTTTTTAACAAAAAAGGAAAGAAAGGAAAAGAAGCAGAACACTAATGTGCGTAAAATATGCCATTTGAAACGGTCGTTTTGAAATATGGACGTCCTTTGAATTTTTTGGTCGATATGTGACCCCAGGATTTGTTTTCAGGGCAGGTGTCATTTACATGCCTGCAATGATTTTGAATATCAACTGACCATTAGCGCTGGGATTAAAGCTGCTGTTGTGTGAAACGGCCACAAGGTGGCAGCAGTTCACCCTTACCAATTCTGGTTACTAGGGCAAGAGAGCCTCAGTGGAAGTGGTGTTCTAGATTGGAATTTAAAATGGAATGTGCCAGGAGAAAGCCCCTCACGTTTGTCTCACTACATCTTGTTCGTGTTTTTAATTTAATTTTTTTTATTTTTTATTACAGCAAGTTTGATTACAATGTTTGGCTTGTTGTAGGTGTGGAAGATGTGGTTCTTTTACACATATACAGATGTCTATTCTTCCTGGGATCCTTTTCCCATGTACGTTATGACAGAATGTTGAGTAGTCCTCTCTTGGTATTCTGTAGGCCTTTGGTGATTATATATGTCACCTGTGTTTGTATATGTCTGTTAACCCCGATATCGTAATGAAACCAATCCTCACACCTTTCCATTGGTGAACCATAAGTTTGTTTAATGAATCTGTGATTGCCCTTCTCTGTGAAAATATCTGCCCTGGTATCCATTTTTAGGTAACACCTATAAGTGATATGATATGATATGTGTCTTTCACTTTCTGACTTACTACAAGTCACGTGATTACTTCTAGACTCATCTACGGTGCTGCAAATGGCATTGTGTCCTTTTTTCCCTTGGCTTCTCTTCTGCCTTAGCGGGGTCCATGTTCAACAATGTGATTCCCTGAGGGTTGTGGATTAGCTGACCTGGGCAGCCTTACCCTGCCGGCCCGTCCTCCCCATGTGTGCCTCGTTGAGGTCAATATAAACAGCGCTCCAGGCAGCAATAGCCCCTGAAGCTGTGCCTGACCCCATATTCTCTGCCCCGTCAGCAGTCTCGGGCCTGTGCTGGTGGGAGGGAGTGAGGGGCCACAGCTTTGTGGTTGGCCCGGTGTGAGTGGGGTTCTGCTGGCCTTTCTGCATGAGTTGCCATGCTGCCGCCTGTAAAGAAGAGGATGTGTCACCCATACCTTCCGCTGGAATTTCTCTCCGGACAGAGGTGAGGAAGGAAAAAAGCAGTGGGGGCCGGGACAGGAGGGGTATCTCAGGCAGGGCAATGGAAAGCTTCTGGAAGAGCGCCCGGGGCCAGGACCACCCTGGCTGGCCTGCAGGCACCAAGTTGGCCTGCGTGCTGTCGCTGGTGTGGCTCCATGGTCCTTCCTCTAGGCTTTCAAGCCCTTGTACATATTCAGGTGTTTTACCTGGAAAGGGTGGGAACAGTTCAGCAGCAGCTGGCCTGGGTCTCAGCTCACGTTTACTCACAGATGCCTCGGCACGGTCCCCCAGCTTTGCAATGAGGACGCTCCTTGCGTGGGGGGTGGGTTGCTGGCTGTATGGGAGATGGTTCCCTACCTCTGACCAATTTCAGAATTGTTTACCACTGGAGCAAGTGCCCTGAGAGGTTTTTCCACTGTATAACTCGTGGGTTCAGGTTTTTTTTTTTTTTTTTATGGTTCAAGTTAGATTTTATTCCTCTTTTATGTATTTATAGATATAAGCATGGAAATAATTCATTCCTATAAATACATCTGTGTGACGGGAAGAATTTTTTCTGTTTTATTTTTAAATTTTATTTTTTAAAATTTTGAAATTTAATTTTATTTATTTTTTTATACAACACGTTATTATTAGTTATGTATTTTATGCATATACATGTATACAGATCAATCCCAAACTCCCAACTCATCCCACCACCACCACCCCATGGCTTCCCACACTTGGTGTCCATACGTTTGTTCTCTACCTCTGTGTCTCTATTTCTTCCCTGCCATCCAGTTCATCTGTACCATTTTTAGGCTCCACATATATGCATTAATATACAAAATTTTTTTCCTCTTTCTGACTTACTTCATTCTGTATGACAGTCTCTCGATCCATCGATGTCTCTACAAATGACCCAGTTTCATTCCTTTTAATGGCCGAGTAATATTCCATTTTATATATGTACCACATCTTTATCCATTCATCTGTCTGTGGGCATTTAGGTTGCTTCAATTACCTGGCTATTGTAAATAGTGCTGCAACGAACATTGTGGTGAATGTGCCCTTTTGAAATACGGTTTTCTCTGGGTATATGCTCAGAAGTGGGATTGCTGGATCAGATGGTAATTCTATTTCTAATTTTTTTAAGGAAACTCCATACTGTTCTCCATAGTGACTGTATCAATTTACATTCCCACCAATAGTGGAAGAGGGCTCCTTTTGTCCACACCCTCCCCAGAATTGGTTGTTTGTAGATTTTCTGATGATGCCGATTCTAACAGGTGTGAGGTGATACCTCATTGTAGTTTTGATTTGCATTTCTCTAATAATTAGTGCTATTGAGCAGCTTTTCATGTGCGTCTTGGCCATCTCTGTGTCTCCTTTGAAGAAACGTCTCTTTAGATCTTCTGCCCATTTTTTGGGGGGTTGTTTGTTTTTTTTAATATTAAGCTGCATGAGTTGTTTATATATATTGGAGATTAAACCTCTGTCAAATGATTCGTCTGCAACGATTTTGGCCCATTCTGAGGGATGCCTTTTTCCATTCCCGTGTTTTTTAACAAAAAAGGAAAGAAAGGAAAAGAAGCAGAACACTAATGTGCGTAAAATATGCCTTTTGAAACGGTCGTTTTGAAATATGGACGTCCTTTGAATTTTTTGGTCGATATGTGACCCCAGGATTTGTTTTCAGGGCAGGTGTCATTTACAGGCCTGCAATGATTTTGAATATCAACTGACAATTAGCGTTGGGATTAAAGCTGCTGTTGTGTGAAACGGCCACAAGGTGGCAGCAGTTCACCCTTACCAAATCTGGTTACTAGGGCAAGAGAGCCTCAGTGGAAGTGGTGTTCTAGATAGGAGTTTAGAATGGAATGTGCCAGGAGAAAGCCCCTCACGTTTGTCTCACTATTTCTTGTTCGTGTTTTTAAATAAATTTTTTATTTTTTATTACAGCAAGTTTGATTACAATGTTTGGCTTGTTGTAAGTGTGGAAGATGTGGTTGTTTTACACATATACAGATGTCTGTTCTTCCTGGGATCCTTTTCCCATGTACGTTATGACAGAAGGTTGAGTAGTCCTCTCTTGGTATTCTGTAGGTCTTTGGTGATTATATATATCACCTGTGTTTGTATATGTCTGTTAACCCCGATATCGTAATGAAACCAATCCTCACACCTTTCCATTGGTGAACCATAAGTTTGTTTAATGAATCTGTGATTGCCCTTCTCTGTGAAAATATCTGCCCTGGTATCCATTTTTAGGTAACACCTATAAGTGATATGATATGATATGTGTCTTTCACTTTCTGACTTACTACAAGTCACGTGATTACTTCTAGACTCATCTACGCTGCTGCAAATGGCATTGTGTCCTTTTTTTCCTTGGCTTCTCTTCTGCCTTAGCGGGGTCCATTTTCAGCAATGTGATTCCCTGAGGGTTGTGGATTAGCTGACCTGGGCAGCCTTACCCTGCCGGGCCGCCCTCCCCAGGTGTGCCTCGTTGAGGTCAATATAAACAGCGCTCCAGGCAGCAATAGCCCCTGAAGCTGTGCCTGACTCCATATTCTCTGCCCCGTCAGCAGTCTCGGGGCTGTGCTGGTGGGAGGGAGTGAGGGGCCACAGCTTTGTGGGTGGCCCGGTGTGAGTGGGGTTCTGCTGGCCTTTCTGCAGGAGTTGCCAGGCTGCCGCCTGTAAAGAAGAGGTTGTGTCACCCATACCTTCCGCTGGAATTTCTCTCCGGACAGAGGTGAGGAAGGAAAAAAGCAGTGGGGGCCGGGACAGGAGGGGTATCTCAGGCAGGGCAATGGAAAGCTTCTGGAAGAGCGCCCGGGGCCAGGACCACCCTGGCTGTCCTGCAGGCACCAACTTGGCCTGCGTGCTGTCGCTGGTGTGGCTCCACGGTCCTTCCTCTAGGCATTCAAGCCCTTGTACATATTCAGGTGTTTTACCTGGAAAGGGTGGGAACAGTTCAGCAGCAGCTGGCCTGGGACTCAGCTCACGTGTACTCACAGAGGCCTCGGCACGGTCCCCCAGCTTTGCAATGAGGACGCTCCTTGCGTGGGGGGGGGTTAATTGGCTGTATGGGAGATGATTCCCCAGCTCTGACCAATTTCAGACTTGTTTACCACTGGAGCAAGTGCCCTGATAGGGTTTTCCTCTGTATAACTCGTGGGTTCAGGATTTTTTTTCTTTTATGTTTCAAGTTAGATTTTATTCCTCTTTTATGTATTTATAGATATAAGCATGGAAATAATTCATTCCTATAAATACATCTGTGTGACGGGAAGAACTTTTTTCTGTTTTATTTTTAAATTTTATTTTATAAAATTTTGAAATTTAATTTTATTTATTTTTTTTTATACAGCACGTTATTATTAGTTATGTATTTTATGCATATGCATGTATACAGGTCAATCCCAAACTCCCAACTCATCCCACAACCACCACCCCATGGCTTCCCACACTTGGTGTCCATACGTTTGTTCTCTAGCTCTGTGTCTCTATTTCTTCCCTGCAAACCAATTCATCTGTACCATTTTTAGGCTCCACATATATGCGTTAATATACAATATTTGTTTTCCTCTTTCTGACTTACTTCATTCTGTATGACAGTCTCTCGATCCATCGATGTCTCTACAAATGACCCAGTTTCATTCCTTTTAATGGCCGAGTAATATTCCATTTTATATAGGTACCACATCTTTATCCATTCATCTGTCTGTGGGCATTTAGGTTGCTTCCATTACCTGGCTATTTTAAATAGTGCTGCAACCAACATTGTGGTGAATGTGCCTTTTTTAAATACGGTTTTCTCTGGGTATATGCCCAGAAGTGGGATTGCTGGATCAGATGGTAATTCTATTTCTAATTTTTTTAAGGAAACTCCATACTGTTCTCCATAGTGACTGTATCAATTTACATTCACACCAATAGTGGAAGAGGGCTCCTTTTGTCCACACCCTCCCCAGAATTGGTTGTTTGTAGATTTTCTGATGATGCCGATTCTAACAGGTGTGAGGTGATACCTCATTGTAGTTTTGATTTGCATTTCTCTAATAATTAGTGCTGTTGAGCAGCTTTTCATGTGCGTCTTGGCCATCTCTGTGTCTCCTTTGAAGAAACGTCTCTTTAGATCTTCTGCCCATTTTTTGGGGGGTTGTTTCTTTTTTTAATATTAAGCTGCATGAGCTGTTTATATATATTGGAGATTAAACCTCTGTCCATTGATTCGTCTGCAACGATTTTCGCCCATTCTGAGGGATGCCTTTTTCCATTCCCGTGTTTTTTAACAAAAAAGGAAAGAAAGGAAAAGAAGCAGAACACTAATGTGCGTAAAATATGCCTTTTGAAATGGTCGTTTTGAAATATGGACGTCCTTTGAATTTTTTGGTCGATATGTGACCCCAGGATTTGTTTTCAGGGCAGGTGTCATTTACAGGCCTGCAATGATTTTGAATATCAACTGACCATTAGCGTTGGGATTAAAGCTGCTGTTGTGTGAAACGGCCACAAGGTGGCAGCTGTTCACCCTTACCAAATCTGCTTACTAGGGCAAGAGAGCCTCAGTGGAAGTGGTGTTCTAGATTGGAGTTTAGAATGGAATGTGCCAGGAGAAAGCCCCTCACGTTTGTCTCACTACTTCTTGTTCGTGTTTTTAATTTAATTTTTTATTTTTTATTACAGCAAGTTTGATTACAATGTTTGGCTTGTTGTAGGTGTGGAAGATGTGGTTCTTTTACACATATACAGATGACTGTTCTTCCTGGGATCCTTTTCCCACGTACGTTATGACAGAATGTTGAGTAGTCCTCTCTTGGTATTCTGTAGGTCTTTGGTGATTATATATGTCACCTGTGTTTGTATATGTCTGTTAACCCCGATATCGTAATGAAACCAAACCTCACACCTTTCCATTGGTGAACCATAAGTTTGTTTAATGAATCTGTGATTGCCCTTCTCCGTGGAAATATCTGCCCTGGTATCCATTTTTAGGTAACAGCTATAAGTGATATGATATGATATGTGTCTTTCACTTTCTGACTTACTACAAGTCACGTGATTACTTCTAGACTCATCTACGGTGCTGCAAATGGCATTGTGTCCTTTTTTTCCTTGGCTTCTCTTCTGCCTTAGCGGGGTCCATTTTCAACAATGTGATTCCCTGAGGGTTGTGGATTAGCTGACCTGGGCAGCCTTACCCTGCCGGCCCGCCCTCCTCAGGTGTGCCTCATTGAGGTCAATATAAACAGCGCTCCAGGCAGCAATAGCCCCTGAAGCTGTGCCTGACTCCATATTCTCTGTCCCGTCAGCAGTCTCGGGGCTGTGCTGGTGGGAGGGAGTGAGGGGCCACAGCTTTGTGGGTGGCCCGGTGTGAGTGGGGTTCTGCTGGCCTGCCTGCAGGAGTTGCCAGGCTGCCGCCTGTAAAGAAGAGGTTGTGTCACCCATACCTTCCACTGGAATTTCTCTCCGGACAGTGGTGAGGAAGGAGAAAAGCAGTGGGGGCCGGGACAGGAGGGGTATCTTAGGCAGGGCAATGGAAAGCTTCTGGAAGAGCGCCCGGGGCCAGGACCACCCTGGCTGGCCTGCAGGCACCAAGTTGGCCTGCGTGCTGTCGCTGGTGTGGCTCCACGGACCTTCCTATAGGCTTTCAAGCCCTTGTACATATTCAGGTGTTTTACCTGGAAAGGGTGGGAACAGTTCAGCAGCAGCTGGCCTGGGGCTCAGCTCACGTTTATGCACAGATGCCTCGGCACGGTCCCCCAGCTTTGCAATGAGGACGCTCCTTGCGTGGGGGGTGGGTTGCTGGCTGTATGGGAGATGATTCCCCACCTCTGACCAATTTCAGAATTGTTTACCACTGGAGCAAGTGCCCTGATAGGGTTTTCCTCTGTATAACTCGTGGGTTCAGGTTTTTTTTTCTTTAATGGTTCAAGTTAGATTTTATTCCTCTTTTATGTATTTATAGATATAAGCATGGAAATAATTCATTCCCATAAATACATCTGTGTGACGGGAAGAATTTTTTCTGTTTTATTTTTAAATTTTATTTTTTAAAATTTTGAAATTTAATTTTATTTATTTTTTTATACAACACGTTATTATTAGTTATGTATTTTATGCATATACATGTATACAGATCAATCCCAAACTCCCAACTCATCCCACCACCACCACCCCATGGCTTCCCACACTTGGTGTCCATACGTTTGTTCTCTACCTCTGTGTCTCTATTTCTTCCCTGCCATCCAGTTCATCTGTACCATTTTTAGGCTCCACATATATGCATTAATATACAAAATTTTTTTCCTCTTTCTGACTTACTTCATTCTGTATGACAGTCTCTCGATCCATCGATGTCTCTACAAATGACCCAGTTTCATTCCTTTTAATGGCCGAGTAATATTCCATTTTATATATGTACCACATCTTTATCCATTCATCTGTCTGTGGGCATTTAGGTTGCTTCAATTACCTGGCTATTGTAAATAGTGCTGCAACGAACATTGTGGTGAATGTGCCCTTTTGAAATACGGTTTTCTCTGGGTATATGCTCAGAAGTGGGATTGCTGGATCAGATGGTAATTCTATTTCTAATTTTTTTAAGGAAACTCCATACTGTTCTCCATAGTGACTGTATCAATTTACATTCCCACCAATAGTGGAAGAGGGCTCCTTTTGTCCACACCCTCCCCAGAATTGGTTGTTTGTAGATTTTCTGATGATGCCGATTCTAACAGGTGTGAGGTGATACCTCATTGTAGTTTTGATTTGCATTTCTCTAATAATTAGTGCTGTTGAGCAGCTTTTCATGTGCGTCTTGGCCATCTCTGTGTCTCCTTTGAAGAAACGTCTCTTTAGATCTTCTGCCCATTTTTTTGGGGTTGTTTGTTTTTTTTAATATTAAGCTGCATGAGCTGTTTATATATATTGGAGATTAAACCTCTGTCCATTGATTCGTCTGCAACGATTTTCTCCCATTCTGAGGGATGCCTTTTTCCATTCCCGTGTTTTTTAACAAAAAATGAAAGAAAGGAAAAGAAGCAGAACACTAATGTGCGTAAAATATGCCTTTTGAAATGGTCGTTTTGAAATATGGACGTCCTTTGAATTTTTTGGTCGATATGTGACCCCAGGATTTGTTTTCAGGGCAGGTGTCATTTACAGGCCTGCAATGATTTTGAATATCAACTGACCATTAGCGTTGGGATTAAAGCTGCTGTTGTGTGAAACGGCCACAAGGTGGCAGCAGTTCACCCTTACCAAATCTGGTTACTAGGGCAAGAGAGCCTCAGTGGAAGTGGTGTTCTAGATTGGAATTTAGAATGGAATGTGCCAGGAGAAAGCCCCTCACGTTTGTCTCACTACTTCTTGTTCGTATTTTTAATTTAATTTTTTATTTTTTATTACAGCAAGTTTGATTACAATGTTTGGCATGTTGTAGGTGTGGAAGATGTGGTTCTTTTACACATATACAGATGTCTGTTCTTCCTGGGATCCTTTTCCCACGTACGTTATGACAGAATGTTGAGTAGTCCTCTCTTGGTATTCTGTAGGTCTTTGGTGATTATATATGTCACCTGTGTTTGTATATGTCTGTTAACCCCGATATCGTAATGAAACCAATCCTCACACCTTTCCATTGGTGAACCATAAGTTTGTTTAATGAATCTGTGATTGCCCTTCTCCGTGGAAATATCTGTCCTGGTATCCATTTTTAGGTAACGCCTATAAGTGATATGATATGATATGTGTCTTTCACTTTCTGACTTACTACAAGTTACGTGATTACTTCTAGACTCATCTACGGTGCTACAAATGGCATTGTGTCCTTTTTCCCTTGGCTTCTCTTCTGCCTTAGCGGGGTCCATTTTCAACAATGTGATTCCCTGAGGGTTGTGGATTAGCAGACCTGGGCAGCCTTACCCTGCCAGCCCGCCCTCCCCAGGTGTGCCTCTTTGAGGTCAATATAAACAGAGCTCCAGGCAGCAATAGCCCCTGAAGCTGTGCCTGACTCCATATTCTCTGCCCCGTCAGCATTCTCGGGGCTGTGCTGGTGGGAGGCAATGAGGGACCACAGCTTTGTGGGTGGCCCGTTGTGTGGGGTTCTGCTGGCCTTTCTGCAGGAGTTGCCAGGCTGCCGCCTGTAAAGAAGATGATGTGTCACCCATACCTTCCGCTGGAATTTCTCTCCGGACAGAGGTGAGGAAGGAAAAAAGCAGTGGGGGCCGGGACAGGAGGGGTATCTCAGGCAGGGCAATGGAAAGCTTCTGGAAGAGCGCCCGGGGCCAGGACCACCCTGGCTGGCCTTCAGGCACCAAGTTGGCCTGCGTGCTGTTGCTGGTGTGGCTCCACGGTCCTTCCTCTAGGCTTTCAAGCCCTTGTACATATTCAGGTGTTTTACCTGGAAAGGGTGGGAACAGTTCAGCAGCAGCTGGCCTGGGGCTCAGCTCACGTTTACTCACAGATGCCTCGGCACGGTCCCCCAGCTTTGCAATGAGGATGCTCCTTGTGTGGGTGGTGGGTTGCTGGCTGTATGGGAGATTATTCCCCACCTCTGACCAATTTCAGAATTGTTTACCACTGGAGCAAGTGCCCTGATAGGGTTTTCCTCTGTATAACTCGTGGGTTCTGGTTTTTTTTTTTCTTTTATGGTTCAAGTTAGATTTTATTCCTCTTTTATGTATTTATAGATATAAGCATGGAAATAATTCATTCCTATAAATACATCTGTGTGACGGGAAGAACTTTTTTCTGTTTTATTTTTAAATTTTATTTTTTTAAATTTTGAAATTTAATTTTATTTATTTTTTTTATACAGCACGTTATTATTAGTTATGTATTTTATGCATATACATGTATACAGGTCAATCCCAAACTCCCAACTCATCCCACCACCACCACACCATGGCTTCCCACACTTGGTGTCCATACGTTTGTTCTCTACCTCTGTGTCTCTATTTCTTCCCTGCAAACCAGTTCATCTGTACCATTTTTAGGCTCCACATATATGCATTAATATACAATATTTGTTTTCCTCTTTCTGACTTACTTCATTCTGTATGACAGTCTCTCGATCCATCGATGTCTCTACAAATGACCCAGTTTCATTCCTCTTAATGGCCGAGTAATATTCCATTTTATATATGTACCACATCTTTATCCATTCATCTGTCTGTGGGCATTTAGGTTGCTTCCATTACCTGGCTATTGTAAATAGTGCTGCAACGAACATTGTGGTGAATATGCCTTTTTGAAATACGGTTTTCTCTGGGTATATGCCCAGAAGTGGGATTGCTGGATCAGATGGTAATTCTATTTCTAGATTTTTTAAGGAAACTCCATACTGTTCTCCATAGTGACTGTATCAATTTACATTCCCACCAATAGTGGAAGAGGGCTCCTTTTGTCCACACCCTCCCCAGAATTGGTTGTTTGTAGATTTTCTGATGATGCCGATTCTAACAGGTGTGAGGTGATACCTCATTGTAGTTTTGATTTGCATTTCTCTAATAATTAGTGCTGTTGAGCAGCTTTTCATGTGCGTCTTGGCCATCTCTGTGTCTTCTTTGAAGAAACGTCTCTTTAGATCTTCTGCCCATTTTTGGATTGGGTTGTTTGTTTATTTAATATTAAGCTGCATGAGCTGTTTATATATATTGGAGATTAAACCTCTGTCCATTAATTCGTCTGCAATGATTTTCGCCCATTCTGAGGGATGCCTTTTTCCATTCCCGTGTTTTTTAACAAAAAAGGAAAGAAAGGAAAAGAAGCAGAACACTAATGTGCGTAAAATATGCCTTTTGAAACGGTCGTTTTGAAATATGGACGTCCTTTGAATTTTTTGGTCGATATGTGACCCCAGGATTTGTTTTCAGGGCAGGTGTCATTTACAGGCCTGCAATGATTTTGAATATCAACTGACCATTAGCGCTGGGATTAAAGCTGCTGTTGTGTGAAACGGCCACAAGGTGGCAGCAGTTCACCCTTACCAAATCTGGTTACTAGGGCAAGAGAGCCTCAGTGGAAGTGGAGTTCTAGATTGGAATTTAAAATGGAATGTGCCAGGAGAAAGCCCCTCACGTTTGTCTCACTATTTCTTGTTCGTGTTTTTAAATAAATTTTTTATTTTTTATTACAGCAAGTTTGATTACAATGTTTGGCTTGTTGTAAGTGTGGAAGATGTGGTTCTTTTACACATATACAGATGTCTGTCCTTCCTGGGATCCTTTTCCCATGTACGTTATGACAGAATGTTGAGTAGTCCTCTCTTGGTATTCTGTAGGTCTTTGGTGATTATATATGTCACCTGTGTTTGTATATGTCTGTTAACCCCGATATCGTAATGAAACCAATCCTCACACCTTTCCATTGGTGAACCATAAGTTTGTTTAATGAATCTGTGATTGCCCTTCTCTGTGAAAATATCTGCCCTGGTATCCATTTTTAGGTAACACCTATAAGTGATATGATATGATATGTGTCTTTCACTTTCTGACTTACTACAAGTCACGTGATTACTTCTAGACTCATCTACGCTGCTGCAAATGGCATTGTGTCCTTTTTTTCCTTGGCTTCTCTTCTGCCTTAGCGGGGTCCATTTTCAACAATGTGATTCCCTGAGGGTTGTGGATTAGCTGACCTGGGCAGCCTTACCCTGCCGGGCCGCCCTCCCCAGGTGTGCCTCGTTGAGGTCAATATAAACAGCGCTCCAGGCAGCAATAGCCCCTGAAGCTGTGCCTGACTCCATATTCTCTGCCCCGTCAGCAGTCTCGGGGCTGTGCTGGTGGGAGGGATTGAGGCGATACAGCTTTGTGGGTGGCCCGGTGTGAGTGGGGTTCTGCTGGCCTTTCTGCAGGAGTTGCCAGGCTGCCGCCTGTAAAGAAGAGGTTGTGTCACCCATACCTTCCGCTGGAATTTCTCTCCGGACAGAGGTGAGGAAGGAAAAAAGCAGTCGGGGCCGGGACAGGAAGGGTATCTCAGGCAGGGCAATGGAAAGCTTCTGGAAGAGCGCCCGGGGCCAGGACCACCCTGGCTGGCCTGCAGGCACCAAGTTGGCCTGCGTGCTGTCGCTGGTGTGGCTCCACGGTCCTTCCTCTAGGCTTTCAAGCCCTTGTACATATTCAGGTGTTTTACCTGGAAAGGGTGGGAAGAGTTCAGCAGCAGCTGGCCTGGGGCTCAGCTCACGTTTACTCACAGAGGCCTCGGCACGGTCCCCCAGCTTTGCAATGAGGACGCTCCTTGCGTGGGGGGTGGGTTGCTGGCTGTATGGGAGATGATTCCCCACCTCTGACCAATTTCAGAATTGTTTACCACTGGAGCAAGTGCCCTGCTAGGGTTTTCCTTTGTATAACTGGTGGGTTCAGGTTTTTTTTTTTTCTTTTATGGTTTAAGTTAGATTTTATTCCTCTTTTATGTATTTATAGATATAAGCATGGAAATAATTCATTCCTATAAATACATCTGTGTGACAGGAAGAACTTTTTTCTGTTTTATTTTTAAATTTTATTTTTTAAAATTTTGAAATTTAATTTTATTTATTTTTTATACAGCACGTTATTATTAGTTATGTATTTTATGCATATACATGTATACAGGTCAATCCCAAACTCCCAACTCATCCCACCACCACAACCCCATGGCTTCCCACACTTGGTGTCCATACGTTTGTTCTCTACCTCTGAGTCTCTATTTCTTCCCTGCAAACCAGTTCATCTGTACCATTTTTAGGCTCCACATACATGTATTAATATACAATATTTGTTTTCCTCTTTCTGACTTACTTCATTCTGTATGACACTCTCTCGATCCATCAACGTCTCTACAAATGACCCAGTTTCATTCCTTTTTATGGCCGAGTAATATTGCATTTCATATATGTACCACATCTTTATCCATTCATCTGTCTGTGGGCATTTAGGTTGCTTCCATTACCTGGCTATTGTAAATAGTGCTGCAACGAACATTGTTGTGAATGTGCCTTTTTGATTTACGGTTTTCTCTGGGTATATGCCCAGAAGTGGGATTGCTGGATCAGATGGTAATTCTATTTCTAGTTTTTTTAAGGAAACTCCATACTGTTCTCCATAGTGACTGTATCAATTTACATTCCCACCAATAGTGGAAGAGGGCTCCTTTTGTCCACACCCTCCCCAGAATTGGTTGATTGTAGATTTTCTGATGATGCCGATTCTAACAGGTGTGAGGTGAAACCTCATTGTAGTTTTGATTTGCATTTCTCTGATAATTAGTGCTGTTGAGCAGCTTTTCATGTGCGTCTTGGCCATCTCTGTGTCTCCTTTGAAGAAACGTCTCTTTAGATCTTCTGCCCATTTTTTTGGGTTGTTTGTCTTTTTTAATATTAAGCTGCATGAGCTTTTTATATATATTGGAGATTAAACCTCTGTCCATTGATTCGTCTGCAACGATTTTCGCCCATTCTGAGGGATGCCTTTTTCCATTCCCGTGTTTTTTAACAAAAAAGGAAAGAAAGGAAAAGATGCAGAACACTAATGTGCGTAAAATATGCCTTTTGAAACGGTCGTTTTGAAATATGGACGTCCTTTGAATATTTTGGTCGATATGTGACCCCAGGATTTGTTTTCAGGGCAGGTGTCATTTACAGGCCTGCAATGATTTTGAATATCAACTGACCATTAGCGTTGGGATTAAAGCTGCTGTTGTGTGAAACGGCCACAAGGTGGCAGCAGTTCACCCTTACCAAATCTGGTTACCTGTGCAAGAGAGCCTCAGTGGAAGTGGTGTTCTACATTGGAGTTTAGAATGGAATGTGCCAGGAGAAAGCCCCTCACGTTTGTCTCACTACTTCTTGTTCGTGTTTTTAATTTAATTTTTTATTTTTTCTTACAGCAAGTTTGATTACAATGTTTGGCTTGTTGTAGGTGTGGAAGATGTGGTTCTTTTACACATATACAGATGACTGTACTTCCTGGGATCCTTTTCCCATGTACGTTATGACAGAATGTTGAGTAGTCCTCTCTTGGTATTCTGTAGGTCTTTGGTGATTATATATGTCACCTGTGTTTGTATATGTCTGTTAACCCCGATATCGTAATGAAACCAATCCTCACACCTTTCCATTGGTGAACCATAAGTTTGTTTAATGAATCTGTGATTGCCCTTCTCCGTGGAAATATCTGCCCTGGTATCCATTTTTAGGTAACACCTATAAGTGATATGATAGGATATGTGTCTTTCACTTTCTGACTTACTACAAGTCACGTGATTACTTCTAGACTCATCTACGGTGCTGCAAATGGCATTGTGTCCTTTTTTCCTTGGCTTCTCTTCTGCCTTAGCGGGGTCCATTCTCAACAATGTGATTCCCTGAGGGTTGTGGATTAGCTGACCTGGGCAGCCTTACCCTGCCGGCCCGCCCTCCCCAGGTGTGCCTCGTTGAGGTCAATATAAACAGCGCTCCAGGCAGCAATAGCCCCTGAAGCTGTGCCTGACTCCATATTCTCTGCCCCGTCATCAGTCTCGGGGCTGTGCTGGTGGGAGGGAGTGAGGGGCCACAGCTTTGTGGGTGGCCCGGTGTGAGTGGGGTTCTGCTGGCCTTTCTGCAGGAGTTGCCAGGCTGCCGCTTGTAAATAAGAGGGTGTGTCACCCATACCTTCCGCTGGAATTTCTCTCCGGACAGAGGTGAGGAAGGAAAAAAGCAGTGGGGGCCGGGACAGGAGGGGTATCTCAGGCAGGGCAATGGAAAGCTTCTGGAAGAGCGCCAGGGTCCAGGACCAGTGGGCTGGCTGGCCTGCAGGCACCAAGTTGGCCTGCGTGCTGTAGCTGGTGTGGCTCCACGGTCCTTCCTCTAGGCTTTCAAGCCCTTGTACATATTCAGGTGTTTTACCTGGAAAGGGTGGGAAAAGTTCAGCAGCAGCTGGCCTGGGGCTCAGCTCACGTTTACTCACAGATGCCTCGGCACGGTCCCCAAGCTTTGCAATGAGGTCGCTCTTGCGTGGGGGGTGGGTTGATGGCTGTATGGGAGATGCTTCCCCACCTCTGACCAATTTCATAATTGTTTACCACCGGAGCAAGTGCCCTGATAGGGTTTTCCTCTGTATAACTCGTGGGTTCAGGTTTTTTTTTCTTTTATGGTTCAAGTTAGATTTTATTCCTCTTTTATGTATTTATAGATATAAGCATGGAAATAATTCATTCCTATAAATACATCTGTGTGACGGGAAGAACTTTTTTCTGTTTTATTTTTAAATTTTATTTTTTAAAATTTTGAAATTTAATTTTATTTATTTTTTTTATACAGCACGTTATTATTAGTTATGTATTTTATGCATATACATGTACACAGGTCAATCCCAAACTCCCAACTCATCCCACCACCACCACCCCATGGCTTCCCACACTTGGTGTCCATACGTTTGTTCTCTACCTCTGTGTCTCTATTTCTTCCCTGCAAACCAGTTCATCTGTACCATTTGTAGGCTCCACATATATGCATTAATATTCAATATTTGTTTTCCTCTTTCTGACTTCCTTCATTCTGTATGACAGTCTCTCGATCCATCGATGTCTCTACAAATGACCCAGTTTCATTCCTTTTTATGGCCGAGTAATATTCCATTTCATATATGTACCACATCTTTATCCATTCATCTGTCTGTGGGCATTTAGGTTGCTTCCATTTCCTGGCTATTGTAAATAGTGCTGCAATGAACATTGTGGTGAATGTGCCTTTTTGATTTACGGTTTTCACTGGGTATATGCCCAGAAGTGGGATTGCTGGATCAGATGGTAATTCTATTTCTAGTTTTTTTAAGGAATCTCCATACTGTTCTCCATAGTGACTATCAATTTACATTCCCACCAATAGTGGAAGAGGGCTCCTTTTGTCCACACCCTCCCCAGAATTGGTTGTTTGTAGATTTTCTGATGATGCCGATTCTAACAGGTGTGAGGTGATACCTCATTGTAGTTTTGATTTGCATTTCTCTAATAATTAGTGCTGTTGAGCAGCTTTTCATGTGTGTCTTGGCCATCTCTGTGTCTTCTTTGAAGAAACGTCTCTTTAGATCTTCTGCCCATTTTTGTATTGGGTTGTTTGTTTTTTTAATATTAAGCTGCATGAGTTGTTTATATATATTGGAGATTAAACCTCTGTCCATTCATTCGTCTGCAACGATTTTTGCCCATTCTGAGGGATGCCTTTTTCCATTCCCGTGTTTTTTAACAAAAAAGGAAAGAAAGGAAAAGAAGCAGAACACTAATGTGCGTAAAATATGCGTTTTGAAACGGTCGTTTTGAAATATGGACGTCCTTTGAATTTTTTGGTCGATATGTGACCCCAGGATTTGTTTTCAGGGCAGGTGTCATTTACAGGCCTGCAATGATTTTGAATATCAACTGACCATTAGCGCTGGGATTAAAGCTGCTGTTGTGTGAAACGGCCACAAGGTGGAGCAGTTCACCCTTACCAAATCTGGTTACTAGGGCAAGAGAGCCTCAGTGGAAGTGGTGTTCTAGATTGGAATTTAGAATGGAATGTGCCAGGAGAAACCCCTCACGTTTGTCTCACTACATCTTGTTCGTGTTTTTAATGTAATTTTTTTTATTTTTTATTAGAGCAAGTTTGATTACAATGTTTGGCTTGTTGTAGGTGTGGAAGATATGGTTCTTTTACACATATGCAGATGTCTCTTCTTCCTTGGATCCTTTTCCCATGTACGTTATGACAGAATGTTGAGTAGTCCCCTCTTGGTATTCTGTAGGTCTTTGGTGATTATATATGTCACCTGTGTTTGTATATGTCTGTTAACCCCGATATCGTAATGAAACCAATCCTCACACCTTTCCATTGGTGAACCATAAGTTTGTTTAATGAATCTGTGATTGCCCTTCTCCGTGGAAATATCTGCCCTGGTATCCATTTTTAGGTAACACCTATAAGTGATATGATATGTTATGTGTCTTTCACTTTCTGAATTACTACAAGTCACGTGATTACTTCTAGACTCATCTACGGTGCTGCAAATGGCATTGTGTCCTTTTTTCCCTTGGCTTCTCTTCTGCTTTAGCGGGGTCCATTTTCAACAATGTGATTCCCTGAGGGTTGTGGATTAGCTGACCTGGGCAGCCTTACCCTGCCGGCCCGCCCTCCCCAGGTGTGCCTAGTTGAGGTCAATATAAACAGCGCTCCAGGCAGCAATAGCCCCTGAATCTGTGCCTGCCTCCATATTCTCTGCCCCTTCAGCAGTCTCGGGCCTGTGCTGGTGGGAGGGAGTGAGGGGCCACAACTTTGTGGGTGGCCCGGTGTGAGTGGGGTTCTGCTGGCCTTTCTGCAGGAGTTGCCAGGCTGCCGCCTTTAAAGAAGAGGTTGTGTCACCCATAACTTCCGCTGGAATTTCTCTCCGGACAGAGGTGAGGATGGAAAAAAGCAGTGGGGGCCGGGACAGGAGGGGTATCTCAGGCAGGGCAATGGAAAGCTTCTGGAAGAGCGCCCGGGGCCAGGACCACCCTGGCTGGCCTGCAGGCACCAAGTTGGCCTGAGGGCTGTCGCTGGTGTGGCACCACGGTCCTTCCTCTAGGCTTTCAAGCCCTTGTACATATTCATCTGTTTACCTGGAAAGGGGGGGAATAGTTCAGCAGCAGCTGGCCTGGGGCTCAGCTCACGTTTACTCCCAGATGACTCGGCACGGTCCCCCAGCTTTGCAATGAGGACGCTCCTTGCGTGGGGGTTCGGTTGCTGGCTGTATGGGAGATGATTCCCCACCTCTGACCAATTTCAGAATTGTTTATCACTGGAGCAAGTGCCTGATAGGGTTTTCCTCTGTATAACTCGTGGGTTCAGAATTTTTTTTTCTTTTATGGTTCAAGTTAGATTTTATTCCTCTTTTATGTATTTATAGATATAAGCATGGAAATAATTCATTCCTATAAATACATCTGTGTGACGGGAAGAACTTTTTTCTGTTTTATTTTTAAATTTTATTTTTTAAAATTTTGAAATTTTATTTTACTTACTTTTTTATACAGCACGTTATTATTAGTTATGTATTTTATGCATATACATCTATACAGGTCAATACCAAACTCCCAACTCATCCCACCACCACCACCCCATGGCTTCCCACACTTGGTGTCCATACGTTTGTTCTCTACCTCTGTGTCTCTATTTCTTCCCTGCAAACCAGTTCATCTGTACCATTTTTAGGCTCCACATATATGCGTTAATATACAATATTTGTTTTCCTCTTTCTGACTTACTTCATTCTGTATGACAGTCTCTCGATCCATCGATGTCTCTACAAATGACCCAGTTTCATTCCTTTTTATGGCCGAGTAATATTCCATTTTATATATGCACCACAACTTTATCCATTCATCTGTCCGTGGGCATTTAGGTTGCTTCCATTACCTGGCTATTGTAAATATTGCTGCAACGAACATTGTGGTGAATGTGCCTTTTTGAAATATGGTTTTCTCTGGGTATATGCCCAGAGGTGGGATTGCTGGATCAGATGGTAATTTTATTTCTGTTTTTTTTAAGGAAACTCCATACTGTTCTCCATAGTGACTGTATCAATTTACATTCCCACCAATAGTGGAAGAGGGCTCCTTTTGTCCACACCCTCCCCAGAATTGGTTGTTTGTAGATTTTCTGATGATGCCGATTCTAACAGGTTTGAGGTGAAACCTCATTGTAGTTTTGATTTGCATTTCTCTGATAATTAGTGCTGTTGAGCAGCTTTTCATGTGCGTCTTGGCCATCTCATTGTCTCCTTTGAAGAAACGTCTCTTTACATCTTCTGCCCATTTTTTTTTGCGTTGTTTGTTTTTTTAATATTAAGCTGCATGAGCTGTATATATATTGGAGATTAAACCTCTGTCCATTGATTAGTCTGCAACGATTTTCGCCCATTCTGAGGGATGCCTTTTTCCATTCCCGTGTCTTTTAACAAAAAAGGAAAGAAAGGAAAAGAAGCAGAACACTAATGTGCGTAAAATATGCCTTTTGAAACGGTCCTTTTGAAATATGGACGTCCTTTGAATTTTTTGGTCGATATGTGACCCCAGGATTTGTTTTCAGGGCAGGTGTCATTTACAGGCCTGCAATGATTTTGAATATCAACTGACCATTAGCGTTGGGATTAAAGCTGCTGTTGTGTGAAACGGCCACAAGGTGGCAGAAGTTCACCCTTACCAAATCTGGTTACTAGGGCAAGAGAGCCTCAGTGGAAGTGGTGTTCTAGATTGGAGTTTAGAATGGAATGTGCCAGGAGAAAGCCCCTCACGTTTGTCTCACTACTTCTTGTTCGTGTTTTTAATTTAATTTTTTATTTTCTATTACAGCAAGTTTGATTACAATGTTTGGCTTCCTGTAGGTGTGGAAGATGTGATTCTTTTACACATATACAGATGTCTGTTCTTCCTGGGATCCTTTTCCCATGTACGTTATGACAGAATGTTGAGTAGTCCTCTCTTGGTATTCTGTAGGTCCTTGGTGATTATATATGTCACCTGTGTTTGTATATGTCTGTTAACACCGATATCGTAATGAAACCAATCCTCACACTTTTCCATTGGTGAACCATAAGTTTGTTTAATGAATCTGTGATTGCCCTTCTCCGTGGAAATATCTGCCCTGGTATCCATTTTTAGGTAACACCTATAAGTGATATGATATGATATGTGTCTTTCACTTTCTGACTTACTACAAGGCACGTGATTACTTCTAGACTCATCTACGGTGCTGCAAATGGCATTGTGTCCTTTTTTCCCTTGGCTTCTCTTCTGCCTTAGCGGGGTCCATTTTCAACAATGTGATTCCCTGAGGGTTGTGGATTAGCTGACCTGGGCAGCCTTACCCTGCCAGCCCGCCCTCCCCAGGTGTGCCTCTTTGAGGTCAATATAAACAGCGCTCCAGGCAGCAATAGCCACTGAAGCTGTGCCTGACTCCATATACTCTGCCCCGTCAGCAGTCTCAGGGCTGTGCTGGTGGGAGGGAGTGAGGGGCCACAGCTTTGTGGGTGGCCCGTCGTGAGTGGGGTTCTGCTGGCCTTACTGCAGGAGTTGCCAGGCTGCCCCCTGTAAAGAGAGGATGTGTCACCCATACCTTCCGCTGGAATTTCTCTCCGGACAGAGGTGAGGAAGGAAAAAAGCAGTGGGGGCCGGGACAGGAGGGGTATCAAAGGCAGGGCAATGGAAAGCTTCTGGAAGTGCGCCCGGGGCCAGGACCACCCTGGCTGGCCTGCAGGTACCAAGTTGGCCTGCGTGCTGTCGCTGGTGTGGCACCACGGTCCTTCCTGTAGGCTTTCAAACCCTTGTACATATTCAGGTGTTTTACCTGGAAAGGGTGGGAACAGTTCAGCAGCAGCTGGCCTGGGGCTCAGCTCACGTTTACTCACAGATGCCTCAGCACGGTCCCCCACCTTTGCAATGAGGACGCTCCTTGCGTGGGGGGTGGGTTGCTGGCTGTATGGGAGATGGTTCCACACCTCTGACCAATTTCAGAATTGTTTACCGCTGGAGCAAGTGCCGTGATAGGGTTTTCCTCTGTATAACTCGTCGGTTCAATTTTTTTTTTCTTTTATGGTTCAAGTTAGATTTTATTCCTCTTTTATGTATTTATAGATATAAGCATGGAAATAATTCATTCCTATAAATACATCTGTGTGACGGGAAGAACTTTTTTCTGTTTTATTTTTAAATTTTATTTTTTCAAATTTTGAAATTTAATTTTATTTATATTTTTATACAGCAGGTTATTATTAGTTATGTATTTTATGCATATACATGTATACAGGTCAATCCCAGTCTCCCAACTCATCCCAGCACCACCACCCCATGGCTTCCCACACTTGGTGTCCATACGTTTGTTCTCTACCTCTGTGTCTCTATTTCTTCCCTGCAAACCAGTTCATCTGTACCATTTTTTTAGGTTCCACATATATGCATTAATATACAATATTTGTTTTCCTCTTTCTGACTTACTTCATTCTGTATGACAGTCTCTCGATCCATCGGTGTCTCTACAAATGACCCAGTTTCATTCCTTTTTATGGCCGAGTAATATTCCATTTTATATATGTACCACATCTTTATCCATTCATCTGTCTGTGGGCATTTAGGTTGCTTCCATTACCTGGCTATTGTAAACAGTGCCGCAACGAACATTGTGGTGAATGTGCCTTTTTGAAATACGGTTTTCTCTGGGTATATGCCCAGAAGTGGGATTGCTGGATCAGATGGTAATTCTATTTCTAGTTTTTTTAAGGAAACTCCATACTGTTCTCCATAGTGACTGTATGAATTTACATTCCCACCAATAGTGGTAGAGGGCTCCTTTTGTGCACACCCTCCACAGAATTGGTTGTTTGTAGATTTTCTGATGATGCTGATTCTAACAAGTGTGAGGTGATATCTCATTGTAGTTTTGATTTGCATTTCTCCAATAATTAGTGCTGTTGAGCAGCTTTTCATGTGCGTCTTGGCCATCTCTGTGTCTCCTTTGAAGAAATGTCTCTTTAGATCTTCTGCCCATTTTTTTTGGGTTGTTTGTTTTTTTAATATTAAGCTGCATGAGCTGTTTATATATATTGGAGATTAAACCTCTGTCCATTGATTCGTCTGCAACGATTTTCGCCCATTCTTAGGGATGCCTTTTTCCATTCCCGTGTTTTTTAACAAAAAAGGAAAGAAAGGAAAAGAAGCAGAACACTAATGTGCGTAAAATATGCCTTTTGAAACGGTCGTTTTGAAATATGGACGTCCTTTGAATTTTTTGGTCGATATGTGACCCCAGGATTTGTTTTCAGGGCAGGTGTCATTTACAGGCCTGCAATGATTTTGAATATCAACTGACCATTAGCGTTGGGATTAAAGCTGCTGTTGTGTGAAACGGCCACAAGGTGGCAGCAGTTCACCCTTACCAAATCTGGTTACTAGGGCAAGAGAGCCTCAGTGGAAGTGGTGTTCTAGATTGGAGTTTAGAATGGAATGTGCCAGGAGAAAGCCCCTCACGTTTGTCTCACTACTTCTTGTTCGTGTTTTTAATTTAATTTTTTATTTTCTATTACAGCAAGTTTGATTACAATGTTTGGCTTCCTGTAGGTGTGGAAGATGTGATTCTTTTACACATATACAGATGTCTGTTCTTCCTGGGATCCTTTTCCCATGTACGTTATGACAGAATGTTGAGTAGTCCTCTCTTGGTATTCTGTAGGTCCTTGGTGATTATATATGTCACCTGTGTTTGTATATGTCTGTTAACCCCGATATCGTAATGAAACCAATCCTCACACCTTTCCATTGGTGAACCATAAGTTTGTTTAATGAATCTGTGATTGCACTTCTCCGTGGAAATATCTGCCCTGGTATCCATTTTTAGGTAACACCTATAAGTGATATGATATGATATGTGTCTTTCACTTTCTGACTTACTACAAGTCACGTGATTACTTCTAGACTCATCTACGGTGCTGCAAATGGCATTGTGTCCTTTTTTCCCTTGGCTTCTCTTCTGCCTTAGCGGGGTCCATTTTCAACAATGTGATTCCCTGAGGGTTGTGGATTAGCTGCCCTGGGCAGCCTTATCCTGCCGGCCCGCCCTCCCCAGGTGTGCCTCATTGAGGTCAATATAAACAGCGCTCAAGGCAGCAATAGCCCCTGAAGCTGTGCCTGACTCCATATTCTCTGCCCCGTCAGCAGTCTCGGGGCTGTGCTGGTGGGAGGGAGTAAGGGGCCACAGCTTTGTGGGTGGCCCGGTGTGAGTGGGGTTCTGCTGGCCTTTCTGCAGGAGTTGCCAGGCTGCCGCCTGTAAAGAAGAGGTTGTGTCACCCATAACTTCTGCTGGAATTTCTCTCCGCACAGAGGTGAGGATGGAAAAAAGCAGTGGGGGCCGGGACAGGAGGGGTATCAAAGGCAGGGCAATGGAAAGCTTCTGGAAGAGCGCCAGGGGCCAGGAACACCCTGGCTGGCCTGCAGGCACCAAGTTGGCCTGCGTGCTGTCGCTGGTGTGGCACCACGGTCCTTCCTCTAGGCTTTCAAACCCTTGTACATATTCAGGTGTTTTACCTGGAAAGGGTGGGAACAGTTCAGCAGCAGCTGGCCTGGGGCTCAGCTCACGTTTACTCACAGATGCCTCGGCACGGTCCCCCAGCTTTGCAATGAGGACGCTCCTTGCGTGGGGGGTGGGTTGCTGGCTGTATGGGAGATGGTTCCCCACCTCTGACCAATTTCAGAATTGTTTACCACTGGAGCAAGTGCCCTGATAGGGTTTTCCTCTGTATAACTCGTGGGTTCAGGATTTTTTTTTCTTTTATGGTTCAAGTCAGATTTTATTCCTCTTTTATGTATTTATAGATATAAGCATGGAAATAATTCATTCCTATAAATACATCTGTGTGACGGGAAGAACTTTTTTTGTTTTATTTTTAAATTTTATTTTTTAAAATTTTGAAATTTTATTTTATTTATTTTTTTTTATACAGCACGGTATTATTAGTTATGTATTTTATGCATATACATGTATACAGGTCAATCCCAAACTCCCAACTCATCCCACCACCACCACCCCATGGCTTCCCACACTTGGTGTCCATACGTTTGTTCTCTACCTCTGTGTCTCTATTTCTTCCCTGCAAACCAGTTCATCTGTACCATTTTTAGGCTCCACATATATGCGTTAATAGACAATATTTGTTTTCCACTTTCTGAATTACTTCATTCTGTATGACAGTCTCTCGATACTTCGATATCTCTACAAATGACCCAGTTTCATTCCATTTTATGGCCGAGTAGTATTCCATTTTATGTATGTACCACATCTTTATCCATTCATCTGTCTGTGGGCATTTAGGTTGCTTCCATTACCTGGCTATTGTAAATAGTGCTGCAACGTATATTGTGGTGAATGTGCCTTTTGGAAATACGGTTTTCTCTGGGTATATGCCCAGAAGTGGGATTGCTGGATCAGATGGTAATTCTATTTCTAGTTTTTTTAAGGAAACTCCATACTGTTCTCCATAGTGACTGTATCAATTTACATTCCCACCAATAGTGGAAGAGGGCTCCTTTTGTCCACACCCTCCCCAGAATTGGTTGTTTGTAGATTTTCTGATGATGCCGATTCTAACAGGTGTGAGGTGATAGCTCATTGTAGTTTTGATTTGCATTTCTCTAATAATTAGTGCTGTTGAGCAGCTTTTCATGTGCGTCTTGGCCATCTCTGTGTCTCCTTTGAAGAAACGTCTCTTTAGATCTTCTGCCCATTTTTTTGGGGTTGTTTGTTTTTTTAATATTAAGCTGCATGAGCTGTTTATATATATTGGAGATTAAACCTCTGTCCATTGATTCGTTTGCCACGATTTTCACCCATTCTGAGGGAGGCCTTTTTCCATTCCCGTGTTTTTTAACAAAAAAGGAAAGAAAGGAAAAGAAGCAGAACACTAATGTGCGTAAAATATGCCTTTTGAAACGGTCGTTTTGAAATATGGACGTCCTTTGAAATTTTTGGTCGATATGTGACCCCAGGATTTGTTTTCAGGGCAGGTGTCATTTACAGGCCTGAAATGATTTTGAATATCAACTGACCATTAGCGTTGGGATTAAAGCTGCTGTTGTGTGAAACGGCCACAAGGTGGCAGCAGTTCACCCTTACCAAATCTGGTTACTAGGGCAAGAGAGCCTCAGTGGAAGTGGTGTTCTAGATTGGAGTTTAGAATGGAATGTGCCAGGAGAAAGCCCCTCACGTTTGTCTCACTACATCTTGTTCGTGTTTTTAATTTATTTTTTTATTTTTTATTACAGCAAGTTTGATTACAATGTTTGGCTTGTTGTAGGTGTGGAAGATGTGGTTCTTTTACACATATACAGATGTCTGTCCTTCCTGGGATCCTTTTCCCATGTACGTTATGACAGAATGTTGAGTAGTCCTCTCTTGGTATTCTGTAGCTCTTTGGTGATTATATATGTCACCTGTGTTGGTATATGTCTGTTAACCCCGATATCGTAATGAAACCAAACCTCACACTTTTCCATTGGTGAACCATAAGTGTGTTTAATGAATCTGTGATTGACCTTCTCCATGGAAATATCTGCCCTCTTATCCATTTTTAGGTAACACCTATAAATGAATTGATATGATATGTGTCTTTCACTTTCTGACTTACTACAATTCACATGATTACTTCTAGACTCATCTACGGTGCTGCAAATGGCATTGTGTCCTTTTTTCCCTTGGCTTCTCTTCTGACTTTGCGGGGTCCATTTTCAACAATGTGATTCCCTGAGGGTTGTGGATTAGCTGACCTGGGCAGCCTTACCCTGCCGGCCCGCCCTCCGCAGGTTTGCCTCGTTGAGTTCAATATAAACAGCGCTCCAGGCAGCAATAGCCCCTGAAGCTGTGACTGACTCCATATTCTCTGCCCCGTCAGCAGTCTCGGGGCTGTGCTGGTGGGAGGGAGTGAGGGGCCACAGCTTTGTGGGTGGCCCGGTGTGAGTGGGGTTCTGCTGGCCTTTCTGCAGGAGTTGTCAGGCTGCCGCCTGTAAAGAAGAGGATGTGTCACCCATACCTTCCGCTGGAATTTCTCTCCGGACAGAGGTGAGGAAGGAAAAAAGCAGTGGGGGCCGGGACAGGAGGGGTATCTCAGGCAGGGCAATGGAAAGCTTCTGGAAGAGCGCCAGGGTCCAGGAACACCCTGGCTGGCCTGCAGGCACCAAGTTGGCCTGCGTGCTGTCGCTGGTGTAGCTCCAGGGACCTTCCTGTAGGCTTTCAAGCCCTTGTACATATTCAGGTGTTTTACCTGGAAAGGGTGGGAACAGTTCAGCAGCAGCTGGCCTGGGGCTCAGCTCACGTTTACTCACAGATGCCTCGGCACGGTCCCCCAGCTTTGCAATGAGGACGCTCCTTGCGTGGGGGGTGGGTTGCTGGCTGTATGGGAGATGGTTCCCTACCTCTGACCAATTTCAAAATTGTTTACCGCTGGAGCAAGTGCCGTGATAGTGTATTCCTCTGTATAACTCGTGGGTTCTATTTTTTTTTCTTTTATGGTTCAAGTTAGATTTTATTCCTCTTTTATGTATTTATAAATATAAGCATGGAAATAATTCATTCCTGTAAATACATCTGTGTGACGGGAAGAATTTTTTCTGTTTTATTTTTAAATTTTATTTTTTTAAATTTTGAAATTTAATTTTATTTATGTTTTTATACAGCACATTATTATTAGTTATGTATTTTATGTATATACATGTATACAGGTCAATCCCAAACTCCCAACTCATCCCAGCACCACCACCCCATGGCTTCCCACACTTGGTGTCCATACGTTTGTTCTCTACCTCTGTGTCTCTATTTGTTCCCTGCAAAACAGTTCTTCTGTACCATTTTTAGGCTCCACATATATGCATTAATATACAATATTTGTTTTCCTCTTTCTGACTTACTTCATTCTGTATGACACTCCCTCGATCCATCGATGTCTCTACAAATGACCCAGTTTCATTCCTTTTTATGGCCGAGTAATATTGCATTTTATATATGTACCACATTTTTACCCATTCATCTGTCTGTGGGCATTTAGGTTGCTTCCATTACCTGGCTATTGTAAATAGTGCTGCAACGAACATTGTGGTGAATATGCCTTTTTGAAATACGGTTTTCTCTGGGTATATGCCCAGAATGGGATTGCTGGATCAGATGGTAATTCTATTTCTAGTTTTTTTAAGGAAACTCCATACTGTTCTCCATAGTGACTGTATCAATTTACATTCCCACCAATAGTGGAAGAGGGCTCCTTTTGTCCACACCCTCCCCAGAATTGGTTGTTTGTAGATTTTCTGATGATGCCGATTCTAACAGGTGTGAGGTGATACCTCATTGTAGTTTTGATTTGCATTTCTCCAATAATTAATGCTGTTGAGCAGCTTTTCATGTGCGTCTTGGCCATCTCTGTGTCTCCTTTGAAGAAACGTCTCTTTAGAACTTCTGCCCATTTTTTGGGGGGTTGTTTGTTTTTTTAATATTAAGCTGCATGAGCAGTTTATATATATTGGAGATTAAACCTCTGTCCATTGATTCGTCTGCAAAGATTTTCGCCCATTCTGAGGGATGCCTTTTTCCATTCCCGTGTTTTTTAACAAAAAAGGAAAGAAAGGAAAAGAAGCAGAACACTAATGTGCGTAAAATATGCCTTTTGAAACGGTCCTTTTGAAATATGGACGTCCTTTGAATTTTTTGGTCGATATGTGACCCCAGGATTTGTTTTCAGGGCAGGTGTCATTTACAGGCATGCAATGATTTTGAATATCAACTGACCATTAGCGTTGGAATTAAAGCTGCTGTTGTGTGAAATGGCCACAAGGTGGCAGCAGTTCACCCTTACCAAATCTGGTTACTAGGGCAAGAGAGCCTCAGTGGAAGTGGTGTTCTAGATTGGAATTTAGAATGGAAGGTGCCAGGAGAAAGCCCCTCACGTTTGTCTCACTACATCTTCTTCGCGTTTTTAATTTAATTTTTTTTTATTTTTTATTACAGCAAGTTTGATTACAATGTTTGACTTGTTGTAGGTGTGGAAGATGTGGTTCTTTTACACATGTACAGATGTCTGTTCTTCCTGGGATCCTTTTCCCATGTACGTTATGACAGAATGTTGCGTAGTCCTCTCTTGGTATTCTGTAGGCCTTTGGTGATTATATATGTCACCTGTGTTTGTATATGTCTGTTAACCCCGATTTCGTAATGAAACCAATCCTCACACCTTTCCATTGGTGAACCATAAGTGTGTTTAATGAATCTGTGATTGACCATCTCCGTGGAAATATCTGCCCTGGTATCCATTTTTAGGTAACACCTATAAATGATATGATATGATATGTGTCTTTCACTTTCTGACTTACTACAAGTCACATGATTACTTCTAGAATCATCTACGGTGCTGCAAATGGCATTGTGTCCTTTTTTCCCTTGGCTTCTCTTCTGCCTTTGCGGGGTCCATTTTCAACAATGTGATTCCCTGAGGGTTGTGGATTAGCTGACCTGGGCAGCCTTACCCTGCTGGCCCGCCCTCCCCAGGTGTGCCTCATTGAGATCAATATAAACAGAGCTCCAGGCAGCAATAGCCCCTGAAGCTGTGCCTGACTCCATATTCTCTGCCCCGTCAGCAGTCTCGGGGCTGTGCTGGTGGGAGGGAGTGAGGGGCCACAGCTTTGTGGATGGCCCGGTGTGAGTGGGGTTCTGCTGGCCTTTCTGCAGGAGTTGTCAGGCTGCTGCCGGTAAAGAAGAGGATGTGTCACCCATACCTTCAGCTGGAATTTCTCTCCGGACAGAGGTGAGGAAGGAAAAAAGCAGTGGGGGCCGGGACAGGAGGGGTATCAAAGGCAGGGCAATGGAATGCTTCTGGAAGAGCGCCAGGGTCCAGGAACACCCTGGCTTGCCTGCAGGCACCAAGTTGGCCTGCGTGCTGTCGCTGGTGTGGCTCCAGGGTCCTTCCTGTAGGCTTTCAAGCCCTTGTACATATTCAGGTGTTTTACCTGGAAAGGGTAGGAACAGTTCAGCAGCAGCTGGCCTGGGGCTCAGCTCACGTTTACTCACAGATGCCTCGGCACAGTCCCGAAGCTTTGCAATGAGGACGCTCCTTGCGTGGGGTTTGGGTTGCTGGCTGTATGGGAAATGGTTCCCGACCTCTGACCAATTTCAGAATTGTTTACCGCTGGAGCAAGTGCCGTGATAGGGTATTCCTCTGTATAACTCGTGGGTTCAATTTTTTTTTCTTTTATGGTTCAAGTTAGATTTTATTCCTCTTTTATGTATTTATAAATATAAGCATGGAAATAATTCATTCCTGTAAATATATATGTGTGACGGGAAGAATTTTTTCTGTTTTATTTTTAAATTTTATTTTTTAAAATTTTGAAATTTAATTTTATTTATGTTTTTATACAGCAGGTTATTATTAGTTATGTATTTTATGCATATACATGTATACAGGTCAATCCCAGTCTCCCAACTCATCCCACCACCACCACCCCATGGCTTCCCACACTTGGTGTCCATACGTTTGTTCTCTACCTCTGTGTCTCTATTTGTTCCCTGCAAACCAGTTCATCTGTACCATTTTTTTAGGTTCCACATATATGCATTAATATACAATATTTGTTTTTCTCTTTCTGACTTACTTCATTCTGTATGACAGTCTCTCGATCCATCGATGTCTCTACAAATGACCCAGGTTCATTCCTTTTTATGGCCGAGTAATATTGCATTTCATATATGTACCACATCTTTATCCATTCATCTGTCTGTGGGCATTTAGGTTGCTTCCATTTCCTGGCTATTGTAAATAGTGCTGCAATGAACATTGTGGTGAATGTGCCTTTTTGATTTACGGTTTTCTCTGGGTATATGCCCAGAAGTGGGATTGCTGGATCAGATGGTAATTCTATTTCTAGTTTTTTTAAGGAAACTCCATACTGTTCTCCATAGTGACTGTATCAATTTACATTCCCACCAATAGTGGAAGAGGGCTCCTTTTGTCCACACCCTCCCCAGAATTGGTTGTTTGTAGATTTTCTGATGATGCCGATTCTAACAGGTGTGAGGTGATACCTCATTGTAGTTTTGATTTGCATTTCTCTAATAATTAGTGCTGTTGAGCAGCTTTTCATGTGCGTCTTGGCCATCTCTGTGTCTCCTTTGAAGAAACGTCTCTTTAGATCTTCTGCCCATTTTTTTGGGTTGTTTGTTTTTTTAATATTAAGCTGCATGAGTTGTTTATATATATTGGAGATTAAATCTCTGTCCATTGATTCATCTGCAACGAATTTCACCCATTCTGAGGGATGCCTTTTTCCATTCCCGTGTTTTTTAACAAAAAAGGAAAGAAAGGAGAAGAAGCAGAACACTAATGTGCGTAAAATATGCCTTTTGAAACGGTCGTATTGAAATATGGACGTCCTTTGAAATTTTTGGTCGATATGTGACCCCAGGATTTGTTTTCAGGGCAGGTGTCATTTACAGGCCTGCAATGATTTTGAATATCAACTGACCATTAGCGTTGGGATTAAAGCTGCTGTTGTGTGAAACGGCCACAAGGTGGCAGTAGTTCACCCTTACCAAATCTGGTTACTAGGGCAAGAGAGCCTCAGTGGAAGTGGTGTTCTAGATTGGAATTTAGAATGGAAGGTGCCAGGAGAAAGCCCCTCACGTTTGTCTCACTACAACTTCTTCGCGTTTTTAATTTAATTTTTTTTTTTATTTTTTATTACAGCAAGTTGGATTACAATGTTTGGCTTGTTGTAGGTGTGGAAGATGTGGTTGTTTTACACATATACAGATGTCTGTTCTTCCTGGGATCCTTTTCCCATGTACGTTATGACAGAATGTTGAGTAGTCCTCTCTTGGTATTCTGTAGGTCTTTGGTGATTATATATGTCACCTGTGATTGTATATGTCTGTTAACCACGATATCGTAATGAAACCAATCCTCACACCTTTCCATTGGTGAACCATAAGTTTGTTTAATGAATCTGTGATTGCCCTTCTCCGTGGAAATATCTGCCCTGGTATCCATTTTTAGGTAACACATATAAGTGATATGATATGATATGTGTCTTTCACTTTCTGACTTACTACAAGTCACGTGATTACTTCTAGACTCATCTACTGGGCTGCAAAAGGCATTGTGTACTTTTTTCCCTTGGCTTCTCTTGTGCCTTAGTGGGGTCCATTTTCAACAATGTGATTCCCTGAGGGTTGTGGATTAGCTGACCTGGGCAGCCTTACCCTGCCGGCCCGCCCTCCACAGGTTTGCCTCGTTGAGGTCAATATAAACAGCGCTCCAGGCAGCAATAGCCCCTGAAGCTGTGCCTGACTCCATATTCTCTGCCCCGTCAGCGGTCTCGGGGCTGTGCTGGTGGGAGGGAGTGAGGGGCCACAGCTTTGTGGGTGGCCCGGTGTGAGTGGGGTTCTGCTGGCCTTTCTGCAAGAGTTGCCAGGCTGCCGCCTGTAAAGAAGAGGATGTGTCACCCATACCTTCCCCTGGAATTTCTCTCCGGACAGAGGTGAGGATGGAAAAAAGCAGTGGTTGCCGGGACAGGAGTGCTATATCAGGCAGGGCAATGGAAAGCTTCTGGAAGAGCGCCAGGGGCCAGGACCACCCTGGCTGGCCTGTAGGCACCAAGTTGGCCTGCGTGCTGTCGCTAGTGTGGCTCCACGGTCCTTCCTCTAGGCTTTCAAGCCCTTGTACATATTCAGGTGTTTTACCTGGAAAGGGTGGGAACAGTTCAGCAGCAGCTGGCCTGGGGCTCAGCTCACGTTTACTCACAGATGTCTCGGCACGGTCCCCCAGCTTTTCAATGAGGACGCTCCTTGCGTGGGGGGTGGGTTGATGGCTGTATGGGAGATGCTTCCCCACCTCTGACCAATTTCAGAATTGTTTACCAGTGGAGCAAGTGCCCTGATAGGGTTTTCCACTGTATAACTCGTGGGTTCAGGTTTTTTTTTTCTTTTATGGTTCAAGTTAGATTTTATTCCTCACTTATGTATTTATAGATATAAGCATGGAAATAATTCATTCCTATAAATTCATTTGTGTGACGGGAAGAAATTTTTTCTGTTTTCTTTTTAAATTTTATTTTCTAAATTTTGAAATTTAATTTTATTTATTTTTTTATACAGCACGTTATTATTAGTTATGTATTTTATGCATATACATGTACACAGTTCAATCCCAATCACCCAACTCATCCCACCACCACCACCCCATGGCTTCCCACACTTGGTGTCCATACATTTGTTCTCTACCTCTGTGTCTCTATTTCTTCCCTGCAAACCAGTTCATCTGTACCATTTTTAGGCTCCACATATATGCATTAATATACAATATTTGTTTTCCTCTTTCTGACTTTCTTCATTCTGTATGACAGTCTCTCGATCCATCGATGTCTCTACAAATGACCCAGTTTCATTCCTTTTTATGGCCGAGTAATATTCCATTTCATATATGTACCACATCTTTATCCATTCATCTGTCTGTGGGCATTTAGGTTGCTTCCATTACCTGGCTATTGTAAATAGTGCTGCAACGAACATTGTGGTGAATGTGCCTTTTTGAAATACGGTTTTCTCTGGGTATATGCCCAGAAGTGGGATTGCTGGATCAGATGGTAATTCTATTTCTAGTTTTTTTAAGGAAACTCCATACTGTTCTCCATAGTGACTGTATCAATTTACATTCCCACCAATAGTGGAAGAGGGCTCCTTTTGTCCACACCCTCCCCAGAATTGGTTGTTTGTAGATTTTCTGATGATGCCGATTCTAACAGGTGTGAGGTGATACCTCATTGTAGTTTTGATTTGCATTTCTCTAATAATTAGTGCTGTTGAGCAGCTTTTCATGTGCGTCTTGGCCATCTCTGTGTCTCCTTTGAAGAAACGTCTCTTTAGATCTTCTGCCCATTTTTTTGGGGTTGTTTGTTTTTTTAATATTAAGCTGCATGAGTTGTTTATATATATTGGAGATTAAACCTCTGTCCATTGATTCGTCTGCAACGATTTTCGCCCATTCTGAGGGATGCCTTTTTCCATTCCCGTGTTTTGTAATAAAAAAAGGAAAGAAAGGAGAAGAAGCAGAACACTAATGTGCGTAAAATATGCCTTTTGAAACGGTCGTTTTGAAATATGGACGTCGTTTGAAATTTTTGGTCGATATGTGAACCCAGGATTTGTTTTCAAGGCAGGTGTCATTTACAGGCCTGCAATGATTTTGAATATCAACTGACCATTAGCGCTGGGATTAAAGCTGCTGTTGTGTGAAACGGCCACAAGGTGGCAGCAGTTCACCCTTACCAAATCTGGTTACTAGGGCAAGAGAGCCTCAGTGGAAGTGGTGTTCTAGATTGGAATTTAGAATGGAATGTGCCAGGAGAAAGCCCCTCACGTTTGTCTCACTACATCTTGTTCGTGTTTTTAATTTAATTTTTTTTTATTTTTTATTACAGCAAGTTTGATTACGATGTTTGGCTTGTGGTAGGTGTGGAAGATGTGTTTCTTTTACACATATACAGATGACTGTTCTTCCTGGGATCCTTTTCCCATGTACGTTATGACAGAATGTTGAGTAGTCCTCTATTGGTATTCTGTTGGTCTTTGGTGATTATATATGTCACCTGTGTTTGTATATGTCTGTTAACACCGATATCCTAATGAAAGCAATTCTCAAACCTTTCCATTGGTGAACCATAAATTTGTTTAATGAATCTGTGATTGCCCTTCTCCGTGGAAATATCTGCCCTGGTATCCATTTTTAGGTAACACCTATAAGTGATATGATAGGATATGTGTCTTTCACTTTCTGACTTACTACAAGTCACGTGATTACTTCTAGACTCATCTACGGTGCTGCAAATGGCATTGTGTCCTTTTTTCCCTTGGCTTCTCTTCTGCCTTAGCGGGGTCCATTCTCAACAATGTGATTCCCTGAGGGTTGTGGATTAGCTGACCTGGGCAGCCTTACCCTGCCGGCCCGCCCTCCCCAGGTGTGCCTCGTTGAGGTCAATATAAACAGCGCTCCAGGCAGCAATAGCCCCTGAAGCTGTGCCTGAATCCGTATTCTCTGCCCCGTCAGCAGTCTCGGGGCTGTGCTGGTGGGAGGGAGTGAGGGGCCACAGCTTTGTGGGTGGCCCGGTGTGAGTGGGGTTCTGCTGGCCTTTCTGCAGGAGTTGCCAGGCTGCCGCCTGTAAAGAAGAGGATGTGTCACCCACACCTTCCGCTGGAATTTCTCTCCGGACAGAGGTGAGGAAGGAAAAAAGCAGTGGGGGCCGGGACAGGAGGGGTATCACAGGCAGGGCAATTGAAAGCTTCTGGAAGAGCGCCCGGGGCCAGGACCACCCTGGCTGGCCTGCAGGCACCATGTTGGCCTGCGTGCTGTCGCTGGTGTGGCTCCACGGTCCTTCCTCTAGGCTTTCAAGCTCTTGTACATATTCAGGTGTTTTACCTGGAAAGGGTGGGAACAGTTCAGCAGCAGCTGGCCTGGGGTTCAGCTCACCTTTACTCACAGATGCCTCGGCACGGACCCCCAGCTTTGCAATGAGGACGCTCCTTGTGTGTGGGGTGGGTGGCAGGCTGTATGGGAGATGGTTCACCACCTCTGACCAATTTCAGTATTCTTTACCGCTGGAGCAAGTGCCGTGATAGGGTTTTCCTCTGTATAACTCGTGGGTTCACCTTTTTTTTCTTTTATGGTTCAAGTTAGATTTTATTCCTCTTTTATGTATTTTTAAATATAAGCATGGAAATAATTCATTCCCATAAATACATCTGTGTGATGGGAAGAATTTTTTCTGTTTTATTTTTAAATTTTATTTTCTAAAATTTTGAAATTTAATTTTATTTATGTTTTTATACAGCAGGTTATTATTAGTTATGTATTTTATGCATATACATGTATACAGGTCAATCCCAAACTCCCAACTCATCCCACCACCACCACCCCATGGCTTCCCACACTTGGTGTCCATACGTTTGTTCTCTACCTCTGTGTCTCTATTTCTTCCCTGCAAACCAGTTCATCTGTACCATTTTTTTAGGTTCCACATATATGCATTAATATACAATATTTGTTTTCCTCTTTCTGACATACTTCATTCTGTATGACAGTCTCTCGATCCATCGATATCTCTACAAATGACCCAGTTTCATTCCTTTTTATGGCCGAGTAATATTCCATTTCATATATGTACCACATCTTTATCCATTCATCTGTCTGTGGGCATTTAGGTTGCTTCCATTACCTGGCTATTGTAAATAGTGCTTCAATGAACATTGTGGTGAATGTGCCTTTTTGATTTACGGTTTTCTCTGGGTATATGCCCAGAAGTGGGATTGCTGGATCAGATGGTAATTCTATTTCTAGTTTTTTTAAGGAAACTCCATACTGTTCTCCATAGTGACTGTATCAATTTACATTCCCACCAATAGTGGAAGAGGGCTCCTTTTGTCCACACCCTCCCTAGAATTGGTTGTTTGTAGATTTTCTGATGATGCCGATTCTAACAGGTGTGAGGTGATACCTCATTGTAGTTTTGATTTGCATTTCTCCAATAATTAGTGCTGTTGAGCAGCTTTTCATGTGCATCTTGGCCATCTCTGTGTCTCCTTTGAAGAAACGTCTCTTTAGAACTTCTGCCCATTTTTTTTGGGTTGTTTGTTTTTCTTTAATATTAAGCTGCATGAGCTGTTTATATATATTGGAGATTAAACCTCTGTCCATTGATTCGTCTGCAACGATTTTCGCCCATTCTGAGCGATGCCTTTTTCCATTCCTGTGTTTTTTAACAAAAAAGGAAAGAAAGGAAAAGAAGCAGAACACTAATGTGCGTAAAATATGCCTTTTGAAACGGTCGTTTTGAAATATGGATGTCCTTTGAATTTTTTGGTCGATATGTGACCCCAGGATTTATTTTCAGGGCAGGTGTCATTTACAGGCCTGCAATGATTTTGAATATCAACTGACCATTAGCGTTGGGATTAAAGCTGCTGTTGTGTGAAACGGCCACAAGGTGGCAGCAGTTCACCCTTACCAAATCTGGTTACTAGGGCAAGAGAGCCTTAGTGGAAGTGGTGTTCTAGATTGGAGTTTAGAATGGAATGTGCCAGGAGAAAGCCCCTCACGTTTGTCTCACTACATCTTGTTCGTGTTTTTAATTTAATTTTTTTTATTTTTTATTACAGCAAGTTTGATTACAATGTTTGGCTTGTTGTTGGTGTGGAAGATGTGGTTCTTTTACACATATACAGATGTCAGATCTTCCTGGGATTCTTTTGCCATGTACGTTATGACAGAATGTTGAGTAGTTCTCTCGGTATTCTGTAGGACTTTGGTGATTATATATGTCACCTGTGTTTGTATATGTCTGTTAACTCTGATATCGTAATGAAACCAATCCTCACACCTTTCCATTGATGAACCATAAGTTTGTTTAATGAATCTGTGATTGCCCTTCTCCGTGGAAATATCTGCCCTGGTATCCATTTTTAGGTAACACCTATAAGTGATATGATATGTTATGTGTCTTTCACTTTCTGACTTACTACAAGTCACGTGATTACTTCTAGACTCATCTACTGGGCTGCAAATGGCATTGTGTCCTTTTTTCCCTTGGCTTCTCTTCTGCCTTAGCGGGTTCCATTTTCAACAATGTGATTCCCTGAGGGTTGTGGATTAGCTGACCTGGGCAGCCTTACCCTGCCGGCCCGTCCTCCCCAGGTGTGCCTCGTTGAGGTCTATATAAACAGAGCTCCAGGCAGCAATAGCCCCTGAAGCTGTGCCTGACTACATATTCTCTGCCCCGTCAGCAGTCTCGGGGATTTGCTGGTGGGAGGGAGTGAGTGGCCACAGCTTTGTGGGTGGCCCAGTGTGAGTGGTGTTCTGCTGGCCTTTCTGTAGGAGTTGCCAGGGTGCCGCTGTAAAGAAGAGGATGTGTCACCCATACCTTCCACTGGAATTTCTCTCCGGACAGAGGTGAGGAACGAAAAAAGCAGTGGGGGCCGGGACAGGAGGGGAATCTCAGGCAGGGCAATGGAAACCTTCTGGAAGAGCGCCCGGGGCCAGGACCATCCTGGCTGCCCTGCAGGCACCAAGTTGGCCTGCGTGCTGTCGCTGGTGTGGCTCCACGGAGCTTCCTCTAGGCATTCAAGCCCTTGTACATATTCAGGTGTTTTATCTGGAAAGGGTGGGAACAGTTCAGCAGCAGCTGGCCTGGGGTTCAGCTCACCTTTACTCACAGATGCCTCGGCACGGACCCCCAGCTTTGCAATGAGGACGCTCCTTGTGTGGGGGGTGGGTGGCAGGCTGTATGGGAGATGGTTCACCACCTCTGACCAATTTCAGAATTCTTTACCGCTGGAGCAAGTGCCGTGATAGGGTTTTCCTCTGTATAACTCGTGGGTTCACTTTTTTTTTCTTTTATGGTTCAAGTTAGATTTTATTCCTCTTTTATGTATTTTTAAATATAAGCATGGAAATAATTCATTCCCATAAATACATCTGTGTGACGGGAAGAATTTTTTCTGTTTTATTTTTAAATTTTATTTTCTAAAATTTTGAAATTTAATTTTATTTATGTTTTTATACAGCAGGTTATTATTAGTTATGTATTTTATGCATATACATGTATACAGGTCAATCCCAATCTCCCAACTCATCCCACCACCACCACCCCATGGCTTCCCACACTTGGTGTCCATACGTTTGTTCTCTACCTCTGTGTCTCTATTTGTTCCCTGCAAAGCAGTTCATCTGTACCATTTTTTTAGGTTCCACATATATGCATTAATATACAATATTTGTTTTCCTCTTTCTGACATACTTCATTCTGTATGACAGTCTCTCGATCCATCGATGTCTCTACAAATGACCCAGTTTCATTCCTTTTTATGGCCGAGTAATATTCCATTTCATATATGTACCACATCTTTATCCATTCATCTGTCTGTGGGCATTTAGTTTGCTTCCATTACCTGGCTATTTTAAATAGTGCTTCAATGAACATTGTGGTGAATGTGCCTTTTTGATTTACGGTTTTCTCTGGGTATAGGCCCAGAAGTGGGATTGCTGGATCAGATGGTAATTCTATTTCTAGTTTTTTTAAGGAAACTCCATACTGTTCTCCATAGTGACTGTATCAATTTACATTCCCACCAATAGTGGAAGAGGGCTCCTTTTGTCCACACCCTCCCCAGAATTGGTTGTTTGTAGATTTTCTGATGATGCCGATTCTAACAGGTGTGAGGTGATACCTCATTGTAGTTTTGATTTGCATTTCTCCAATAATTAGTGCTGTTGAGCAGCTTTTCATGTGCATCTTGGCCATCTCTGTGTCTCCTTTGAAGAAACGTCTCTTTAGAACTTCTGCCCATTTTTTTGGGTTGTTTGTTTTTCTTTAATATTAAGCTGCATGAGCTGTTTATATATATTGGAGATTAAACCTCTGTCCATTGATTCGTCTGCAACGATTTTCGCCCATTCTGAGCGATGCCTTTTTCCATTCCTGTGTTTTTTAACAAAAAAGGAAAGAAAGGAAAAGAAGCAGAACACTAATGTGCGTAAAATATGCCTTTTGAAACGGTCGTTTTGAAATATGGATGTCCTTTGAATTTTTTGGTCGATATGTGAACCCAGGATTTATTTTCAGGGCAGGTGTCATTTACAGGCCTGCAATGATTTTGAATATCAACTGACCATTAGCGTTGGGATTAAAGCTGCTGTTGTGTGAAACGGCCACAAGGTGGCAGCAGTTCACCCTTACCAAATCTGGTTACTAGGGCAAGAGAGCCTTAGTGGAAGTGGTGTTCTAGATTGGAGTTTAGAATGGAATGTGCCAGGAGAAAGCCCCTCACGTTTGTCTCACTACATCTTGTTCGTGTTTTTAATTTAATTTTTTTTATTTTTTATTACAGCAAGTTTGATTACAATGTTTGGCTTGTTGTTGGTGTGGAAGATGTGGTTCTTTTACACATATACAGATGTCAGATCTTCCTGGGATTCTTTTGCCATGTACGTTATGACAGAATGTTGAGTAGTTCTCTCGGTATTCTGTAGGACTTTGGTGATTATATATGTCACCTGTGTTTGTATATGTCTGTTAACTCTGATATCGTAATGAAACCAATCCTCACACCTTTCCATTGATGAACCATAAGTTTGTTTAATGAATCTGTGATTGCCCTTCTCCGTGGAAATATCTGCCCTGGTATCCATTTTTAGGTAACACCTATAAGTGATATGATATGTTATGTGTCTTTCACTTTCTGACTTACTACAAGTCACGTGATTACTTCTAGACTCATCTACTGGGCTGCAAATGGCATTGTGTCCTTTTTTCCCTTGGCTTCTCTTCTGCCTTAGCGGGTTCCATTTTCAACAATGTGATTCCCTGAGGGTTGTGGATTAGCTGACCTGGGCAGCCTTACCCTGCCGGCCCGTCCTCCCCAGGTGTGCCTCGTTGAGGTCTATATAAACAGAGCTCCAGGCAGCAATAGCCCCTGAAGCTGTGCCTGACTACATATTCTCTGCCCCGTCAGCAGTCTCGGGGATTTGCTGGTGGGAGGGAGTGAGTGGCCACAGCTTTGTGGGTGGCCCAGTGTGAGTGGTGTTCTGCTGGCCTTTCTGTAGGAGTTGCCAGGCTGCCGCTGTAAAGAAGAGGATGTGTCACCCATACCTTCCACTGGAATTTCTCTCCGGACAGAGGTGAGGAACGAAAAAAGCAGTGGGGGCCGGGACAGGAGGGGAATCTCAGGCAGGGCAATGGAAACCTTCTGGAAGAGCGCCCGGGGCCAGGACCACCCTGGCTGCCCTGCAGGCACCAAGTTGGCCTGCGTGCTGTCGCTGGTGTGGCTCCACGGAGCTTCCTCTAGGCATTCAAGCCCTTGTACATATTCAGGTGTTTTATCTGGAAAGGGTGGGAACAGTTCAGCAGCAGCTGTCCTGGGGTTCAGCTCACCTTTACTCACAGATGCCTCGGCACGGACCCCCAGCTTTGCAATGAGGACGCTCCTTGTGTGGGGGGTGGGTGGCAGGCTGTATGGGAGATGGTTCACCACCTCTGACCAATTTCAGAATTCTTTACCGCTGGAGCAAGTGCCGTGATAGGGTTTTCCTCTGTATAACTCGTGGGTTCACTTTTTTTTTCTTTTATGGTTCAAGTTAGATTTTATTCCTCTTTTATGTATTTTTAAATATAAGCATGGAAATAATTCATTCCCATAAATACATCTGTGTGACGGGAAGAATTTTTTCTGTTTTATTTTTAAATTTTATTTTCTAAAATTTTGAAATTTAATTTTATTTATGTTTTTATACAGCAGGTTATTATTAGTTATGTATTTTATGCATATACATGTATACAGGTCAATCCCAATCTCCCAACTCATCCCACCACCACCACCCCATGGCTTCCCACACTTGGTGTCCATACGTTTGTTCTCTACCTCTGTGTCTCTATTTGTTCCCTGCAAAGCAGTTCATCTGTACCATTTTTTTAGGTTCCACATATATGCATTAATATACAATATTTGTTTTCCTCTTTCTGACATACTTCATTCTGTATGACAGTCTCTCGATCCATCGATGTCTCTACAAATGACCCAGTTTCATTCCTTTTTATGGCCGAGTAATATTCCATTTCATATATGTACCACATCTTTATCCATTCATCTGTCTGTGGGCATTTAGGTTGCTTCCATTACCTGGCTATTTTAAATAGTGCTTCAATGAACATTGTGGTGAATGTGCCTTTTTGATTTACGGTTTTCTCTGGGTATATGCCCAGAAGTGGGATTGCTGGATCAGATGGTAATTCTATATCTAGTTTTTTTAAGGAAACTCCATACTGTTCTCCATAGTGACTGTATCAATTTACATTCCCACCAATAGTGGAAGAGGGCTCCTTTTGTCCACACCCTCCCCAGAATTGGTTGTTTGTAGATTTTCTGATGATGCCGATTCTAACAGGTGTGAGGTGATACCTCATTGTAGTTTCGATTTGCATTTCTCCAATAATTAGTGCTGTTGAGCAGCTTTTCATGTGCATCTTGGCCATCTCTGTGTCTCCTTTGAAGAAACGTCTCTTTAGAACTTCTGCCCATTTTTTTTGGGTTGTTTGTTTTTTTTTTAATATTAAGCTGCATGAGCTGTTTATATATATTGGAGATTAAACCTCTGTCCATTGATTCGTCTGCAACGATTTTCGCCCATTCTGAGCGATGCCTTTTTCCATTCCCGTGTTTTTTAACAAAAAAGGAAAGAAAGGAAAAGAAGCAGAACACTAATGTGCGTAAAATATGCCTTTTGAAACGGTCGTTTTGAAATATGGATGTCCTTTGAATTTTTTGGTCGATATGTGACCCCAGGATTTGTTTTCAGGGCAGGTGTCATTTACAGGCCTGCAATGATTTTGAATATCAACTGACCATTAGCGTTGGGATTAAAGCTGCTGTTGTGTGAAACGGCCACAAGGTGGCAGCAGTTCACCCTTACCAAATCTGGTTACTAGGGCAAGAGAGCCTCAGTGGAAGTGGTGTTCTAGATTGGAGTTTAGAATGGAATGTGCCAGGAGAAAGCCCCTCACGTTTGTCTCACTACATCTTGTTCGTGTTTTTAATTTAATTTTTTTTTATTTTTTATTACAGCAAGTTTGATTACAATGTTTGGCTTGTTGTTGGTGTGGAAGATGTGGTTCTTTTACACATATACAGATGTCAGATCTTCCTGGGATTCTTTTCCCATGTACGTTATGACAGAATGTTGAGTAGTTCTCTCGGTATTCTGTAGGTCTTTGGTGATTATATATGTCACCTGTGTTTGTATATGTCTGTTAACTCCGATATCGTAATGAAACCAATCTTCACACCTTTCCATTGATGAACCATAAGTTTGTTTAATGAATCTGTGATTGCCCTTCTCCGTGTAAATATCTGCCCTGGTATCCATTTTTAGGTAACACCTATAAGTGATATGATATGATATGTGTCTTTTACTTTCTGACTTACTAAAAGTCACGTGATTACTTCTAGACTCATCTACTGAGCTGCAAATGGCATTGTGTCCTTTTTTCCCTTGGCTTCTCTTCTGCCTTAGCGGGGTCCATTTTCAGCAATGTGATTCCCTGAGGGTTGTGGATTAGCTGACCTGGGCAGCCTTACCCTGCCGGCCCGTACTCCCCAGGTGTGCCTCATTGAGGTCTATATAAACAGAGCTCCAGGCAGCAATAGCCCCTGAAGCTGTGCCTGACTCCATATTCTCTGCCCCGTCAGCAGTCTCGGGGCTTTGCTGGTGGGAGGGAGTGAGGGGCCACAGCTTTGTGGGTGGCCCGGGGTGAGTGGGGTTCTGCTGGCCTTTCTGTAGGAGTTGCCAGGCTGCCGCTGTAAAGAAGGGGATGTGTCACCCATACCTTCCGCTGGAATTTCTCTCCGGACAGAGGTGAGGAAGGAAAAAAGAAGTGGGGGCCGGGACAGGAGGGGAATCTCAGGCAGGGCAATGGAAAGCTTCTGGAAGAGCGCCCGGGGCCAGGACCACCCTGGCTGCCTTGCAGGCACCAAGTTGGCCTGCGTGCTGTCGCTGGTGTGGCTCCACGGTCCTTCCTCTAGGCTTTCAAGCCCTTGTACATATTCAGGTGTTTTACCTGGAAAGGGTGGGAACAGTTCAGCAGCAGCTGGCCTGGGGCTCAGCTCACCTTTACTCACAGATGCCTCGGCACGGTCCCCCAGCTTTGCAATGAGGACACTCCTTGCGTGGGGGGTGGGTTGCTGGCTGTATGGGAGACGGTTCCCCACCTCTGACCAATTTCAGAATTGTTTACCACTGGAGCAAGTGCCCTGATAGTGTTTTCCTCTGTATAACTAGTGGGTTCAGGTTTTTTTTTATTTTATGGTTCAAGTTAGATTTTATTCCTCTTTTATGTATTTATAGATATAAGCATGGAAATAATTCATTGCTATAAATACATCTGTGTGACGGGAAGAACTTTTTTCTGTTTTCTTTTTAAATTTTATTTTTTAAAATTTTGAAATTTAATTTTATTTATTTTTTTATACAGCCCGTTATTATTACTTATGTATTTTATGCATATACAAGTATACAGGTCAATCCCAAACTCCCAACTCATCCCACAACCACCACCCCATGGCTTCCCACACTTGGTGTCCATACGTTTGTTCTCTACCTCTGTGTCTCTATTTGTTCCCTGCAAACCAGTTCATCTGTACCATTTTTAGGCTCCACATATATGCATTAATATACAATATTTGTTTTCCTCTTTCTGACTTACTTCATTCTGTATGACAGTCTCTCGATCCATCGATGTCTCCACAAATGACCCAGTTTCATTCCTTTTTATGGCCGAGTAATATTCCATTTCACATATGTACCACATCTTTATCCATTCATCTGTCTGTGGGCATTTAGGTTGCTTCCATTACCTGGCTATTGTAAATAGTGCTGCAACGAACATTGTGGTGAATATGCCTTTTTGAAATACGGTTTTCTCTGGGTATATGGCCAGAATTGGGATTGCTGGATCAGAGGGTAATTCTATTTCTAGGTTTTTTAAGGAAACTCCATACTGTGCTCCATAGTGACTGTATCAATTTACATTCCCACCAATAGTGGAAGAGGGCTCCTTTTGTCCACACCCTCCCCAGAATTGGTTGTTTGTAGATTTTCTGATGATGCCGATTCTAACAGGTGTGAGGTGATACCTCATTGTAGTTTTGATTTGCATTTCTCTAATAATTAGTGCTGTTGAGCAGCTTTTCATGTGCGTCTTGGCCATCTCTGTGTCTCCTTTGAAGAAACGTCTCTTTAGATCTTCTGCCCATTTTTTTTGGGTTGTTTGTTTTTTTAACATTAAGCTGCATGAGCTGTTTATATATATTGGAGATTAAACCTCTGTCCATTGATTCGTCTGCAACGATTTTCGCCCATTCTGAGGGATGCCTTTTTCCATTCCCGTGTTTTTTAACAAAAAAGGAAAGAAAGGAAAAGAAGCAGAACACTAATGTGCGTAAAATATGCCTTTTGAAACGGTCGTTTTGAAATATGGACGTCCTTTGAATTTTTTGGTCGATATGTGACCCCAGGATTTGTTTTCAGGGCAGGTGTCATTTACAGGCCTGCAATGATTTTGAATATCAACTGACCTTTAGCGCTGGGATTAAAGCTGCTGTTGTGTGAAAAGGACACAAGGTGGCAGCAGTTCACCCTTACAAAATCTGGTTACTAGGGCAAGAGAGCCTCAGTGGAAGTGGTGTTCTAGATTGGAATTTAGAATGGAATGTGCCAGGAGAAAGCCCCTCACGTTTGTCTCACTACTTCTTGTTCGTGATTTTAATTTAATTTTTTATTTTTTATTACAGCAAATTTGATTACAATGTTTGGCTTGTTGTAGGTGTGGAAGATGTGGTTCTTTTACACATACACAGATGTCTGTTCTTCCTGGGATCCTTTTCCCATGTACGTTATGACAGAATGTTGAGTAGTCCTCTCTTGGTATTCTGTAGGTCTTTGGTGATTATATATGTCACCTGTGTTTGTATATGTCTGTTAACCCCGATATCGTAATGAAACCAATCCTCACACCTTTCCATTGGTGAACCATAAGTTTGTTTAATGAATCTGTGATTGCCCTTCTCCGTGGAAATATCTGCCCTGGTATCCATTTTTAGGTAACACCTATAAGTGATATGATATGATATGTGTCTTTCACTTTCTGACTTACTACAAGTCACGTGATTACTTCTAGACTCATCTACGGTGCTGCAAATGGCATTGTGTCCTTTTTTCCCTTGGCTTCTCTTCTGTCTTAGCGGGGTCCATTTTCAACAATGTGATTCCCTGAGGGTTGTGGATTAGCTGACCTGGGCAGCCTTACCCTGCCGGCCCGCCCTCCCCAGGTGTGCCTCGTTGAGGTCAATATAAACAGCGCTCCAGGCAGCAATAGCCCCTGAAGCTGTGCCTGACTCCTTATTCTCTGCCCCGTCAGCAGTCTCGGGGCTGTGCTGGTGGGAGGCAGTGAGGGGCCACAGCTTTGTGTGTGGCCCGCTCTGAGTGGGGTTCTGCTGGCCTTTCTGCAGGAGTTGCCAGGCTGCCGCCTGTAAAGAAGAGGATGTGTCACGCATACCTTCCGCTGGAATATCTCTCCGGACAGAGGTGAGGAAGGAAAAAAGCAGTGGGGCCCGGGACAGGAGGGGTATCTCAGGCAGGGCAATGGAAAGCTTCTGGAAGAGCGCCCGGGACCAGGACCACCCTGGCTGGCCTGCAGGCACCAAGTTGGCCTGCGTGCTGTTGCTGGTGTGGCTCCACGGTCCTTCCTCTAGGCTTTCAAGCCCTTGTACATATTCAGGTGTTTTACCTGGAAAGGGTGGGAACAGTTCAGCAGCAGCTGGCCTGGGGCTCAGCTCACGTTTATTCACAGATGCCTCGGCACGGTCCCCCAGCTTTGCAATGAGGACGCTCCTTGCGTGGGGGGTGGGTTGCTGGCTGTATGGGAGATGATTCCCCACCTCTGACCTATTTCAGAATTGTTTACCACTGGAGCAAGTGCCCTGATAGGGTTTTCCTCTGTATAACTCGTGGGTTCAGGATTTTTTTTTCTTTTATGGTTCAAGTTAGATTTTATTCCTCTTTTATGTATTTATAGATATAAGCATGGAAATAATTCATTCCTATAAATACATCTGTGTGACGGGAAGAACTTTTTTCTGTTTTATTTTTAAATTTTATTTTTTTAAATTTTGAAGTTTAATTTTATATATTTTTTTATACAGCACGTTATTATTAGTTAAGTATTTTATGCATATACATGTATACAGGTCAATCCCAAAGTCCAAACTCATCCCACCACCACCACCCCATGGCTTCCCACACTTGGTGTCCATACGTTTGTTCTCTACCTCTGTGTCTCTATTTCTTCCCTGCAAACCAGTTCATCTGTACCATTTTTAGGCTCCACATATATGCGTTAATATACAATATTTGTTTTCCTCTTTCTGACTTACTTCATTCTGTATGACAGTCTCTCGATCCATCGATGTCTCTACAAATGACCCAGTTTCATTCCTTTTTATGGCCGAGTAATATTCCATTTTATATATGTACCACATCTTTATCCATTCATCTGTCTGTGGGCATTTAGGTTGCTTCCATTACCTGGCTATTGTAAATAGTGCTGCAACGAACATTGTGGTGAATGTGCCTTTTTGAAATACGGTTTTCTCTGGGTATATGGCCAGAAGTGGGATTGCTGGATCAGATGGTAATTCTATTTCTAGATTTTTTAAGGAAACTCCATACTGTTCTCCATAGTGACTGTATCAATTTACATTCCCACCAATAGTGGAAGAGGGCTCCTTTTGTCCACACCCTCCCCAGAATTGGTTGTTTGTAGATTTTCTGATGATGCCGATTCTAACAGGTGTGAGGTGATACCTCATTGTAGTTTTGATTTGCATTTCTCTAATAATTAGTGCTGTTGAGCAGCTTTTCATGTGCGTCTTGGCCATCTCTGTGTCTCCTTTGAAGAAACGTCTCTTTAAATCTTCTGCCCATTTTTTTGGGTTGTTTGTTTTTTTAATATTAAGCTGCATGAGCTGTTTATATATATTGGAGATTAAACCTCTGTCCATTGATTCGTCTGCAACGATTTTCTCCCATTCTGAGGGATGCCTTTTTCCATTCCCGTGTTTTTTAACAAAAAAGGAAAGAAAGGAAAAGAAACAGAACACTAATGTGCGTAAAATATGCCTTTTGAAATGGTCGTTTTGAAATATGGACGTCCTTTGAATTTTTTGGTCGATATGTGACCCCAGGATTTGTTTTCAGGGCAGGTGTCATTTACAGGCCTGCAATGATTTTGAATATCAACTGACCATTAGCGTTGGGATTAAAGCTGCTGTTGTGTGAAACGGCCACAAGGTGGCAGCAGTTCACCCTTACCAAATCTGGTTACTAGGGCAAGAGAGCCTCAGTGGAAGTGGTGTTCTAGATTGGAATTTAGAATGGAATGTGCCAGGAGAAAGCCCCTCACGTTTGTCTCACTACATCTTGTTCGTATTTTTAATTTAATTTTTTATTTTTTATTACAGCAAGTTTGATTACAATGTTTGGCTTGTTGTAGGTGTGGAAGATGTGGTTCTTTTACACATATACAGATGTCTGTTCTTCCTGGGATCCTTTTCCCATGTACGTTATGACAGAATGTTGAGTAGTCCTCTCTTGGTATTCTGTAGGTCTTTGGTGATTATATATGTCACCTGTGTTTGTATATGTCTGTTAACCCCGATATCGTAATGAAACCAATCCTCACACCTTTCCATTGGTGAACCATAAGTTTGTTTAATGAATCTGTGATTGCCCTTCTCCGTGGAAATATCTGCCCTGGTATCCATTTTTAGGTAACACCTATAAGTGATATGATATGATATGTGTCTTTTACTTTCTGTCTTACTACAAGTCACGTGATTACTTCTAGACTCATCTACGGTGCTGCAAATGGCATTGTGTCCTTTTTTCCCTTGGCTTCTCTTCTGCCTTAGCGGGGTCCATTTTCAACAATGTGATTCCCTGAGGGTTGTGGATTAGCAGACCTGGGCAGCCTTACCCTGCCGGCCCGCCCTCCCCAGGTGTGCCTCGTTGAGATCAATATAAACAGAGCTCCAGGCAGCAATAGCCCCTGAAGCTGTGCCTGACTCCATATTCTCTGCCCCGTCAGCATTCTCGGGGCTGTGCTGGTGGGAGGCAATGAGGGACCACAGCTTTGTGGGTGGCCCGGTGTGAGTGGGGTTCTGCTGGCCTTTCTGCAGGAGTTGCCAGGCTGCCGCCTGTAAAGACGATGATGTGTCACCCATACCTTCCGCTGGAATTTCTCTCCGGACAGAGGTGAGGAAGGAAAAAAGCAGTGGGTGCCGGGACAGGAGGGGTATATCAGGCAGGGCAATGGAAAGCTTCTGGAAGAGCGCCCGGGGCCAGGACCACCCTGGCTGGCCTTCAGGCACCAAGTTGGCCTGCGTGCTGTTGCTGGTGTGGCTCCACGGTCCTTCCTCTAGGCTTTCAAGCCCTTGTACATATTCAGGTGTTTTACCTGGAAAGGGTGGGAACAGTTCAGCAGCAGCTGGCCTGGGGCTCAGCTCACGTTTACTCACAGATGCCTCGGCACGGTCCCCCAGCTTTGCAATGAGGACGCTCCTTGTGTGGGTGGTGGGTTGCTGGCTGTATGGGAGATTATTCCCCACCTCTGACCAATTTCAGAATTGTTTACCACTGGAGCAAGTGCCCTGATAGGGTTTTCCTCTGTATAACTCGTGGGTTCTGGTTTTTTTTTTCTTTTATGGTTCAAGTTAGATTTTATTCCTCTTTTATGTATTTATAGATATAAGCATGGAAATAATTCATTCCTATAAATACATCTGTGTGACGGGAAGAACTTTTTTCTGTTTTATTTTTAAATTTTATTTTTTAAAATTTTGAAATTTAATTTTATTTATTTTTTTTATACAGCATGTTATTATTAGTTATGTATTTTATGCATATACATGTATACAGGTCAATCCCAAACTCCCAACTCATCCCACCACCACCACCCCATGGCTTCCCACACTTGGTGTCCATACGTTTGTTCTCTACCTCTGTGTCTCTATTTCTTCCCTGCAAACCAGTTCATCTGTACCATTTTTAGGCTCCACATATATGCATTAATATACAGTATTTGTTTTCCTCTTTCTGACTTACTTCATTCTGTATGACAGTCTCTCGATCCATCGATGTCTCTACAAATGACCCCGTTTCATTCCTCTTAATGGCCGAGTAATATTCCATTTTATATATGTACCACATCTTTATCCATTCATCTGTCTGTGGGCATTTAGGTTGCTTCCATTACCTGGCTATTGTAAATAGTGCTGCAACGAACATTGTGGTGAATATGCCTTTTTGAAATACGGTTTTCTCTGGGTATATGCCCAGAAGTGGGATTGCTGGATCAGATGGTAATTCTATTTCTAGTTTTTTTAAGGAAACTCCATACTGTTCTCCATAGTGACTGTATCAATTTACATTCCCACCAATAGTGGAAGAGGGCTCCTTTTGTCCACACCCTCCCCAGAATTGGTTGTTTGTAGATTTTCTGATGATGCCGATTCTAACAGGTGTGAGGTGATACCTCATTGTAGTTTTGATTTGCATTTCTCTAATAATTAGTGCTGTTGAGCAGCTTTTCATGTGCGTCTTGGCCTTCTCTGTGTCTTCTTTGAAGAAACGTCTCTTTAGATCTTCTGCCCATTTTTGTATTGGGTTGTTTGTTTATTTAATATTAAGCTGCATGAGCTGTTTATATATATTGGAGATTAAACCTCTGTCCATTGATTCGTTTGCAACGATTTTCGCCCATTCTGAGGGATGCCTTTTTCCATTCCCGTGTTTTTTAACAAAAAAGGAAAGAAAGGAAAAGAAGCAGAACACTAATGTGCGTAAAATATGCCTCTTGAAACGGTCGTTTTGAAATATGGACGTCCTTTGAATTTTTTGGTCGATATGTGACCCCAGGATTTGTTTTCAGGGCAGGTGTCATTTACAGGCCTGCAATGATTTTGAATATCAACTGACCATTAGCGCTGGGATTAAAGCTGCTGTTGTGTGAAACGGCCACAAGGTGGCAGCAGTTCACCCTTACCAAATCTGGTTACTAGGGCAAGAGAGCCTCAGTGGAAGTGGTGTTCTAGATTGGAATTTAAAATGGAATGTGCCAGGAGAAAGCCCCTCACGTTTGTCTCACTACATCTTGTTCGTGTTTTTAATTTAATTTTTTTTTATTTTTTATTACAGCAAGTTTGATTACAATGTTTGGCTTGTTGTAAGTGTGGAAGATGTGGTTGTTTTACACATATACAGATGTCTGTTCTTCCTGGGATCCTTTTCCCATGTACGTTATGACAGAATGTTGAGTAGTCCTCTCTTGGTATTCTGTAGGTCTTTGGTGATTATATATGTCACCTGTGTTTGTATATGTCTGTTAACCCCGATATCGTAATGAAACCAATCCTCACACCTTTCCATTGGTGAACCATAAGTTTGTTTAATGAATCTGTGATTGCCCTTCTCTGTGAAAATATCTGCCCTGGTATCCATTTTTAGGTAACACCTATAAGTGATATGATATGATATGTGTCTTTCACTTTCTGACTTACTACAAGTCACGTGATTACTTCTAGTCTCATCTACGCTGCTGCAAATGGCATTGTGTCCTTTTTTTCCTTGGCTTCTCTTCTGCCTTAGCGGGGTCCATTTTCAACAATGTGATTCCCTGAGGGTTGTGGATTAGCTGACCTGGGCAGCCTTACCCTGCCGGCCCGTCCTCCCCAGGTGTGCCTCGTTGAGGTCAATATAAACAGCGCTCCAGGCAGCAATAGTCCCTGAAGCTGTGCCTGACTCCATATTCTCTGCCCCGTCAGCAGTCTCGGGGCTGTGCTGGTGGGAGGGATTGAGGGGATACAGCTTTGTGGGTGGCCCGGTGTGAGTGGGGTTCTGCTGGCCTTTCTGCAGGAGTTGCCAGGCTGCCGCCTGTAAAGAAGAGGTTGTGTCACCCATACCTTCCGCTGGAATTTCTCTCCGGACAGAGGTGAGGAAGGAAAAAAGCAGTGGGGGCCGGGACAGGAAGGGTATCTCAGGCAGGGCAATGGAAAGCTTCTGGAAGAGCGCCCGGGGCCAGGACAACCCTGGCTGGCCTGCAGGCACCAACTTGGCCTGCGTGCTGTCGCTGGTGTGGCTCCACGGTCCTTCCTCTAGGCTTTCAAGCCCTTGTACATATTCAGGTGTTTTACCTGGAAAGGGTGGGAACAGTTCAGCAGCAGCTGGCCTGGGGCTCAGCTCACGTTTACTCACAGAGGCCTCGGCACGGTCCCCCAGCTTTGCAATGAGGACGCTCCTTGCGTGGGGGGTGGGTTGCTGGCTGTATGGGAGATGGATCCCCACCTCTGACCAATTTCAGAATTGTTTACCACGGCAGCAAGTGCCCTGATAGGGTTTTCCTCTGTATAACTCGTGGGTTCAGGTTTTTTTTTCTTTTATGGTTCAAGTTAGATTTTATTCCTCTTTTATGTATTTATAGATATAAGCATGGAAATAATTCATTCCTATAAATACATCTGTGTGACGGGAAGAACTTTTTTCTGTTTTATTTTTAAATTTTATTTTTTAAAATTTTGAAATTTAATTTTATTTATTTTTTTATACAGCACGTTATTATTAGTTATGTATTTTATGCATATACATGTACACAGGTCAATCCCAAACTCCCAACTCATCCCACCACCACCACCCCATGGCTTCCCACACTTGGTGTCCATACGTCTGTTCTCTACCTCTGTGTCTCTATTTCTGCCCTGCAAACCAGTTCATCTGTACCATTGGTAGGCTCCACATATATGCATTAATATACAATATCTGTTTTCCTCTTTCTGACTTACTTCATTCTGTATGACAGTCTCTCGATCCATCAATGTCTCTACAAATGACCCAGTTTCATTCCTTTTTATGGCCGAGTAATATTCCATTTCATATATGTACCACATCTTTATCCATTCATCTGTCTGTGGGCATTTAGGTTGCTTCCATTACCTGGCTATTGTAAATAGTGCTGCAACGAACATTGTTGTGAATGTGCCTTTTAGATTTACGGTTTTCTCTGGGTATATGCCCAGAAGTGGGATAGCTGGATCAGATGGTAATTCTATTTCTAGTTTTTTTAAGGAAACTCCATACTGTTCTCCATAGTGACTGTATCAATTTACATTCCCACCAATAGTGGAAGAGGGCTCCTTTTGTCCACACCCTCCCCAGAATTGGTTGTTTGTAGATTTTCTGATGATGCCGATTCTAACAGGTGTGAGGTGAAACCTCATTGTAGTTTTGATTTGCATTTCTCTGATAATTAGTGCTGTTGAGCAGCTTTTCATGTGCGTCTTGGCCATCTCTGTGTCTCCTTTTAAGAAACGTCTCTTTAGATCTTCTGCCCATTTTCTTGGGTTGTTTGTTTTTTTTAATATTAAGCTGCATGAGCTTTTTATATATATTGGAGATTAAACCTCTGTCCATTGATTCGTCTGCAACGATTTTCGCCCATTCTGAGGGATGCCTTTTTCCATTCCCGTGTTTTTTAACAAAAAAGGAAACAAAGGAAAAGAAGCAGAACACTAATGTGCGTAAAATATGCCTTTTGAAACGGTCGTTTTGAAATATGGACGTCCTTTGAATATTTTGGTCGATATGTGACCCCAGGATTTGTTTTCAGGGCAGGTGTCATTTACAGGCCTGCAATGATTTTGAATATCAACTGACCATTAGCGTTGGGATTAAAGCTGCTGTTGTGTGAAACGGCCACAAGGTGGCAGCAGTTCACCCTTACCAAATCTGGTTACCTGGGCAAGAGAGCCTCAGTGGAAGTGGTGTTCTAGATTGGAGTTTAGAATGGAATGTGCCAGGAGAAAGCCCCTCACGTTTGTCTCACTACTTCTTGTTCGTGTTTTTAATTTAATTTTTTATTTTTTCTTACAGCAAGTTTGATTACAATGTTTGGCTTGTTGTAGGTGTGGAAGATGTGGTTCTTTTACACATATACAGATGACTGTTCTTCCTGGGATCCTTTTCCCATGTACGTTATGACAGAATGTTGAGTAGTCCTCTCTTGGTATTCTGTAGGTCTTTGGTGATTATATATGTCACCTGTGTTTGTATATGTCTGTTAACCCCGATATCGTAATGAAACCAATCCTCACACCTTTCCATTGGTGAACCATAAGTTTGTTTAATGAATCTGTGATTGCCCTTCTCCGTGGAAATATCTGCCCTGGTATCCATTTTTAGGTAACACCTATAAGTGATATGATAGGATATGTGTCTTTCACTTTCTGACTTACTACAAGTCACGTGATTACTTCTAGACTCATCTACGGTGCTGCAAATGGCATTGTGTCCTTTTTTCCCTTGGCTTCTCTTCTGCCTTAGCGGGGTCCATTCTCAACAATGTGATTCCCTGAGGGTTGTGGATTAGCTGACCTGGGCAGCCTTACCCTGCCGGCCCGCCCTCCCCAGGTGTGCCTCGTTGAGGTCAATATAAACAGCGCTCCAGGCAGCAATAGCCCCTGAAGCTGTGCCTGACTCCATATTCTCTGCCCCGTCAGCAGTCTCGGGGCTGTGCTGGTGGGAGGGAGTGAGGGGCCACAGCTTTGTGGGTGGCCCGGTGTGAGTGGTGTTCTGCTGCCCTTTCTGCAGGAGTTGCCAGGCTGCCGCTTGTAAATAAGAGGGTGTGTCACCCATACCTTCCGCTGGAATTTCTCTCCGGACAGAGGTGAGGAAGGAAAAAAGCAGTGGGGGCCGGGACAGGAGGGGTATCTCAGGCAGGGCAATGGAAAGCTTCTGGAAGAGCGCCCGGGGCCAGGACCACCCTGGCTGGCCTGCAGGCTCCAAGTTGGCCTGCGTGCTGTCGCTGGTGTAGCTCCACGGTCCTTCCTCTAGGCTTTCAAGCCCTTGTACATATTCAGGTGTTTTACCTGGAAAGGGTGGGAACAGTTCAGCAGCAGCTGGCCTGGGGCTCAGCTCACGTTTACTCACAGATGCCTCGGCACGGTCCCCCAGCTTTGCAATGAGGATGCTCCTTGCGTGGGGGGTGGGTTGATGGCTGTATGGGAGATGGTTCCACACCTCTGACCAATTTCAGAATTGTTTACCACTGGAGCAAGTGCCCTGATAGGATTTTCCTCTGTATAACTCGTGGGTTCAGGATTATTTTTTCTTTTATGGTTCAAGTTAGATTTTATTCCTCTTTTATGTATTTATAGATATAAGCATGGAAATAATTCATTCCTATAAATACATCTGTGTGACGGGAAGAAATTTTTTCTGTTTTATTTTTAAATTTTATTTTTTAAAATTTTGAAATTTAATTTTATTTTTTTTATACAGCACGTTATTATTAGTTATGTATTTTATGCATATACATGTACACAGGTCAATCCCAAACTCCCAACTCATCCCACCACCACCACCCTATGGCTTCCCACACTTGGTGTCCATACGTTTGTTCTCTACCTCTGTGTCTGTATTTCTTCCCTGCAAACCAGTTCATCTGTACCATTTGTAGGCTCCACATATATGCATTAATATTCAATATTTGTTTTCCTCTTTCTGAGATCCTTCATTATGTATGACAGTCTCTCGATCCATCAATGTCTCTACAAATGACCCAGTTTCATTCCTTTTTATGGCCGAGTAATATTCCATTTCATATATGTACCACATCTTTATCCATTCATCTGTCTGTGGGCATTTAGGTTGCTTCCATTACCTGGCTATTGTAAATAGTGCTGCAACGAACATTGTGGTGAATGTGCCTTTTTGAAATACGGTTTTCTCTGGGTATATGCCCAGAAGTGGGATTGCTGGATCAGATGGTAATTCTATTTCTAGTTTTTTTAAGGAAACTCCATACTGTTCTCCATAGTGACTGTATCAATTTACATTCCCACCAATAGTGGAAGAGGGCTCCTTTTGTCCACACCCTCCCCAGAATTGGTTGTTTGTAGATTTTCTGATGATGCCGATTCTAACAGGTGTGAGGTGAAACCTCATTGTAGTTTTGATTTGCATTTCTCTGATAATTAGTGCTGTTGAGCAGCTTTTCATGTGCGTCTTGGCCATCTCTGTGTCTCCTTTTAAGAAACGTCTCTTTAGATCTTCTGCCCATTTTCTTGGGTTGTTTGTTTTTTTTAATATTAAGCTGCATGAGCTTTTTATATATATTGGAGATTAAACCTCTGTCCATTGATTCGTCTGCAACGATTTTCGCCCATTCTGAGGGATGCCTTTTTCCATTCCCGTGTTTTTTAACAAAAAAGGAAACAAAGGAAAAGAAGCAGAACACTAATGTGCGTAAAATATGCCTTTTGAAACGGTCGTTTTGAAATATGGACGTCCTTTGAATATTTTGGTCGATATGTGACCCCAGGATTTGTTTTCAGGGCAGGTGTCATTTACAGGCCTGCAATGATTTTGAATATCAACTGACCATTAGCGTTGGGATTAAAGCTGCTGTTGTGTGAAACGGCCACAAGGTGGCAGCAGTTCACCCTTACCAAATCTGGTTACCTGGGCAAGAGAGCCTCAGTGGAAGTGGTGTTCTAGATTGGAGTTTAGAATGGAATGTGCCAGGAGAAAGCCCCTCACGTTTGTCTCACTACTTCTTGTTCGTGTTTTTAATTTAATTTTTTATTTTTTCTTACAGCAAGTTTGATTACAATGTTTGGCTTGTTGTAGGTGTGGAAGATGTGGTTCTTTTACACATATACAGATGACTGTTCTTCCTGGGATCCTTTTCCCATGTACGTTATGACAGAATGTTGAGTAGTCCTCTCTTGGTATTCTGTAGGTCTTTGGTGATTATATATGTCACCTGTGTTTGTATATGTCTGTTAACCCCGATATCGTAATGAAACCAATCCTCACACCTTTCCATTGGTGAACCATAAGTTTGTTTAATGAATCTGTGATTGCCCTTCTCCGTGGAAATATCTGCCCTGGTATCCATTTTTAGGTAACACCTATAAGTGATATGATAGGATATGTGTCTTTCACTTTCTGACTTACTACAAGTCACGTGATTACTTCTAGACTCATCTACGGTGCTGCAAATGGCATTGTGTCCTTTTTTCCCTTGGCTTCTCTTCTGCCTTAGCGGGGTCCATTCTCAACAATGTGATTCCCTGAGGGTTGTGGATTAGCTGACCTGGGCAGCCTTACCCTGCCGGCCCGCCCTCCCCAGGTGTGCCTCGTTGAGGTCAATATAAACAGCGCTCCAGGCAGCAATAGCCCCTGAAGCTGTGCCTGACTCCATATTCTCTGCCCCGTCAGCAGTCTCGGGGCTGTGCTGGTGGGAGGGAGTGAGGGGCCACAGCTTTGTGGGTGGCCCGGTGTGAGTGGTGTTCTGCTGCCCTTTCTGCAGGAGTTGCCAGGCTGCCGCTTGTAAATAAGAGGGTGTGTCACCCATACCTTCCGCTGGAATTTCTCTCCGGACAGAGGTGAGGAAGGAAAAAAGCAGTGGGGGCCGGGACAGGAGGGGTATCTCAGGCAGGGCAATGGAAAGCTTCTGGAAGAGCGCCCGGGGCCAGGACCACCCTGGCTGGCCTGCAGGCTCCAAGTTGGCCTGCGTGCTGTCGCTGGTGTAGCTCCACGGTCCTTCCTCTAGGCTTTCAAGCCCTTGTACATATTCAGGTGTTTTACCTGGAAAGGGTGGGAACAGTTCAGCAGCAGCTGGCCTGGGGCTCAGCTCACGTTTACTCACAGATGCCTCGGCACGGTCCCCCAGCTTTGCAATGAGGATGCTCCTTGCGTGGGGGGTGGGTTGATGGCTGTATGGGAGATGGTTCCACACCTCTGACCAATTTCAGAATTGTTTACCACTGGAGCAAGTGCCCTGATAGGATTTTCCTCTGTATAACTCGTGGGTTCAGGATTATTTTTTCTTTTATGGTTCAAGTTAGATTTTATTCCTCTTTTATGTATTTATAGATATAAGCATGGAAATAATTCATTCCTATAAATACATCTGTGTGACGGGAAGAAATTTTTTCTGTTTTATTTTTAAATTTTATTTTTTAAAATTTTGAAATTTAATTTTATTTTTTTTATACAGCACGTTATTATTAGTTATGTATTTTATGCATATACATGTACACAGGTCAATCCCAAACTCCCAACTCATCCCACCACCACCACCCTATGGCTTCCCACACTTGGTGTCCATACGTTTGTTCTCTACCTCTGTGTCTGTATTTCTTCCCTGCAAACCAGTTCATCTGTACCATTTGTAGGCTCCACATATATGCATTAATATTCAATATTTGTTTTCCTCTTTCTGAGATCCTTCATTATGTATGACAGTCTCTCGATCCATCAATGTCTCTACAAATGACCCAGTTTCATTCCTTTTTATGGCCGAGTAATATTCCATTTCATATATGTACCACATCTTTATCCATTCATCTGTCTGTGGGCATTTAGGTTGCTTCCATTACCTGGCTATTGTAAATAGTGCTGCAACGAACATTGTGGTGAATGTGCCTTTTTGAAATACGGTTTTCTCTGGGTATATGCCCAGAAGTGGGATTGCTGGATCAGATGGTAATTCTATTTCTAGTTTTTTTAAGGAAACTCCATACTGTTCTCCATAGTGACTGTATCAATTTACATTCCCACCAATAGTGGAAGAGGGCTCCTTTTGTCCACACCCTCCCCAGAATTGGTTGTTTGTAGACTTTCTGATGATGCCGATTCTAACAGGTGTGAGGTGAAACCTCATTGTAGTTTTGATTTGCATTTCTCTGATAATTAGTGCTGTTGAGCAGCTTTTCATGTGCGTCTAGGCCATCTCTGTGTCTCCTTTGAAGAAACGTCTCTTTAGATCTTCTGCCCATTTTTTTGGGTTGTTTGTTTTTTTTAATATTAAGCTGCATGAGCTGTTTATATATATTGGAGATTAAGCCTCTGTCCATTGATTCGTCTGCAACGATTTTCGCCCATTCTGTGGGATGCCTTTTTCCATTCCCGTGTTTTTTAACAAAAAAGGAAAGAAAGGAAAAGAAGCAGAACACTAATGTGCATAAAATATGCCTTTTGAAACAGTCGTTTTGAAATATGGACGTCCTTTAAATATTTTGGTCGATATGTGACCCCAGGATTTGTTTTCAGGGCAGGTGTCATTTACAGGCCTGCAATGATTTTGAATATCAACTGACCATTAGCGTTGGGATTAAAGCTGCTGTTGTGTGAAACGGCCACAAGTTGGCAGCAGTTCACCCTTACCAAATCTGGTTTCTAGGGCAAGAGAGCCTCAGTGGAAGTGGTGTTCTAGATTGGAGTTTAGAATGGAATGTGCCAGGAGAAAGCCCCTCACGTTTGTCTCACTACTTATTGTTCGTGTTTTTAATTTATTTTTTTATTTTTTATTACAGCAAGTTTGATTACAATGTTTGGCTTGTTGTAGGTGTGGAAGATGTGGTTATTTTACACATATACACATGTCTGTTCTTCCTGGGATCCTTTTCCCATGTACATTATGACAGAATGTTGAGTAGTCCTCTCTTGGTATTCTGTAGGTGTTTGGTGATTATATATGTCACCTGTGTTTGTATATGTCTGGTAACGCCAATATCGTAATGAAACCAATCCTCACACCTTTCCAGTGGTGAACCATAAGTTTGATTAATGAATCTGTGATTGCCCTTCTCCGTGGAAATATCTGCCCTGGTATCCATTTTTAGGTAACACCTATAAGTGATATGATATGATATGTGTCTTTCACTTTCTGACTTCCTACAAGTCACGTGATTACTTCTAGACTCATCTACGGTGCTGCAAATGGCATTGTGTCCTTTTTTCCCTTGGCTTCTCTTCTGCCTTAGCGGGGTCCATTCTCAACAATGTGATTCCCTGAGGGTTGTGGATTAGCTGACCTGAGCAGCCTTACCCTGCCGGCCCGCCCTCCCCAGGTGTGCCTCGTTGAGGTCAATATAAACAGCGCTCCAGGCAGCAATAGCCCCTGAAGCTGTGCCTGACTCCATATTCTCTGCCCCGTCAGCAGTCTCGGGGCTGTGCTGGTGGGAGGGAGTGAGGGGCCACAGCTTTGTGGGTGGCCCGGTGTGAGTGGGGTTCTGCTGGCCTTTCTGCAGGAGTTGCCAGGCTGCCGCTTGTAAATAAGAGGGTGTGTCACCCATACCTTCCGCTGGAGTTTCTCTCCGGACAGAGGTGAGGAAGGAAAAAAGCAGTGGGGGCCGGGACAGGAGGGGTATCTCAGGCAGGGCAATGGAAAGCTTCTGGAAGAGCGCCAGGGTCCAGGACCAGTGGGCTGGCTGGCCTGCAGGCACCAAGTTGGCCTGCGTGCTGTCGCTGGTGTGGCTCCACGGTCCTTCCTCTAGGCTTTCAAGCCCTTGTACATATTCAGGTGTTTTACCTGGAAAGGGTGGGAAAAGTACAGCAGCAGCTGGCCTGGGGCTCAGCTCACGTTTACTCACAGATGCCTCGGCATGGTCCCCAAGCTTTGCAATGAGGTCGCTCTTGCGTGGGGGGTGGGTTGATGGCTGTATGGGAGATGCTTCCCCACCTCTGACCAATTTCATAATTGTTTACCACCGGAGCAAGTGCCCTGATAGGGTTTTCCTCTGTATAACTCGTGGGTTCAGGATTTTTTTTTCTTTTATGGTTCAAGTTAGATTTTATTCCTCTTTTATGTATTTATAGATATAAGCATGGAAATAATTCATTCCTATAAATACATCTGTGTGACAGGAAGAACTTTTTTCTGTTTTATTTTTAAATTTTATTTTTTAAAATTTTGAAATTTAATTTTATTTATTTTTTATACAGCACGTTATTATTAGTTATGTATTTTATGCATATACATGTATACAGGTCAATCCCAAACTCCCAACTCATCCCACCACCACAACCCCATGGCTTCCCACACTTGGTGTCCATACGTTTGTTCTCTACCTCTGAGTCTCTATTTCTTCCCTGCAAACCAGTTCATCTGTACCATTTTTAGGCTCCACATACATGTATTAATATACAATATTTGTTTTCCTCTTTCTGACTTCATTCTGGATGACAGTCTCTCGATCCATCGATGTCTCTACAAATGAACCAGTTTCATTCCTTTTTATGGCCGAGTAATATTCCATTTTATATATGTACCACATCTTTATCCATTCATCTGTCTGTGGGCATTTAGGTTGCTTCCATTACCTGGCTATTGTAAATAGTGCTGCAACGAACATTGTGGTGAATGTGCCCTTTTGAAATACGGTTTTCTCTGGGTATATGCTCAGAAGTGGGATTGCTGGATCAGATGGTAATTCTATTTCTAATTTTTTTAAGGAAACTCCATACTGTTCTCCATAGTGACTGTATCAATTTACATTCCCACCAATAGTGGAAGAGGGCTCCTTTTGTCCACACCCTCCCCAGAATTGGTTGTTTGTAGATTTTCTGATGATGCCGATTCTAACAGGTGTGAGGTGATACCTCATTGTAGTTTTGATTTGCATTTCTCTAATAATTAGTGCTGTTGAGCAGCTTTTCATGTGCGTCTTGGCCATCTCTGTGTCTCCTTTGAAGAAACGTCTCTTTAGATCTTCTGCCCATTTTTTGGGGGGTTGTTTGTTTTTTTTAATATTAAGCTGCATGAGTTGTTTATATATATTGGAGATTAAACCTCTGTCAATTGATTCGTCTGCAACGATTTTGGCCCATTCTGAGGGATGCCTTTTTCCATTCCCGTTTTTTTTTAACAAAAAAGGAAAGAAAGGAAAAGAAGCAGAACACTAATGTGCGTAAAATATGCCTTTTGAAACGGTCGTTTTGAAATATGGACGTCCTTTGAATTTTTTGGTCGATATGTGACCCCAGGATTTGTTTTCATGGCAGGTGTCATTTACAGGCCTGCAATGATTTTGAATATCAACTGACCATTAGCGTTGGGATTAAAGCTGCTGTTGTGTGAAACGGCCACAAGGTGGCAGCAGTTCACCGTTACCAAATCTGGTTACTAGGGCAAGAGAGCCTCAGTGGAAGTGGTGTTCTAGATAGGAGTTTAGAATGGAATGTGCCAGGAGAAAGCCCCTCACGTTTGTCTCACTATTTCTTGTTCGTGTTTTTAAATAAATTTTTTATTTTTTATTACAGCAAGTTTGATTACAATGTTTGGCTTGTTGTAAGTGTGGAAGATGTGGTTGTTTTACACATATACAGATGTCTGTTCTTCCTGGGATCCTTTTCCCATGTACGTTATGACAGAATGTTGAGTAGTCCTCTCTTGGTATTCTGTAGGTCTTTGGTGATTATATATGTCACCTGTGTTTGTATATGTCTGTTAACCCCGATATCGTAATGAAACCAATCCTCACACCTTTCCATTGGTGAACCATAAGTTTGTTTAATGAATCTGTGATTGCCCTTCTCTGTGAAAATATCTGCCCTGGTATCCATTTTTAGGTAACACCTATAAGTGATATGATATGATATGTGTCTTTCACTTTCTGACTTACTACAAGTCACGTGATTACTTCTAGACTCATCTACGCTGCTGCAAATGGCATTGTGTCCTTTTTTTCCTTGGCTTCTCTTCTGCCTTAGCGGGGTCCATTTTCAACAATGTGATTCCCTGAGGGTTGTGGATTAGCTGACCTGGGCAGCCTTACCCTGCCGGCCCGCCCTCCCCAGGTGTGCCTCGTTGAGGTCAATATAAACAGCGCTCCAGGCAGCAATAGCCCCTGAAGCTGTGCCTGACTCCATATTCTCTGCCCCGTCAGCAGTCTCGGTGCTGTGCTGGTGGGAGGGATTGAGGGGATACAGCTTTGTGGGTGGCCCGGTGTGAGTGGGGTTCTGCTGGCCTTTCTGCAGGAGTTGCCAGGCTGCCGCCTGTAAAGAAGAGGTTGTGTCACCCATACCTTCCGCTGGAATTTCTCTCCGGACAGAGGTGAGGAAGGAAAAAAGCAGTGGGGGCCGGGACAGGAAGGGTATCTCAGGCAGGGCAATGGAAAGCTTCTGGAAGAGCGCCAGGGTCCAGGACCACGCTGGCTGGCCTGCAGGCACCAAGTTGGCCTGCGTGCTGTCGCTGGTGTGGCTCCACGGTCCTTCCTCTAGGCTTTCAAGCCCTTGTACATATTCAGGTGTTTTACCTGGAAAGGGTGGGAACAGTTCAGCAGCAGCTGGCCTGGGGCTCAGCTCACGTTTACTCACAGAGGCCTCGGCACGGTCCCCCAGCTTTGCAATGAGGACGCTCCTTGCGTGGGGGGTGGGTTGCTGGCTGTATGGGAGATGGTTCCCCACCTCTGACCAATTTCAGAATTGTTTACCACGGCAGCAAGTGCCCTGATAGGGTTTTCCTCTGTATAACTCGTGGGTTCAGGTTTTTTTTTTATTTTATGGTTCAAGTTAGATTTTATTCCTCTTTTATGTATTTATAGATATAAGCATGGAAATAATTCATTCCTATAAATACATCTGTGTGACGGGAAGAACTTTTTTCTGTTTTATTTTTAAATTTTATTTTTTTGAATTTTGAAATTTAATTTTATTTATTTTTTTTATACAGCACGTTATTATTAGTTATGTATTTTATGCATATACATGTACACAGGTCAATCCCAAACTCCCAACTCATCCCACCACCACCACCCCATGGCTTCCCACACTTGGTGTCCATACGTTTGTTCTCTACCTCTGTGTCTCTATTTCTTCCCTGCAAACCAGTTCATCTGTACCATTTGTAGGCTCCACATATATGCATTAATATACAATATTTGTTTTCCTCTTTCTGACTTACTTCATTCTGTATGACAGTCTCTCGATCCATCGATGTCTCTACAAATGACCCAGTTTCATTCCTTTTTATGGCCGAGTAATATTCCATTTCATATATGTACCACATCTTTATCCATTCATCTGTCTGTGGGCATTTAGGTTGCTTCCATTACCTGGCTATTGTAAATAGTGCTGCAACGAACTTTGTGGTGAATGTGCCTTTTTGAAATACGGTTTTCTCTGGGTATATGCCCAGAAGTGGGATTGCTGGATCAGATGGTAATTCTATTTCTAGTTTTTTTAAGGAAACTCCATACTGTTCTCCATAGTGACTGTATCAATTTACATTCCCACCAATAGTGGAAGAGGGCTCCTTTTGTCCACACCCTCCCCAGAATTGGTTGTTTGTAGACTTTCTGATGATGCCGATTCTAACAGGTGTGAGGTGAAACCTCATTGTAGTTTTGATTTGCATTTCTCTGATAATTAGTGCTGTTGAGCAGCTTTTCATGTGCGTCTAGGCCATCTCTGTGTCTCCTTTGAAGAAACGTCTCTTTAGATCTTCTGCCCATTTTTTTGGGTTGTTTGTTTTTTTTAATATTAAGCTGCATGAGCTGTTTATATATATTGGAGATTAAGCCTCTGTCCATTGATTCGTCTGCAACGATTTTCGCCCAATCTGAGGGATGCCTTTTTCCATTCCCGTGTTTTTTAACAAAAAAGGAAAGAAAGGAAAAGAAGCAGAACACTAATGTGCATAAAATATGCCTTTTGAAACGGTCGTTTTGAAATATGGACGTCCTTTGAATATTTTGGTCGATATGTGACCCCAGGATTTGTTTTCAGGGCAGGTGTCATTTACAGGCCTGCAATGATTTTGAATATCAACTGACCATTAGCGTTGGGATTAAAGCTGCTGTTGTGTGAAACGGCCACAAGTTGGCAGCAGTTCACCCTTACCAAATCTGGTTTCTAGGGCAAGAGAGCCTCAGTGGAAGTGGTGTTCTAGATTGGAGTTTAGAATGGAATGTGCCAGGAGAAAGCCCCTCACGTTTGTCTCACTACTTCTTGTTCGTGTTTTTAATTTAATTTTTTCTTTTTTATTACAGCAAGTTTGATTACAATGTTTGGCTTGTTGTAGGTGTGGAAGATGTGGTTCTTTTACACATATACACATGTCTGTTCTTCCTGGGATCCTTTTCCCATGTACATTATGACAGAATGTTGAGTAGTCCTCTCTTGGTATTCTGTAGGTGTTTGGTGATTATATATGTCACCTGTGTTTGTATATGTCTGTTAACGCCAATATCGTAATGAAACCAATCCTCACACCTTTCCATTGGTGAACCATAAGTTTGATTAATGAATCTGTGATTGCCCTTCTCCGTGGAAATATCTGCCCTGGTATCCATTTTTAGGTAACACCTATAAGTGATATGATATGATATGTGTCTTTCACTTTCTGACTTCCTACAAGTCACGTGAATACTTCTAGACTCATCTACGGTGCTGCAAATGGCATTGTGTCCTTTTTTCCCTTGGCTTCTCTTCTGCCTTAGCGGGGTCCATTCTCAACAATGTGATTCCCTGAGGGTTGTGGATTAGCTGACCTGGGCAGCCTTACCCTGCCGGCCCGCCCTCCCCAGGTGTGCCTCGTTGAGGTCAATATAAACAGAGCTCCAGGCAGCAATAGCCCCTGAAGCTCTGCCTGAATCCATATTCTCTGCCCCGTAAGCAGTCTCGGGGCTGTGCTGGTGGGAGGGAGTGAGGGGCCACAGCTTTTTGGGTGGCCTGGTGTGAGTGGGGTTCTGCTGGCTTTTCTGCAGGAGTTGCCAGGCTGCCGCCTGTAAAGAAGAGGATGTGTCACCCATACCTTCCGCTGGAATTTCTCTCCGGACAGAGGTGAGGAAGGAAAAAAGCAGTGGGGTCCGGGACAGGAGGGGTATCTCAGGCAGGGCAATGGAAAGCTTCTGGAAGAGCGCCCGGGGCCAGGACCACCCTGGCTGGCCTGCAGGCACCAACTTGGCCTGCGTGCTGTCGCTGGTGTGGCTCCACGGTCCTTCCTCTAGGCTTTCAAGCCCTTGTACATATTCAGGTGTTTTACCTGGAAAGGGTGGGAACAGTTCAGCAGCAGCTGGCCTGGGGCTCAGCTCACGTTTACTCACAGAGGCCTCGGCACGGTCCCCCAGCTTTGCAATGAGGACGCTCCTTGCGTGGGGGGTGGGTTGCTGGCTGTATGGGAGATGATTCCCCACCTCTGACCAATTTCTGAATTGTTTACCACTGGAGCAAGTGCCCTGCTAGGGTTTTCCTTTGTATAACTGGTGGGTTCAGGTTTTTTTTTTTCTTTTATGGTTTAAGTTAGATTTTATTCCTCTTTTATGTATTTATATATATAAGCATGGAAATAATTCATTCCTATAAATACATCTGTGTGACAGGAAGAACTTTTTTCTGTTTTATTTTTAAATTTTATTTTTTAAAATTTTGAAATTTAATTTTATTTATTTTTTATACAGCACGTTATTATTAGTTATGTATTTTATGCATATACATGTATACAGGTCAATCCCAAACTCCCAACTCATCCCACCACCACAACCCCATGGCTTCCCACACTTGGTGTCCATACGTTTGTTCTCTACCTCTGAGTCTCTATTTCTTCCCTGCAAACCAGTTCATCTGTACCATTTTTAGGCTCCACATACATGTATTAATATACAATATTTGTTTTCCTCTTTCTGACTTCATTCTGGATGACAGTCTCTCGATCCATCGATGTCTCTACAAATGAACCAGTTTCATTCCTTTTTATGGCCGAGTAATATTCCATTTTATATATGTACCACATCTTTATCCATTCATCTGTCTGTGGGCATTTAGGTTGCTTCCATTACCTGGCTATTGTAAATAGTGCTGCAACGAACATTGTGGTGAATGTGCCCTTTTGAAATACGGTTTTCTCTGGGTATATGCTCAGAAGTGGGATTGCTGGATCAGATGGTAATTCTATTTCTAATTTTTTTAAGGAAACTCCATACTGTTCTCCATAGTGACTGTATCAATTTACATTCCCACCAATAGTGGAAGAGGGCTCCTTTTGTCCACACCCTCCCCAGAATTGGTTGTTTGTAGATTTTCTGATGATGCCGATTCTAACAGGTGTGAGGTGATACCTCATTGTAGTTTTGATTTGCATTTCTCTAATAATTAGTGCTGTTGAGCAGCTTTTCATGTGCGTCTTGGCCATCTCTGTGTCTCCTTTGAAGAAACGTCTCTTTAGATCTTCTGCCCATTTTTTGGGGGGTTGTTTGTTTTTTTTAATATTAAGCTGCATGAGTTGTTTATATATATTGGAGATTAAACCTCTGTCAATTGATTCGTCTGCAACGATTTTGGCCCATTCTGAGGGATGCCTTTTTCCATTCCCGTTTTTTTTAACAAAAAAGGAAAGAAAGGAAAAGAAGCAGAACACTAATGTGCGTAAAATATGCCTTTTGAAACGGTCGTTTTGAAATATGGACGTCCTTTGAATTTTTTGGTCGATATGTGACCCCAGGATTTGTTTTCATGGCAGGTGTCATTTACAGGCCTGCAATGATTTTGAATATCAACTGACCATTAGCGTTGGGATTAAAGCTGCTGTTGTGTGAAACGGCCACAAGGTGGCAGCAGTTCACCGTTACCAAATCTGGTTACTAGGGCAAGAGAGCCTCAGTGGAAGTGGTGTTCTAGATAGGAGTTTAGAATGGAATGTGCCAGGAGAAAGCCCCTCACGTTTGTCTCACTATTTCTTGTTCGTGTTTTTAAATAAATTTTTTATTTTTTATTACAGCAAGTTTGATTACAATGTTTGGCTTGTTGTAAGTGTGGAAGATGTGGTTGTTTTACACATATACATATGTCTGTTCTTCCTGGGATCCTTTTCCCATGTACGTTATGACAGAATGTTGAGTAGTCCTCTCTTGGTATTCTGTAGGTCTTTGGTGATTATATATGTCACCTGTGTTTGTATATGTCTGTTAACCCCGATATCGTAATGAAACCAATCCTCACACCTTTCCATTGGTGAACCATAAGTTTGTTTAATGAATCTGTGATTGCCCTTCTCTGTGAAAATATCTGCCCTGGTATCCATTTTTAGGTAACACCTATAAGTGATATGATATGATATGTGTCTTTCACTTTCTGACTTACTACAAGTCACGTGATTACTTCTAGACTCATCTACGCTGCTGCAAATGGCATTGTGTCCTTTTTTTCCTTGGCTTCTCTTCTGCCTTAGCGGGGTCCATTTTCAACAATGTGATTCCCTGAGGGTTGTGGATTAGCTGACCTGGGCAGCCTTACCCTGCCGGCCCGCCCTCCCCAGGTGTGCCTCGTTGAGGTCAATATAAACAGCGCTCCAGGCAGCAATAGCCCCTGAAGCTGTGCCTGACTCCATATTCTCTGCCCCGTCAGCAGTCTCGGGGCTGTGCTGGTGGGAGGGATTGAGGGGATACAGCTTTGTGGGTGGCCCGGTGTGAGTGGGGTTCTGCTGGCCTTTCTGCAGGAGTTGCCAGGCTGCCGCCTGTAAAAAAGAGGTTGTGTCACCCATACCTTCCGCTGGAATTTCTCTCCGGACAGAGGTGAGGAAGGAAAAAAGCAGTGGGGGCCGGGACAGGAAGGGTATCTCAGGCAGGGCAATGGAAAGCTTCTGGAAGAGCGCCCGGGGCCAGGACCACCCTGGCTGGCCTGCAGGCACCAACTTGGCCTGCGTGCTGTCGCTGGTGTGGCTCCACGGTCCTTCCTCTAGGCTTTCAAGCCCTTGTACATATTCAGGTGTTTTACCTGGAAAGGGTGGGAACAGTTCAGCAGCAGCTGGCCTGGGGCTCAGCTCACGTTTACTCACAGAGGCCTCGGCACGGTCCCCCAGCTTTGCAATGAGGACGCTCCTTGCGTGGGGGGTGGGTTGCTGGCTGTATGGGAGATGGTTCCCCACCTCTGACCAATTTCAGAATTGTTTACCACGGCAGCAAGTGCCCTGATAGGGTTTTCCTCTGTATAACTCGTGGGTTCAGGTTTTTTTTTATTTTATGGTTCAAGTTAGATTTTATTCCTCTTTTATGTATTTATAGATATAAGCATGGAAATAATTCATTCCTATAAATACATCTGTGTGACGGGAAGAACTTTTTTCTGTTTTATTTTTAAATTTTATTTTTTAAAATTTTGAAATTTAATTTTATTTATTTTTTTATACAGCACGTTATTATTAGTTATGTATTTTATGCATATACATGTACACAGGTCAATCCCAAACTCCCAACTCATCCCACCACCACCACCCCATGGCTTCCCACACTTGGTGTCCATACGTCTGTTCTCTACCTCTGTGTCTCTATTTCTGCCCTGCAAACCAGTTCATCTGTACCATTGGTAGGCTCCACATATATGCATTAATATACAATATTTGTTTTCCTCTTTCTGACTTACTTCATTCTGTATGACAGTCTCTCGATCCATCAATGTCTCTACAAATGACCCAGTTTCATTCCTTTTTATGGCCGAGTAATATTGCATTTCATATATGTACCACATCTTTATCCATTCATCTGTCTGTGGGCATTTAGGTTGCTTCCATTACCTGGCTATTGTAAATAGTGCTGCAACGAACATTGTTGTGAATGTGCCTTTATGATTTACGGTTTTCTCTGGGTATATGCCCAGAAGTGGGATAGCTGGATCAGATGGTAATTCTATTTCTAGTTTTTTTAAGGAAACTCCATACTGTTCTCCATAGTGACTGTATCAATTTACATTCCCACCAATAGTGGAAGAGGGCTCCTTTTGTCCACACCCTCCCCAGAATTGGTTGTTTGTAGATTTTCTGATGATGCCGATTCTAACAGGTGTGAGGTGAAACCTCATTGTAGTTTTGATTTGCATTTCTCTGATAATTAGTGCTGTTGAGCAGCTTTTCATGTGCGTCTTGGCCATCTCTGTGTCTCCTTTTAAGAAACGTCTCTTTAGATCTTCTGCCCATTTTTTTGGGTTGTTTGTTTTTTTTAATATTAAGCTGCATGAGCTTTTTATATATATTGGAGATTAAACCTCTGTCCATTGATTCGTCTGCAACGATTTTCGCCCATTCTGAGGGATGCCTTTTTCCATTCCCGTGTTTTTTAACAAAAAAGGAAACAAAGGAAAAGAAGCAGAACACTAATGTGCGTAAAATATGCCTTTTGAAACGGTCGTTTTGAAATATGGACGTCCTTTGAATATTTTGGTCGATATGTGACCCCAGGATTTTTTTTCAGGGCAGGTGTCATTTACAGGCCTGCAATGATTTTGAATATCAACTGACCATTAGCGTTGGGATTAAAGCTGCTGTTGTGTGAAACGGCCACAAGGTGGCAGCAGTTCACCCTTACCAAATCTGGTTACCTGGGCAAGAGAGCCTCAGTGGAAGTGGTGTTCTAGATTGGAGTTTAGAATGGAATGTGCCAGGAGAAAGCCCCTCACGTTTGTCTCACTACTTCTTGTTCGTGTTTTTAAATAAATTTTTTATTTTTTCTTACAGCAAGTTTGATTACAATGTTTGGCTTGTTGTAGGTGTGGAAGATGTGGTTCTTTTACACATATACAGATGACTGTTCTTCCTGGGATCCTTTTCCCATGTACGTTATGACAGAATGTTGAGTAGTCCTCTCTTGGTATTCTGTAGGTCTTTGGTGATTATATATGTCACCTGTGTTTGTATATGTCTGTTAACCCCGATATCGTAATGAAACCAATCCTCACACCTTTCCATTGGTGAACCATAAGTGTGTTTAATGAATCTGTGATTGCCCTTCTCCGTGGAAATATCTGCCCTGGTATCCATTTTTAGGTAACACCTATAAGTGATATGATAGGATATGTGTCTTTCACTTTCTGACTTACTACAAGTCACGTGATTACTTCTAGACTCATCTACGGTGCTGCAAATGGCATTGTGTCCTTTTTTCCCTTGGCTTCTCTTCTGCCTTAGCGGGGTCCATTTTCAACAATGTGATTCCCTGAGGGTTGTGGATTAGCTGACCTGGGCAGCCTTACCCTGCCGGCCCGCCCTCCTCAGGTGTGCCTCGTTGAGGTCAATATAAACAGCGCTCCAGGCAGCAATAGCCCCTGAAGCTGTGCCTGACTCCATATTCTCTGCCCCGTCAGCAGTCTCGGGGCTGTGCTGGTGGGAGGGAGTGAGGGGCCACAGCTTTGTGGGTGGCCCGGTGTGAGTGGTGTTCTGCTGCCCTTTCTGCAGGAGTTGCCAGGCTGCCGCTTGTAAATAAGAGGGTGTGTCACCCATACCTTCCGCTGGAATTTCTCTCCGGACAGAGGTGAGGAAGGAAAAAAGCAGTGGGGGCCGGGACAGGAGGGGTATCTCAGGCAGGGCAATGGAAAGCTTCTGGAAGAGCGCCCGGGGCCAGGACCACCCTGGCTGGCCTGCAGGCTCCAAGTTGGCCTGCGTGCTGTCGCTGGTGTAGCTCCACGGTCCTTCCTCTAGGCTTTCAAGCCCTTGTACATATTCAGGTGTTTTACCTGGAAAGGGTGGGAACAGTTCAGCAGCAGCTGGCCTGGGGCTCAGCTCACGTTTACTCACAGATGCCTCGGCACGGTCCCCCAGCTTTGCAATGAGGATGCTCCTTGCGAGGGGGGTGGGTTGATGGCTGTATGGGAGATGGTTCCACACCTCTGACCAATTTCAGAATTGTTTACCACTGGAGCAAGTGCCCTGATAGGATTTTCCTCTGTATAACTCGTGGGTTCAAGATTATTTTTTCTTTTATGGTTCAAGTTAGATTTTATTCCTCTTTTATGTATTTATAGATATAAGCATGGAAATAATTCATTCCTATAAATACATCTGTGTGACGGGAAGAAATTTTTTCTGTTTTATTTTTAAATTTTATTTTTTAAAATTTTGAAATTTAATTTTATTTTTTTTATACAGCACGTTATTATTAGTTATGTATTTTATGCATATACATGTACACAGGTCAATCCCAAACTCCCAACTCATCCCACCACCACCACCCTATGGTTTCCCACACTTGGTGTCCATACGTTTGTTCTCTACCTCTGTGTCTGTATTTCTTCCCTGCAAACCAGTTCTTCTGTACCATTGGTAGGCTCCACATATATGCATTAATATTCAATATTTGTTTTCCTCTTTCTGACATCCTTCATTATGTATGACAGTCTCTCGATCCATCAATGTCTCTACAAATGACCCAGTTTCATTCCTTTTTATGGCCGAGTAATATTCCATTTCATATATGTACCACATCTTTATCCATTCATCTGTCTGTGGGCATTTAGGTTGCTTCCATTACCTGGCTGTTGTAAATAGTGCTGCAACGAACATTGTGGTGAATGTGCCTTTTTGAAATACGGTTTTCTCTGGGTATATGCCCAGAAGTGGGATTGCTGGATCAGATGGTAATTCTATTTCTAGTTTTTTTAAGGAAACTCCATACTGTTCTCCATAGTGACTGTATCAATTTACATTCCCACCAATAGTGGAAGAGGGCTCCTTTTGTCCACACCCTCCCCAGAATTGGTTGTTTGTAGACTTTCTGATGATGCCGATTCTAACAGGTGTGAGGTGAAACCTCATTGTAGTTTTGATTTGCATTTCTCTGATAATTAGTGCTGTTGAGCAGCTTTTCATGTGCGTCTAGGCCATCTCTGTGTCTCCTTTGAAGAAACGTCTCTTTAGATCTTCTGCCCATTTTTTTGGGTTGTTTGTTTTTTTAATATTAAGCTGCATGAGCTGTTTATATATATTGGAGATTAAGCCTCTGTCCATTGATTCGTCTGCAACGATTTTCGCCCATTCTGAGGGATGCCTTTTTCCATTCCCGTGTTTTTTAACAAAAAAGGAAAGAAAGGAAAAGAAGCAGAACACTAATGTGCATAAAATATGCCTTTTGAAACAGTCGTTTTGAAATATGGACGTCCTTTGAATATTTTGGTCGATATGTGACCCCAGGATTTGTTTTCAGGGCAGGTGTCATTTACAGGCCTGCAATGATTTTGAATATCAACTGACCATTAGCGTTGGGATTAAAGCTGCTGTTGTGTGAAACGGCCACAAGGTGGCAGCAGTTCACCCTTACCAAATCTGGTTTCTAGGGCAAGAGAGCCTCAGTGGAAGTGGTGTTCTAGATTGGAGTTTAGAATGGAATGTGCCAGGAGAAAGCCCCTCACGTTTGTCTCACTACTTCTTGTTCGTGTTTTTAATTTATTTATTTATTTTTTATTACAGCAAGTTTGATTACAATGTTTGGCTTGTTGTAGGTGTGGAAGATGTGGTTCTTTTACACATATACACATGTCTGTTCTTCCTGGGATCCTTTTCCCATGTACATTATGACAGAATGTTGAGTAGTCCTCTCTTGGTATTCTGTAGGTGTTTGGTGATTATATATGTCACCTGTGTTTGTATATGTCTGTTAACGCCAATATCGTAATGAAACCAATCCTCACACCTTTCCATTGGTGAACCATAAGTTTGATTAATGAATCTGTGATTGCCCTTCTCCGTGGAAATATCTGCCCTGGTATCCATTTTTAGGTAACACCTATAAGTGATATGATATGATATGTGTCTTTCACTTTCTGACTTCCTACAAGTCACGTGATTACTTCTAGACTCATCTACGGTGCTGCAAATGGCATTGTGTCCTTTTTTCCCTTGGCTTCTCTTCTGCCTTAGCGGGGTCCATTCTCAACAATGTGATTCCCTGAGGGTTGTGGATTAGCTGACCTGAGCAGCCTTACCCTGCCGGCCCGCCCTCCCCAGGTGTGCCTCGTTGAGGTCAATATAAACAGAGCTCCAGGCAGCAATAGCCCCTGAAGCTGTGCCTGACTCCATATTCTCTGCCCCGTCAGCAGTCTCGGGGCTGTGCTGGTGGGAGGGAGTGAGGGGCCACAGCTTTTGGGTGGCCTGGTGTGAGTGGGGTTCTGCTGGCTTTTCTGCAGGAGTTGCCAGGCTGCCGCCTGTAAAGAAGAGGATGTGTCACCCATACCTTCCGCTGGAATTTCTCTCCGGACAGAGGTGAGGAAGGAAAAAAGCAGTGGGGGCCGGGACAGGAGGGGTATGTCAGGCAGGGCAATGGAAAGCTTCTGGAAGAGCGCCCGGGGCCAGGACCACCCTGGCTGGCCTGCAGGCACCAAGTTGGCCTGCGTGCTGTCGCTGGTGTGGCTCCACGGTCCTTCCTCTAGGCTTTCAAGCCCTTGTACATATTCAGGTGTTTTACCTGGAAAGGGTGGGAACAGTTCAGCAGCAGCTGGCCTGGGGCTCAGCTCACATTTACTCACAGATGCCTCGGCACGGTCCCCCAGCTTTGCAATGAGGACGCTCCTTGCGTGGGGGGTGGGTTGCTGGCTGTATGGGAGATGGTTCCCCACCTCTGACCAATTTCAGAATTGTTTACCACGGCAGCAAGTGCCCTGATAGGGTTTTCCTCTGTATAACTCGTGGGTTCAGGTTTTTTTTTCTTTTATGGTTCAAGTTAGATTTTATTCCTCTTTTATATATTTATAGATATAAGCATGGAAATAATTCATTCCTATAAATACATCTGTGTGACGGGAAGAACTTTTTTCTGTTTTATTTTTAAATTTTATTTTTTAAAATTTTGAAATTTAATTTTATTTATTTTTTTATACAGCACGTTATTATTAGTTATGTATTTTATGCATATACATGTACACAGGTCAATCCCAAACTCCCAACTCATCCCACCACCACCACCCCATGGCTTCCCACACTTGGTGTCCATACGTCTGTTCTCTACCTCTGTGTCTCTATTTCTGCCCTGCAAACCAGTTCATCTGTACCATTGGTAGGCTCCACATATATGCATTAATATACAATATTTGTTTTCCTCTTTCTGACTTACTTCATTCTGTATGACAGTCTCTCGATCCATCAATGTCTCTACAAATGACCCAGTTTCATTCCTTTTTATGGCCGAGTAATATTGCATTTCATATATGTACCACATCTTTATCCATTCATCTGTCTGTGGGCATTTAGGTTGCTTCCATTACCTGGCTATTGTAAATAGTGCTGCAACGAACATTGTTGTGAATGTGCCTTTTTGATTTACGGTTTTCTCTGGGTATATGCCCAGAAGTGGGATTGCTGGATCAGATGGTAATTCTATTTCTAGTTTTTTTAAGGAAACTCCATACTGTTCTCCATAGTGACTGTATCAATTTACATTCCCACCAATAGTGGAAGAGGGCTCCTTTTGTCCACACCCTCCCCAGAATTGGTTGTTTGTAGATTTTCTGATGATGCCGATTCTAACAGGTGTGAGGTGAAACCTCATTGTAGTTTTGATTTGCATTTCTCTGATAATTAGTGCTGTTGAGCTTCTTTTCATGTGCGTCTTGGCCATCTCTGTGTCTCCTTTGAAGAAACGTCTCTTTAGATCTTCTGCCCATTTTTTTGGGTTGTTTGTTTTTTTTAATATTAAGCTGCATGAGCTTTTTATATATATTGGAGATTAAACCTCTGTCCATTGATTCGTCTGCAACGATTTTCGCCCATTCTGAGGGATGCCTTTTTCCATTCCCGTGTTTTTTAACAAAAAAGGAAAGAAAGGAAAAGAAGCAGAACACTAATGTGCCGGGGACAGGACAGGAAGGGTATCTCAGGCAGGGCAATGGAAAGCTTCTGGAAGAGCGCCCGGGGCCAGGACAGGAAGGGTATCTCAGGCAGGGCAATGGAAAGCTTCTGGAAGAGCGCCCGGGGCCAGGACCACCCTGGCTGGCCTGCAGGCACCAACTTGGCCTGCGTGCTGTCGCTGGTGTGGCTCCACGTTCCTTCCTCTAGGCTTTCAAGCCCTTGTACATATTCAGGTGTTTTACCTGGAAAGGGTGGGAACAGTTCAGCAGCAGCTGGCCTGGGGCTCAGCTCACGTTTACTCACAGAGGCCTCGGCACGGTCCCCCAGCTTTGCAATGAGGACGCTCCTTGCGTGGGGGTGGGTTGCTGGCTGTATGGGAGATGGTTCCCCACCTCTGACCAATTTCAGAATTGTTTACCACGGCAGCAAGTGCCCTGATAGGGTTTTCCTCTGTATAACTCGTGGGTTCAGGTTTTTTTTTATTTTATGGTTCAAGTTAGATTTTATTCCTCTTTTATGTATTTATAGATATAAGCATGGAAATAATTCATTCCTATAAATACATCTGTGTGACGGGAAGAACTTTTTTCTGTTTTATTTTTAAATTTTATTTTTTAAAATTTTGAAATTTAATTTTATTTATTTTTTTATACAGCACGTTATTATTAGTTATGTATTTTATGCATATACATGTACACAGGTCAATCCCAAACTCCCAACTCATCCCACCACCACCACCCCATGGCTTCCCACACTTGGTGTCCATACGTCTGTTCTCTACCTCTGTGTCTCTATTTCTGCCCTGCAAACCAGTTCATCTGTACCATTGGTAGGCTCCACATATATGCATTAATATACAATATCTGTTTTCCTCTTTCTGACTTACTTCATTCTGTATGACAGTCTCTCGATCCATCAATGTCTCTACAAATGACCCAGTTTCATTCCTTTTTATGGCCGAGTAATATTCCATTTCATATATGTACCACATCTTTATCCATTCATCTGTCTGTGGGCATTTAGGTTGCTTCCATTACCTGGCTATTGTAAATAGTGCTGCAACGAACATTGTGGTGAATGTGCCTTTTTGAAATACGGTTTTCTCTGGGTATATGCCCAGAAGTGGGATTGCTGGATCAGATGGTAATTCTATTTCTAGTTTTTTTAAGGAAACTCCATACTGTTCTCCATAGTGACTGTATCAATTTACATTCCCACCAATAGTGGAAGAGGGCTCCTTTTGTCCACACCCTCCCCAGAATTGGTTGTTTGTAGATTTTCTGATGATGCCGATTCTAACAGGTGTGAGGTGAAACCTCATTGTAGTTTTGATTTGCATTTCTCTGATAATTAGTGCTGTTGAGCAGCTTTTCATGTGCGTCTTGGCCATCTCTGTGTCTCCTTTTAAGAAACGTCTCTTTAGATCTTCTGCCCATTTTTTTGGGTTGTTTGTTTTTTTTAATATTAAGCTGCATGAGCTTTTTATATATATTGGAGATTAAACCTCTGTCCATTGATTCGTCTGCAACGATTTTCGCCCATTCTGAGGGATGCCTTTTTCCATTCCCGTGTTTTTTAACAAAAAAGGAAACAAAGGAAAAGAAGCAGAACACTAATGTGCGTAAAATATGCCTTTTGAAACGGTCGTTTTGAAATATGGACGTCCTTTGAATATTTTGGTCGATATGTGACCCCAGGATTTGTTTTCAGGGCAGGTGTCATTTACAGGCCTGCAATGATTTTGAATATCAACTGACCATTAGCGTTGGGATTAAAGCTGCTGTTGTGTGAAACGGCCACAAGGTGGCAGCAGTTCACCCTTACCAAATCTGGTTACCTGGGCAAGAGAGCCTCAGTGGAAGTGGTGTTCTAGATTGGAGTTTAGAATGGAATGTGCCAGGAGAAAGCCCCTCACGTTTGTCTCACTACTTCTTGTTCGTGTTTTTAATTTAATTTTTTATTTTTTCTTACAGCAAGTTTGATTACAATGTTTGGCTTGTTGTAGGTGTGGAAGATGTGGTTCTTTTACACATATACAGATGACTGTTCTTCCTGGGATCCTTTTCCCATGTACGTTATGACAGAATGTTGAGTAGTCCTCTCTTGGTATTCTGTAGGTCTTTGGTGATTATATATGTCACCTGTGTTTGTATATGTCTGTTAACCCCGATATCGTAATGAAACCAATCCTCACACCTTTCCATTGGTGAACCATAAGTGTGTTTAATGAATCTGTGATTGCCCTTCTCCGTGGAAATATCTGCCCTGGTATCCATTTTTAGGTAACACCTATAAGTGATATGATAGGATATGTGTCTTTCACTTTCTGACTTCCTACAAGTCACGTGATTACTTCTAGACTCATCTACGGTGCTGCAAATGGCATTGTGTCCTTTTTTCCCTTGGCTTCTCTTCTGCCTTAGCGGGGTCCATTCTCAACAATGTGATTCCCTGAGGGTTGTGGATTAGCTGACCTGGGCAGCCTTACCCTGCCGGCCCGCCCTCCCCAGGTGTGCCTCGTTGAGGTCAATATAAACAGCGCTCCAGGCAGCAATAGCCCCTGAAGCTGTGCCTGACTCCATATTCTCTGCCCCGTCAGCAGTCTCGGGGCTGTGCTGGTGGGAGGGAGTGAGGGGCCACAGCTTTTGGGTGGCCTGGTGTGAGTGGGGTTCTGCTGGCTTTTCTGCAGGAGTTGCCAGGCTGCCGCCTGTAAAGAAGAGGATGTGTCACCCATACCTTCCGCTGGAATTTCTCTCCGGACAGAGGTGAGGAAGGAAAAAAGCAGTGGGGGCCGGGACAGGAGGGGTATGTCAGGCAGGGCAATGGAAAGCTTCTGGAAGAGCGCCCGGGGCCAGGACCACCCTGGCTGGCCTGCAGGCACCAAGTTGGCCTGCGTGCTGTCGCTGGTGTGGCTCCACGGTCCTTCCTCTAGGCTTTCAAGCCCTTGTACATATTCAGGTGTTTTACCTGGAAAGGGTGGGAACAGTTCAGCAGCAGCTGGCCTGGGGCTCAGCTCACATTTACTCACAGATGCCTCGGCACGGTCCCCCAGCTTTGCAATGAGGACGCTACTTGCGTGGGGGGTGGGTTGCTGGCTGTATGGGAGATGGTTCCCCACCTCTGACCAATTTCAGAATTGTTTACCACGGCAGCAAGTGCCCTGATAGGGTTTTCCTCTGTATAACTCGTGGGTTCAGGTTTTTTTTTCTTTTATGGTTCAAGTTAGATTTTATTCCTCTTTTATATATTTATAGATATAAGCATGGAAATAATTCATTCCTATAAATACATCTGTGTGACGGGAAGAACTTTTTTCTGTTTTATTTTTAAATTTTATTTTTTAAAATTTTGAAATTTAATTTTATTTATTTTTTTATACAGCACGTTATTATTAGTTATGTATTTTATGCATATACATGTACACAGGTCAATCCCAAACTCCCAACTCATCCCACCACCACCACCCCATGGCTTCCCACACTTGGTGTCCATACGTCTGTTCTCTACCTCTGTGTCTCTATTTCTGCCCTGCAAACCAGTTCATCTGTACCATTGGTAGGCTCCACATATATGCATTAATATACAATATTTGTTTTCCTCTTTCTGACTTACTTCATTCTGTATGACAGTCTCTCGATCCATCAATGTCTCTACAAATGACCCAGTTTCATTCCTTTTTATGGCCGAGTAATATTGCATTTCATATATGTACCACATCTTTATCCATTCATCTCTCTGTGGGCATTTAGGTTGCTTCCATTACCTGGCTATTGTAAATAGTGCTGCAACGAACATTGTTGTGAATGTGCCTTTTTGATTTACGGTTTTCTCTGGGTATATGCCCAGAAGTGGGATTGCTGGATCAGATGGTAATTCTATTTCTAGTTTTTTTAAGGAAACTCCATACTGTTCTCCATAGTGACTGTATCAATTTACATTCCCACCAATAGTGGAAGAGGGCTCCTTTTGTCCACACCCTCCCCAGAATTGGTTGTTTGTAGATTTTCTGATGATGCCGATTCTAACAGGTGTGAGGTGAAACCTCATTGTAGTTTTGATTTGCATTTCTCTGATAATTAGTGCTGTTGAGCTGCTTTTCATGTGCGTCTTGGCCATCTCTGTGTCTCCTTTGAAGAAACGTCTCTTTAGATCTTCTGCCCATTTTTTTGGGTTGTTTGTTTTTTTTAATATTAAGCTGCATGAGCTTTTTATATATATTGGAGATTAAACCTCTGTCCATTGATTCGTCTGCAACGATTTTCGCCCATTCTGAGGGATGCCTTTTTCCATTCCCGTGTTTTTTAACAAAAAAGGAAAGAAAGGAAAAGAAGCAGAACACTAATGTGCGTAAAATATGCCTTTTGAAACGGTCGTTTTGAAATATGGACGTCCTTTGAATATTTTGGTCGATATGTGACCCCAGGATTTGTTTTCAGGGCAGGTGTCATTTACAGGCCTGCAATGATTTTGAATATCAACTGACCATTAGCGTTGGGATTAAAGCTGCTGTTGTGTGAAACGGCCACAAGGTGGCAGCAGTTCACCCTTACCAAATCTGGTTACCTGGGCAAGAGAGCCTCAGTGGAAGTGGTGTTCTAGATTGGAGTTTAGAATGGAATGTGCCAGGAGAAAGCCCCTCACGTTTGTCTCACTACTTCTTGTTCGTGTTTTTAATTTAATTTTTTATTTTTTCTTACAGCAAGTTTGATTACAATGTTTGGCTTGTTGTAGGTGTGGAAGATGTGGTTCTTTTACACATATACAGATGACTGTTCTTCCTGGGATCCTTTTCCCATGTACGTTATGACAGAATGTTGAGTAGTCCTCTCTTGGTATTCTGTAGGTCTTTGGTGATTATATATGTCACCTGTGTTTGTATATGTCTGTTAACCCCGATATCGTAATGAAACCAATCCTCACACCTTTCCATTGGTGAACCATAAGTGTGTTTAATGAATCTGTGATTGCCCTTCTCCGTGGAAATATCTGCCCTGGTATCCATTTTTAGGTAACACCTATAAGTGATATGATAGGATATGTGTCTTTCACTTTCTGACTTACTACAAGTCACGTGATTACTTCTAGACTCATCTACGGTGCTGCAAATGGCATTGTGTCCTTTTTTCCCTTCGCTTCTCTTCTGCCTTAGCGGGGTCCATTCTCAACAATGTGATTCCCTGAGGGTTGTGGATTAGCTGACCTGGGCAGCCTTACCCTGCCGGCCCGCCCTCCCCAGGTGTGCCTCGTTGAGGTCAATATAAACAGTGCTCCAGGCAGCAATAGCCCCTGAAGCTGTGCCTGACTCCATATTCTCTGCCCCGTCAGCAGTCTCGGGGCTGTGCTGGTGGGAGGGAGTGAGGGGCCACAGCTTTGTGGGTGGCCCGGTGTGAGTGGGGTTCTGCTGGCCTTTCTGCAGGAGTTGCCAGGCTGCCGCTTGTAAATAAGAGGGTGTGTCACCCATACCTTCCGCTGGAATTTCTCTCCGGACAGAGGTGAGGAAGGAAAAAAGCAGTGGGGGCCGGGACAGGAGGGGTATGTCAGGCAGGGCAATGGAAAGCTTCTGGAAGAGCGCCAGGGTCCAGGACCAGTGGGCTGGCTGGCCTGCAGGCACCAAGTTGGCCTGCGTGCTGTCGCTGGTGTGGCTCCACGGTCCTTCCTCTAGGCTTTCAAGCCCTTGTACATATTCAGGTGTTTTACCTGGAAAGGGTGGGAAAAGTTCAGCAGCAGCTGGCCTGGGGCTCAGCTCACGTTTACTCACAGATGCCTCGGCACGGTCCCCAAGCTTTGCAATGAGGTCGCTCTTGCGTGGTGGGTGGGTTGATGGCTGTATGGGAGATGCTTCCCCACCTCTGACCAATTTCATAATTGTTTACCACCGGAGCAAGTGCCCTGATAGGGTTTTCCTCTGTATAACTCGTGGGTTCAGGTTTTTTTTTCTTTTATGGTTCAAGTTAGATTTTATTCCTCTTTTATGTATTTATAGATATAAGCATGGAAATAATTCATTCCTATAAATACATCTGTGTGACGGGAAGAACTTTTTTCTGTTTTATTTTTAAATTTTATTTTTTTAAATTTTGAAATTTAATTTTATTTATTTTTTTTATACAGCACGTTATTATTAGTTATGTATTTTATGCATATACATGTACACAGGTCAATCCCAAACTCCCAACTCATCCCACCACCACCACCCCATGGCTTCCCACACTTGGTGTCCATACGTTTGTTCTCTACCTCTGTGTCTCTATTTCTTCCCTGCAAACCAGTTCATCTGTACCATTTGTAGGCTCCACATATATGCATTAATATACAATATTTGTTTTCCTCTTTCTGACTTACTTCATTCTGTATGACAGTCTCTCGATCCATCGATGTCTCTACAAATGACCCAGTTTCATTCCTTTTTATGGCCGAGTAATATTCCATTTCATATATGTACCACATCTTTATCCATTCATCTGTCTGTGGGCATTTAGGTTGCTTCCATTACCTGGCTATTGTAAATAGTGCTGCAACGAACTTTGTGGTGAATGTGCCTTTTTGAAATACGGTTTTCTCTGGGTATATGCCCAGAAGTGGGATTGCTGGATCAGATGGTAATTCTATTTCTAGTTTTTTTAAGGAAACTCCATACTGTTCTCCATAGTGACTGTATCAATTTACATTCCCACCAATAGTGGAAGAGGGCTCCTTTTGTCCACACCCTCCCCAGAATTGGTTGTTTGTAGACTTTCTGATGATGCCGATTCTAACAGGTGTGAGGTGAAACCTCATTGTAGTTTTGATTTGCATTTCTCTGATAATTAGTGCTGTTGAGCAGCTTTTCATGTGCGTCTTGGCCATCTCTGTGTCTCCTTTGAAGAAACGTCTCTTTAGATCTTCTGCCCATTTTTTTGGGTTGTTTGTTTTTTTAATATTAAGCTGCATGAGCTGTTTATATATATTGGAGATTAAGCCTCTGTCCATTGATTCGTCTGCAACGATTTTCGCCCAATCTGAGGGATGCCTTTTTCCATTCCCGTGTTTTTTAACAAAAAAGGAAAGAAAGGAAAAGAAGCAGAACACTAATGTGCATAAAATATGCCTTTTGAAACGGTCGTTTTGAAATATGGACGTCCTTTGAATATTTTGGTCGATATGTGACCCCAGGATTTGTTTTCAGGGCAGGTGTCATTTACAGGCCTGCAATGATTTTGAATATCAACTGACCATTAGCGTTGGGATTAAAGCTGCTGTTGTGTGAAACGGCCACAAGTTGGCAGCAGTTCACCCTTACCAAATCTGGTTTCTAGCGCAAGAGAGCCTCAGTGGAAGTGGTGTTCTAGATTGGAGTTTAGAATGGAATGTGCCAGGAGAAAGCCCCTCACGTTTGTCTCACTACTTCTTGTTCGTGTTTTTAATTTAATTTTTTCTTTTTTATTACAGCAAGTTTGATTACAATGTTTGGCTTGTTGTAGGTGTGGAAGATGTGGTTCTTTTACACATATACACATGTCTGTTCTTCCTGGGATCCTTTTCCCATGTACATTATGACAGAATGTTGAGTAGTCCTCTCTTGGTATTCTGTAGGTGTTTGGTGATTATATATGTCACCTGTGTTTGTATATGTCTGTTAACGCCAATATCGTAATGAAACCAATCCTCACACCTTTCCATTGGTGAACCATAAGTTTGATTAATGAATCTGTGATTGCCCTTCTCCGTGGAAATATCTGCCCTGGTATCCATTTTTAGGTAACACCTATAAGTGATATGATATGATATGTGTCTTTCACTTTCTGACTTCCTACAAGTCACGTGATTACTTCTAGCCTCATCTACGGTGCTGCAAATGGCATTGTGTCCTTTTTTCCCTTGGCTTCTCTTCTGCCTTAGCGGGGTCCATTCTCAACAATGTGATTCCCTGAGGGTTGTGGATTAGCTGACCTGGGCAGCCTTACCCTGCCGGCCCGCCCTCCCCAGGTGTGCCTCGTTGAGGTCAATATAAACAGAGCTCCAGGCAGCAATAGCCCCTGAAGCTCTGCCTGAATCCATATTCTCTGCCCCGTAAGCAGTCTCGGGGCTGTGCTGGTGGGAGGGAGTGAGGGGCCACAGCTTTTTGGGTGGCCTGGTGTGAGTGGGGTTCTGCTGGCTTTTCTGCAGGAGTTGCCAGGCTGCCGCCTGTAAAGAAGAGGATGTGTCACCCATACCTTCCGCTGGAATTTCTCTCCGGACAGAGGTGAGGAAGGAAAAAAGCAGTGGGGTCCGGGACAGGAGGGGTATGTCAGGCAGGGCAATGGAAAGCTTCTGGAAGAGCGCCCGGGGCCAGGACCACCCTGGCTGGCCTGCAGGCACCAAGTTGGCCTGCGTGCTGTCGCTGGTGTGGCTCCACGGTCCTTCCTCTAGGCTTTCAAGCCCTTGTACATATCCAGGTGTTTTACCTGGAAAGGGTGGGAACAGTTCAGCAGCAGCTGGCCTGGGGCTCAGCTCACATTTACTCACAGATGCCTCGGCACGGTCCCCCAGCTTTGCAATGAGGACGCTCCTTGCGTGGGGGGTGGGTTGCTGGCTGTATGGGAGATGGTTCCCCACCTCTGACCAATTTCAGAATTGTTTACCACGGCAGCAAGTGCCCTGATAGGGTTTTCCTCTGTATAACTCGTGGGTTCAGGTTTTTTTTTTCTTTTATGGTTCAAGTTAGATTTTATTCCTCTTTTATGTATTTATAGATATAAGCATGGAAATAATTCATTCCTATAAATACATCTGTGTGACGGGAAGAACTTTTTTCTGTTTTATTTTTAAATTTTATTTTTTAAAATTTTGAAATTTAATTTTATTTATTTTTTTATACAGCACGTTATTATTAGTTATGTATTTTATGCATATACATGTACACAGGTCAATCCCAAACTCCCAACTCATCCCACCACCACCACCCCATGGCTTCCCACACTTGGTGTCCATACGTCTGTTCTCTACCTCTGTGTCTCTATTTCTGCCCTGCAAACCAGTTCATCTGTACCATTGTTAGGCTCCACATATATGCATTAATATACAATATTTGTTTTCCTCTTTCTGACTTACTTCATTCTGTATGACAGTCTCTCGATCCATCAATGTCTCTACAAATGACCCAGTTTCATTCCTTTTTATGGCCGAGTAATATTGCATTTCATATATGTACCACATCTTTATCCATTCATCTGTCTGTGGGCATTTAGGTTGCTTCCATTACCTGGCTATTGTAAATAGTGCTGCAACGAACATTGTTGTGAATGTGCCTTTTTGATTTACGGTTTTCTCTGGGTATATGCCCAGAAGTGGGATTGCTGGATCAGATGGTAATTCTATTTCTAGTTTTTTTAAGGAAACTCCATACTGTTCTCCATAGTGACTGTATCAATTTACATTCCCACCAATAGTGGAAGAGGGCTCCTTTTGTCCACACCCTCCCCAGAATTGGTTGTTTGTAGACTTTCTGATGATGCCGATTCTAACAGGTGTGAGGTGAAACCTCATTGTAGTTTTGATTTGCATTTCTCTGATAATTAGTGCTGTTGAGCAGCTTTTCATGTGCGTCTTGGCCATCTCTGTGTCTCCTTTGAAGAAACGTCTCTTTAGATCTTCTGCCCATTTTTTTGGGTTGTTTGTTTTTTTAATATTAAGCTGCATGAGCTGTTTATATATATTGGAGATTAAGCCTCTGTCCATTGATTCGTCTGCAACGATTTTCGCCCAATCTGAGGGATGCCTTTTTCCATTCCCGTGTTTTTTAACAAAAAAGGAAAGAAAGGAAAAGAAGCAGAACACTAATGTGCATAAAATATGCCTTTTGAAACGGTCGTTTTGAAATATGGACGTCCTTTGAATATTTTGGTCGATATGTGACCCCAGGATTTGTTTTCAGGGCAGGTGTCATTTACAGGCCTGCAATGATTTTGAATATCAACTGACCATTAGCGTTGGGATTAAAGCTGCTGTTGTGTGAAACGGCCACAAGTTGGCAGCAGTTCACCCTTACCAAATCTGGTTTCTAGCGCAAGAGAGCCTCAGTGGAAGTGGTGTTCTAGATTGGAGTTTAGAATGGAATGTGCCAGGAGAAAGCCCCTCACGTTTGTCTCACTACTTCTTGTTCGTGTTTTTAATTTAATTTTTTCTTTTTTATTACAGCAAGTTTGATTACAATGTTTGGCTTGTTGTAGGTGTGGAAGATGTGGTTCTTTTACACATATACACATGTCTGTTCTTCCTGGGATCCTTTTCCCATGTACATTATGACAGAATGTTGAGTAGTCCTCTCTTGGTATTCTGTAGGTGTTTGGTGATTATATATGTCACCTGTGTTTGTATATGTCTGTTAACGCCAATATCGTAATGAAACCAATCCTCACACCTTTCCATTGGTGAACCATAAGTTTGATTAATGAATCTGTGATTGCCCTTCTCCGTGGAAATATCTGCCCTGGTATCCATTTTTAGGTAACACCTATAAGTGATATGATATGATATGTGTCTTTCACTTTCTGACTTCCTACAAGTCACGTGATTACTTCTAGCCTCATCTACGGTGCTGCAAATGGCATTGTGTCCTTTTTTCCCTTGGCTTCTCTTCTGCCTTAGCGGGGTCCATTCTCAACAATGTGATTCCCTGAGGGTTGTGGATTAGCTGACCTGGGCAGCCTTACCCTGCCGGCCCGCCCTCCCCAGGTGTGCCTCGTTGAGGTCAATATAAACAGAGCTCCAGGCAGCAATAGCCCCTGAAGCTCTGCCTGAATCCATATTCTCTGCCCCGTAAGCAGTCTCGGGGCTGTGCTGGTGGGAGGGAGTGAGGGGCCACAGCTTTTTGGGTGGCCTGGTGTGAGTGGGGTTCTGCTGGCTTTTCTGCAGGAGTTGCCAGGCTGCCGCCTGTAAAGAAGAGGATGTGTCACCCATACCTTCCGCTGGAATTTCTCTCCGGACAGAGGTGAGGAAGGAAAAAAGCAGTGGGGTCCGGGACAGGAGGGGTATGTCAGGCAGGGCAATGGAAAGCTTCTGGAAGAGCGCCCGGGGCCAGGACCACCCTGGCTGGCCTGCAGGCACCAAGTTGGCCTGCGTGCTGTCGCTGGTGTGGCTCCACGGTCCTTCCTCTAGGCTTTCAAGCCCTTGTACATATCCAGGTGTTTTACCTGGAAAGGGTGGGAACAGTTCAGCAGCAGCTGGCCTGGGGCTCAGCTCACATTTACTCACAGATGCCTCGGCACGGTCCCCCAGCTTTGCAATGAGGACGCTCCTTGCGTGGGGGGTGGGTTGCTGGCTGTATGGGAGATGGTTCCCCACCTCTGACCAATTTCAGAATTGTTTACCACGGCAGCAAGTGCCCTGATAGGGTTTTCCTCTGTATAACTCGTGGGTTCAGGTTTTTTTTTTCTTTTATGGTTCAAGTTAGATTTTATTCCTCTTTTATGTATTTATAGATATAAGCATGGAAATAATTCATTCCTATAAATACATCTGTGTGACGGGAAGAACTTTTTTCTGTTTTATTTTTAAATTTTATTTTTTAAAATTTTGAAATTTAATTTTATTTATTTTTTTATACAGCACGTTATTATTAGTTATGTATTTTATGCATATACATGTACACAGGTCAATCCCAAACTCCCAACTCATCCCACCACCACCACCCCATGGCTTCCCACACTTGGTGTCCATACGTCTGTTCTCTACCTCTGTGTCTCTATTTCTGCCCTGCAAACCAGTTCATCTGTACCATTGTTAGGCTCCACATATATGCATTAATATACAATATTTGTTTTCCTCTTTCTGACTTACTTCATTCTGTATGACAGTCTCTCGATCCATCAATGTCTCTACAAATGACCCAGTTTCATTCCTTTTTATGGCCGAGTAATATTGCATTTCATATATGTACCACATCTTTATCCATTCATCTGTCTGTGGGCATTTAGGTTGCTTCCATTACCTGGCTATTGTAAATAGTGCTGCAACGAACATTGTTGTGAATGTGCCTTTTTGATTTACGGTTTTCTCTGGGTATATGCCCAGAAGTGGGATTGCTGGATCAGATGGTAATTCTATTTCTAGTTTTTTTAAGGAAACTCCATACTGTTCTCCATAGTGACTGTATCAATTTACATTCCCACCAATAGTGGAAGAGGGCTCCTTTTGTCCACACCCTCCCCAGAATTGGTTGTTTGTAGATTTTCTGATGATGCCGATTCTAACAGGTGTGAGGTGAAACCTCATTGTAGTTTTGATTTGCATTTCTCTGATAATTAGTGCTGTTGAGCAGCTTTTCATGTGCGTCTTGGCCATCTCTGTGTCTCCTTTGAAGAAACGTCTCTTTAGATCTTCTGCCCATTTTTTTGGGTTGTTTGTTTTTTTAATATTAAGCTGCATGAGCTTTTTATATATATTGGAGATTAAACCTCTGTCCATTGATTCGTCTGCAACGATTTTCGCCCATTCTGAGGGATGCCTTTTTCCATTCCCGTGTTTTTTAACAAAAAAGGAAAGAAAGGAAAAGAAGCAGAACACTAATGTGCGTAAAATATGCCTTTTGAAACGGTCGTTTTGAAATATGGACGTCCTTTGAATATTTTGGTCGATATGTGACCCCAGGATTTGTTTTCAGGGCAGGTGTCATTTACAGGCCTGCAATGATTTTGAATATCAACTGACCATTAGCGTTGGGATTAAAGCTGCTGTTGTGTGAAACGGCCACAAGGTGGCAGCAGTTCACCCTTACCAAATCTGGTTACCTGGGCAAGAGAGCCTCAGTGGAAGTGGTGTTCTAGATTGGAGTTTAGAATGGAATGTGCCAGGAGAAAGCCCCTCACGTTTGTCTCACTACTTCTTGTTCGTGTTTTTAATTTAATTTTTTATTTTTTCTTACAGCAAGTTTGATTACAATGTTTGGCTTGTTGTAGGTGTGGAAGATGTGGTTCTTTTACACATATACAGATGACTGTTCTTCCTGGGATCCTTTTCCCATGTACGTTATGACAGAATGTTGAGTAGTCCTCTCGTGGTATTCTGTAGGTCTTTGGTGATTATATATGTCACCTGTGTTTGTAGATGTCTGTTAACCCCGATATCGTAATGAAACCAATCCTCACACCTTTCCATTGGTGAACCATAAGTTTGTTTAATGAATCTGTGATTGCCCTTCTCCGTGGAAATATCTGCCCTGGTATCCATTTTTAGGTAACACCTATAAGTGATATGATAGGATATGTGTCTTTCACTTTCTGACTTACTACAAGTCACGTGATTACTTCTAGACTCATCTACGGTGCTGCAAATGGCATTGTGTCCTTTTTTCCCTTGGCTTCTCTTCTGCCTTAGCGGGGTCCATTCTCAACAATGTGATTCCCTGAGGGTTGTGGATTAGCTGACCTGGGCAGCCTTACCATGCCGGCCCGCCCTCCCCAGGTGTGCCTCGTTGAGGTCAATATAAACAGCGCTCCAGGCAGCAATAGCCCCTGAAGCTGTGCCTGACTCCATATTCTCTGCCCCGTCAGCAGTCTCGGGGCTGTGCTGGTGGGAGGGAGTGAGGGGCCACAGCTTTGTGGGTGGCCCGGTGTGAGTGGGGTTCTGCTGGCCTTTCTGCAGGAGTTGCCAGGCTGCCGCTTGTAAATAAGAGGGTGTGTCACCCATACCTTCCGCTGGAATTTCTCTCCGGACAGAGGTGAGGAAGGAAAAAAGCAGTGGGGGCCGGGACAGGAGGGGTATCTCAGGCAGGGCAATGGAAAGCTTCTGGAAGAGCGCCCGCGTCCAGGACCACCCTGGCTGGCCTGCAGGCACCAAGTTCGCCTGCGTGCTGTCGCTGATGTGGCTCCACGGTCCTTTCTCTAGGCTTTCAAGCCCTTGTACATATTCAGGTGTTTTACCTGGAAAGGGTGGGAAGAGTTCAGCAGCAGCTGGCCTGGGGCTCAGCTCACGTTTACTCACAGATGCCTCGGCACGGTCCCCCAGCTTTGCAATGAGGACGCTCCTTGTGTGGGGTGTGTGTTGATTGGTGTATGGGAGATGCTTCCCCACCTCTGACCAATTTCAGAATTGTTTACCACTGGAGCAAGTGCCCTGATAGGGTTTTCCTCTGTATAACACGTGGGTTCAGGTTTTTTTTTCTTTTATGGTTCAAGTTAGATTTTATTCCTCTTTTATGTATTTATAGATATAAGCATGGAAATAATTCATTCCTATAAATACATCTGTGTGACGGGAAGAACTTTTTTCTGTTTTATTTTTAAATTTTATTTTTTAAAATTTTGAAATTTAATTTTATTTATTTTTTTTTTATACAGCACGTTATTATTAGTTATGTATTTTATGCATATACATGTACACAGGTCAATCCCAAACTCCCAACTCATCCCACCACCACCACCCCATGGCTTCCCACACTTGGTGTCCATACGTTTGTTCTCTACCTCTGTGTCTCTATTTCTTCCCTGCAAACCAGTTCACCTGTACCATTTTTAGGCTCCATATATATGCATTAATATACAATATTTTTTTCCTCTTTCTGACTTACTTCATTCTGTATGACAGTCTCTCGATCCATCGATGTCTCTACAAATGACCCAGTTTCATTCCTTTTTATGGCCGAGTAATATCCCATTTCATATATGTACCACATCTTTATCCATTCATCTGTCTGTGGGCATTTAGGTTGCTTCCATTACCTGGCTATTGTAAATAGTGCTGCAACGAACTTTGTGGTGAATGTGCCTTTTTGAAATACGGTTTTCTCTGGGTATATGCCCAGAAGTGGGATTGCTGGATCAGATGGTAATTCTATTTCTAGTTTTTTTAAGGAAACTCCATACTGTTCTCCATAGTGACTGTATCAATTTACATTCCCACCAATAGTGGAAGAGGGCTCCTTTTGTCCACACCCTCCCCAGAATTGGTTGTTTGTAGATTTTCTGATGATGCCGATTCTAACAGGTGTGAGGTGAAACCTCATTGTAGTTTTGATTTGCATGTCTCTGATAATTAGTGCTGTTGAGCAGCTTTTCATGTGCGTCTAGGCCATCTCTGTGTCTCCTTTGAAGAAACGTCTCTTTAGATCTTCTGGCCATTTTTTTTGGGTTGTTTGTTTTTTTAATATTAAGCTGCATGAGCTGTTTATATATATTGGAGATTAAACCTCTGTCCATTGATTCGTCTGCAACAATTTTCGCCCATTCTGAGGGATGCCTTTTTCCATTCCCGTGTTTTTTAACAAAAAAGGAAAGAAAGGAAAAGAAGCAGAACACTAATGTGCGAAAAATATGCCTTTTGAAACGGTCGTTTTGAAATATGGACGTCCTTTGAATTTTTTGGTCGATATGTGACCCCAGGATTTGTTTTCAGGGCAGGTGTCATTTACAGGCCTGCAATGATTTTGAATATCAACTGACCATTAGCGTTGGGATTAAAGCTGCTGTTGTGTGAAACGGCCACAAGGTGGCAGCAGTTCACCCTTACCAAATCTGGTTACTAGGGCAAGAGAGCCTCAGTGGAAGTGGTGTTCTAGATCGGAGTTTAGAATGGAATGTGCCAGGAGAAAGCCCCTCACGTTTGTCTCACTACTTCTTGTTCGTGTTTTTAATTTAATTTTTTATTTTTTCTTACAGCAAGTTTGATTACAATGTTTGGCTTGTTGTAGGTGTGGAAGATGTGGTTCTTTTACACATATACACATGTCTGTTCTTCCTGGGATCCTTTTCCCATGTACGTTATGACAGAATGTTGAGTAGTCCTCTCGTGGTATTCTGTAGGTCTTTGGTGATTATATATGTCACCTGTGTTTGTAGATGTCTGTTAACCCCGATATCGTAATGAAACCAATCCTCACACCTTTCCTTTGGTGAACCATAAGTTTGTTTAATGAATATGTGATTGCCCTTCTCCGTGGAAATATCTGCCCTGGTATCCATTTTTAGGTAACACCTATAAGTGATATGATATGATATGTGTCTTTCACTTTCTGACTTACTACAAGTCACGTGATTACTTCTAGACTCATCTACGGTGCTGCAAATGGCATTGTGTCCTTTTTTCCCTTGGCTTCTCTTCTGCCTTAGCGGGGTCCATTTTCAACAATGTGATTCCCTGAGGGTTGTGGATTAGCTGACCTGGGCAGCCTTACCCTGCCGGCCCGCCCTCCCCAGGTGTGCCTCGTTGAGGTCAATATAAACAGTGCTCCAGGCAGCAATAGCCCCTGAAGCTGTGCCTGACTCCATATTCTCTGCCCCGTCAGCGGTCTCGGGGCTGTGCTGGTGGGAGGGAGTGAGGGGCCACAGCTTTGTGGGTGGCCCGGTGTGAGTGGGGTTCTGCTGGCCTTTCTGCAGGAGTTGCCAGGCTGCCGCCTGTAAGTAGAGGTTGTGTCACCCATACCTTCCACTGGAATTTCTCTCCGGACAGAGGTGAGGAAGGAAAAAAGCAGTGGGGTCCGGGACAGGAGGGGTATCTCAGGCAGGGCAATGGAAAGCTTCTGGAAGAGCGCCCGGGGCCAGGACCACCCTGGCTGGCCTGAAGGCACCAAGTTCGCCTGCGTGCTGTCGCTGATGTGGCTCCACGGTCCTTCCTCTAGGCTTTCAAGCCCTTGTACATATTCAGGTGTTTTACCTGGAAAGGGTGGGAAGAGTTCAGCAGCAGCTGGCCTGGGGCTCAGCTCACGTTTACTCACAGATGCCTCGGCACGGTCCCCCAGCTTTGCAATGAGGACGCTCCTTGTGTGGGGTGTGTGTTGATGGCTGTATGGGAGATGCTTCCCCACCTCTGACCAATTTCAGAATTGTTTACCACTGGAGCAAGTGCCCTGATAGGGTTTTCCTCTGTATAACTCGTGGGTTCAGGTTTTTTTTTCTTTTATGGTTCAAGTTAGATTTTATTCCTCTTTTATGTATTTATAGATATAAGCATGGAAATAATTCATTCCTATAAATACATCTGTGTGACGGGAAGAACTTTTTTCTGTTTTATTTTTAAATTTTATTTTTTAAAATTTTGAAATTTAATTTTATTTATTTTTTTTATACAGCACGTTATTATTAGTTATGTATTTTATGCATATACATGTACACAGGTCAATCCCAAACTCCCAACTCATCCCACCACCACCACCCCATGGCTTCCCACACTTGGTGTCCATACGTTTGTTCTCTACCTCTGTGTCTCTATTTCTTCCCTACAAACCAGTTCATCTGTACCATTTTTAGGCTCCACATATATGCATTAATATACAATATTTGTTTTCCTCTTTCTGACTTACTTCATTCTGTATGACAGTCTCTCGATCCATCGATGTCTCTACAAATGACCCAGTTTCATTCCTTTTTATGGCCGAGTAATATCCCATTTCATATATGTACCACATCTTTATCCATTCATCTGTCTGTGGGCATTTAGGTTGCTTCCATTACCTGGCTATTGTAAATAGTGCTGCAACGAACTTTGTGGTGAATGTGCCTTTTTGAAATACGGTTTTCTCTGGGTATATGCCCAGAAGTGGGATTGCTGGATCAGATGGTAATTCTATTTCTAGTTTTTTTAAGGAAACTCCATACTGTTCTCCATAGTGACTGTATCAATTTACATTCCCACCAATAGTGGAAGAGGGCTCCTTTTGTCCACACCCTCCCCAGAATTGGTTGTTTGTAGATTTTCTGATGATGCCGATTCTAACAGGTGTGAGGTGAAACCTCATTGTAGTTTTGATTTGCATTTCTCTGATAATTAGTGCTGTTGAGCAGCTTTTCATGTGCGTCTAGGCCATCTCTGTGTCTCCTTTGAAGAAACGTCTCTTTAGATCTTCTGCCCATTTTTTGGGGGTTGTTTGTTTTTTTAATATTAAGCTGCATGAGCTGTTTATATATATTGGAGATTAAACCTCTGTCCATTGATTCGTCTGCAACGATTTTCGCCCATTCTGAGGGATGCCTTTTTCCATTCCCGTGTTTTTTAACAAAAAAGGAAAGAAAGGAAAAGAAGCAGAACACTAATGTGCGTAAAATATGCCTTTTGAAACGGTCGTTTTGAAATATGGACGTCCTTTGAATTTTTTGGTCGATATGTGACCCCAGGATTTGTTTTCAGGGCAGGTGTCATTTACAGGCCTGCAATGATTTTGAATATCAACTGACCATTAGCTTTGGGATTAAAGCTGCTGTTGTGTGAAACGGCCACAAGGTGGCAGCAGTTCACCCTTACCAAATCTGGTTACTAGGGCAAGAGAGCCTCAGGGGAAGTGGTGTTCTAGATTGGAGTTTAGAATGGGATGTGCCAGGAGAAAGCCCCTCACGTTTGTCTCACTAATTCTTGTTCGTGTTTTTAATTTAATTTTTTTATTTTTTATTACAGCAAGTTTGATTACAATGTTTGGCTTGTTGTAGGTGTGGAAGATGTGGTTCCTTTACACTTATACAGATGACTGTTCTTCTTGGGATCCTTTTCCCATGTACGTTATGACAGAATGTTGAGTAGTCCTCTCTTGGTATTCTGTAGGTCTTTGGTGATTATATATGTCACCTGTGTTTGTATATGTCTGTTAACCCCGATATCCTAATGAAACCAATCCTCACACCTTTCCATTGGTGAACCATAAGTTTGTTTAATGAATCTGTGATTGCCCTTCTCCGTGGAAATATCTGCCCTGGTATCCATTTTTAGGTAACACCTATAAGTGATATGATATGATATGTGTCTTTCACTTTCTGACTTACTACAAGTCACGTGATTACTTCTAGACTCATCTACGGTGCTGCAAATGGCATTGTGTCCTTTTTTCCCTTGGCTTCTCTTCTGCCTTAGCGGGGTCCATTTTCAACAATGTGATTCCCTGAGGGTTGTGGATTAGCTGACCTGGGCAGCCTTACCCTGCCGGCCCGCCCTCCCCAGGTGTGCCTCGTTGAGGTCAATATAAACAGAGCTCCAGGCAGCAATAGCCCCTGAAGCTGTGCCTGACTCCATATTCTCTGCCCCGTCAGCAGTCTCGGGGCTGTGCTGGTGGGAGGGAGTGAGGGGCCACAGCTTTGTGGGTGGCCCGGTGTGAGTGGGGTTCTGCTGGCCTTTCTGCAGGAGTTGCCAGGCTGCCGCCTGTAAAGAAGAGGATGTGTCACCCATACCTTCCGCTGGAATTTCTCTCCGGACAGAGGTGAGGAAGGAAAAAAGCAGTGGGGGCCGGGACAGGAGGGGTATCTCAGGCAGGGCAATGGAAAGCTTCTGGAAGAGCGCCAGGGTCCAGGACCACGCTGGCTGGCCTGCAGGCACCATGTTGGCCTGCGTGCTGTCGCTGGTGTGGCTCCACGGTCCTTCCTCTAGGCTTTCAAGCCCTTGTACATATTCAGGTGTTTTACCTGGAAAGGGTGGGAACAGTTCAGCAGCAGCTGGCCTGGGGCTCAGCTCACGTTTACTCACAGATGCCTCGGCACGGTCCCCCAGCTTTGCAATGAGGACGCTCCTTGCGTGGGGGTTGGGTTGCTGGCTGTATGGGAGATGGTTCCCCACCTCTGACCAATTTCAGAATTGTTTACCACTGGAGCAAGTGCCGTGATAGGGTTTTCCTCTGTATAACTCGTGGGTTCACTTTTTGTTTCTTTTATGTTTCAAGTTAGATGTTATTCCTCTTTTATGTATTTATAGATATAAGCATGGAAATAATTCATTCCTATAAATACATCTGTGTGACGGGAAGAACTTTTTTCTGTTTTATTTTTAAATTTTATTTTTTAAAATTTTGAAATTTTATTTATTTTTTTATACAGCACGTTATTATTAGTTATGTATTTTATGCATATACATGTATACAGGTCAATCCCAAACTCCCAACTCATCCCACCACCACCACCCCATGGCTTCCCACACTTGGTGTCCATACGTTTGTTCTCTACCTCTGTGTCTCTATTTCTTCCCTGCAAACCAGTTCATCTGTACCATTTTTAGGCTCCACATATATGCATTAATATACAATATTTGTTTTCCTCTTTCTGACTTACTTCATTCTGTATGACAGTCTCTCGATCCATCGATGTCTCTACAGATGACCCAGTTTCATTCCTTTTTATGGCCGAGTCATATTCCATTTTATATATGTACCACATCTTTATCCATTCATCTGTCTGTGGGCATTTAGGTTGCTTCCATTACCTGGCTATTGTAAATAGTGCTGCAACGAACATTGTGGTGAATGTGCCTTTTTGAAATACGGTTTTCTCTGGGTATATGCCCAGAAGTGGGATTGCTGGATCAGATGGTAATTCTATTTCTAATTTTTTTAAGGAAACTCCATACTGTTCTCCATAGGGACTGTATCAATTTACATTCCCACCAATAGTGGAAGAGGGCTCCTTTTGTCCACACCCTCCCCAGAATTGGTTGTTTGTAGATTTTCTGATGATGCCGATTCTAACAGGTGTGAGGTGATACCTCATTGTAGTTTTGATTTGCATTTCTCTAATAATTAGTGCTGTTGAGCAGCTTTTCATGTGCGTCTTGGCCATCTCTGTGTCTCCTTTGAAGAAACGTCTCTTTAGATCTTCTGCCCATTTTTTGGGGGTTGTTTGTTTTTTTAATATTAAGCTGCATGAGCTGTTTATATATATTGGAGATTAAACCTCTGTCCATTGATTCGTCTGCAACGATTTTCGCCCATTCTGAGGGATGCCTTTTTCCATTCCCGTGTTTTTTAACAAAAAAGGAAAGAAAGGAAAAGAAGCAGAACACTAATGTGCGCAAAATATGCCTTTTGAAACGGTCGTTTTGAAATATGGACGTCCTTTGAAATTTTTGGTCGATATGTGACCCCAGGATTTGTTTTCAGGGCAGGTGTCATTTACAGGCCTGCAATGATTTTGAATATCAACTGACCATTAGCGTTGGGATTAAAGCTGCTGTTGTGTGAAACGGCCACAAGGTGGCAGCAGTTCACCCTTACCAAATCTGGTTACTAGGGCAAGAGAGCCTCAGGGGAAGTGGTGTTCTAGATTGGAGTTTAGAATGGGATGTGCCAGGAGAAAGCCCCTCACGTTTGTCTCACTACTTCTTGTTCGTGTTTTTAATTTAATTTTTTTATTTTTTATTACAGCAAGTTTGATTACAATGTTTGGCTTGTTGTAGGTGTGGAAGATGTGGTTCCTTTACACTTATACAGATGACTGTTCTTCTTGGGATCCTTCTCCCATGTACGTTATGACAGAATGTTGAGTAGTCCTCTCTTGGTATTCTGTAGGTCTTTGGTGATTATATATGTCACCTGTGTTTGTATCTGTCTGTTAACCCTGATATCGTAATGAAACCAATCCTCACACCTTTCCATTGGTGAACCATAAGTTTGTTTAATGAATCTGTGATTGCCCTTCTCCGTGGAAATATCTGCCCTGGTATCCATTTTTAGGTAACACCTATAAGTGATATGATATGATATGTGTCTTTCACTTTCTGACTTACTACAAGTCACGTGATTACTTCTAGACTCATCTACGGTGCTGCAAATGGCATTGTGTCCTTTTTTCCCTTGGCTTCTCTTCTGCCTTAGCGGGGTCCATATTCAACAATGTGATTCCCTGAGGGTTGTGGATTAGCTGACCTGGGCAGCCTTACCCTGCCGGCCCGCCCTCCCCAGGTGTGCCTCGTTGAGGTCAATATAAACAGAGCTCCAGGCAGCAATAGCCCCTGAAGCTGTGCCTGACTCCATATTCTCTGCCCCGTCAGCAGTCTCGGGGCTGTGCTGGTGGGAGGGAGTGAGGGGCCACAGCTTTGTGGGTGGCCCGGTGTGAGTGGGGTTCTGCTGGCCTTTCTGCAGGAGTTGCCAGGCTGCCGCCTGTAAAGAAGAGGATGTGTCACCCATACCTTCCGCTGGAATTTCTCTCCGGACAGAGGTGAGGAAGGAAAAAAGCAGTGGGGGCCGGGACAGGAGGGGTATCTTAGGCAGGGCAATGGAAAGCTTCTGGAAGAGCGCCAGGGTCCAGGACCACGCTGGCTGGCCTGCAGGCACCAAGTTGGCCTGCGTGCTGTCGCTGGTGTGGCTCCACGGTCCTTCCTCTAGGCTTTCAAGCCCTTGTACATATTCAGGTGTTTTACCTGGAAAGGGTGGGAACAGTTCAGCAGCAGCTGGCCTGGGGCTCAGCTCACGTTTACTCACAGATGCCTCGGCACGGTCCCCCAGCTTTGCAATGAGGACGCTCCTTGCGTGGGGGTTGGGTTGCTGGCTGTATGGGAGATGGTTCCCCACCTCTGACCAATTTCAGAATTGTTTACCACTGGAGCAAGTGCCGTGATAGGGTTTTCCTCTGTATAACTCGTGGGTTCACTTTTTGTTTCTTTTATGTTTCAAGTTAGATGTTATTCCTCTTTTATGTATTTATAGATATAAGCATGGAAATAATTCATTCCTATAAATACATCTGTGTGACGGGAAGAACTTTTTTCTGTTTTATTTTTTAATTTTATTTTTTAAAATTTTGAAATTTTATTTATTTTTTTATACAGCACGTTATTATTAGTTATGTATTTTATGCATATACATGTATACAGGTCAATCCCAAACTCCCAACTCATCCCACCACCACCACCCCATGGCTTCCCACACTTGGTGTCCATACGTTTGTTCTCTACCTCTGTGTCTCTATTTCTTCCCTACAAACCAGTTCATCTGTACCATTTTTAGGCTCCACATATATGCATTAATATACAATATTTGTTTTCCTCTTTCTGACTTACTTCATTCTGTATGACAGTCTCTCGATCCATCGATGTCTCTACAGATGACCCAGTTTCATTCCTTTTTATGGCCGAGTCATATTCCATTTTATATATGTACCACATCTTTATCCATTCATCTGTCTGTGGGCATTTAGGTTGCTTCCATTACCTGGCTATTGTAAATAGTGCTGCAACGAACATTGTGGTGAATGTGCCTTTTTGAAATACGGTTTTCTCTGGGTATATGCCCAGAAGTGGGATTGCTGGATCAGATGGTAATTCTATTTCTAATTTTTTTAAGGAAACTCCATACTGTTCTCCATAGGGACTGTATCAATTTACATTCCCACCAATAGTGGAAGAGGGCTCCTTTTGTCCACACCCTCCCCAGAATTGGTTGTTTGTAGATTTTCTGATGATGCCGATTCTAACAGGTGTGAGGTGATACCTCATTGTAGTTTTGATTTGCATTTCTCTAATAATTAGTGCTGTTGAGCAGCTTTTCATGTGCGTCTTGGCCATCTCTGTGTCTCCTTTGAAGAAACGTCTCTTTAGATCTTCTGCCCATTTTTTGGGGGTTGTTTGTTTTTTTAATATTAAGCTGCATGAGCTGTTTATATATATTGGAGATTAAACCTCTGTCCATTGATTCGTCTGCAACGATTTTCGCCCATTCTGAGGGATGCCTTTTTCCATTCCCGTGTTTTTTAACAAAAAAGGAAAGAAAGGAAAAGAAGCAGAACACTAATGTGCGTAAAATATGCCTTTTGAAACGGTCGTTTTGAAATATGGACGTCCTTTGAAATTTTTGGTCGATATGTGACCCCAGGATTTGTTTTCAGGGCAGGTGTCATTTACAGGCCTGCAATGATTTTGAATATCAACTGACCATTAGCGTTGGGATTAAAGCTGCTGTTGTGAGAAACGGCCACTAGGTGGCAGCAGTTCACCCTTACCAAATCTGGTTACTAGGGCAAGAGAGCCTCAGGGGAAGTGGTGTTCTAGATTGGAGTTTAGAATGGGATGTGCCAGGAGAAAGCCCCTCACGTTTGTCTCACTACTTCTCGTTCGTGTTTTTAATTTATTTTTTTTTATTTTTTATTACAGCAAGTTTGATTACAATGTTTGGCTTGTTGTAGGTGTGGAAGATGTGGTTCCTTTACACTTATACAGATGACTGTTCTTCTTGGGATCCTTTTCCCATGTACGTTATGACAGAATGTTGAGTAGTCCTCTCTTGGTATTCTGTAGGTCTTTGGTGATTATATATGTCACCTGTGTTTGTATATGTCTGTTAACCCCGATATCGTAATGAAACCAATCCTCACACCTTTCCATTGGTGAACCATAAGTTTGTTTAATGAATCTGTGATTGCCCTTCTCCGTGGAAATATCTGCCCTGGTATCCATTTTTAGGTAACACCTATAAGTGATATGATAGGATATGTGTCTTTCACTTTCTGACTTACTACAAGTCACGTGATTACTTCTAGACTCATCTACGGTGCTGCAAATGGCATTGTGTCCTTTTTTCCCTTGGCTTCTCTTCTGCCTTAGCGGGGTCCATTTTCAACAATGTGATTCCCTGAGGGTTGTGGATTAGCTGACCTGGGCAGCCTTACATTGCCGGCCCGCCCTCCCCAGGTGTGCCTCGTTGAGGTCAATATAAACAGAGCTCCAGGCAGCAATAGCCCCTGAAGCTGTGCCTGACTCCATATTCTCTGCCCCGTCAGCAGTCTCGGGGCTGTGCTGGTGGGAGGGAGTGAGGGGCCACAGCTTTGTGGGTGGCCCGGTGTGAGTGGGGTTCTGCTGGCCTTTCTGCAGGAGTTGCCAGGCTGCCGCCTGTAAAGAAGAGGATGTGTCACCCATACCTTCCGCTGGAATTTCTCTCCGGACAGAGGTGAGGAAGGAAAAAAGCAGTGGGGGCCGGGACAGGAGGGGTATCTCAGGCAGGGCAATGGAAAGCTTCTGGAAGAGCGCCAGGGTCCAGGACCACGCTGGCTGGCCTGCAGGCACCAAGTTGGCCTGCGTGCTGTCGCTGGTGTGGCTCCACGGTCCTTCCTCTAGGCTTTCAAGCCCTTGTACATATTCAGGTGTTTTACCTGGAAAGGGTGGGAACAGTTCAGCAGCAGCTGGCCTGGGGCTCAGCTCACGTTTACTCACAGATGCCTCGGCACGGTCCCCCAGCTTTGCAATGAGGACGCTCCTTGCGTGGGGGTTGGGTTGCTGGCTGTATGGGAGATGGTTCCCCACCTCTGACCAATTTCAGAATTGTTTACCACTGGAGCAAGTGCCGTGATAGGGTTTTCCTCTGTATAACTCGTGGGTTCACTTTTTGTTTCTTTTATGTTTCAAGTTAGATGTTATTCCTCTTTTATGTATTTATAGATATAAGCATGGAAATAATTCATTCCTATAAATACATCTGTGTGACGGGAAGAACTTTTTTCTGTTTTATTTTTAAATTTTATTTTTTAAAATTTTGAAATTTTATTTATATTTTTATACAGCACGTTATTATTAGTTATGTATTTTATGCATATACATGTATACAGGTCAATCCCAAACTCCCAACTCATCCCACCACCACCACCCCATGGCTTCCCACACTTGGTGTCCATACGTTTGTTCTCTACCTCTGTGTCTCTATTTCTTCCCTGCAAACCAGTTCATCTGTACCATTTTTAGGCTCCACATATATGCATTAATATACAATATTTGTTTTCCTCTTTCTGACTTACTTCATTCTGTATGACAGTCTCTCGATCCATCGATGTCTCTACAGATGACCCAGTTTCATTCCTTTTTATGGCCGAGTCATATTCCATTTTATATATGTACCACATCTTTATCCATTCATCTGTCTGTGGGCATTTAGGTTGCTTCCATTACCTGGCTATTGTAAATAGTGCTGCAACGAACATTGTGGTGAATGTGCCTTTTTGAAATACGGTTTTCTCTGGGTATATGCCCAGAACTGGGATTGCTGGATCAGATGGTAATTCTATTTCTAGTTTTTTTAAGGAAACTCCATACTGTTCTCCATAGTGACTGTATCAATTTACATTCCCACCAATAGTGGAAGAGGGCTCCTTTTGTCCACACCCTCCCCAGAATTGGTTGTTTGTAGATTTTCTGATGATGCCGATTCTAACAGGTGTGAGGTGATACCTCATTGTAGTTTTGATTTGCATTTCTCTAATAATTAGTGCTGTTGAGCAGCTTTTCATGTGCGTCTTGGCCATCTCTGTGTCTCCTTTGAAGAAACGTCTCTTTAGATCTTCTGCCCATTTTTTTTGGGTTGTTTGTTTTTTTAATATTAAGCTGCATGAGCTGTTTATATATATTGGAGATTAAACCTCTGTCCATTGATTCGTCTGCAACGATTTTCGCCCATTCTGAGGGATGCCTTTTTCCATTCCCGTGTTTTTTAACAAAAAAGGAAAGAAAGGAAAAGAAGCAGAACACTAATGTGCGTAAAATATGCCTTTTGAAACGGTCGTTTTGAAATATGGACGTCCTTTGAATTTTTTGGTCGAAATGTGACCCCAGGATTTGTTTTCAGGGCAGGTGTCATTTACAGGCCTGCAATGATTTTGAATATCAACTGACCATTAGCGTTGGGATTAAAGCTGCTGTTGTGTGAAACGGCCACAAGGTGTCAGCAGTTCACCCTTACCAAATCTGGTTACTAGGGCAAGAGAGCCTCAGTGGAAGTGGTGTTCTAGATTGGAGTTTAGAATGGAATGTGCCAGGAGAAAGCCCCTCACGTTTGTCTCACTACTTCTTGTTCGTGTTTTTAATTTATTTTTTTTATTTTTTATTACAGCAAGTTTGATTACAATGTTTGGCTTGTTGTAGGTGTGGAAGATGTGGTTCTTTTACACATATACAGATGACTGTTCTTCTTGGGATCCTTTTCCCATGTACGTTATGACAGAATATTCAGTAGTCCTCTCTTGGTATTCTGTAGGTCTTTGGTGATTATATATGTCACCTGTGTTTGTATATGTCTGTTAACCCCGATATCGTAATGAAACCAATCCTCACACCTTTCCATTGGTGAACCATAAGTTTGTTTAATGAATCTGTGATTGCCCTTCTCCGTGGAAATATCTGCCCTGGTATCCATTTTTAGGTAACACCTATAAGTGATATGATATTATATGTGTCTTTCACTTTCTGACTTACTACAAGTCACGTGATTACTTCTAGACTCATCTACGGTGCTGCAAACGGCATTGTGTTCTTTTTTCCCTTGGCTTCTCTTCTGCCTTAGCGGGGTCCATTTTCAACAATGTGATTCCCAGAGGGTTGTGGATTAGCTGACCTGGGCAGCCTTACCCTGCCGGCCCGCCCTCCCCAAGTGTGCCTCGTTGAGGTCAATATAAACAGAGCTCCAGGCAGCAATAGCCCCTGAAGCTGTGCCTGACTCCATATTCTCTGCCCCGTCAGCAGTCTCGGGGCTGTGCTGGTGGGAGGGAGTGAGGGGCCACATCTTTGTGGGTGGCCCGGTGTGAGTGGGGTTCTGCTGGCCTTTCTGCAGGAGTTGCCAGGCTGCCGCCTGTAAAGAAGAGGATGTGTCACCCATACCTTCCGCTGGAATTTCTCTCCGGACAGAGGTGAGGAAGGAAAAAAGCAGTGGGGGCCGGGACAGGAGGGGTATCTCAGACAGGGCAATGGAAAGCTTCTGGAAGAGCGCCAGGGTCCAGGACCACGCTGGCTGGCCTGCAGGCACCAAGATGGCCTGTGTGCTGTCGCTGGTGTGGCTCCACGGTCCTTCCTCTAGGCTTTCAAGCCCTTGTACATATTCAGGTGTTTTACCTGGAAAGGGTGGGAACAGTTCAGCAGCAGCTGGCCTGGGGCTCAGCTCACGTTTACTCACAGATGCCTCGGCACGGTCCCCCAGCTTTGCAATGAGGACGCTCCTTGCGTGGGGGTTGGGTTGCTGGCTGTATGGGAGATGGTTCCCCACCTCTGACCAATTTCAGAATTGTTTACCACTGGAGCAAGTGCCGTGATAGGGTTTTCCTCTGTATAACTCGTGGGTTCACTTTTTTTTTCTTTTATGTTTCAAGTTAGATGTTATTCCTCTTTTATGTATTTATAGATATAAGCATGGAAATAATTCATTCCTATAAATACATCTGTGTGACGGGAAGAACTTTTTTCTGTTTTATTTTTAAATTTTATTTTTTAAAATTTTGAAATTTTATTTATTTTTTTATACAGCACGTTATTATTAGTTATGTATTTTATGCATATACATGTATACAGGTCAATCCCAAACTCCCAACTCATCCCACCACCACCACCCCATGGCTTCCCACACTTGGTGTCCATACGTTTGTTCTCTACCTCTGTGTCTCTATTTCTTCCCTGCAAACCAGTTCATCTGTACCATTTTTAGGCTCCACATATATGCATTAATATACAATATTTGTTTTCCTCTTTCTGACTTACTTCATTCTGTATGACAGTCTCTCGATCCATCGATGTCTCTACAGATGACCCAGTTTCATTCCTTTTTATGGCCGAGTCATATTCCATTTTATATATGTACCACATCTTTATCCATTCATCTGTCTGTGGGCATTTAGGTTGCTTCCATTACCTGGGTATTGTAAATAGTGCTGCAACGAACATTGTGGTGAATGTGCCTTTTTGAAATACGGTTTTCTCTGGGTATATGCCCAGAAGTGGGATTGCTGGATCAGATGGTAATTCTATTTCTAATTTTTTTAAGGAAACTCCATACTGTTCTCCATAGGGACTGTATCAATTTACATTCCCGCCAATAGTGGAAGAGGGTTCCTTTTGTCCACACCCTCCCCAGAATTGGTTGTTTGTAGATTTTCTGATGATGCCGATTCTAACAGGTGTGAGGTGATACCTCATTGTAGTTTTGATTTGCATTTCTGTAATAATTAGTGCTGTTGAGCAGCTTTTCATGTGCGTCTTGGCCATCTCTGTGTCTCCTTTGAAGAAACGTCTCTTTAGATCTTCTGCCCATTTTTTTTGGGTTGTTTGTTTTTTTAATATTAAGCTGCATGAGCTGTTTATATATATTGGAGATTAAACCTCTGTCCATTGATTCGTCTGCAATGATTTTCGCCCATTCTGAGGGATGCCTTTTTCCATTCCCGTGTTTTTTTAACAAAAAAGGAAAGAAAGGAAAAGAAGCAGAACACTAATGTGCGTAAAATATGCCTTTTGAAACGGTCGTTTTGAAATATGGACGTCCTTTGAAGTTTTTGGTCGATATGTGACCCCAGGATTTGTTTTCAGGGCAGGTGTCATTTACAGGCCTGCAATGATTTTGAATATCAACTGACCATTAGCGTTGGGATTAAAGCTGCTGTTGTGTGAAACGGCCACAAGGTGGCAGCAGTTCACCCTTACCAAATCTGGTTACTAGGGCAAGAGAGCCTCAGTGGAAGTGGTGTTCTAGATCGGAGTTTAGAATGGAATGTGCCAGGAGAAAGCCCCTCACGTTTGTCTCACTACTTCTTGTTCGTGTTTTTAATTTAATTTTTTTATTTTTTATTACAGCAAGTTTGATTACAATGTTTGGCTTGTTGTAGGTGTGGAAGATGTGGTTCCTTTACACATATACAGATGACTGTTCTTCTTGGGATCCTTTTCCCATGTACGTTATGACAGAATGTTGAGTAGTCCTCTCTTGGTATTCTGTAGGTCTTTGGTGATTATATATGTCACCTGTGTTTGTATATGTCTGTTAACCCCGATATCGTAATGAAACCAATCCTCACACCTTTCCATTGGTGAACCATAAGTTTGTTTAATGAATCTGTGATTGCCCTTCTCCGTGGAAATATCTGCCCTGGTATCCATTTTTAGGTAACACCTATAAGTGATATGATATGATATGTGTCTTTCACTTTCTGACTTACTACAAGTCACGTGATTACTTCTAGACTCATCTACAGTGCTGCAAATGGCATTGTGTCCTTTTTTCCCTTGGCTTCTCTTCTGCCTTAGCGGGGTCCATTTTCAACAATGTGATTCCCTGAGGGTTGTGGATTAGCTGACCTGGGCAGCCTTACCCTGCCGGCCTGCCCTCCCCAGGTGTGCCTCGTTGAGGTCAATATAAACAGAGCTCCAGGCAGCAATAGCCCCTGAAGCTGTGCCTGACTCCATATTCTCTGCCCCGTCAGCAGTCTCGGGGCTGTGCTGGTGGGAGGAGGGAGTGAGGGGCCACAGCTTTGTGGGTGGCCCGGTGTGAGTGGGGTTCTGCTGGCCTTTCTGCAGGAGTTGCCAGGCTGCCGCCTGTAAAGAAGAGGATGTGTCACCCATACCTTCCGCTGGAATTTCTCTCCGGACAGAGGTGAGGAAGGAAAAAAGCAGTGGGGGCCGGGACAGGAGGGGTATCTCAGGCAGGGCAATGGAAAGCTTCTGGAAGAGCGCCAGGGTCCAGGACCACGCTGGCTGGCCTGCAGGCACCAATTTGGCCTGCGTGCTGTCACTGGTGTGGCTCCACGGTCCTTCCTCTAGGCTTTCAAGCCCTTGTACATATTCAGGTGTTTTACCTGGAAAGGGTGGGAACAGTTCAGCAGCAGCTGGCCTGGGGCTCAGCTCACGTTTACTCACAGATGCCTCGGCACGGTCCCCCAGCTTTGCAATGAGGACGCTCCTTGCATGGGGATTGGGTTGCTGGCTGTATGGGAGATGGTTCCCCACCTCTGACCAATTTCAGAATTGTTTACCACTGGAGCAAGTGCCGTGATAGTGTTTTCCTCTGTATAACTCGTGGGTTCAATTTTTTTTTTCTTTTATGTTTCAAGTTAGATGTTATTCCTCTTTTATGTATTTATAGATATAAGCATGGAAATAATTCATTCCTATAAATACATCTGTGTGACGGGAAGAACTTTTTTCTGTTTTATTTTTAAATTTTATTTTTTAAAATTTTGAAATTTTATTTATTTTTTTATACAGCACGTTATTATTAGTTATGTATTTTATGCATATACATGTATACAGGTCAATCCCAAACTCCCAACTCATCCCACCACCACCACCCCATGGCTTCCCACACTTGGTGTCCATACGTTTGTTCTCTACCTCTGTGTCTCTATTTCTTCCCTGCAAACCAGTTCATCTGTACCATTTTTAGGCTCCACATATATGCATTAATATACAATATTTGTTTTCCTCTTTCTGACTTACTTCATTCTGTATGACAGTCTCTCGATCCATCGATGTCTCTACAGATGACCCAGTTTCATTCCTTTTTATGGCCGAGTCATATTCCATTTTATATATGTACCACATCTTTATCCATTCATCTGTCTGTGGGCATTTAGGTTGCTTCCATTACCTGGCTATTGTAAATAGTGCTGCAACGAACATTGTGGTGAATGTGCCTTTTTGAAATACGGTTTTCTCTGGGTATATGCCCAGAAGTGGGATTGCTGGATCAGATGGTAATTCTATTTCTAATTTTTTTAAGGAAACTCCATACTGTTCTCCATAGGGACTGTATCAATTTACATTCCCACCAATAGTGGAAGAGGGTTCCTTTTGTCCACACCCTCCCCAGAATTGGTTGTTTGTAGATTTTCTGATGATGCCGATTCTAACAGGTGTGAGGTGATACCTCATTGTAGTTTTGATTTGCATTTCTCTAATAATTAGTGCTGTTGAGCAGCTTTTCATGAGCGTCTTGGCCATCTCTGTGTCTCCTTTGAAGAAACGTCTATTTAGATCTTCTGCCCATTTTTTTTGGGTTGTTTGTTTTTTTAATATTAAGCTGCATGAGCTGGTTATATATATTGGAGATTAAACCTCTGTCCATTGATTCGTCTGCAATGATTTTCGCCCATTCTGAGGGATGCCTTTTTCCATTCCCGTGTTTTTTTAACAAAAAAGGAAAGAAAGGAAAAGAAGCAGAACACTAATGTGCGTAAAATATGCCTTTTGAAACGGTCGTTTTGAAATATGGACGTCCTTTGAAGTTTTTGGTCGATATGTGACCCCAGGATTTGTTTTCAGGGCAGGTGTCATTTACAGGCCTGCAATGATTTTGAATATCAACTGACCATTAGCGTTGGGATTAAATCTGCTGTTGTGTGAAACGGCCACAAGGTGGCAGCAGTTCACCCTTACCAAATCTGGTTACTAGGGCAAGAGAGCCTCAGTGGAAGTGGTGTTCTAGATTGGAGTTTAGAATGGAATGTGCCAGGAGAAAGCCCCTCACGTTTGTCTCACTACTTCTTGTTCGTGTTTTTAATTTAATTTTTTTATTTTTTATTACAGCAAGTTTGATTACAATGTTTGGCTTGTTGTAGGTGTGGAAGATGTGGTTCCTTTACACATATACAGATGACTGTTCTTCTTGGGATCCTTTTCCCATGTACGTTATGACAGAATGTTGAGTAGTCCTCTCTTGGTATTCTGTAGGTCTTTGGTGATTATATATGTCACCTGTGTTTGTATATGTCTGTTAACCCCGATATCGTAATGAAACCAATCCTCACACCTTTCCATTGGTGAACCATAAGTTTGTTTAATGAATCTGTGATTGCCCTTCTCCGTGGAAATATCTGCCCTGGTATCCATTTTTAGGTAACACCTATAAGTGATATGATATGATATGTGTCTTTCACTTTCTGACTTACTACAAGTCACGTGATTACTTCTAGACTCATCTACGGTGCTGCAAATGGCATTGTGTCCTTTTTTCCCTTGGCTTCTCTTCTGCCTTAGCGGGGTCCATTTTCAACAATGTGATTCCCTGAGGGTTGTGGATTAGCTGACCTGGGCAGCCTTACCCTGCCGGCCCGCCCTCCCCAGGTGTGCCTCGTTGAGGTCAATATAAACAGAGCTCCAGGCAGCAATAGCCCCTGAAGCTGTGCCTGACTCCATATTCTCTGCCCCGTCAGCAGTCTCGGGGCTGTGCTGGTGGGAGGAGGGAGTGAGGGGCCACAGCTTTGTGGGTGGCCCGGTGTGAGTGGGGTTCTGCTGGCCTTTCTGCAGGAGTTGCCAGGCTGCCGCCTGTAAAGAAGAGGATGTGTCACCCATACCTTCCGCTGGAATTTCTCTCCGGACAGAGGTGAGGAAGGAAAAAAGCAGTGGGGGCCGGGACAGGAGGGGTATCTCAGGCAGGGCAATGGAAAGCTTCTGGAAGAGCGCCAGGGTCCAGGACCACGCTGGCTGGCCTGCAGGCACCAATTTGGCCTGCGTGCTGTCACTGGTGTGGCTCCACGGTCCTTCCTCTAGGCTTTCAAGCCCTTGTACATATTCAGGTGTTTTACCTGGAAAGGGTGGGAACAGTTCAGCAGCAGCTGGCCTGGGGCTCAGCTCACGTTTACTCACAGATGCCTCGGCACGGTCCCCCAGCTTTGCAATGAGGACGCTCCTTGCATGGGGATTGGGTTGCTGGCTGTATGGGAGATGGTTCCCCACCTCTGACCAATTTCAGAATTGTTTACCACTGGAGCAAGTGCCGTGATAGTGTTTTCCTCTGTATAACTCGTGGGTTCAATTTTTTTTTTCTTTTATGTTTCAAGTTAGATGTTATTCCTCTTTTATGTATTTATAGATATAAGCATGGAAATAATTCATTCCTATAAATACATCTGTGTGACGGGAAGAACTTTTTTCTGTTTTATTTTTAAATTTTATTTTTTAAAATTTTGAAATTTTATTTATTTTTTTATACAGCACGTTATTATTAGTTATGTATTTTATGCATATACATGTATACAGGTCAATCCCAAACTCCCAACTCATCCCACCACCACCACCCCATGGCTTCCCACACTTGGTGTCCATACGTTTGTTCTCTACCTCTGTGTCTCTATTTCTTCCCTGCAAACCAGTTCATCTGTACCATTTTTAGGCTCCACATATATGCATTAATATACAATATTTGTTTTCCTCTTTCTGACTTACTTCATTCTGTATGACAGTCTCTCGATCCATCGATGTCTCTACAGATGACCCAGTTTCATTCCTTTTTATGGCCGAGTCATATTCCATTTTATATATGTACCACATCTTTATCCATTCATCTGTCTGTGGGCATTTAGGTTGCTTCCATTACCTGGCTATTGTAAATAGTGCTGCAACGAACATTGTGGTGAATGTGCCTTTTTGAAATACGGTTTTCTCTGGGTATATGCCCAGAAGTGGGATTGCTGGATCAGATGGTAATTCTATTTCTAATTTTTTTAAGGAAACTCCATACTGTTCTCCATAGGGACTGTATCAATTTACATTCCCACCAATAGTGGAAGAGGGTTCCTTTTGTCCACACCCTCCCCAGAATTGGTTGTTTGTAGATTTTCTGATGATGCCGATTCTAACAGGTGTGAGGTGATACCTCATTGTAGTTTTGATTTGCATTTCTCTAATAATTAGTGCTGTTGAGCAGCTTTTCATGAGCGTCTTGGCCATCTCTGTGTCTCCTTTGAAGAAACGTCTATTTAGATCTTCTGCCCATTTTTTTTGGGTTGTTTGTTTTTTTAATATTAAGCTGCATGAGCTGGTTATATATATTGGAGATTAAACCTCTGTCCATTGATTCGTCTGCAATGATTTTCGCCCATTCTGAGGGATGCCTTTTTCCATTCCCGTGTTTTTTTAACAAAAAAGGAAAGAAAGGAAAAGAAGCAGAACACTAATGTGCGTAAAATATGCCTTTTGAAACGGTCGTTTTGAAATATGGACGTCCTTTGAAGTTTTTGGTCGATATGTGACCCCAGGATTTGTTTTCAGGGCAGGTGTCATTTACAGGCCTGCAATGATTTTGAATATCAACTGACCATTAGCGTTGGGATTAAATCTGCTGTTGTGTGAAACGGCCACAAGGTGGCAGCAGTTCACCCTTACCAAATCTGGTTACTAGGGCAAGAGAGCCTCAGTGGAAGTGGTGTTCTAGATTGGAGTTTAGAATGGAATGTGCCAGGAGAAAGCCCCTCACGTTTGTCTCACTACTTCTTGTTCGTGTTTTTAATTTAATTTTTTTATTTTTTATTACAGCAAGTTTGATTACAATGTTTGGCTTGTTGTAGGTGTGGAAGATGTGGTTCCTTTACACATATACAGATGACTGTTCTTCTTGGGATCCTTTTCCCATGTACGTTATGACAGAATGTTGAGTAGTCCTCTCTTGGTATTCTGTAGGTCTTTGGTGATTATATATGTCACCTGTGTTTGTATATGTCTGTTAACCCCGATATCGTAATGAAACCAATCCTCACACCTTTCCATTGGTGAACCATAAGTTTGTTTAATGAATCTGTGATTGCCCTTCTCCGTGGAAATATCTGCCCTGGTATCCATTTTTAGGTAACACCTATAAGTGATATGATATGATATGTGTCTTTCACTTTCTGACTTACTACAAGTCACGTGATTACTTCTAGACTCATCTACGGTGCTGCAAATGGCATTGTGTCCTTTTTTCCCTTGGCTTCTCTTCTGCCTTAGCGGGGTCCATTTTCAACAATGTGATTCCCTGAGGGTTGTGGATTAGCTGACCTGGGCAGCCTTACCCTGCCGGCCCGCCCTCCCCAGGTGTGCCTCGTTGAGGTCAATATAAACAGAGCTCCAGGCAGCAATAGCCCCTGAAGCTGTGCCTGACTCCATATTCTCTGCCCCGTCAGCAGTCTCGGGGCTGTGCTGGTGGGAGGAGGGAGTGAGGGGCCACAGCTTTGTGGGTGGCCCGGTGTGAGTGGGGTTCTGCTGGCCTTTCTGCAGGAGTTGCCAGGCTGCCGCCTGTAAAGAAGAGGATGTGTCACCCATACCTTCCGCTGGAATTTCTCTCCGGACAGAGGTGAGGAAGGAAAAAAGCAGTGGGGGCCGGGACAGGAGGGGTATCTCAGGCAGGGCAATGGAAAGCTTCTGGAAGAGCGCCAGGGTCCAGGACCACGCTGGCTGGCCTGCAGGCACCAAGTTGGCCTGCGTGCTGTCGCTGGTGTGGCTCCACGGTCCTTCCTCTAGGCTTTCAAGCCCTTGTACATATTCAGGTGTTTTACCTGGAAAGGGTGGGAACAGTTCAGCAGCAGCTGGCCTGGGGCTCAGCTCACGTTTACTCACAGATGCCTCGGCACGGTCCCCCAGCTTTGCAATGAGGACGCTCCTTGCGTGGGGGTTGGGTTGCTGGCTGTATGGGAGATGGTTCCCCACCTCTGACCAATTTCAGAATTGTTTACCACTGGAGCAAGTGCCGTGATAGGGTTTTCCTCTGTATAACTCGTGGGTTCACTTTTTTTTTCTTTTATGTTTCAAGTTAGATGTTATTCCTCTTTTATGTATTTATAGATATAAGCATGGAAATAATTCATTCCTATAAATACATCTGTGTGACGGGAAGAACTTTTTTCTGTTTTATTTTTAAATTTTATTTTTTAAAATTTTGAAATTTTATTTATTTTTTTATACAGCACGTTATTATTAGTTATGTATTTTATGCATATACATGTATACAGGTCAATCCCAAACTCCCAACTCATCCCACCACCACCACCCCATGGCTTCCCACACTTGGTGTCCATACGTTTGTTCTCTACCTCTGTGTCTCTATTTCTTCCCTGCAAACCAGTTCATCTGTACCATTTTTAGGCTCCACATATATGCATTAATATACAATATTTGTTTTCCTCTTTCTGACTTACTTCATTCTGTATGACAGTCTCTCGATCCATCGATGTCTCTACAGATGACCCAGTTTCATTCCTTTTTATGGCCGAGTCATATTCCATTTTATATATGTACCACATCTTTATCCATTCATCTGTCTGTGGGCATTTAGGTTGCTTCCATTACCTGGCTATTGTAAATAGTGCTGCAACGAACATTGTGGTGAATGTGCCTTTTTGAAATACGGTTTTCTCTGGGTATATGCCCAGAAGTGGGATTGCTGGATCAGATGGTAATTCTATTTCTAATTTTTTTAAGGAAACTCCATACTGTTCTCCATAGGGACTGTATCAATTTACATTCCCGCCAATAGTGGAAGAGGGTTCCTTTTGTCCACACCCTCCCCAGAATTGGTTGTTTGTAGATTTTCTGATGATGCCGATTCTAACAGGTGTGAGGTGATACCTCATTGTAGTTTTGATTTGCATTTCTCTAATAATTAGTGCTGTTGAGCAGCTTTTCATGTGCGTCTTGGCCATCTCTGTGTCTCCTTTGAAGAAACGTCTCTTTAGATCTGCCCATTTTTTTTGGGTTGTTTGTTTTTTTAATATTAAGCTGCATGAGCTGTTTATATATATTGGAGATTAAACCTCTGTCCATTGATTCGTCTGCAATGATTTTCGCCCATTCTGAGGGATGCCTTTTTCCATTCCCGTGTTTTTTTAACAAAAAAGGAAAGAAAGGAAAAGAAGCAGAACACTAATGTGCGTAAAATATGCCTTTTGAAACGGTCGTTTTGAAATATGGACGTCCTTTGAAGTTTTTGGTCGATATGTGACCCCAGGATTTGTTTTCAGGGCAGGTGTCATTTACAGGCCTGCAATGATTTTGAATATCAACTGACCATTAGCGTTGGGATTAAAGCTGCTGTTGTGTGAAATGGCCACAAGGTGGCAGCAGTTCACCCTTACCAAATCTGGTTACTAGGGCAAGAGAGCCTCAGTGGAAGTGGTGTTCTAGATTGGAGTTTAGAATGGAATGTGCCAGGAGAAAGCCCCTCACGTTTGTCTCACTACTTCTTGTTCGTGTTTTTAATTTAATTTTTTTATTTTTTATTACAGCAAGTTTGATTACAATGTTTGGCTTGTTGTAGGTGTGGAAGATGTGGTTCCTTTACACATATACAGATGACTGTTCTTCTTGGGATCCTTTTCCCATGTACGTTATGACAGAATGTTGAGTAGTCCTCTCTTGGTATTCTGTAGGTCTTTGGTGATTATATATATCACCTGTGTTTGTATATGTCTGTTAACCCCGATATCGTAATGAAACCAATCCTCACACCTTTCCATTGGTGAACCATAAGTTTGTTTAATGAATCTGTGATTGCCCTTCTCCGTGGAAATATCTGCCCTGGTATCCATTTTTAGGTAACACCTATAAGTGATATGATATGATATGTGTCTTTCACTTTCTGACTTACTACAAGTCACGTGATTACTTCTAGACTCATCTACGGTGCTGCAAATGGCATTGTGTCCTTTTTTCCCTTGGCTTCTCTTCTGCCTTAGCGGGGTCCATTTTCAACAATGTGATTCCCTGAGGGTTGTGGATTAGCTGACCTGGGCAGCCTTACCCTGCCGGCCCGCCCTCCCCAGGTGTGCCTCGTTGAGGTCAATATAAACAGAGCTCCAGGCAGCAATAGCCCCTGAATCTGTGCCTGACTCCATATTCTCTGCCCCGTCAGCAGTCTCGGGGCTGTGCTGGTGGGAGGAGGGAGTGAGGGGCCACAGCTTTGTGGGTGGCCCGGTGTGAGTGGGGTTCCGCTGGCCTTTCTGCAGGAGTTGCCAGGCTGCCGCCTGTAAAGAAGAGGATGTGTCACCCATACCTTCCGCTGGAATTTCTCTCCGGACAGAGGTGAGGAAGGAAAAAAGCAGTGGGGGCCGGGACAGGAGGGGTATCTCAGGCAGGGCAATGGAAAGCTTCTGGAAGAGCGCCAGGGTCCAGGACCACGCTGGCTGGCCTGCAGGCACCAAGTTGGCCTGCGTGCTGTCGCTGGTGTGGCTCCACGGTCCTTCCTCTAGGCTTTCAAGCCCTTGTACACATTCAGGTGTTTTACCTGGAAAGGGTGGGAACAGTTCAGCAGCAGCTGGCCTGGGGCTCAGCTCACGTTTACTCACAGATGCCTCGGCACGGTCCCCCAGCTTTGCAATGAGGACGCTCCTTGCGTGGGGGTTGGGTTGCTGGCTGTATGGGAGATGGTTCCCCACCTCTGACCAATTTCAGAATTGTTTACCACTGGAGCAAGTGCCCTGATAGGGTTTTCCTCTGTATAACTCGTGGGTTCACTTTTTTTTTCTTTTATGTTTCAAGTTAGATGTTATTCCTCTTTTATGTATTTATAGATATAAGCATGGAAATAATTCATTCCTATAAATACATCTGTGTGACGGGAAGAACTTTTTTCTGTTTTATTTTTAAATTTTATTTTTTAAAATTTTGAAATTTTATTTATTTTTTTATACAGCACGTTATTATTAGTTATGTATTTTATGCATATACATGTATACAGGTCAATCCCAAACTCCCAACTCATCCCACCACCACCACCCCATGGCTTCCCACACTTGGTGTCCATACGTTTGTTCTCTACCTCTGTGTCTCTATTTCTTCCCTGCAAACCAGTTCATCTGTACCATTTTTAGGCTCCACATATATGCATTAATATACAATATTTGTTTTCCTCTTTCTGACTTACTTCATTCTGTATGACAGTCTCTCGATCCATCGATGTCTCTACAGATGACCCAGTTTCATTCCTTTTTATGGCCGAGTCATATTCCATTTTATATATGTACCACATCTTTATCCATTCATCTGTCTGTGGGCATTTAGGTTGCTTCCATTACCTGGCTATTGTAAATAGTGCTGCAACGAACATTGTGGTGAATGTGCCTTTTTGAAATACGGTTTTCTCTGGGTATATGCCCAGAACTGGGATTGCTGGATCAGATGGTAATTCTATTTCTAGTTTTTTTAAGGAAACTCCATACTGTTCTCCATAGTGACTGTATCAATTTACATTCCCACCAATAGTGGAAGAGGGCTCCTTTTGTCCACACCCTCCCCAGAATTGGTTGTTTGTAGATTTTCTGATGATGCCGATTCTAACAGGTGTGAGGTGATACCTCATTGTAGTTTTGATTTGCATTTCTCTAATAATTAGTGCTGTTGAGCAGCTTTTCATGTGCGTCTTGGCCATCTCTGTGTCTCCTTTGAAGAAACGTCTCTTTAGATCTTCTGCCCATTTTTTTTGGGTTGTTTGTTTTTTTAATATTAAGCTGCATGAGCTGTTTATATATATTGGAGATTAAACCTCTGTCCATTGATTCGTCTGCAACGATTTTCGCCCATTCTGAGGGATGCCTTTTTCCATTCCCGTGTTTTTTAACAAAAAAGGAAAGAAAGGAAAAGAAGCAGAACACTAATGTGCGTAAAATATGCCTTTTGATACGGTCCTTTTGAAATATGGACGTCCTTTGAATTTTTTGGTCGATATGTGACCCCAGGATTTGTTTTCAGGGCAGGTGTCATTTACAGGCCTGCAATGATTTTGAATATCAACTGACCATTAGCGTTGGGATTAAAGCTGCTGTTGTGTGAAACGGCCACAAGGTGGCAGCAGTTCACCCTTACCAAATCTGGTTACTAGGGCAAGAGAGCCTCAGTGGAAGTGGTGTTCTAGATTGGAGTTTAGAATGGAATGTGCCAGGACAAAGCCCCTCACGTTTGTCTCACTACTTCTTGTTCGTGTTTTTAATTTAATTTTTTTATTTTTTATTACAGCAAGTTTGATTACAATGTTTGGCTTGTTGTAGGTGTGGAAGATGTGGTTCCTTTACACATATACAGATGACTGTTCTTCTTGGGATCCTTTTCCCATGTACGTTATGACAGAATGTTGAGTAGTCCTCTCTTGGTATTCTGTAGGTCTTTGGTGATTATATATGTCACCTGTGTTTGTATATGTCTGTTAACCCCGATATCGTAATGAAACCAATCCTCACACCTTTCCATTGGTGAACCATAAGTTTGTTTAATGAATCTGTGATTGCCCTTCTCCGTGGAAATATCTGCCCTGGTATCCATTTTTAGGTAACACCTATAAGTGATATGATATGATATGTGTCTTTCACTTTCTGACTTACTACAAGTCACGTGATTACTTCTAGACTCATCTACGGTGCTGCAAATGGCATTGTGTCCTTTTTTCCCTTGGCTTCTCTTCTGCCTTAGCGGGGTCCATTTTCAACAATGTGATTCCCTGAGGGTTGTGGATTAGCTGACCTGGGCAGCCTTACCCTGCCGGCCCGCCCTCCCCAGGTGTGCCTCGTTGAGGTCAATATGAACAGAGCTCCAGGCAGCAATAGCCCCTGAAGCTGTGCCTGACTCCATATTCTCTGCCCCGTCAGCAGTCTCGGGGCTGTGCTGGTGGGAGGAGGGAGTGAGGGGCCACAGCTTTGTGGGTGGCCCGGTGTGAGTGGGGTTCTGCTGGCCTTTCTGCAGGAGTTGCCAGGCTGCCGCCTGTAAAGAAGAGGATGTGTCACCCATACCTTCCGCTGGAATTTCTCTCCGGACAGAGGTGAGGAAGGAAAAAAGCAGTGGGGGCCGGGACAGGAGGGGTATCTCAGGCAGGGCAATGGAAAGCTTCTGGAAGAGCGCCAGGGTCCAGGACCACACTGGCTGGCCTGCAGGCACCAAGTTGGCCTGCATGCTGTCGCTGGTGTGGCTCCACGGTCCTTCCTGTAGGCTTTCAAGCCCTTGTACATATTCAGGTGTTTTACCTGGAAAGGGTGGGAACAGTTCAGCAGCAGCTGGCCTGGGGCTCAGCTCACGTTTACTCACAGATGCCTCGGCACAGTCCCCCAGCTTTGCAATGAGGACGCTCCTTGCGTGGGGGTTGGGTTGCTGGCTGTATGGGAGATGGTTCCCCACCTCTGACCAATTTCAGAATTGTTTACCACTGGAGCAAGTGCCGTGATAGGGTTTTCCTCTGTATAACTCGTGGGTTCACTTTTTTTTTCTTTTATGTTTCAAGTTAGATGTTATTCCTCTTTTATGTATTTATAGATATAAGCATGGAAATAATTCATTCCTATAAATACATCTGTGTGACGGGAAGAACTTTTTTCTGTTTTATTTTTAAATTTTATTTTTTAAAATTTTGAAATTTTATTTATTTTTTTATACAGCACGTTATTATTAGTTATGTATTTTATGCATATACATGTATACAGGTCAATCCCAAACTCCCAACTCATCCCACCACCACCACCCCATGGCTTCCCACACTTGGTGTCCATACGTTTGTTCTCTACCTCTGTGTCTCTATTTCTTCCCTGCAAACCAGTTCATCTGTACCATTTTTAGGCTCCACATATATGCATTAATATACAATATTTGTTTTCCTCTTTCTGACTTACTTCATTCTGTATGACAGTCTCTCGATCCATCGATGTCTCTACAGATGACCCAGTTTCATTCCTTTTTATGGCCGAGTCATATTCTATTTTATATATGTACCACATCTTTATCCATTCATCTGTCTGTGGGCATTTAGGTTGCTTCCATTACCTGGCTATTGTAAATAGTGCTGCAACGAACATTGTGGTGAATGTGCCTTTTTGAAATACGGTTTTCTCTGGGTATATGCCCAGAACTGGGATTGCTGGATCAGATGGTAATTCTATTTCTAGTTTTTTTAAGGAAACTCCATACTGTTCTCCATAGTGACTGTATCAATTTACATTCCCACCAATAGTGGAAGAGGGCTCCTTTTGTCCACACCCTCCCCAGAATTGGTTGTTTGTAGATTTTCTGATGATGCCGATTCTAACAGGTGTGAGGTGATACCTCATTGTAGTTTTGATTTGCATTTCTCTAATAATTAGTGCTGTTGAGCAGCTTTTCATGTGCGTCTTGGCCATCTCTGTGTCTCCTTTGAAGAAACGTCTCTTTAGATCTTCTGCCCATTTTTTTGGGGTTGTTTGTTTTTTTAATATTAAGCTGCATGAGCTGTTTATATATATTGGAGATTAAACCTCTGTCCATTGATTCGTCTGCAACGATTTTCGCCCATTCTGAGGGATGCCTTTTTCCATTCCCGTGTTTTTTAACAAAAAAGGAAAGAAAGGAAAAGAAGCAGAACACTAATGTGCGTAAAATATGCCTTTTGATACGGTCCTTTTGAAATATGGACGTCCTTTGAATTTTTTGGTCGATATGTGACCCCAGGATTTGTTTTCAGGGCAGGTGTCATTTACAGGCCTGCAATGATTTTGAATATCAACTGACCATTAGCTTTGGGATTAAAGCTGCTGTTGTGTGAAACGGCCACAAGGTGTCAGCAGTTCACCCTTACCAAATCTGGTTACTAGGGCAAGAGAGCCTCAGTGGAAGTGGTGTTCTAGATTGGAGTTTAGAATGGAATGTGCCAGGAGAAAGCCCCTCACGTTTGTCTCACTACTTCTTGTTCGTGTTTTTAATTTAATTTTTTTATTTTTTATTACAGCAATTTTGATTACAATGTTTGGCTTGTTGTAGGTGTGGAAGATGTGGTTCCTTTACACATATACAGATGACTGTTCTTCTTGGGATCCTTTTCCCATGTACGTTATGACAGAATGTTGAGTAGTCCTCTCTTGGTATTCTGTAGGTCTTTGGTGATTATATATGTCACCTGTGTTTGTATATGTCTGTTAACCCCGATATCGTAATGAAACCAATCCTCACACCTTTCCATTGGTGAACCATAAGTTTGTTTAATGAATCTGTGATTGCCCTTCTCCGTGGAAATATCTGCCCTGGTATCCATTTTTAGGTAACACCTATAAGTGATATGATATGATATGTGTCTTTCACTTTCTGACTTACTACAAGTCACGTGATTACTTCTAGACTCATCTACGGTGCTGCAAATGGCATTGTGTCCTTTTTTCCCTTGGCTTCTCTTCTGCCTTAGCGGGGTCCATTTTCAACAATGTGATTCCCTGAGGGTTGTGGATTAGCTGACCTGGGCAGCCTTACCCTGCCGGCCCGCCCTCCCCAGGTGTGCCTCGTTGAGGTCAATATAAACAGAGCTCCAGGCAGCAATAGCCCCTGAAGCTGTGCCTGACTCCATATTCTCTGCCCCGTCAGCAGTCTCGGGGCTGTGCTGGTGGGAGGAGGGAGTGACGGGCCACAGCTTTGTGGGTGGCCCGGTGTGAGTGGGGTTCCGCTGGCCTTTCTGCAGGAGTTGCCAGGCTGCCGCCTGTAAAGAAGAGGATGTGTCACCCATACCTTCCGCTGGAATTTCTCTCCGGACAGAGGTGAGGAAGGAAAAAAGCAGTGGGGGCCGGGACAGGAGGGGTATCTCAGGCAGGGCAATGGAAAGCTTCTGGAAGAGCGCCAGGGTCCAGGACCAGGCTGGCTGGCCTGCAGGCACCAACTTGGCCTGCGTGCTGTCGCTGGTGTGGCTCCACGGTCCTTCCTCTAGGCTTTCAAGCCCTTGTACATATTCAGGTGTTTTACCTGGAAAGGGTGGGAACAGTTCAGCAGCAGCTGGCCTGGGGCTCAGCTCACGTTTACTCACAGATGCCTCGGCACGGTCCCCCAGCTTTGCAATGAGGACGCTCCTTGCGTGGGGGTTGGGTTGCTGGCTGTATGGGAGATGGTTCCCCACCTCTGACCAATTTCAGAATTGTTTACCACTGGAGCAAGTGCCGTGATAGGGTTTTCCTCTGTATAACTCGTGGGTTCACTTTTTTTTTCTTTTATGTTTCAAGTTAGATGTTATTCCTCTTTTATGTATTTATAGATATAAGCATGGAAATAATTCATTCCTATAAATACATCTGTGTGACGGGAAGAACTTTTTTCTGTTTTATTTTTAAATTTTATTTTTTAAAATTTTGAAATTTTATTTATTTTTTTATACAGCACGTTATTATTAGTTATGTATTTTATGCATATACATGTATACAGGTCAATCCCAAACTCCCAACTCATCCCACCACCACCACCCCATGGCTTCCCACACTTGGTGTCCATACGTTTGTTCTCTACCTCTGTGTCTCTATTTCTTCCCTGCAAACCAGTTCATCTGTACCATTTTTAGGCTCCACATATATGCATTAATATACAATATTTGTTTTCCTCTTTCTGACTTACTTCATTCTGTATGACAGTCTCTCGATCCATCGATGTCTCTACAGATGACCCAGTTTCATTCCTTTTTATGGCCGAGTCATATTCCATTTTATATATGTACCACATCTTTATCCATTCATCTGTCTGTGGGCATTTAGGTTGCTTCCATTACCTGGCTATTGTAAATAGTGCTGCAACGAACATTGTGGTGAATGTGCCTTTTTGAAATACGGTTTTCTCTGGGTATATGTCCAGAAGTGGGATTGCTGGATCAGATGGTAATTCTATTTCTAGTTTTTTTAAGGAAACTCCATACTGTTCTCCATAGTGACTGTATAAATTTACATTCCCACCAATAGTGGAAGAGGGCTCCTTTTGTCCACACCCTCCCCAGAATTGGTTGTTTGTAGATTTTCTGATGATGCCGATTCTAACAGGTGTGAGGTGATACCTCATTGTAGTTTTGATTTGCATTTCTCTAATAATTAGTGCTGTTGAGCAGCTTTTCATGTGCGTCTTGGCCATCTCTGTGTCTCCTTTGAAGAAACGTCTCTTTAGATCTTCTGCCCATTTTTTTTGGGTTGTTTGTTTTTTTTAATATTAAGCTGCATGAGCTGTTTATATATATTGGAGATTAAACCTCTGTCCATTGATTCGTCTGCAACGATTTTCGCCCATTCTGAGGGATGCCTTTTTCCATTCCCGTGTTTTTTAACAAAAAAGGAAAGAAAGGAAAAGAAGCAGAACACTAATGTGCGTAAAATATGCCTTTTGAAACGGTCGTTTTGAAATATGGACGTCCTTTGAATTTTTTGGTCGATATGTGACCCCAGGATTTGTTTTCAGGGCAGGTGTCATTTACAGGCCTGCAATGATTTTGAATATCAACTGACCATTAGCGTTGGGATTAAAGCTGCTGTTGTGTGAAACGGCCACAAGGTGTCAGCAGTTCACCCTTACCAAATCTGGTTACTAGGGCAAGAGAGCCTCAGTGGAAGTGGTGTTCTAGATTGGAGTTTAGAATGGAATGTGCCAGGAGAAAGCCCCTCACGTTTGTCTCACTACTTCTTGTTCGTGTTTTTAATTTAATTTTTTTATTTTTTATTACAGCAAGTTTGATTACAATGTTTGGCTTGTTGTAGGTGTGGAAGATGTGGTTCCTTTACACATATACAGATGACTGTTCTTCTTGGGATCCTTTTCCCATGTACGTTATGACAGAATGTTGAGTAGTCCTCTCTTGGTATTCTGTAGGTCTTTGGTGATTATATATGTCACCTGTGTTTGTATATGTCTGTTAACCCCGATATCGTAATGAAACCAATCCTCACACCTTTCCATTGGTGAACCATAAGTTTGTTTAATGAATCTGTGATTGCCCTTCTCCGTGGAAATATCTGCCCTGGTATCCATTTTTAGGTAACACCTATAAGTGATATGATATGATATGTGTCTTTCACTTTCTGACTTACTACAAGTCACGTGATTACTTCTAGACTCATCTACGGTGCTGCAAATGGCATTGTGTCCTTTTTTCCCTTGGCTTCTCTTCTGCCTTAGCGGGGTCCATTTTCAACAATGTGATTCCCTGAGGGTTGTGGATTAGCTGACCTGGGCAGCCTTACCCTGCCGGCCCGCCCTCCCCAGGTGTGCCTCGTTGAGGTCAATATGAACAGAGCTCCAGGCAGCAATAGCCCCTGAAGCTGTGCCTGACTCCATATTCTCTGCCCCGTCAGCAGTCTCGGGGCTGTGCTGGTGGGAGGAGGGAGTGAGGGGCCACAGCTTTGTGGGTGGCCCGGTGTGAGTGGGGTTCTGCTGGCCTTTCTGCAGGAGTTGCCAGGCTGCCGCCTGTAAAGAAGAGGATGTGTCACCCATACCTTCCGCTGGAATTTCTCTCCGGACAGAGGTGAGGAAGGAAAAAAGCAGTGGGGGCCGGGACAGGAGGGGTATCTCAGGCAGGGCAATGGAAAGCTTCTGGAAGAGCGCCAGGGTCCAGGACCACGCTGGCTGGCCTGCAGGCACCAAGTTGGCCTGCGTGCTGTCGCTGGTGTGGCTCCACGGTCCTTCCTCTAGGCTTTCAAGCCCTTGTACATATTCAGGTGTTTTACCTGGAAAGGGTGGGAACAGTTCAGCAGCAGCTGGCCTGGGGCTCAGCTCACGTTTACTCACAGATGCCTCGGCACGGTCCCCCAGCTTTGCAATGAGGACGCTCCTTGCGTGGGGGTTGGGTTGCTGGCTGTATGGGAGATGGTTCCCCACCTCTGACCAATTTCAGAATTGTTTACCACTGGAGCAAGTGCCGTGATAGGGTTTTCCTCTGTATAACTCGTGGGTTCACTTTTTTTTTTCTTTTATGTTTCAAGTTAGATGTTATTCCTCTTTTATGTATTTATAGATATAAGCATGGAAATAATTCATTCCTATAAATACATCTGTGTGACGGGAAGAACTTTTTTCTGTTTTATTTTTAAATTTTATTTTTTAAAATTTTGAAATTTTATTTATTTTTTTATACAGCACGTTATTATTAGTTATGTATTTTATGCATATACATGTATACAGGTCAATCCCAAACTCCCAACTCATCCCACCACCACCACCCCATGGCTTCCCACACTTGGTGTCCATACGTTTGTTCTCTACCTCTGTGTCTCTATTTCTTCCCTGCAAACCAGTTCATCTGTACCATTTTTAGGCTCCACATATATGCATTAATATACAATATTTGTTTTCCTCTTTCTGACTTACTTCATTCTGTATGACAGTCTCTCGATCCATCGATGTCTCTACAGATGACCCAGTTTCATTCCTTTTTATGGCCGAGTCATATTCTATTTTATATATGTACCACATCTTTATCCATTCATCTGTCTGTGGGCATTTAGGTTGCTTCCATTACCTGGCTATTGTAAATAGTGCTGCAACGAACATTGTGGTGAATGTGCCTTTTTGAAATACGGTTTTCTCTGGGTATATGCCCAGAACTGGGATTGCTGGATCAGATGGTAATTCTATTTCTAGTTTTTTTAAGGAAACTCCATACTGTTCTCCATAGTGACTGTATCAATTTACATTCCCACCAATAGTGGAAGAGGGCTCCTTTTGTCCACACCCTCCCCAGAATTGGTTGTTTGTAGATTTTCTGATGATGCCGATTCTAACAGGTGTGAGGTGATACCTCATTGTAGTTTTGATTTGCATTTCTCTAATAATTAGTGCTGTTGAGCAGCTTTTCATGTGCGTCTTGGCCATCTCTGTGTCTCCTTTGAAGAAACGTCTCTTTAGATCTTCTGCCCATTTTTTTTGGGTTGTTTGTTTTTTTAATATTAAGCTGCATGAGCTGTTTATATATATTGGAGATTAAACCTCTGTCCATTGATTCGTCTGCAACGATTTTCGCCCATTCTGAGGGATGCCTTTTTCCATTCCCGTGTTTTTTAACAAAAAAGGAAAGAAAGGAAAAGAAGCAGAACACTAATGTGCGTAAAATATGCCTTTTGATACGGTCCTTTTGAAATATGGACGTCCTTTGAATTTTTTGGTCGATATGTGACCCCAGGATTTGTTTTCAGGGCAGGTGTCATTTACAGGCCTGCAATGATTTTGAATATCAACTGACCATTAGCTTTGGGATTAAAGCTGCTGTTGTGTGAAACGGCCACAAGGTGTCAGCAGTTCACCCTTACCAAATCTGGTTACTAGGGCAAGAGAGCCTCAGTGGAAGTGGTGTTCTAGATTGGAGTTTAGAATGGAATGTGCCAGGAGAAAGCCCCTCACGTTTGTCTCACTACTTCTTGTTCGTGTTTTTAATTTAATTTTTTTATTTTTTATTACAGCAATTTTGATTACAATGTTTGGCTTGTTGTAGGTGTGGAAGATGTGGTTCCTTTACACATATACAGATGACTGTTCTTCTTGGGATCCTTTTCCCATGTACGTTATGACAGAATGTTGAGTAGTCCTCTCTTGGTATTCTGTAGGTCTTTGGTGATTATATATGTCACCTGTGTTTGTATATGTCTGTTAACCCCGATATCGTAATGAAACCAATCCTCACACCTTTCCATTGGTGAACCATAAGTTTGTTTAATGAATCTGTGATTGCCCTTCTCCGTGGAAATATCTGCCCTGGTATCCATTTTTAGGTAACACCTATAAGTGATATGATATGATATGTGTCTTTCACTTTCTGACTTACTACAAGTCACGTGATTACTTCTAGACTCATCTACGGTGCTGCAAATGGCATTGTGTCCTTTTTTCCCTTGGCTTCTCTTCTGCCTTAGCGGGGTCCATTTTCAACAATGTGATTCCCTGAGGGTTGTGGATTAGCTGACCTGGGCAGCCTTACCCTGCCGGCCCGCCCTCCCCAGGTGTGCCTCGTTGAGGTCAATATAAACAGAGCTCCAGGCAGCAATAGCCCCTGAAGCTGTGCCTGACTCCATATTCTCTGCCCCGTCAGCAGTCTCGGGGCTGTGCTGGTGGGAGGAGGGAGTGACGGGCCACAGCTTTGTGGGTGGCCCGGTGTGAGTGGGGTTCCGCTGGCCTTTCTGCAGGAGTTGCCAGGCTGCCGCCTGTAAAGAAGAGGATGTGTCACCCATACCTTCCGCTGGAATTTCTCTCCGGACAGAGGTGAGGAAGGAAAAAAGCAGTGGGGGCCGGGACAGGAGGGGTATCTCAGGCAGGGCAATGGAAAGCTTCTGGAAGAGCGCCAGGGTCCAGGACCAGGCTGGCTGGCCTGCAGGCACCAACTTGGCCTGCGTGCTGTCGCTGGTGTGGCTCCACGGTCCTTCCTCTAGGCTTTCAAGCCCTTGTACATATTCAGGTGTTTTACCTGGAAAGGGTGGGAACAGTTCAGCAGCAGCTGGCCTGGGGCTCAGCTCACGTTTACTCACAGATGCCTCGGCACGGTCCCCCAGCTTTGCAATGAGGACGCTCCTTGCGTGGGGGTTGGGTTGCTGGCTGTATGGGAGATGGTTCCCCACCTCTGACCAATTTCAGAATTGTTTACCACTGGAGCAAGTGCCGTGATAGGGTTTTCCTCTGTATAACTCGTGGGTTCACTTTTTTTTTCTTTTATGTTTCAAGTTAGATGTTATTCCTCTTTTATGTATTTATAGATATAAGCATGGAAATAATTCATTCCTATAAATACATCTGTGTGACGGGAAGAACTTTTTTCTGTTTTATTTTTAAATTTTATTTTTTAAAATTTTGAAATTTTATTTATTTTTTTATACAGCACGTTATTATTAGTTATGTATTTTATGCATATACATGTATACAGGTCAATCCCAAACTCCCAACTCATCCCACCACCACCACCCCATGGCTTCCCACACTTGGTGTCCATACGTTTGTTCTCTACCTCTGTGTCTCTATTTCTTCCCTGCAAACCAGTTCATCTGTACCATTTTTAGGCTCCACATATATGCATTAATATACAATATTTGTTTTCCTCTTTCTGACTTACTTCATTCTGTATGACAGTCTCTCGATCCATCGATGTCTCTACAGATGACCCAGTTTCATTCCTTTTTATGGCCGAGTCATATTCCATTTTATATATGTACCACATCTTTATCCATTCATCTGTCTGTGGGCATTTAGGTTGCTTCCATTACCTGGCTATTGTAAATAGTGCTGCAACGAACATTGTGGTGAATGTGCCTTTTTGAAATACGGTTTTCTCTGGGTATATGTCCAGAAGTGGGATTGCTGGATCAGATGGTAATTCTATTTCTAGTTTTTTTAAGGAAACTCCATACTGTTCTCCATAGTGACTGTATAAATTTACATTCCCACCAATAGTGGAAGAGGGCTCCTTTTGTCCACACCCTCCCCAGAATTGGTTGTTTGTAGATTTTCTGATGATGCCGATTCTAACAGGTGTGAGGTGATACCTCATTGTAGTTTTGATTTGCATTTCTCTAATAATTAGTGCTGTTGAGCAGCTTTTCATGTGCGTCTTGGCCATCTCTGTGTCTCCTTTGAAGAAACGTCTCTTTAGATCTTCTGCCCATTTTTTTTGGGTTGTTTGTTTTTTTTAATATTAAGCTGCATGAGCTGTTTATATATATTGGAGATTAAACCTCTGTCCATTGATTCGTCTGCAACGATTTTCGCCCATTCTGAGGGATGCCTTTTTCCATTCCCGTGTTTTTTAACAAAAAAGGAAAGAAAGGAAAAGAAGCAGAACACTAATGTGCGTAAAATATGCCTTTTGAAACGGTCGTTTTGAAATATGGACGTCCTTTGAATTTTTTGGTCGATATGTGACCCCAGGATTTGTTTTCAGGGCAGGTGTCATTTACAGGCCTGCAATGATTTTGAATATCAACTGACCATTAGCGTTGGGATTAAAGCTGCTGTTGTGTGAAACGGCCACAAGGTGTCAGCAGTTCACCCTTACCAAATCTGGTTACTAGGGCAAGAGAGCCTCAGTGGAAGTGGTGTTCTAGATTGGAGTTTAGAATGGAATGTGCCAGGAGAAAGCCCCTCACGTTTGTCTCACTACTTCTTGTTCGTGTTTTTAATTTAATTTTTTTATTTTTTATTACAGCAAGTTTGATTACAATGTTTGGCTTGTTGTAGGTGTGGAAGATGTGGTTCCTTTACACATATACAGATGACTGTTCTTCTTGGGATCCTTTTCCCATGTACGTTATGACAGAATGTTGAGTAGTCCTCTCTTGGTATTCTGTAGGTCTTTGGTGATTATATATGTCACCTGTGTTTGTATATGTCTGTTAACCCCGATATCGTAATGAAACCAATCCTCACACCTTTCCATTGGTGAACCATAAGTTTGTTTAATGAATCTGTGATTGCCCTTCTCCGTGGAAATATCTGCCCTGGTATCCATTTTTAGGTAACACCTATAAGTGATATGATATGATATGTGTCTTTCACTTTCTGACTTACTACAAGTCACGTGATTACTTCTAGACTCATCTACGGTGCTGCAAATGGCATTGTGTCCTTTTTTCCCTTGGCTTCTCTTCTGCCTTAGCGGGGTCCATTTTCAACAATGTGATTCCCTGAGGGTTGTGGATTAGCTGACCTGGGCAGCCTTACCCTGCCGGCCCGCCCTCCCCAGGTGTGCCTCGTTGAGGTCAATATGAACAGAGCTCCAGGCAGCAATAGCCCCTGAAGCTGTGCCTGACTCCATATTCTCTGCCCCGTCAGCAGTCTCGGGGCTGTGCTGGTGGGAGGAGGGAGTGAGGGGCCACAGCTTTGTGGGTGGCCCGGTGTGAGTGGGGTTCTGCTGGCCTTTCTGCAGGAGTTGCCAGGCTGCCGCCTGTAAAGAAGAGGATGTGTCACCCATACCTTCCGCTGGAATTTCTCTCCGGACAGAGGTGAGGAAGGAAAAAAGCAGTGGGGGCCGGGACAGGAGGGGTATCTCAGGCAGGGCAATGGAAAGCTTCTGGAAGAGCGCCAGGGTCCAGGACCACGCTGGCTGGCCTGCAGGCACCAAGTTGGCCTGCGTGCTGTCGCTGGTGTGGCTCCACGGTCCTTCCTCTAGGCTTTCAAGCCCTTGTACATATTCAGGTGTTTTACCTGGAAAGGGTGGGAACAGTTCAGCAGCAGCTGGCCTGGGGCTCAGCTCACGTTTACTCACAGATGCCTCGGCACGGTCCCCCAGCTTTGCAATGAGGACGCTCCTTGCGTGGGGGTTGGGTTGCTGGCTGTATGGGAGATGGTTCCCCACCTCTGACCAATTTCAGAATTGTTTACCACTGGAGCAAGTGCCGTGATAGGGTTTTCCTCTGTATAACTCGTGGGTTCACTTTTTTTTTTCTTTTATGTTTCAAGTTAGATGTTATTCCTCTTTTATGTATTTATAGATATAAGCATGGAAATAATTCATTCCTATAAATACATCTGTGTGACGGGAAGAACTTTTTTCTGTTTTATTTTTAAATTTTATTTTTTAAAATTTTGAAATTTTATTTATTTTTTTATACAGCACGTTATTATTAGTTATGTATTTTATGCATATACATGTATACAGGTCAATCCCAAACTCCCAACTCATCCCACCACCACCACCCCATGGCTTCCCACACTTGGTGTCCATACGTTTGTTCTCTACCTCTGTGTCTCTATTTCTTCCCTGCAAACCAGTTCATCTGTACCATTTTTAGGCTCCACATATATGCATTAATATACAATATTTGTTTTCCTCTTTCTGACTTACTTCATTCTGTATGACAGTCTCTCGATCCATCGATGTCTCTACAGATGACCCAGTTTCATTCCTTTTTATGGCCGAGTCATATTCCATTTTATATATGTACCACATCTTTATCCATTCATCTGTCTGTGGGCATTTAGGTTGCTTCCATTACCTGGCTATTGTAAATAGTGCTGCAACGAACATTGTGGTGAATGTGCCTTTTTGAAATACGGTTTTCTCTGGGTATATGCCCAGAAGTGGGATTGCTGGATCAGATGGTAATTCTATTTCTAATTTTTTTAAGGAAACTCCATACTGTTCTCCATAGGGACTGTATCAATTTACATTCCCACCAATAGTGGAAGAGGGTTCCTTTTGTCCACACCCTCCCCAGAATTGGTTGTTTGTAGATTTTCTGATGATGCCGATTCTAACAGGTGTGAGGTGATACCTCATTGTAGTTTTGATTTGCATTTCTCTAATAATTAGTGCTGTTGAGCAGCTTTTCATGTGTGTCTTGGCCATCTCTGTGTCTCCTTTGAAGAAACGTCTCTTTAGATCTTCTGCCCATTTTTTTTGGGTTGTTTGTTTTTTTAATATTAAGCTGCATGAGCTGTTTATATATATTGGAGATTAAACCTCTGTCCATTGATTCGTCTGCAATGATTTTCGCCCATTCTGAGGGATGCCTTTTTCCATTCCCGTGTTTTTTTAACAAAAAAGGAAAGAAAGGAAAAGAAGCAGAACACTAATGTGCGTAAAATATGCCTTTTGAAACGGTCGTTTTGAAATATGGACGTCCTTTGAAGTTTTTGGTCGATATGTGACCCCAGGATTTGTTTTCAGGGCAGGTGTCATTTACAGGCCTGCAATGATTTTGAATATCAACTGACCATTAGCGTTGGGATTAAAGCTGCTGTTGTGTGAAACGGCCACAAGGTGGCAGCAGTTCACCCTTACCAAATCTGGTTACTAGGGCAAGAGAGCCTCAGTGGAAGTGGTGTTCTAGATTGGAGTTTAGAATGGAATGTGCCAGGAGAAAGCCCCTCACGTTTGTCTCACTACTTCTTGTTCGTGTTTTTAATTTAATTTTTTTATTTTTTATTACAGCAAGTTTGATTACAATGTTTGGCTTGTTGTAGGTGTGGAAGATGTGGTTCCTTTACACATATACAGATGACTGTTCTTCTTGGGATCCTTTTCCCATGTACGTTATGACAGAATGTTGAGTAGTCCTCTCTTGGTATTCTGTAGGTCTTTGGTGATTATATATGTCACCTGTGTTTGTATATGTCTGTTAACCCCGATATCGTAATGAAACCAATCCTCACACCTTTCCATTGGTGAACCATAAGTTTGTTTAATGAATCTGTGATTGCCCTTCTCCGTGGAAATATCTGCCCTGGTATCCATTTTTAGGTAACACCTATATGTGATATGATATGATATGTGTCTTTCACTTTCTGACTTACTACAAGTCACGTGATTACTTCTAGACTCATCTACGGTGCTGCAAATGGCATTGTGTCCTTTTTTCCCTTGGCTTCTCTTCTGCCTTAGCGGGGTCCATTTTCAACAATGTGATTCCCTGAGGGTTGTGGATTAGCTGACCTGGGCAGCCTTACCCTGCCGGCCCGCCCTCCCCAGGTGTGCCTCGTTGAGGTCAATATAAACAGAGCTCCAGGCAGCAATAGCCCATGAAGCTGTGCCTGACTCCATATTCTCTGCCCCGTCAGCAGTCTCGGGGCTGTGCTGGTGGGAGGAGGGAGTGAGGGGCCACAGCTTTGTGGGTGGCCCGGTGTGAGTGGGGTTCCGCTGGCCTTTCTGCAGGAGTTGCCAGGCTGCCGCCTGTAAAGAAGAGGATGTGTCACCCATACCTTCCGCTGGAATTTCTCTCCGGACAGAGGTGAGGAAGGAAAAAAGCAGTGGGGGCCGGGACAGGAGGGGTATCTCAGGCAGGGCAATGGAAAGCTTCTGGAAGAGCGCCAGGGTCCAGGACCACGCTGGCTGGCCTGCAGGCACCAAGTTGGCCTGCGTGCTGTCGCTGGTGTGGCTCCACGGTCCTTCCTCTAGGCTTTCAAGCCCTTGTACATATTCAGGTGTTTTACCTGGAAAGGGTGGGAACAGTTCAGCAGCAGCTGGCCTGGGGCTCAGCTCACGTTTACTCACAGATGCCTCGGCACGGTCCCCCAGCTTTGCAATGAGGACGCTCCTTGCGTGGGGGTTGGGTTGCTGGCTGTATGGGAGATGGTTCCCCACCTCTGACCAATTTCAGAATTGTTTACCACTGGAGCAAGTGCCGTGATAGGGTTTTCCTCTGTATAACTCGTGGGTTCACTTTTTTTTTCTTTTATGTTTCAAGTTAGATGTTATTCCTCTTTTATGTATTTATAGATATAAGCATGGAAATAATTCATTCCTATAAATACATCTGTGTGACGGGAAGAACTATTTTCTGTTTTATTTTTAAATTTTATTTTTTAAAATTTTGAAATTTTATTTATTTTTTTATACAGCACGTTATTATTAGTTATGTATTTTATGCATATACATGTATACAGGTCAATCCCAAACTCCCAACTCATCCCACCACCACCACCCCATGGCTTCCCACACTTGGTGTCCATACGTTTGTTCTCTACCTCTGTGTCTCTATTTCTTCCCTGCAAACCAGTTCATCTGTACCATATTTAGGCTCCACATATATGCATTAATATACAATATTTGTTTTCCTCTTTCTGACTTACTTCATTCTGTATGACAGTCTCTCGATCCATCGATGTCTCTACAGATGACCCAGTTTCATTCCTTTTTATGGCCGAGTCATATTCCATTTTATATATGTACCACATCTTTATCCATTCATCTGTCTGTGGGCATTTAGGTTGCTTCCATTACCTGGCTATTGTAAATAGTGCTGCAACGAACATTGTGGTGAATGTGCCTTTTTGAAATACGGTTTTCTCTGGGTATATGCCCAGAACTGGGATTGCTGGATCAGATGGTAATTCTATTTCTAGTTTTTTTAAGGAAACTCCATACTGTTCTCCATAGTGACTGTATCAATTTACATTCCCACCAATAGTGGAAGAGGGCTCCTTTTGTCCACACCCTCCCCAGAATTGGTTGTTTGTAGATTTTCTGATGATGCCGATTCTAACAGGTGTGAGGTGATACCTCATTGTAGTTTTGATTTGCATTTCTCTAATAATTAGTGCTGTTGAGCAGCTTTTCATGTGCGTCTTGGCCATCTCTGTGTCTCCTTTGAAGAAACGTCTCTTTAGATCTTCTGCCCATTTTTTTTGGGTTGTTTGTTTTTTTAATATTAAGCTGCATGAGCTGTTTATATATATTGGAGATTAAACCTCTGTGCATTGATTCGTCTGCAACGATTTTCGCCCATTCTGAGGGATGCCTTTTTCCATTCCCGTGATTTTTAACAAAAAAGGAAAGAAAGGAAAAGAAGCAGAACACTAATGTGCGTAAAATATGCCTTTTGAAACGGTCGTTTTGAAATATGGACGTCCTTTGAATTTTTTGGTCGATATGTGACCCCAGGATTTGTTTTCAGGGCAGGTGTCATTTACAGGCCTGCAATGATTTTGAATATCAACTGACCATTAGCGTTGGGATTAAAGCTGCTGTTGTGTGAAACGGCCACAAGGTGGCAGCAGTTCACCCTTACCAAATCTGGTTACTAGGGCAAGAGAGCCTCAGTGGAAGTGGTGTTCTAGATTGGAGTTTAGAATGGAATGTGCCAGGAGAAAGCCCCTCACGTTTGTCTCACTACTTCTTGTTCGTGTTTTTAATTTAATTTTTTTATTTTTTATTACAGCAAGTTTGATTACAATGTTTGGCTTGTTGTAGGTGTGGAAGATGTGGTTCCTTTACACATATACAGATGACTGTTCTTCTTGGGATCCTTTTCCCATGTACGTTATGACAGAATGTTGAGTAGTCCTCTCTTGGTATTCTGTAGGTCTTTGGTGATTATATATGTCACCTGTGTTTGTATATGTCTGTTAACCCCGATATCGTAATGAAACCAATCCTCACACCTTTCCATTGGTGAACCATAAGTTTGTTTAATGAATCTGTGATTGCCCTTCTCCGTGGAAATATCTGCCCTGGTATCCATTTTTAGGTAACACCTATAAGTGATATGATATTATATGTGTCTTTCACTTTCTGACTTACTACAAGTCACGTGATTACTTCTAGACTCATCTACGGTGCTGCAAATGGCATTGTGTCCTTTTTTCCCTTGGCTTCTCTTCTGCCTTAGCGGGGTCCATTTTCAACAATGTGATTCCCTGAGGGTTGTGGATTAGCTGACCTGGGCAGCCTTACCCTGCCGGCCCGCCCTCCCCAGGTGTGCCTCGTTGAGGTCAATATAAACAGAGCTCCAGGCAGCAATAGCCCCTGAAGCTGTGCCTGACTCCATATTCTCTGCCCCGTCAGCAGTCTCGGGGCTGTGCTGGTGGGAGGAGGGAGTGAGGGGCCACAGCTTTGTGGGTGGCCCGGTGTGAGTGGGGTTCTGCTGGCCTTTCTGCAGGAGTTGCCAGGCTGCCGCCTGTAAAGAAGAGGATGTGTCACCCATACCTTCCGCTGGAATTTCTCTCCGGACAGAGGTGGGGAAGGAAAAAAGCAGTGGGGGCCGGGACAGGAGGGGTATCTCAGGCAGGGCAATGGAAAGCTTCTGGAAGAGCGCCAGGGTCCAGGACCACGCTGGCTGGCCTGCAGGCACCAAGTTGGCCTGCGTGCTGTCGCTGGTGTGGCTCCACGGTCCTTCCTCTAGGCTTTCAAGCCCTTGTACATATTCAGGTGTTTTACCTGGAAAGGGTGGGAACAGTTCAGCAGCAGCTGGCCTGGGGCTCAGCTCACGTTTACTCACAGATGCCTCGGCACGGTCCCCCAGCTTTGCAATGAGGACGCTCCTTGCGTGGGGGTTGGGTTGCTGGCTGTATGGGAGATGGTTCCCCACCTCTGACCAATTTCAGAATTGTTTACCACTGGAGCAAGTGCCGTGATAGGGTTTTCCTCTGTATAACTCGTGGGTTCACTTTTTTTTTCTTTTATGTTTCAAGTTAGATGTTATTCCTCTTTTATGTATTTATAGATATAAGCATGGAAATAATTCATTCCTATAAATACATCTGTGTGACGGGAAGAACTTTTTTCTGTTTTATTTTTAAATTTTATTTTTTAAAATTTTGAAATTTTATTTATTTTTTTATACAGCACGTTATTATTAGTTATGTATTTTATGCATATACATGTATACAGGTCAATCCCAAACTCCCAACTCATCCCACCACCACCACCCCATGGCTTCCCACACTTGGTGTCCATACGTTTGTTCTCTACCTCTGTGTCTCTATTTCTTCCCTGCAAACCAGTTCATCTGTACCATTTTTAGGCTCCACATATATGCATTAATATACAATATTTGTTTTCCTCTTTCTGACTTACTTCATTCTGTATGACAGTCTCTCGATCCATCGATGTCTCTACAGATGACCCAGTTTCATTCCTTTTTATGGCCGAGTCATATTCCATTTTATATATGTACCACATCTTTATCCATTCATCTGTCTGTGGGCATTTAGGTTGCTTCCATTACCTGGCTATTGTAAATAGTGCTGCAACGAACATTGTGGTGAATGTGCCTTTTTGAAATACGGTTTTCTCTGGGTATATGCCCAGAAGTGGGATTGCTGGATCAGATGGTAATTCTATTTCTAGTTTTTTTAAGGAAACTCCATACTGTTCTCCATAGTGACTGTATCAATTTACATTCCCACCAATAGTGGAAGAGGGCTCCTTTTGTCCACACCCTCCCCAGAATTGGTTGTTTGTAGATTTTCTGATGATGCCGATTCTAACAGGTGTGAGGTGATACCTCATTGTAGTTTTGATTTGCATTTCTCTAATAATTAGTGCTGTTGAGCAGCTTTTCATGTGCGTCTTGGCCATCTCTGTGTCTCCTTTGAAGAAACGTCTCTTTAGATCTTCTGCCCATTTTTTTTGGGTTGTTTGTTTTTTTTAATATTAAGCTGCATGAGCTGTTTATATATATTGGAGATTAAACCTCTGTCCATTGATTCGTCTGCAACGATTTTCGCCCATTCTGAGGGATGCCTTTTTCCATTCCCGTGTTTTTTAACAAAAAAGGAAAGAAAGGAAAAGAAGCAGAACACTAATATGCGTAAAATATGCCTTTTGAAACGGTCCTTTTGAAATATGGACGTCCTTTGAATTTTTTGGTCGATATGTGACCCCAGGATTTGTTTTCAGGGCAGGTGTCATTTACAGGCCTGCAATGATTTTGAATATCAACTGACCATTAGCTTTGGGATTAAAGCTGCTGTTGTGTGAAACGGCCACAAGGTGGCAGCAGTTCACCCTTACCAAATCTGGTTACTAGGGCAAGAGAGCCTCAGTGGAAGTGGTGTTCTAGATTGGAGTTTAGAATGGAATGTGCCAGGAGAAAGCCCCTCACGTTTGTCTCACTACTTCTTGTTCGTGTTTTTAATTTAATTTTTTTATTTTTTATTACAGCAATTTTGATTACAATGTTTGGCTTGTTGTAGGTGTGGAAGATGTGGTTCCTTTACACATATACAGATGACTGTTCTTCTTGGGATCCTTTTCCCATGTACGTTATGACAGAATGTTGAGTAGTCCTCTCTTGGTATTCTGTAGGTCTTTGGTGATTATATATGTCACCTGTGTTTGTATATGTCTGTTAACCCCGATATCGTAATGAAACCAATCCTCACACCTTTCCATTGGTGAACCATAAGTTTGTTTAATGAATCTGTGATTGCCCTTCTCCGTGGAAATATCTGCCCTGGTATCCATTTTTAGGTAACACCTATAAGTGATATGATATGATATGTGTCTTTCACTTTCTGACTTACTACAAGTCACGTGATTACTTCTAGACTCATCTACGGTGCTGCAAATGGCATTGTGTCCTTTTTTCCCTTGGCTTCTCTTCTGCCTTAGCGGGGTCCATTTTCAACAATGTGATTCCCTGAGGGTTGTGGATTAGCTGACCTGGGCAGCCTTACCCTGCCGGCCCGCCCTCCCCAGGTGTGCCTCGTTGAGGTCAATATAAACAGAGCTCCAGGCAGCAATAGCCCCTGAAGCTGTGCCTGACTCCATATTCTCTGCCCCGTCAGCAGTCTCGGGGCTGTGCTGGTGGGTGGGAGTGAGGGGCCACAGCTTTGTGGGTGGCCCGGTGTGAGTGGGGTTCTGCTGGCCTTTGTGCAGGAGTTGCCAGGCTGCTGCCTGTAAAGAAGAGGATGTGTCACCCATACCTTCCGCTGGAATTTCTCTCCGGACAGAGGTGAGGAAGGAAAAAAGCAGTGGGGGCCGGGACAGGAGGGGTATCTCAGGCAGGGCAATGGAAAGCTTCTGGAAGAGCGCCAGGGTCCAGGATCACGCTGGCTGGCCTGCAGGCACCAAGTTGGCCTGCGTGCTGTCGCTGGTGTGGCTCCACGGTCCTTCCTCTAGGCTTTCAAGCCCTTGTACATATTCAGGTGTTTTACCTGGAAAGGGTGGGAACAGTTCAGCAGCAGCTGGCCTGGGGCTCAGCTCACGTTTACTCACAGATGCCTCGGCACGGTCCCCCAGCTTTGCAATGAGGACGCTCCTTGCGTGGGCGTTGGGTTGCTGGCTGTATGGGAGATGGTTCCCCACCTCTGACCAATTTCAGAATTGTTTACCACTGGAGCAAGTGCCGTGATAGGCTTTTCCTCTGTATAACTCGTGGGTTCACTTTTTTTTTCTTTTATGTTTCAAGTTAGATGTTATTCCTCTTTTATGTATTTATAGATATAAGCATGGAAATAATTCATTCCTATAAATACATCTGTGTGACGGGAAGAACTTTTTTCTGTTTTATTTTTAAATTTTATTTTTTAAAATTTTGAAATTTTATTTATTTTTTTATACAGCACGTTATTATTAGTTATGTATTTTATGCATATACATGTATACAGGTCAATCCCAAACTCCCAACTCATCCCACCACCACCACCCCATGGCTTCCCACACTTGGTGTCCATACGTTTGTTCTCTACCTCTGTGTCTCTATTTCTTCCCTGCAAACCAGTTCATCTGTACCATTTTTAGGCTCCACATATATGCATTAATATACAATATTTGTTTTCCTCTTTCTGACTTACTTCATTCTGTATGACAGTCTCTCGATCCATCGATGTCTCTACAGATGACCCAGTTTCATTCCTTTTTATGGCCGAGTCATATTCCATTTTATATATGTACCACATCTTTATCCATTCATCTGTCTGTGGGCATTTAGGTTGCTTCCATTACCTGGCTATTGTAAATAGTGCTGCAACGAACATTGTGGTGAATGTGCCTTTTTGAAATACGGTTTTCTCTGGGTATATGCCCAGAAGTGGGATTGCTGGATCAGATGGTAATTCTATTTCTAGTTTTTTTAAGGAAACTCCATACTGTTCTCCATAGTGACTGTATCAATTTACATTCCCACCAATAGTGGAAGAGGGCTCCTTTTGTCCACACCCTCCCCAGATTTTGTTGTTTGTAGATTTTCTGATGATGCCGATTCTAACAGGTGTGAGGTGATACCTCATTGTAGTTTTGATTTGCATTTCTCTAATAATTAGTGCTGTTGAGCAGCTTTTCATGTGCGTCTTGGCCATCTCTGTGTCTCCTTTGAAGAAACGTCTCTTTAGATCTTCTGCCCATTTTTTTTGGGTTGTTTGTTTTTTTAATATTAAGCTGCATGAGCTGTTTATATATATTGGAGATTAAACCTCTGTCCATTGATTCGTCTGCAACGATTTTCGCCCATTCTGAGGGATGCCTTTTTCCATTCCCGTGTTTTTTAACAAAAAAGGAAAGAAAGGAAAAGAAGCAGAACACTAATGTGCGTAAAATATGCCTTTTGAAACGGTCGTTTTGAAATATGGACGTCCTTTGAATTTTTTGGTCGATATGTGACCCCAGGATATGTTTTCAGGGCAGGTGTCATTTACAGGCCTGCAATGATTTTGAATATCAACTGACCATTAGCGTTGGGATTAAAGCTGCTGTTGTGTGAAACGGCCACAAGGTGGCAGCAGTTCACCCTTACCAAATCTGGTTACTAAGGCAAGAGAGCCTCAGTGGAAGTGGTGTTCTAGATTGGAGTTTAGAATGGAATGTGCCAGGAGAAAGCCCCTCACGTTTGTCTCACTACTTCTTGTTCGTGTTTTTAATTTAATTTTTTTATTTTTTATTACAGCAAGTTTGATTACAATGTTTGGCTTGTTGTAGGTGTGGAAGATGTGGTTCCTTTACACATATACAGATGACTGTTCTTCTTAGGATCCTTTTCCCATGTACGTTATGACAGAATGTTGAGTAGTCCTCTCTTGGTATTCTGTAGGTCTTTGGTGATTATATATGTCACCTGTGTTTGTATATGTCTGTTAACCCCGATATCGTAATGAAACCAATCCTCACACCTTTCCATTGGTGAACCATAAGTTTGTTTAATGAATCTGTGATTGCCCTTCTCCGTGGAAATATCTGCCCTGGTATCCATTTTTAGGTAACACCTATAAGTGATATGATATTATATGTGTCTTTCACTTTCTGACTTACTACAAGTCACGTGATTACTTCTAGACTCATCTACGGTGCTGCAAATGGCATTGTGTCCTTTTTTCCCTTGGCTTCTCTTCTGCCTTAGCGGGGTCCATTTTCAACAATGTGATTCCCTGAGGGTTGTGGATTAGCTGACCTGGGCAGCCTTACCCTGCCGGCCCGCCCTCCCCAGGTGTGCCTCGTTGAGGTCAATATAAACAGAGCTCCAGGCAGCAATAGCCCCTGAAGCTGTGCCTGACTCCATATTCTCTGCCCCGTCAGCAGTCTCGGGGCTGTGCTGGTGGGAGGGAGTGAGGGGCCACAGCTTTGTGGGTGGCCCGGTGTGAGTGGGGTTCTGCTGGCCTTTCTGCAGGAGTTGCCAGGCTGCCGCCTGTAAAGAAGAGGATGTGTCACCCATACCTTCCGCTGGAATTTCTCTCCGGACAGAGGTGAGGAAGGAAAAAAGCAGTGGGGGCCGGGACAGGAGGGGTATCTCAGGCAGGGCAATGGAAAGCTTCTGGAAGAGCGCCAGGGTCCAGGACCACGCTGGCTGGCCTGCAGGCACCAAGTTGGCCTGCGTGCTGTCGCTGGTGTGGCTCCACGGTCCTTCCTCTAGGCTTTCAAGCCCTTGTACATATTCAGGTGTTTTACCTGGAAAGGGTGGGAACAGTTCAGCAGCAGCTGGCCTGGGGCTCAGCTCACGTTTACTCACAGATGCCTCGGCACGGTCCCCCAGCTTTGCAATGAGGACGCTCCTTGCGTGGGGTTTGGGTTGCTGGCTGTATGGGAGATGGTTCCCCACCTCTGACCAATTTCAGAATTGTTTACCACTGGAGCAAGTGCCGTGATAGGGTTTTCCTCTGTATAACTCGTGGGTTCACTTTTGTTTCTTTTATGTTTCAAGTTAGATGTTATTCCTCTTTTATGTATTTATAGATATAAGCATGGAAATAATTCATTCCTATAAATACATCTGTGTGACGGGAAGAACTTTTTTCTGTTTTATTTTTAAATTTTATTTTTTAAAATTTTGAAATTTTATTTATTTTTTTATACAGCACGTTATTATTAGTTATGTATTTTATGCATATACATGTATACAGGTCAATCCCAAACTCCCAACTCATCCCACCACCACCACCCCATGGCTTCCCACACTTGGTGTCCATACGTTTGTTCTCTACCTCTGTGTCTCTATTTCTTCCCTGCAAACCAGTTCATCTGTACCATTTTTAGGCTCCACATATATGCATTAATATACAATATTTGTTTTCCTCTTTCTGACTTACTTCATTCTGTATGACAGTCTCTCGATCCATCGATGTCTCTACAGATGACCCAGTTTCATTCCTTTTTATGGCCGAGTCATATTCCATTTTATATATGTACCACATCTTTATCCATTCATCTGTCTGTGGGCATTTAGGTTGCTTCCATTACCTGGCTATTGTAAATAGTGCTGCAACGAACATTGTGGTGAATGTGCCTTTTTGAAATACGGTTTTCTCTGGGTATATGCCCAGAAGTGGGATTGCTGGATCAGATGGTAATTCTATTTCTAGTTTTTTTAAGGAAACTCCATACTGTTCTCCATAGTGACTGTATCAATTTACATTCCCACCAATAGTGGAAGAGGGCTCCTTTTGTCCACACCCTCCCCAGAATTGGTTGTTTGTAGATTTTCTGATGATGCCGATTCTAACAGGTGTGAGGTGATACCTCATTGTAGTTTTGATTTGCATTTCTCTAATAATTAGTGCTGTTGAGCAGCTTTTCATGTGTGTCTTGGCCATCTCTGTGTCTCCTTTGAAGAAACGTCTCTTTAGATCTTCTGCCCATTTTTTTTGGGTTGTTTGTTTTTTTAATATTAAGCTGCATGAGCTGTTTATATATATTGGAGATTAAACCTCTGTCCATTGATTCGTCTGCAGTGATTTTCGCCCATTCTGAGGGATGCCTTTTTCCATTCCCGTGTTTTTTTAACAAAAAAGGAAAGAAAGGAAAAGAAGCAGAACACTAATGTGCGTAAAATATGCCTTTTGAAACGGTCGTTTTGAAATATGGAGGTCCTTTGATGTTTTTGGTCGATATGTGACCCCAGGATTTGTTTTCAGGGCAGGTGTCATTTACAGGCCTGCAATGATTTTGAATATCAACTGACCATTAGCGTTGGGATTAAAGCTGCTGTTGTGTGAAACAGCCACAAGGTGGCAGCAGTTCACCCTTACCAAATCTGGTTACTAGGGCAAGAGAGCCTCAGTGGAAGTGGTGTTCTAGATTGGAGTTTAGAATGGAATGTGCCAGGAGAAAGCCCCTCACGTTTGTCTCACTACTTCTTGTTCGTGTTTTTAATTTATTTTTTTTATTTTTTATTACAGCAAGTTTGATTACAATGTTTGGCTTGTTGTAGGTGTGGAAGATGTGGTTCCTTTACACATATACAGATGACTGTTCTTCTTGGGATCCTTTTCCCATGTACGTTATGACAGAATGTTGAGTAGTCCTCTCTTGGTATTCTGTAGGTCTTTGGTGATTATATATGTCACCTGTGTTTGTATATGTCTGTTAACCCCGATATCGTAATGAAACCAATCCTCACACCTTTCCATTGGTGAACCATAAGTTTGTTTAATGAATCTGTGATTGCCCTTCTCCGTGGAAATATCTGCCCTGGTATCCATTTTTAGGTAACACCTATAAGTGATATGATATGATATGTGTCTTTCACTTTCTGACTTACTACAAGTCACGTGATTACTTCTAGACTCATCTACGGTGCTGCAAATGGCATTGTGTCCTTTTTTCCCTTGGCTTCTCTTCTGCCTTAGCGGGGTCCATTTTCAACAATGTGATTCCCTGAGGGTTGTGGATTAGCTGACCTGGGCAGCCTTACCCTGCCAGCCCGCCCTCCCCAGGTGTGCCTCGTTGAGGTCAATATAAACAGAGCTCCAGGCATCAATAGCCCCTGAAGCTGTGCCTGACTCCATATTCTCTGCCCCGTCAGCAGTCTCGGGGCTGTGCTGGTGGGAGGAGGGAGTGAGGGGCCACAGCTTTGTGGGTGGCCCGGTGTCAGTGGGGTTCTGCTGGCCTTTCTGCAGGAGTTGCCAGGCTGCCGCCTGTAAAGAAGAGGATGTGTCACCCATACCTTCCGCTGGAATTTCTCTCCGGACAGAGGTGAGGAAGGAAAAAAGCAGTGGGGGCCGGGACAGGAGGGGTATCTCAGGCAGGGCAATGGAAAGCTTCTGGAAGAGCGCCAGGGTCCAGGACCACGCTGGCTGGCCTGCAGGCACCAAGTTGGCCTGCGTGCTGTCGCTGGTGTGGCTCCACGGTCCTTCCTCTAGGCTTTCAAGCCCTTGTACATATTCAGGTGTTTTACCTGGAAAGGGTGGGAACAGTTCAGCAGCAGCTGGCCTGGGGCTCAGCTCACGTTTACTCACAGATGCCTCGGCACGGTCCCCCAGCTTTGCAATGAGGACGCTCCTTGCGTGGGGGTTGGGTTGCTGGCTGTATGGGAGATGGTTCCCCACCTCTGACCAATTTCAGAATTGTTTACCACTGGAGCAAGTGCCGTGATAGGGTTTTCCTCTGTATAACTCGTGGGTTCACTTTTTTTTTCTTTTATGTTTCAAGTTAGATGTTATTCCTCTTTTATGTATTTATAGATATAAGCATGGAAATAATTCATTCCTATAAATACATCTGTGTGACGGGAAGAACTTTTTTCTGTTTTATTTTTAAATTTTATTTTTTAAAATTTTGAAATTTTATTTATTTTTTTATACAGCACGTTATTATTAGTTATGTATTTTATGCATATACATGTATACAGGTCAATCCCAAACTCCCAACTCATCCCACCACCACCACCCCATGGCTTCCCACACTTGGTGTCCATACGTTTGTTCTCTACCTCTGTGTCTCTATTTCTTCCCTGCAAACCAGTTCATCTGTACCATTTTTAGGCTCCACATATATGCATTAATATACAATATTTGTTTTCCTCTTTCTGACTTACTTCATTCTGTATGACAGTCTCTCGATCCATCGATGTCTCTACAGATGACCCAGTTTCATTCCTTTTTATGGCCGAGTCATATTCCATTTTATATATGTACCACATCTTTATCCATTCATCTGTCTGTGGGCATTTAGGTTGCTTCCATTACCTGGCTATTGTAAATAGTGCTGCAACGAACATTGTGGTGAATGTGCCTTTTTGAAATACGGTTTTCTCTGGGTATATGCCCAGAAGTGGGATTGCTGGATCAGATGGTAATTCTATTTCTAGTTTTTTTAAGGAAACTCCATACTGTTCTCCATAGTGACTGTATCAATTTACATTCCCACCAATAGTGGAAGAGGGCTCCTTTTGTCCACACCCTCCCCAGAATTGGTTGTTTGTAGATTTTCTGATGATGCCGATTCTAACAGGTGTGAGGTGATACCTCATTGTAGTTTTGATTTGCATTTCTCTAATAATTAGTGCTGTTGAGCAGCTTTTCATGTGCGTCTTGGCCATCTCTGTGTCTCCTTTGAAGAAACGTCTCTTTAGATCTTCTGCCCATTTTTTTTTGGGTTGTTTGTTTTTTTTAATATTAAGCTGCATGAGCTGTTTATATATATTGGAGATTAAACCTCTGTCCATTGATTCGTCTGCAACGATTTTCGCCCATTCTGAGGGATGCCTTTTTCCATTCCCGTGTTTTTTAACAAAAAAGGAAAGAAAGGAAAAGAAGCAGAACACTAATGTGCGTAAAATATGCCTTTTGAAACGGTCCTTTTGAAATATGGACGTCCTTTGAATTTTTTGGTCGATATGTGACCCCAGGATTTGTTTTCAGGGCAGGTGTCATTTACAGGCCTGCAATGATTTTGAATATCACCTGACCATTAGCTTTGGGATTAAAGCTGCTGTTGTGTGAAACGGCCACAAGGTGGCAGCAGTTCACCCTTACCAAATCTGGTTACTAGGGCAAGAGAGCCTCAGTGGAAGTGGTGTTCTAGATTGGAGTTTAGAATGGAATGTGCCAGGAGAAAGCCCCTCACGTTTGTCTCACTACTTCTTGTTCGTGTTTTTAATTTAATTTTTTTATTTTTTATTACAGCAAGTTTGATTACAATGTTTGGCTTGTTGTAGGTGTGGAAGATGTGGTTCCTTTACACATATACAGATGACTGTTCTTCTTGGGATCCTTTTCCCATGTACGTTATGACAGAATGTTGAGTAGTCCTCTCTTGGTATTCTGTAGGTCTTTGGTGATTATATATGTCACCTGTGTTTGTATATGTCTGTTAACCCCGATATCGTAATGAAACCAATCCTCACACCTTTCCATTGGTGAACCATAAGTTTGTTTAATGAATCTGTGATTGCCCTTCTCCGTGGAAATATCTGCCCTGGTATCCATTTTTAGGTAACACCTATAAGTGATATGATATGATATGTGTCTTTCACTTTCTGACTTACTACAAGTCACGTGATTACTTCTAGACTCATCTACGGTGCTGCAAATGGCATTGTGTCCTTTTTTCCCTTGGCTTCTCTTCTGCCTTAGCGGGGTCCATTTTCAACAATGTGATTCCCTGAGGGTTGTGGATTAGCTGACCTGGGCAGCCTTACCCTGCCGGCCCGCCCTCCCCAGGTGTGCCTCGTTGAGGTCAATATAAACAGAGCTCCAGGCAGCAATAGCCCCTGAAGCTGTGCCTGACTCCATATTCTCTGCCCCGTCAGCAGTCTCGGGGCTGTGCTGGTGGGTGGGAGTGAGGGGCCACAGCTTTGTGGGTGGCCCGGTGTGAGTGGGGTTCTGCTGGCCTTTGTGCAGGAGTTGCCAGGCTGCTGCCTGTAAAGAAGAGGATGTGTCACCCATACCTTCCGCTGGAATTTCTCTCCGGACAGAGGTGAGGAAGGAAAAAAGCAGTGGGGGCCGGGACAGGAGGGGTATCTCAGGCAGGGCAATGGAAAGCTTCTGGAAGAGCGCCAGGGTCCAGGATCACGCTGGCTGGCCTGCAGGCACCAAGTTGGCCTGCGTGCTGTCGCTGGTGTGGCTCCACGGTCCTTCCTCTAGGCTTTCAAGCCCTTGTACATATTCAGGTGTTTTACCTGGAAAGGGTGGGAACAGTTCAGCAGCAGCTGGCCTGGGGCTCAGCTCACGTTTACTCACAGATGCCTCGGCACGGTCCCCCAGCTTTGCAATGAGGACGCTCCTTGCGTGGGCGTTGGGTTGCTGGCTGTATGGGAGATGGTTCCCCACCTCTGACCAATTTCAGAATTGTTTACCACTGGAGCAAGTGCCGTGATAGGCTTTTCCTCTGTATAACTCGTGGGTTCACTTTTTTTTTCTTTTATGTTTCAAGTTAGATGTTATTCCTCTTTTATGTATTTATAGATATAAGCATGGAAATAATTCATTCCTATAAATACATCTGTGTGACGGGAAGAACTTTTTTCTGTTTTATTTTTAAATTTTATTTTTTAAAATTTTGAAATTTTATTTATTTTTTTATACAGCACGTTATTATTAGTTATGTATTTTATGCATATACATGTATACAGGTCAATCCCAAACTCCCAACTCATCCCACCACCACCACCCCATGGCTTCCCACACTTGGTGTCCATACGTTTGTTCTCTACCTCTGTGTCTCTATTTCTTCCCTGCAAACCAGTTCATCTGTACCATTTTTAGGCTCCACATATATGCATTAATATACAATATTTGTTTTCCTCTTTCTGACTTACTTCATTCTGTATGACAGTCTCTCGATCCATCGATGTCTCTACAGATGACCCAGTTTCATTCCTTTTTATGGCCGAGTCATATTCCATTTTATATATGTACCACATCTTTATCCATTCATCTGTCTGTGGGCATTTAGGTTGCTTCCATTACCTGGCTATTGTAAATAGTGCTGCAACGAACATTGTGGTGAATGTGCCTTTTTGAAATACGGTTTTCTCTGGGTATATGCCCAGAAGTGGGATTGCTGGATCAGATGGTAATTCTATTTCTAGTTTTTTTAAGGAAACTCCATACTGTTCTCCATAGTGACTGTATCAATTTACATTCCCACCAATAGTGGAAGAGGGCTCCTTTTGTCCACACCCTCCCCAGATTTTGTTGTTTGTAGATTTTCTGATGATGCCGATTCTAACAGGTGTGAGGTGATACCTCATTGTAGTTTTGATTTGCATTTCTCTAATAATTAGTGCTGTTGAGCAGCTTTTCATGTGCGTCTTGGCCATCTCTGTGTCTCCTTTGAAGAAACGTCTCTTTAGATCTTCTGCCCATTTTTTTTGGGTTGTTTGTTTTTTTAATATTAAGCTGCATGAGCTGTTTATATATATTGGAGATTAAACCTCTGTCCATTGATTCGTCTGCAACGATTTTCGCCCATTCTGAGGGATGCCTTTTTCCATTCCCGTGTTTTTTAACAAAAAAGGAAAGAAAGGAAAAGAAGCAGAACACTAATGTGCGTAAAATATGCCTTTTGAAACGGTCGTTTTGAAATATGGACGTCCTTTGAATTTTTTGGTCGATATGTGACCCCAGGATTTGTTTTCAGGGCAGGTGTCATTTACAGGCCTGCAATGATTTTGAATATCAACTGACCATTAGCGTTGGGATTAAAGCTGCTGTTGTGTGAAACGGCCACAAGGTGGCAGCAGTTCACCCTTACCAAATCTGGTTACTAGGGCAAGAGAGCCTCAGTGGAAGTGGTGTTCTAGATTGGAGTTTAGAATGGAATGTGCCAGGAGAAAGCCCCTCACGTTTGTCTCACTACTTCTTGTTCGTGTTTTTAATTTAATTTTTTTATTTTTTATTACAGCAAGTTTGATTACAATGTTTGGCTTGTTGTAGGTGTGGAAGATGTGGTTCCTTTACACATATACAGATGACTGTTCTTCTTGGGATCCTTTTCCCATGTACGTTATGACAGAATGTTGAGTAGTCCTCTCTTGGTATTCTGTAGGTCTTTGGTGATTATATATGTCACCTGTGTTTGTATATGTCTGTTAACCCCGATATCGTAATGAAACCAATCCTCACACCTTTCCATTGGTGAACCATAAGTTTGTTTAATGAATCTGTGATTGCCCTTCTCCGTGGAAATATCTGCCCTGGTATCCATTTTTAGGTAACACCTATAAGTGATATGATATGATATGTGTCTTTCACTTTCTGACTTACTACAAGTCACGTGATTACTTCTAGACTCATCTACGGTGCTGCAAATGGCATTGTGTCCTTTTTTCCCTTGGCTTCTCTTCTGCCTTAGCGGGGTCCATTTTCAACAATGTGATTCCCTGAGGGTTGTGGATTAGCTGACCTGGGCAGCCTTACCCTGCCGGCCCGCCCTCCCCAGGTGTGCCTCGTTGAGGTCAATATAAACAGAGCTCCAGGCAGCAATAGCCCCTGAAGCTGTGCCTGACTCCATATTCTCTGCCCCGTCAGCAGTCTCGGGGCTGTGCTGGTGGGAGGGAGTGAGGGGCCACAGCTTTGTGGGTGGCCCGGTGTGAGTGGGGTTCTGCTGGCCTTTCTTCAGGAGTTGCCAGGCTGCCGCCTGTAAAGAAGAGGATGTGTCACCCATACCTTCCGCTGGAATTTCTCTCCGGACAGAGGTGAGGAAGGAAAAAAGCAGTGGGGGCCGGGACAGGAGGGGTATCTCAGGCAGGGCAATGGAAAGCTTCTGGAAGAGCGCCAGGGTCCAGGACCACGCTGGCTGGCCTGCAGGCACCAAGTTGGCCTGCGTGCTGTCGCTGGTGTGGCTCCACGGTCCTTCCTCTAGGCTTTCAAGCCCTTGTACATATTCAGGTGTTTTACCTGGAAAGGGTGGGAACAGTTCAGCAGCAGCTGGCCTGGGGCTCAGCTCACGTTTACTCACAGATGCCTCGGCACGGTCCCCCAGCTTTGCAATGAGGACGCTCCTTGCGTGGGGTTTGGGTTGCTGGCTGTATGGGAGATGGTTCCCCACCTCTGACCAATTTCAGAATTGTTTACCACTGGAGCAAGTGCCGTGATAGGGTTTTCCTCTGTATAACTCGTGGGTTCACTTTTGTTTCTTTTATGTTTCAAGTTAGATGTTATTCCTCTTTTATGTATTTATAGATATAAGCATGGAAATAATTCATTCCTATAAATACATCTGTGTGACGGGAAGAACTTTTTTCTGTTTTATTTTTAAATTTTATTTTTTAAAATTTTGAAATTTTATTTATTTTTTTATACAGCACGTTATTATTAGTTATGTATTTTATGCATATACATGTATACAGGTCAATCCCAAACTCCCAACTCATCCCACCACCACCACCCCATGGCTTCCCACACTTGGTGTCCATACGTTTGTTCTCTACCTCTGTGTCTCTATTTCTTCCCTGCAAACCAGTTCATCTGTACCATTTTTAGGCTCCACATATATGCATTAATATACAATATTTGTTTTCCTCTTTCTGACTTACTTCATTCTGTATGACAGTCTCTCGATCCATCGATGTCTCTACAGATGACCCAGTTTCATTCCTTTTTATGGCCGAGTCATATTCCATTTTATATATGTACCACATCTTTATCCATTCATCTGTCTGTGGGCATTTAGGTTGCTTCCATTACCTGGCTATTGTAAATAGTGCTGCAACGAACATTGTGGTGAATGTGCCTTTTTGAAATACGGTTTTCTCTGGGTATATGCCCAGAAGTGGGATTGCTGGATCAGATGGTAATTCTATTTCTAGTTTTTTTAAGGAAACTCCATACTGTTCTCCATAGTGACTGTATCAATTTACATTCCCACCAATAGTGGAAGAGGGCTCCTTTTGTCCACACCCTCCCCAGAATTGGTTGTTTGTAGATTTTCTGATGATGCCGATTCTAACAGGTGTGAGGTGATACCTCATTGTAGTTTTGATTTGCATTTCTCTAATAATTAGTGCTGTTGAGCAGCTTTTCATGTGTGTCTTGGCCATCTCTGTGTCTCCTTTGAAGAAACGTCTCTTTAGATCTTCTGCCCATTTTTTTTGGGTTGTTTGTTTTTTTAATATTAAGCTGCATGAGCTGTTTATATATATTGGAGATTAAACCTCTGTCCATTGATTCGTCTGCAATGATTTTCGCCCATTCTGAGGGATGCCTTTTTCCATTCCCGTGTTTTTTTAACAAAAAAGGAAAGAAAGGAAAAGAAGCAGAACACTAATGTGCGTAAAATATGCCTTTTGAAACGGTCGTTTTGAAATATGGACGTCCTTTGATGTTTTTGGTCGATATGTGACCCCAGGATTTGTTTTCAGGGCAGGTGTCATTTACAGGCCTGCAATGATTTTGAATATCAACTGACCATTAGCGTTGGGATTAAAGCTGCTGTTGTGTGAAACGGCCACAAGGTGGCAGCAGTTCACCCTTACCAAATCTGGTTACTAGGGCAAGAGAGCCTCAGTGGAAGTGGTGTTCTAGATTGGAGTTTAGAATGGAATGTGCCAGGAGAAAGCCCCTCACGTTTGTCTCACTACTTCTTGTTCGTGTTTTTAATTTATTTTTTTTATTTTTTATTACAGCAAGTTTGATTACAATGTTTGGCTTGTTGTAGGTGTGGAAGATGTGGTTCCTTTACACATATACAGATGACTGTTCTTCTTGGGATCCTTTTCCCATGTACGTTATGACAGAATGTTGAGTAGTCCTCTCTTGGTATTCTGTAGGTCTTTGGTGATTATATATGTCACCTGTGTTTGTATATGTCTGTTAACCCCGATATCGTAATGAAACCAATCCTCACACCTTTCCATTGGTGAACCATAAGTTTGTTTAATGAATCTGTGATTGCCCTTCTCCGTGGAAATATCTGCCCTGGTATCCATTTTTAGGTAACACCTATAAGTGATATGATATGATATGTGTCTTTCACTTTCTGACTTACTACAAGTCACGTGATTACTTCTAGACTCATCTACGGTGCTGCAAATGGCATTGTGTCCTTTTTTCCCTTGGCTTCTCTTCTGCCTTAGCGGGGTCCATTTTCAACAATGTGATTCCCTGAGGGTTGTGGATTAGCTGACCTGGGCAGCCTTACCCTGCCAGCCCGCCCTCCCCAGGTGTGCCTCGTTGAGGTCAATATAAACAGAGCTCCAGGCAGCAATAGCCCCTGAAGCTGTGCCTGACTCCATATTCTCTGCCCCGTCAGCAGTCTCGGGGCTGTGCTGGTGGGAGGAGGGAGTGAGGGGCCACAGCTTTGTGGGTGGCCCGGTGTCAGTGGGGTTCTGCTGGCCTTTCTGCAGGAGTTGCCAGGCTGCCGCCTGTAAAGAAGAGGATGTGTCACCCATACCTTCCGCTGGAATTTCTCTCCGGACAGAGGTGAGGAAGGAAAAAAGCAGTGGGGGCCGGGACAGGAGGGGTATCTCAGGCAGGGCAATGGAAAGCTTCTGGAAGAGCGCCAGGGTCCAGGACCACGCTGGCTGGCCTGCAGGCACCAAGTTGGCCTGCGTGCTGTCGCTGGTGTGGCTCCACGGTCCTTCCTCTAGGCTTTCAAGCCCTTGTACATATTCAGGTGTTTTACCTGGAAAGGGTGGGAACAGTTCAGCAGCAGCTGGCCTGGGGCTCAGCTCACGTTTACTCACAGATGCCTCGGCACGGTCCCCCAGCTTTGCAATGAGGACGCTCCTTGCGTGGGGGTTGGGTTGCTGGCTGTATGGGAGATGGTTCCCCACCTCTGACCAATTTCAGAATTGTTTACCACTGGAGCAAGTGCCGTGATAGGGTTTTCCTCTGTATAACTCGTGGGTTCACTTTTTTTTTCTTTTATGTTTCAAGTTAGATGTTATTCCTCTTTTATGTATTTATAGATATAAGCATGGAAATAATTCATTCCTATAAATACTTCTGTGTGACGGGAAGAAATTTTTTCTGTTTTATTTTTAAATTTTATTTTTTAAAATTTTGAAATTTTATTTATTTTTTTATACAGCACGTTATTATTAGTTATGTATTTTATGCATATACATGTATACAGGTCAATCCCAAACTCCCAACTCATCCCACCACCACCACCCCATGGCTTCCCACACTTGGTGTCCATACGTTTGTTCTCTACCTCTGTGTCTCTATTTCTTCCCTGCAAACCAGTTCATCTGTACCATTTTTAGGCTCCACATATATGCATTAATATACAATATTTGTTTTCCTCTTTCTGACTTACTTCATTCTGTATGACAGTCTCTCGATCCATCGATGTCTCTACAGATGACCCAGTTTCATTCCTTTTTATGGCCGAGTCATATTCCATTTTATATATGTACCACATCTTTATCCATTCATCTGTCTGTGGGCATTTAGGTTGCTTCCATTACCTGGCTATTGTAAATAGTGCTGCAACGAACATTGTGGTGAATGTGCCTTTTTGAAATACGGTTTTCTCTGGGTATATGCCCAGAAGTGGGATTGCTGGATCAGATGGTAATTCTATTTCTAGTTTTTTTAAGGAAACTCCATACTGTTCTCCATAGTGACTGTATCAATTTACATTCCCACCAATAGTGGAAGAGGGCTCCTTTTGTCCACACCCTCCCCAGAATTGGTTGTTTGTAGATTTTCTGATGATGCCGATTCTAACAGGTGTGAGGTGATACCTCATTGTAGTTTTGATTTGCATTTCTCTAATAATTAGTGCTGTTGAGCAGCTTTTCATGTGCGTCTTGGCCATCTCTGTGTCTCCTTTGAAGAAACGTCTCTTTAGATCTTCTGCCCATTTTTTTTGGGTTGTTTGTTTTTTTAATATTAAGCTGCATGAGCTGTTTATATATATTGGAGATTAAACCTCTGTCCATTGATTCGTCTGCAACGATTTTCGCCCATTCTGAGGGATGCCTTTTTCCATTCCCGTGTTTTTTAACAAAAAAGGAAAGAAAGGAAAAGAAGCAGAACACTAATGTGCGTAAAATATGCCTTTTGAAACGGTCGTTTTGAAATATGGACGTCCTTTGAATTTTTTGGTCGATATGTGACCCCAGGATTTGTTTTCAGGGCAGGTGTCATTTACAGGCCTGCAATGATTTTGAATATCAACTGACCATTAGCGTTGGGATTAAAGCTGCTGTTGTGTGAAACGGCCACAAGGTGGCAGCAGTTCACCCTTACCAAATCTGGTTACTAGGGCAAGAGAGCCTCAGTGGAAGTGGTGTTCTAGATTGGAGTTTAGAATGGAATGTGCCAGGAGAAAGCCCCTCACGTTTGTCTCACTACTTCTTGTTCGTGTTTTTAATTTAATTTTTTTATTTTTTATTACAGCAAGTTTGATTACAATGTTTGGCTTGTTGTAGGTGTGGAAGATGTGGTTCCTTTACACATATACAGATGACTGTTCTTCTTGGGATCCTTTTCCCATGTACGTTATGACAGAATGTTGAGTAGTCCTCTCTTGGTATTCTGTAGGTCTTTGGTGATTATATATGTCACCTGTGTTTGTATATGTCTGTTAACCCCGATATCGTAATGAAACCAATCCTCACACCTTTCCATTGGTGAACCATAAGTTTGTTTAATGAATCTGTGATTGCCCTTCTCCGTGGAAATATCTGCCCTGGTATCCATTTTTAGGTAACACCTATAAGTGATATGATATGATATGTGTCTTTCACTTTCTGACTTACTACAAGTCACGTGATTACTTCTAGACTCATCTACGGTGCTGCAAATGGCATTGTGTCCTTTTTTCCCTTGGCTTCTCTTCTGCCTTAGCGGGGTCCATTTTCAACAATGTGATTCCCTGAGGGTTGTGGATTAGCTGACCTGGGCAGCCTTACCCTGCCGGCCCGCCCTCCCCAGGTGTGCCTCGTTGAGGTCAATATAAACAGAGCTCCAGGCAGCAATAGCCCCTGAAGCTGTGCCTGACTCCATATTCTCTGCCCCGTCAGCAGTCTCGGGGCTGTGCTGGTGGGAGGGAGTGAGGGGCCACAGCTTTGTGGGTGGCCCGGTGTGAGTGGGGTTCTGCTGGCCTTTCTGCAGGAGTTGCCAGGCTGCCGCCTGTAAAGAAGAGGATGTGTCACCCATACCTTCCGCTGGAATTTCTCTCCGGACAGAGGTGAGGAAGGAAAAAAGCAGTGGGGGCCGGGACAGGAGGGGTATCTCAGGCAGGGCAATGGAAAGCTTCTGGAAGAGCGCCAGGGTCCAGGACCACGCTGGCTGGCCTGCAGGCACCAAGTTGGCCTGCGTGCTGTCGCTGGTGTGGCTCCACGGTCCTTCCTCTAGGCTTTCAAGCCCTTGTACATATTCAGGTGTTTTACCTGGAAAGGGTGGGAACAGTTCAGCAGCAGCTGGCCTGGGGCTCAGCTCACGTTTACTCACAGATGCCTCGGCACGGTCCCCCAGCTTTGCAATGAGGACGCTCCTTGCGTGGGGGTTGGGTTGCTGGCTGTATGGGAGATGGTTCCCCACCTCTGACCAATTTCAGAATTGTTTACCACTGGAGCAAGTGCCCTGATAGGGTTTTCCTCTGTATAACTCGTGGGTTCACTTTTTTTTTCTTTTATGTTTCAAGTTAGATGTTATTCCTCTTTTATGTATTTATAGATATAAGCATGGAAATAATTCATTCCTATAAATACATCTGTGTGACGGGAAGAACTTTTTTCTGTTTTATTTTTAAATTTTATTTTTTAAAATTTTGAAATTTTATTTATTTTTTTATACAGCACGTTATTATTAGTTATGTATTTTATGCATATACATGTATACAGGTCAATCCCAAACTCCCAACTCATCCCACCACCACCACCCCATGGCTTCCCACACTTGGTGTCCATACGTTTGTTCTCTACCTCTGTGTCTCTATTTCTTCCCTGCAAACCAGTTCATCTGTACCATTTTTAGGCTCCACATATATGCATTAATATACAATATTTGTTTTCCTCTTTCTGACTTACTTCATTCTGTATGACAGTCTCTCGATCCATCGATGTCTCTACAAATGACCCAGTTTCATTCCTTTTTATGGCCGAGTCATATTCCATTTTATATATGTACCACATCTTTATCCATTCATCTGTCTGTGGGCATTTAGGTTGCTTCCATTACCTGGCTATTGTAAATAGTGCTGCAACGAACATTGTGGTGAATGTGCCTTTTTGAAATACGGTTTTCTCTGGGTATATGCCCAGAAGTGGGATTGCTGGATCAGATGGTAATTCTATTTCTAGTTTTTTTAAGGAAACTCCATACTGTTCTCCATAGGGACTGTATCAATTTACATTCCCACCAATAGTGGAAGAGGGTTCCTTTTGTCCACACCCTCCCCAGAATTGGTTGTTTGTAGATTTTCTGATGATGCCGATTCTAACAGGTGTGAGGTGATACCTCATTGTAGTTTTGATTTGCATTTCTCTAATAATTAGTGCTGTTGAGCAGCTTTTCATGTGCGTCTTGGCCATCTCTGTGTCTCCTTTGAAGAAACGTCTCTTTAGATCTTCTGCCCATTTTTTGGGGGTTGTTTGTTTTTTTAATATTAAGCTGCATGAGCTGTTTATATATATTGGAGATTAAACCTCTGTCCATTGATTCGTCTGCAATGATTTTCGCCCATTCTGAGGGATGCCTTTTTCCATTCCCGTGTTTTTTTAACAATAAAGGAAAGAAAGGAAAAGAAGCAGAACACTAATGTGCGTAAAATATGCCTTTTGAAACGGTCGTTTTGAAATATGGACGTCCTTTGAAGTTTTTGGTCGATATGTGACCCCAGGATTTGTTTTCAGGGCAGGTGTCATTTACAGGCCTGCAATGATTTTGAATATCAACTGACCATTAGCGTTGGGATTAAAGCTGCTGTTGTGTGAAACGGCCACAAGGTGGCAGCAGTTCACCCTTACCAAATCTGGTTACTAGGGCAAGAGAGCCTCAGTGGAAGTGGTGTTCTAGATTGGAGTTTAGAATGGAATGTGCCAGGAGAAAGCCCCTCACGTTTGTCTCACTACTTCTTGTTCGTGTTTTTAATTTAATTTTTTTATTTTTTATTACAGCAAGTTTGATTACAATGTTTGGCTTGTTGTAGGTGTGGAAGATGTGGTTCCTTTACACATATACAGATGACTGTTCTTCTTGGGATCCTTTTCCCATGTACGTTATGACAGAATGTTGAGTAGTCCTCTCTTGGTATTCTGTAGGTCTTTGGTGATTATATATGTCACCTGTGTTTGTATATGTCTGTTAACCCCGATATCGTAATGAAACCAATCCTCACACCTTTCCATTGGTGAACCATAAGTTTGTTTAATGAATCTGTGATTGCCCTTCTCCGTGGAAATATCTGCCCTGGTATCCATTTTTAGGTAACACCTATAAGTGATATGATATGATATGTGTCTTTCACTTTCTGACTTACTACAAGTCACGTGATTACTTCTAGACTCATCTACGGTGCTGCAAATGGCATTGTGTCCTTTTTTCCCTTGGCTTCTCTTCTGCCTTAGCGGGGTCCATTTTCAACAATGTGATTCCCTGAGGGTTGTGGATTAGCTGACCTGGGCAGCCTTACCCTGCCGGCCCGCCCTCCCCAGGTGTGCCTCGTTGAGGTCAATATAAACAGAGCTCCAGGCAGCAATAGCCCCTGAAGCTGTGCCTGACTCCATATTCTCTGCCCCGTCAGCAGTCTCGGGGCTGTGCTGGTGGGAGGAGGGAGTGAGGGGCCACAGCTTTGTGGGTGGCCCGGTGTGAGTGGGGTTCTGCTGGCCTTTCTGCAGGAGTTGCCAGGCTGCCGCCTGTAAAGAAGAGGATGTGTCACCCATACCTTCCGCTGGAATTTCTCTCCGGACAGAGGTGAGGAAGGAAAAAAGCAGTGGGGGCCGGGACAGGAGGGGTATCTCAGGCAGGGCAATGGAAAGCTTCTGGAAGAGCGCCAGGGTCCAGGACCACGCTGGCTGGCCTGCAGGCACCAAGTTGGCCTGCGTGCTGTCGCTGGTGTGGCTCCACGGTCCTTCCTCTAGGCTTTCAAGCCCTTGTACATATTCAGGTGTTTTACCTGGAAAGGGTGGGAACAGTTCAGCAGCAGCTGGCCTGGGGCTCAGCTCACGTTTACTCACAGATGCCTCGGCACGGTCCCCCAGCTTTGCAATGAGGACGCTCCTTGCGTGGGGGTTGGGTTGCTGGCTGTATGGGAGATGGTTCCCCACCTCTGACCAATTTCAGAATTGTTTACCACTGGAGCAAGTGCCGTGATAGGGTTTTCCTCTGTATAACTCGTGGGTTCACTTTTTTTTTCTTTTATGTTTCAAGTTAGATGTTATTCCTCTTTTATGTATTTATAGATATAAGCATGGAAATAATTCATTCCTATAAATACATCTGTGTGACGGGAAGAACTTTTTTCTGTTTTATTTTTAAATTTTATTTTTTAAAATTTTGAAATTTTATTTATTTTTTTATACAGCACGTTATTATTAGTTATGTATTTTATGCATATACATGTATACAGGTCAATCCCAAACTCCCAACTCATCCCACCACCACCACCCCATGGCTTCCCACACTTGGTGTCCATACGTTTGTTCTCTACCTCTGTGTCTCTATTTCTTCCCTGCAAACCAGTTCATCTGTACCATTTTTAGGCTCCACATATATGCATTAATATACAATATTTGTTTTCCTCTTTCTGACTTACTTCATTCTGTATGACAGTCTCTCGATCCATCGATGTCTCTACAGATGACCCAGTTTCATTCCTTTTTATGGCCGAGTCATATTCCATTTTATATATGTACCACATCTTTATCCATTCATCTGTCTGTGGGCATTTAGGTTGCTTCCATTACCTGGCTATTGTAAATAGTGCTGCAACGAACATTGTGGTGAATGTGCCTTTTTGAAATACGGTTTTCTCTGGGTATATGCCCAGAAGTGGGATTGCTGGATCAGATGGTAATTCTATTTCTAGTTTTTTTAAGGAAACTCCATACTGTTCTCCATAGGGACTGTATCAATTTACATTCACACCAATAGTGGAAGAGGGCTCCTTTTGTCCACACCCTCCCCAGAATTGGTTGTTTGTAGATTTTCTGATGATGCCGATTCTAACAGGTGTGAGGTGATACCTCATTGTAGTTTTGATTTGCATTTCTCTAATAATTAGTGCTGTTGAGCAGCTTTTCATGTGCGTCTTGGCCATCTCTGTGTCTCCTTTGAAGAAACGTCTCTTTAGATCTTCTGCCCATTTTTTTGGGTTGTTTGTTTTTTTTAATATTAAGCTGCATGAGCTGTTTATATATATTGGAGATTAAACCTCTGTCCATTGATTCGTCTGCAACGATTTTCGCCCATTCTGAGGGATGCCTTTTTCCATTCCCGTGTTTTTTAACAAAAAAGGAAAGAAAGGAAAAGAAGCAGAACACTAATGTGCGTAAAATATGCCTTTTGAAACGGTCGTTTTGAAATATGGACGTCCTTTGAATTTTTTGGTCGATATGTGACCCCAGGATTTGTTTTCAGGGCAGGTGTCATTTACAGGCCTGCAATGATTTTGAATATCAACTGACCATTAGTGTTGGGATTAAAGCTGCTGTTGTGTGAAACGGCCACAAGGTGGCAGCAGTTCACCCTTACCAAATCTGGTTACTAGGGCAAGAGAGCCTCAGTGGAAGTGGTGTTCTAGATTGGAGTTTAGAATGGAATGTGCCAGGAGAAAGCCCCTCACGTTTGTCTCACTACTTCTTGTTCGTGTTTTTAATTTAATTTTTTTATTTTTTATTACAGCAAGTTTGATTACAATGTTTGGCTTGTTGTAGGTGTGGAAGATGTGGTTCCTTTACACATATACAGATGACTGTTCTTCTTGGGATCCTTTTCCCATGTACGTTATGACAGAATGTTGAGTAGTCCTCTCTTGGTATTCTGTAGGTCTTTGGTGATTATATATGTCACCTGTGTTTGTATATGTCTGTTAACCCCGATATCGTAATGAAACCAATCCTCACACCTTTCCATTGGTGAACCATAAGTTTGTTTAATGAATCTGTGATTGCCCTTCTCCGTGGAAATATCTGCCCTGGTATCCATTTTTAGGTAACACCTATAAGTGATATGATATGATATGTGTCTTTCACTTTCTGACTTACTACAAGTCACGTGATTACTTCTAGACTCATCTATGGTGCTGCAAATGGCATTGTGTCCTTTTTTCCCTTGGCTTCTCTTCTGCCTTAGCGGGGTCCATTTTCAACAATGTGATTCCCTGAGGGTTGTGGATTAGCTGACCTGGGCAGCCTTACCCTGCCGGCCCGCCCTCCCCAGGTGTGCCTCATTGAGGTCAATATAAACAGAGCTCCAGGCAGCAATAGCCCCTGAAGCTGTGCCTGACTCCATATTCTCTGCCCCGTCAGCAGTCTCGGGGCTGTGCTGGTGGGAGGAGGGAGTGAGGGGCCACAGCTTTGTGGGTGGCCCGGTGTGAGTGGGGTTCTGCTGGCCTTTCTGCAGGAGTTGCCAGGCTGCCGCCTGTAAAGAAGAGGATGTGTCACCCATACCTTCCGCTGGAATTTCTCTCCGGACAGAGGTGAGGAAGGAAAAAAGCAGTGGGGGCCGGGACAGGAGGGGTATCTCAGGCAGGGCAATGGAAAGCTTCTGGAAGAGCGCCAGGGTCCAGGACCACGCTGGCTGGCCTGCAGGCACCAAGTTGGCCTGCGTGCTGTCGCTGGTGTGGCTCCACGGTCCTTTCTCTAGGCTTTCAAGCCCTTGTACATATTCAGGTGTTTTACCTGGAAAGGGTGGGAACAGTTCAGCAGCAGCTGGCCTGGGGCTCAGCTCACGTTTACTCACAGATGCCTCGGCACGGTCCCCCAGCTTTGCAATGAGGACGCTCCTTGCGTGGGGGTTGGGTTGCTGGCTGTATGGGAGATGGTTCCCCACCTCTGACCAATTTCAGAATTGTTTACCACTGGAGCAAGTGCCGTGATAGGGTTTTCCTCTGTATAACTCGTGGGTTCACTTTTTTTTTCTTTTATGTTTCAAGTTAGATGTTATTCCTCTTTTATGTATTTATAGATATAAGCATGGAAATAATTCATTCCTATAAATACATCTGTGTGACGGGAAGAACTTTTTTCTGTTTTATTTTTAAATTTTATTTTTTAAAATTTTGAAATTTTATTTATTTTTTTATACAGCATGTTATTATTAGTTATGTATTTTATGCATATACATGTATACAGGTCAATCCCAAACTCCCAACTCATCCCACCACCACCACCCCATGGCTTCCCACACTTGGTGTCCATACGTTTGTTCTCTACCTCTGTGTCTCTATTTCTTCCCTGCAAACCAGTTCATCTGTACCATTTTTAGGCTCCACATATATGCATTAATATACAATATTTGTTTTCCTCTTTCTGACTTACTTCATTCTGTATGACAGTCTCTCGATCCATCGATGTCTCTACAGATGACCCAGTTTCATTCCTTTTTATGGCCGAGTCATATTCCATTTTATATATGTACCACATCTTTATCCATTCATCTGTCTGTGGGCATTTAGGTTGCTTCCATTACCTGGCTATTGTAAATAGTGCTGCAACGAACATTGTGGTGAATGTGCCTTTTTGAAATACGGTTTTCTCTGGGTATATGCCCAGAAGTGGGATTGCTGGATCAGATGGTAATTCTATTTCTAGTTTTTTTAAGGAAACTCCATACTGTTCTCCATAGGGACTGTATCAATTTACATTCCCACCAATAGTGGAAGAGGGCTCCTTTTGTCCACACCCTCCCCAGAATTGGTTGTTTGTAGATTTTCTGATGATGCCGATTCTAACAGGTGTGAGGTGATACCTCATTGTAGTTTTGATTTGCATTTCTCTAATAATTAGTGCTGTTGAGCAGCTTTTCATGTGCGTCTTGGCCATCTCTGTGTCTCCTTTGAAGAAACGTCTCTTTAGATCTTCTGCCCATTTTTTTGGGTTGTTTGTTTTTTTTAATATTAAGCTGCATGAGCTGTTTATATATATTGGAGATTAAACCTCTGTCCATTGATTCGTCTGCAACGATTTTCGCCCATTCTGAGGGATGCCTTTTTCCATTCCCGTGTTTTTTAACAAAAAAGGAAAGAAAGGAAAAGAAGCAGAACACTAATGTGCGTAAAATATGCCTTTTGAAACGGTCGTTTTGAAATATGGACGTCCTTTGAATTTTTTGGTCGATATGTGACCCCAGGATTTGTTTTCAGGGCAGGTGTCATTTACAGGCCTGCAATGATTTTGAATATCAACTGACCATTAGCGTTGGGATTAAAGCTGCTGTTGTGTGAAACGGCCACAAGGTGGCAGCAGTTCACCCTTACCAAATCTGGTTACTAGGGCAAGAGAGCCTCAGTGGAAGTGGTGTTCTAGATTGGAGTTTAGAATGGAATGTGCCAGGAGAAAGCCCCTCACGTTTGTCTCACTACTTCTTGTTCGTGTTTTTAATTTAATTTTTTTATTTTTTATTACAGCAAGTTTGATTACAATGTTTGGCTTGTTGTAGGTGTGGAAGATGTGGTTCCTTTACACATATACAGATGACTGTTCTTCTTGGGATCCTTTTCCCATGTACGTTATGACAGAATGTTGAGTAGTTCTCTCTTGGTATTCTGTAGGTCTTTGGTGATTATATATGTCACCTGTGTTTGTATATGTCTGTTAACCCCGATATCGTAATGAAACCAATCCTCACACCTTTCCATTGGTGAACCATAAGTTTGTTTAATGAATCTGTGATTGCCCTTCTCCGTGGAAATATCTGCCCTGGTATCCATTTTTAGGTAACACCTATAAGTGATATGATATGATATGTGTCTTTCACTTTCTGACTTACTACAAGTCACGTGATTACTTCTAGACTCATCTACGGTGCTGCAAATGGCATTGTGTCCTTTTTTCCCTTGGCTTCTCTTCTGCCTTAGCGGGGTCCATTTTCAACAATGTGATTCCCTGAGGGTTGTGGATTAGCTGACCTGGGCAGCCTTACCCTGCCGGCCCACCCTCCCCAGGTGTGCCTCGTTGAGGTCAATATAAACAGAGCTCCAGGCAGCAATAGCCCCTGAAGCTGTGCCTGACTCCATATTCTCTGCCCCGTCAGCAGTCTCGGGGCTGTGCTGGTGGGAGGGAGTGAGGGGCCACAGCTTTGTGGGTGGCCCGGTGTGAGTGGGGTTCTGCTGGCCTTTGTGCAGGAGTTGCCAGGCTGCCGCCTGTAAAGAAGAGGATGTGTCACCCATACCTTCCGCTGGAATTTCTCTCCGGACAGAGGTGAGGAAGGAAAAAAGCAGTGGGGGCCGGGACAGGAGGGGTATCTCAGGCAGGGCAATGGAAAGCTTCTGGAAGAGCGCCAGGGTCCAGGACCACGCTGGCTGGCCTGCAGGCACCAAGTTGGCCTGCATGCTGTCGCTGGTGTGGCCCCACGGTCCTTCTTCTAGGCTTTCAAGCCCTTGTACATATTCAGGTGTTTTACCTGGAAAGGGTGGGAACAGTTCAGCAGCAGCTGGCCTGGGGCTCAGCTCACGTTTACTCACAGATGCCTCGGCACGGTCCCCCAGCTTTGCAATGAGGACGCTCCTTGCGTGGGGGTTGGGTTGCTGGCTGTATGGGAGATGGTTCCCCACCTCTGACCAATTTCAGAATTGTTTACCACTGGAGCAAGTGCCGTGATAGGGTTTTCCTCTGTATAACTCGTGGGTTCACTTTTTTTTTCTTTTATGTTTCAAGTTAGATGTTATTCCTCTTTTATGTATTTATAGATATAAGCATGGAAATAATTCATTCCTATAAATACATCTGTGTGACGGGAAGAACTTTTTTCTGTTTTATTTTTAAATTTTATTTTTTAAAATTTTGAAATTTTATTTATTTTTTTATACAGAACGTTATTATTAGTTATGTATTTTATGCATATACATGTATACAGGTCAATCCCAAACTCCCAACTCATCCCACCACCACCACCCCATGGCTTCCCACACTTGGTGTCCATACGTTTGTTCTCTACCTCTGTGTCTCTATTTCTTCCCTGCAAACCAGTTCATCTGTACCATTTTTAGGCTCCACATATATGCATTAATATACAATATTTGTTTTCCTCTTTCTGACTTACTTCATTCTGTATGACAGTCTCTCGATCCATCGAT